>NC_134579.1:143923781-145123781 GCF_037038515.1 Microtus pennsylvanicus | reverse complement strand
TCTCTTACTCTGTTCACCAGCTCCAATAATTTCTTCAATCATTTCAAGCCTTTTTATTATTGTCTCTTTTGAATCCTGAATCTCCTGACCTGCATGAGTTTCTAGTAAAGATTGTATGGTTCTTAGGAGAGCCATATTCTTCCTAAATGATAGAATATGCAAAAGAATACTGAAACCTAGTAACCAGTAAATTAAGTTATCCCCATAGTCATATAAACCTTGCATGATTAACTCATTGTATTGGTAAACAAAACAGTAAAATTCGTGTTAGAAACGAAAACTGCCATATTACCTATTATCCAGCAGGTGGCGCAGTTGACAAGTCATGACGAAAACGGGGTCCTGTTTCAGTGTCTGCCTAGTATTTGTTAAAAACTGGGAAATGCAAGTTGCTCAACAAAGTAAATGTAATTAAATCAATTCCGTACACGGAACCATAAACCCAGAATCCAGGGGTAGAGAAGAGTAACCTGGAAGCCGTGTATGCCTCCACGTGACAGAGTCACCCTGAGGGGTTGCAGCTTTCGGCAACCAGCAACCGCGTGCTCTGGTTCGCACCACTTAAGAGCTGTGCTTGCAAGGGAGATTTAAAAACCACTCAGAAAAGAGCAAACCACGCAGGCAGAGACTACGCAGGCCTGTGGAGTTTAAATCCACATGGGGAGGCAGACAATAGGGTGCATGGGGACTTGAAGTCAATCTGAGGTGTCTAAAGGAAAAATATAAAGAACTGCAGCAGGAAAAGCCACCGCGTGATAATTTATATTAAACTGCTGGCTCCACACACAAGGCACAGGCTGCTGCTGAGTTAAGGAGGGGCTCGCGCCAAGCCGAACTCACGGCCGTCAGCCGAGCAGGGGAAGGAGAGGTCCTAAAACCAAACGTTGGGCGCCAGGTGAAGGCGTAAATCACAAACAATGCCACACCAGTTTGGAATTATGATTAATAGGGTGGTATTTATCTAAAGGGGAAAAAACTTACAGATAACCACCCCCAGACAATAGCCCTCTGCGCAATCAGGAAGGAGTCTAGTCACCGGAAATGGAGCAGGAAGTGAAGAGAGCGAGAAGGGAAGTAGCCACTTTTTAAAGGGAGAGAGACCACGCCCCAATGGGCTCGTATCTCAGCGGCTATAGGCTGGAAGAGCGGAAGGACCTCCCGCAGCATGGGACCTCCTGAGAAGCTTCTGTAAAGCAAAGGACACAGTCTATAAGACAAAAAGGCAGTCTAATGAACGTGGAAAGATCTTCACCAACCCCTCATCAGACATACGACTGATCTTCAAAATATATAAAGAATTCAAGAAATAGACATTACAATTCTAAAAAACACAATTAAAAAATAGGGTATGGAACTAAACAGAGAATTCTCAACAGAAGAATCTCAAATGGCCAAAAGATACTTAAGGACATGTTCAACTTCCTTAGCTATCAGGGAAATGAAAACTAAAACAACTCTGAAATACCATTTTATACCTGTCAAGATGGCTAAGGTCAAAGTACCAATGATAGCTTATGCTGGGGAGGATTTGGAGTAAAAGGAATACTCATCCATTGCTGGTTGGAATGCAAACTTGTCCAACAACTTTGAGAATCAATATGGCAGTTTCTCAGAAAATTGGGAATCAACTTACCTCAGGATCCAGCAATACCACTCTTTGGTATATAGCCAAAAGATGCTCAATCATACTACAAAAGCATTTATTCAATTATGTTCATAGCAGCACTATTTGCAATAGCCAGAATCTGGAAACAACTTAGACGTCCCTCAACTGAAAAATGGATAAAGAAAATGTGGCACATTTACACATTAGAATACTACTCAGCAGTAAAAAAAAAAAAAACAATGACATCTTAAATTTTACATGCAAATGCATGGAATAAGAAAACACTATCCTGAGCGAGGTAACCCAGACCCAAAAAGACGAATATGGTATGTACTCACTCATAAATGGATACTAGCTATAAACAAAAGATATTGAGCCTATAGTTCATGATCTTAGAGAAGCTAGGTAATAAGGTGAACCCAAAGAAAAACATATATGGACCCACTTGGAAATTGGAAACAGACAAGATTGCCTTATACTATTGGAAGCATGGAGGCCAGGGGAGAAGGAAGAGTAGAAGGGAAGGAGGAGAGAAGAAGGGGAGGGTTGAAAAGAACTTGAGGGAATGGGATAGTCGAGATGGAGAAAAGACAGAGACGAGAGCAAGGAAAGAGATATCTTGACTGAGGGAGCCATTGTAAAGTTAGCAGAAACCTGGCTCTAGAGAAATTCCCAGAAATCCACAAGGATAACCCCGCATAAGACCCTAAGCAATAGAGGAAAGGGGGCCCTATCTTGGCTTGCCCTGTAGTCAGAATGATGATTATCTTAAGTATCACCATAGAACCTTCATACTACAACATATGGAAACAGAGTCGGAGAGCCACATTGGAGCACTGGACTGAGCAGCCAAGGTCCAGTTGAAAATTGGGAGGAATGAGAACATGAGCAAAGAGGTCGAGACCAAGATAGGTACACCAACTTAAACAGTGAGCTAATGGGCACTCATCAACTTTAGCCAGATGGAAAGGAACAAGCATAGGACCAAATTAGTCCCTATGAATGTGGTTGACAGTTCCATGGCTGGGGCAGACTTCGGGGCCACTGGTAGTGGCACCAGGATTCATCTCTACTGCATGGACTGGCTTTTTAAAATCCAAACTCTTTGAATGTATACCTTGCTCAGCCTAGATGTAGTAGGGAGGGCCTTGGACTTTCCACAAAGCAATGTGCCTTACCTTCTCAGAGGATTGGATGGAGTTGGGGTTGGAGGGTATGTGGAGGGGATGAGAGGAGGGGAAGGAGTGTGAATTTGGATTGGTATTTTTTTCATATAATAAATTTTTAAAAACTGACAGATGGGTGATATTTATAATATACAATGAATTTCTTAAATGAACTATACAAAAACAAGCAACCCTAACAAGGCATGGTGACACACACCTTTAATCCCAGTACTAGGGATACAGAGACAGTAGGATAATCGGTGGTCACTCACACCTTTAATACCAGCCCTCGTGAGACAGAGGCAGGCAGATCTCTGTGAGTTCGAGGACAGCCTGGTCTACAAGAGCTAATTCCAGGACAAGCTCCAAAGCTACGGAGAAACCTTGTTTTGAAAAGAAAAAAAGCAAACAAACAAAATACCTTCAACATGTTAACCATCAGATCAATGCAAATTAAAATTAGTTGAGATATTATCTTAATTATCTTAGTCAGAAACCCTGAGATGAATAAAACCAACAGCTCATGCTGATGAAGATGTGGGAGGAAGGGAACACTTATTCATTGCTGTTGGGAGTAAAAAAATGGTACAGCCATCCCACCCTCCACCACCTACCCAAGAGCCTTAGTGGCCAACTCACCATGGATATCAGCAGGCTCTCCCACATTGACCAGATCTTGCTGGCGACCGAAATTCTGTTCCAAGGACCCAGCTTTAAATGTCTTCTCCAACCAGGACCCGCCCACATCCTCCACCATTTTTTCCATCACTTCCAAAAGACCCTCCCAGCCCCACCCTATGAAGGCTTGGCATCATTGAGGATGTCTTTCATTATTGAGCTGAATTTCTTGGGACATGAAACAGTAACACATCCTTTGCCATACCCTCTTAGTTCTCTTCCACACTTGGGGCTTGAGCCCAGTTGAAATGTGGCCTCCATTAGTGATCAGCTCAGTAAATGGGCCTCAACTTGGGCTGCCCAAGGGTCCTCCTTTGCCTTCCCATTGCTGTCATCCCTACTTTCTTTCCTTTTAATTTTGTTTTGTTTTGTTTTTTGTTTGTTTGTTTGAGGCAGGATTTCTCTGTGTAGCCCTGATTGTTCTGGAACTCACTCTGTAGGACAAGCCTCAAACTCAGAGATTTATCTGCCTCTGAAGTGCTGGGATTAAAGGGGTGTGACAATGCATGTATTGCCTGGTAGGTTATGGATGGAAGATCAGGACTCACAGACCAGCCTTGACTACACAGAAGTTCCAATGCCTGCTTGGGCTATTGAAGACTGGATCCAAAAGAAAAAAAAAGAAAAAAAAACATCAAATAGACCAAACTCTCCATGAGTCTCTAGGCTCCCAAGTGACAGGAATAATCAATCATACACTCTTAATGTTATCAAAGGCTACATAAGACCCAGTCCCGGGGCACCCATAACCCTAGCTACTTGGGAAGCTGTAGCAGGAAAATTGCAAGTCCAAGGGCAGACTGGCCTACAGAGGGACACTGAGGTCAGCCAGAGATAAGTTGCCAGAACTTTCCTGGTATAGCATTCCTTTCATCCCAGGACTCAGGTGGCAGAGGCAGAGATATCTGAGTTCCAGGCCAGCAAGTTCTTCATAGAACAACCATGATGCAAAAAGAGAAAGGGGGAAGAGAAAGATTTGAGATAGAATGTCTCTACAGAGCCCGGGCTATACTGGAACTCACTGGATAAACCAGGTTGACCTCAAATTCAGAGTAACTCTTGCCTCTGCCTCCCAAGTGCTGGAAATGAAGGCGTGTGCCAGCACACCTGGCTTAACTTTTTTAAATCAGGCTTTGAGAATAAAGGCCAGCTGACCTGGAGATCAGTCTTACTCAATCACAAATCCTGGCATTAAAGGCATGGGCTACCACACCCAGCTTACAATTTTGTCACCGGTTCCTTTCCATTTATATTTATGTTTGTGTGTGTTGGCCTCAGGTGTGGTGGTACCCCTAGCCGAGAAAAAGGTTTCAGAGCCTGGTACTGGAGGTACAGGCACGTATGGGGCTCCTGAACAAGGTGCTAGGAAACAAATTACAGGCTTCGGGGCTGGAGAGATAGATGGCTCAGAGGTTAAGAGCATTGCCTGTTCTTCCAAAGGTCCTGAGTTCAATTCCCAGCAACCACATCGTGGCTCACAACCATCTGTAATGGGGTCTGGTGCCCTCTTCTGGCCTGCGGGCACACACACAGACAGAATATTGTATACATAATAAATAAATAAGTATTAAAAAATTTTAAAAAAACAAATTACAGGCTTCAGGGTCAACAAGCAATCTGTTCTTTTATTCTGTGCATAACTGTTTTGCCAACACACGTGTATGCACAATGTGGGCATTCATAGGGTCCCAGAAGACCAGAAGATGGACTCAGAGCTCCAGAGACTGGGGTTCCAAATGATTGATGGTGAAGCAGCTAGGGGGAGATGGGAACTGAACCAGGCTTCCCTGGCAAAGCAAGAATTGCTCTGATTCACTGAGCCATCACTCCAGTTCCACTATTTTTCTGCTTTATTTTTTGATACAGTCTCTTTATTTTGCATACCAATCCCAAAGTTTTGATGCTTTGCAGTGTAGTAAAATACTTAAAATTTTACTCAAAAACACTTTATTTCATGAAAAAGGCTAAATGGGCCGGGGGGTGGTGGTGCACACCTTTAATCCCCGCACTCAGGAGGCAGAGGCAGGTGAATTCCTGTGAATTCAAGGCCAGCCTGGTCTACAATAGCTAGTCAGGACAGCTAGAACTGTTATACAAGGAAATTCTGTCTCAAAAAATCAAAAAAAAAGGAAAAAGAAAGGAAGGAAGGAAGGAAGGAAGGAAGGAAGGAAGGAAGGAAGGAAGGAAGGAGAAAAGTTAAATGATACATTAGAAAAGAGAAAAGTTAAATGATATATTATATTAGTTATGCAAAGAAGTTGACAGTAACACAGGTATTTAGCACACATCTGGAATCTCAGCACTTAGGAAGGAGGAATTGCCAGAACTTGGGTGCCAGCCTGAGCAACATAAAATCATTACATCGCTGGGCGATGTCTTTAATCCCAGCACTTGGGCGGCAGAGGCAGGTTGATCTCTGTGAGTTCGAGGCCAGCCTGGTCTACAGAGCTAGTTCCAGGACAGGCTCCAAAACCACAGAGAAACCCTGTCTTGAAAAACAAAAAAATACATTACATCAATATAGGATATATTTATGTAATTACTTCATAGATCACAAAATTCGACCCAATTTGGTTGGAAAAAGACAACTCCATGAGCTGTGTTGTGAGGAGCATGCCACCCGGCTCCCACACGGCTAGCTTTACACCCAAAATAATTATATGGAAACTGTATTCTTTTAAGTACTGCCCGGCCCATTAGCTCTAGCCTCTTACTGGCTAGCTCTCACATCTATTTTAACCCATTCCTAATAATCTGTGTACCACCACAAGGTGGTAGCTTACCTGTAAGATCTTAACCTGCATCCATCTTGGAGAGCAGAACAATGGTGACTGCCTGCCTCGGCTTCTTTCTCCCAGCATTCTGTTCTGTTTACTCCGCCTATCTAATTTTCTGTCCTATTAAAGGGCCAAGGCAGTTTCTTTATTTAACCAGTGAAATCAACACAAAACAGAAGACTCTCCCACATAAGAGCTGGAAGGTGATCACACACACACACACACACACACCTTGAATCCCAGAATTCTGGAGGCAGAGGCAGGCATGTCTCAGTGAGTTCAATGCCAGCCTGGTCTGCACAAAAGTCAGAGCTGTTATGCAGAGAAAACCTGTCTCAAAAAAAAAGAAATGAAAGAAGGATGGGAGGGAGAGAAGAAGATCTGCCTGACCCACACCACCTCTGATTACCTAGAGAAGAGGGCAGGCCTCCCATAGAAAGCAACCAAACTTAGCATAACGAGTTACAATAAGTCTAGGCCCAACCCCTCATATCAAGATTGGACTAGCCAACACATTAGGAATAAAGGAGTCCCCAAAAGCAGACAAAAGAGTCAGAGACACCCCCACTCCCACTGTTATGAGTTCCACAAAAACACCAAGTTACACAAACATAGCATATATTCAGAGGACCTATTTAGATCTATACAGGCTCCATGATTGTAGTCTCTGTCTCTGTGTGCCCTAATAACCCTGGTTATTTGATCCTGTGGGCCCTGTTTTTGTGTTATCCTTCCTCTGGATTTCCATGTGGAATTTCTAATTGTTGTCCAAATTCTCAGTCACCAGCTGAAATCCCAACAATCTGGGGACAAAAGCAAGTAGGTTACAGAAAATTTAACACTAACCTTGGCAACATAGATTTAGACCCAGTGTCGTAAAAGCAAATTTATCTGGGGGCAGTGGCAGAATGTGCCTATAACCCCTACACTCTGGGAGGAGGATGGAGGAATTCTAGGAGCTTCAGGCAACCCCTCCATCTAAAGGATGAAATAATACCTCAGTTCAGCACCATTAAGGGGGCAGGTATACAAACTCTAAAGCTTCAGCCGGGTGGTGGCGACGCACGCCTTTAATCCCAGCACTCAGGAGGCAGAAGCAGGTGGATCTCTGTTAGTTCAAGGTCAGCCACCTTGAACTACAAGAGTTAGTTCCAGGACAGGCTCCAAAGCTACAGAGAAACCCTGTCGCAAAAAATAAAAAATAAAATGCAACCGTGCAGCTCCTCCTTCCTAGGACATGTAGAAACTCACTCCAGGATCCAAGGTCCCTGGAGGTGCCAGCTACCTAGGGTTGGCCCCAAGCTCCTTTACAGAGGCCTCAAGTCATAGACCAGATGATGGCTTGGTTTCCATTTGCAATTTGTCCCAAACTAAATGAGTATTCAGAACATAGTGATGGTGTCTTTTTAAGAGGAATTGAACTGTGTTTAATCGGTACTAAGAAGCTCTCAGTTTGCTTCCCAGGGTCCAGCCACCTCCAGTTCAAGAAATGCAGAACCTCCAGCTGACCTCTTAGTACTTCTGATAACCTGTGTCAGGAAAATCCTCAGTCTACTGGCTAAGTCCTGCGAGTCTTATTTGATGTCTGCATATATATGCAGATTTCACAAAACAGGGCCAAGAGAGGCTCATTGGTAGAACACTTGTCTAGCTTTTTGAGAGATCTTGGCATGAACCCACAATACTGAGTAATAAAGAAGAAACAAATGAAAAATATTTTGAACAAATTTTATTACTTTTTTTGTTTCTTTGTTTGTTTTTTCTAGACAGGGTTTCTCTGTAGCTTTGGAGCCTGTTCTGGAAACTAGCTCTTGTAGACCATGGCTGCCTCTGCTTCCCACGTGCTGGGATTAAAGGCATATGCCACCACTGATTGGCTTTATTATATGCTTTCTGTCTATATATTTGGTCAAGAACCTGCTAGAGTACATTAGTGGAAGTCATAAGATAACATGTATGCTTTCCTCTTCCAACCTAAGGACCATGGAAATAGAACTCAGGTTCTCAGGCTTGGTGACAAAGGTTTTGGCTGTGCCATCTCACAAGCTTCAGAGCTCTTGATTCCAAGGGCTACGACTCCAGGAATAGTAGAGATGGAAATCAGGTGTCTGTAGCCCAGGCTGGTCTCAGACTCATTGTGTAACTAAGGAGGATCATGAACTTCTGATCCCCTTACGTCACACATGCTGAGATTAAGATCCATATCCCTTGAAGGTGCCTTTACCACCCACATTATATTCTACTGAGGACCTCATGGAGACAATCTGTCATTATTTAATATTTATTCTATTTCCCTTCTAGCCATTTTATTTTATTTGTTTGGCATTCTGGAATTAGCTAGTCCTACATCTACTACTGTTGTGATCATGAGAGAGGAGAGCAATTCTGTTCTAGAAGATGTGACCTGTGGTCTATTGATAACTTTTTCAAAAATCCCTTTATTTTAATTAGAGTCTTATGCATCCTAAACTGGCCTTGAACTTTCTCTATAGCTTATGAAGACTTTGATCTGGGGTTAGAGATTGGCAGCCATTCCCAGAGCAGATATGATTCTGAGGATGGAGCCCACAGTGACCAGTAGGTTGCAACACCCCCTTCTTGGATTTTGTTTTACTGAGGCACAGTGCCCCAAAATAACAACACACAAACTATATTCATTTAAACACTGCTTGGCCCATTTCTATTAATGTGTGTAGCACCATGAGGTGGTAACTTACCACAAAGATTCTAGCCTACTTCCATCTTGGGTCAGAGCTTCATCGCGTCTGCCCTGGAGAGGAGAGGCATGGCATGTGCCTCACTTCCTCTTCCTCACAGCATTCTTCTGTCTACTCTGCCTACCTAATTTTCTGACCTATCAGACCAAGCAGTTTTCTTTATTGATTAACCAATAAAACAACAGACTAACAAATGACCTTTTCCACATCAGAACTGTGCGGCTTTTGTACTTTCATTGACTTATTTTGAATCTTTTCATAGGTTCTCATTGGGAATATACACATGAAACATACATGGCCCGTAGGCATCACTGGCTGACTCTTCCCTATGTTGCTCCATTTGGAGGACATAGCAGTTAATTGCCAGATCTTTGAAACTTTACAGAAGTTAGGCCCATGTTCTGACTCTACAACACAGATTAGTAGAGTAGGCCTTCATTGCCTGGGAGGTGCAGAAAGGCTGATCAGGACTTTAAGATCCACCTTTAATTTACTACAGTACTGAAAATTGCCTGGACTCAAATAACTTTTCCTGAAAAGAAAAAAATTCAAACAAATACATACACAGATATATATGCCAATGGACTGCATTTAAACCAACTACTCCTTACCTGAAGATGGAGCCTACACTAGACTACGGTTGTTATACCCCATGATAACAATCTGTAAATAACCCCCTTAAAACTCATGGTTCATCAAACCAGAATTTGGTGGGATCTGTACTTTATTCTTACACCAGTTTCACTATCTGTGGTGAATGCAATTCTGAGAAAGGCATTTCTCCAGATAATGTTGTCACACAACAAGAACTGGCAGATGGGTGATATTTAGGAGAACAATGGAGTTATTTTTGTGTGTTTGTGGCCTTTGCAGACAGGGTTTTTTGGTGTAACAGTCCCAGCTGGCCTGGAACTCACTTTGTACACCATGCTGGCCTCAAACACACTAACATCCAACCGCTTCTGCTTCCCAAGTACTGAGATTAAAGGCATGTGCCACCACTGCCCTGGGTTACAATGAATTTTTAAAATGAACTCCAAGAACAAGCAACCCAAATAGGACATGGAAACAAACATACACATTTCATTTCAGCACTAGGGAGGCAGAGGCAAGAGGATTATAGGGTTTTAAGACTAACAAGACTAAAGCCTGCATGGGAAACAGATAACCCTGTCTTAAAAGCAAAAACAAACAAACAAACACAGACACATACATACAAAAAAATGGACTTTACTTAAGCCAACTACACCAGACCTGAACAGGGGCCTCTGCCAGGCTATAGTTGTATACATGTTTGTTATATAGTTATTAACTGCATGCTTAACAGTAGACAGATTGTTAATAACCCCCATAAAACTTATGGTTCATCAAATTGGACTTCGGTGGTATCTGTATTTTGTTCCCTCATCTGTTTACTTTTTGGGGTGAGTAGATATGTGTATTCTATTTCACAAGAGCAAGTATTGTCACACAACAAGATCTAAAAGATGGGTAATATTTAACTAAACATAGAATTTTTAAGTGAACTGCAAGAACAAGCGACCATATCAGGGCATGGAGACACACACACCTTTAATCCCATCACTAGTAAGGCAGAGACAGGAAGAGTTGGAGGCCAGCCTGTTACACAATGAGAGTTACAGACAGCCAGAACTACACTGAGAATTTCTATCTCAAAAACAAAAAATAAAATGAAAATGTTCAACAGGCTGGATGTGACAGTACATGTCTTCAATCCCAGCACTCAGAAGGCAGAGGCAGGAGAATATCAGAGAAAACCTATACAGCCTGGTCTACACATAGATCTCCAGGACAGTCAGGACTCTATACAGTGACCTGGCTTCAAAAAGCACACAAATAAATAAATAAATAAACCTTCAACATTTTTATCCATAAGACCAATGCAAAGTAAAATTACTTTCAGATATTAACTTAGTCAGAATCACCGAGAGAAATATAACCAGAACAGCACATGCTGGTAAAAATATGATGGGAAAGGAACACTTAGTCATTGTTATTGGGATCACAAAATGGTACAGCCACCCCACACACACACACCGTTGCCTACAAGAGCCTTCATTAGTGGCCAACTTACCCTGGATATCTGCAGGCTCTCCCATGTTGTCTGGATCCCTGCTGGTACTTGAAACTCATTTCCAAGGAACTGACCATAAATGTCTTCTCCATCCAGGACCCACCTAGGTCCTCCACTCTTACTTGCATCACCTCCAGCAGAACCTCCCACTGTGTAGCCTCCCTCCGTCTACAGCCCCACCCAATGGAGGCTTGGCATAGTTGAGGATGTCTATCATAAGTTGAGCAGATATACCCAGTGCTGGTTTTCTTGGGACCTGAAATACTAATGCATCTTTGGCACATCCTCTCAGGGTTCAAGCCCACGTGAAATTTGTCCTCTAGTGCCTGGTGACCTTCTCAGTAAATGAGCCTCAACTCAGGCTGCCCAGATGTCCTCCTCTTCATTCCCATTGCTGTCACCCCTTCCTTCTTTCTCTTTTAGACAAGGTTTCTCTTTGTAGCACTGGCTCTTCTGTTGTTGTAGTAATAGAAGCGGTGGGGCTGCGTCCCCAGCACCCCGACCGCCTGCTAGCTTATGCCCCGAAATAACAACACACAGATTCTATTCTTTTAAACACTGCTTGGCCCATTTCTATCTAGCCTCTTCTAGGCTAATTCTCACATATTAATTTAGCCCATTTCTAATCATCTGCATAGCACCGCTAGGTGTGCTTACCAGGAAGATTCTAGCCTATGTCCATCCTGGGTCGGAGCTTCATCGCGTGTGTCTGCCCGGGAGAGGGGAGTATGGCGTCTCTGAGCTCACTTCCTCTTCCTCCCAGCATTCTGTTCTGTTTACTCCTCCCACCTATGTTTTAACCTATCAGGGCCAAGCAGCTTCTTTATTGCTTAACCAATGAAATCAACAGATTGATATATGACACTCCCACATCATGTTGTCCTGAAGACCAGTCTTCTCTGAAGACCAGGCTGACCTCAGACTCAGAAATTTGCCTAACCACTGCCTCTGGAGTGCTGGGATTAAAGGTGTATGTCACCATGCCAGGCTCCATTGTTTTCTTTCCTTTTTTGACACAGAATTTCTCTACATAGCCCTGGCTGTCCTGTATCTCACTGCATAGACCAGGTTGGCCTCCCCATCACAAAGATCTCCCTGGATCTGCCTCCTGTGTGCAGGGATAAAAGGGAGGCCCACCACACCCAGCTTGGTCACCTCTTCATTACTGGGAAGAGGTAGTTCAGCCTTAGAATTGACTGGCTGTCAATCTTTCAGACATGATCCCAGCATCACCCAGCTCTATTTCTTGGGACATCTAGAGTCTCACTTTCCCCGGGTGCAAGCATTGTCGCTAAACAAATGTACACAGTGCAGGCCTGACAGTGCCTTGTCTGTTCACAGTGCCCTGCACAGAATGAGTGCTCAGTCCACTGCTGCTGATGGAGTTTTGTGAGGGAATGGACTGCTTTTTGTCCACACCTGAAACCCCTCAGCTGCTTCCCAGGCATTTGTCCACTCCCACCTGTGGTGATATGGGAGCTGGGTGTGATCTTAGACCTGTTCTGAAAGTTTTGTGAGGTAAGACCTCAGTAAACTGGGCAAACTCCCAGGGAATTTTCCTGACATCTACAGGGGATTAACAATAACTACAATATAAGATTATTGCAAATTCAACCCGGCAGTGCTTGGTGAGGCTCAGTGAGAGAGCCCCTTTCCATCTTTGTGGGAAATCATGGGATAAATTCCCAATACCAGGTAAAATATAAAGCAGTAGAAAATATATTTACTCAATGAGGCAACTCAGACCCAGAAAGACAAATATCATCTTACTCACTAATAAGTTGCGTTTAGACATAAAGAAAAAAGTCATCTTACAATTCATAATTCCAGAGAACTTAGATAACAATGGGGACACTAAAAGAGACATTCATGAATCTAAACTACAAGGGAAGTGGAAAAAGCAATGATATCCTAAGTAAATTGGGAGCATGGAGACCATAAAGGAGAATAGAAGAGGAGGGAAGAGGAAGGGAGAAAGTGGAGTATAAATTATAGCTCAATTAAAAACAAAAAAAGTGTTAGCAGAAAATACATTCTACTTTTATTTAACTAAAGTATAACACAACAATACAAATGTTTAGATTATTTTTGAAAGACTTCCAACATTCTTTCAAAAGAAAATTATTGAGTATATGGACCACACGGTCTGAAACTAATACAGATTAGGCTAAATCATTCTAACAAATCCTCAAATCAATGACATTGCCACCACATGTCTTCCTTGCAATGAAGATTTTTGGCTTGGACTGGTCCAGGGTTTGGAGGCAGTATGTAATTCTAATTCTGAGTACTCCCATGTGACTAGATTCTCATGCATCCATCGTCACAACTGCTGAAAAGTGGGATATAAGTATTGAACATTGTTTGGTCCATGGACTCCCTCTGTGGTGGAAACTGGAGCTTCCATTGAGGCTGCCCATTCAGCCACTGCTGGGTAAAGTTGAGATTCAGCCACTGTAGGTTGACCAGGGTTGCTAGCTACAACAGGAGCTTGACGTTCATGCAGGTCCTCTTGGGGACTATAACCGGTATCCTCTATGGCCTGATCATCATGAAAGGAAGCTTGCAGGCTGAGGGTGGACTCTATATTTGCAAGGGCAGGAACAGATGCGTGAAGATGGAATTGGGTAGGCACAGAAACATCATTTGAGCTTCCATTTGATTCTGGCAGGACTTCGTGAGTTTTCCGCAGATGATTCTTTTTGTTCTTAGCACGCTGGTTCTTGAACCATATCTGGAAAAACAAAAAAGATGTCAGAGGAACAACTGTATGTCCAGGTAAACAGGCTGGATGGAAAACTTGGCTCCAGCAACTACTCACATAAACTTGGAGGTCTGGGGCTCTGAAAGGAGAAAGGCACTTAGGAAGATTTATAAACAGACACAGAGCCGGGTGGTGGTGGTGCACGCCTTTAATCCCAGCACTCGGGAGGCAGAGGCAGGCGGATCTCTGTGAGTTAGAGACCAGCCTAACAGAGCTAGTTCCAGGACAGGCTCCAAAGCCACAGAGAAACCCTGTCCCGAAAAACCAAATAAATAAATAAACAGACACAGAATGACTAGGGAAGCTTCAACTACATTGTCTGGGGTTTTACAAGGGTCCCTTATTTCTAGGTCACTGAGACGCTGCCAAAGTGATAGCGTGGCTCCATGGCAGTACCTTCGATTGATAAACAGCATAATAAACAGTTCTAGCAATTGGATGCACAAAGGTTCACCTTACACAACTGTCCCATGCTGCCCTAAGCACTGAGGAATACTGAATGGGTGGGATTTTGATAAGTGCACGGCTACCAAAGCTATTTTGACTGCAGAAGACAAGAACAAGAGCAATACAGACCTTAATCTCATACTCGGTCACACCAATCATCTGTGCCAACTCCATGCGTTTCTGCAGGCTTGGGTGGTCGTCCTGTTCGAAATGTCTTTGGAGGAGAACCTTTTGTTCCTTGGAGTATACGGTGCGTTCTTTCCGTTGCTTCCTTGGAGCTTCACGGTAAACTTGCTGGTCATCACATTTATCTGAAGATGCAATAGGGACTTGGGAACCCTTACAACCTGAACTCACTGAGGATCTTAAGGAAATCTGGTGTCTAGGGTATGCTGTTCCCGTTCCCAGCAATTGGGGACTCGGTTTCATTGATGTGTCTGGGGACACATGGGGACGTGGAATTCTTTCATGATCTGAGTGCCTCTGGAGACTTGATTGCATTAGCATTCCTTGTGGGATTAGGGGACTTTGAGACATTTGCTGACTCGGTTCGCTTACAGTGGATGGGTGGTTTTGGAGCTCAGGGCTCTGGCGCATGGAATCTGCACTGGCAGAGGTTCCAAGAGGGACAGAACCTTGAGTGCAAGCAGGCCTATCATGAGATCCAGAGCCAGGCTCCCCAGGAACTTCTTGAGAATTCTTCCGATTCTGTCTAGCTCGTCTGTTCTTGAACCACATCTGGAGAGACAAAGGAAAGAAAAGATCAGGATAGACCAGGTGCCCCATTTAGGTCTCAAATGTGAAGTTGCTGGGTGAAGACCCTGGACCTTGGTCTCTACCCAGCACCTATTATAGATCTTGAAGGTTCCTAGACCCCAGAAGGAAGATAGGATGAGCTGGACCAGAAACACACAGACTAAAGGAGCTTCTACTAGAAGGTGAGAGTTTAGAGGGGAGGCCAAATGTCTAGGCAGATAACACATTTATGGATAACATTATCCCTCTGCATCACTCCAGGGTTCTGCATATATAGATTAGGGGCAGTTTGAATCCAACCTTGAATGCACCATTGTTACCCTTCTACAACCTGCTACTGGGCTAAGGACCTCAAGTCTAAGTGTCAGGAAAAGTGTACAGGTGTGTTCTGGGGGAGAGGCTGTCTGACTAGAGGAAGGGAGGCATGAAAGGGGACATACCTTGATATGGGACTCCTTCAAGCCAAGTCTTTGAGCCAGTGCCATGCATTGCTCTTGGCTTGGGTGCATGCATTCACCAAAATGTTCTTGCAGGACCAGCTTTTGTTCCTGGCTGAATACCGTGCGTTTTCTCAGTTGCTTTCTCAGATCACTGACAGAAGCTTGTGACCTTGGAGGGCCTTGAGAAGTCAGGAGACCTTGTGGACATGGTGGACCTGAGGTACTTGAAGAACCTTGAAAGCCTGGGTTCACTGGAGAACTAGAGCTCTCGTTACTTGGAAGGACACTGTAGTCTCCCATCATTTTTATACCAGGTACCAACAGTAATCGCTTGGAAACTTGAGATTCTGGAGTCAGCAGAGGGATTTGGTCCGATCGTTAGATCTTTCTTCACTAGAGAAACTGGGACTAAAAACAGACATAGATCAGAGAATCCCCACAGTCCCTAGCTCCATCACTATTTCAGGCTTGTTATCCATCACTGTGCTCTGGCCTGTACCTTTGCTGGAGGACACTGCTAAAAGAATAGTAGCTGGCCCAGCACCCTGGGGTCTCACCGGCACTCTTCCCCTGGCTTCCCCAATCTGTGCACTCATCTGGTTCTCAGTGGTCACATCTATGAGGTAAACTTGCAAGCAGCTCCTGAATTTTCAAAGAAGCCTCTCTCTACCCTTTATGCTGTAAATGTGAGGAACTTCAAACTCTAAGCATATATACCAGCTCTCGAGTGTTACCAAGGCTCTTCCATCTTTAACCCCTTCTCTCCCTCATCAAGGCAGCCCCCAACCTACATATCATATACACGCTTCCTTACGGCCTCAACTCACCAGGAAATCTGTAAGTTGTTGCACCTTGCTTAGATTCCTGTCTTGTGTGATCACTACTCCAGGGACCAGTGCTTAAATACCTTCTCCAAGGTCAAAACTCAATAAGCTCCACCCAGTCCTTGGCTCCTCCCACACTGCAGGCCCTCTAATCCATTACCCACACCCAACGTTTTACATTCCTTAGTATTAGCCACACCCCAGTGGGTCTAATCCTACTAATTCAATCATAATTGTTTTATTTACTTTTTTTTAAGTCAGTGTCTTTCTGTTAGCCTAGGTTATTCTAAAATTCACTGTGTTGATCAGGATGTACTCAAACTCACAGACATTACCTTACTTCATTCTCCTGAGTACTAGCATTAAGGCATGGGCCAAAAGGTCATTGGCTGGTTTAATGATTGTTTTCCAAAATATTGTGGCATGGTAGGGTTCTGTGAAAATTGGAAACTAAGAGGACCTTGCCCTCTTGGTGCTGAAGTCTAGAAAGAATTCGGACTCCTTATGTTGCCCAGTTTGGCAGCATTTACGATTAATTGTCAATAGTGATATTTTGTTTTTGTTTTAATACATAAAGCTTGTCTGAATATCAGAAGGAAAAAGATAAGCCAAAAGAGATTAGGGAGTGACACACACCTTTAATCCCAGGATTTCAGAGAAAGAGGCAGAATTATCTCTGTGAGTTCAAGGCCATGCTAGGCTACACAAGATCTCAATGCAGAAACAAATCCAGGTGGTGGTGGCTCAAAACTTTAATCCCCGTTCTAGGGAGTCACACACCTTTACTCCTAGTACTAGTGGGAATATAAAATAGGAAGAGAGAGAGGCTGTGTCGGCTTAGTTAGCTCAGTCTGCTTAGTCTTCTTAGACTGCAGTTGCCCAACTTGGTAGAGGTAAGATTTTTTTTATTTTTCTTTTTTCTTTTTTTATTACTTAAAACAATACCTCCTGCCACTCCCCCCCACTCTCCTACTCCACTCCCTCCAATCCCAAAAAAGGGCAAGACACCCCACCCCATGGAAAATCCAAGGGCCTCCCCACCACACCTAGGCTGAGCAAGGCACACATCCAAGTATAACAGGATACCAATGGGCCAAAACATGCAGCAGACACAAATCCCAGTGACACTATCAGTGGCCCCTCAGTCTGTCCCAACTGTGAATCACATTCAGAGGGTCTAGTCTGATCCTATGCTCATTCATTCCCAGTCCAGATGGAGTTGGTGGGCTCCCATTAGTTCAGGCAAACTGTCTCAGTGAATGAACCCCTCATGGTCTTGACCTCTTTGCTCATATTCTCCCTCCTTCCACTCTTCAACTGGACCTTGGGAGCTCAGTCCAGTGCTCCGATGTGGGTCTCTGCCTCATTTCCACCTGTTGTTGGATGAAGGTTCTATGGTGATTTTTAAGATAATCATCAGTTTGACTAAGGGCAAGGCCAGTTCAGACACCCTCTACTCTATTGCTTATGGTCATCCTTGTGGATTCCTAAGAATTTTTCTAGAGCCATGTTTCTTGCTGACCTCATAATGGCTCTCTCAATCAAGGTATCTCTTTCCTTGTTCTCATATCTGTCCTTCCTTCATCTCAACTATCCCATTCCCTCAAGATCTCCTCAAATCTCCCCTTCTCCTGTCCTCTTCCCCTTTTCTCTTCCTTCTACCCCTGGCCCTCATGCTCCCAATTTTGTCAGTCGATCTTGCCTGTTTCCAATTTCCAGGTGGGTCTTTATATGTTTTTCTTTGGGTTCACCTTATTACCTAGCTTCTCTAGGATCTCGAACTATAGGCTCAATGTTTTTTTGTTTATGGCTAGTATCCACTAATTAATGAGTATATACCATATTCATTTTTTGGGTCTGGGTTACCTCACTCAGGATAATGTTTTCTTATTCCATGCATTTGCAGGCAAAATTCAAGATGTCATTTTTTTTTTTACCTCTGAGAAGTACTCTAATGTGTAAATGTGCCACATTTTTTTTTTGGTTATCCGAGACAGGGTTTCTCTGTAGCTTTGGAGCCTGTCCTGGAACTAGCTCTTGTAGACCAGGCTGGCCTCGAACTCACAGAGATCCACCTGCCTCTGCTTCCCAAGTGCTGGGATTAAAGGCGTGCGCCACCACCGCCCTGCGCCACAGTTTCTTTATCCATTCTTCAGTTGAGAAGCATCTAGGTTGGTTCCATGTTCTGGCTATTACAAATAATGCTGCTATGAACATAATTGAACAAATAATTTTGTAGTATGATTGAACATCTTTTGGGTATATTCCCAAGAGTAGTATTGCTGGATCCCAGTTTCCTGAGAACTTGCCTTACTGATTTCCAAAGTGGTCAGACAAGCTTTCATCCTCACCAGCAATAAATGAGAGTTCCCTTTACTCTACATCCTCTCCTGCATACGCTATCATTAGTGTTTTTGATCTTAGTCATCTTAGAAGGTGTAAGAGTTGTTTTGATTTGCATTTCCCTGATAACTAAGGATGTTGAACATGTCCTTAAGTATCTTTTGACCACTTGAGATTCTTCTGTTGAGAATTCTCCGTGTAGTTCAGTACCCCATTTTAAAAACTGTGTTATTTTTAATTTTACTGTCTAATTTCTTGAGTACTTTATATATATTAGAGATCAGTCCTTTGTCTGATGAGGGGTTGGTGAAGATCTTTTCCCATTCAGTAGGCTGACGTTTTGTCTTATTGACTGTGTCCTTTGCTTTACAGAAGCTTTTCAGTTTCAGGAGGTCCCATTTATTTATTGTTGCTCTTAGTGTTGCTACTACTGGGGCTATATTTAGGAAGTAGTCTCCTGATGGAGGAAGGTCATTGGTTAATTAATAAAGAAACTGCTTGGCCTGATAGGTTAGAACATAAGTGGGTGGAGTAAACAGAACAGAATGCTGGGAGGAAGAAGGCAGTGAGGTAAGACGCCTCAAACAGATGCCATGCCTCTGCTCTCAAGGGCAGACATGATGGAGCGAGCTGCCAGGTCAGACATGCTGAATCTTTCCCAGTAAGACTGGTGCTACACAGATTATTAGATATGCATTAAAGCAAGATATGAGAGTTAGCCAGAAGATGTAGGGATAAGTCCCGCCCCTTAGGGGGCGTGTTCGCCTCGGGCTAATGTCTGCCTATAAATTTGGCGAGCGTGCTCCGAGCTGTCTCTTCTACTCTCCTGGTCTCCGCGGGAACGGTGGTTCTGTAAGTCTATTTCTACATTAAAACTATATATATTTTTACAAACTGTCTGCATTCGTTTACGCTGCTACATTTTGGCGTCCAACGTCGGGCTATTTTGCCCCCGACTCAAGCGGGTAGCCCCCTAGCTAACACAGCACCCTCCCGGGTGCTGTTTTTCAGTTCGTGACTCCGGCCCCAGTGCCGGGTCCGAGACATACTCGGCCACACAGGCCCATTCTGCCTGCCTTGGCTAAGTTTTACAGCGGAACCCCACTGCCTGAATTAGCGGAAGCTCAAGTACCTGCGGTTTTGCAACAAAAGCTGCCTGCCACAGCGGCAGATTTGGTCTGATACAAAGTGACTTGGCAGGGCAGTGGTGACGCACGCTTTTGATACTAGCACTTGGGAGGCAAGGGCAGGCGGATCTCTGTGAGTTTGAGGCCGGCCAGGCAGTGGTAGCACACGCCTTTAATCCCAGCACTTGGGAAGCAGAGGCAGACGGATCTCTGTGAGTTTGAGGCCTGCCAGGCCGTGGTAGTGCACGCCTTTAATCCCAGCACTTGGAAGGCAGAGACAGGCGGATCTCTGTGATTTCGAGGCCAGCCTGGTCTACAAGAGCTAGTTCTAGGACAGGCTCCAAAAACACAGAGACCAACAACTAGCATGAACCGATCATTGCAGGTAAAAAATTTTTTCTTTTATAAATAAAATGTCTGAACACATTACTGTTCAAGAATTTAACAGTTTTTTTAATTGTACCATGTGGGAGATTTTACAAGAGGTGTCTATCACGCCACCTCTATGGATCCTTCTGGGATTCGTAGTTTTCATTGGCACCAAATGGTTTGATAATAGAAATATGATAAACTCTTTACGAGACGAATCCAGGATTCTTAAGGCAGAGATAGAACGCTTAAAAACAATTGAGAATGATAACAATCTTCTCAAGAATGAGTTTGAAGTTCTCCAGACTGATAACAATCTTCTCAAGAATCAGTTTGAAGTTCTCCAGACTGATAACAATCTTCTCAAGAATCAGTTTGGAGTTCTCCAGACTGATAACAATCTTCTCGAGAATCGGTTTGAAGTTCTCCAGGCTGATAACAATCTTCTCAAGAATCAGTTTGAGGTTCTCCAGGCCGATGTTAAGGAGAAATTCATTACTATGGAAGAGGGAACAGCTGATTTGGATCGTAAGGTTCAGTCCCTCTCTGTAGGAACTACATTAGTGGCTGATATTGAGGAGAAATTCATTACTATGGAAGAGGGAACAGCTGATTTGGACAATAAGATTCAGTCCCTTTCTGTAGGAAATGAAACATTAACTGAGAGAATCAAAACTGCTGAATGTGACAATCAGATTTTGTCTAAAGCTTATGACAAATTGATGGAAAGAGTGTCAATACAAGAAGGCACAGTTTATGCCATAATAATTATGTCCAAAGATAAGATGTTATCTCTAACGGACAAACTTCATACTTTAGAATCCTCAATGAAGGCTTTGGAACATAATTCTGGACAGGAGATTCAGACATTGCAGAAGGCAATAGTGAATAGAA
Source organism: Microtus pennsylvanicus (assembly GCF_037038515.1). Taxonomy (NCBI): domain Eukaryota; kingdom Metazoa; phylum Chordata; class Mammalia; order Rodentia; family Cricetidae; genus Microtus; species Microtus pennsylvanicus. Next base: position 145,102,778 of record NC_134579.1, on the reverse strand, counting down.
TTGAAAAGATTGAGGAATTTCAAAATTCTGATGAAGAAGAGCAAAGGGTAGAAGGGCAAATTTTAACTACATCTGTGGGTAAATCTCTCCGGGACAATTTCCACAAAGCTCTACCTACAGCTCTACCTGCCTTTCCAGTAATAACAACAGAGAAGGTGTTTGGTTCCAGAAACCCTAGGGTCATCAAGGAGGATACATGGGAGCCTGTCCGTATGAATGACCTCAAGGAAATTAAACAGGCTGTCATGACTTTTGGGATGCAAGCCTCTTTTGTTAAAGAGATGCTAAGATCTTGGGCCACGACAAACAAAGCAACCCCCTTGGACTGGCTCCAGCTGAGCTCTGCAGTACTTGAGAGTGGACCACAATTGAAATGGCAATGCTTATTCAGGCAAGAGGCTAAACTCTTAGAACAGCAGGAAAAAGCAAAGGGAATTGACATTTCCCTAGATAAAATTATAGGTGAAGGGCTCTTTTCCGACCCTCAGGAACAAGCTAATTTGGATGAAAACACACTCTCCATATGTACTACAGCAGCCTTAAGGGCTTGGGACAGGGTACAAGACCCAGGACAGAGAATAGAATCATTTGTCAGAGTTAAACAGGGTCAGAGAGAACCCTTTAGTGACTTTTTACAAAGATTAACTAAGGCTGTACAAATAGGGATATCTGACCCAGAAGCAAGACGTATAATGATTGAGTCTTTGGCTTATGAAAATGCAAATGTGGAATGCAAAAGGATTTTGGGGCCTTTAAAGCTCAGATCAGCGCCTTTGGAAGAATGGGTCTTGCATACACTCAATGTTGATACATTTGATTATGGCACTGAAGCATGGGTAGAAGAAGCAATTTCCAATGGTAAAAGGAGACACCAGAATACCAGATGTTTTAATTGTGGCAAAATGGGTCATATGAAAAGGAATTGTAGACAACGGATTTTCAGAAATAATAATAATAATAATAATGCATCTTTCAGAAATAATAATAATAATGCATCGTCTAGAAATAACAGAAATAGGAGGACTCAGCCTTCAGGTTTATGTAGAAGATGTGGAAAAGGCAGACATTGGACGAATGAATGCAGGTCTACAAGAGATAGACAAGGCAACCTGATACAGTCGGGAAACGTGAGAGGGGGGGCCTCACAGGCCCCCATGGCAAACATGGTTCAGTCATATCCAGTTTCTGCAGAGAACGTACCTCATCAGGACAATTAGGAAGCTCCATGCCTACTGTTACAAGCAATAATGATCAGAAAGATAAGTTACGTGTGTTTTGGCAAACTTCTATAAATGATCAAAGACCTAAACTGAGAGTGTGTGTAAATGGCATTTTTATTACTGGCCTGCTGGACACAGGTGCTGATGTAAGTATCATTACCCCAGAATCTTGGCATCCGTATTGGCCTCTTCAGAATGTAAATGTTCAGCTCCTGGGAATTGGAACCCTATCTCGAGTAAGGCAGAGCACGAGATGGGTTGAATGTATAGGGCCAGAGGGACAAATAGGAAAATTAAAGTCATATGTAGCCAATATTGCAAGGAATTTATGGGGTCGTGACCTATTACAACAATGGAATACCGAAATTAACATTCCTGCTACTTCTAGAGCCTATAGTTCTGAGAATAATATTAAAAGATATTACAAACGGAGAAAACCGGCCATTCGGGCTGTACAAGAACAAGCAATTGATGTCCCTTCAGAGATACCAACAGCATTGCCTCTAAAATGGTTGACTGAGAAACCAATATGGACAAAGCAATGGCCTTTAGCTGAGGAAAAGTTACAGGCTTTAGAACAGCTGGTACAAGAACAATTAGATGCTGGACATATAGAAGAATCTACCAGCCCTTGGAATTCTCCTGTATTTGTGGTTAAGAAAAAATCAGGTAAATGGAGAATGGTGACAGATCTCACGGCCATCAACAAGGTTATTCAACCTATGGGCCCTCTGCAATCTGGAATTCCTTTGCCCTCTTTATTACCAAAAGGATGGCCTCTCATAGTTATTGATTTAAAGGATTGTTTTTTCACCATACCTTTGCAAAAAGAAGATAGAGAAAAATTTGCCTTCACAGTGCCTACTTATAACAATTCTCAACCTTCGAGGAGGTACCACTGGACCGTCCTCCCCCAGGGTATGTTAAATAGCCCCTCCCTGTGCCAATATTTTGTGAACCAACCATTGCAAATAATACGCAAGAAATTTCCCAAATCTATAGTATACCATTACATGGACGACATCTTGTTATCCGATTCAAACATGGATACCTTGAACAGACTGTTTGAAGAAATAAAGATACTTTTACCTAAATGGGGATTGCAAATCGCTCCTGAAAAGATTCAGAAGGGAGATTCTGTTAATTATTTAGGTTATAAAATAGGTTTGCAAAAAATTAAGACACAAAAAGCACAAATTAGGAGAGATCGCCTACGGACTCTTAATGACTTTCAAAGACTGTTAGGAGACATTTCCAGTCTACGACCAGCTATTGGAATAACACCTGATCTAATAATTCATTTGAACAAAACCTTGAATGGTGATAAAGATTTAAACAGTCCCAGAGAATTAACAGCTGAAGCAGAAAAGGAACTGACAATGATTGAGGAAAAATTACAACAGGCACATGTGGACAGGGTGAATCCAGAGCTCGATTGTATTCTTGTCATACTACCATCAAAAATTTCTCCTACAGGAATTTTAATGCAGAGAGATGATATTATTTTGGAATGGATCTTTTTACCACATAAACCAAGTAAGAAACTGAAAACTTATGTGGAAAAAGTCTCTGAGTTAATTATAAAAGGCAAGCTGAGACTTCGTCAACTAGCAGGCATAGACCCAGCAGAAATTATAGTGCCCTTCACTGCTGATGAACTAAAGAAATTATGGGAAGATAATGAACCATGGCAAAGAGCTTGTGCTAATTTTTTGGGAGACATTAATAACAACTATCCAAAAAGCAAGCGGCTTAACTTCATAAAGAGAACTTCTTGGATTCTTCCTCGAATCGTCCGTGATGCTCCAATAACTGGAGCCTGTACATTCTATACTGATGCCAATAAATCAGGGAAGGCAGGTTACAAATCAGAAGACTTGGATAAGGTGGAACAAAGTCCGTATAATTCTGTCCAGAAGGCAGAATTATATGCCATTCTTATGGTGCTAAGGGATTGTTGTAATAAGGGGCGGCGGCGGGGCTGCGTCCCCAAACACCCCAGCCGCCTGCCCTGCCCGGCTAGCTTATGCCCCGAAATGATTACACGGACACTGTATTCTTTTAAACACTGCTCTGGCCCATTTCTAATCATCTGTGTAGCGCCCCTAGGTGCGCTTACCGGGAAGATTCTAGCCTAAGTCCATCCTGGGTCGGAGCTTCATAGCGTGCGTCTTCCCTGGAGCAGGTAGCATGGCGTCTCTCTTGCGTCTGCTCCCGAGAGAAGAGCTGTGGAGTCTGACCTCACTTCCTCTTCCTCCCGGCATTCTGTTCTGTCTACTCCTCCCACCTATCTTCTAACCAATGAAATGGGCCGAGGCAGTTCCTTTATTGCTTAGCCAATGAAATCAACAGATTGATATATGACACTCCCACATCACTTCCCCTTTTTCTGTTTAAACAAAAAAAAGGAAGGCTTTAACCTTAACCTTAACATAGCAAAATTACATATAACAAAACAGTTATCAAGTAAAAGTTACATCAGAAACATTTATACATATAACAAAATTGACCGTAAATCTCTATCAATAAAGCAAAATCTATACTAATGCAAATTATTTATGTCTATATCATATCCCCCTTTAAATGTAAAAGAACGTTTATAAACCATATTTGGGAACATGGGCGCAGTTTTTTCTCTCCAAACTGCTTCCTGCTGAATGGGGGCGTCGTTAATTAGGTCTTTCATGGTATAACCTGTGTGCTAGTTTCATCTCAGTTGGCAGTTGGGCGAAATAATTTTCTGAAGATGTTCACAGCAACCCTTCAGGAGGACGTGGTCCATCATACCAAATCAGAATAGAAGAAATCCATAGAGTCTCATCCTCTGTGAAAACAAAAGAAGAATCTCTTTTCCAAAGTATCATATCCTTAGATCCAAATTCTGAAATCATACCCTCATGATATCCGTTCTGGTTCCACTGGGCAGCCCATATAATGAAATGTCTGTCTGTACTTAGCTCCTTCACAGTCAAAAATTTTAAAGAAAACACAATGTACATAATCCAGACTCTCTGTGAATTTTCCATCTTTACGCGGCTTATTTTTCTTTATTTCTTTTCATCTCTTAACTATCTGTACTCTGTCTCTTTAAAGACTTTACCATTTTTTTAAACCATTAACTTTATTCTCTATATTCTTTTTCTTCTCTCTCCCAAGCCTACGTACATTCATCCAACAGTGTGACTCATTTGGTGGTCTGAATCTGTCCTATTGTGAATCTGCAATTTTTTACTATCCAGGAGCACTTTTGATTTGCGCCTTTAAATCACTAGGCGCTTAAGAATCTAAGCTGTGGCATTTCTAGGTTAACTTTTTGCTTTTTGAGCGTATATCTGTAGACCAGGCTGTCTTTGAACTCTCGGAGATCCGCCTGTCTCTGCCTCCCAGGCATTGGGATTAAAGGCGTGTGCTACCACACCTTGAACTCACAGAGATCTGTTCGTCTCTGCCTTCTAGGCACTGGGATTAAAGGCGTGTGCTACCACACCTTGAAGTCACAGAGGTTTACTTTAAGAATTTTAACTTTTAGTCTGTATATATTTTTAACACTGTAAATCATTTAAAATTTTTCTTTGTCTTTGAATCTCTTTACTGTATCTCTCTCTGTTTTTCTGACCACATGAGTCTTTAATTTACCAAGCAATCTCAGTAGGACTAAAGGCGTGGCTTTGCCAGCTAGATCCAGTCCATCCCTTAGCTTTCCAGCCTCATGGCTGGTATACAGGCTGCAGCCATGTTTATAGCCACACCTGACGTTTCAAGGTCCCTGCCAGCCAGCGAGCTACAACAGACAACACTCAAGTCCTCTCTTGGTAGCCGGCCCTCCTGCCTCAAACAGTCAGAGTTTGCCCTGGCAGGATGGCCCAGAAAGCTGGCATTTTTAAACAGCGCAGCTTTTTTCCTGCTACGGCTGAAAACCGAAAAGCATGCGTTCAGCTTTTCGTCAACACCGTTTAAGTGTTTCGTGGCAGGACCTCTTAATGAGCTGCAGGCTTTTGCAGCTAAAGCTGAGTCAGGAAGCCTCTCTTAGATGAGGCGCTTGCTTGCCTCTAGCAAGCAGAGTAGACCCGAGAAATTGCCACAAGAAACACGCTTTACTCTATTCTTTTCCAAGCTTTCTCAGGCTTTCTGTGGACTCAGTTAGCCACACGTCTGGGCGTCATTTGTTGTAATATGGGCGGCGGCGGGGCTGCGTCCCCAAACACCCCAGCCGCCTGCCCTGCCCGGCTAGCTTATGCCCCGAAATGATTACACGGACACTGTATTCTTTTAAACACTGCTCTGGCCCATTTCTAATCATCTGTGTAGCGCCCCTAGGTGCGCTTACCGGGAAGATTCTAGCCTAAGTCCATCCTGGGTCGGAGCTTCATAGCGTGCGTCTTCCCTGGAGCAGGTAGCATGGCGTCTCTCTTGCGTCTGCTCCCGAGAGAAGAGCTGTGGAGTCTGACCTCACTTCCTCTTCCTCCCGGCATTCTGTTCTGTCTACTCCTCCCACCTATCTTCTAACCAATGAAATGGGCCGAGGCAGTTCCTTTATTGCTTAGCCAATGAAATCAACAGATTGATATATGACACTCCCACATCAAGGGATTTTAAAGAACCTATTAATATAGTTACAGATTCACAATACGCAGAAAGAGTTATTTTACATATTGAAACTGCTGAATTTATACCTGATGATACTGAACTAACCTCATTGTTTCTCCAGGTTCAAGATTTAATCAGGAACAGGCTTTGCCCTATGTACATAACACACATCCAATCCCATACGGGTCTGCCAGGTCCTCTAGCACAAGGTAATGCAGAAATTGATCAATTACTGATTGGTAGTGTGCTACAAGCCTCTGAATTTCATAAAAAACATCATGTTAATAGCAAAGGTTTGAAGAAAGAGTTTTCAATTACATGGCAACAAGCTAAGGAGATTGTAAAGAAATGCCCTACTTGCTCTTTCTATAACCAAACGCCACTGCCTGCAGGGGCTAATCCAAAGGGCACCCAAAGGAATGAAATCTGGCAGATGGATGTGTTCCACTTTGCAGAATTTGGCAAATTAAAATATGTTCATCACACCATTGACACTTATTCAGGCTTTCAGTGGGCAACTGCTTTAAGTTCAGAAAAAGCTGATTCAGTAATCACTCATTTATTAGAAGTCATGGCTATCATGGGTATACCTACACAAATAAAGACAGATAATGGTCCTGCTTATGTCTTTAGGAAAATGAAACGGTTTTTTGATTATTACAATATCAAGCATGTTACAGGTATACCATACAATCCTACAGGTCAAGCAGTCATAGAAAGATCAAATCGAACTATAAAAGATATGTTGAACAAACAGAAAGGGGTGGAAAACACCCCCAGAAATAGGCTACATAATGCTTTGTTAACCTTGAATTTTCTCAACGCTAATGAGAAGGGAACAACGGCTGCAGAAAGACATTGGATAATGGAAAAGTCTACTGAACTAAATCAACCAGTTTATTTCAAGGATATGCTGACCTCACAATGGAAGCCAGGATATGTGCTACGTTGGGGAAGGGGTTTTGCTCTTATCTCCACAGGTGAGGAAAAATTGTGGATACCATCAAAATTAATAAAGGTTCGGTTTGAAGAAGAGAAGCCACTTGGAAAAGATAAATAACAATTCTTTCATAAGGATGGCGAACATACTGATGGTAAGAAATACAGATAGGTTGGAGGCAGGGTTCTTTTCTTATCTCCACAGGAAAATACTCATCTTCAAAGAAATTGAGGGACCCTGAATATTTAATTACTGATGGATGGACACATTTTGTAAGTATTAATTTTTATTTATATGTCTTATTAAACATTTCTTTATAAATATATAGAGCTGGTTTTGAAGTTGGACTCTGGCTCAGTCCCTCTCCAATTCCAAGCCTGTTAGTAAGAGAAAAACCCAGAGTTTCTGGAGTTTCTGTCTCATGTCAAGAGCCATGATATGGGACAGAAAGAAATACGAGTTTAGAAAACATCCTTGCTTTTCTTCATATCTATCATACTTTTCATTGAATATATATATCATGCCTTTCATTGAATATATATATGTATGTATATATATGTCTATATGATTAATGTTTAATTTTTTCACAATGAACAATGAGTTTTTCCCAAAGTGACATTTGAAGTTTCCAGGAAGAAGATGGGGCCCCACAACAACAACTCTACCTGGTTGAGATGACGTCATGATACTGATAGCGCTACTACAAGACCTGTTTTGGATACCAGCTGCACAAGACGATCCCAACTTGGTTAGCTGAAATGGTGCACATCTTGTCCAACATTCTGGCCAGACCTCCACAAAATACTCAGAGACTATTTGCAATTTTAAAAGACATTGATCTTGAAATTTAACCATCATTTTACTTTCACAGGATCCCCCAGAAAGAACGTCGCCCCCATGACAGCTGGAAGTAATTCTAGAGGACGACGTCCCCTCTCCCAGTAAAGTTTACCCCTGGGTTTAGGGACATCATTTAGGGGTTGGGAGGTTGGGGGAGGAATTTTATAAGCTCAGGGATCATTTTGAAAAAAAAAAGAGGGAATGATGGGATTATAGATTTATAATTGTGAGTTACTGCTTTTAGACAAATATATTGGTATCAATTCTTGTATATTGAAACAAAGTTAAATTATATTGACTATTGTATGCATGCATGTTTCTATGTCTGTTTAAAACATTTTTATGTATTGACATATATTGTATTGATATATATATTGTATACATTTACCATATTGCAATGTACATTTCTACCTTTGATTAAGATACTTATATAATGTTTGTGCATTGATATATATTTACCATATTGCAATGTATATTTGTACAGTGTTTACATTTGGAGGTCATTATCCTCATTTGTTACACAGTTGTTTATTGTCTTAGTCTTTAAGTTAGATAGATATCGAGAATTATATAGATAAATAGTCATCTAAGTTTGTCATTTATAATCAGACTAATCAGGTTCTTTAGATATATAGAGATTATACTCAGTATAGATAGATAATCTTCAACCTCTTCAAAGAGCTGTAGAAAATGGCCTTTAATCTAACTCAGAGTTTCGTGATAGTGAGACACAATTGCTCCTGGCAACACCACTCCATTCCCGAGAGAATGTTGAGCACCAAAGACACTCCACCTGGAGCCTTTCTATTTGGCAGAACTGGCCTTTGGGCAAAGAAATGCCTATACCTCAACCACTGACACAGATACAGAGCGTGCATCAATGGATAAAACAGGACTGTCATATCCTGCCAAGACAGGGTAAGATAGTTTTGAAAAGTTCCTTGCCTTTAATAATGGTATGTCAGTTATGTTAGGCCTTAGCCAAAATTGGTTGACTCAACATTGCAAACGAGACTTTGGGTGATTGCCCAGGTAGTCAGTTGTCTCTGTCAATTGTTGCACATTTTGGATATATCTCGTTTGTTGAGTAGTGTTTATTCCCTTCTCAGATCTTTGACTGAGTTGAAGATTATATAATTGTAGTTACTCTTTACATTATTTGGACTCCTTGAGATAGAATGTTTAGCAAAGCTTTTGTTCATAATATTGTTTGTTATATTTATTATTTGTTGTTATTGTATGTAGTTGTATTTGGTTTAGTTCTGTCTTATTTAGACAAAAAGGGGAGATGTAGGGATAAGTCCCGCCCCTTAGGGGGCGTGTTCGCCTCGGGCTAATGTCTGCCTATAAATTTGGCGAGCGTGCTCCGAGCTGTCTCTTCTACTCTCCTGGTCTCCGTGGGAACGGTGGTTCTGTAAGTCTATTTCTACATTAAAACTATATATATTTTTACAAACTGTCTGCATTCGTTTACGCTGCTACAAGAAGAGGCTAGATATAATGGGCCAGGCAGGGTTTATATGAATACAGTTTGTGTGTTGTTATTTTGTGTAAAGCTAGCCCGTGGCTGGGAGCCGGGTGGCAGGAACGCAGCCCACAGCTCCACACTACAGTCTCCTGAGCCCAAACATTGAAGGCTACTTCCCACTTCCTTTTTTTATTATTTTATTTTATTACTTTAAAAAAATATCAATTCAAATTCTCACTTCCTTCCCTCCTCCCACTCCCTTCCCACTCCCTCCACACACCTTTCCCCCACCCCCTCCAATCTTAAGAGAGGGCAAGGCAACCCTCCCTGTGGAAAGTCCAAGGCCTTCCCCTACAACATCCAGGTTGAACAAGGTATACATCTAATGAGTTTAGGATCCAAAAATGCCAGCACATGCAGCAGAGACAAATCCCAATGACACTGTGAGTGGCCCCTCAGTCTGCCCCAACTGTCGACCACATTCAGAGTTTGATCACATGCTCATTCACTCCCAGTCTAGTTGGAGTTGGTGAGCTCCCATTAGTTCAGCCAAACTGTCTCAGTGGGTGAACCCCTCATGGTCTTGATTTCCTTGCTCATACTATCTCTCCTTCCACTCTTCAACTGAACCTTTGAAGCTCAGTCCAGTGCTCCGATGTGGGTCTCTGCCTCTGTTTTTCCAACTGTTATTGGACAGAGGTACTATGGTGATATTAAGATAATCATCAGTCTGACTAAGGGCAAGGTCAGTTCAGGCACCTTCTCCTCTAAGATCCTAGAGGATCTTAGCTAGGATCATTCTTATGGATTCCTAAGAATTTTTCTAGAGCCAGGTTTCTTGTTAATCCCATAATTGCTCTCTCAATCAAGATATGTCTTTCCTTGCTCTCATATTTGTCCTTCCTCCATCTCAACTATCCCATTCCCTCAAGTTCTCCCCAACCCTCCCCTTACGCCCTCCTCTTCCCCATCTCCCCTTCTTTCTACCCCCTGCTCCCATGCTCCCAAATTTTGTCAGGTGATGTTGTCTGCTTCCAATTTCCCAATTTTTCTTCTCTCAGGTTCATTGTGGTTGGATTTATATTGAGGTCTTTAATCCCTTTGGACTTGAGTTTTGTGCATGGTGATAGATATGGATCTATTCACATTCTTCTGCATGTTGACATCCAGTTATGCCAGCACTATGTGTTGAAGATGCTTCCTTTTTTTCTATTGTATAATTTTGGCTTCCTTGTCAAAAATCAGGTCTTCATAGGTGTATGGATTAATATCTGGGTCTTCAATTTGGTTTCATTTTATAACATCTCTGTTTTTATGTCAATACCAGGCTGTTTTGATTACTGTAGCTCTGTAATAGAGCTTGATGTCAGGGATGGTAATGCCTCTGGAAATTCTTTTATTGTATAGGATTGTTTTGGCTATACTGGGTTTTTTTGTTTTTCCATATGAAGTTGATTATTGTTCTGTCAAGGTCTGTGAAGAATTGTATTGGGATTTTCATAGGGATTGCATTGAATCTATACATTACTTTTGGTAGAATTGCCATTTTTATTATGTTGATCCTTCCTATCCAAGAGCATGGGAGATCTTTCCTTTTTTTTTTTTGGTTTTTCGAGACAGGGTTTCTCTGTGGCTTTGGAGCCTGTCCTGGAACTAGCTCTGTAGACCAGACCAGGCTGGTCTCGAACTCACAGAGATCCGCCTGCCTCTGCCTCCCGAGTGCTGGGATTAAAGGCGTGCGCCACCACCTCCCGGCTAAAGCACAGACTGTTTTTTTGTTTTGTTTTGTTTTGTTTTTTTTGTTTCTGGTGTCTTCTTCAATTTCTTTCTTCAAAGACATTAAATTCTTGTCAAATAGGTCTTTCACTTTCTTGGTTAGTGTTACCCCAAAATATTTTATGTTATTATGGCTGTTGTGAAAGGTGATATTTTTCCGATTTCCCTCTCAGCTTCTTTATCCTTTGTGTAAAGGTGGCCATTGATTTTTTTGGGTTGATCTTATATCCTGTCATATCACTGAAGGTATTTATCAGCTGTAGGAGTTCTCTGGTAGAGTTTTGGGGTCACGTATATACACTATCAGATCATCCGCAAATAACGAAAGTGTGACTTCTTCCTTTTGAATATGAATTCCCTTTATATCCTTATGTTGTCTTATTTTTGTTGCTAAAACTTCAAGAACTATGTTGAAGAGATATGGAGTGGACAGCCTTAATTTTAGTGGAATTGCTTTGAGTTTCTCTCCATTTAATTTGGTGTTAGCTGTCTGCTTGATGTATATTGCTTTTATTATATTTAGATATGATCCTTGTATCCCTAATCTCTCCAAGACCTTTATTATGAAGGGATGTTGGATTTTGTCAAATGCTTTTTAATCACCTAACGAAATAATTAAATGGTGTTTTTCTTTCAGTTTATTTATATGGTGGATTACATTGATGGATTTTCATATGTTGTACCAGTCCTGCATCTCTGGGATGAAGCCTACTTGATCATGATGGATGATTTTTTGATGTGTTCTTGGATTGGTTTGCCAGCATTTTATTGAGAATTTTTGCATCCATGTTGACGATTGGGATTGGTCTGTAATTCTCTTTCTTTTTTAATATTATTATTTATTTATTTATTATGTATACAATATTCTGTCTGTATGCCTGAGGGCCAGAAGAGGGCGTGAGGCCTCTTTACAGATGGTTGTGAGCCACCATGTGGTTGTTGGGAATTGAACTCAGGACCTTTGGAAGAGCAGGCAATGCTCTTAACCACTGAGCCATCTCTCCAGCCCTGTAATTCTCTTTCTTGTTTGAGTCTTTGTGTGATTATGGTATCAGGGTAACTGTAGTCTCATAAAAGAGTTTGGCAGTGAGCCTTCTGTTTCTATTATGTGGAACACTTTGAGGAGTATTCTGCACTAAAACCATTAGGCCCTGGGCTTTTTTTTTTTTTTTTGGTTGGGAAGTTTTGATTACAGCTTCTATTTCCTTGTGGCTTATAGGTCTCTTTAAATTGCTCAACTTGGGGCTGGAGAGATGGCTCAGTGGTTAAGATCATTGCCTGCTCTTCCAAAGGTCCTGAGTTCAATTCCCAGCAACCACATGGTGGCTCACAACCATCTGTAAAGAGGTCTGGCGCCCTCTTCTGGCCTGCAGGCATACACACAGACAGAATATTGTATACATAATAAATAAATAAATATTTTAAAAAATTGCTCAACTTGTCTTGATTTAATTTTGATATATGGTATCTATCTAAAAAATTGTCCATTTCTTTTACATTTTCCAATTTTGTGGAGTATAGGTTTTTGTAGTAAGACCTAATGATTCTCTGAATTTCCTCAGTGCCTGTTATTTCCCCCTTTTCATTTCTGATTTTGTTAATTCGATGTTCTCTCTCCTCCTTTTGGTTAATTTGGATAAGGGTTTGTCAATCTTGTTGATTTTCTCAAAGAACCAGCTCATTGTTTCATTGATTCTTTGTATTTTTTCTGTGTTTTTATTTAGTTGATTTCAGCCCTCAGTTTGATTATTTCCTCCCTTCTACTCCTACTGCGTGAGTCTGCTTCTTTTTTTTCTAGAGCTTTCAGGTGTGCTGTTAGGTCACTAACGTGAGCTTTCTTCATTTTCTATACGTTGGCACTTAGTGCTATGAACTTTTTTCTTAGCATGGCTTTCACAGTGTCCCATAGGTTTGGATACGTTGTGCCTTCATTTTCATTGAATTCAAGGAAAATCTTAATTTTTTTCTTTATTTCTTCCTTGACCCAGGGGTGGTTCAGTAGTTGACTGTCCAATTTCCATGAGTTTGTAGGTTTTCTGAGAGTATTATTGCTGTTAAATTTTATCTTTACTCCATGGTGATCCAATAAGACACAGGGTGTTACTCCAATTTTTTTTGCATCTATGAATGTTTGCTTTGTTGCTGAGTAGGTGATCAATTTTAGAGAAGGTTCCATGAGGTGCTGAGAAAAATGTATATTCTTTTGTGTTTGGGTGAAATGTTCTATACATGTCTGTTAAGTCCATTTGATTTATTATATCGTTAGTTCTCTTATTTCTCTGTTAAGTTTCTGTTTGGTTGGCCTGTCCATTGGCGAGAGAGGACTGTTGAAATCTTCTGTGTGTCTGGTTTGGTGTGTTACTTGAGTTTTAGTAATGTTTCTTTTACATATGTGGGTGATCTTTTATTATGGGCATAGATATTCAGGATTGAGACTTCATCTTGATGAATTGTTCCTGTTATCAGTATAAAATGTTTTCCATCTCTTCTGATTGATTTTGGCTTGAAATCCATTTTGTTAGATGTTAGGATAGCCACACCCATTTGTTTCCTAGGTCCGTTTGATTGGAAAACCTTTTTCCAACCTTTCACTCTGAGGTAGTATCTGTCTTTGAGGTTGAGGTGTGTTTCTTGTAAACAGCAGAAGGCTGGCTCCTGTATTCATATCCATTCTCTTAGCCTGTGTCTTTTATAGGTGAATTGAGTCCACTGATATTAAGCAATGTTAATGGCTTGTGTTTGCTAACTCTGGTTATCTTTGGTTATTAGTATTTGTGTGTTTGCCTTCTTAGGGTTATGCTGGAGTGGGCCTATCATATGTCTGCATTTTTGTGGGTATAGTTAGCTTCCTTGGTTTGAGGTTGTTCTTATAGTTCTTTCTGTAATGCTGGGCTTGTGGATACATATAGTCTAAATCTGTTTTTGTCATGGAATATATTGTTTTCTCCATCAATGGTGAATGAAAGTTTTGCTGGCTATAGTAGTCTGGGCTTGCATCCATGGTCTCTTAGTGTCTGCAGCAATCTATCCAGGACCACTGGCTTTCATGGTTTCCATTGAGAAGTCAGATGTAAGTCTGATAGATTTACCTTATATGTTACTTGAACTTTTTCCTTTGCAGCTCTCAATATTCTTTATTCTGTATACTTTGTGTTTTGATTATTATATGGCGAGGGGATGTTTATTTTTAATCCAGTCTTTTTGGTGTTCTGTAAGCTTCTTGTACCTACATAGAGATATTTTTCTTTACATTGGAAAATTTTTCTTCTATAATTTTGTTGAATATATTGTCTGGGCCTTTGAGCTGAAGTTCTCCTTCTTCTACTTCTGTTATTCTTAGGTATGTTTTTGTTATGATTTTGTCTGCGAGTCCTGAGCAGCTTGTGGTGGGGCTGGCTGGTCCTGGCCATAGTAAAGTTACCTGACCAAGAGAGCCACCAGCCCAGGGCAGGGCTCAGCCATGTGGCAAGTGGCTGGGCAGGCGACAGTGAGTCCCTGGAAGGTGCAGGTTCCCAGTGGCGTGCGGGTGGGAAACACGTGGACAGACACATCATATAGAATAGAATTGGATATTTATTACTTAGAGAAGGGGTGAGAAGGTGAAGAAGACAGAGAGAGAGAAAATGGGGGAGCAGAGAAGTGGGGAGAGAAGCAGAAGCGAAGCTGCCTCTCTGACAGGAAGATGGGAAAAAAGAGTGAGCTCAGCCCAGTACCTAAAGATCAGCCTGTCTCAGCAGATGAGGGAGGGAGTGGGTGTGGCTTGTATGAACAATCATAACAGTTTTTTTCATGGTTTCCCAGAGTTCCTGAATGTTTTGTGTTAAGATTTTTTGGATTTAATGTTTTCTTTGACCAATGAATCTATTTTCTCTATAGTATCTTCAGTGCCTGTGATTCTTTCTTCTATCTCTTGTATTCTGTTGGTTATACATGTCTCTATAGTTCCTGTTCATTTACCCAGATTTTTCATATCCATAATTCCCTCGGTTTATGTTTTCTTTACTGCCTCTACTTCAGTCTTCAATTCTTGAACTGTGTTCTTCACCTGTTTGATTGTTTCTTCTTGGTTTCCTTGGGTTTCTTTGAGGGATTTATTAATATCTTTCAACTTTTTGTTTGTTTTCTCTTCCATTTCTTTATGGGAGTTTTTCACTTCCTCTTTAAAGGTCTTCATCATTTTCATAAAGTTATGTTTAAAGTCATTTTCTTCTACTTCTTCTGGGTTAGGATGATCAAGTCTTCCTGTCATGTGACCACTGGGTTCTAGTGTTACCATGTTGCTTTTTAGGATGTTGGAGGAATTCTTGCATTGGCGCTTACCCATCTCTTCCTTCAAATGAGGCCACCAGTGTCTTGGCGTCTTGGTTCAATCCTTGACGTGGCTGTCTTTTTGGTCCCCTCAGTATTGGATTAAGCTGTGTTTCAGGGTTCCACTGAGCTTACAGGTGAACAGGCCAGTTTGGGGGCGGAGTGGGTTGGGGGATAGCCAAGTCACAGGAAATCTCCCTGCTGGATGGCTAGAAAAGCCTAGGGAGATTGGAAAGCTCTCCTGGGTTTTGTCCCACTGGGGAGGTCCCAGAGAGTCAGGCATCCAGCTGTCTGGCCCTGTGTCCACTGACTCACCTCTTAGGTCCCCTCAGTGTTGGCAATCTTGGTCATTCTTACAGGTGTAAGATGGAATCTGAGTTGTCTTGATTTGCATTTCTCTGATGAATAAGGATGTTGAGCATTTTCTTTAGTGTCTTTCAGTCATTTTAGATTCCTCTGTTGAGAGTTCTCTGTTTAGTTCTGTACTCCATTTTTTTTAAATATTTGTTCTTTTCATGACCAATTTCTTGAGTTCTTTGTATATTTTGGAGATCAGTCCCCTCTCTGATGTTGGGTTGGTAAAGATCTTTTCCCATTTTGTAGGCTGTCATTTTGTCTTGTTGACCATGTCATTTGCTTTACAGAAGCTTTTCAGTTTCAGGAGGTCCCATTTGTTAATCGTTCCTCTCAGTTAATTATCTATTTTTATACAAATTGCATGGCCACAATGTGGGGAGGACTGGGGGAGGGGAAAGAATTTTAAATTATATAGGTACACATTCATAAATGCACATTTGAGTAGTATGTAAGGGTTTTTTCTGTGTAGCTCAAGCTGTCTTGGTAAGTGTCATGTAGACAAGGGTAACCCAGAATCACAGAGATCCTACTGCTTCTGCCTTTTGAGTCTTATGGTTAAAAGTATTCCCTATGGAAAGGTGATTAAAATATATTGTATGAAATATTTTTCTCAAAATCCAGTAGTTACTTTTCTGTGTAACTCTAAAAGGGCTGACAAGGAAGGAGCACATATATAAAAACAATCTGTTGACTTTCCACTTTCATCCACTTATGGCTTCAAAATCTTACATGAGATAAAATGTAATTTAATGTTTTAAATTAATCTTGTACTGAGTGTGTCTATAAGGCTTATGGTGCAGTCAAGAGAGCAATTTTGAGGCCTGAAGATTCATCTCCACACAAGTCAGACATTTGCCCTGATTTGCCTCTAGCCATGACTTGCTCACAGAATTTAATCCTTTGCTGTTTTCTCTCCTCTTTTTCTTTGTCTCCTAAAGACTGGAGATTGAATCAGATACCTGTTCATAGTAAAAATGTAAAGTGGTGTCCAACTCCTAGAAATTTCTTGTCTCTATCCCTTATTTTTTTCTTATTAATATTTTGGTCACATATCCCTGGTTGACATCAAAATAACTCTGTAGCCCAGGCTGTCCTAGAACTTGCAGCTCTCGTAGTGTAGCTGGGATTACAGGTCTGTGCCCCCAGGTCTGTCTCTTATGTAGCCTTTAAAAGCATTAAGAATATGTGATTATAGCCGGGCGATGGTGGCGCACGCCTTTAATCCCAGCACTCGGGAGGCAGAGGCAGGAGGATCTCTGTGAGTTCAAGACCAGCCTGGTCTACAGAGCTAGTTCCAGGACAGGCTCCAAAGCCACAGAAAAACTCTGTCTCGAAAAACAAAAAAAAAAAACAAAAAAACAAAAAAAAACAAAAACAAAGAATATGTGATTATTATTCTCATTTGAACACCTAGATACTCACATAGAGATTTTGTTTCTGGTTCCTTGGTGTTTTCTCCCTTTTGAGGGAAAGTATGCAGTACCCCAGGCTGCCTTGGAGCTGCTGTGTAGTCAGCACTTGCTCTCAAGTCCTGATCCCTCTTTCTCCACTTCTGACAATATAAGTATGCTGTACCAACCTGGTATGTAGAGACATTAAATGGGCTGGACTATTGAAGTATTTCAAAGATCTGCCTCTTAATTGTAAAGACCATTTACTTATTGGTGTCTTCAGGCAATACATATTTTAAGTTTGTAGTTCAAATAAGAACTCTGGTCTCAGCCTCTATTCTCCCTAGATTGTAACCCTTCAAGAGTTCTGAGGCTTTGGAAATGGCACATCCAAAACACTAGCCCCCAAGATTCAGGACAAAAGTTTTATTTCCATAGTTCCTATTGAAGGGAAAAACCAGTTGTAACATGCTTTCTTTATACCTCCAACTGTGGTCACTGTCAGGTTTGTGAAGAAAAATAAAACAGGCATTAATATTCTTCCAATCCCTGTTCCATTTTTTTTTTCTTTATCACCCAGTGTTGGGGATTGATGCCAGGATCTTAAAAAAGCTGAACAAGTGCTCTGTCAATGAGCCTCACCTGGGACTTCTTGTGTAAATTTGTATTTGATTTAGTAGTTAATTTAAAGAATCTGTAGATATAAAGAAAGCTTCCTGGGACTTGACCCAGTAAACAGAGGTCTCCCTGACGCCATCTTCCAGAACAAGGAAAAGTTCCATTGGAGATTATTTATTTCTACAGCTGGGAGTGGCAAGACCTTAAGCAACACTGCTGTAGTTTATTTTGAGTTCTGCTTCCAGGACAGCTTCAAGACTGGTGGCTAAGATGATCCAGCCTTACAGAATATTCCACGCAGGACGAGGCCATAGTCCTAAATTTTCTTTGGGTCCCCAGAAGATTATCAGCTCCTCCGTTCAGCAGGGAGTAGCCTAGAAAACTATGCCCATGTTCCCAAAAGAATGGATTATGGATGTTTGTTTTTTTAGAGTGTTGGTTGCAAAAGGCTATGAATAATGGTCAGGGAAAAAGCTAAACAAAGGAGATTAGATTCAGCTTTTTCCTTTTGAAAAGAAAAAGAGGGAAATACTGTGGGGTAATATTCTTGTACACTATAAAGAATTGTCACTCATGTGGTGTAAATAAAATGCTGATTGGCCAGTAGCCACACAGGAAGTATATGTGGGGTGACCAGACTAGGAGAATTGTGGGCAAAGGAAAGGCAGAGAGTTAATCACCATCCAGACACAGAGGAAGCAAGAAGAGAATGCCTTATTGAGAAAAGGTACAAAGCCACATGACTAAATATAGGTAATAATTTTGCTTTAATTTAATTGTGAGAGCTAGTTAATAATAAGCCTGAGCAATAGACCAGAGACAGTTTATATTAATATAAGCCTATATACCCTCTAGTTTTATTAATCTTTTTCTTTAAATAAACTGCTTTTAGGTAAAATTTAGTGTGTTTAATTTGGCTACTTCTCATTATAAACCATGAAAACTTTAGAAAATTCTGCTTCTAGAGATGTCCAGTCTCTGAGGGTTTCTTTCAGTGGGCTAGAGAAATGCATCAATGAGTCAGAGCCATTGTTAATTTACCAGGAAAACCTGATTCCATTCCCAGCATCCAGGAGGTGGCTCACAATCATCCTAGGATCCTGGGCATGCAAAAGTTGCACACCGAAATGTGCAGGCAAAACACATATCAGACAACAAAAGAAACAATTGCTTGCCAATTTTGAGACCTCGAATATGTCTTCTGGAACCGTGTTGCTGAGCTAGGGTGGGGCTGATACTGAGGGCTATGAAAAGTTGGGTGCGGGTAATTGATTAAGGGCCTGTATGGAAGAAGTCAAAAAATGGTTGGAGTTTTTTGAGTTTCAACTTGGAGAAGATATTTAAACATTGGTTCCTGGAGTAGTGATTAAACAAAGAGAGGGATCTGCTATGTTGGAGAAGGGGTTTAGCTCTTGATTCCACAGGAGAAGAAAAGCTATGGATACCATCAAAATTGATAAAGATCCTATTTGAAACCTCTTGAGAAAGAAATGACAGCTCATCCACAAAGGTGACAATCCTAAAGATTGTAAGAAAATCTTATGAGAGCTGGATCAGGATTCTGTTCTTGTCTTTGCAGGAAAATACTCATTTTCAAAAATTCAAGAGAATCTGGACATTTGGATACCTAAAGTGATAAAGATAACTATCCAGATAGAATCAACAAACAAAGAAGAATATGACTTATGAGGATATATATATATATATATATATATATATATATATATATCCCAGTAGAATTATAAACTCACTTAAAAACCAAAGCTGGCTTCAGAGTTGGACAATGGCTATCCTTGTCTAAATCCAAGCATGTTGTTAAAAGAAAAATTCAGAATTTCTGTCTCATGTCAGGAGCCATCTGGTATGGGACAGATAGAAGAAAGAGTTTAGAAAAAAATTACTTTTCTCCGTACTTATTTTGTCTATATCATATCTTTTATTGAATATGTCTATATGAATAATGTTTACATTTTCCACAATGAACAATAGATTTTCCTTCAGTAATCTTTGTAGTTTCCAGGAAGAAGATGGGGCCCCAAAACAATAACTCCACCTGGTTGATATGATGTCATGGTGCTGATAGCATCACTATAAGACCAATTTTGGGTACCAGCTGCTCAAGATGGTTCCAACTTGTTTAACTGAAATGGTACACCTTCTTACAACATTCTGACCAGAGCTCCAGATAACAATTTCAGAAAAACCCAATCAACTGCACAGAAACCATATGCAATTATACCGACAGTAATCTTGAAACTCAACCATCATTTTAGTTTTACATGATCCCATAGAAAGAACATCACCCCATGACAGCTGGAAGTAATATTAGAAGAGAATAGCCCTTCTCCTAACAAAGTTTGTCCTCAGGGTTAAGGATATCAATTAGGAGTTGATTATTTACTGGTATAGAGTTGGGGGTTGGGGTGGAAATTATGTAAGCTCAGAGACCTCTTGGAAAAATAAGGGAAATTGAATGGGATAATAGGTAGATTAGTGTGAGCTTACTCACACCATTAATAATAATAGTGAATAATAGAGTAAATACTTGTGAGCTATTATTTACAGACAATTTACATTGGTATAGATTCTTGTATATTGATACAAATTCAAATCATATGTGTTATATTGAATATGCTCCTATTTCTGTTTACAATATTTGTACACCTAGGCAAAGTTATTTTATCAGATTGTATGTATGCATGTTTCCACCTCTGTTTAAGACATTTTTACATTGTAAAATTGATACAATTTTAGGGTATATTTATCATATTGCATTATACATTTCTGCCTCTAATCAAAATATTTGTACATTGTTTACAATTCGAGGTCATTGTCTGGTGTAGGAGGTCCTTCTGTATTTGTGTGTTGCTTATATTGGTTGAATAAAGAGACTGCCTTGGCCTTTTGATAGGGCAGACTTAGATAGGCAGGGTAGACAGAACTGAATTCTGGGAGGAAGAAAGCAGGGTCAGAGAGAGCCGCCATGGAGTCATCAGAGTCAGACATGCTGAATCTTTCCCAGTAAGCCGCAACCTTGTGGTAACACACAGATTACTAGATATGGGTTAAAGCAAGATGTGAGAGTTGGCAAAGAAGAAGCTAGATATAATGGGCCAGGCAGTAATTTAATTAATACAGTGTTCCATGTGATTATTTTGGGGGCTAAACTAGCCGGGCAGTGAGACATAACCACTCCTCTTACTACAATTGTCCTCATTTGCTGCACAGTTGTTTAAAAACTGTTAATATTCTAATATGAAGTCTTAGTCTTTAAGTTATACAGGTATTAAGTATTATAGGTCAATAGTCATCCGTGTTTGTCATACTCATAGTTAGACTAATAAAGCTCTTTAGATAC
Organism: Microtus pennsylvanicus; assembly: GCF_037038515.1. Lineage (NCBI taxonomy): Eukaryota > Metazoa > Chordata > Mammalia > Rodentia > Cricetidae > Microtus > Microtus pennsylvanicus. The sequence goes on along the minus strand of NC_134579.1, from coordinate 145,081,915 downwards.
ATAGAGATTGTATTCTGCATAGATAGGTAATCTTCAACCACTTCAAAGAACTATAGAATATGGCATTTAAATAACTTAGGGTTCTGTTGACGTGAAACACAATTGCTCCTGGAAGCACCTATCTATTCCCAAGAGAATGTTGAGCACTGAAGACACTCAAAGTGGAGTCTGTTTTCTTCTTCTTCTTCTTCTTCTTCTTCTTCTTCTTCTTCTTCTTCTTCTTCTTCTTCTTCTTCTTTTTCTTCTTCTTCTTCATCATCATCTTCTTCTTCATCATCATCATCATCTTTTCTTCTTCTTTCTTCTTCTTCCTCCTCCTCCTCCTTCTTCTTCTTTGGTTTTTCCAGTCGGGGTTTCTCTGTAGCTTTGGAGCCTGTCCTAGAACTAGCTCTGTAGACCAGGCTGGTCTCGAACTCACAGAGATCCGCCTGCCTCTGCCTCCCGAGTGCTGGGATTAAAGGCGTGCGCCACCACCGCCCGGCTCTATTTCCTTTTAATATTTATGAGATAGCCTGAGCAGAGAAGAAGCCAGCCCCTTGAATTGGGGTTACTGTCCATAAACTCTTTTCTAAGAGATTTAATGCTTTCCTTCATAATCATTTACATAATTACAAAATAATACTTTGATAAAATATCCTCCCAACAATATATGGAATTGTATGGCTGTGCATGTGTAGATGAGGTTAGCTTTGACATTGTGGTAGAGAAAGCATTGCTTAAGTATAGTTTTAAATTGAACTTTGAGGATTTTTAATAAGACAAAAGCTAGATGTTAGATAAGGATTACACATGAAAATTTATTAACTTGATCTGGACATAGGAGTCATTCGTTAACTATAAGTGATTTTTTTGTTCTGTTTAGTGATTATGATGGTATTTGTTCCATTTATAATTGATTCTTTGAACCCACTGTCTAGGAAATGTAATACCTGATTGATTTTGTGTCTTCTTGTGCCAGGTGATTATGATAATTGTTCTTTGTAACTGCTTCACTGAACACATCTTTTAAGAATTGTAATACCTGTTCTTCTTGTATAAAAATCCCTGTTTGAGAGCTGCAAAATGCACTCAGATTCAAACTGCCTCTTTGTTTCTTTCTGTTTGTCACCGCCGAATCCTTACCCATCTACTCTTCAGGAAACCACGTCCCAAAAAAAACCCATACCCGGCTGGGGTGGTCAGTGGCACCTCTCAATAAAGAAAACCTTAGTATATCCTATTCCAAGCTAATGTGACATTATTTGATTCACATTCCCCCCATCTGACGTGTTCTGATTCAAATATTCAACATCCTTAGCCACCAGAGAAATATAAATCAAAACAACTTGAGATTCCATCTTATGCCTATCAGAATAGCTAAGATCAATACCTAATGCTGGTAAGGATGATAGGCAACCAGAACACTCCTCCACCGCCAGAGTGTAAACGTGTACAAAATCTATTGAAATAAATATGGGAATTTCTCCAAAATTGGTTGGTGCTGTCATATGCAGCCATGTTGATATCCCTGGACCCTCTTGCTGACAGAGACCTTGGGGATGTCTATGGTGTGTGCTTCAGCCAGAGGCTGTGTGGTTGTCCATTGCCTGTGCTGACACTGAGGACCATGATGGGGTCCATGGTCCAACTTTGCTGAAGTCCATCTTGATGTTCAAGGTCCATGTTATTACCAAAGGCCATGATCTGTTTGGCCAACAAAATCCGTGTTCATATCTGTGGAAGATGCTGTAGCCAGAAACCATGTAGAACTCTATGGTCTGTGCTGCTGCTGACTATAAAGGGTAACAAAGCAGACTCACAATTGAGAATAAAGGACACAGAAGGCTTCTGTAACAACCTCTCTCACTCACCCTTACCTACCTCCCCAAAGAAAAGAAACAGTGTAGGGAAGAAGCCATTGAAGATAACTCATCAAGACTGTGATGAGACCAGAGTCAGTGAGCTCTCACTAGCTCAGGTCAGTTGTTTCTGTGAGTATCACCATCATGGTCTTGATTGTTTTGCTCATATTATCACTCCTTCCTCTCTTGGGCTGATCTCCAGTAGCTCAGCCCAATGCTTCACTGCAGATCTCTGTATCTGCTTCCATCAGTTGCTGAATGAAGGTTCTATGATGACAATTAAGGTAGTCATCAATCTGATTACAGGGGAAGGCCAGTTTAGGAATCCTCTCCACTGCTGCTTAGAGTCTTAACTGGGGTCACCCTTGTGGATTCCTGGAAATTTCCCTAGTGCCATGTTTCTTGATAGCCCTTTAATGGCTCCCTCAATCAAGATATCTTTTTCCTTGTTCTTCCTCTCCTATCCTTCCCCCTTCTTGAGTGTCCCATTCCTTCATGTTCTTCTCTTCCCTCCCCTTCTCCTTTCCCCCTCCCTTTCTACCCTACCCTTCCACCCATACTCCAATTTTTTTCAGAAAATTTTGTCTGTTTCCTCTACCTAAGGGATTCATGTATGTCGAATTTTCCTTGTTACCTTGCTTCTCTGGGATTGTGGACTATAGGCTGGTTATCCTTTGCTTTATGTCTAATATCCACTTATGAGTGAGTACATTCCACGTGTGTCTGTCTGGGTCTGGGTTACCTCACTCAGGATGGTTTTCTCTAGTACCATCCACTTCCATGCAAATTTCAAGATGCCCTTGTTTTTTTTACCACTGAGTAACTGTGTAATTGTCATTGTTTTTACCATTGTGTAAATGTACCCCATTTTCCTTATCTATTCTTCAGTTTAGGGGTACCTAGGTCATTTTCAGGTTCTGACTATTATGAATAATGCTGCTATGAACACAGTTGAGCAAATGTCTTTGCGGTATGGGTCTTCATCCTTTGGGTATATACCCAAGAGTGGTATTGCTGGGGCTTGAGGTAAACTGATTGTGGGGAACCTGCATAGGACCAAACTAGGTGAGGCCCACTGAATGTGGAGGATAGTTGTGAGGCTTCGGCAGACTGTGGGGCCATTGGCAGTGAGACTAGGATTTATCCCTAGTGCTTGAACTGGTATCTTGGAGCACATTCTCTTTGGAGGGACTCTTGCTCAGACTAGATATAGGGGAAGGCCTTGATCTTTTCCTCAAAGTAAAGTGATGATGATTTGATGATTCCCAGTGGGAAGCATTTCTGCAGAGTGGATGGAGGTGGAGAGAAAAGGGTGGAGCAAAGGAGGGGAGGGAGTGGGAACAGGAATAGCTATATAAAATGAGAAAAGATTGTATTTTTTTAAAAAAATCTTTTTAAAAAAGCAAAACATAATGAAAAAGATTATGATGAGATTGCTGAAGTGTAGCATATCACAGTGGATGGCTTCGGAGGAGGTGCAAAGGGGAAAGGACTCTATTTTCTTTAAAGATCTGGCCACTGGGAGTTTGACAACGCTGCAGTGAGACTATGGGCAGCACAAACTACATTTGTGCTTCTTTTCTATTTTTTACTTCTTTCGGTCTGGGGACGGTCACAAGGCTTGGGGGTGTACCTGGGAGGACTGGGAAGTGATTGTGATTGGGGTGCATTATGTAAAATTTCCAAATATTCAAAAACATTAAGCTGTAGAAAAAGCATACCACATTAAATTTTATCAAAAACACTTTATTTAAAATAAACAGATAAATGATACATATCATAATAGGCATTCAACACAAATAGAAACATAGCACTAAGGAGGCCAGAGCATGACCTGAATCCAGGGCCTACCTAGGCTACATATGTAAACACTAGGTTAATAAAGGGATATATTTATGCAATTATTTAGTATATCACAAAAACCTAGCCAATTAAATGAGGGTAATACCTGAGGAATTGGTAATTGCTGCCCAAATTCCAATCAACACATCAATTTCTAGCCTTCAAGGGACAAAGGAGAGTCATAAAAAAAATGTTTGGCCCTCATTGTAACAAGAGTTGGAACCACTGTCAAAATAAGCAAACTGATTCAGATGGACTGATGACTAGTATCTGTAACCGTACACTCTGGAAATAGGACTGAGAAGTTCCAGGACTCTCAGGACAGCACTTTTCATATAAAAAAATTAAAAAAATAAAAGCTTAGCTAGGGCACATTAAATTGGCAGTGGAACTGACTCTATTGCTCCAGTGAGCTGCTGAACTCTACAAACCAACCCCAGGATATGATGTGCAGTCCTTAGAAAGCAGCAGCAACCATTACCCCAACACCACACATTTAGAAATGCCATGACTCTTGTCTGAAAGGCCACTTCTTCCTTGTGAGAGAAATTCCCTGGCCAAGACCAAGGGTTCCTAGTACAGGTGTGTAGACTCAGGTGTAACTCCAAGTCCTCAAATGCATCCAAGTCCTCAGAAGATTCATCAGAACTTGAGCGTGCATCCTCTGCTTATTGGGCTGCAGCTACCATGGGAAGTGAGCTTCAGCTGAGGAAGCACCTTCAGCTACTGCTGGATCAGTTGGGGCTTCTTTTGCCTTGGGTTGACCAGGGTTGGCAGCTGCATCTAGGGATTCAAAATAAAGCAGGTTCTCTTTGGGATGATATCTGGCAACCTCCAAAGCCTGATCAACATGGAGAGAAGATTTGAGGCAGGGAATAGAGCCCACACCAGATGTACCTGGAGACATGGAGACTCCATTGTCAGAGGCAAGGACAGATAAGTGACCACGGGAACCAGTTGACCCACGAATAGATTTATAGCTTCCATTTGTCTCTAGGACTCCTTTTGGAACAGTCTGGGGATTCTTCTGTTTGTGCTTAGCCCGTTGGTTCTTAAACCAGATCTGGAAAAACAAAGAAGACATCAGAGGAACTCCTGCAAGTCAAAGCCTGGGCAACAAGGGGAAGATGCTGCATGGAAACCTTGGCTCTAACAAACCCCACACATACACACAGAGAGGTGTGAGCATCTAATGTAGAAAGGGAGGTACAAGAGTGGGGTGGGCATGACCTGACACTAAAGAACTATGGAAGCTTCAGCTAGAAGGTCAGGGCATTTCTAGGGACCCTGATTGTCTAGATCCATCAGAACCTGCCAGGTGATAATGTGGCTGACTCCATGATGGGGTCCGGGTTGTTGCAGAATATCAGGTCCAGTCCTGGACACACATGTCCAATTTCCAAAACTTTCCCAAATTGACCCAAGCATTGTAGAAGCACCAGATGTGTGGGATCTGGTAGACATGCAAGAAGTACCTGATGGGAAAGTAGTTATTGCAGCTGAGGAAGAGGAAAGAGAGAATCAGACCTGGATCTGGTGCTCTGACACGCAAATCCTTTGTGCCAGCTCCATGCGTTTCTCCCGGCTTGGGGTTGTGCACTCGTTAAAAAGTTCTTGCATCTGGAGCTTTTGTTCCTTTGAATACACAATGCGTATCTTCTTCTGTATCTCTGGAGAACTGGTGGTATTTTCCTGGTCATTGTTTGTATTTGTGGGCTTCAGAGAGTCTATGGAATGCTTGAAGACAGAACTCCCTAGAAAACATGAGGGTGACTGAGGACATGGGTTTACTGGGTGAGTCTCCAGTGGTGGGAGACTTGGGTACATCAGGGGATCTGGATACTTACAGGGGGTTGTTTCCATCGGTGGTCCTGGGGACACTTGGGGACCTAGGTAACTTTCACAGTCTGAGTGCCATTGGAGACTTGATTGCATTGGGGTACCAGAAGGAACTAAGGGACGCTGAGGTATTTGATGGCATAATTGACTCATAGGGACTGGGTAATTTTGGAGGCTTGATTGCATCGAAATTCCTGGGGGTACTAGCTGACACTGAGGCTTCTGGAGACCCAAGATTCCTGAAGGTTTCTGAGGCATTTGGAAACTGGATTCTCTGAGTGAAAATGAAGACATTTGAGAATTTGGATGCAAGGGGGGACCTTGGAGAGATTGGAAACCTGTGTTTCTTGGGAATTCTGTATCTATTGGAGGCTCTCTGGGCACTGGTGGATATGCGACCATGCTGTTATGTGGTCCTACTGGAGTATGGTCCTGTACCGGATAACCTGGAAAGTGGGGAAATGATCAGAAAAGCTCCACAACCCCCAGGTCTTAAACATCAAGTCTTACCAGCATTTGCTCCAGACTTCCTTTGCTGCAGGGATCACATGGAATGGGTGACTCATCCTTTCTGTCCACCTGCCTCAATGTTTCTCTGCCTCTAAGGGTTCTCAACATTGGAATAGACTTACAAATATCTCCTGTGGGCCGGGCGGTGGTGGCGCACGCCTTTAATCCCAGCACTCAGGAGACAGAGGCAGGCGGATCTCTGTGAGTTCGAGGCCAGCCTGGTCTACAAGAGCTAGTTCCAGGACAGGCTCCAAAGCTACAGAGAAACTCTGTCTCGAAAAACCAAAAAAAAAAAAAAAAAAAAGTCAAACTTTGTTATTTGCGTATGATATGATAGTATACATAAGTGACCCCAAAAAACTCTACCAGAGAACTCCTATAGCTGATAAATACCTTCCCTTCAGTAATGCGGCAGGATACAAGGTCAACTCAAAAATATCAGTAGCCCTCCTATACACAAAGGATAAAGAAGCTGAGAGGGAAACCAGAAAAACATCACCTTTCACAATAGCCACAAATAACATCAAATTTTGTGGATAACACTAACCAAAGAAGTGAAAGACCTATTTCACAAGAACTTTAAGTCTTTGAAGAAAAAAATTGAAGAAGATACCAGAAAATGCAAAGATCTCCCATGCTCTTGAATGGGAAGGATCAACATAGTAAAAATAGCAATCCTAACAAAAGCAATCTATAGATTCAATGCAATCCCCATCAAAATCCCAAGACAATTCTTCATAGAACTTGAAAGAATAATAATCAACTTCATATGAAAAACAAAAAATCCAGGATGGCCAAAACAATTCTGTACAATAAAGGAACTTCTGGAGGCATTACCATCCCTGACATCAAGCTCTATTACAGAGCTACAGTAATGAAAACAGCTTGGTATTGGCATAAAAACAGAGAGGTTGACCAATGGACTCAAATTGAAGACCCGGATATTAATCCACACACCTATGAACACCTGATTTTTCACAAAAGAGCTATAATTATACAATGGAAAAAAGCAAGCATCTTCAACAAATGGTGCTGGCATAACTGGATGTCAACATCTAGAGAATGAAAATAGATCCACATCTATCGACATGCACAAAACTCAAGTCCAAATAGATTAAAGACCTCAATATAAATCTGAACACACTGAACTTGATAGAAGAGAAAGTGGAAAACAGCCTTCAATGCATGGGCACAGGAGACCACTTCCTGAATACAACCCCAGTAGCAGAGGCACTGAGAGCAACAATAAATAAATGGGACCTCCTGAAACTGAGAAGCTTCTGTAAAGCAAAGAACACAGTCTATAAGACAAAAAGGCAGCCTACTGAATAGGAGAAGAGCTTCACCAACACCACATCCGACAAAGGACAGATCTCCAAAATATATAAAGAATTCAAGGGGGCTGGAGAGATGGCTCAGAGGTTAAGAGCACTGACTGCTCTTCCAGAGGTCCTGAGTTCAATTCCCAGCAACCACATGGTGGCTCACAACCATCAGTACTGAGATCTGGTGCCCTCCTTTGGTGTGCGAGCATATATCAAGGCAGAATGTTGTATACATAATAAATAAATAAATCTTTAAAAAAATTTTAAAAAAAGAACTCAAGAAATAGATATTAAAATTCTAAATAACCCAATTAAAAAATGGTGTACTGAACTAAACAGAGAATTCTCAATAGAAGAATCTCAAATGGCCAAAAGATACTTAAGGAAATTTTCAACATTCTTAGCTATCAGGGAAATGAAAATCAAAACAACTCTTACACCTGTCAGAATGTGGCACATTTACACATTAGAGTACTACTCAGCTGTAAAAAAAAAAAAGGCATCTTGAATTTTTTATGCAAATATATGGAATTAGAAAACACTGCCCTGAGTGAAGTAACCCAGCCTAAAAAGATGAACATGGTATGTACTTACTCATAAATGGATACTAGCTATAAACAAAGTCCATGATCCTAGAGAAGCTAAGTAATAAGGTGAACCCAAAGAAAAACATATATAGATCCACTTGGAAATTGGAAACAGACAAGATTGTCTTACACTATTGAGAGCATGGGGGCAGTGACACCAAGATTTATCTCTACTGCATGTACTGTCTTTTGAGATCCTATTCTCTTTGGATGGATACCTTGCTCAGCCTATAGGAGGGAGGGACTTGGGACCTTCCACAAAGTAATGTGCCTTACCCACTCTTAGGATTAGATGGGGTTGGGGTGGGAGACTGTGTGGAGGGAATGGGAGGAGAGAAGGGAGTGGGAATTTAGATTTGTATTTCTTTAATCTAATAAATTAAAAAACTGATGAAGGGGTGATATTTATAATATGCAATGAATTTCTTAAATGAACTATACAAAAACAAGCAACCCTAACATGGCATAGTGACACACACCTTTAATCCCAGCACTCAGGAGACAGAGGCAGGTGGATCTCTGTGAGTTCGAGGCCAGCCTGGTCTACAAGAGCTAGTTCCAGGACAGGCTCCAAAGCTACAGAGAAGCCCTGTCTCAAAAAACTTTATAAAAAAAAAAAAAGAAAAGAAAAGAAAGAAAAAAGAAACCCGGCCTTGACAAGACAATAGCACAGAGGCCTGCCTGGACACAGATAACCCTGTCTCAGAAGAAAAAAAATCAAACAAACACAGACACACTCATACACATACAATAAATGGACTCTGCTAACTACACCTCACCTGAACATGGTTCAGGCTATGATTGTTATACCTGCTGTTTTAACAGCTGTAAATAAACATTTGATGTTGGGTGGGAGGATCTCAGAATTAGAGAGCAGCCTATTATACAATGAGAGTTACAAAACACTCAGGACTACACTAAGAAACCCTATCTAAAAATAAAAGTGTTAAACACGTCATGACAGGGTCCCCCAGCATTTGGGAAGCCGAAGGACCTTGAATAGCTGGTACAGTCTACTTTTAAAGGGGCCACAGAAGCAAGGGGGGTTGTTCTTTGACTATTCTGATTGGCTTATTTGAAAGGGCTATTACCAATAATTGACTGGAGAGCTGTTGTTAGATCAGATGAGGTAAGAGGTCATTTTGACCCCGTTTCCCAGGGGACCGAACCAAAACATACGTATGTGGGTAATTGTTCAGGAACTGAGTACGTGCGAGTGTAGCTGTTAGGTCCTTGGTTCCCAGGGGAGGAGGGGAAGCACTATGGCACAGAGGCTGAGAGGATTTAGAATTGTCAAAAATGGCTTCAGGATTGTCTTAAAGTCTTACAGAGAATATCTGTAAGGATATGTACAGCCTGGTCTACACATAGATCTCTTTGACAGTTGGGACTATCTAGAGTGACCTGTACTCAAAAAAGCAAACAAAACTGGGAGGTGGTGGTGCACGCCTTTAATCCCAGCGCTCGGGAGGCAGAGGCAGGCGGATCTCTGAGTTCGAGGCCAGCCTGGTCTACAAAAGCTAGTTCCAGGACAGGCTCCAAAGCTATGGAGAAACGCTGTCTCGGGGGGGGGGGGGGGAGGGGCAACAAACAACATACCTTCAACATCATTATCCATCAGATCAATGCAAATTAAAATTAGCTGAGATATTATCTTAATTATCTTAGTCAGAAACCCTGAGATAAATAAAACCAACAGCTCATGCTGGTGAAGATGTGGGAGGAAGGGAACACTTATTCATTGCTGTTGGGAGTAAAAAAATGGTACAGCCATCCCACCCTCACCACCTACCCAAGAGCCTTAGAGGCCAACTCACCGAGGCTATCAGCAGGCTCTCCCATCTTGACCAGATCTTGCTGGTGACCGAAACTCTGTTCCAAGGACCCGGCTTTAAATGGCTTCTCCAACCAGGACCCGCCCACATCCTCCACCATTTTTCCCATCACTTCCAAAAGACCCTCCCACTCTTTGGCCCATTAAGTCTACAGCCCCACCCTATGAAGGCTTGGCATCATTGAGGATGTCTTTCATTATTGAGCTGATTTCTTGGGACATGAAACAGTAACACATCCTTTGCCATACTCTCGTAGTTCTCTTCTACACTTGGGGCTTGAGCCCAATTGGAATGTGGCCTCCATTAGTGACCAGCTCAGTAAATGGGCCTCAACTTGGGCTGCCCAAGGGTCCTCCTTTGCCTTCCCATTGCTGTCATCCCTACTTTCTTTTCTTCTAATTTTGTTTTTTTGAGACAGGGTTTCTCTGTGTAGCACTGACTATTCTGCCTCTGAAGTGCTGGGATTAAAGGAATGTGACAATGCCTGTATTGCCTGGTAGGTTATGGATGGAAGATCAGGACTCAGACCAGCCTTGACTACACAGAAGTTCCAATGCCTGCTTGGGCTATTGAAGACCCTGCATCCAAAAGCAAAAAAACCATCAAATAGACCAAACTCTCCATGAGTCTCTAGGCTCCCAAGTAACAGGAATAATCAATCATACACTCTTAATGTTATCAAAGGCTACATAAGACCCAGTCCCGGGGCACCCGTAACCCTAGCTACTTGGGAAGCTGTAGCAGGAAAATTGCAAGTCCGAGGGCAGACTGGCCTACAGGGGGACACTGAGGTCAGCCAGAGATAAGTTGCCAGAACTTTCCTGGTATAGCATTCCTTTCGTCCCAGGACTCAGGTGGCAGAGGCAGAGATATCTGAGTTCCAGGCCAGCAAGTTCTTCATAGAACAACCATGATGCAAAAAGAGAAAGGGGGAAGAGAAAGATTTGAGATAGAATGTCTCTACAGAGCCCGGGCTATACTGGAACTCACTGGATAAACCAGGTTGGCCTCAAATTCAGAGTAACTCTTGCCTCTGCCTCCCAAGTGCTGGAAATGAAGGCGTGTGCCAGCACACCTGGCTTAACTTTTTTAAATCAGGCTTTGAGAATAAAGGCCAGCTGACCTGGAGATCAGTCTTACTCAATCACAAATCCTGGCATTAAAGGCATGGGCTACCACACCCAGCTTGCATTTTTGTCACCGGTTCCTTTCCATTTATATTTATGTTTGTGTGTGTTGGCCTCAAGTGTGGTGGTACCCCTAGCCGAGAAAAAGGTTTCAGAGCCTGGTACTGGAGGTACAGGCACGTATGGGGCTCCTGAACAAGGTGCTAGGAAACAAATTACAGGCTTCAGGGTCAACAAGCAATCTGTTCTTTTATTCTGTGCATAACTGTTTTGCCAACACACGTGTATGCACAATGTGGGCATTCGTAGGGTCCCAGAAGACCAGAAGATGGACTCAGAACTCCAGAGACTGGGGTTCCAAATGATTGGTGGTGAACCAGCTAGGTGGAGATGGGAACTGAACCAGGCTTCCCTGGCAAAGCAAGAATTGCTCTGACTCACTGAGCCATCTCTCCAGTTCCACAAGCAATCTCCAGGGGCTGCCTGCCATCTCTACTCCCAGGATGTGTTGTTTTATTTTTAATACAGTCTTTTTTTATTTTACACACTAATCCCAAAGTTTTGATGTTTTGCAGTGTAGTAAAATATTTTAAATTTTACTCAAAAACACTTTATTTCATGAAAAAGGCTAAATGGGCCCGGCGGTGGTGGCTCACGCCTTTAATCTCAGCACTCAGGAGGCAGAGGCAGGTGAATCCCTGTGAGTTCGAGGCCCACCTGGTCTACAAGAGCTTATTCCAGGACAGGCTACATAGCAACCCTGTCTCAAAAAGTAAAAATTAAAAAAAAAAGCGAGTTGGTGAATTCTACTGCACCAACACCAAGAAATGACCTGTGGTCCTTAGGACACAGGATAACCCAAATGCCCACAATACCTCAGTTTAAGAAAAAAATCCTGCCCTTCCCTTCAAGGTCACCTCTTCCTTACTACACTAATTTCTTAGCCTGAACCAAAGGTTCCTAGTGTAGGGGTTTGTGGAGCTGGGCGTGGTGAAGATCATCAGCAGGAGGTCTACAAGAATGACCAAGTCTTGAAGGAGTCTTAGGCAGACATCCTTGGCAGGTGGACCTGACCTTTAAGCTTCTTCCTTTGGCCCTCAGGGGGCAACTGAGATGGGAACTGGAGCTTGGGCTGAGACTGCACCTTCAGGCAATGTGCCTCAGGTGTGGCTCCAACAGCTATGGGTTTACCTAGGTCAGGGGCTACCGCTGGACCTTAGTTACCAGCACCTCTTCTTAGGGACTAAGCTGTGCACCCTCACTGGCCTGATCACCATGGGAGAATTTTTCAGGCTGGGGATAAGTTTGGGAGTGGAGTTCTCCCTGGATGTGCTGGGACGCTCACCATCTACCTTGGCAGAGGCGATGACAGATAAGTGGCCGCAGATGTGGCCTGATTAAATACCAGCTCCAGGGCATCTGTGCATTTCAGGCAGTTCTTTTTGAACATTCTGGAGACTGCATTCTGCCCACTGATTCTTGAACCAGATCTGGAGGGATAATGCAAGGAAGAGATGTGAAGGAGACGCTCGTGCCCTAACCTGGACCACAGGGTCAAGGTGAGGAATGGAAAGACTGGCTCTATCCAACACCCTCACACACACACACACACACACACACACACACACACACACAAAGTTCAAGGAATGACAAGAAAGAGGGACGAAGAGGGGTTGGGTAGGAACTAAGGAAACTTCAGCAGAAAGTTCAGGGTTTTACTGGAAGACCTGACATCTTTGTCCATGAGCCCCAATGGGGCTGTTGCATAGATTCGGGGTATACCTGGATGAAGAAATTGCAGGGTCCAACCCTGGGTGCATATATGTCCCCATTCTACAGTTGTCCCTAACTTCCCAAAGCAGTGTGGCTGAATTGGGAGTGTGGGATTGTGATTACTGTAGAGGGAGCTGATTGGAAGAGTGGCTATTCTGACAGAGAAGAGAGGGACAAGAAAGTCAGACCTTGATCTGGTACTCCTGCACTCGCATCCTTCATGCCAGATCGGCACATTGCTGCTAACTCTGGTACAAGCTGTAATGAGAAGATTCTTGTAGCCAGAGCTTTTGTTCTGTGCTGTACATAAAGTGTTCCCTGTGATGACATCTTAGAACATTTGGGGAAATTTCTGGCCCTGGAGAGTCTGAGGCAACGAGATCTCCTGGGGAACCATGACCAGCAATTGCTTCTTTCATTTTGCTGTTTCCTTCAGCTTGGACATTTGGTCACTTAGGGGACCAGGATGCATTGCAAGATTTGGTTGCGCCAGGCAGTGGTGGTGCACGCCTTTAATCCCAGCACTTGGGAGGCAGAGGCAGGCAGATCTCTGTGAGTTCGAGACCAGCCTGGTCTACAAGAGCTAGTTCCAGGACAGGCTCCAAAACCACAGAGAAACCCTGTCTCGAAAAACAAAAACAACAACAACAAAAAAAAGACTTGGTTGCATTGGTGCTCCTGGGTGCACTAAAGGACACAGATTCCTTGTAAGGCCTGGATGCATTTAGAGGCTTGCTTGTGCTGGGACTTCCGGGAGTATATATGACATCTGGGTTCACTGCAGGCTCTTGAGACATTTGGAAACCTAGAGGTTGGCAGTGGAAGGAACTACATTCAGAATTTACAAGTTTCAGGTCCTCTTTCCTTCTCCTGGAGCCTTCTGTCTTCAAACAAGGATTGAAGGTACCCTGTGGCAGACAACACCAAGTTACCCCACCTCACCCTTAGCATCTATCTACACAGGACCTTTAGTGGCCAAATCACTCTGGATATCAGCAGGCTCTCCCATCTTGCTCAGATCCCTCCTGGTGACTGAAGTTTTACTCCAAGGACCTGGACTTAAATATCTTCTCCATCCAGGACCCTTCCAGTTCCTCCACTTTTTGTCTCATCTGTGCTGCAAGGTTTATGGCAACTTGACACAAAGTAAGGTGCGTTCGGTGCTAACAATAAAGCCCGCCCTGTTAGTGCAGGTGTGGGTGAGCCAGGTCTGAAGATGTGAGCATGGGCAGGGGAAGGAAGCCCTACCTGGAGCAGGTAAAAACTGGCCCCCACCAGCGGCAACACTCAAGACAGCAGGCCCTGTACCCCACCAGGGCAGCAACAGATCCAACCCTGTTAGCAGAGGTGTGAGTAAGCTACCCCCAAAATCATGAACACGGGACAGCTGCCCCGGGCCAGCCTTCCCGCTGCCCAGGCCCAGAGCCAGGGCTATGACTTGGCCTGCCCCAACAACCACCCCATCTATGATCTGTTGGCACATGTAAAGGGAACTGACCCACAGACCCAAAGCTGCAGGATCTCCACAACACGGGGCACCAGCAGGTTGTCCAAGAAGAGTCCTAGTAGGGGCCCAGCATGAAAAGTGTAGCAGAGTCGGGCGGTGGTGGCGCACGCCTTTAATCCCAGCACTCGGGAGGCAGAGGCAGGCGGATCTCTGTGAGTTTGAGGCCAGCCTGGTCTACAAAGGGAGTTCCAGGACAGGCTCCAAAAGCTACAGAGAAACTCTGTCCCAAAAAAAGAAAAAAGAAAAGTGTAGCAGAGGCCAGGGAACTCGATCCAGACCAATAACTCTTTGCAATGAACACTTGCAAGTAGAGATGTATGGACCAAAGCGTATACCATGTGACTTGTTTGGTCACACTGCAGCTTCCATGACTAAAGTTTTAATTCCTTCCTTTTTTTTAATTTTTCTCATTTTGTTTTCTTCTGAATTTTGGTTTGGTTTTTGTTTGGTTTGATTTGGTTTGGTTGGTTTTGGGGTTTTTGGGGGTTTTGTTTGTTTGTTTGTTTGTTTTGGTTTGGTTTGGTTTTTGATTTTTCGAGACAGGATTTTTCTGTAGCTTTGGAGCCTATCCTGGAACTAGCTCTTGTAGTCCAGGCTGGCCTCAAACTCACAGAGATCCACCTGCCTCTGCCTCCTGAGTGCTGGGATTAAAAGCATGTACTACTACTGCCTGGCTGAGTTTTATTTTATTCAGGGAGAGGGGGTTGCAGGGGAGGAGGGCAGACACAAAGGGATGGGGGAATGAATGGGATCAAGATACATGATGTGAAAAACACATAAAATAAATAAATTTCATTAATTTAAAAAAAGAAGTCAGTGCTAAAACCATCAGGCACTGCCTTTTTTATTTTGTTATGTTTTGGTTTGATTTGGGGGGGATTGGGGCAATTGTGGAGCGTTAATGACTGCTTCTATTTCCTTAGGGGTTATAGGTCTGCTTAAATTTCTTGCATGATTCTGATTTAATTTTGATAAGTGTCATTTATTGAAAAATCCGTTTCTTTTGTTTGTTTGTTTGTTTGTTTTTCAAGACAGGGTTTCTCTGCAGTTTTTGGAGCCCGTCCTAGAACTAGCTCTTGTATACCAGCCTGGCCTCAAACTCACAGAAATCCACCTGCCTCTGCCTCCCGAACGCTGGGATTAAAGGCGTGCGCCACCACCGCTGGGTGAGAAATTCGTTTCTTTTAGAGTTTTCCAATATGATGGAGTGGTGGCAGCGTGGGCGGGGTTTGAGACAGGGTTTCTCTGTAGCTTTGGAGCCTGTCCTGGAACTCTCTCTGTAGACCAGGCTAGTTTCTAACTCATAGTCTGCCTCTATGTGCTGGGATTAAAGGCGTGCGCCACCACCACCTGCCTAGTGCAAATTTTTAAAGTATGCCCTTATGTTTCTCTGGATTTCCTTGGTGTCTGTTGCTATGTCCCCTGCCCCCTTTTTAATTCTGATATTGTTAATTGGACATTCCCTCTCTGTCTTTTCAATAGTTCATCTATCTTGTTGATTTTCTCTAAGAGCCGAATCTTTGTTTTCATTGATTTCTTTTTATTGTTCCCTTTGTGTTTTAGTCCTGGATTTGACTATCTCTTGCCGTCTACTCTTCTAGGGTTGATTACTTCTTTTTTTTTAGAACTTTCAGGTTGCTAATATGAAATCTCTTTTTTCGTTCTTTTTTTTAAATATTTATTTATTATGTATACAATATTCTGTCTGTATGTCTGCAGGCCAGAAGAGGGCACCAGACCTCATTACAGATGGTTGTGAGCCACCATGTGGTTGCTGGGAATTGAACTCAGGACCTTTGGAAGAGCAGGCAATGCTCTTAACCACTGAGCCATCTTTCCAGCCCCCCCCCCTTTTTGAGATAGGGTTTCTCTGTAGCTTTGGGGCTTGTCCTGTAACTAGCTCTTGTGGACCAGACTGGCCTTGAACTCACAAAGATCTACCTGCCTCTGCCCAAGTGCTGGGATTAAAGGCGTATGCCACCACCGCCCAGCAAATCTCTCCTTTTTTTAATGTAGGCACTTTATTGCTATGAACTTGCCTGTTAAAACTGCCTTCATTGTGTCCAATAAGTTTGGGTATGTTGTGTATTTATTTTCATTTAAATCCAGAAAGTCTTTAGTTTCTCTCTTTATCTCTGTCTCAAACCATTTTTCATTCAGTGGAGAGTTATTCAGCTTCTTTTTCATTTGTTTGTTTGTTTTGTTTTGTTTTTTGAGATAGGGTTTCCCTGTAGCTTTGGAGCCTGTCCTGGATCTAGCTCTCATAGACCAGGCTGGCTTCGAACTCACAGAGATATACCTGCCTCTGCCTCCCGAGTGCTGGGATTAAAGGTGTGAGCCACCACCGCCCAGCGAGATTTTCAGTTTCTATGAGTTTGTGAGTTTTCTGTTTTGTTTTTTCTGTTGTTGTTGATATCCATCTTTTTTCCATGCTGGTCTGATAAAATGCAGGGAGTTATTTTAGCTTTCTTATTGAAGAACCAAAGTTCCTCCAACATGCAAGGTTTGAAAATAAAATTTCTGAAAAGTCCCTGGACACGAGCCAAACAGGATTGAACCCGTCGCCCCACACCCTGCTAATGTAACTTTTCT
The DNA here is from genome assembly GCF_037038515.1 of Microtus pennsylvanicus. Classification (NCBI taxonomy): domain Eukaryota; kingdom Metazoa; phylum Chordata; class Mammalia; order Rodentia; family Cricetidae; genus Microtus; species Microtus pennsylvanicus. The sequence goes on along the minus strand of NC_134579.1, from coordinate 145,065,137 downwards.
GGTTTTTGCCTTTAAATGATACCCACTAGAAGGGCGGGTACCTCCTCCTGCTGCTGTGTCAGTTGCTTTGATGAGGCCCCTGCCGGCTTGTATTGTGCACACAATAAACCTTGCTTTTGCATTTCAGTGAGCTGGTCTTTCTGGTGGTCTTTTGGGGTCCTCATGAACTGGGCATAACGTTTGGGGGCTCATCCTGGATTCCCAGGCACCCCCATCGGGACCCCAACCCCGAAGGTACAGTCTGATCTACCGCAGTAAAGTCTGTGTTCAAAGTCTTCTTTGTCTTACTTTCATTTTTTTCAGCACCAACCTTGGCATCTAAAATCTGGATTTGAATCTGAACAGGTAAATTTGCCCTGGTAGACGTGCTAGAGGGCCAACCTGGAGGAATTGGGAGACGTCCCTTTCCCTCATCTGGACAAGGTCTCTCATCTGAGACCATCCCATCAGGGACCCAGTTGAGCCCTGTCTGTAACTCTGAATCTGAAGTCACTGGGGATCGGGTAGCCTTAGTAAATGGCTCCTGTCCCATCCATATGGTTTTGGGTCTTGTTGAGGCCAAATCTCTGGACTTTCAACCAGACCATCTGGCACCCACAGGAATCTGTTTTGGGCCCTTTCTCTAACTGCTGCATTTGTCAGTCTTGTGTGTTCTGTCTTTGTATCTCTGTGGACAACTAACTTGACTGGACAGACTATGGGGTCTACTCCTTCTTCCCCATTGGACCTCACCCTAGCCCACTGCAACTAGCAAGAGTGTTAGCTGAACTTACCACAGGGCGGGGAACCCTGATTGCTCTTCAGACTTGAGAGGGAGAGGAGTGGGGGCAGGGGGAGAGGAGTGGGGGGACGGGGAGAGGAGTGGGGGGAGGGGGAGATGAGTGGGGGGAGGGGGGAGGAGTGGGAGGCTGGGAGGAGGCAGAAATTTTTTTTTCTCAATTAAAAAAAAAGAGTGTTAGCATAAAGAAGGGCAAATCGGTCATTTTCTGTTCTTCCAAATGACCCTCTTTCAACGTGGGCTGGCCCAGGGAGGGATCTTTTCACCTGAATTTGATTTCTAAGCTTGAGGACATTGTTTTCCAACCTCGCACAGGACACCAGGACCAGATTCCTTATATCTTGACCTGGCGGGCTGTCATTAACTGAGTAGATGACCCCCTCCTGTGGGTTAAGCCTTTCTTTTCACCTAATCCGACTTCACCCACTTTGCCTTTGCAGGTTTTTTTTTCCGTAAAACCCCAAGAAGAGGCCAAGCCTGTCCTCCAAGGAGGATTAGATGAGTCATATATCTTCCCTCTTCCTTACTCCCCCTTTAGACACCCCCCACCCCGGGCTCAGCCCCCACCACATGCAGACCTACCTACACCCCTGGAGCCACCCCAAGGACCAGCACAGGCTACCAGGAGCTGGATGGGGACAACTCCACAACCCGACTCAGTCGCCCTCCCACCCTGGCCAGCAGGTCCTCCTGATGGAGATGGGAACCAGCTCTTCCCCTATTGGCCCTTAGCCACTGGTGCATCTCTACAACTGGCAACTGGTACACCCAGAATGCCTCTTTCTCAACAACAACAACAAAAAAGAAAGCAAGATTTTTTTTTTCTTTTTCAAGACAGGGTTTCTCTGTGGTTTTGGAGCCTGTCTTAGAACTAGCTCTGTAGACCAGGCTGGTCTCAAACTCACAGAGATCCACTGCCTCTGCCTCCCGAGTGCTGGGATTAAAGGCGTGTGCCACCACCGTCCAGCACCCAGGTTAAGATCTTATTAACCTCTTACAGACTATTCTATTCACCCATCAGCTCACCTGGGATGATTGCCAGCAATTCCTGAAAATCTTGTTCACCACGGAGGAACGAATCAGATTCTGGAGGCCGTGGAGATTGGTTCTTAGACCAACAGAAGATCCCTCCACGAGACCTGTTAATTGCAGCCAAGGGTAGGGAAAGGTGCCCTTGGGGACCTCGGATATTGGGCCTCTGCAAAGAAGGCTCAGATCTGCCAACAACAGGTACCTGGGATACATCCTTAAAGAAGGCCTAATCTACATGGGGAGTAGAAAAAGACAAGATCTCCTGAGTAAATTGAGAGCATGGGGACCTTGGGAGAGGGTTGAAGGGGGGAAGAGGCAGGGAGGGGAACAGAGAAAAATGTAGAGCTCAATAAAAATAAATTTAAAAAATTGAAGATTAGAAAAAAAAACACTAACGATGGCTTTCCAAAGACTGCAAGGAGACAGTACTAAAAGTTCCAACTCCCTCTTCTGCCATACAAGTAAAGGAATTCCTGAGGACAGCCGGGATTCTGTTGCTCTGGATCCCTGGATTCGCTGAAATAGCTAAACCTCTGTATGAAGTCTCCAAGGGTGACTTCACTTGGACTGAGGGAAGACAGAGACATTTGACAAGCTGAAAAGGAAACTTCTGGAGGCTTGGACTCCCAGATGTAAATAAGCCCTTCTACCTGTTTGTGGATGAGCACAAAGGAATAGCAAAAAAGGTGCTCATTCAGGCAGTGGGACCATGGAAGCGCCCGGTGGCCTACCTGTCCAAAAAGTTACATCCCTCGTGGCCTCCCTGTCTCTGCATTACAGCAGTTGTAGCCCTGCTGGTAAAAGATGCAATGAGCTAACTCTGGGACAGAATCTGACTACTGCCATCCCCAATGCATTAGCAGCCGCCAGACAGGTGAGCAATGCCGGTATTTACTCCTTAATCCAGCCTGGATTACTTCCCAAATCCCAACAACTCTCAACCCCGCCATGTCGCTACCTGACCCCGAACCTCGAGGCTCTGTTGCACGATTGTTCTGGCACAAGCACATTGCATCAGACTAGACCTGAAGGAGACCTCACTGCTGGACACAGAGGACACCTGATTCACAGATGGAAGCAGTTTCATGCTAAAGGGACGAAGGTATGTAGGGGCATCAGTCACATGGACTAAGGAAGCTGTATGGGCAGAACGCCTACAACATCTGCACAAAGGGCAGAGTTGATAGCTCTCCCTAGAGCCCTAAGGCTGGGAAAAGAAAAGAGGCTAAACATCTACCCAGACAGCAGGTATGCATTTGCCACTGCTCATATTCACGGGGCAATCTATATAGGAGAGAGGGCTCCTAACAGCTGAAGGAGAGACAATCAAGAATAAACAGGAAATCCTGGATCTCCTACAAGCCCTTTGGGAACCCTCAAAGTTGGTTATTATTCACTGCCCTGGACATCAGACTGGCTCAGGACCCATGCAGAAGGGAAATAACCTGGCTGATAGGACTGCCAAAGAAATGGCGATGGCCCTCAGAGTTGCACTCTTAATAGACCCAGGGGCAAGGAACTTACCCCAGATTCCCAACTATATGACTGGAGATCTGGCATGGATCCACACCTTGCCTATGGCTCAGCCCCTGGAAGACTGGTGGAAAACAGCCAATGAGCAGGTCATCCTGCCCAGGAAGTGAGGGCATGACATACTCAAAAAGATCACTGGTCCTCACATTTGGGGACGTGGAGAATGCAGGACCTACTGCATCATTGGGCTAAAGCTAAAGTTCAGAATGACAGTCAAGCTATTGAACAAATTGTGCCCCAGTGTTGTGCCTGCTAATTGGCCAATGCCATACTGTCCCCCTCCAATCTGGTGCTGGACAGAGGGGGACTCGACCAGGTACATATTGAGACGTGGATTTTACTGAAATCAAACCTGGAAATTTTGGACATATTCACAGACACCTTCTCTGGATGGACTGAGATGTAACCAACCAAACATGAGATGGCCAATATGGTAGCAAAGAAATTAATTGAAGAAATCCTGCCCAGGTATGGCTTCCTGGCCGTAATTGGGTCTGACAATGGCCCAGCCTTCATGTCACAGGTAAGCCAGGGAATAGCCACTGCATTGGGGACCCATTGGAAACTCCATTGTGCTTATAGACCCCGGGGCTCAGAGCAGGTAGAAAGGATGAGTATGACTCTAAAAGAGACCTTAACTAAATTAGCTCTGGAGATTGGTGTGGACTGAGTGACTCTCCTGCCCTTTGCCCTGTTTAGGGTGAGGAACTCTTCATATCAGATGGGCCTCACTACCTCGAGATTATGTATGGGACATCCCCTCCCATGATACCAAGCCCCCACACTGACCTGGTCTCCACCCTGAATGACCAGGATATGTTGAACTCCCTCCATAGGCTGCAGTTAACCCACCAGCGAGTCTGGCCCCAATAGAGGATCATATATGAAGCAGCTACTCTTTCTAAACCCCACAGGTTCCAGCCAGGCTACTGGGTTCTCATATGCAGACATCAACGCAAGACCTTGGAATCGAGGTGGAAGGGTCCATTCACTGTTCTGATGACCACGCCAACAGCCCTCAAAGTAGACAGCATCACCACCTGGGTGCACTACTCCCACACCAGCCGATCCGTTCTTCATCTCAGAGGACTACAAAGGAGACACGTGGAAGTGGAAGGCTTCCAAATATCCTTTCAATCTGCTGAAACTTTTTGCAGCGGAGACTGAGTCAAGCCCCGTTGATTTTGTTTCTACTGCCAGCTGCCAATATCCTCTCTTACTCCTCCGTGCATAACTCCCTTTCCCCATGGAACCAAACCTGGATGATTTTTAACGAGGACAGTACCAAAGCTAATAGCCCCTCTTCTGCTCAGAACCCCAAGGATACTTGGCTCCCTGACCTCTATGTAGACCTTTGTGCCCTGGCAGAAGAAAGGTGGGACCCCTCAGTACAGGAACCATTCCCCATGTATGGATGCAAAACCCCTGGGTGGAGGGATCAATTTGATCCTTGGGATGCTATGTCTGTCCTGGCCACTCTCACTCCAATGAGTGACAGGGTACTTGCAGGGGTGTGGGGGATGCCTACTGGGCCAAAATGGGGATGCGAGTCCACTGAGTGGATTAGCTGGTCACTGCCTGTCACTGGGGACTTAATTACTGTCCAATGGGCAGGGGATATGAAGAACTTGCTCTGTAGGCGGCAAACGAGTTGACTGTGGACCCTGCTATGACAAGGAGCATTATCCCTACCACCCTGGACAACTGCTGGAGGCTGCTGCAATCAGTTTGTCATCAAATTCACCCAGGCGGGCAAAAAGGCTGTTTGGACCACGGGTAAGCCCCTGGGGCCTCCGGCTCTACTGCACTGGCTATGATCCAGTACTGATGTTCACCATCTGCAAACCCAATCAATAGGACCCAACCAGGTCATTAATCCACCTCAGGCTTCCAGCCTGTCCACTATCAACTCAGGCAAACATCAACCATCAACCCACTGAGGGTACACAAGTGTCCTTTAATAGATCTGTTGGGGAGATTGTACCTGGTACTGAATGTTTCCCAACCCAATTTGACCAAAGCTTGCTCAATCTGTTATGACATAGCTCCTACTTACTATGAGGGCCTAGCAGTGCCACTGTTTCCATGATGACTGATATCAATCACTGCCGGTGGCAACAGAGCAAACAAGGCCTTACCCTAGAAGAAGTGACTGGGCAGAGGCTATGTATAGAGCAGGTTCCCCCAGATAAAGCTTCCATCTGTAATTCTTCACTGTCTACCCACAATTTCATACAGGATCCCACACAATGACACCTGGTGGGCCTGCTCCATGGGGCTTACCCCTCATGTGCATATCGAAGTCTTAAACCAGACCAGGGGATATTGTATACTAGTCAGGTTCATTCCAAGAATAACCTATTACACTGATCAGGAGTTCCTGGACCTTGTGCAGCAAGAATGGAGCCAGCCCTCACAGCTATGGAGCCATAAGAGAGAGCCTATGATAGTCTTAGCCCTTAACCTACTTTAAGGTGTTAGCCTGGAGGGATTAGGTATGGGAATCTCAGCCTATGTGTTGCCATAGATATGGATATAGAACACATAGAAAAATCCAGTCAAGCAGTGGTGGTTCCATGTGCCTTTAATCCCGGCACTCAGGAGGCAGAGGCAGGTAGATCTCTGTGAATTCAAGGCCATCCTGGTCTACAAGAGCAAGTTCCAGGACAGGCTCCAGACAGAGAAACCCTATCTCAAAAAACAAAAAAAGAAGGAAGCAAGGAAGGAAGGAAGGAAGGAAGGAAGGAAGGAAGGAAGGAAGGAAGGAAGGAAGGTTGTGCCTGAGTCGAAGGACCCCCAAGAAGACCACCATAGAGCCACACTTCCAAATGCAAAAGCAATGTTTCATTTATTAAGTACGGGCTAGCACGGATCCTCTGCCTCACAGTCTGACACAGCAGATGGAAGGAGAAGGACCCCATCTATTTTTGTAAGGGGTTTATAAAGACAAAAAACACAAATCAGTCACACAGTTAGTCTCAAAATACAAAATTACTTATCCTCTATCACAATTGGCTAAAGGTGAGGTAAAGCTCAGATGTTAGTTCCTGATAGGCTATTAGTATCTAAAAGGGATAGTAACAGTCCCCCCCCCCCCCGACCCATTACATCCTCCAGACATATGCTGGCCCTGTGCTAACCTCAGGGGCAAAAACAGTGGTTAATCGGGTACCTACAAGGATGTTCGAAGCAAGCAGATGTGAACAGATGTTGTTTGAGTACCTAGTGGGTCACTTTGACCAGGGCAGACGCAGTTTCTAGGGAATGTTTATGACTTTGCTGAACTTCATTCAGCCCCCTGGTTAGGTTCTGTCTAAAATGGACTTCTTTTTTTTTTTCAAAATGGAGTTTGTTTTGCTCCTTCCGAAAAATTCATCTCCCACCTAGAGGAGTCTTTATCCTCCCTTGCAGAACAGAAGGGGATTAGATCTCTTCTTAAGCAGGGTGGGCTCTGTACAGTGCTAGGGGAAGAATGTTATTCCTTCACTGATCATTCGGGAATAATCAAAGACAGCATGGCTGCAGTTAGAGAAGGGTTGGCAAAGTGGAAAAGAGAATGCAAGGCCAGGCAGGGTTGGTTTGAAACCTGGTTTAATAGCTCCCCTTGGTTGACCACTCTCATCTCTACTCTCTTGGGACCCCTGGTAATTCTGCTTTTGTAGGGATAAGTCCCGCCCCTTAGGGGGCGTGTTCGCCTCGGGCTAATGTTTACCTATAAATCTGGCGAATGTGCTTGCAGCACTTGCTTCTGCTTTCCTGGTCTCCTTGGGAATGGTGGTTCTGTAAGTCTATTTCACCATTAAAGCTGTATATATTTTTACAATCTGTCTGCATTCGTTTACGCCATTACACAAAATGTTCCTCAGGCTATTTTGCCCTGACTCAAGCGCATAGCCCACTAGCTAACACAGCATGCTCCCGGGTGCCATTTTTTAGTTCAAGACTCGGGCCCCAGTGCCAAGTCCGAGATACACTCTGACACACAGGCCAATTCTGCCCCGCCTGCTCGCTAGAGCAATTAACCCCTCCCTGCCTGCCTTGGCTAAGTTTGCAGTGGAACCCCACTGCCTGAATTAGCAGAAACTCAAGTACCTGCGGTTTTGCAACAAAAGCCGCCACAGCGGCAGATTTGGTCTGATACAAAGTGACTTGGCCAGGCGGTAGTGGCACACGCCTTTAATCCCAGCACTTGGGAGACAGAGGCAGGCGGATCTCTGTGAGTTCGAGGCCGGCCAGGCGGTGGTGGCGCACACCTTTAATCCCAGCACTTGGGAGGCAGAGGCAGGCAGATCTCTGTGAGTTCGAGGCCGGCCAGGCGGTGGTGGCACACGCCTTTAATCCCAGCACTCGGGAAGCACAGACAGGTGGATCTCTGTGAGTTCGAGGCCAGCCTGGTCTTCAAGAGCTAGTTCCAGGACAGGCTCCAAAACCACAGAGACCACCACTGGCAGGAACCGGTCATTGCAGGTAAAAAAAAATTTCTCTTGTAAATAAAATGTCTGAACACGTTACCATTCAAGAATTTAACAGTTTTTTTAATTGTACCATGTGGGAGATTTTACAAGAGGTGTCTATCACCCCACATCTATGGATCCTTCTGGGATTCATAGTTTTCATTGGCACTAAATGGTTTGATAATAGAAATATGATAAAGTCTTTACAAGACGAATCCAGGATTCTTAAGGCAGAGATTGAATGCTTAAAAACAATTGAGAATGACAACAATCTTCTCAAGAATCAGTTTGAAGTTCTCCAGGAAGAGAACAGATCTTTTTTTAACATGACTCGATCAACTGAGCAAAATTTAAAAAAGGTACAGGCTGATGTTAAGTAGAAATTCATTACTATGGAAGAGGGAACAGCTGATTTGGATTGTAAGCTTCAGTCCCTTTCTGTAGGAACTGAAACATTAGTGGCTGATATTAAGGAGAAATTCATTACTATGGAAGAGGGAACAGCTGCTTTGGATCGTAAGCTTCAGTCCCTTTCTGTAGGAACTGAAACATTAACTGAGAGAATCAAAACTGCTGAATGTGACAATCGGATTTTGTCTAAAGCTTATGACAGATTGGCAGAAAGATTGTCAATACAAGAAGGCATGGTTTATGCCATAAAAATATGTACAAAGATGAGATGTTATCTCTAATGGACAAACTTTATACTTTAGAATCCTCAATGAAGACTTTGGAACATAATTATGGACAGGAGATTCAGACATTGCAGAAGGCAATGGTGAATAGAATTGAAAAGATTGAGGAATTTCTAAATTCTGATGAAGAAGAGCAAAGGGTAGAAAGGCAAATTTTAACTACATCTGTGGGTAAATCCCTCCAGGACAATTTCCACAAAGCTCTACCTACAGCTCTACCTGCCTTTCCAGTAATAACAACAGAGAAGGTGATTGGTTCCAGAAACCCTAGGGTCATCAAGGAAGATACATGGGAGCCTGTCCATATGAATGATCTCAAAGAAATTAAACAGGCTGTCATGACTTTTGGGATGCACGCTTCTTTTGTTAAAGAGATGCTAAAATCTTGGGCCACAACAAGCGGAGCAACCCCCTCAGACTGGCTCCAGCTGAGCTCTGCGGTACTTGAGAGTGGACCGCAATTGAAATGGAAATGCTTATTCAGGCAAGAGGCTAGACTTTTAGAACAGCAGGAAAAAGCAAAGGGAATTTACATTTCCCTAGATAAAATTCTAGGTGAAGGGCTCTTTTCCGACCCTCAGGAACAAGCTAATTTAGATGAAAACACACTCTCCATATGTACTACAGCAGCCTTAAGGGCTTGGGACAGGGTATAAGACCCATGACAAAGAATGGAATCATTTGTCAGAGTTAAACAGGGTCAGAGAGAACCCTTTAGTGACTTTTTATAAAGACTAACTAAGGCTGTACAAATAGGGATATCTGACCCAGAAGCAAGACGTATAATGATTGAGTCTTTGGCTTATGAAAATGCAAATGTGGAATGCAAAATGATTTAGGGGCCTTTAAAGCTCAGATCAGCGCCCTTGGAAGAATGGGTCTTGCATACACTGAATATTGACACATTTGATTATGGCACTGAAGCATGGGTAGAAGAAGCAATTTCCAATGGTAAAAGGAGACACCAGAATACCAAATGTTTTAATTGTGGCAAAATGGGTCATATGAAAAGGAATTGTAGACAACGGACTTTCAGAAATAATAATAATGCATCTTCTAGAAATAACAGAAATAGGAGGACTCAGCCTTCAGGTTTATGTAGAAGATGTGGAAAAGGCAGACATTGGACGAATGAATGCAAGTATACAAGAGATAGACAAGGCAACCTGATACAGACGGGAAACGTGAGAGGGGGGGCTTCACAGGCCCCCATGGCAAACATGGTTCAGTCATTTTCAGTTTCTGCAGAGAACGTGCCTCATCAGGACAATTAGGAAGCCCCATGCCTACTGTTACAAGCAATAATGATCAGAAAGATAAGTTACGTGTGTTTTGGCAAACTTCTATAAATGATCAAAGACCTAAACTGAGAGTGTGTGTAAATGGCATTTTTATTACTGGCCTGCTGGACACAGGTGCTGATGTAAGTATCATTACCCCAGAATCTTGGCATCCGTATTGGCCTCTTCAGAATGTAAATGTTCAGCTCCTGGGAATTGGAACCCTATCTCGAGTAAGGCAGAGCACGAGATGGGTTGAATGTATAGGGCTAGAGGGACAAATAGGAAAATTAAGACCATATGTAGCCAATATTGCAAGGAATTTATGGGGTCGTGACCTATTACAACAATGGAATACCCAAATGAACATTCCTGCTACTTCCAGAGCCTATATTTCTGAGAATAATATTAAAAGATATTACAAACAGAGAAAACTGGCCATTTGGGCTGTACAAGAACAAGCAATTGATATCCCTTCAGAGATACCAACAGCCTTGCCTCTAAAATGGTTGACTGAGAAAACAATATGGGCAAAGCAATGGCCTTTAGCTGAGGAAAAGTTACAGGCTTTAGAACAGCTGGTACAAGAACAATTAGATGCTGGACATATAGAAGAATCTACCAGCCCTTGGAATTCTCCTGTATTTGTGGTTAAGAAAAAATCAGGTAAATGGAGAATGGTGACAGATCTCAGGGCCATCAGCAAGGTTATTCAACCTATGGGCCCTCTGCAATCTGGAATTCCTTTGCCCTCTTTATTACCAAAAGGATGGCCTCTCATAGTTATTGATTTAAAGGATTGTTTTTTCACTATACTTTTACAAAAAGAAGGTAAAAGAAAGTTTGCCTTCACAGTGCCTACTTATAACAATTCTCAACCTTCGAGGAGGTACCACTGGACCGTCCTCCCCCAGGGTATGTTAAATAGCCCCTCCCTGTGCCAATATTTTGTGAACCAACCATTGCAAATAATACGCAAGAAATTTCCCAAATCTATAGTATACCATTACATGGACGACATCTTGTTATCCGATTCAAACATGGATACTTGAACAGACTGAAGAAATAAAGATACTTTTACCTAAATGGGGATTGCAAATCGCTCCTGAAAAGATTCAGAAGGGAGATTCTGTTAATTATTTAGGTTATAAAATAGGTTTGCAAAAAATTAAGACACAAAAGGCACAAATTAGGAGAGATCGCCTACAGACTCTTAATGACTTTCAAAGACTGTTAGGAGACATTTCCAGTCTATGACCAGCTATTGGGATAACACCTGATCTAATAATTCATTTGTACAAAACCTTGGATGGTGATAAAGATTTAAACAGTCCCAGAGAATTAACAGCTGAAGCAGAAAAGGAACTGACAATGATTGAGGAAAAATTACAACAGGCACATGTGGACAGGGTGAATTTCGAGCTTGACTGTATTCTCATCATACTACCATCAAAAATTTCTCCTACAGGAATTTTAATGCAGAGAGATGATATTATTTTGGAATGGATCTTTTTACCACATAAACCAAGTAAAAAACTGAAAACTTATGTGGAAAAAGTCTCTGAGTTAATTATAAAAGGCTAGCTGAGACTTCGTCAACTAGCAGGCATAGACCCAGCAGATATTATAGTGCTTTTCACTGCGGATGAACTAAAGAAATTATAGGAAGATAATGAACCATGGCAAAGAGCTTGTGCTAATTTTGTGGGAGACATTAATAACAACTATCCAAAAAGCAAGAGGCTTAACTTCATAAAGAGAACGTCTTGGATTCTTCCTCGAATCATCCGTAATGCTCCAATAACTGGAGCCCGTACATTCTATACTGATGCCAATAAATCAGAGAAGGCAGGTTACAAATCAGAAGACTTGGATAAGGTGGAACAAAGTCCTTATGATTCTGTCCAAAAGACGGAATTATATGCCATTCTTATGGTGCTAAGGGATTTTAAAGAACCTATTAATATAGTTACTGATTCACAATACGCAGAAAGAGTTATTTTACATATTGAAACTGCTGAATTTATACCTGATGATACAGAACTAACCTCATTGTTTCTCCAGGTTCAAGATTTGATCAGGAACAGGCTTTGCACTATGTACATAACACACATCCGATCCCATACAGGACTGCCAGGTCCTCTAGCACAAGGTAATGCAGAAATTGATCAATTATTGATTGGTAGTGTGCTACAAGCCTCTGAATTTCATAAAAAACATCATGTTAATAGCAAAGGTTTGAAGAAAGAGTTTTCAATTACATGGCAACAAGCTAAGGAGATTGTAAAGAAATGCCCTACTTGCTCTTTCTATAACCAAACGCCACTGCCTGCAGGGGCTAATCCAAAGGGCACCCAAAGGAATGAAATCTGGCAGATGGATGTGTTCCACTTTGCAGAATTTGGCAAATTAAAATATGTTCATCACACCATTGACACTTATTCAGGCTTTCAGTCGGCAACTGCTTTAAGTTCAGAAAAAGCTGATTCAGTAATCACTCATTTATTAGAAGTCATGGCTATCATGGGTATACCTACACAAATAAAGACAGATAATGGTCCTGCTTATGTCTTTAGGAAAATGAAACGGTTTTTTGATTATTACAATATCAAGCATGTTACAGGTATACCATACAATCCTACAGGTCAAGCAGTCATAGAAAGATCAAATAGAACTATAAAGGATATGTTGAACAAACAGAAAGGGGTGGAAAACACCCCCAGAAATAGGTTACATAATGCTTTGTTAACCTCGAATTTTCTCAACGCTAATGAGAAGGGAACAACGGCTGCAGAAAGACATTGGATAATGGAAAAGTCTGCTGAACTAAATCAACCAGTTTATTTCAAGGATGTACTGACCTCACAATGGAAGCAGAATTGCTGCATTGGGGAAGGGGTTTTGCTCTTATCTCCACAGGTGAGGAAAAATTGTGGATACCGTCAAAATTAATAAAGGTTCGGTTTGAAGAAGAGAAGCCACTTGGAAGAGATAAATAACAATTCATTCACAAGGATGGCAAGCATACTGATGGTAAGAAATACAGATAGGTTGGGGGCAGGGTTCTTTTCTTATCTCCACAGGAAAATACTCATCTTCAATGAAATTAAAGAACCCTGAATATTTAATTACTGATGGATGGACACATTTTGTAAGTATTAATTTTTATATACATATGTCTTATTAAACATTTCTTTATAAATATGTAGAGCTGGTTTTGAAGTTGGACTCTGGCTCAGTCCCTCTCCAATTCCAAGCCTGTTGGTAAGAGAAAAACCCAGAGTTTCTGGAGTTTCTGTCTCATGTCAAGAGTCATGATATGGGACAGAAAGAAATATGAGTTTAGAAAACATCTTTGCCTTTCTTCATATCTATCATACTTTTCATTGAATATATCTATCATGCCTTTCATTGAATATATATATATATATATATGTATGTCTATATATGTCTATATGATTAATGTTTAAGTTTTTCACAATGAACAATGAGTTTTTCCTGAAGTGACATTTGAATTTTCCAGGAAGAAGATGGGGCCCCACAACAACAACTCTACCTGGTTGATATGACGTCATGATACTGATAGCGCTACTACAAGACCTGTTTTGGATACCAGCTGCACAAGACGATCCCAACTTGGTTAGCTGATATGGTGCACATCTTGTACAACATTCTGGCCAGACCTGCACAAAATACTCAGAGACTATTTGCAATTTTAAAAGACATTGATCTTGAAATTTAACCATCATTTTACTTTCACAGGATCCCCCAGAAAGAACGTCGCCCCCATGACAGCTGGAAGTAATTCTAGAGGACGACATCCCCTCTCCCAGTAAAATTTGCCCCTGGGTTTAGTGACATCATTTAGGGGTTGGGAGGTTGGGGGAGGAATTTTATAAGCTCAGGGATCATTTTGAATAAAAAAAGAGGGAATGATGGGATAATAGATTTATAATTGTGAGTTACTGTTTTTAGACAAATATATTGGTATCGATTCTTGTATATTGATACAAAGTTAAATTATATTGACTATTGTATGCATGCTTGTTTCTACCTCTGTTTAAAACATTTTTTATGTATTGACATATATTGTATTGATATATATATATATATATATATTGTATATATTTACCATATTGCAGTGTACATTTCTACCTCTGATTCAGATACTTATATAATGTTTGTGTATTGATATATATTTACCATATTGCAATGTATATTTTTACAGTGTTTATATTTGGAGGTCATTATCATCATTTGTTACACAGTTGTTTATTGTCTTAGTCTTTAAGTTAGATAGATATTGAGAATTATATAGATTAATAGTCATCTAAGTTTGTCATTTATAATTAGACTAATCAGGTTCTTTAGATATATAGAGATTATACTCAGTATAGATAGATAATCTTCAACCTCTTCAAAGAGCTGTAGAAAATGGCCTTTAATCTAACTCAGAGTTTCGTGATAGTGAGACACAATTGCTCCTGGCAACACCACTCTATTCCCGAGAGAATGTTGAGCACCAAAGACACTCCACCTGGAGCCTTTCTTTTTGGCAGAACTGGCCTTGGGGAAAAGAAATGCCCATACCTCAACCACTGACAGAGATACAGAGCGTGCATCAATGGATAAAACAGGACTGTCATATCCTGCCAAGACAGGGTAAGATATTTTTGAAAAGTTCCTTGCCTTTAATAATGGTATGTCAGTTATGTTAGGCCTTAGCCAAAGTTGGTTGACTCAACATTGCAAACGAGACTTTGGGTGATTGCCCAGGTAGTCAGTTGTCTCTGTCAATTGTTGCACATTTTGGATATATCTCGTTTGTTAAGTAATATTTATTCCCTTCTCAGATCTTTGAAGGAGTTGAAGATTATATAATGGTAGTTACTCTCTACATTATTTAGACTCCTTGAGATAGAATGTTTAGCAAAACTCTTGTTCTCAATATTGTTTGTTATATTTATTATTTGTTATTATTGTATATAGTTGTATTTGGTTTAGTTCTGTCTTATTTTGACAAAAGGGGGAGATGTAGGGATAAGGCCCGCCCCTTAGGGGGCGTGTTCGCCTCGGGCTAATGTTTGCCTACAAATCTGGCGAGTGTGCTCGCAGTGCTTGCTTCTGCTTTCCTGGTCTCCACGGGAACAGTGGTTCTGTAAGTCTATTTCTCCATTAAAGCTGTATATAGGGCTAGAGAAATGGCTCAGAGGTTAAGAGCACTGACTGCTCTTCCAAGGGTCCTGAGTTCGATTTCTGGCAACCACATGGTGGCTCACAACCATCTGTAGTGAGGTCTGGTGCCCTCTTCTGGCCTGCAGGCATTCACGCAGACAGAATATTGTATACATAATAAATAAATAAATAAATAAATAAATAAATAAATAAATAAATAAAGCTGTATATATTTTTACAATCTGGCTGCATTTGTTTACGCCGTTACATGCTTTTGTTACTGACTTTTGAGCTTTGCATTCTTAACCAGCTAGTGAAATTCATGAAAGACAGGTTGGGCACAATATAACTTATGGTCCAGAGATCACAAATCTACAGTCCCCTCAGGACAGAAGATACTTATGAGTTAACTGTCAGAAACCCATGATTGGGTTCACTATAGTTACCAGAACAGGGGGAATGAAGAACCAAAGTTCCTCCATTTTGTCCTCCACCTCCATCTTGTGTCTTAGGTAAGCTATTTCCCATAAAGCATTCCAGTCCTTAGAAATGGCTAGGGGCAAAAGTAACAGGGTAGCCGTCAGGAAAGTACAGATAACTGCAGAATGTCCCCACCTGAAGGTCAGTCGTTAAGAAAACTTGACAGGTGAGGTTCGAAAATAAAATTTCTGAGAAGTTCCTAGATAAGAGCCAATCTCCCTGCTAATGTAATTTTTCTGGTTTTTGCCTTTAAATGATGATACCCACTAGAAGGGTGGGTACCTCCTTTAAATGATACCCACTAGAAGGGTGGGTACCTCCTTTAAATGATACCCACTAGAAGGGCGGGTACCTCCTCCTGCTGCTGTGTCAGTTGCTGTGATGAGGTCCCTGCCGGCTTGTATTGTGCACACAATAAACCTTGCTTTTGCATTTCAGTGAGCTGGTCTTTCTGGTGGTCTTTTGGGGTCCCCAAGGACTGGGCATAACACTTGTATCTCTTGATCTTGTTTTGTGTCAAAGTATGTTATAAATTTTGGAGAAAGTTCATGAGGTGCTAGGAAGAAAAAGGTATATTCTGTGTTTGGGTGAGATGTTCTGTAAGTATCTGTTAAGCCCATTGGTTTATAACATCTGCTAGCTATACCGTTTTTCCGTTTTTGTCTTTTGTCTACTGGTGAGAGTGTCTGTTGAATTCTCCCACTAATGTGGGGAGGGGTCAATATGTGATTTAAGTTGTAGTAGTGTTTCTTTTTTTTTTTTTTTTTTTTTTTTGGTTTTTCGAGACAGGGTTTCTCTGTGGTTTTGGAGCCTGTCCTGGAACTAGCGCTTGTAGACCAGGCTGGTCTCGAACTCACAGAGATCCGCCTGCCTCTGCCTCCCGAGTGCTGGGATTAAAGGCGTGCGCCACCACCGCCCGGCTCAGTAGTGTTTCTTTTACAAACTTGTTAACAATTGCAATGTTTCCAAGTGGTAGTGGCTCACGCCTTTAATAATAGCACTTTGTAAAATTCACTTTGTAGACGAGGCTGGCCTCAGATTCACAGAGATTCACCTGCCTCTGCCTCCTGAGTGCTAGGATTAAAGGCCTGTGCCACCATCACCCAGCTTGTTTCTAGTACCTTTATGGGCATCTCCTTCCTTAGGTTTGGGAAATCTTCTTCCATGATTTTATTATCTGGGGGCTGGAGAGATGGCTCAGAGGTTAAGAGCACTGACTACACTTCCAGAGAACCTGAGTTAAATTCCCAGCACCCACAGGGCAGCTCATAACTGCCTACAACTCCAGTTTCAGGGGATCTGACACCTTCACACAGAGTATATGCAGGCAAAACGTCAGTGCACATTAAATAAGTAAATAAACCTTTTCTTAAAAAAGAACATGCTCCTTCATTCCAAAATAAATCAGTATAGATGGTTTCATTAAAAAAAAAAACCAAGCCCAGCAAAATTCTTCAAAGACCTCGAAAGAACGGACTCAACTTCATTTGAAAGAGCAAAAAAACCGGGATAGCCAAAACAATCCTGTGAAATAAAAGAACTTCTGGAGACATCACAATCCCTGACTTCAAACTCTACTACAGAGCTACAGTACTGAAAACGGCCTGGTATTGTAATAAGAACAGACAGGAGGACGAATAGAACAGAATAGAAGACCCAGATATCAATCCATACATCTTCAAGCATCTGATATTTGATAAAGAAGCAAAAAATATCAAATGTAAAAAAGAAAGCATAATTAACAAGTGGTGCTGGCATAACTGGATATCAACATGTAGAAAAATGAAAATAGACCCATATCTATCACCATGAACAAAACTCAAGTCCAAATGGATCAAATACCTCAACATAAAGCCAGCCACACTGAACCTTATAGAAAAGAAAGTGGGAAGTACACTTGAACGCATTGGCACAGGAGACCACTTCCTAAATAGAACCCAAGCAGCACAGACACTGAGAGAAACAATTAATAAATGGGACCTCTTGAAACTGAAAAGCTTCTGTAAAGCAAAGGACACTGTCAACAAGACAAAACGACAGCCTACAGAATGGGCAAAGATCTTCACTAACCCCACATCAGACAGAGGTCTGATCTCCAAAATATACAAAGAACTCAAGAAAATGGACAACAAAATATCACATAATCCAATAAAAAAAATTGGAGTACAGACCTAAACAGAGAACTCTCAACAGAGGAATCTAAAATGGCTGAAAGACTCTTAAGGAAATGTTCAACATCCTTAGTCATCAGAGAGATGCAAATCAAAACAACTCTGAGATTCCATCTTATACCTGTAAGAATGGCCAAGATCAAAAACACTGATGACAACTTATGCTGGAGAGGTTGTGGGGGAAAGGGAATACTTCTGCACTGCTGGTGGGAATGCAAGCTGGTATAACCCCTTTGGATGTCAGTGTGGTGATTTCTCAGAAAATTAGGAAACAACCTTCCTCAAGACCCAGTAATACGACTTTTGGGTATATACCCAAAGGATGCTCAATCTTGCCACAAGGACATGTGCTCAACTATGTTCATAGCAGCTTTGTTTGTCATAGCCAGAACCTGGAAACAACCTAAATGCCCATCTACCAAAGAATGGACAGCACTCGGGAGGCAGAGGCAGGCGGATCTCTGTGAGTTCGAGACCAGCCTGGTCTACAGAGCTAGTTCCAGGACAGGCTCCAAAGCCACAGAGAAACCCTGTCTCGAAAAACCAAAAAAAAAAAAAGAAGAATGGATAAGGAAAATGTGGTACATTTACACAATGGAGTACTACACAGCAGAAAAAATAATGACAGCTTGAATTTTGCAGGAAAATGGATGGATCTAGAAAACATTATTTTGAGTGAGATAACCCAGACACAGGAAGACAATTATCACATGTACTCACTCATAGATGGTTTTTAAACATAAAGAAAGAAAGCCAGCCTACAAACCACAATCCTAGAGAACTTAGACAACAATGTGGACACTAAGAGAGACTTACATAGATCTAATCTACATGGGAAGTAAAAAGTATAAAAAGACAAGATCTCCTGAGTAAATTGGGAGCATGGGGACCTTGGGGGAGGATTGAAGAGGGGAGGAGAGTGGCAGGGAGGGGAGCAGAGACAAATGTAGATCTCAATAAATATCAATAAAATTAAAATTAAAAAAAACAGGCAGTGATGGTGCATGCCTTTAATTCCAACAACTCAGGAGGCAGAGGCAGGTGGATTTCTGAATCTCTCAGTTCAAAGCCAGCTTGGTCTACAGAGTGAGTTCCAGGACAGGCTCCAAAGCTACACAGAGAACCCCTGTCTCAAGGAAGAAGGAGGAGGAAAGAAAATACTTTTGGGGGGCCTCTGAGCTGGTATTCTTCTTCCTCCTCCTCTATCCCTATAACACTTAGGTTTGATCTCTTTATAGTGTCCCTGGTTTTCTGGATGTTTTATGTCAAGAGTTTTTTTTTAGATTTACCATTTTCTGTGTTTCTATTGTGTCTTCAATATCTGGAATTCTCTCTTCCATCTCTTCTGTTCTGTTAGTGAAGCTTGCCTCTGTAGTTTCTGTTCAAATTCTTAAATTTTGTCAGGCATGGTGGCGTATGCCTTTAATTTCAGTACTCAGGAGGCAGAGACGGGTGGATCTCTGTGAGTTTGAGGCCAGCCTGGTCTACAAAGTGAGTTCCAGGACAGCCAAAGATAAACAAACAAACAAACAAATACCTAAATTTTTCAGTTCTAGAATTTCTTCAGTTTGGGTTCTCTCTCTCTCTCTCTCTCTCTCTCTCTCTCTCTCTCTCTCTCTCTCTCTCTGGTTTTTTTTTGGGGGGGGGTGTTGTTGTTTGTTTGTTTGTTTGGTTGGTTGGTTGGTTGGTTGGTTGGTTGGTTTTGGTTTTGGTTTTTCCGAGGCAGGGTTTCTCTGTGTAACAGTACTGGCTGCTCTGGAGCTCACTTGCTAGACCAGACTGGCCTGAAACTCACTGAGATCCACCTACCTCTGCCTCCCAAGTGCTAGGATTAAAGACATGCCCCACTACCACCACCCAGTTTCCTGGAATTCTTT
Organism: Microtus pennsylvanicus; assembly: GCF_037038515.1. Classification (NCBI taxonomy): domain Eukaryota; kingdom Metazoa; phylum Chordata; class Mammalia; order Rodentia; family Cricetidae; genus Microtus; species Microtus pennsylvanicus. The sequence goes on along the minus strand of NC_134579.1, from coordinate 145,045,662 downwards.
AAGGGATTTATTCATTTCCTTCCACTATTTCTGTTTCCTGGATTTCTTTAAGGGATATGTTAATTTCTGTTGAAATAGGAGCAGCGGGGCTGCGTCCCTGGCACCCGGTTGCCCACATGGCTAGCTTATGCCCCGAAATAATTACACGGAAACTGTATTCTTTTAAACACTGCCTGGCCCATTAGTTCCAGCCTCTTATTGGCTAGCTCTTACATATTGATCTAACCCATTTCTAATATCCCTGTTACACCATGAGGTGTCTTACCAGGGAAGATCTTAACCTGCGTCTGTATCCAGTAGGAGAATCATGGTGACTCCTTGACTCAGCTTCTTTCTCCCAGCATTCTGTTCTGTTTACTCTGCCTACCTAATTTTATGTCCTATTAAAGGGCCAAGGCAGTCTCTTTATTTAACCAATGAAATTAACACAAAACAGAAGACTCTCCCCCATCAAATTTCCACTTTAAGGGTCTCTATCATCTTCATACAGATGGTTTGTCTAGCCATCATATTTTTCTAAAATCCTGAAAGGAAACAGAAACCAAGAAAGAAAACACCCATCCAACAAAGACAAATTCAGAAGCCAGCACTTAGACCTAAAATCATCCTAAACCCAGATGCCTAGACAAAACACAACCAACAACAGCTAGGGCAATATGTTTACACTAGAGCCCAGATACCCTGTCATAGCAGCCCATATTCCAACGGGGGGGGGGGGGCAGGGGGAGACCATATTTGAGTTTGAATTCATAGAGATCCACCTTCTTCCAAGGGCTGGAATGCTAGGATTAAAGGTATGCTCACCATGCCAGGCAAAATGAATAAATTCCTTTTAAAGATTAAAGTGACTATGCTCTGAGCAAGATGCTCTCAGGGAATGTAAACAACCTAGATGCCCCTCAATGGAAGAATGGATAAAGAAAGTGTGGAATATATATGCATTAGAGTACTACTCAGAGGTAAAAAACAATGACATCTTGAATTTTGCATGCAAATGGATGGAAATAGAAAACACTATCCTGAGTGAGGTAACCCAGACCCAAAAAGATGAATATGGTATGTACTCACTCATAAGTGGATTCTAGCCATAAATAAAGGACATTGAGCCTATAATTCGGGATCCTAGAGAAGCTAAATAAAAAGGTGAACCCAAAAACAAAACCATATAGTTATCCTCCTGGATATTGGAAGTAGACAAGATTGCCAGGAAAAAATGGGAACTTGGGGGTGGGGTGGGGTGGGGGAAAGGGAGATGGGGAGTGAGAAGGGAGAAGGGGAGGATGGGGAGAGCTTGGGGGAATGGGACAGTTGGGATGGAGGAGGAGTGGATACGGGAGCAGAGAAGTATATACCTTTTTTAATTTTTTTATTATTTATTATGTATACAATATTCTGTCTGTGTGTATGTCTGCAGGCCAGAAGAGGGCACCAGACTTCATTACAGATGGTTGTGAGCCACCATGTGGTTGCCGGGAATTGAACTCAGGACCTTTGGAAGAGCAGGCAATGCTCTTAACCACTGAGCCATCTCTAAAGCCTGGAAGTATATATCTTAATTAAGGGAGCCATTTTAGGGTTGGCAAGAGACTTGACTCTAGAGGGATTCCCAAGTGTCCAAGGAGATGACCCCAGCTTGTTCCTTGGGCAGCTGAGAAGAGGGCGCCTGAACTGGCCCTATCCTATAGCCACACTGATGAATATCTTGCATATCACCATAGAACCTTCATCTGGCGATGGATGGAGATAGAGACAGAGACCCACGTTGGAGCACTGGACTGAGCTCCCAAGGTCCAAATGAGGAGCAGAAGGAGGGAGAACATGAGCAAGGAACTCAGGACCATGAGGGGTGTGCCTGCCCTCTGAGATGGTGAGGCTGATCTAATGGGAGCTCACCAAGGCTAGCTGGACTGGGACTGATGGAGCATGTGATCAAACCAGACTCTCTGAATGTGGCTGACAATAAGGGCTGACTGAGAAGCCAAGGACAAGGGTTTTGATTCTACTGTATGTATTGGCTTTGTGGGAGCCTAGTCTGTTTAGATGCTCACCTTCCTAGACCTGGATGGAGGGGAGAGGACCTTGGACTTCCCATAGGGCAGGGAACCCTGACTGCTCTTTGGACTGGAGAGGGAGGGGGAGGGGGAGGGAAATGAAAGGAGGGAAGGAGGTGGAAATTTTTAATAAAACAAACAAATAAATAAATAAATATCTCATCCATGTCATCCCTAAAATCCAACTTGGCCAACCTGTGAGTTCTCCTTCCTAGGCAAAAGCATCTTGTCCTAAGCACTGCCATTTTGACTTCAGACTCCATTTTACCTGTAGGGTGAAACAAAGTTCACATTCCCAAGCCCAAGGGGAGCAGGGGATTTTCCCATAGCTGGCCAGCCTCCTCCTTAAACCATAGAAATAGTCTGTTAGGCATCTTCAGTTCTAAAACATTATGGCTGTTCCTAACAACAGAAAGAACAAGTGAATCTTACTAGTTGGTCTGAAAAGCTCCCATTTTATATCAGTTGACAGTGATGGAGCACACAGGGAAAACCTCTAATCTTTAAATCCTGATTGGTGAAAAACTGCTACTTGACACAGATATTTGTGGGGTTTGTGCTTAAATACTTGCTTCAACTGACATTCAGGGTTGCAGCCAGCTCCCAAATCTGTATTGTTGACCCTAATGGGTCAGTTCCTGTTGTGCTGCCCAGTAATAAAACCTTGCTTTGTGTGATTTCTTATGTCTGCTTGAGTTGTTTCGGAGCCTTAGACCCACAACACTTAGCTTCCAAAAATCAGACAAGATAGGGTGCATTCAGGGTGGAACAGACTCAGCCGTGAGCTCTGAGTTCTGTACAGTTCATCCAGTTCTGTTGTCCAGGTCACACATGACCCCTCTAATCTAGACCATCTTGGAACATGTTTGTTGGTTGGTTGGTTGATTGGGGGTTTTTTGGGTTTTGGTTTTTTTGCGGGTTTTTTTGTTTTGTTTTGTTTTTTTTTTTTTGATTTTTCGAGACAGGGTTTCTCTGTAGCTTTGATGCCTGTCCTGGAACTAGCTCTTGTAGACCAGGCCGGCCTCGAGTTCACAGAGATCCATCTGCCTCTACCTCCCGCCACCACCGCCCAGCTTTGGTTGGTTTTTTTGAGACAGGGTTTCTCTGTGTAACCACCTTGGCTGTCCTGGAACTCTCTTTGTAGACCAGGCTGGCCTCGAACTCACTGAGATCCACCTTCCTCTGCCTCCCAAGTGAGGGGATTAAAGGCGTGCGCCACCACCTCCCATCTCCATCTTGGAACTTTCCAGACAGGAGTCTTTGCAGGCTGATGAGATGGCTTAGTGGGTAGAGATGCTGTCATTGAGCCTAACAAGTGACCATCCCCTCATGGTGGAGGAAAGAACCAACTCCCTAACCTCAAGCTGTGTTCTGACCTCCACACTCGCTGTGTGCATATCCACATACACCCACAAAAAAAAAATAAATGTAATTTACACTTTTTTCCAGGGATGGTTTAGCCTCTGAGGACATCAGGCACATACAGCGCACATACTTACACGAGGGCAAAACACTCCAACACATTAAGTAAAATAAATACATCAAATAGACAGGTTTTTTTCAAAAGGCAGAATGAAAGAGGAAGATACCCCATGTCTTCCTCTGACCTCTGCATGTGCAAGTTCAGGTGTATGCATTCATGAACAAATAATACACAGAGATAGATAGATAGATAGATAGATAGATAGATAGATAGATAGATAGATAGATAGTAGATAGATAGTAGATAGATAGATACATACATACATATGCAGTAAGTCATGATTGTATCATTATGGCGCACACAAATACGGCTGTGTTCACGTGGGATTGATGTAAGGAACAGATGTCATATAGCTTATAAAAATAGTTGTCCCCAAAGAGTCCCCTCCCCCACAGGTCCTGAGGTTGAGCCTAATCCTCCATAAGTCCTCTGCCTTTCTGCTGAGGCTGGACTGTTGCCCTAAGAGGATTGGAGCATTTACTAAATTAGTCCTGTCCAGGGACACAGGAAACAGACTGCATGAGGTGGAAGGGGAAAACAATAAGAGAAACAGACAGCTATGGGGGCAGGGCAGACATAGGAAGAAGAGGGGACAGCCAGAAAACGCAAGAGACCAAGCACATAGCTGTAACCCCCGCAGGTGGGAGTCAGATTTTTATGAGTTTGAGGACAGCCAGGCCTATGTAGCAAAACCCTGCCTTTAAAAATGATGGTGGAATCATCTTAACCACTGAGATGGCTCAGTGGTTAAGAGAACTGACTGCTCTTCCAGAGAACACAGGTTTGGTTCCTAGGGGCTTGGATATGCTCTTCTGGTCCAAGAGCACTGCCTACACATGGTACACAGACATACAAGCAAGCAAAACGCCCATACACATGCATTTTTTTTAAAACTGAAGGGACTCCATATTCTAAGAAGGTACCAACAAAGTACAGTTCTTCCCGCCCCCAGATATGGGATGTGGTGACTGTATTGACTCCCCATCCCTTGCAATCTCCCCACCTATAATAATAATAGTGTCTATTTGCTGCACTGCTGTGATGATTCCAACAGTTAGAACTGACTTGTTTTCTTTTTGCTCTACTAGGACTTGAACCTAGGGTCTCCAACATTATAGATGAGTGATGTGGGATTCCCCTCTGTATGCTATGAATATGTTTATTACCATTGATTATTAAAGAAGCTCTTTCAGCCAATGACTTGTAAAGTCAGACAGGAAATCCAAACAGAGATATAGAAAGAAAGTAGGCAGAGTCAAGGGGATGCCATGTAGCTGCCAAAAGAGAAAGACACCAGCCACCAGTCAGAACCTTACCAGTAGGCCACAGCCTCATGGCAATACACAGATTAATAGAAATGGGTTAATTTAAAATGTGAGAGTTAGCTAGAAATATGCCTAAGCTATTGGCCAAGAAGTGTTGTAATTGATATGGTTTCTGTGTTATTGTTCAGGTCTGGGCAGCTGGGAAATGAATGAGCAGTCTCTGCCTACAAAATGGTGACTAACATGGGGCTCAAACCCACCAGCATGAAATTAAGAGTCTCATGCAAATGTGACTTTAGGTGATTGCCCAGGCAGCTGGTTGTCTCTGTCATTTCTTTTACCTTTCGGGCGTTTCTTGATTGTATTTCCTGTTTACTCAAGTAATATTTCCCTTCTCAGGTTTTTGATGGGGCTTAAGACTAGATAGTGGCCGGGCGATAGTGGCGCATGCCTTTAATCCCAGCACTCGGGAGGCAGAGGCAGGCGGATCTCTGTGAGTTCGAGACCACCCTGGTCTACAGACCTAGTTCCAGGACAGGCTCCAAAGCCACAGAGAAACCCTGTCTCGAAAAAAAAAAAAAAGACTAGATAGTGGTAGTTAGTTTCCTCTTATGACTTAGTCAAGCCATTTCTAATATAAGACTTGGACTCTTTAGGATAGAATAACTATTAAAACAATTAGCATATGTTTCTTGCCTGATGTTGTTCATGCTGGTTGTAATTCTAATTTTAATTCTTGATATTTTTTTATTTTTATTTTTAACTATCATCATTATTACTATTATATATACAATGTTCTGCCTGCAGGTCAGAAGAGGGCACCAGATCTCATTACAAATGGTTGTGAGCCACTATGTGGTTTCTGGGAATTGAGCTCAGGATCTTTGTAAAAGCAAGCAATGCCCTTAACCACCAAGCCATCTCTTCAGCCCCCAATATTTGTTCTTATTGTATATAGTTTTGTATTAGGCTTAGAACTCTCTTATTTAGAAAAAATGGGGAGGTGCTGTGGGAACTCCGTCAGCCAATAGCCTTTAAGATACTGGCCCATTTTGGGAATGGTCTCATATAATATATATATATATATATATATATATATATATATATATATATATATATACAGACAAAAAGTATAAAGTATGTGCAGGCCCCTTGGCTGCTGGGTTGGGTTCCAGTTGCCTGTGCACACAGAGGACTGTGAATCGCTAGTCTTTCTGTGAGTTTATCCCCCTAATAAATTCTGAGTTTAACCCCTAATAAATAAACCTTTATTATACTCCACTCTGGGCTAGTGTGGAAATTTTTCATACTGCAACAGATGAGCACTGTATCACTAAGCCACGTCCTCTGACCCTCACTGGGGGATACTAAGCAGGGGTTCTACCACTGAACCATACCCCAGTTCCTCCCTTGGGGATTCTAGGCAGCAGCTCTACCACTGAGTCACACTGCCACAATCTTTTAAAACTTATCTGTGATGAGGTCTCATTAAGTTTTCTAGGCAGAGCCGGGCGATGGTGGCACACGCCTTTAATCCCAGCACTCGGGAGGCAGAGGCAGGCGGATCTCTGTGAGTTCGAGACCAGCCTGGTCTACAAGAGCTAGTTCCAGGACAGGCTCCAAAGCCACAGAGAAACCCTGTCTCGAAAAACCCAAAAAAGAAAAAAAAAGTTTCCTAGGCAGGTCTTAAACCTGAGATCCTCCTCCTCAGCTCCCATGTGCTGGGATCCCAAGCCTGACCCACCTACCCTGGTCATGTATCCCTTCTTAGTTGACTTTCAGAAGATACGGAGAAAAACTTTGCCATAACAGGAAAATCTCTTCCCACCTAGCCAAGTTTGCCCCTCCAAAAAAAAAATCACACAGAAACAAAAAGAAAAAAAATCACTCAAATTTGAGTGGGATCTAACATTTTTAATCAGTTTCACTCTGGGTAGCCAGGGAAGGGAGACCTGAGAGGCCAGAAAGTGGGAAAAAAAGAGAACAGAACAGAGAAGCTAACATCAAATGAGGGGGACTCCTGGTCCCCTAATCTACAACCGTTTTCCTGGTCAGTCTTATGACTTGGAATGTGGGATTTGTAGGAGGAAGGGAGAGTGTTATGTAGCCCAGGCTGGCCTCAAACTTGCAATATAGACAAGGATGACCTTGAACTCTTACTCCCCCCTGCCTCCACCTCCCTGTGGTGACCAAGTGTGTGCTACCACTCCTGGCTTATGAAATATATATTGGACATACTCTGTAGATATCTAAAAGATGGGCCCATGAACTGGGCTTCCAGCCTCTTGATGAGATTCAATTTCTACAGACATCCAGAAGACCCCAGCACTGGTGCCCCCGCAATCTCACCTGGGAACTGGTGACTAGGTTCTAATACATTCTATTCATCTTTCAAGTCCTCCCAAATATTCATATTAATCTTCTTTTGCATTTTGCTTTTGTCCAAGACATAGCCTCCCAGCTCAGTTTAGTGGCACATGCCTGTAATATCCATACAGATACATAAATCATATATACACATAAATCAAATGGACAACCCCTTAAATCTACCATGAAAGCTTGACATTTGTTAACTTTAACTGTATAAAAATTTCCAACTGAATTTAGAGGTTTCACTCTGGAGCCTAGGCTGGCCTCAAATTCCCAGAAATCCCCCTTGCCTCAGTTTCTTCCATTGTAGGATTATAAACACTGAGTCAGCACACCTGGCTTAGGGCACCGTGAGTTCTGACTTAAACATTCTCCAGGTAAATTGCAAGACAGATTTCCTTTCTCTCTGGAGCACATTCTAAGCACCTTTACTGAAGTCTTTGGAAAAGCAGCAGACACACACATCACAATCATGACATCTACTGATTGCTCAGGAGAGGCAAGAGCCTCTTTCATTGATGGGGTAGGCTGTACAGGGGCTAGGCTCTCTGATGAAGCTGAGATTGGACTGAACCTGAGGCTGACTGTCCACAGCCTTTGGCAGGATTGCTACTTCCTGTCCCTTCCTGGGGGCTACTCTCCTGGAATCTAAGCTGGAGGAGGCAGATGGAGCCCAGAGAGGGTGCTTCAGTTGGAAGGGGGAAACAGGAAGCCTCTTCTACAGGATCTGAAATTTCCAGGCACTCTGATCTTTGTAGTCCAGAGGGTCCATGGGGTTGTAGGTGAATTTCCAGGTGCCTGTGGGGTCCTTGAATTCCAGGCTGTCCATGGGGCTGTAGGTACTGTAGCTCTGGCCTGACAAGGAGGTAGGGGATTGGGCCAGAGACGGCCCCACAGAAGGGCCTGAGAGAGGGCTGAGAGCTGGACCCCCTAATTGGGGCACCATGGGAGAAAGGTAGGGATCCAGCCCACTGAAATAGGAGCTTGGAGACGCATAAGCGGAGGGAGAAGAGCAGAAAGCAGAGGCAGGAGCATAGGTCATGGCATAGGGGGCTGAGGTGAGAGAGGGCCCTGAGGCCACTAGCCCAGCTCGCTGGGCCTCAGGCAAAGGAGACTCCGAGGCCGGACTCCAAATGGACACAGTGGCCACTGCTGTGGTAGGTGAGCCTGAGGGACCAGGCAGAGATGGGCTGTAGGAATCTGAGATGCCCAGAGGGTCTGTACAAACATCTGCAGAGGGCCGTGGGGATGTGCCTGCCTTCCTCTTCGCAGGGCGAACCTTGACCTGTCCGCCTGGGGGCTGCTGCTGCTGTTTCTGCTGCTGCCGCTGCTGTCTGCATTTCGCTCTGCGATTCTTGAACCATACCTAGAGGGAGAGAGTGAAGATGGGCGTGAATAAACTGGGAAAAGAGCTGAGTCCTCAGGTGGCAAGGGAAGACAAGGCTGACAGAAAGAGGCACACTTCATCTCTCTGCACCCAACAACGGGGCAGCTCTGTCCATGAGCAGTGTACCCATTCAATCATGCACATACACATGCACACAGAAACCTACATGCACCAATCACACATATTTCATAATACAGGCAATCATACATATATGCATCTATCAGTCTATGTGCATCACCTACCAACCTGATACAATCATGCATTATCCCCATATATATGCATGCAGTCATACACATATACACATACATACCTGCATGCACTCAGCCACCTACCTGATGGCGTCATGTATTATCCTCACCTATATATAAAACAATCTTGCACATATGCACACATTATATTAACATGCTCTTGCTCATAAAAATGAACAGGTAATCACACATGCAATGTATCATATTTGCATATGCTCATCAACAATTTTTCATATTGATTCCATAATACCAGGGCTAGGGATGTACCTCAGTGGTAGAGCATTTGCCTGGCTCCCACACCACAACATACACAAACACACACACTTCTCTCACCCACAAATCCTCTCCTTCACCTAATGATCGTGCATCCACTTTCCTCTATCACTAAACGGAGACATCAGAGGGATTAATATTCTTCTACTGTGAGGAATATTAGTGTTACAGTACGCAAATCATACAATTGCAGCAGAGGCTCACTGTTTAGCCCAGACTGGCCCAAATTCAAGGCAGTCCTCCCGTCTCTGCCTCCGACATGCTGAGATTACAGGGGTGAGTCATCATGCTTAGTGTAGTATTCTAGAACAGTGCGTGGAAGATGCTATGAAGTAGGGACGCAATAGCACCGGGGTTTCGGGTTGGAATTAAAAGCACCATGATCCATGTGGGTCTCCTGGGTTGTGAGCTGACTTGACTGATGGATGAACAAGCTTGGTGACAGGACAAATCCTGTGAAGCTAGGCTTGCTGAGACAGGCCTGTTGTAAGCAGGAGGCTGAAGCAGGATGATCTGAAGCTAAAGGTCTGCAGGGCTGTAGAGTGAGTTCAAGGCGCGCCTGAATAACTTAGACTTTCTCACAATGCCAATGCTGCAATGGATGGCCCCATGCCTATCTGCATATGCACAGTATATGCCAGTGGCTTATAAAAGAAGATGGTGAAGAGGAGGAGAAAAACAAAAAAGACAGGAATGAAATGGAGGGGGGTCCAGAAGTACTTGGAGGGGAGGAAGGAGTAGATATCTCAATATATTGTATCCATGTATGAAATTACCAAAAAAATAAAATTATATTACTTACCTAAAATTTTGAAATTATAATTACATCATTTCCACACTCTCCTTCCAAACCAAAGAATAACTAAAAAATAATAAAATAGCCGGGCGGTGGTGGCGCACGCCTTTAATCCCAGCACTCGGGAGGCAGAGGCAGGCGGATCTCTGTGAGTTCGAGACCAGCCTGGTCTACAAGAGCTAGTTCCAGGACAGGCTCCAAAACCACAGAGAAACCCTGTCTCGAAAAAAAAACAAAAAAAATAAATAAATAAATAAAATAACAAAATAGTCTAGAGAAATGGCTCAGTGGTTAAGAGTGCGTATTGCTCTTGCCAAGGACCCACACGGCATGACTAACAATTGCCTGTATCTCCAGCTCCAGGGAATCTGATGCCCACTTCTGTTCTCCCCAGGCACTGCCCTCACACACACACACACACACACAAATGAATATAATTAAAAATAAATCTCTAGTCGGGTGCAGTGATACAACACCTTTAATCCCAGCACTCAGGAGACAGAGGCAGGTGAATCTCTTTGAGTTCGAGGCCAGCCTGGTCTATAAGGCTAGTTCTAGGACATGCTCCAAAATTAGAGAAACCCTGTCTCAAAAAAAAAAAAAAAAAACCAAAACAAACAAACAAAAAAAAGACCTAATCTCAAAAATAGTTTTAGCCAGGAGATGGTGACCACGCCTTTAACCCAACTCCCTCTTCCTCCCTCCCCCCCTCCCCCCCAATGAGGAGGCAGTACAGACTGGTCTCTGTGTGTTCAAGGCCAGCCTGTTCTACAAAGCAAGTGCCAGGATAGCCAGAGCTGTTACACAGAAAAATCCTGCCTTGAAAAAAGAAGGAAAAAGAGGAATGAAAGAGAAGGAGGAAGAAAAGGAGGAGAAAGAAGGAGGAAAAAGTGGAGGAGGAGGAAGGAAAGAGAGAAAGTTAAGTGGCGTAATTAGGGAAGTGAGGGATTTGGGCTATTTCATAAATGTCGTTGTTACCCTGCGGCCTCTCCGTCTTTCCTCCACCCTAGATCTGATAACGGCTCACAGATCGCAGTAAGGGTCAGGTGGGGTCCAAGGAGCAGAACATCCTACCTGGACCCTGGACTCAGGCAGGTTGATCTTGAGAGCCACCTCCTCACGGGCGTAAACATCCGGGTACTGAGTCTTGGAAAACAGGGCCTCCAGCTCTTCCAACTGGCTCCTGGTGAATGTAGTTCGCTCCCGTCGCTGCTTCCTGGGAGCGCCTGTGTATGAGTGAACGAAAGAATCCTCAGGTTAGCTAGCTCTGCTGACTGGATGCTCTGAGGTCCAGTGAGATGCCTGCCCAGAAGTTCTTTCTGTACATCCATCTGCCTAAACAAGGGCTGTATTTATTCCCTGACCTTCTAGCACTGGCTCAGTCCGCGGGGGAACTGGAGCTGCTTTCCAGTCACATGTCCACAGGAGGGAACCACTTTTAGCCCTGCAAGGATTTGCTCCTCGTTTTGTTCTCATTTCTCTCCTACCTCCTTCCCCTCCTCCTTTTATTCCTCCTCCGCTCTCTCTTTCTCTTCCTCTTTCTCCTCTTTCACTACAACAGGGTTTCATTATGTAGCCCAAGCTGGTCCTGAAATCCTGGGATCCAGTGATTCTCCTACCTCAGCTTCCCAAACAGCTGGGACTACAGGCAGGGGCCATTGCGCCCTACTGAACCTTTTTATGCATAAACTCATATTCAGTTGAAGCATGATGTTGTTAATAACCAAGCACTCTGGCCCATAAAAGTGATGTCTTAGCTGGGCGATGGTGATGCACACCTTTAATTTTAATCCCAGCACTTGGGAGGCAGAGGCAGACGGATCTCTGTGAATTCAAGGCCAGCCTGATCTACTGAGTGTGTTCCAGGGTCTAAAGCTACAGAGAAAGCTGTCTCGAAAAACAAAAAAAGGTGATGTCTCTGTGGTTCAACTTAATATGAAAGGAAAAAGAAAGTGGGTTAGCAAGATGGTGCAGCGTGTAAAGGATATTGTGGACAAGCCTGAGGACCTGAGTTCAGTCCCTGGGACCCACAGAGTAGAAGAAAAAAAACTCCCAAAAGTCATCCTCAGACCTCTGCAAGAGCCATGGCACCCATGCCTGCTGCTCCCCACGCTGCACACAAACAGAAATACAATGTTTTCTTTGTTCTCTAAAGAAAGAAAAGGCCAGGTCAGGTGGCTCTGTCTTTAATTCCAGCACTCAGGAGGCAGAAGCAGGTCAATCTCTGAATTTATAAACCTGGTCTACATAGTGAGTTTCAGGCAAACAATGCCTGCATAGTGAGAGCCTGTCTCAGTAAATAAAAAAAAATGAATAAATAAGAGGGAGAAGGAAGGAAAAAAGGAAGGAAGGAAGGAAGGAAGGAAGGAAGGAAGGAAGGAAGGAAGAAGAAAACTGTTAAATAATAAGAATCATGGTAGAGAATAATGGTGCGCAATTACAATCCCAGCCCTCTAGAGACTGAACCAGTAGGCTGGGACCTGATGTTCCTAAAAGACAAGCTGGGAAGAAGGAGCATACTTACTTGAATATGGAACACCCTGTGGCATCAGGTCCACACTGGGGCCACTCAGAGTCAAGGCGTTGACCGAATAGTGAGGCCCCGGGTTCATATACGCCATCATGATCTTCAGTGACTAAGGCCCAGAAGAGGGCACCTACAAGAGAACAGGGTGTTCAACAGTTCACTCTGCCCACCGCCCAGACACTGACAAGCTGATACTCACTCACGTCCTCTTAGAACACAAGAGAGGCCAGCAGATCTGTGTGCTCAGGTCAGCCTTGTCTTCGCAGTGAGTTCTAGGGCCTCACTGCGCAGCTTTAGCTGGCCTGGAACTCAGTTTGTTTATTTTTTGCTTATTTGTTTGTTTTGTTTTTCGAGGGAGGGTTTCTCTGTGAAGGTTGTCGTGGAAGGTTGTAGGTCACGCTGGCCTCGAACTCACAGGGATCCACCAGCCTCTGCCTCCCGAGTGCTGGGACTAAAGGCGTGCGCCACCACGCCCGGCTCTGGACCACCCAGTTCTGGAACTCAATTTGTAGATCAGGCCACAATACCCAACTTAAAAAAAATGTTTTGGTTTGGTTTGGGTTTTTTTTTTTTTTGGTTTTGTGCAACAGGATCTCGTGTAGCCTGGGCTAACATTAAACTAGCCAAACCTGATTTGGTATTTCTGACCATCCTGTCTCCACCTCACAAGTGCTGGGACCACAGACACTAGCCATCACTCCAAATGTAGGCAGAGTGTGTCTGTGTGTCTGTATACATACATACTTTGTCTCTCCTGGAACTTGCTCTGTATTCCAGGCTAGCCTCAAACTCACAGAGATCTGCCTGTTTCTGTCTACCGAGTGTTGGGATTAAAGGCATGTGCCGCCACACCAGCATATATTTTTTTGAGCCAGGGTTTTAGTGTTTAGTTCTGGATGTCCTGGAACTTTCTTTGTAGACCAGGCTGGCCTTGAACACACAGAGACCCACCTGCCTCTGTACCTCTGCCTCCCGAGTGCTGGGATTAAAGGCTGTGCCTCTACCACCCAGCTTTTATATTTTATTTTTGAAAGAAGATCTTAGATAGCTCAGGTTGACCTCAAATTTGCTAGGTCACTGAGTATGACCTTGAACTCCTGACCCTCTTGTCTCTACCTCTCAAGTGCTAAAATCACAGCTCAGTACCACACCTGTATTATGTGGTGCTGGGTACTGAGTTCAGGTCTTCACACATGCTAGACTCGCACTCTACTTAATGAGCTACATCCCCAGTTCTCACTGGTCTGCTAGTCACCACATAGGGTAGGATCTGGCCAGCAAGCCCCAGGTATCTGTCGGTCTATGTTTCACCAGCACTGGGATTATGAACTCTCACCATGCCCATTTTTTTAAATCTGGCTTCTGGGGACCAAACTCAGGTCCTCAAACTTGCACAGTCAGCAGCTTACTAAATAAGCTGTCTCTTGGAACCACCCTCAGTGAGTCCAAACTGGCCTCAAACTCACAGCAGTACTCCTGCCTCAGCATCTGGGATGACTGCCAAAGTCAAACTCTATACTAAGTGTATATGTTACATATTCTCTGGTATGTCCAAATTATAGATAATTATAGACATAAAATGTTTGTTATGTATGTATTTATTATTTAATATCAAGTTTTGAACATATTGTACTACATAATATGTATATTCCCAGGATGAAATCCAGTGCAGATTGTGCCATTGTTTGTGTTTTTTGAACACGGCACTAACTTTCAGCACATAATATATAGGGACTGGAAAGATGGCTCTGCAGTTAAGAACACTTGGCAGAGGACTAGGGTCCGTTCCCAGCCCCCACACGGTAACTCACATCTAACTCCTTCTTCAGACCTCTGTGAACATGGTATGTACATGGTGCACATGCATACACTAAAGCACACATACATACAAAATAAATAAAAAAGGGGGGACTGGAGGCAGACATAGTGTCTTTAATCCCACTCTGGAGGCAGAGGCAGGAGGATCTCTGTGAGTTTGAGGTCAAACTGATCTACAGAGTGAATTCTAGGACAGCCAGGGCTATGTAGAGAGACCCCATCTGGAAGGAGGAGAAAGAGGAGAGGGAAGGGAAGGGGGAAGGGTAGGAACTGGGAAGAAGACTAAAGAGTTAAGAGCATTCATTGCTCTTCCAAAGGACCCAGGTTCGGTTCCAGGCCCCACACTGGGTGTTCCACCTATGTTCCAAAGGATTCTATGTCCTGGCTCCAAAAGCACCTACATCCATATGCACATTCCCGCAAGCATACACACACATATACATAATTTTTAGTAATGAAAATGTATTCTAAAGAGCAGGGTGGGGCGGGGCGGGAAAGGATGCGGATGCTGGAAAGTGCCTCGGGATTAAGAGCTCTTGCTACTCTTCCAGAGAACTCAAATTCAGTTCCAAGCACTCAAATCAGAAAGCTCACAGCTGCCTGTAACTCTAGCTCCTAGGGACTCAGTGCCTTCCTCTGGCCTCTGTAGACACCCTCGCTCAATTGCGTATATACACCAATAATATTTTTTTCATTTTTCAACACAAGATTTCTCTGTGTAACAGTCCTCGTTGTCCTAGAACTCACAGGCTAGCCCCAAACTCAGAGACCCACCTGCCTCTGCCTCCGAAATGCTAAAATTAAAGGCATACGCCACCACCGCCTGCCTCAAAAATAAGCTTTTTAATCTTAATAATAATAATAAACGCTAGCACATGGGCTGGAAAGGTTGTTAAGAACATCTGTTACACCATACAGCCCTGAGGACCTGAGTTCAGATCCAGAACCAAAGTTAAAAGCCCAGCTTTGCTGGGTGTGGTGATGCATGACATAAATCCCAGCACTTGGACTGGAGAGACGACTCGGTGGTTAAGAGCACTGGCTGCTCTTCCAGGGGTCCCGAGTTCAATTCTCAACATGCACACATCTGTAGTGGGGTCTGATTCCCTCTTCTGGTGGGCGTGAAAACTGAGCGCTCACATACATAAAATAATCTCCGTGAGTTCAAGGACAGCTCCGTCTACATAGTGAGGTTCCAGGACAGCCAGAGCTACAGCAAGAGAGACTCTTCTTTCTCAAAAAAAAAAAAAGGGGTGGGGGCAGGCTTAATGCCATGAACTCCTCTAACACTAAGGCTGTGAGAGGCAGACACAAAACAATCACCAGGGCTTGCTGACTCCCAGCCCAGATCCAGGCTCAGGGATAGACGACAGCTGGTGTCCCCACAGGCATGCACAGCTCCCGACACACATGAGCATACACCACACACATACACACAAAAACTAAGGCTCGGGGAGTAAAGCATGTTGCCGAGCCAGACAGCCCAAGTTGGTTTCCCAGTACCCCCATGGTTGAACAGTGGTTCTCAACTTTCCTAACGCTGCAACCCTTTAACACAGTTCCTCATGTCATGACCCCCCAACCATAAGACAATGTAATTTTGCTACTCTTATATTCTGATATGCAGGATATCAGGCATGTGACCCCCAAGGGATCATGACTGACGCACAGGTGGTAGGAGAGAACTGGCTCCTGCACGTCATTCTCTCCTACGGCCAGAAGCACCCAGCTAGCACACTGTTGGACCCTCCTCCCTCCCAATAGAGGTGTGGAGGCTTACCCTGTCTCAGTAATGACAACAGAAGGCCGGTGGTGTGGGTCAGCTGACACAGAGCTTGCCTCGATGTGCAAAGCCCTGGGTTCAATCCCCAGCAACTCATAATCTGAGCAGGGTGGCACACACCTATAATTCTAGAACTCGGAAGATGGAGGCTGGAGGGTCAAGGACATTCTAGGCTACTTACGCGTTGGAGGCCACCCTGGGATACATGAGACCCTGTCTCAAAAGGGGGGCGGGGGTGGGGGCTAAGGAAATGGTGAAGAGATAAGAGTGTGTACCGCAAAAGCAAGGGAACCTGAGTTCACTTCCTAGCAAAAAGCCAGGCATGACTGCGCATGCCTATAATTATAGCATAGTAGGGCCAAGATAGGTGGATCCCAAGAGCTGGCTACACAGATGGCTTAGTCAAATGTCCAGCTTCCAGCACAGTGAGACCTTCTCAAGGGAACGAGGCAGAGGTCAATGGAGGAAATATTGATGTCAACCTCTGGCTGCCATATATGAAGACACATTCAAATATATGCACACACTTATGTGCATACATTACACACACACACACATACACACACACACACACACACACACACAAACAAACGTACTCGAGAAGAATCCCAACAATCTGCAGGTGGAGACAGAAGGATGGAAAGTTCAAGGTCATTTCCCAGCTGTTAGCAAACTCAAGACCAGCCTGGGCTACAAGAGACAGCTTTAAAAATAAACAAAAGCTGGCAGTGTTGGCGCACACCTTTACTCCCAGCACTCAGGAGGGAGAAGCAGGCGGGTCTCTCTGAGTTTGAGACCAGCCTGGTCTACAAGAGCTAGTTCCAGGACAGGCCCAAAGCTACAGAGAAACCTTGTCTCGAAAAAAATAAAAAAGCCGGGTGGTGGTGGCGCACACCTTTAATCCCAGCACTCGGGAGGCAGAGGCAGGCGGATCTCTGTGAGTTCAAGACCAGCCTGGTCTACAGAGCTAGTTCCAGGACAGGTTCCAAAGCCACAGAGAAACCCTGTCTCGAAAAACAAATAAATAAATAAAAAATAAAAATAAACAAGTAAGAAGTCAGGCATGATGGCCTACACCTTTAATCCCAAGTTTGAAGCCAAACTGGTCTATAGAGCAAGTTCCAGGACAGCTAGAGCTGTTATACAGATACAAAACCCTCGAAAACTCAAACCAATAAACAAATAAATAGAAAACTAGAAAGATGACAAATGCTGCAGTATTAGCTGAACTTTGCCATTACTTTCTTTTTCCTTAATATTATGTGTATTTGTTTTGTCTATATGTATGTCTATGCACCATATGCATGTAAAGCAGAAACCAGAAATAGGTGTTGGATCCTCAGGAACTTGAGTTGCAAGACAGTTGTGACAGTTGGCTTCACATTGACAGAGATCTGCCTGCCTCTACCTCTCAAGCACTAAAATTAAAGGTTTACACCACTATCCCCTGCTACATGTCTCTATAATTGTTTTGAATGATCACAGACCCTAAAAAATCTGCTATAGCCATTGAGGCAAAACATGTTGCTAGTCAGGCGCGGTGTCTCCACAACACTCTGCAGGTGGAGACGGAAGGATCAAAAGTTCAAGGTCATTTCCCAGCTATGTTACAAACTCCAGACCAATCTGGGCTACAAGAGACAGCTTTAATAAACAAATAAGTAAAAAGGCAGGCATGCTGGCACACCTTTAATGCCAGCACTCGGGAGGCAGAGACAGGTGTGTCTCAGTGAGTTTGAGGCCGAGCCTGGTCTACAGAGTGAGTTCCAGGACAGCCAAGGATATACATAGAAATCCTGTCTCCAAAAACAGGAAAAAAACAAGCAAAAAACCTCTGAGACCTACATGGTGGAAGGAGAGAACTGACTCCTACAAATTGTCCACAGGGAAGTCAGGACACAAGTATACACACACTCACATACACATGCGCACATACACAAGCGCACACACACAGTATGATATGTGTGTATGTGTGTGTGTGTGTGTATAATGTGTGCTTTAAAAACAGACAAAAAATTCATAAGAGTTGGAAAAATACAAGTGGGCATAGTAGTGCACAAAGACCAGGAATTTGAGACCAGCCTCAGTTACATAACAAGTTCAAAGCCACCCTGCACTCCATAAGACCCCCATCTCAAAATAAAATAAAGGTGGGGGGAGATGACTCAGTGGGGAAAGCATGTGTTCTGCATCCATGAGGATCTGAGTTCAGCTCCCCAGCACCCAGATAAAAGCTGGGTGCAGAGATCTGAACATGTAACCCCAGTGTTGGGGGAGCAGAGATACACAAATCCACAGGACTCACTGGCAAACTAGCCTCGGCTCAATGGGGAAGTCCACATTTAGTGTCAGACATTGTCTAGAGTAGGCTGGGTGTGGTGGCGGACATCTTAAATCCAACACTCAGGTGGCAGGGGCAGGAGGATTCCTTAAGGATCAAGGCCAGCCTGGTCTACATAGAGAATTCTAGGGAAAATATAGCAGGAGGAGAGAATTTGGGAAAACACTCAAAAATGTCAGTCTCTGGGTTCCACAGTCACTCTCTCACAAATACACATACGCTACACACATTGTATACATACATACATACATACATACACTCACACATCAGGGATGTGTGCTGAGATGGGACATTCCGCCTCTGAACATCCTCAGAGTATTAAATCCATTCCCCCTAAAAGCCACTTCTGGATCAGAACTGGTCCCCAGCTATAACCTCACTCCCTCCTACTGTGATCCTGCTTCCCCATGCACTCCCTAGATTCTCTACCCTACGTTATTAACTGTTCAGATAACATCTCAGATCCATCTTCCAGTCAAACTGTACCGTGCTCTGAAAACACCGCTAAAACTATAATGCCCTTCTTTCTTCTCTCTCTTCCTCTCTCTTCTTTGGTCTGCTCAGCCTCATCCATCAAAGACTCACCTTTGGGAAGAAGAAATGGGGACTCTGCTGGTGGCCAGGACCTGGAGGGTGTCATCAGACAACAGGAACTAGAGGAAATAGTTCCCCTCCTATGGGGCGACTTTAATCCTGAGCGGAGAGTGATGTCATCTACCGTGGCCTAGATCTCGAAGGGTAATCCCAGCCAAGATGCGGGACTGACTAGGCAACAGGAGGTGACATTGGCTGGGGGAAGGGCACTGTCTGCTTAATCCCACCCTGTCACCACCCCCATGGTGACATCTTGGCAATTAAGGTTGATGAGGGAGGGAGGGAGGGAGGGAGGGAGGGAGGGAGGGAGGGAGGGAGGGAGGGAGGGAGGGAGGGAAGGAAGGCTCAACTCCTGCCTACAACCAGGAGCTGCCACTGTTTCCTGAGGTCTGACCTAGTGTCCCTCCCTCCAGATTTAGCAACCATCTGGAAAGCACAGAGAGGAGTGTTCAGTGCCCCTGGGAGACTGAGAAATGAGGGGCACAGGGGTTTCTGGATTGCTCGCTGTCGTCCAGGCTAGTTTTGAACTTGTAAGTCTCCTGGCTCCGCTGGAAGAGCTAGGATGACATACCTATGCCACCAGCCCTGGATGAGCGAACTAGTTCAGATACGAAGTTCTTCGTGCTTCTCCTTTTTCTAACCTCCCCCATCTTTGCCTTGATCTCATTAGACATTAAATTCCTTCCTCTTCCTTCTCATTACCTTCACTTTGTTTGGGCTCTCCTGTGACTCAGTTTCTTCTCCCTTTGGGCCTCAGGCTGTACAGTTCTCCTTATCAGCCTGTGTACCAGTCACAGCAGCCTATGATCCCCCCATTAATCTATCTCTGTTTATCTCTCTCCCCCTCAGCCAATAGAGGCTGTCCCTCTATTGCTCTAATCTCTGTCTGTCTCTACATCACTACTTCTGTCCTCTCCTCTCTCGGTCCCTTCGTGTCTTTGTCTATGCTTCTGCATGTGTGTCTCTCTGTCTCTGTCACTCTTTCTGCCTCTGTCTTTGTCAGACTCTTGTCAAGTGTCTAATCACTTGCCTCTGGCTATCTCTCTGTGTCTCTCTGGATTCTGCCTTTTTCTCCCTGTCTCTCTTTCTCTCAGTCATTTTGTCTCTCACTGTCTCTGTATATCTCTGACTGCCCCTCTATGTCTGTTTTGTTTAGATTTATTTATTTTTATCCTTATGTCTTTTGGATATTGTGTCTCTACACCCTGTGCATGCATGGTCCCTGAAGAAGCCAGAAGAGGGCATCAGATACCCTAGAACTGGAATGACAGGCTTCTATAAGCTACCATTAGATATGGGAATGGAACCCAGATCTTCTGGAGGAGCCCCTGCGCTCTTAACCACTCAGCCATCTCTCTGGTCCCTCTTTGTGTCTCTGTGTCTCTGACTCTCTGTCTTTCGCTCCCTTTGTAAGTTAATTTTACATCCTTTCTCTCCCTTTCCACCTCCCACTGTGTTTCTCTCCCTTTTTTCTCTGCCTCTGTCTGTGGGCTCCTCTCTCACTTTGCTGTCCTTCTGCGGGTCCACTCAAGCCCGAAACTGCAGCTTGGTCTCAGAGCCTCTGTTTGCTTCTTATGCTGAAAGTTCCCATTGCTGCTCCTGCCCCCCACCCCACCCTCAGAAACACACACACCATCCTGCCGTCTCTCCCATTAGTAGTCCCCTCCCTTGGTTTCTCTGTGTCCCTCCAGGTATTAATACTTCCCTGAGTCTCTGTTCTACGTCTCTGAACACCCGGCCACACACCCAAACACAAACACAGCCAAACACGCATATTCTATAATCCCTGCTCACCACTGGGTCACTGCCTGTGGAGGGGCCCTCCCCCCTCCTTCACAGACCCCTGCTAGGGGAGATTAAGGCCTCTGGGCCAGAAGGGGAATCAGAACAGATCTCATTAGCAGAAAGACACGGAGGAGGAGTTGTATGACGCCCAGGGCCCTGTCAGGAGGCTCAGCAGGGGAGGAAGGCTGGCCCTGCAGACAGGGGTCCTTCAGGATAGTGGGTCTCGTCATCTCTGGATTTCTAGCCTAAAGTCCAAGTGGAAAGCATTTACGATAAGTGGGTTTTCTGGTTTCGTTTGGGTTTTTGTTGTTGTTGTTTTTGTTTTTTGGTTGGTTGTTTTGGGGGTTTTATTCATTCGTTTGGTAGGTTAGTTGATTGGTTGGCTGGTTTGGTTTTTGTTTTTTAGTTTATTGTTGCTTTTTTGTTGTTCTTGTTTTGAGAAAAATAAAAAGAATGAAAAGAAGGCTGGGATTCGAAATTCTGACATAAACAAGGCCCTAGGTTCAAACTCTATGTCGCTGAAAAAAAAATGTTTAAGGCAGTAGAGGGGCACACCTTTAACCCCAGAAGAGAGGCAGACGGATCTGTATGAGTTCAAGATCCTCCTGGTATTAGAATGAGTTCCAAGACAGCCAGAACTACACAGTAAAATCCTGCTTTGAAGAATCACGAGAGAGAGAGACAGAGAGAGAGAGAGAGAAACAGAGAGAGAGAGAGTTTTGACGAGAGAGACAGAGACAGAGAGACAGAGACAGAGAGACAGAGAGAGAGAGAGAGAGAGAGAGAGAGAGAGAGAGAGAGAGAGAGAGAGAGAGAGTGTTTTGGCTTGATCTTCTCCAGGGTTATCTTAGTTCTGGATGCCTCTACCCAAATTATTGAAATGTGTCCCCTCTCTATAGGGGCTGTCTTTTCATCCGGAATTATGAGTTCATTATGTCTGTGTTTGATTAACTACACTCTTTGCTTGTTTATTTAGGGAAACTGTGGTGCTCTTATGAGAGTCAAAGACAACCTAGAGAAGTCAACTCTGTTCTTCCCCCATTGCGGTTCTGGGGATGGAACACAGTGGCCAAGCTTGGTGGCAAGCACCGTTGCCTGATGAGCCATCTCACTGGCCCTGGCACGTGTGTTCAATGGGACACTGCTGGAGGTTCGGAGATAAGAATGAAGCAGGGGTGCTGGAGAGATGACTCAGCAGTTAAGAACAGTTCTTCCAGAGGACCCGGGTTTTATTCCCAACACCCACATGGCAGCTCACAACTGTCTGTAACTCCAGTTCCAGAGACCCAACACCCTCACACAGACATACATGCAGGCAAAACACCAATGCACATAAAAAAAAGTAATAAAATAAGATAAATTATTTATAAAAAAAAAGAGTGGAGCAGGCTGGATCAGCTTGAGGAAGCCCTCCCTGGTGGCTCCAAGGTTCCCATGCTGAGACTGGAAAGCACAGAGAAGGCACAAGTGGCTGCTGTCTTTCCCAGAACTCCTGCCTAGACTTTCTGGGCCTTGCCCCATCCATGAACAGACCTCCACAGATAGCCCCAGGACCTCAGAGATTTCTGGAAACACATTCTTTTGGCCTGGTTGGTTAGGTGGGTTTTTTGTTGCTGTTTTGTAGTGCTGGGAATCAAACCTCAAAGCAATGCCTCCTTTCTGTTTGTGTGTGGTTTTTTTGAGACAAGTCTCTCATATATAGCCCTGGTTCACCTAAATGTGCCTATATAGATCAAGTTAGCCTAGAACTTACAGAGATCTATCTGCCTCTGCCTTTCCAGTATTGGGATTAAAGGTGTATGCCTCCCACATCAGGCAAGGAATTACTTTTTTTTCTTTTACTGAAAATAGATTTTTTTTTTTGTCATATATCCTAATTAGTTCCCCTCACTCTATTCCTTCCAGTTCCACCCCACCTCCCTTCCCATCTGGATCCATTCCCTTTCTGTCTCTCATTGGAAAACAAACAGGTGAAGCTGGAGAGATGGCTCAGCAGTTAAGAGCATTGGTTGCCCTTCCAGAGGACCAGGGTTCAATTCCCAGCACCCATATGGCAGCTCATAGTTGTCTGTAACTCAAGTTCCAGTGAATCTGACTTCCTCACACAGACATACAGGTAAGCCAAATACTAACACATGTAAAAATTAAATGAATTTTTTAAAACCCTGATTCCTAGTGTGGTCACACACACACGCGCGTGCGCGCACATACCTTAAACTAGAAGAAGGAAGAGGAGGAAAAAGCAATCAGACTTTTTTTTTTTTTTTTGGTTTTTCTAGAAAACATTTCTCTGTAGCTTTGGAGCCTATCCTGGAACTCATTCTGTAGACCAGGCAGGCCTCAAACCCACAGAGACCCACCTGTCACCACCACCATCTGGCACAAACAGGCTTTTAAAGGACAACAATAAAATAAACTATAGTAAGATAAAACTAAACATCAGAATTGGACGAAAGAAACAAAGAGAAGAAAAAGAGCCCAAGAGAAAGAAAAGAAACGGATGGGATTCGTTCCCACACTATAACAAGTGACAATTCCATGTAGGCACTGGCTCAACATTTCCATGTTCAACAAGTTTGTAGGTGTTGTCTTCAGCAGTGAGACCTTGCCATCGCTTATGGAGAGCAACCTATAGTCTCTGTAACAGCCCAGGTTATTTAGGGATTCCCCTTTGACCAAGAACTCAACTGGAGTCAGGTGGTGGCGGCAAATACCTTTAATTCCCACCTTTAACTCGGGAGGCAGAGGCAGGCAAATGGAGGCCAGCCTGGTCTACAGAGCAAGTTCCAGGACAAGCATGAAAGCTACAGAAAAACCCTGTCATTGGATATAACCCAGTCCTGGTACTGGAAGCTTCACCTGGGACAAGAAATGGCCAGTTGGGACTCCGTCTCCCCCACCATTTGGCAGTTTCGTCTCGATCACCTTCTTATATGTAGACCTTTTACGCTGCTTCTACTGTATTAGTTTCCCACACTACCCCTCAAGTGGCCCTTAATTTCAGCTGTCTTTCCCCTTATTTCCCTGTCCCCTCTACTTCCTCACTGGATCTTCCCATTCCAGACGCCCCCATCCCCTTCCATCCATAAATATCTATTCTATTTCTCTTTCCTATTGGGATCTATTCCCAGGCCAGTCCCTTACTCTGTACCTAACCTCTGTGATTCTATAGATTGTAGCTTGGTTATCATTGATTTAAAAGCTAATATCCACATATAAACAAATAAATGCCATATTTCTCTTTCTGGGTCTGGAATACCCCACTCTCAGGAGATGATTTTTTTTCTAGTTCCATCCATTTGCCTGTGAATTTCATATTTTTAATAACTGAATAATACTCCAATTTGCAAATGTACCATATTTCCTTTATTCCTTCTTCTGTTGAGGATTATCTAGGTTGTTTCAAATTTCTGACCATTATGGCTAGAACGGCAATGTATATGGTTGAACAAGTGTCTCTGTAGTACGATGAAGTGTCCTTAGGGTATATGCCCACGAGTGGTATAGTTTTTTGAGTTCTTTATATATTTTGCATAGTAGTCCTATATCAGATGTGGAATTGGTAAAACTCTTTTCCCATCCTGTAGGCTGCCCCTTTGTCTGAATAAACATGACCTTTATTGAAGCTTTTCAGTTTTATGAGGTCCCACTTATTAACTGCTGATCTTAGTGCCTGTGCTACCAATGATATTCTATTCAGAAAGTCTTGTTTTGTGCCCATGAGTTCAAGGTTTTTTTTTTTTTTTTTGGTTTTTCGAGACAGGGTTTCTCTGTGGCTTTGGAGCCTGTCCTGGAACTAGCTCTTGTAGACCAGGCTGGTCTCGAACTCACAGAGATCCACCTGCCTCTGCCTCCCGAGTGCTGGGATTAAAGGCGTGCGCCACCACCGCCCGGCTGAGTTCAAGGTTTTATGTTGAGGTCTTTGATACATTTGAAATTGAGTTTTGTGCAGGGCGATAAATACAGATCTATTTGCATTTTTCTGCATGCAGAATTCAGTTTAACAATCACCATTTGTTAAACATACTGATGTGCCCCCCGTGTGTGTATGTATGTATGTTTCTTTTTTCTTTCTCTCTTTCTTTCTTTTGGTTTTTCAAGGTAGATTTTCAGTGTATAACAGCCCCAGGCTGTCCTAGAACTCACAGAGATCTGCCTGCTTCTGCCTCCCAAGGGCTGGGATTTAAGGTGAGCATCACCAACTCCAGTTATTTCTGGCTTCTTTATCAAAAATAAGGTATTTGTAGGCATGTGAATTTATGTCTGGGTCTTTTTATTTTTTTTTCTTTTTTTGGTTTTTTGACACAGGGTTTCTTTGTAGCTTTGAAGCCTGTCCTGGAACTAGCTCTTGTAGATCAGGTTGGCCTCAACTCATAGAGATTCACCTGCTTCTGCCTCCCAAGTGCTGAGATTCAAGGTGTGTGCCACCCCAGCCTGTCTAAAGATTTAGTTATTTAGTATGTGTACAGTTTCTGCCAACATGTATGCCAGCAGGCCAGAAGAGGGCACCAGATCTCATTACAGATGGTTGTGAGCAACTATAAGGTTGCTGGGAATAGAACTCAGGACCTCAGGCAGGGAGCCATGTGACAGGTGAGAAACAGAGATACACCTTGCAGACAAAATGGGCTATGGAAGCCGGGCGATGGTGGCGCACGCCTTTAATCCCAGCACTCGGGAGGCAGAGGCAGGCAGATCTCTGTGAGTTCGAGACCAGCCTGGTCTACAGAGCTAGTTCCAGGACAGGCTCCAAAGCCACAGAGAAACCCTGTCTCAAAAAACCAAAAAAAAAAAATGGGCTATGGAAGGAAAGGGGAAGGGGGAGAGCAGAGAGAGGCAGAAAGAGAGAGAAAGAGAAACAGAGACGAGAGAAGTGGAGAGAGAGGAGAGGAGCCATGACAACAGCTCTCTCTCTCTCTCTCTCTCTCTCTCTCTCTCTCTCTCTCTCTCTCTTTTAATTTCGAGACAGGGTTTCTCTATAGCTTTTGGATCCTGTCCTGGAACTAGTTCTTGTAGACCAGGCTTAAAATGTAAGAAACTCCCAGCGATTCCACTGAAATCAGGAATAAGACAAGGTTGTCCACTCTCTTCATATCTATTCAATATAGTTCTTGAGGTCCTAGCTAGAGCAATAAGACACCAAAGAGAGATCAAGGGGATTAAATTGGAAAAGAAGTCAAATTCTCACTGTTTGCCAATGATATGATAGTTTACATAAATTATCCCAAAAATTCTACCAAGAAACTTCTACAACTCATAAACACTTTCAGCAATGTAGCAGGATACAAGATTAACTGAAAAAAAATCAGTAGCCCTCCTGGACACACATGATAAAAGGGCTGGGGAAGAAATCAGAGAATCAACACCCTTCTCAATAACCACAAATAGCATAAAATATCTTGGAGTAACTCTGACCAAACAAGTGGAAGACTTGTACGACAAGAACTTTAAATCTTTGAAGAAAGAAACTGAAGAAGACACCAGAAAGTGGAAAGATCTCCCATGCTCTTGGGTAGGCAGAATTAACATGGTAAAAATGGCAATCCTATCAAAAGCAATCTACAGATTCAATGCAATGCCCATCAAAATCCCAGCAAAATTCTTCAAAGACCTCAAAAGAACGATACACAACTTCATTTGGAAAAGTAAAAAAACCAGGATAGGCAAAACAATTCTGTACAATAAAAGAACTTGTAGAGGCATCACAGTCCCTGACTTCAAACTCTATTACAGAGCTACAGTACTGAAACCAGCCTGGTATTGGCATAGGAACAGACAGGAGGACCAATGGAACTGAACAGAAGACCTGAATATCAGTCCACACATCTTCGAACACCTGATTTTTGATAAAGAAGCAAAAAAATATCAAATGAAAAAAAAGAAAGCATATTTAAAACAAGTGGTGCTGGCATAACTGGATATCAACATGTAGAAAAATGAAAATAGATCCATATCTATCACCATGCACAAAACTCAAGTCCAAATGGGTCAAAGACTTCAACACACTGAACCTTTTAGAAAAGAAAGTGGGAAGTACACTTGAATGCATTGGCACAGGGAACCACTTCCTAAATAGAACCTCATCAGCACAGAAACTGAGAGAAACAATTAATAAATGGGACCTCCTGAAACTGAAAAGCTTCTGTAAAGCAAAGGACAGTGTCAACAAGATAAAACGACAGCCTACAGACTGGGAAAAGATCTTCACTAACCCCACATCAGACAGAGGTCTGATCTCCAAAATATACAAAGAACTCAAGAAAATGGACAACAAAAGATCACATAATCCAATAAAAAAAAATGGAGTACAGACCTAAACAGAGAACTCTCAACAGAGGAATCTAAAATGGCTGAAAGGCACTTAAGGAAATGTTCAACATCCTTAGTCATCAGAGAAATGCAAATCAAAACAACTCTGAGATTCCATCTTACACCTGTAAGAATGGCCAAGATCAAAAACACTGATGGCAACTTATGCTGGAGAGGTTGTGGGGGAAAGGGAATACTTCTGCACTGCTGGTGGGAATGGAAGCTGGTACAACCCCTTTGGATGTCAGTGTGGTGATTTCTCAGAAAATTAGGAAACAACCTTCCTCAAGACCCAGTAATACGACTTTTGGGTATATACCCAAAGGATGCTCAATCTTGCCACAAGGACATGTGCTCAACTATGTTCATAGCAGCTTTGTTTGTCATAGCCAGAACCTGGAAACAACCTAAATGACCCTGGATCAAAGAATGGATAAGAAAAATGTGGTACATTTTCACAATGAAGTACTACACAGCAGAAAAAAAATAACAACAGCTTGAATTTTGCAGGAAAATTGATGGAACTAGAAAACTTTATTTTGAGTGAGGTGACCCAGACACAGAAAGGCAATTATCACATGTACTCACTCATAGGTAGTTTTTAAACAAAGAAAGCCAGCCTACAAACCACAATCCCAGAGAATTTAGACAACAATGCGGACACTAAGAGAGACTTACATAGATCTAATCTATATGGGAAGTAAAAAGTATAAAAAGACAAGATCTCCTGAGTAAATTGGGAGCATGGTGACCTTGGGGAAGGTTTGAAGGGGGGAGGGGAGAGGCAGGGAGGAGAGCAGAGACAAATGTAGAGCTCAATAAATATCAATTCTTTAAAAAATCCAGAAAAAAAGAATAGAAAAATAAATATAAAAAAGAGATAGTTTAGAGGCACAGCCATTAAGAGCACTAGCTGCTCTTCCATGACCCAGGTTTAACACTCAAAGCCCAGGTAGTTTGAAATTGGACCAACAGCTCCTGAGGATGGGGTGGAGAGGGTGGGGAGTGGGCGGGGCTTGTCTCTTAAAGGGACAGGACAGACCATTACAACTATGGCACCCTCTTAGGGCTTTTACGGGCACTGTTTACATGTGATTGGGGGGGGGGTGTCACGCAAAGATGGGGACAGACCACCAAAGTTTAATAAACCAGAAACAAACTTTATTCCAGGAAAACCAGAAGCAAACTTAAAAATAAAAAATAAACAAAAAGAAAAAGAAACACTGGGGCACTGAAGCTTATCAGCTAGCTGAGACCACAGTCAGAGATAGTGTTGGTTAGGCTTGTGTCAAAAGGCTAGACCGGGGCGGTGGTAGCACTCGGGAGGCAGAGGCAGGTGGATCTCTATGAGTTCAAGTCTAGCCTGGTCTACAAGAGCTAGTTTTAGGACAGGCACCAAAGCTACAGAGATACCTTGTCTGGGGGGGGGAGGGGATGCTAGTTTCTGAACCTATTTTTTTTTATAATAGGGGCACCAAGCATTAGGTTTGAACAAAAGAATTTTTACAATCTTGCCCCTCGGATTAGTCAACAGAGACCCTAAGAGGGGGAGTGAGTTCAATGGGTAACTAGGCAGTTATTGTGAAATATGTTCCAGAGGAAATTACAGCGAAAGTCACTACTTGCAAGGAAACAGATGTTTTTAGCAATTAGTCAGAAAAAGGGACTGCTAGCAATATCAGAAGGTTGATAAACAGAAAAACACTATCTCAAGGTAAATCAGGTACAGATTGCCTTACTTTAAGCCTCCATTAGCATAGTTCATTAGTCACTCCAGTGTCTGTGCTGTCTCCTGTTATTTTCAGGCAGTGTTTACTGAAGTCCCACACCTTCCCTTTGAGGGCACCAGATTCCCGTAGCAGAGTCGGTGCCTAATCCAGAGGTCACACATCTCTGTCTCCTAAAGGTTAACTCAGCCCGTCTCTGTCGTTTATCGAGGATGGCCAGGACACTACTCTCAGTTTGCAGAGAGAAGTTCCAGTCTTGTAAACAGAGCTATGGGTTGTACAGCGAAATAGCCCACAGTTAATAGTTAATCCTCAAGCTGCTGAGGAAGCTGCTGACAGTCTGTTCTCATTCTCCTAGGCTTACAACTTTGTATTTCTTTATTTCTACATTTTTATTTTTGGAATCTATATTTTTATATTCTTATTCTTGGACTCTTCAGTACGCAGATAGACAGACAAAACATCCATATACATAAAGTCAAAATTGTTATTCTGTGCTAAATATGAGTGATAGAGAAACAGGAGTTTTTTTTGGGTGGGTTTTTTTTTTTTTTTTTTGGTTTTTCGAGACAGGGTTTCTCTGTAGCTTTGGAGCCTGTCCTGGAACTCCCTTTGTAGACCAGGCTGGCCTCGAACTCACAGAGATCCACCTCTGCCTTCGCCTCCCGAGTGCTGGGATTAAAGGCGTGCGCCACCGTGCCCGGCAGCGAAACAGGTTTTTGATTTCTCCCAAGTGAAGTAAAGACTAGGGAAGCCTGAGAGCTTGTTTAGTCACAGGACAGAAGGTTGAATCTAGACAGTATTTACCAAATATGTTTTATGTGAGCAAAACAGGGTACTGCAGGCAGGGATTCTCTGCCTGGAACAGACCTGGCAGTGGAGACCAGGCTGACCTTGACTCCCAGAGATCTTCCTGCCCTTGCTCCCTGGGTCACAGAAGTGCTGGCAGTCCACCACGCCCAGCCTACAACCGGCTTCCCTGTAGCAGGGCTAGGTGGAAGTTAGGCGTGCCTGTTTTCCCAGCACTGGAAAGACCAGCTGTTCAAGGTCAGACTCAGCCACCTTCAGCTTTCCGAGAAGCTGGGACAGCCTTTGAGTTAGGGACTGTGCAGATTTCTTTGAACAGTTGGGGCTCTGTAGAAAGACCCTGTCTCAGAATAAATAAAGGCACACCTTGAATCTCAATACTTCAGAGGTAGAGGCAGGTAGATCTCTGGGAGTTGGAAGCCAACCTGGCATACATAGTGAGTTCCAGGGCAGCCAGAGCTATAAGTAAATAAAGGAAGAGGAGGTGGGTTAATTTTGTTGTTGTTGTTTTCTGGGGGGGCGGGGGGGGGCGGGAGTTGTTTGTTTGTCTGAGACAAGGTTTCACTGTGTAGCTCTGGTAGTCCTGGAACTCTCTCTGTAAACTGGGCTGGCCTCGAACTCACAGAGATCTGCTTGTCTCTGCCTCCCTGAGTGCTGGAATTAAAGGCATGTGCCACCACTGGCAAAGGAGGTGGTTTTACCCAACACCAGAAGACAGGAGCAGATGTCCCTATGACCCCCCCCATCCCTCCATCAATCTTTAGTCCAGGGACAAATCTTTTTTTTTAATTTCTTTTTTTTAAAGTTTTTATTTATTTATTTTTATTATGTATACAATATTCTGTCTGGGGGTTGGAGAGATGGCTCAGTGGTTAAGAGCATTGCCTGCTCTTCCAAAGGCCCTGAGTTCAATTCCAGGCAACCACATGGTGGCTCACAACCATCTGTAATGAGGTCTGGTGCCCTCTTCTGGCCAGCAGACATACATACAAACAGAATATTAAATAAATAAATATAAAAAAAAAACCAATATTCTGTCTGTACATATGCCTGCGGGCCAGAAGAGGGCACCAGACCCCATTACAGATGGTTATGAGCCACCATGTGGTTGCTGGGAATTGAACTCAGGACCTTTGGAAGAGCAGGCAATGCTCTTAACCTCTGAGCCATCTCTCCAGCCTCTCCAGGGACAAATCTTGAAGAGAATTTATCAAGCAGGGCAGCTTCCTGACCTCTCCAGTCCAGATACCCCAGGGGAACCCTGTGACTACAACTGTGACCTTGAGGACAAGGGAGGGGATGTGTGGAGAAAGTGGCAGCCAAGACACAATCTTGGAGGAGAGGCACTCAGCTTTAGGAAGAAATGATGATGGACACCTAAAGGAACAGACTGGCTGGAGGCCCAATGCCTCTTATGATCCTGGGTGAAACTTGGGCTTTCCCCGGTCTTTGGAGGCCTGACAGGATGGGGCTAAAGCTGCGTGTTGTTCCCAATTCCTTTGGTGAAGCAGCAGTACTAGTTGTTCCGGAAGGAGCACAAAACCCTGCAAGGCAATGCCCTGAAGGGTGAAGAGGGATAGAGCAGACAATCAGGTGAGTGGGAGGAGCAGACAATCAGGAGGTGGGCGGTCTCCAACTGGGTGGGCCCAAAGCAGAGGTGTATTAAAGCCAAACTCCTAGCGTAGATTTTCACCTGCGGAGCTGAAGTCGAGCGAAGTGCAGCCAGGAAGGAAGTAAATGATGGCGGAAGGGCCTGCGCCGCGTAAATCTGCTCCCACAGAAGGATGTTTGGATGTCAAGCAGTTAGGTATGTGATTCTTCTGGGCTTCAAGTTTCAAATATATCTTCTGGGCTCCCAGAAGAGGCCCAGTTGGTCTCTTTCAAAATGGGACCTGCCCGTAGAATTGGAATGCGGACTGAAATGGCGTGTGGGGAGCTGAAACAGGTACTTGATGCTTTGAGCTCTGAAAGGTACCGAGCCTGGCCAGCAACCTGGTACCTGTGTAGTGAGTTTCTTCCCAGTGCCTGCATCTTGTTTTTTGGTTTTCGGGGTTTTTTTTATTTGTTTGTTTGTTTGTTTGTTTGTTTGAACGGGTGAGTGTTCTTTGAGATGGTAACCGGAAGGAGATCTTGAACGCCCATAACTCTGGTCTTCCAACACCTGAGCACTGAGATTGCCGGCTCTGGCCACCACTTCCAGACAAGTTCTGTAATTTTGAGATATCGGTCTGCCCATCTCCGTGTGCTGGCTGCAGAAATCCAGATAGGCACGACGGTTGCCTGGGGCTGAAAAGTGGAGGGAGAGTCGGGTGGGACATTTCTCTGGACCCTGCAGCCTGGCTAGGTTCCACGGAGAGTTATTGGAGTCTCACTCAGAAAGGGAGGACTTGGGACTCAGACCCCCCCACACACACACTCTCTCTGGGATCAAGGTCTTGTGCTAAGCCACTGCCTTTTGTTTCTCACGACAGGGCTTCCCTGTGTAGCAGCCCTGGATGTCCTAGAACCATCTCTTGTCCACCAGGCTGGCCAGGAACGCACAGAGATCTGCCTGCCTCTACCTCTCAGATGCCGGGATTAAAGGCGAGTCACCATCACTGGGCTCACCTGGCAGTTTTAAAAAGTAAAGGTTGCGGGATGGTGGTGGCGCACGCCTTTAATCCCAGCGCTGGGGGGGTGGGGGCAGAGGCAGGTGGATCTCTGTGAGTTCAAGGCCAGCCTGGTCTACAAACGCTAGTTCCAGGACAGGCTCCAAAAGCTACAGAGAAACAACTGTCTCTCAAAATTAAAAATAGAGGCTGAGGGGGCTGGAGAGATGGCTCAGAGGTTAAGAGCACTGACTGCTCTTCCAGAGGTCCTGAGTTCAATTCCCAGCAACCACATGGTGGCCCACAACCATCAGTACTGAGATCTGGCGCCCTCCTTTGGCGTGCGGGCATATATCAAGGCAGAATGTTGTGTACATAATAAATCTTTAAAAAAAAAATAGAGGCTGAGCCTGAGTGGATGTGGCACATGCCTTTTATCACAGGAGCATAGGCAGGAGCATTTCTGGAGTGAGTTCCATACAGAAACCCTGTCCCCCCCCCCCCCCCAAAAAAAAAAGGGTTGAAGCAGAGAGCATGGTGGCACGCCTCTTTAGTGGGGTGGGAGAGCAGGAGAGGAAAGGCTGATAGTGGCCAGTGGTATTATATTATTAGAGCACCAAAGAGAGTCAGTCTTGTGCTAAAAACCTATAATCCCTGTGCTTGGAAAGTTCCAAGCTACTCTGGGCAACATGAGATAATCTCAAAGTAACAAAAAGAAAAAAACTGGTCACCCATGCGAGGACACATCAGCGGCTGTCCCTTGGACCTTGGTTGACTCTCAGTATTGGAAGAAACCCTTAATAGAAAGCAAGACCGCTTCAGGCTGGTCACCAGAGCCCTCCTGTTCAGGCACCTAGGGGAAACCCTGGAGGTTGCTGGATAATCCAGGCACCTGAGGGGTGGCAGCCTGACACTAGACTGGTCCCTGGCCATAGAGAAGAAATGAGAATGCACCCCTAGGCGTCTGGCTGGTTGAGACCCTGGGTGGTTCCCGTGCCTCCTGGGCTGCGGGCTTTAGAGGGCTAAACCAGGGCTCAGTTTCCCAGCTTTAAGCCTTCAGCAGCTGCAGTTCCTTGGTGAAGAACGTAACCCAGCAAGGTCGCACCCCAGTAGGGGGGGTGGGGGGAGATGCAATGGGAGTGGCCAAAGGTTGGGTGGCCTATCATGTGAGGGGGAGAGGCTTCTTAGTGGCTGCAGAAGGGCTGGCGGCAGGGTGGTAACTTCTAAAGTGCGCTACAGAAAAGATGGAAGCATCTCTGTGTTCCCAGTGTGAGTCTGAGCCCTCAGACTGTACGCAAAGATGGGATTCTGAGATTCTTTTGCAGAGCAGACCCGGCCTCATAGAAAGTGAGGCCTTTGCAGTGGAGTTGGGTTTTTTTTTGTGGGCTTTAAATTTGGTTGTTTACTTTGGCGGAGGGTGCTAATTGTTTTTTTGTTTGTTGGTTGCTTTTTTTTTTTTTCTTGTTTTCTCGAGACCAGGTTTCTCTGTAGCTTTGCCTGTCCTGGAACTAGCTCTTGTAGACCAGTCTGGCCTCAAACTCAGAGATCGCCTGCCTCTGCCTCCTTGAGTGCTGGGATTAAAGGTGTGCGCCACCACAGGCCATTGTTCGTTGGTTTTTCTTTGTAGTTTGGCTGTCCACGAACTCAGATCTGCCTTTTCCTGACACACCCCCACCACAACTCGCCCTCCCCTGCGCATGCCCGGAAAGCTGGGCTAAGTCAGAGGCACCAGGCAATAGTTAAATAGTTATTAACTGGGTGTCATGGAGGCCAGTCAGGCACCTGGGCAATGATCTTGAACTCGTTTCCAGGCAGGGTTTCTCTGTAGACCAGGCCAGCCACCCGCTCACCTCCCAAATGCAGGAATTACAAGCTTGTGCCACCACACTCAGAAACACAGCTTTTGTTATCTTGTTTTGTTTTGGTTTGTTTTTGAGACTCTTGGGCAACAGGATCAAACTCTCCTCCTGATTCAGTTCTGCAAATGTGGGGATTAAGGGAAGGACTCTCCACCCTACCCTTTTCAAAGATTCAGATCCCTATGCCCAGAAAGTTGAATTAGTGGATCTGGAAAGTGGGGAATTGCAGTGGGATCGTAGGTCTACCTCTCATTGGTGCAATGGCTCCTCAAGAAGAAAATCAGAGCCAGGGACTGTGAAAAGGTCATTTCTGTTTCCAGTTACTAATTTTATATATGGTTGTGCCAGGGGATGTGTAGGGGTCTGAGGATAACTTTCCTGAGTGAGTCCACCATGAGGTCCCTCAGGATCAAAACTGCCAACCTTGGCAACAAGGGCTGAGCCGTCACTCTCCGCCTGCCATGATAGGCTTTCTCTGATCAGATTTCTCCATTTTCTCTCAGCCTGTACTCTGAGTACCCTTGACCTGGAGTACAGTTGGAAACAGCTGGAAAAACACTTCAGGATGGAGCCACACCCAGACCTAGAAACTCAAAGGGTCCTGGCCACGAGACTCAACCTGACGGAGGAACAAGTTAAGGTCAGATTCCCCACCGACTTTCAGCACCTGGTGGTTCTCAGCCTGTGGGTTGCAACCTCTGTGGGGTCGAAGGACCCTTTCACACAGCTTGCATATCAGATGTTTACATTTCATTTGGGGCCGGGGTTGTTGTTTTGGTTTGGTTTGGTTTTGGTTTTTTTTTGAGACAGGGTTTCTCCGTAGCTTTAGAGCCAGGGTTTGTGCTTGTTTGTTTGTGTGTTGTTTGTTTGTCAAGACAGGGTTTCTCTGTAGCTTTGGAGCCTGTCCTGGAACTAGCAAGTGTAGACCAGGTTGTCCTCAAACTCACAGAGATCCTCCTGCCTCTGCCTCCCAAGTGCTGGGATTAAAGGCGCATGCCAGCCGGGCGATGGTGGCGCACGCCTTTAATCCCAGCATTCGGGAGGCAGAGGCAGGCGGATCTCTGTGAGTTCGAGACCAGCCTGGTCTACAGAGCTAGTTCCAGGACAGGCTCCAAAGCCACAGAGAAACCCTGTCTCGAAAAACCAAAAAAAAACCCAAAAAAAAAAAATCAAAAAAAAAAAAAAAAGGCGCATGCCAACACCGCTCAGCTTACATTTTGATTCTTAACAGTTATGAGCAAGCATAAAAGTTTTATGGCTGTGGATTACCACCACATAAATTAAATTGCTGAAGTGTTAAGAAGGTTGAGAACCACCCCAGCGCCCACACAGAGTAGGCTGGATCAGGACTTGTAGGTCGCTACCTTTTTAGGGTTGAAGGATGTTTTCACAGATTACAGTTCCATTCTTTTTTTTTTTTAGATTTATTTATTTATGTATGCTGCAGCTAGTTGAGGGCTCCAGATATGATAGATGGTTGTGAGTCACCATTTGGTTGTTGGGAATTGAACTCAGGACTTCTGAGCCATCTCTCCAGCCCATACATTTTAGTTCTTAACAGTAGCAAAATTACAGTGATGAGCAATCATTAACAATTTCATGGTTGTAGATCACCACAACATAGTAAACTGCTGAAGCATTAGGAAGCTTGAGAAACCACCCAGGGTACTCATACTCAGGTAGACTGGATCCCTAGTCGGTAGGTTCCGCCCTCAAGGCCCAGCAGTATTCCTCTGGTGGCCTCCCTCTGGGTCCTAAATAAGCAGCCTCACTTCCCCTGCAGCCCAAACCTGAGGGAATGGTGAGCACAAGGTGACCCTTTGTTTTTGTTTTGTTTTTCCTCCCTACAGACTTGGTTCACCCAGCGTTCCCTGGAGCCTGAGATGTGCATTCTCTCTGCTTGGCTACTATGGAAGCCTGTCCGCCAC
Source organism: Microtus pennsylvanicus (assembly GCF_037038515.1). NCBI lineage: Eukaryota > Metazoa > Chordata > Mammalia > Rodentia > Cricetidae > Microtus > Microtus pennsylvanicus. The sequence continues at coordinate 145,009,723 of NC_134579.1, read as the reverse complement.
TGTAACCCTTATTCCTTTGCTTCCAGCAAAGCTGGGGGCTGCCGGTCACCAAGCAGGCCCATCAATTCCAGGGAGCGATTTAGACAGAATTTTCAGAGGTACCTGAAGCTCATGCAGTTGTACCACACCCGCAGAAGGCATTTAAGGCAAGGTTTGTACAAGTCACGGGAACCTCGCACAGTGAAGCCTCACATCAGCCTTGCATCCTGTCAAGGCAAGGAGTCTTCCCAAAACAGCCCCGGGCTCCCCGAAACTTTGGAAGCCTTGAAGAAGCTCAGGCTGTCTTCTGGGTACCCAAACACAGATGATTTATGAGAATGTCCTGCTTTGCCTTACCGCTCACTCTGGTATCTAGGGGTGACAGCCATTTGGGGGGTTCTTATTTTACACTGGATGTTTTGTTTCTGGCCTGAGACTTGTAGCTTTTACCGCCCAAGTGCCAGGCTGCACCATACGTGTTGTTACTTAGTTGTTTGGGTTTTTTTCTATTCCTATGGGATTTTTTTTTTGTGTGTGTAACAATCAGTTTCAATTGTTTTTATTTCTTCCAGGACATTTCATGCACCAGCTTGTCCTAGCAATGGCTTTTTGTTAGATGTTATTCAGCTTGCTTGTTGCTGGGCTGTTGGACTTTAATGTCTGCATTAGATTGATAATAAAAAATTAAAATGACAATGACTTTTCTCAATCGCATCTTCTTGCTTAGCCTAGTCTGGGTATTTTAATAGCCTGGAATGGATTGCGGATTGTGAGTGGATGTCTTGAGCAAGTGTTTTGCTTTCTGTTTTCCCACCTTGTGGACTTGTTTACCTGGGTGGCTCTCAGACTAGATCCAAAGCCTGGGGGTGGGATTAAAAATACTACAAAACAGCTGGGCGTGGTGGTGTACCCCTTTATTCCCAGCACTAGGGAGGCAGAGACTGTTCTGCTGCATTCAAGGCCAATGTGGTCTAGAGAGTTTCATCCCATCACCCACAACCATCCTCATCTGAGCAGATGCCTTCTCCTGGTGCACAAACATACACGAGAGGAAAACATTCAAAGGAAAAGTCTTTCCAGGTAGTGGCAAAAGTGATGAACTAGGCCCTGTGGTCGCTCTATGGGTTTGGGCTGGGTTTGGGCGGAACACAAGCCCGCACTTGGAGATCAGAGAATAACAATGGGGTTTTCTCCTCACCATTGTCTCAACCTCCTGTCTAGTCTGAGTTCCTGGCTTCTCTGCACCACTGTCAGGGCCCTGGGTCCCTCTCTGCCGCCATTCCTCTGCCATCCTGAATGACTATCCTAGCCCCAGAATCTCCACAGTGGGTTGGTTTTTTTACCCGTGGTCTGTTTTAGCAAACACTCAATCCTCTTAAGCCACATGGCGCATTAGTGGTGATTTGGAGGGACATGTGACAGGCTGTGTGGGTTGGGCAATACAATGTGACAGGGCTCCTTACTAAGGGCCCCTTGGTAGGGACTAGACAGAAAAACATGCAGTTTTTAAGGAGGACAAAGGGAGAAACCTGAGGTGTAGAAAACTTGGATTTTGCTTTTGAGAGGTAGGGGAGCAGGTATCTGTAGACTGAGCTGTCTCAGAACACAGAAAATCCACCTATTTGAGTGTGTGGTAGGTCTCAATGTGTGTGTGTGTGTGTGTAGGCACAGATACCTTCAGAAAACACTGCTGCAGCCCCTGGAGCTTAAGTTACACGTGTTAGGCCCAGATCCATGAAGTCCCCCAAAACCAACAAGGAGACCGAGTCCCATATGTAAAAGCAAAGAGCCTTTATTTTATAATACAAGTTTGTCAACTCGGGTCTCTCCGTGTGTCCAACATATTGGAATAATCAGCCCCGAACTCAGAGTTGGGTTTTTATAGTAGTAAAGGTGGGGGTGAGGGATTTCTAAGGTTCAGGACCCCTGATTGGCTGGCATTTGTCTAGGGGCATCCTGGTGAGTGTGTGCTGAAAGGTGATCCTATCTACAATGGTTGTAATGTTAGGCATTTCCTTTGGAGGGTCTGTTCTTGGGTAGTGCCTGGATAATCTCAGTTTGTGGTTCTTCCGGCACCCAGGTACTGCTTCAGGGTAAACCACTGAGAGGCTGGCAGGTGAAAATGGTTGGAAGTGAAGAGCTTCCTTTGGGTGGTCTGAGTTCTACACAGGCTGCTGTGAGTTGCCGCTTAATTCTGGGAACTGAATTTGAGTCCTCTGCAAAAATACTAGTACACTCAACTGCTGAGTTGATCTGAGATGTGGAGCCATCTTTCGGGTCCCTAACCCCATTTCTTTTTTTTTTTAAGAGAAAAGTTCTCATAGAGCTAGGTGATCTTGAATTCCTTTTCTTCTTTTTCTTTGTTTAGTTTTTGTTTTTTTCTTCTACACAGGGTTTCTCTGTGTAGCCCTGGCTATCCTGAAACTCACTCAGATCCTTCTGCCTCTGTCTCCTGAGTGCTGGGATTAAAGCTGTGCACCACCAGGCCTGACTAAGAAAAGGTCCTTCCCTTTTCCTCCTTCAGGTTGTCTCATCCAGACTTAACATGATGTGCCTAATTTTATTATAACTTGTTTTGCCATGTTTGGTTGACGTCCCTGGGAGTCCTACCCTTTTATGAAGTGAAAGAAGGAAGGAGGAATGGATCTGGGGAAGAGTGGAGGTGGGGGAGGGGAAGTCCTGGGAGGAGAGGAAGGGGAAACCACGTCACTAAAAAAATAGTTTTAAAATAAATAAGAAAAATTAAAAAAGAGAGAGAGGGTCCTTACCTCTCAGCACACCCTGCATAGCCCACAAACAGGTAGACATCCCCAGCTTGAGGGGTGAAGGCTGCATCCCTCACCAGGCAGCCGCGAAAGCCCAAGCGGGCCTGGGCCTCATTGGTACACAGGTTTCTGGGTGTTTGTCACCACACTGCCGGGCATCTGTCCTCAAAGCCCAGGTGTACTTCCTCAGCCAAGAATTCCCACTGCACAGCAAAGAACTGGAAAGTATGTACAACCAGGGAAAATTACAACCCATTGACGCCACTGGCTTCACCAACATCAACCAAAGGAATAAGGAACAAGACCTTCAGAAGCAAGGTGACTGCCAAGTAGACCCTGACAGAGTAGCTGGCCTCCCGGCTCTGCAGTTCTCCCAGACGGCACACATCTTTGGATCTCTGTGAGTTCAAGGCCAACCTGGTCTATAAGAGCTGTTCCAGGACAGGCTTCAAAGCTGCAGAGAAACCCTGTCTGGGAGAGGGGGGGTACTAATTGTGATAAATTGGGGCTTGTCCTCCTACCATCTGGCTAAGGCTGTTCCCCCACTGCCTCCACTACCAGGGACCTCTTTGATCCCTAGTCCCCTATCGGTCTAAAATTGGCAGGAGTGGGATGGGGTTCTGCTACGCAGTCCAGACTACAGCTGAATTCAAGGCAGCCTCTTGTTCTGGGAGCACAGGTGTGCACCCTCGCACTTTGCTTCACTGGGCCATTTCTCCTTTCTCATTAGCCTCTAGCTGGATGGCCAGGTAGCACACTTCCTTGGCCTTGACCTCGCCTAACTCATCACCGAGCCCAATCCTCTTAGAGCCCGGCCAGTGTCTGCAAAATCTCAGCCTGGTCAAAGAACTGAAAGGGGCCCTGGGGACACAGTGACAGATGGTGTGACAGCCCTCCATGTCCTCTCATCTTCCCAGCCTCTTAGTAGCTGTGAACAGTAGGTGGCCTTAGGCTCTCCTCTGCCCTGGCCTCCACTCGAAGGGAAATGCTCTCAAAAAAGTTCTAGGACAGTCAGGGCTATGCAGTGGAACCCTGTCTCGGGCTCACACAATTATATTCTGATTATAGTTTCCCCTCTCTCTACACCTCCCAGTTCCTCTCCATCTCCTCTCCCCTCAGAAACCACTCCCTTTCTGGCTCTCTTTAGAAAAGAACAGGCTTCAGCTGGGCGGTGGTGACCTTTAATCCCAGGACAGGCTTCAGCTGGGCGGTGGTGACCTTTAATCCCAGGACTCGAAGGCAGAGGCTGGCTCTCTGCGAGGCCAGCATGGTCAACAGAAGGAGTTCTAGGACAGCCAGAGAACCCTGTCAGGGGGACGGTGTGTGTGTTGGGGGGGGAGACCAACACAAAATAGTAAACAAACAAAAACAGACTTCTAAGAGATAACAAACATGACAAAAATAAATCAAAAACTAATATCGCAGTTGGATAGATAGCGCAGTTCAAGAGGAGGGTTGACACGAGTCTCACACTCAGGAGTCCCATAAAAATACTAAGTTAGTAGCTATGATACCAACAAAGGACCTGCTGCAGACCCTTGCAGGCCCTGTGCTTGCTGCTTCAGTCTCGGTGAGTTCACGGAGTTCATGTATCTCCGTTGTTCAGTGACCTCCAGAAAGAGGCTCTGGACAGTCTCTTCTGCCCCCTAGTGGCCATCCCGTCCCCTATCTCTCCCCACAGCTGGTTCTTTGATCCTATCTGGTCCCATTTAGCAAGCTCGACAATCCTCTAAATCCAGACTGGCCTCAGCGGGAAACGAGAGATTGGGGAGGACAGCATTAGGTCTGGTGTAGGCAGACGCCTGTCAGGCTTCTAGAGAAAGAGTAGACACAAACAGCTTGCATAAAGTGTGTATATGACCAGACAAACCCCGAGATCTGCTCAGAGACATGAAGAGATCCTACAGGCCCGGGCAGAAGGCCAGAGAGTCCCTTGGTTTTGCTTTCTGCTTAGATTTGGCATTATGTTTACAGTGCTAAGGACAGAACCCAGAGGTCAGAGTACTCTTTTTAAGATATTTTTACTTATTTATCGTCTTTGCGTGTGTGTGTCATTGGGGTGCAGGGCACACAGGAGCCAGAACATACATGAAGGTCAGACGACATCAGCTCCTTCACTTGTGGCATCAGCTCTCCACGTTTGTGTTGGCTCTGGGGAAGGAACACAAGTCTCCAGGCTTTGCAGAAAGCACAGACCCGTCTTACCAGCCCTTTTGTACATGGAAAAACAACAACAACAACAAAAAAAACGAAACAGAAGACAGAGGGGCTGGGGAGATGGCGCCCATATTTTTTGTTTGTTTGTTTGTTTTGTTTTGTTTTGAGACAGGGTTTCTTTGTGTATCCCTAACTGTCCTGGAACTCACTCTGTAGAACAGGCTGGACTGGAACTCACAGAGATCAGCCTGCCTCTGCCTCCCCGAGTGCTGGGATTAAAGGCTTTTACAATCACTGCTGGACATTTTTGCTTGTTTTTTGTTTTGATGAACTGTCTAACTCTAGTCCCAGAGGATCTGACACCCTTTTCTGGCCTCACCAGACACTAGAAATATACATGTTACAGATATACATGCAGGCAAAATACTCATACACATAAAACACATTTTTTGTTTTTTCTTTTTTAGATGTATTTATAATGTGTACAGTGTCCTGCTTGCACACTAGAAGAGGGCACCAGATCTCATTACAGATGGTTGTGAGCCACCATGTGGTTGCTGGGAATTGAACTCAGGACCTTTGGAAGAGCAGCCTCTGCTCTTAACCACTGAACCATCTCTCCAGCCCCATTGTTTTGTTTTTTCAAGACAGGGTCTCTCTGTAGCTTTGGAGCCTGTCCTGGAACTCACTCTGTAGACCAGGCTGGCCTCAAATTCAAAGAGATCTGCCTATCTCTGCCTCCCAAGTGCTGAGAAAAGGTTTGTGCCACCACTGCCCAGCCACATTTGTTTGTTTGTTTGTTTTGTTTTGTCTTTTCAAGACAGGGTTTCTCTGTGTAGCAACCCTAGCTTACCTGGAACTAGCTCTTGTAGACCAGGTTCGCCTTGAACTCACAGAGATCCACTTGTGTCCGCCTCCCAAATGCTGGAATTAAAGGTTTGCACCACCACCACCCAGCCCATAAAGCAAATTTTAAATAAAAAAAAGTTAGAACTAAGGCCCTATCAATGAGTGTGATAGTTATATGGCTTGGGCAGTTTGTGGGGCCACTAACAATAGAACCAGTATTTATCCCTAGTGTAAGAACTGGCTTTTTGGATCCCATTCCCTTTGGAGGGATACCTTGCTCAGCCTAGATAAGGAAGAGGGCCTTGCTCCTGCCTCCAGTGATGTGACAGACTCTGAATCCCCATGAGAGGTTCACCCTTTTTGGGGAGTGGAGTGGGGAGAGGGTGTGGGAGGAGGGAAGGGAGAAGGAACTGAGATTAGTATATAAAATTTTTTAAAAAATTGTTTAAAAAAATAAAAATGTAAAAAAAAATGGTTAAACCAGGTGGTGGTGGCGCTCATCTTTAATCCCAGCACTCGGGAGGCAGAGGCAGGCGGATCTCTGTGAGTTCAAAGCCATCCTGGTCTACAAGAGCTAGTTCCAGGACAGGCTCCAAAGCTACAGAGTAACCCCGTCTCAAAAAAAAAATCTAGCCGAATGCTTCCCAAAAGAACGTTCTAGAATAACGGAGGTATTCTGCATGACTAGATTCCCCAATACTTTTTACTATGTCGAGAGTTTTAGCCTGTGACTCCATGCCAGCTTTGAACTTAGGGTAGGCACCAGGGTAGCTGAGACTACAGGCCTGAACCATGTCTGGAGTAAGCCTGTTGCCTGAAGTCTGAAAAGACTATAGACTGCATGATTCCCATTGCTCGGCCTTCTGGAACAGGCAACCCGGAGATGGTGGAAAAGACTGGTTGCTCAGCTCTGTGGTGCCAGCAGCTGAGGAGTAGTTCCCAGGCATGGCCACAAGTGGGCACTGTGAGGGCTCAGGTTTTAGTCTCTCTTTGTTTTTGCTTTTGGAGACAGGGTTTTTCTGCAGAGCCCTGACTGTCCTGGAACTTACTCTGTAGGACAGGCTGGCCTCCAACTCAGAGATCCCCCTGCCTCTGCCTCACGGTCCTGGAAATGAAGGTGTATGCCTCCACCACTGTGTGTTCTCAAGGAGTCCAGAATGGCTGGCCTAAAGTTCATCCTTCACCATATGGGCTCTTGGGATGGCGTTCACGTCTTCAGGCTTGGCAGCAGTCACCTTTACACACTGAGCCATCTTGCCAGCTATCTGCCTTGCTTTTTGAGACCATCAGAACGTGGACTGGGTGATTCAGCTGTACTTGTTGGCCCCAGAGATCTTTACCTCTCCAGCTCCGGGTTAGAGGTACAGGACCACACCACGACAAGTAGCTTTTTGCTTGGGTACTAAGGAGATCGTGTTTGGACACAAAATTAAACTTTTCTAGTCCCTTGACCAAGTTCCTCAATTCAGAAGGAAATAAATTCTACAAGTGTCCTCATGTGACCTTTGCCATGGAGGATGGGACTACAGACCCAGCAATTCAAGGCCTTGGTCCACAGCAAAAGAACTGTGCATGGGGGTTTAGACACAACAGGTGAATGGTAGACAAAATGCAGCAGGTATCTATCTGATGAGGTATCGTGTAGCTACCAACATTAATGACACACTGGGGGTGGGGGAAACAGTGGCAGATGCCTGTGAAGTCTGAGCATCCAGGAGGTGGAGGCAGGATTCGACCTCAAAGGGTTGTCCTTTGCGACACAGAAAGTTCAAGGCCAGCCTGTTGTCTGCAAGCTTGACAAAAATCGAGGAAAAAATGGGAGATGGGGGAATTACCATCTATTTTAAATGCTGGGCAGTGGTGGCACATGCTTTTAATCCCAGCGTTTAGAAGGCAGAAACGGGTAGATCTCTGCGAGTTGGAGACCAGCCTGGTCTACAGAGCAAGTTCCAGAACTGGCTCCAAAGCTACACAGAGAAACCCTGTCTTGGAAAAAAAAAACAAAAAGAAAAAAATTATATATATGTATGTATATGTATATATAGATGTGTGTGTGTGTGTGTGTGTGTGTGTGTGTGTGTGTGTGTGCTTTTGCCTGCATGCATATGCACTATGTGCATGCCTGAAGAAGCCAACCAGATCCTCTAGAACTGGAGTTACAGCTGGTTGTGGGTCACAGTGTGGGTGCTGGGAACTGAACCCAGGGTCCTCTGGAAAGAGAAGCCAGGGAGAGATGGCTCTCCAGCTGACTATGAGTGAACCATTTCCTGAATACGGTACTTTTGACAATATGAGCTGAGCAGGAGGGTGGCTCTGTTTTGTTTTTATTTTTTATTTTTCCGAGACAGGGTTTCTCTCTGTAACTGCCCTAGCTGTCCTGGAACTTGCTCTTGTAGACCAGGCTGGCCACGAACTCAGAGATCTGCCTGCCAAGTGTCACTCTGTTTGTTACATTTTTACCTGTCTGTGTGTGTGCTCGTGCATGCGTGCACTCTCCAGACAACTTGCCAAAGCAGGCAATGGAGGTCAGAGGATAAACTGCAGCTGGTTCTCTCCTCCCACCATGTGGGTCGCAAGGAAGGAACTCAGCTATCAGTCTTGGCAGGAAGGGCCTTCACCTGCTGAGCTGATTCCCCAGCCCCATCTCTGCTTCCCGACAACAGAATCCATGTGGCCAGCCTCTTCAAGCTCCTGCTATGTTGGCTTCCCTGCCAGGATGAACTGTGACCCAAATAAACTGCCTCTGCCTTGAGTTGCCTCATCCAGCTTTTATTCAACTGGGAACATTTGGCAGCTGAGCTGCAGAAGGGAAACCAAGGCAAAAGGGTAGGTGGAAGACACGGAGGAATTCAGGGAGAGGTGAGGAAGGGGGCAGAGGGCAGGGCAGGGTGTGTGCACAGGTGGATTCTGGGGAGGCACACCCCCTCACAGAGGCGATCTCTGGCCTGACTTGGTGGCCGCAGGAGCATCGAAGAAGGACCACAGGTCTTTGAGACATTTCAGTCCTTCCTGTCATAAGGCGGCTGCCAGGAGGTCTCAGGACTGTGGGTGAGAGAGAGAGGTTAGCTTCAGAGGCAGAGGAGAGCGGACTATACTATAGGAGGGAAGCAAAGCCACGTGGGGGGGCACAGTCCTGCAGCCTCGGCAATCCTCCTGCCTCAGTCTCTCAAGCATAGCCAGTTGTGGGGACACATTCCTGCAACCGCAGCAATCCTCCTGCCTCAGCCTCTCCAGCAAAGCCAGGTGTGGGGGCACATTCCTGCAGCCGTGGCAATCCTCCTGCCTCAGCCTCTCAAGTGCTCCTTTTACAGATGAGAAACTGGGTGTGGATGAGCTGAAACTGTAACTAGATTCCTGGTACAAAGCATGCTGGGAGTGGGCATCTAGTCCACCGGGTATGGGATGTGATACCCAGTTCTAGACCAAGGTACAGGAACTAATACCAGGGCAGAGAGGATGGAAGGAAATATCTTCTGGGTTGTGGAGTGAGAAACTAGGACTTAGTTCCGACTGGCCCAGCAAGTGCTGCCCAGTTGCCAGGGCTGAGTTTAGAGCACACACGGAACAACTGGCAAGAAAACAAAGTCAAGTCTCCGCTCTGGGTTCAAGCCAGCCCAGCCAACCAGACAGAACTGTCTCACATAAAGGTAGCTCAGGGGTAGAGCTCCTGCTAAGAACCCCCTTTGTGTGACTTACTGGTAGAACCCCTGCCTAGAATCCCCCAGTGAGGGGCTGGGGTGTGGCTCAGTGGTAGAACTCCTGCCTAGAATCCCCCAGTGAGGGGCTGGGGTGTGGCTCAGTGGTAAAACACTTGCCTAGAATCCCCCAGTGAGGGGCTGGGGTGTGGCTCGGTGGTAGAGCCCCTGCCTAGAATCCCCCAGTGAGGGGCTGGGGTGTGGCTCAGTGGTAGAGTCCCTGCCTAGAATCCCCCAGTGAGGGACTGGGGTGTGGCTCGGTGGTAGAGCTATTGCCTAGCACACATGAAGCACTGTTCAAATCCTAATTTAAAAAAAAAAAATGCAATGGTAGTTCATACCTTTATTCCCAACACTACAGAGAGAGAGTTCAAGATCAGCCTGATCTACAATTCATGTCCTAGGGCAGCCAGGGCTATTAGCTGTCTCAATAAACCAAAATAAATAAATAAAATCAATGCATTAAAAACCTGTTTCCTGTCAAAGGGACAAAGGCAATCTAGGGCCAAACTACCAGGGATCTTGAGCAGTTATTGTTATACTTATTCATTTTGTGTGTCAGTGTTTGCGTGTAAGAACCTGAGTGCTTGGTGCCCATGGAGGTCAGAAGAGTACATTAGATTCCCTGGAACTGGAGTCGGAATTATTGTAAATCACAGCATGGTGCTGGGAATCGAACCTAGGTCCTTGGCAAGAGCAACAAGCGCTCTTAACCCAGACCACCTCCGCACAAACTAACTGTATAGCTAAGGAGGATTCTTAGGACTGAATAAGAATCCATCTTAAGGATGACTTCTTGATCCTCCTGCCTCTACTTCCAAAATGTTCAGATCACAGGCTGCCCCACAATGCCCATTCTTTTGTTTTATGTTTTATTTTGTGTTTTATGTGTGTGCAGTGTTTGTCTGCATGTATGTCTGTGCACCCTGTGTGTGCAATGCCCTCAGAGACCAGAAGAGGATGTTAGATTCTCTGGAACTGCAGTTACAGGTAACTGTGAACCACCTCATCAGCCCTGGGGGCTGAACCCGTGTCCTCTGCAAGAGCAGCCAGTGCTCTTAACCACGGAGACATCTCTCCAGCGCCACTGTTTTGATTTATTCAGGCACGGAATCAGGAGGTGCTTATTCCTGCTCTCCTGAGTGCTGGGATTCGAGCGGCGAGTCACTCCACCCAGTTTTGGAGTGCTGGAGATGGAACCCTGAGCTTCCTGCGTGGTAGGCAAGCACTCCACCAACTAAACCACATCCTCAACCACAAACCTGACTTCCTTTAGCATCTTCCATTCCAGAATCAAGAAGGCCACTTAAGGCAAGCCCCTTGCCCTCATCACCTCCCCAGTACCACTCTGTGACCCCTTAGGTGTGATCCCTCCTGGCTCCAAGGGACCCTGGGATATGGCCATTCTCACTCTCCGCTCTGAGAGTCCATACAACACCCCAAGGTGGTACCCCATCTCCCAGCAGCCCCCTTACCCCTGCCTCCAGGTCTCACTGGCACTGAGCCAGGGCAGCTTTGATGGCGGCTACCAGTTTCCGAAACTTGCTTTCTGTATCCACGTAGCCATCACCTCTCTGAAGAGAGAAGAGAGGAAAGGGTAGAGCTAGGTCTCACACATCGAGGCCATAGCCATGTGTCCCCCCCTGCCCCACAACAAGACGGATTTACCTTCTTGGAGTGAACCAATTTCCCTGCTACTGTCACTTCAAAGAACCCGGTGACCTGGGGAGTCCCCTCGCCACACTGAGGAAAAGAGGAGTTAGAAAGGATTGAGATGTCCTCTTAGGCATACCCTCCATGCCAAGTCCCAGGGAGTGAAGGATCTAAGTCAAAAAGATAAGGCAAAAGACTGGCCTAACCCACCCACACTGCCTCCCAGTTCCAAATGACAAAAAAGGGACCCGTGTAATTCCATCCCCATTCCAAGACTCACAATGTCCAGGCATCCGGGAAACTCATGTTCTAGCTTCTCCTTGAGCTGGAGATACTGAAAACGGGAGCGGGGGGTCAGAACCAGGCTCAAGAAATCCTCCCCTTGGTATGCCCATCCTGACCTATTTCAACACACTCCTGAGAAACGTCACTCACCTTGGGCTTGTAGCCTCAAGCTCCACTGGTAGGTGAATCCAGGGTTGTCACAGTCCACCAGGGCAGCATGGATCCAAGACAGCACGGGTGTCCAAGTGAGGGGCGCAGGCACAGATAGAGATATCCAGATGAGGATGCAGGGGACAGATAGAGAGATATCCAGATGAGGATGCAGGGGACAGATAGAGAGATATCCAGACGAGGATGCAGGGGACAGAGATATCCAGATGAGGATGCAGGGGACAGAGATATCCAGATGAGGATGCAGGGGACAGATAGAGAGATATCCAGACGAGGATGCAGGGGACAGATAGAGAGATATCCAGATGAGGATGCAGGGGACAGACAGAGAGATATCCAGACGAGGGTGCAGGGGACAGAGATATCCAGACGAGGATGCAGGGGACAGATAGAGAGATATCCAGATGAGGATGCAGGGGACAGACAGAGAGATATCCAGACGAGGGTGCAGGGGACAGAGATATCCAGATGAGGATGCAGGGGACAGAGATATCCAGATGAGGATGCAGGGGACAGAGATATCCAGATGAGGATGCAGGGGACAGAGATATCCAGATGAGGATGCAGGGGACAGAGATATCCAGATGAGGATGCAGGGGACAGACAGAGAGATATCCAGATGAGGATGCAGGGGACAGAGATATCCAGATGAGGATGCAGGGGACAGAGATATCCAGATGAGGATGCAGGGGACAGATAGAGAGATATCCAGACGAGGATGCAGGGGACAGATAGAGAGATATCCAGACGAGGATGCAGGGGACAGATAGAGAGATATCCAGATGAGGATGCAGGGGACAGATAGATATCCAGATGAGGATGCAGGGGACAGATAGATATCCAGATGAGGATGCAGGGGACAGATAGATATCCAGACGAGGATGCAGGGGACAGATAGAGAGATATCCAGATGAGGATGCAGGGGACAGAGATATCCAGATGAGGACGCAGGGGACAGAGATATCCAGATGAGGATGCAGGGGACAGATAGAGAGATATCCAGATGAGGATGCAGGGGACAGATAGAGAGATATCCAGATGAGGATGCAGGGGAGTGGCCAGGGCCCACAAGAGGGGGAAGATAGATATCACACAAGAGACGGGTAACAGTGCAGAGAGACACACAGAAAGCCAGCACCAGACAAGAGGGACCAGAGGAGGAGGGGAGGCAGCGGGACACCGAGATGACAGAGGGATGTGAATTAGGACAAAAGCTGCCTCCGTAGAATCTCACCCACCCTCTCCCCCGCCTGACTGTCACTCAGGAATCCCAACTCTCCCCAACACCCAATATGAAACACAAGCTCCTCAACTCCAACCCACCCCCACAGACCATTCCGGGCTGGAATCTGGTGCAGTGGCCTCATGGGAGCATGCATCAAAGCAGGGTTTTAAAGACATCTTGAAAATTGGGACTGATCCTCAAGGCGGATGAGAGGACCAGGGAACCCAGATTCAAGTTATAGCGTCATCTGTAGTAGGACCTCAAGCTAGCCCTGCCTCATTCCCAGCCTGGGTTTCATATTCTGTAAAATGGAGATAGCTACCCCTCCCTCAAGGGCCTTCAGGGGTAGGGAATCAATCCAGCAGGCACTTATCAATCACTGCATGCTGGTTGAGTATTAGTTGCAGAAGAATAAAAAAAAAAATCAAGAAAAAAGGCGGGCCTTTCTGTGCCCGCCTCTAGTAAGGGCACAATCATGGTCTCTGACAGGTGAACTGCCACCATCACCCCCTTCACACTACAGAAGGGGAACTAGGGCCAGAAAAGGAGTGGGGTCAACAGCACCAGCACCCACTCATCAGAGGCCAGGAAGAGTTGTTTTATTCTGTTTGTTTTTATTGATGGGAACTGAACCCAGGGCCTGGCGAATTCCAGGCAAATGCTCTACCACTGAGCTACATCCTCACGCCTGCTATCCACCCCACACGACCCCTTTTTCTCCTTTGGAGACAGGGTCTCACTATGTAGCCCTGGTTGCCTGGATCTGGCTAAGGGGACCATGCTGACTTGGAACTCAGAGTTCCACCTGCCTCTGTTGTGATTGAAGGCGTGCACCACCACCACCCCTCCGTGGCTCAATTCGTCCTTTTTCAGGTACACACTGGGAGGGGTGGGCAACAGTAACTCGCACTACAATGCAGTTACAGGGCATCCCCAGAGCTCCCGACAGCGCTTATAAGCCAACCCACCGCGACACCATGTATCCGAGTCTTCCCTATACCCCACAGAACAGTCTCCATCCAGCCTTCTCTAACACGATGCTGCTCAGAAAGGGGGAAGGGAAACCGCCTGTCGACAGGCAAAGGTCCCCAGAGAAACCCGATGCTACCCTTTCCCTCCCCTCAGCGCTGAGTCAGATGACCAAAAGAACCCAAACATCAGTTTCCACTTACACAGGGTGAGAGGCCCCAGCTGTCAAATGCGGAGAATCTGGCTCGAGGCTCTGTTATTTCCACCCCACCCACTTGAAAGTCCCTCCCTGTGGTGGGGTCTGGGGTGCAGTCACTGTACACAGTCCCTGGTAGAAAGGCTGGGGAACAGGGAAGGGCACAAAAGATGGGGAGCTGGGAAGGGAGTCCCTGGCACAAAGGACTGGGAACGGGGAATTGGGGGAGGGGTGTCTGTAGTCAACGAGACTTACCAATACACAACTCGAACGGCGAGCGCCATTGCTCCAGATCGCATCCCCGCACAGCGCGAGGACCCGACCCACGAGCAACGAGGACCTCGAGGTCTGGGTTTGGGGCCGTGCGCACAGCCCTACTCCCTCAAGAGGTGGAGCAAACCAAGTGCGCAGCGGCGGGGGGGGGATCAGGCTAGCGGGGACCGAGGCTCTGGTACATGGCGAGGGCTGTGACCACAATTGTGACCCCTCACCCAGAAGCCTATTTTGTTCCCTTGATATCCTACGGTTGTCTCCATAGATGGGTGCGCCCCTCACTGTCGCTCCTTCTTGCTAGAATGGTTCAGACCTCAGGGCGGCGGCTCGAGGCAGAGAATTGGCTGAGACTGAAGTTCGGTTACAGTGTTCCTAGGAGGTGCTGCGCTGGGAAATTGAGACGCACGACGCATGCTCCCCATCCTCCTCCGGGGACAGGCAATTGGGGTGGGTCCCAGCCCGGAATGATTCAGGGTAGATGGACCCTAGGTCTGAAAAAGTGAAGCTGGGAGTCCCAGCGTTGTAGAGTGCACTTCAGGCCTAGCTGTCTCAACACAGCCTGGCAGTCGGACCCCAGGATACCTACCCCAAAAGCGTGGGACCCTCATTTTGCGCCTTCTCGCCATCTTCCAGCAGAAGGATACATAGAAAGTGCTGGAATGGGGCTTGGGCTGTAGCTCAGTTGGTAGAATTATTTCCTAGGATGTGTGAAATCCTGGTGTAGATCCCCAGGACCACAGAAACTGCGGGCGGTGGCACAAACCTGTAATTCCAGCACTTGGGAAGGAGACTGAAGTGAAGAATTATGAGTTCAAGGTCATCCTTGCTAGTCTTGGCTACATTAGCAGTTGTCTAAAAGAGACAACAAAAAAAGCCAGGTGTGAACCGGGCAGTGTTGGCGCACGCCTTTACTCCCAGCACTCGGGAGGCAGAGGCAGGCGGATCTCTGTGAGTTCGAGGCCAGCCTGGTCTACAAAAGCTAGTTCCAGGCTCCAAAGCTACAGAGAAGCCCTGTGCTGAGAAATCTCTTAGTTTGTGTCCAGCCTGGGCTACGTAGAGAATTCCAGAGCTGACAGGACTACATAGAGAGACTGTCTCCAAAATAAAGTGAAAGGACAATCTGATTTAAGGGATTTTAGGACTCCTGAGCTTCCGTTTCTCTTTATGGAAGCTGGGCAGATTCACTCGCAGGAGATATTTGTTCACGTGGAAATTACGTATTGCTGTCTAGTTTCTTGTCCTCCACACTCTATGGATGCACATCCGCCCATCATAGCCCAACCCTCGCCAAGGACGGCTCTCCAGGAGAGATGTTTATCTCATCTGGCATTCTTTGTTTTGGTTGGTTGGTTGGTTTGATTTGGTTTTTGAGGGGTTTATTTTTTGAGACAGGGTTTCTCTGTAGCTCTGGCTGTCCTGGAACCCACCCTGTAGACCAGGTTAGCCTTGAAATCACAGGCATCTGCTTGCCTCTGTCTCTGAGTGCTGGAATACATTCGGCTCCTTACCTGACAGTCGGTAACTGACATCACTGGTTACCCCCACCAACGGCCACCAGGGGCCAAATAAGGAAATATCAGTATCCTTCCCACCTGGCCTCGTTTGTACCCTATCAGTGTCCTAGCCTGTATGCAGATGGTGAACTTTGAGTCTCCCAATGGAAGAATAAAATTTGAACCATTCATTTCCCCCTTGACCTCACAGGAGTGAGCTGGCAACTGGGGGTTCAGAGGCCAAAGCCATAAGAAAATTGCACTTCCCTAAAAGGATGGGGTGTTCATGCACTCAGATTCCCGGAAAGAATTAGAGCCGGAATCCGGCACGTGTGCTGGGGAGAACTTAATGAGGATAAGCAGAAGCTTTCCTCTGTCCTCACTGATCATTTCTGGCAGGCTAAGTGCAGTGTCCCATCCTCGCTGTCTGCAGAGCATCGACCTGTGCGTTCACAGTCTGAAAAGGAATAATGAGCCAGTCTTGGAGAGCAATGAACACAGTCAAATGGGAATGCTTCATAGCTCACGTTCTCCCATGGTTCCCAGCATCCTTGGAACAACCATCCCACGGTACGTGGGCCTGTCGGGTCACTATGGTTCTCCCAGTGCCCCAGTGAGAGGGACCGCTGAGGTTCTAGCAGGGACATCAGCCACATTCCTGCCTCAGGGCCTTTGCACAGGCTGGTTTAACCCTCTCACCCGGGCTCCTGCTTTTCCTCCAAGAATCAGCTGCAGCACGGATGGAAAACAATTCCTTCTGGAGAAGTCTGCCTTGTGTACAACGCAGCCAGACACACACACACACACACCCCGCTTGAACGGAGGACTCACCTCATCTCACTCCCGGAGGCCAGAAATCTGAGATCAAGGCAGCTGTGGGGCTGGTTATATCCGGGACTGGAGGGAAAACTCTGACCCTTGCCTCTGGTGTCACTTCTGCTGGTCACTAGCCATCTTTGGAGCTGCTTGGCTTACAGGAGAATTATTTACCAGTTAAAGAGATGGCTCAGTGGTTAAGAGTAAAGGATGTGCGCCATCACCGCCTGGCTAGGAAATTCTTTAAAATAAAATAAATGGCTCGTTTATTTTTAAACTTAATTTAAAATCTTTGCTTAATCTTTGGACTGGGTCAGTTGTAAATGACATCCTTTGAACAACATAACTTCCTAAGCTCCAGAAATCATACTCATAGGGTGATGACTCATGACTTGGTGGGTAAAGTGCTTACTACGCCTAAGCATGAGGGTCCTGAGTTCGATCCCCAGTGCTGACTGAAACAAGCTGCTAAGCTTGGTGTGGTACCTGTAAGCTCAGCACTGCAGAGGGAGGACAAGCAGAGAGGCCTGGAGCTAGCTGCCCACCCAGCCTAGGCAAATTCAGAACTTTAGGTTCAGTGAGAGACCCTTTCTTAAAAAAAGATTGGGGGAGGTTTATGAAGTAGCACAGTGGCAGAGCACTTGTCCAGAATGCAGCTGGTTCTGGGTTCAACCCCCTAGCACCACCAAAAAACAAAATGAACATTACAGTGGAGAGTAACTGAGAAAGAGCCTGACATTGACCTCTGACCTGTGTACACAAAACATATACAGACATACACACACATGCATGCACACTCAATGAGTACACACATAAATCACATAATAGGTCGTATTAAAGACATTCACTCTTCTTTTTTATATTTATATTATTTATTATTTCATTACTTCCATTCTTACCATTTATTTATTGCTTTTTCAAGATAGGGTTTCTCTGTGTACTCCAGGCTGTCCTGGAACTTGCTCTGTAGGTCAGGCTGGCCTTGAACTCTAAGAGATCCACATGCTTCTTCCTCCTGAGTGCTGGAATTGAAGGAGTAAACCCTTACTGCCAAGGCTTTTTTCTGTTTTTTGAAAATAGGGTCTCATAAAGTAGGCATGGTGGCATACATCTTTAATCCCAGCACTCAAGAAGCAGAGAGGCAAGCAGAACTCTGTGAGCTCCAAAAAAAACCCAGCCTGGGCTACATAATGAAACTCTGTCTCAAAGAAACAAACAAAAAATGGGCTAGAGAGATGGCTCAGTGGTTAAGAGCACTTGCTCCTCTTGCAGAGGACCTATGTTCGATTCCCAGAACCGCTCTGGAATCTCACAAAACTGCCTGTAACTCCAACTCCAGGGGTCTCTGACACCTTGGCAAGGCAGAAAAACCTGCATTCACACCCATGTATCCACACATACACATAGGCACAATTAACATAATAAAATAAATCTTTAAAAGTTTTCATCCTTGGGCTGGAAAGATGGCTCAGAGGTTAAGGGAACTGGCTGCTCTTTTGGAGATCCTGAGTTCAATTTGTGGCTCACAACCATCTACAATAAGATCTGGCACCCTCTTCTGGCCTGCAGGCATACATGCAGACAGAACACTCTATACATAATAAATAAATAAATCTTTTTTTAAAAAAAAAAAGTTTTCCAGTCTTAAAATTAAAAAAGCTTTTATTCCTAAACTTGGTTTTCACGCAGCCACCAGAGGGCACCAGGTCACACTGACCACAGCTTGCACTCTCTCCATTGGCAAGTCCTCAGGAAGGGATGCCAATCTCTGCAGGACCTGGTCTCTTATCTCTGATATCATCTGCCACCCATTTCCCTCCTCACCCTGCTGAGGTCGTGTGGGAATCTGGCTTTGTTTGTTTGTTTGTTTTGTTTATTTTGTTTTTTGAGATAGGGTTTCTCTTGTGTTACCACCAGGGCTGTCATGGAACTCTCTCTGTAGACCAACCAGGCTGGCCTAGAACTCACAGAGATCTGCCTGCCTCTGCCTCCTGAGTGTTGGGGCTAGAGGTGTGCGCCACCACCACCCAGGCTGGAGTCTCGCTTTTGTAGGAACACGGTTAACTCATTCTCTTCTCAATTCCCTCCCTTCACCTTCTCCTATCCAGCCTTATCCTCGTTTCTAAAATAGGGTTTCCTAGCTGGGCGATGGTGGCGCACACCTTTAATCCCAGCACTTGGGAGGCAGAGACAGGTGGATCTCTGTGAGTTCGCGACCAGCCTGGTCTACAGAGCTAGTTCCAGGACAGGCTCCAAAGCGACAGAGAAACCCTGTCTCGAAAAACCAAAAATAAATAAATAAATAAATAAATAAAATAAAATAAAATAGGGTTTCCTGTAGCCTAGGCTAGCCTTGAACTCACTACAGAGTCAAGGATGACCTTGAACTTCTGATCCTCCTGCCTCTATCAGTTCTGGAATTGCCTGTGTTTGCTTACCCAATATATGAAACACTGTCCTCTCTCTCTCTCTCTCTCTCTCTCTCTCTCTCTCTCTCTCTCTCTCTCTCTCTCTTTCCTTTTCCTTTCTTTTTCTTTTCTTTTCTTTTGTAAAACAGGGTTTCTCTGTTTAACAGCCCTAGCTGTCCTGGAACTCGCCTTGCAGACCAGGCTGGCCTTGAACTCACAGAGATGCGACTACCTCTGCCTCCCAAGTGCTGAGATTAAAGGTGTTCTCGCTCCACACTCAGCTCCCATTTTCCTTAATTGAAATAAATTACTGGATTTACTTTGACTTTATGTGTATGTTTTGCCTGCAGGTGCATATGCAAACCACCTGCACACAGTGCCAGTGATGGCCAGAAGAGGACATTGGATCCTCTGAGACTGGAGTTACAGATCGTTGTGAGCTGCCATGTGGGGAGTGGGAATCGAACCCCCGGTCCTCTGGAAGAGCAGCCAGTGCTCTTAAGCCCTGAGCTATTTCTCCAGCTCCTTTATTAGGGTTCAAACAGCAAGGCCAGGGGCTGGATTGGTGGCTCCATGATCTTTCAGAGAACTGAATTTCTGCTTCCAGCAGCCATGTCAGCAAGCTCACAACCCCAGTAACTCCAGCTATGGGTGATCTGACACCCTCTACATATGACATATATACAAGCAAAAACACCAATAAAATAAAAAAAAGAAAAAGCAAGGTTGGGAACACTACGGATCAGTTGGTGTCTGGGTGTCTGAGATGGCCAAGCTGATGAGACAGATCAGAGAAGAACATCAAAGCTGGTCTGGCAGGATCCCACTGGGTCCTAAAGAACCCTCCTAAGCACCATACAAAGGACATCTTTGCCCTTTCCCCTAGTAATCTCCTCAACCAGAATGTCTTCCAGCACTTTATGATCTTTTTTCTCTCTCTGATTGATTGATTATTTAGAAACAGGGTCTTGCTTTGTGGTCCAGGCTAGACCATGAGCTCCTCAGCCTCTCAAGCGCTATAGCAACAGTTGTATATAACATGCCTGTCTCTAACGAATCTGTAACAGACAAGTGTGGGTAAGGAGGCTTCTAAGAAAGCCTCTGCCTACACAAGGAAGGAGACCACCCCCACTGTCTCATGGGAGAGAAATCCTGGACTAATATGCTAAGTGTAGGAGGAGGGCCTGCTTGTTCATCCAGGCTGCCTGGCTAGCTTAGCCCCGAAATAACCACACAGAAACTATATTAATTAAATCACTGCTTAGCCCATTAGCTCCAGCTTCTGATTGGCTAACTCTTGTATTAGTTTAACCCATTTCTATTAATCTGTGTATTGCCACGTGGCAGTGGCTTACTGAGTAAAATTCCCAGTGTCTGTCTCCAGCAGCTGCATGGTCTCTCCGACTCTACTTTCTTCCTCCCAGAATTCAGTTCTGTCTTTTCCGCCTACCTAAGTTCTGCCCTATTAGGCCAAGGCAGTTTCTTTATTCATTAACCAATACAAGCAACACACAGAGGGGACTCCCACATCACCTCCCCTTTTCTGTTTAAATAAAAAGGAAGGTTTTAACTTTAACATAGTAAAATTACATATAACAGGTATCAAGCGAAAATTACAGTTACAATATTTCTTTTTTTGTTTGTTTGTTTGTTTTATTTTGTTTTTTTTTTTTTTTTTTTGTTTTTTCGAGACAGGGTTTCTCTGTGGTTTTGGAGCCTGTCCTGGAACTAGCTCTTGTAGACCAGGCTGGTCTCAAACTCACAGAGATCTGCCTGCCTCTGCCTCCCGAGTGCTGGGATTAAAGGCGTGCGCCACCACCGCCCGGCTCAGTTACAATATTTCTATTTACTTTATCCTTTATCATAACTAAGGAAAACTATAACTATAAATTTTTCAACTCTATCAGAGACTCCAGAAGGATAAAATATTATCTAAGTAAACAGAAAGTGCATTTTAAGCAACTTCCAAAACTCTAGAAATGACAGAGACATCTCGCTGCCTGGACAAGTTACCCTAAATTCTTCTGTACTGTTGGGGTATCCATCTTTAGCCTATAAGCCCATAGTATCTGGCAGACTTTTCCATGAAGCAGGACATTTCAAAGACAGTTTAGTCACTTTCTTTTGTATCATGAAGCTGGAACCCCAAAGGATCATCTCACCTTCAGGCAAGTTCAGCAGTCATTTCTCTGTGGGTACAGCATGTTCAGTTAAGCAGTCCAGGCAAGCCGGACGTTGGTGGCTCACGCCTTTAATTCCAGCACTCGGGAGGCAGAGGCAGGCGGATCTCTGTGAGTTCAAGACCAGCCTGGTCTACAAGAGCTAGTTCCAGGACAGGCTCCAAAACCACAGAGAAACCCTGTCTCGAAAAACCAAAAAGACAAACAAACAAACAAGCAGTCCAGGCAAGAGCAGTTTTTTGCCCAAATGGCTAACCAACTCCATAAGGAGCCTCTTCAATGCCCATGTTCCTCTTGAAGTAACTTGGTGCTACCAGGAGCAGATGTGTCTCACTGTCATGAAAAGTCTTAAGTTCTTAAACATTTTAAATGCCACATTCTGAAGGTCTCTGAAAGATTTGAAGAATACCTATCTAACTGAAATATACTTCTATACATCAGAAAATCTAACTAACATGACTCCAAACTTGACTATTATAGAGGATTATCTATTAACCTGTATTTCTTAATTATACATTCCATTTTTAAATGAACTACACAGCCGGGCGGTGGTGGCGCACGCCTGTAATCCCAGCACTCAGGAGGCAGAGGCAGGCGGATCTCTGTGAGTTCGAGACCAGCCTGGTCTATAAGAGCTAGTTCCAGGACAGACTCCAAAGCTACAGAGAAACCCTGTCTCGAAAAAACCAAAAAAAAAAAAAAATGAACTACACAATCATAATACCTTAATCAAGAGCAGAAATATACATATAACAAAACTGGCCTTAAATTTGTAGCAATATGGGCTGGGGAGATGGCTCAGTGGTTAAGAGCATTGCCTGCTCTTCCAAAGGTCCTGAGTTCAATTCCCAGCAACCACATGGTGGCTCACAACCATCTGTAATGAGGTCTGGTGCCCTCTTCTGGCCTGCAGATATACACACAGACAGAACATTGTATACATAGTAAATAAATATTTTTTAAAAATTGTATCAATAAACCAAGATCTATACCAAAGCAATTATTTAACCAATACAAGCAACACACAGGGGACTCCCACATCAGCTAAGTACAGCAGCAGGTCTTGCTCAGTCTTCCCCAGCTCTGAGCTATGTATTTTCAGTTTCTCTCCTGCTAGAAAATGAGCCCTGACCTTTACTCTCCCTGTGCTCCAGTGTGAACTCTTCGGAAACAGCAGACCACAGTCAGTGACAGTGACTCTTGGGGTCAGAGGAAACATGGGAGGAGGCATTTCCCCACCCACAACGTCCACCTCTGTGGGATAGCCCAATCTGAACACAGCTCAAAAAATGGGATTCTAGGATGCTTGAGCTTTAGCGTTTCTTGTAGCAAAATATGTTTTAAATTTCATGATGTTTATCTATATGGTGGGCCCATGAGAAGGCTCCGCGGGTAAAGGTGCTTGCTGCTAAGCCTGAAGACCTGAGTTCAAACCCCAGAACTCACATGGTGGAGGAAGAGAATGGACTCCTATGAAAGTTGTCCTCTGACCCCTATATCTGCACATGATAAGCAAAACAAGCAAAGCATATGGCTGGGCCCGTCTGTAAGGGTTTTTCAGAGAGGATCAGATCCCAAGGGCTCTGGCCCGATGCATCATTGGTGTCTCAATGAGCTCACGATATGACTGATGTCTAGGAGGCGGCCAAAGGCAGGGGGTGAGGCCCAGCTTGAGAAACATCACCAGGATGTATGTATGTCAGCAGACATCCTGTCTTTGCTCTTCCCTTTGTTTACTCTCTTTGTTTCTGGGACATCTTGAGTGAAATATTCTCTTCAACCATGCCCTCCCCACCATGAATCTCTAAAACCATGAACCAAAACAAACAATTCAAGGCTGGAATGTTGGCTCAGCAGAAAGGAGAATTTGCTGCTCTTTCAGAGAACCCAAGCCGGGCGGTGGTGGCGCACGCCTTTAATCCCAGCACTCGGGAGGCAGAGGCAGGCGGATCTCTGTGAGTTCGAGACCAGCCTGGTCTACAGAGCTAGTTCCAGGACAGGCTCCAAAACCACAGAGAAACCCTGTCTCGAAAAATCAAAAAACAAAAAACAAAAAAAAACAAAAACAAAACAGAGAACCCAGATTCAAACCCCAGCACCTAGATCCACCACTGAGCCACACCCCCAGTGTCTCACTGGGGGATTCTAGGCAGGGGCTCTACCACTGAGCCACAGCCCAGCCCCTCACTGACAAGTTCTAGGAGGCACTGTAGGACTCAGCTAATTTGTTCTTCCTATAGGCTATACTAACTCTTTCCAGCAGGGTAGCACCCCACCTGTTCGTCAGAGGCTGCCATCATAAAGTTTCCCTTTTTAGTTTGTGCCTACTTGCCAAAGAAGTCAAGAATTGTTTCTGGTTGGACAAGGGTATATGCCTTCAACCCCAGCACTCAGGAGGCAGAGGCAGGAAAATCTCTGTAAACCTGGGAGCAGCTGGGACTAAGAATTCCTCCCTGTGGTTACTGGTTAGCTGTATTTCTATGTTGCTGGTTCAAATCTTTAGACCATTTTCTTCTAGGGCTGTTTGTCATTTTGTTTGTAGCAGCTCTTTGTGGTGGATTTGAATTTGAATTCTGTCACGAATGTTAGCTACACTCTTCTCAGGCTGGTCTTGTCAGGCAGAAATTCTCAGTGCTTTTAGGTGTCCTTTTTGTTGTTTTTTCTGTTTTTGTTTTTCAAGGCAGTGTTTCTCTGGGACTGCCTTCGTAAACCAGGCTGGCCTCGAACTAGATCTGCCTGCCTTTGCCTCCTGAGTGCAGGGATTAAAGGTGTGTGCCACCGCTACTTGACTGTTCTTTCTTCCTTCCTTTTCTTTTCTTTTTTTTTCTTTTTTTTTTTTTTTCACAGACCAAGCCTTGACCTTTATTAAAAAAGCCGCACGTTTATTTCGCTTTCTGACTCTGCGCTTGTGCCTTCAACACTTTCACAACAATTTTCTGCTCCTCAATAAGGAAAGCCCGCTTGATCCTGTCACGGACACACTTGGCACACATGGAGCCACCATAGGCCCGGCTGACATGCTTCTTTGTCTTAGACAATCTCATGAGGACTTTCGGTCTCACAGCACGAACCCCTCGGAGTCGGCCTGGGCACACACCGCATGCTGATTTAGGTGCTTTTCCAACCTTCTTGGTGTAAAGGTAAACAATCCTGTTGCCAGGGGTTCGAGACAGCCTAGTTTTGTTGGAGGCTGTGTTGTAGGAGAGCCTACGACGGTATGTCAAACGCTGGACCATCCTGAGTGCCTCTAAGCACCGTCCCCGGAAGAGGAAAAGCTTCCTTCCTTTTCTTCTTTCTTTCTTTCCTTCCTTCTTTCTTTCTTTCTTTCTTCCTTTCCTTCTTTTTAATGACCTTCGGAATGGCTTCTCCAGGATAAAAATTTTCATTTAAAAAAAAAAAAAAGGCTCTGTCTGCCTCTCTCCTCTCTTCTGCTGCTCCTGTGCCAGAGGCCGGTCTGCTCCCTCCACTTCCCCCCTTCTATGTTCCCTTCCTTCTAATAAAAATTAAAAAAAAAAAAAGACCAGGCACTTTATAAATAGGTGAGGGAAGGGACTCTCGTTAGATTCCTCCCACGGTCCCCCATAAAGCCTATCCTGAAGGCTCTTCCTGTCATCCCTCCCGCTCCCCTAGAAAGGAATGTTCTGTAGGCTGGAGAACAGTACTTTATGTGAGGGTGGAGACAGATGGCAGGGGAAGGAGAGGTGGGAATGAAAGTTAGTGGAACACGGAAAATATTTTTTTTTTAAGAGATGCTTTCTAAGTATCTAAGGAGTCTCAAGCTCTGGACTCTGGTGCAGCATGTCTGCACCGGCAGGGAACTCAATTGAGGAAGGAAGCTCAGGGCCAGAGGAGGCCACTGGGGTGGGTGATGGCAATGCCTTGGGTGGGATGGTCCTTGAAGGATCAGGCAAACTTCGGAACCTCAGTGAGACTGCAGGAAATGTGTGTTCCACATGTCCCATCTGGAATTGCATCAGAAGCGACCTGAGAGGAAGGGAGCCCACCCACATTCCAATTTCAAATCCTGGGCCTGTTGCAGGATAGTGTGACCTCCTTTCTGCAGGTGACTTAAGCCCTTCAGTCCCTCCAGTACAGTGGAGGATAGTGCCCTTGGCACTGGATGACGGACCTGCCTGCTAAGTGATTTAGGACTGAGACCTTCTCTCCAGTCATTTGCTGACTACTAACAATGGAGTTTGTTTTGTTTTGTTTTTAAAAAAAGAGTCCTTTTCACACGCTGATCTCACTCTTGGGGGCTGTGAGGAAACAGGGGAATCTGGGAGAAAGCTTAAGGCCTGGCACTTCAAGAATGGGAGGAAGTGTGTAAGGGCCAAGGGTTTTTGTGTTCTGGTGCTGGGTGGGACTGACTAGCCACTCTGGCATGCAATCAACAAATGTCTTGCCAAGTCGCAGGGGCAGCAGGATTCCAGCAAATTCACTATCATTTTTCTCCCAGCGGTTCATTTTTTTTCCTGTACTGAACCAACCTTTTATATTCTTTTAAGACAAAAGTCTCAGAACTGAGACTGTTGGTAGAGTACTTGCTTGGGAAAGCAGGCTTGGTAGCTTATGTCCACAATCCCAGCACTCAGAAGGTAGTCAGGAGGATCAGAAATCCAAGGCTCTCTGATGTGACCTAGGAAATTTAAGGCTAGCCCTATTTGAGACCCCCACATCTCAACTTAAAAAGGGGTGGGGAGAGGAGAGACAGTTCAGCGGTCTAGACAGTTTGCTGATCTTAGAAGACCAGACAGTTCTGGAGGCTTACCTGTGTCTCCCTCCTGGAAACCTCAAGGCCCTCTCTGGCTTCCGTGAGCAACACACACAAACACTAAAAATGATAAACAAGTGGAGAAACGGTCCAGCAGTGAAGAGCGCTGGCTACTCTTCCAGGGACCTAGGTTCAATTTACAGCACCCACGTGATGTTGAAAACCATCTGTAACTCTAGTTCCAAGGTCCTCCCAAGTTCCAGGAGAACCAAAGTACTTGAGACACTAGCCACTGAGAAGTTCTGGCTGGATCGGCTCATCCTTTGTTGGGGACTGTGGACCCCCAAACCCTGAATTTCCTGTGGCCCCCTGCCTGCCGGAGTAAACAACTTGTTTTCCTATGCTTGCAGCTGCTCTGAGCAAACAACTTGTTTTACAGCTGCTCTGAGCACAAGACCCTTGAGAGTTCCTGATGGTAGGGGAGTGGTTTCTGGTGGGCTTGCAGCTAAGAGTTAGGGCATGGCCATTAGTCAGTGAGACCCTATATAAGCTGCCCTATAACACAATAAAGAGCATTCTTGGCGTTTCCCAAATCTGTGTGTGTTTCAATCTCCATCCCTTTGCCCGACTTGCCAACCATAGCGCAGTGCGTAGTGTGTAGAGCAGGTGTTGCCCTACAACCCTTCACTCAGGAAACCATTCTACAGCATGGAGCAGACCCCAGGACATCCAGGATACTGCTGCTTTTTGAATGGGTGCATGGGGAGGTCGGGGGTGGGGGCAGGGGTCCCTAGCGACCTCTTTCTAGACTGGTCCAGAGAGCTGCTGGATTTGTTCATCTGCAGCTTGGATTGGAGGCCAAGGAATTTGACTTGATTTTTTTTTTTTTTTTTTTGGTTTTTCGAGACAGGGTTTCTCTGTGGCTTTGGAGCCTGTCCTGGAACTAGCTCTGTAGACCAGGTTGGTCTCGAACTCACAGAGATCCACCTGCCTCTGCCTCCCGAGGGCTGGGATTAAAGGCGTGCGCCACCATCGCCCGGCTTGACTTGTTTGATCTTTTGGTTTTTCAAGACAGAGTTTCTTTATAGTTCTGGAGCCTGTCCTGGAACTAGCTTTTATAGACCAGGCTGGCCTCGAACTCACAGTTGAGCGCCTGCCTCTGCAGATTAAAGGCATGCACCACCACCGCCCGGCAACACTTGACATTTTCATACCAGTTCCTTTTACTCTAGAGCAGGAAACAGGTCATGCAAGAGTTCCTGGGAGTGAGGGTGAAAACAATCAAAATACACTGTACAGGCCGGGTGGTGGTGGCGCACGCCTTTAATCCCAGCACTCAGGAGGCAGAGGCAGGCGGATCTCTGGGAGTTCGAGGCCAGCCTGGTCTACAAGAGCTAGTTCCGGGACGGGCACCAAAGCTACAGAGAAACCCTGTCTCAAAAAACCAAAAAAAATAAATAAATACACTGTACACATGTATGAAAACCTCAATTAAAATTAAAATTGAACATATCGTTCAGCATTCAGGAGCACGAGGCACAAGGATCAGGAGGTCAAGGCCATCCAAGGTTACAGTAAGACCCTGTCTAAAGAAAGGGATATGAAAGCTGGGGGACCAGAAGTTCAAGGGCACCCTCAAGAGAGTTCAGGGTTAGCCTGGGCTATATGAGTCCCCGTCTTAAAAACAAAAACTTAACAAAACAAAATCTCAAGCTTGTTTATTGCATTCTTTTAAAATGAAGGCTTTCCAGTGTACCTGGGTTCAATTCCCAAGACCCACATAATGGCTCACAACCATCTATAATTCCAGTTCCATGGGATCCACTACCATCGTCTGGCCCCTATGAACATCATATACAAGATACACAGACATACATGCAGGCAAAACACTTAATACACACAAATCTTTAAAAATAAAAGCTTTAGGGCCAGCTGTGGTGACACACACCTTTGATTCCAGCAGAGGCAGGCAGATACCAAATTTGAGGTCAGCCTGGTCTACACAATGAGATGTCAAAACAAAAACAAAGTAAAAATGGATTTGTGTGTGTGTGTATGTGCACTAACCACACACCTATGTAAGAGGCCAGAAGAGGCCACTGGATCCTCTGAACTTGACTATAGGGACCTGATGTGGGTACTGGGAACTGAACCCAGATCCTTGCAAGAGCAGAAAGCTCTCAGCTACTAAACCACGTCTCCAGCTCTATTTTTCCCCTATAAGGATGTAAACTTGGGGGGCTGGAGAGATGGCTCAGTGGTTAAGAGCATTGCCTGCTCTTCCAAAGGTCCTGAGTTCAATTTCCACAACCACATGGTGGCTCACAACCATCTGTAATGAGGTCTGGTACCCTCTTCTGGCGTTCAGGCATACACACAGAAAGAATATTGTATAATTAATAAATAAATAAATGATGTAAACTTGGTTGCTTGCCAAAGGCGCTTATAAACAGGAAGTGAAGAGGGACCCCCTGTCTGGTCCCCTAAGAAGCTTGGATTTGTCTGGGACTTGCTGGGAAGGACTACGTCTAAACCATGAGGGGAGGAAGGCAAGAATTCTCACGGTACTGAAGAGTCATACATATAGCTTCCCTTTCGCAGGGGCCTTACAGACTCCACTGTATGAAGTGTTTGACATTTGGACACATGATCTGCTGGTTTACAGATGTTACGACCATTATTCTCACCTGTTATTTACACCGGCAAGGCATGATGGTGCTTGCCTGGTATCCCAGAACTGGAGGAGGAAGCAGGAGATCAGTACTGAGTGCCCCTCACTACATAGTGTAAAGCTATGTAAAACCCCATTTAAAAACAAACAAAATTACAAAAATAATAACAACAGAAGTTGTAAGAAGATAAACAAAAGGCCAAGGGTGA
The DNA here is from genome assembly GCF_037038515.1 of Microtus pennsylvanicus. Classification (NCBI taxonomy): domain Eukaryota; kingdom Metazoa; phylum Chordata; class Mammalia; order Rodentia; family Cricetidae; genus Microtus; species Microtus pennsylvanicus. The sequence goes on along the minus strand of NC_134579.1, from coordinate 144,981,018 downwards.
TAAATGCCACAAGGAAAGGGACTAGAGTACTAGAAGGTACTATAATTTACAGCAGGATGCTAAGGGAGATTGCAGTGAGACCTGAATCTTGAGCAAACATCTAAGGGAACCGGAAACCCTGTGATTGATTAATCACAGGAAGAGCTTCCCTGGAGGTGGATATGAAGATACAGCTCAGGGGTAATGGAGGTGTGGCTCAGTGGTAGAGCCCCTGCCTAGAATCCCCCAGTGAGGGGCTGGGGTGTGGCTCAGTGGTAGACCACCAGCAGAGCTGTGGTCTGCATACATTCAGCACTGGTGGCAGGCTCTGCTGGAGAGGGGTTGTACCAAGGACTGGGACACAGTGGAGGGACAGACATGGGGTGAATGTTTGGAGAAGACACTGCTTGTAAGAAGAAAGTAACAAGATGCCTGGGCTGGTCATAGCACTTTATTGAGGGGCGGGGCTCCAATATCTCCTCTGCTACAACCTGAGGAAAGAAGGCAAAGTTGAGGTGAATGAGTGCAGGAGCATGCCTCAATGCCTCTTCTGGTTTGGGGCTTCTATACCCTTGGGCACCACACCCTCTCCACCCCTACTCTAGATTCCTGGACCCCCACCAGTTGACCAGTCAGAGGGTTTGAGAAGGGCTCCGGAACTGGCAGCTTTCAGAGGGAAGGAAGACTACTGTGGGGCAAGCAAGTCAAAGGCACAGGATGCCGGGTAAGCCTCACATAGGAGAACCTCACTTACTGTATCTCGCGGAAGGCCCTCTTCTCCACCAGCTTCACTTTGAATTTCCGCTTGAACCTGGAAAAGGGGCAAGCATGGTGAGCATCCCTTATATCATCGCATGGTGAGGAAGGGTCATGTCAGTCCCCTCCCATCCTTCCCATTACAGCAGGTCTTACTTGGCTCGTTCCCGGGGCTCGATCATATTTCTTTTCTGAAAGCTCTTGAACCTGTCCCGGAGAATGTTACCTTCTGGCTGGGGGACAGAGGGCAGAAAGACTTTACAGCAGGGCCTGGGAAAAAGAAGGCAGGTCCTAGACAGCGCTGGGATCCAGGGGGAGCTCAGTGTTGTATTGGCGTCAATGTGTGCTATTCTGTCGAGGCTCAGAGGACAAAAATGCAAAACTAGGGCTGCAAAACTGGAGCCTCAGTGCCAGGCCAGGCTCCGAGGCAGAGCTTGAGGGGACTCACGAGGACTGATATGACCGGCTAGGACAAAAGGCCTTCTGAGGGTCAGAGGCTCACACCAGAACATCCACCCCAACCCTACCCCCGACCCTGTGCCCTCAGACCCCAGGCAATGGCTCAACCGGCCCAGCCCAGGGCAGCCATGGTGTCGCCCACAGCCCCAGAGGGCACGGGGAGCAAGGATGGTTGTCATCACTGGGCACAGGGTCTCCACAGCACCCTGCCACCCTCATGGAAAGTACCTTCAGCGTCCTGAGTGAGCCAGACAACTCAGAGCTGAGCTGCACATCAATGTCAGGGTCCTGGTACCTGCAACAGGGTTGAGGACACTCAGGGGTTTGGCTCTGATAGGGCTAGGGAAGTACAATGTAGCCTGGAGACCTCCATTTCCCAGCACACTAGCCCGGGCCTCACTTGAGCCGCCCCAGCCTGCGGGGCTTGTCAGCCTCGGCCAGTCGCCGCATGCGCCGCTGCTCCTTCCGCCGTGCCAGCTCTGCCAGTCTCCGGGCCACCTGGGCCTTGATCCCACGCAGTCTGAAAAGCTCCTGATGCTGAAGCCGGGCTGCCCGCAGTGCAGCCTGCTGCACCCTCTGGGAACAGAGATTAAGAGCTCACTCAGCCTAGTGCTTTCTCCATCCAAGACCCCTTCAATGGCCCTGGGATCAGGTCACGCAACAGCTGATTGTCTTATTAACACCTCTGTCTGAGGGCCCTGGAAGGTGGTGCCAAGAGCCCTGTGCTGAACGAGAAGGTCCATGGCCAACATGAGCCCACAAGGTGGTGCTCACCAGCTTGCGAGCGGCCTTCTCCCGCCGCCGTTGCTGCTCTGTCTTCTTCTCCATCCTCTTCTCAGCACCAGCAGGGCCAGGGGGGGAGGTCTCATCGGTCCCATCATCTGTCTCTGGCCGCTCAGTGCAGCCTGGCTCATCCTCGCCATCAGACTCCTCCAGCAGTCCCTCACACATCTCCCGAAACACAGACTCCTAGGGAGCACGGTGATCAGCAAGTGGGGGTGGGTGGGGCGCAGGAGGGGAGTTACAGGTGGCAACAAATGGTGGATGGGGCTCACCTGGGTGGCAGCTTGCTCTGTGGTGGGCAGGGCCAGCTGTCGCTCCAGCTTTTCTGCTTCTTTCTCACGCTGCAGCTCCACCTCGTGGGCCTCTCGAAGCAGGGCCTGGGCAGGGGTGAGAGTTCAAGGAAAATCTAAGTGTCAGGACTGCCCTTCTGACCCCACCCTCTGCCTGGGCCTCAGCAGGGGTCCCAGCAGGCACAGCAGAGCCACTCTCTCTCCCCCTCACAGCATGCTGGGCTCTGGTTAGATGGTCTATTCCCTGAACAGGCAAGTTCCAAAGATGGAAGGGAAGGGGGCCAGAGCTAAGGGGAGAAGGAGCTGTGGGGCAGGGCTGAGGAGAACAAGGACTCCAAACACTGACACCTGCACGTAGTTAGGCCAGACACCCACTCCACACATACCTGGTGATCTTCAAAGGTTGGGTTGTAAGAGGCTCCGGCAGGAATCACCTCTACTGCAGGCACCTGGGAGGGTTTGACGTGGAGGCGTGGTGGTCGCTGGAGAAAGAGAAGACCAGGGAGGCAGGATGAACAGTCAGGCCACCCCTAAAATGCCTACACTGAATCTCCAAGACCAGTGTGACAATATTAAGAGGTGGGGCCTGATGAGGTAGGCCTCAAGAGGACTGAATTTTTGTTTTGAGACAGGGTTTCTCTGTGTAACAGTCCTGGCTGTCCTAGAACTCACTTTGTAGACCAGGCTGGCCTCGAACTCACTAAGATCTGCCTGCCTCTGCCTCCCAAGTGTGGGAGTTAAAGGCGTGTGGCACCATCACCCAGTGAGGACTGACCCTGCACCCTTTTCTGTGCCCAACCTTCCACCATATAAGGACACAAACCAGGCCCACTCCCCTCCCAGATTTCTGGCTGGGGTACGGGAGGAAGAGCTCCATCTGCCTATCTCAGGGTTCCCCTGTGGAGATACAAAGGATCAGGAGATGGAACTCTCCCACATGGGATGCCCTAGTGGAGGCTACAGGCTGACCAGCCAGCTACAGGACCTCACACCCTACACAAGGGACACCTGCCCTTGGGGTGAGCAAGCTCCCCAGACAGGGCTTTGCAGGCCTCTCCTATGACAAGTCACAAGGCCATTAAGGGAGAGGGGGCATTTGCAAACACACGTGCCACGATCTGGATGGTCTACAAGCTTACAAGCACACTGCCGTCTTTGGCTGTGCTGTGGACCTTCTGCTGTCACAGCAAGGTATGGGTGACAATTCTAATGCCACAGGGTCCAAAAGTACTCAGAGGACACAGAACAGAAAATCCAGGGCCACCCAAGATCTTCCAATGGAAATCTCAGGTAACCAGAGTGTCCTCTACATCAAACGTTTTTGCCCACTGCAACTTGTCTCTTCCTTGGTATAGGACCTATACTGAGTGGTCCCCTAGTAGCCCAATCTCTCCCTCACCAGACCCTGTGAGTTCTACAGCTACTGCCTTAGGACTCTGCCCCCCATGCACACATGCTGGCTCAGGGCCCACTGCACACTCTTGGTTGCAGGGGTCTCTGGCCCTGCTCTGCCAATAGCTGACTTGCTCCTCTGGTCTCTAGCCCCAGGGGCTTTTCTCCAGCAATGGCTCCTGGCCTTCCTGAAGCCTGTCCCCAACCTATATTTCCTAGAAATATACAACACACGGACATAAAGGATGAGGTTTCCTCCAGTCCCTCAGGGAGCTATGTAAGTACCACCCCAATATTGCTGAGACAACACAGCAACTGGCTCCAGAGCTCAAGAGACGGCCACAAAGCAACCTCCAACCCGCAGTGCCAGCAGTTTTCAGGCATTGCTTCTTTAACCTGCACCTCCCCAGCTGTCCTAAGCAGGCTGTCACCCACACTCTACAGTTAGAGGAAGGAACGGAGGCTCAAGTGAGGCTACCTTCCCGAGGTGAGACACCATGGGAGCTACGACAGAGACAAAGGTCACTAGGATGACAGGCTCGGAGGTGGGGATGGAGATCACCCAGTAGCTACCCTCCCTAACCCACTGCCTGCCTGTGCAAACTTACCCTCACGCCTTTCTTCTTGGTCTGCTCCAGAAAAAATTCATCTTGACCAACCAATGGCTTATCCAGAGGGTCTGCAGAGAGAGAGCAACTGCAGCGGGCTTTCTCCAGGGACCCTTCCCATCCCTCTCCACTGCAAAAAATCACACTGAAATCCAGGCCAGGGAAGATGCTCAGACCCCCGTGGCCTCAAACCACATCTAGGTGGGATTTGGGAAGTGGGGGAAGATAGAAGGCTGAGGTGGAAGCCCCCACAAGCAGAAAAGGGTGGCATTGAGGACCTCAGACCCCTGTTGGAAGACTGTCACACCAACACATGTAGTGTATGCCCTTGACTGCCATATTCTTGAACAGTATACAATATGTATACAGTGTACAAATCAGAGCAGAATCACTCACTGTTTGGGTTCCAGAGGTCATAGAAGGGCCGCTCAACGATGTCTTGCGGCCCAGGTTTGACCTTTGGTGCAGGAGGGCTGAGGAGCCGGGCCTGGGCCTTGCGCACCTCCCTGGGCAGCTCTCCCTGCTTTGCCAGCTTCTCCCATAGCTCCTTCTTCCGTCTGAGCTTCTTGGCATTGGGGACCTGGTGTGCGAGGATGCTGGATAAGGGGAGAGTGGCATCTGATAAGGTGACAGCTGAGCAGTGGCCAGCCCCTTCCAACTAGGCTCTTCCTGCCTCAGCAGCCTTTCTCTTGTCTACCTCAGAGTTGTCTCCTTGTGAAATGGCTCAACGCACACCTCATGCCCACTACTTCAAGTGGATCTGAGCATTCAGAATATCACATCTCCGGGCTGGAGAGATGGCTCAGTGGTTAAGAGCATTGCCTGCTCTTCCAAAGGTCCTGAGTTCAATTCCCAGCAACCACATGGTGGTTCACAACCATCTGTAATGAGGTCTGGTGCCCTCTTCTGGCCGGCAGACATACACACAGACAAAATATTGTATGCATAATAAATAAATATTTAAAAAAAAAAAAAAGAATATCACATCTCCCACACTCCACCTCAGGGCAGCCTAGCCTGCTAGCCTATTCTCTTCTATGACAGACACTAAGCCCGAATCTCCTGTGCCCTGGAGCCTCTCTACCCAACAGCCCCTAGCTGGTCCAAGCTACCCTGTTGCCTTGGTACTAGGGCTGAATCCTCTAAGACACTCTCCACCAACCCAGTGGCCTCCCAACTGCCACCATCACCCCACCTTCCTAAACAGAGTCTTTAGGGCCCAGAGCCGGAGGGACTCACTCTTTGGGAGCGGGGATCTTAGACTGATTCTCAAGGGTAAGGTCAACCCGTAAGGGTTTCTGGAGACGTTGTGACTTCTTCTGGACCCAGGTCTTCTTCTTGCTCCGTTCTGCAGCAGAGAACAGTCCTCACCTTAGGCCTCCCCATCTTCATAAACCAATCCTTGACTTCAGGTCAACTGGGGCTGCAGCCCAGACTATCCAGCACATAACCTAATTCCCAGACTGTTCTTGTTCACCTACAGGGAAGATCCCAGAAGCCCAGATCTGACCCACCCAGGGCCAAGATCAGCAAGAGGCAGGCCTTGTGATGGGGACTAAGTCCCCACAGACCCATCTGGAGGGACTCAGAGACACAGCAGGGAAAGGACCTCAGAACTAACTGGGAAGAGGGCAGGCATCCAGGGACACTGAGACTCAAGGAGGACCTGCTGTGGCCATCTCTCAGCACTCTTGCTTTCTACTTCCAAAGGCCACTGGGAAAGGAAGAATTCTACTGCTAGCCTTTAATCCTTTTAATCCCAGCACTCAGGAGGCAGAGGCAGAAGCACACCAAGGAGACCACGTATGGTGGTATATACCTGAAATACTAAACTCTGGGGGCTGAGGCAGGAGGATTGAGTCTTTGGCCAGCCTGAGCTAGACAGAGAGAACCAGGGGATGGGATGTAGCAGTGGCAGAGCGCCTGAGGAGCACAGGGCCCTGGGATCCGTCACAGCACTGCCAACAGTAACAGCAGCAGCAAGACAGCATGAAAAACTGAGTGCCGGACTGGAAGCCTGGCGACCTGACTTCAATCCCTGGAACCAGGGTAGAAGGAGAGCTGACTCCTACATGCTGTCTTCTGACAATATGCGTGCTATGGCACGTGAACAAAAACACACAGAATAAATGTAAGAACAAAAACTTTCTTTAGGGATAAAACTCTGTAGCTTGAGCCGGGTGGTAGTGGCTCACACCTTTAAACCCAGCACTAGGGAGGCAGGAATAGGCAGTTCTCTGTGAGTTCAAAGCCAAGTTGGTCACAAACAGAGTTCTAGGACAATCAGAGCTGTTTACACAGAGAAATCCTCCTATCTCAAAAACAAAAACAAAATAAAATAAAATTTAAAAAAATCTTTGTAGCTTGGCCCATTGACCCCTACCTGTAATCCAAGTACTTGGGAGGCTGAGAAAAGGATGTGAATTCTAGGCCAGTTTACGGAGTGACCCTTTAGCTAATTTGGGTACAGAGTGAGACCTTGTTTCATAACAAAAACAAGCCAGGCGGTGGTGGCGCACGCCTTTAATCCCAGCACTCGGGAGGCAGAGGCAGGCGGACCTTTGTGAGTTCGAGACCAGCCTGGTCTACAAGAGCTAGTTCCAGGACAGGCTCCAAAGCCACAGAGAAACCCTGTCTCGAAAAACCAAAAAAAAAAAAAAACCAAAAAAAAAACTTAGAAATCACTTAGTTAAGCATAAATAAGCCAGATTCAGAAAGATAAACACCATGTTTTCCCTTATATGTAGAACCTAGATTTAAAACTACATGCATAGGCCTAGCTGTGGTGGTACACGCCTTTAATTCCAACAGAGACAGATTTTGGTGAGTTCAAGACCTGCAAGTTGCAGGCCAACAAGACGGAATACTAAAACCTTGTACCAAGAAAGAAAAACAAACCAACCAACCAACCACACCAAACCAACGCCCACTTGTCACAAAATTAGAAAGGGAACTGTGGGACCGGAAAGAGACCAGAAAGACGTTAGGGTTTAGCAGTCATACACACCCAGTGTTTGCAGATGACGGTGTGTGTGTATGTGTGTCTGTGTGTGTGCCCAGTACTCCCATGGAGGCTCACAACCGTCTCTAACTCCAGTTGCAGAAGATCTGATGCTCTCTTTTGATCTCTGGGAGCACCAGGCACACATGTGCCATACATATACATGTAGGCAAACCACTCATATACATAAATAAATTTGTTAAATTTTTTAGACAGAAAACAAAAGGGAGAACTATCAGAAGGGAACCCGCTAAAGAAGTAGGGAGGGTGGCGGGAAAGGGAGTAAACAAGAATAAAGTATGGTGACATTAAGTCATCATGATGAAGCCCACTTCACTATATGCTAATGTAAAAGTGAGCTTAAAAAGTTCCTGTGCCCCCATGCAGCTTCCCTAAAAGGATCTTCTGACTCACGTTGTGAATATTTGCTAGCGAAACTCCCAGCTTGCTCTGCAAAGCCACTGGCTATCCTGGTTGGCCAGGCACCAGCTTGTTTTCAGTGCCTGCTGAATCACTTTTGAGTGTTTTTCTGCCACACTGGTGAAAGCCCCAATGAATCATCAAAGCAATCCCTAACTTGCCCTTGTCTTTGTGTCTCAGCAGGTCCAAAACCAAGTTCCTAGGGCCAGTTTGTCAAGACACGTTTCCTACCTACTGGCCAAAGCAGATCTCACTGTGTAGTCCTGGCTGCCTCTGCCTCCCGAGTGCTGGGATTAAAGGGGTGGATTAGCACACCTGCCATCATGCCCTTTTAAACAAGGGACTGAGGGATACAGCTCACTGATATTTGCCTAGCCACGTGTGAGGCCTGGGTTCAATCTCCAGAGGAAAAAAAAACAAACAAGAAGATTTCTTTTCTTTTCTTTTTTCTTTTTGTTTTTTCAAGACTGAGTTTCTCTGTAGCTTTGGAGCCTATCCTGGAACTTGCTCTGTAGACCAGGCTGGTCTCGAACTCACAGAGATCCACCTGCCTCTGCCTCCCAAGTGCTGGGATTAAAGGCCTGCAGAACCACCGACCAGAAACCAGGCTGGTCTTAAACAAAGGCAATCCCCCTGCCTCTGTCTCCCAAGTGCCACCACATTCCCCTAAAATGCTGGCTTTTTAAATAATGGCGTCAATATAGATCTCTTGTGATGCAAGACTCACACAAGATCACAAACGCACTCCTTACCTTTTTTCTTGGATCCAGTGTCCACGAAGAAGAGCTTTTCATTTGGTGCCTCGGCCAACAAGCCACTGAAAAATAAGAATGCAGACCATTATCTAATATAATGCTGGGAAGACAAAGACCCTTCTAAGGTGCGGCCCAATTCTCTGGGTCCATTCCAACACCTCCTCAAACCCTGGGATCCAGGAAAACTGAAGCTTGGTATGTCTACACACTGTCAGGCCATCCAGAGCGGCCCGGAGAGACCCTATGTCAAAATTTAAAAATAAGCCTAAAAGACATTTAAACTTTGTTGGAATTTCTGTAAACTTTATTAAAAGACAGCACTAGTAAGTCTATGACCCCGAAATCCCCCGGAGCCGGAAGTCCCCTGCCGGTCTCGTACCAGGCCGCAATGAGCGAGCCCAAGCTAGCGGTCCCCGCCCCACGTACCCGGTCGTGCGCTCCTGCAGCCGCACGTCGTCTAGGAACTGGTCTACCTCTAGCCCCAGCGGCTCCTCAGCGAGCCTCCTCCAGCCGCGTTTCTTGTTTCTGGGGCCCCGCCGCCGCCGCCTCAGAGCCGGATCCACCGAGGTGGGCCGCAGCCCAAGGAAGCCAGAGTCCGCATGGCTTTTCGAGCCGCGCTTCTCACCGCCGCTGCTACTTCCCGCCGCCATCTTCTTAAAGGAAGAGCTCGGTCGCTCAAACTCTGATATCCGGTTTGGAGTGTCCGCAACGCACTAGACGTATATCATGACGCACTTCCTGTTGCAACCATCTTGGTAAAGTGTAGTATTCTAAAGAGGTGGAGGAAGGCTATCTTGGTAAAGGATAAATGGTTTCTCTTCCAGGCTTTTGTCTTTTTTAAATTTTTATTCTCGGCCGGACAGTGGTGGCGCACGCCTTTAATCCCAGCACTTGGGAGGCAGAGCCAAGCGGATCTCTGAGTTCGAGGCCATCCTGGTCTACAAGAGCTAGTTCCAGGACAGGCTCCAAAGCTACGGAGAAACCCTGTCTCAAAAAACCAAAACAAAAAAAAAAAAAAACTTTTTTATTCTTATCTTATGTACATTGGTGTTTTGCCTGCATGTAGTTCTGTGCGAGGGAGTCAGATCCCTCCCCTGGAACTGTTATAGGCAGTTGTGAGCATGTGGGTACCGGGAATTGAACCCTGGTCCTCTAGAAGAGCGGTCGGTGCTCTTAACCGCTGAACCATCTCTCCAGCCCATTTTTTTTTTTAAAGTCCACATGTAGTCCAAGAAAGCTAAGAACTCTCAGGGTAGTACAAGATGACCTTGAATTCCTGATCCTTCTGCCCTCGCCTACTGCCACCCTACCAAGCTCCAATGTTTGCAACTTGGACAAACATTCTGACCTGTGGAGAGTAGGCTGTGTAGATTCTTTTTTTTTTTTTTTTTTTTTTTTTTTTTTTTTTTTTTTTTTTTTGGTTTTCGAGACAGGGTTTCTCTGTGGTTTTGGAGCCTGTCCTGGAACTAGCTCTTGTAGACCAGGCTGGTCTCGAACTCACAGAGATCCGCCTGCCTCTGCCTCCCGAGTGCTGGGATTAAAGGCGTGCGCCACCACCGCCCGGCTGGCTGTGTAGATTCTTGGGTCTCGCTCTGAGCAATATACCTTTCCCGCTGTTCTGAAATTTTGCTCAAGCTATTTGTTTTTAATTCTTTGACAAATTTCATATGTTACCTTGGCCATTTTTACTTGCATCGCCTGTATAAATCACCTTTGCCACTCCTGCTGCCCCGCTCTTCTTCCCAGCAGTCTCGTCTCTCATGTCTTCTTTCGTTATACACGGGATTTATTAAGATTGTTTGTATGAGCTTGAGATGAGTGAAAGGTTAGTCACTAGATCAAAGTCAACTATGAGCGCCTACACCACTGGAAGACATCACTCCTCCCCAAACAGTAATACCATAGGGGTGGAGTCGGGTCAATTTCTCTTTAACTTTATTAAAGAAGATGCTGGACATGGGACTGCCAAGAAGACTCAGGTAAAGGCTGTTGCTGACAAGCCTGGTGGCCTGAGATTAATCCCCAGAACCCATATGATGGAAGCAAAGAGCCAACTTCTGCAAGCAACTTCACAACCTTCACAGGGCATGCTGTGGGGCATGTTTGCTTACACACACACACACACACTAAAAAAAAGCTGGTAGTCATGATTCTAACCCTATCTACTCAAGGCAGGAGGATCACGTGATCATGGGCCATCCTGTACTGCAGAGTGAGTTCCAGTAACTTAGGGGGTCACAAAATGAAGAACAAGGACTGGGGAGAAGACTCGATGTGCTTAAGAGAGCTTTCTGGGCAATCAATGAGGAGCTGAATTTGAGTTCCCAGAACTTACATAAGAAGCTGAGTATGTGGTCTGGAGAGATGATTTAGCTGTTAAAAGCACTGGCTGTTCCCAGACCCACATGGTGGCTCACGACTGCCTGTTACAACTGCTCTTTGGAATGCACACACCTGTGTACATGCATGCATGAATACATACATACACATAAATGAAAAAAGTGAATTTTTTAAAAAGTTCCAATCCTAAAATATTGGAAATCCATCGAAGACCTTTAGGAAGGTGCAAGTTGGACACAGAATGTGATACTCGAGCAATGTTAGTTGCGTACGTTATTTACAGGCTTAGGAGGGGACTCGGAATCATTGCTCTCGGGCTTGATACCATACAGTGCCTTAGTTTTCTTTCTTGGCTGTAAAACAGGAGTAATAATGCTGTTATTCTGAAGATAAAAGTTAATACATCTAAAGTACTTAAAGTACTGCCTAGCATCTGAATGAGCTACTGCCGCTGCCTCCACCCCCACCTCACCCTCCCAGGCGCCCCTGGGAAATGGTAGTCAACTGAAGGGGTCTACAAAGTATTACAAAGATTTTTTCCTCCCGTTGTGCTGAGAGTGGAAACAGCCCTGTGCAGTGCAGGAAGGGCAGGCACTGGTAACACTGAGCCCCAGCCATACCACACGACTTTTTTTCCTCTCCAAGACAGGCTCAGTCTGGCCTGCTGCCTGGGACTACAAACTCTTAAGGAAAAAGACGCGGGGAGGGAACACATCGCGCCAGGGTCACACAGCGAAACTCGCAGGGTGTTGAGATGATGGCCTGGACTGAGTCACTGACCGCCTTTCCGCTTGATTACGCCAGAGGGCGTCCCTGGCCACAGAGTGGGACTTGAGCGTGGGTGGGAGGCTCTCCAGGCCAGCGTGTCCTGGACGTGGTGGGTGTGGGCCAGGCGTGAGCCCTGTGCATTCAGACACTAATCCCTCCTCCCCCAAGACCCGGTGGTTTTGGGCTACAAGATCTGCTCTAATGCATTTGCATCGTGTCAGTGCGCGCTGGAGGGCGCTTTGGGGACGAAGGGCGCGTTGTACCCAAACTGGCACAGGTCCACGCCCAGGTCTGGGTTCCCAGGCCCTGAGGCGGGAGGGAGGGATGTCCCCGGGGGTGGGGAGGGCCCTGAGTAACTTTTCTTTGGAAAATATGCAGGGCTGGCCCCCAGCCCGAGACTGAGTCAGCGCAGTGTTGAGTCACAGGCTGCACCGCCCTTGTGAGCCAGAACGGTCCCCCATGCACCTCTTCCCTAGGGGTCTTCCTCCCCAAAATAGCCTGACAATGAAACAAGCAGCAGTCTTGGCTTTATTGGCCCTGTGGGGGACACTCTTGGGTTCCCAGCCCCTTCCAGCTGCCCCCCATCTTCTCCATGATGTCCCCCACCAGGGGTGTTGAAGACAGGCATGGGGATCCCTTTAAGGAGAAAAGGCTATAGCACCAAGAATTCCCAATCCCCCAGAATATCCGTGAAAACTCTGGCTTCAGTAAGTGCCTGTCACCCCTGGGGCCTCTGTCTTTGGTAGGGACTCTATTTGAATATGACCTGAAGGTGGAAAGAGGGACCCGCTACTGGGGTCCCCAGCACTGGGCACATGCTGGGGATGCTGGGGGCACCGGGCAGAGGATGCAAACCATCCTTGAAGGAGCTGGGAAGCTGTTTTTAATCTGCTGCAGAATCTTTGTGAAAAGGGTGTATTCAGAGTTCAAGGTTTGTGGGAAGAAAGTGACAGAAACGGGCCCATATGAGGAAGGAGGAGGTCAGGTGTCTCCCTCTGAGCCCCCAATGGTCCCGAGACCTGAAGACATAATGGAGTAGGGAGCTCTAGCATGGCTGAGTAAAAGGAGCTGCTTACCTATAAAAAGGGACAAGGGGTCTTGCTGGTATCAATGTTTGTGTGACTATGAAGATGTCACACTCCTGAGAGTCTGTTCCACCAGGGCCCGGCATACAGTAAGTGCTCAATAAATATCCAATGGGGCTGCAGATATGCCTCAGTTGACAGAGCGCTTGCCTAGCTTGCAGGAGACCCTGTGTTCACACCCCAGCACTGCATAGACCAGGAAGATGAAATATCCAGGCCATCCTCAGCTACATAGGAAGTTCAGGGGTATCCTGGGCTATCTGAGACATTGTTTTAAAAAATAATAATAAAAGGAAAAAAGTCTCTATATGAATGATGGATGGATGTCTGTGTGTTTCTGTATGATAAGCCCTTGTGTATGTGAGGGTGGAGCTGTGAAGGATGGGACAGAGAAGGTTTGTCACTACCCCTGGTCCTCTATAAGTGCTTTGACTGAATGTCCTTACAGCCAGGAAGGGTGGGCAGAGAGGGTGGTGGGCCAGAGCAGGGATCTGCGTGTAGCCGTGTAGCCAACTGGAGCTGGGGAGCCACAGCAGGGCAGAGTGGGAGGGAGGACCATCAATCGCGCTGTCTCACTCAGCAGAGCCCTTCTGGCGTCGCTTGGAAGGTGGCACGAGGCGGCGGGGCAGGTTGGTGGGCAGCCCGTGACCCTCGAGCTTGGCCTCGATGAGATGGCTGGCCAGGGCGAACTCCTCATCATCCAGCATGCCATCTCGATCAACATCGCTCAGCTTCCAGATCCGCCCCAACACAGAGTTGGGAAGCTTGGTGCCTACCATCCAGGTTTTGGCCTTGGAACCACTCAGCTTGCCATCGGCAGGCGCCAAGTTATAGAAGATTTCGTCATATTTGGACTTGTCCTTGGTCACCACCCATTCGGCATCATCTTCTGAGCCCTCCTCGCCATCCTCCAGTGCCTCGTCAGGGCCCCGCTCCACGAAGGGGCCCATGTGGGTGCCCTCAAACGCACCACCCTGCACGCCAACCTCCACACTCTCCAGCTCCTCCTGCCGAAGCAGCGGCATAAGCTTAGCAATGTCGTGTGTCAGCATCTCATCCAGAGCCTCCAGCAGCTTCGGCTTCAAGGAGTGGAACTTAGTGAAGTCATGTGCCATCAACAGCTCCTGGGGGCGGGGGGGTGGGATGGAGAAGCTAAATGTCAGGGGGCACCATCGCAAGGTCATGCCCTTAGCCCCTCACTACTAGGCGGGGGCTCTCTTACTAATGAGCCCTGTCCTGTTTTACTTTTTTCCCACTTTGAGTCAGGGTCTTGTGAAACCTAGGCTACCTTCCAACTCACGGTGTAAGAAAGGATGGGCCAGGTGTCGGTGGCGCATGCCTTTAATCCCAGCACTCAGTCTTGAACTCACAGAGATCCACCTGTCTCTGCCTCCCAAGTGCCGGGATTATAGGTGTGTGCCACCACCGCCTGGCCCGAGTATTTTTTTAATTCATTATTGTTGTGGTTGTGTGTGCGTGTGTGTGTGTTTACATGAGTTCATGTGCACCACATGCATTTGGGATTCCGCAGAGGCCCAGAGAGGATCTTGTAGCCCCAGAACTGGAGTTACAGATGGTTGTGAGCCACCTTGTGTGGTGCTAAGAATTGAACCTGGGTGTTCTAAAAGAGCAGTCAATATTCTTAACCACTTATCCATCCCTCTAAAGTTCCCCCCCCCACAGACCTCTTTTTTTTTTTTGAGATAGGATCTGACTATGCAGCTCAGACTGGCCTAGAACTTTCTGTGTAACTTAGGCTGGCCTTGAATTTCTGATCATCCTGTCTTTGACTTCCAAGCCTAGTGCTAAGATTAATAGGCATGAATCAATATGCCTGACTATAACTCGGCTTTAATGTGATTAGTGACTACCATATTGGACAGCACAGCTTGGACCATTTCCTTCAAAGTAAAATATAGTGTCCTTAAAGACAGAGGCTGTATTCATCTACCCTTCCCCCTTTAAAGATAGGGTTACATGCCAGGCAGTGGTGGCACACACCTTTAATCCCAGCATGTGGGAGGCAGAGGCAGCAAAGCTACACAGAGAAACCCTGTCTCAAAAAACAAAGACAAACCAAACAAACAAAAAAAGATAGGGTCACAAGTAGCCAGGCTGGCCTTGAACTCCAGTAACTAAAGCTTCTTTGAGTTCCTGATCCTCCTGTCTCTCTATCTTGCTTAGATTACAGGTGTACAGGATCTTGCCTAGTTCCTCTTCCTCTTCTTTTTTTGGGGGGTTTTTCGAGACAGGGTTTCTCCGTAGTTTTTGCCTCTTCCTCTTCTTGTGCTAAAATATTTATTTGGATTTTATGTGTGAGTGTGTGCACCATGTGTGTGCCCATTGAAGTCAGAAGAGGGCATTGGATCCCCTGGAACTGGAGTTATAGATAGTTGTGAACTGCCGGGTGGGTGCAAGGAAAGGAACCCAGGACACCTGCAAGGGCAGTAGCTGCTCTTAAGCTCTGAGCCGCTGACCAGCCCCCCCCCCTTTCTGACTGAAATGCAGACACAATGACTGGAGTTCCTGCAGCCATTAATACCATGGGCAAGCATGGGAAAGAGAAACATAGTAGATCCCTGGCTCCACAAGCAGCAAGCTGCCCTTCCACCCCGAGTATATGCTAGGGTCTTCAAGGGAAAGAAAGTGACTTTCCATGTTAACTGTTACTATGGGTTTTCTCCCCATTCTGTTACCCTAACTCATAAGGCCGGGTTCTGCTGGATGAAAATGGCATCCAGCCCTCTAGCCTTCCAGGCTCCATCTCAGAACCCACAGGAGACTCTCATCAACACCCTGCCACCCTGTCTGGAGCAGCCCCCACCTGCATCTTCTGGCAGTCAGGGAAATCCCCAGGGGAGATGTGGTGCTCTAGCTGGATCTTCGCGAAGATGACAGGCAGCTTGAGGATCAGCTGCTTCTTCTTGTTTTCCTTCCCGAACACCGAGGGCATCTCTTTCTTCAGGTAGCTGATGATGTAAGCATGCACCTGCAGAAAGACATTCACATCTGAGCCCGCAGCACAGTCACCAGGAGGAGACTGGGGCTGGGCAGGGCCTGAGAACCTGCATTCCTTTCTCTGAGGCAGGGTCTCGTGTAACACAGACTGGCCCTGAGCACCTGGTCCTCCTGCTTCTGCCTCCTGAGCGCAGGGATGACAAGTACGAGTCACTATGCACAGCTCTCCTCTTGGGCTTTTTGATACAAGGTTGAACTCTATACCCCAGGCTAGATTCAAACTTACAGCCATCCTCCTGCCTCAGCCTCTTCAATGCTGAGATTGCAGTTGTAAACCCTTATGCCTGGTTGGAACCTCTTTTTCTTATATGTCACAGGTAGATGAACCCTACTGTCCTATCTAGTGGGGTTCAACCTAAGCTCCCCTCTCTGCTAAGCCATCTCAGCCACTCCCAGCTTTAAGCTCCTGCAAGCTGCTGGCCTCACCCAAATACCAGCCCAGAGCTGGGGCTTGCCTCTCTCTCTCTCCTGTCACATTCCTACGCAGTTCCACAGCCTGAGGCCCTCCAAGGCACTGGGGCTCAGCCCAGAATGAGTTGCCCTCAGCTGTGCCTAGCTCTGGAAAGGGGTGTCTAAGCTCTACCCACCTCAGAAACTAGACACTTTGGTTTCTTAAGAATCCTTATGTAGTCCAGTTGGACTCCAACTAGCAATCCCCCTGCCTCCACCTCCCAAATGCTGAGGTTAGAAAGACCTCAATTTGTTGTTTGCATTTTAAAAACGTTTAAATGTGTTTGGGTGTTTTGTGTCTGAGCACAATGTGTGTGCAGTACCCAGAGAAGCCAGAAGAGGGCATCAGATACACAGGGGCTAGAGTTAGAGATAGTTGTGGGTGCTGAGAACCAAACCTGGATTCTCTAGAAGAGCAACCAGAGCTCTTAACTGCTGAGCATCTCTTCAGACAACCCCCCCAATAATTCTTAAGAGCCCCACTGCCCTCCCTGACTGGCCCCTGCAACTTCACCCACGTGCTCTCCCATCTTTCCCCTCCATACACTGCTCACCAGCATTCGCTGACCAGCACACGAACTCGTCCCCCTACCCAGGGCCTTTGCGGATGACCATGCTCTCTACCAGGAGCTCCGTCCCAGCCTCCCCACAGACCATGAAAACCAAGTGTCCTTCTCACTGCCATCTGATTATCTCCAGGCCCTTCTGTCTTCTTCACTGTCCAGCTGAGTCATCATTATTTTATCTGATTGCTCTGTTTCCCTCCATCAAACTACAAGCTCTGCCAGCTCAGGCCTTGTCTGTTTCCTCTGCAGTCCTGGGACAATATGCACAGTGTCCCTCAGGAAATCATTGTGGGATAAACCACTGAACTTGAGAACCTTTGAACCACATTGTCGTAAGTTATCAAAAAGTGAGCGAGAATGGCAGAATGACAAATGCAGGCATGTCTGCTGTCTACGGGCGGCTCCATCGCCGAATGAGCATGTCAGATGGAGATAAAATAAGCTGGAGATGCGGGGCGATGTGGAAGGGCAAGGCAAAGGTGCTTGCTGCCCGACTGGGTCCCGCATGGTGGAAGGAGAGAACTGACATAAATCGTCCTCTGGCCTTAATATATAGACTGAGGCACGTGAATGCATGACACACATATGTCATGCTCACACACAATAAAACAAACAAGCACACAAAAAAACCAACAGTAATAGAAGAGTCAACTCTTCTCAGATTATAGCCACAAGCATTATAGCATTCTGGAATCACCCCCTTCTAGTGGCTTACACTTCCACCAAAGGGCAGAGCCAGAGAATTCACGCACACCCTGCCTTGTACAGATATGAAACTGAGTTAAGGGAGTGGGTTACGGAGAACCCTTACTGAGCCTTCTTGGCCTTTTGGTTAACATCAAGTTACATTTTCTGAGAGCCCTTAACGGTCTTGTGCCACTGAAGGAGAGCACTCAAGGGAGGTTAAAGCCATGTGTGCTGTTATTGGTGACTGGGGTCTGGGTCATTTGTGAAGGGCGTGCGGGCTAGGATGTGCCACGAAGTGGGATGGCATCATGACGTTTGATCAGAGCCAACCCTGAAGACTAGGATCCCGGGCACTGAGCGAGGCACTGGGAAACTAAGCATGAGCTTGCAGGACCAGAGGAAAGCATAACCTACATTTTTGAGAGGCCAATCAAGAGTAGGGGTGTGGTCAATATGAAAGTCACCGCCTGATACCGGGAGTCAATGGAGAATTTGCGTGGTTGAGCAGTGAAAGCCAGTAAGGAAGAGCAGGGCTTGCCGGAAAAGGCAGTGAGGCGAGGGGCCGAAATGGTCGGGGAAGAGTAGGATTTGAGACAACGAGCCACTTGGGAAGGGCGGGGGCCTGCCAGAGTCGCCAATGGGGCAGGAGTGTGGGGACGCAGCCAGTGAGAATGGGTCAGTGGGGAGGAGGTGTGGCCTCCTAGAGTGTGTTAATGAGGAGGCTTTTGACCTGAGCTGTCAAATAGGAGGGGCGTGGCCTGAGGATGGTCTACTGGGGAGGGGTGTGTCCTGTTTGGGCAAATCAATTGTAGCTTGCTGTACCTGTTAGGGCGAGTCAATGAAAAAGGGCGTGACATACGAGGACCGACCAATGTAAAGAGGTATTGCCTGCGAGGGCGGGCAATGGGAGAGGCGTGGCTTGTTTACTACTCCAGGGGAGTGGCCTTCTAGGGCAGCCCAAAGGGGAGGGGCCTGGTCTGTGAGGACCCTGGCTGAGGACCGTGGCTGGGGCCGGTCGCCAAGGCAAGCGGGAGCGCTGATGGCTTTTCCAGAGAGGAAGTATGGGAAGGTGGCAGGAAGAGATAAGGGGGAGGTGCGGGCTGGGCCGGGGAGCGGGTCGGACTCCGGGGTTTGTCCCGGGTTTCCGGAGCCACCTCCAGCCTAGCTAGGGCGCCAGGTGTCCGGCCTGGCCCCTTGGTCCCTGTGCCGCGGGACCCCAGGTTTGGCTTCTGTTTCCCAACGAGGAGTAAGGGTGAGCCAAGGGGTACTGAGAAAGACGGAGGGAGAGGTGGGAAGAGAGAGAAGACTAGGAAAAAGAGTATGAACAAGAGGAAATAATTGAAAAAGGAAGAAGCTGATGGGGACACAGTGACTAAAGGGACAGCCCTGGCCTCCTGGGACAGACTCTGCCTTGGGTACCCAGTGCTCCCTTCCAAAGCGGATTCCTGCGGTGGGGTTGGAAGCGGTGATTCACTCCTCTCCAGCTCCTTTTAAACCACACCTCAGATGCCTTTACCACCTAGAACCTTCGTGGCCTCTTCTCCTGCCAGCTTCCTGCCCCACCTCCACCCTGGCGGCCTCCCCTGTGAATGCTCCGTTCCATCTCTGGCTCTGAAAGCAAAGCCCTTGCCCTCCTCTTCCTCTCTGAGGCCCAGCCTGAAACAGACTGTGTCCTCCAACCCCCTCAGTCCTTCCTAGACCTGACTCCGCTCTCCAGAAGGCAGCTTTGAGTGCAACCCTGTCATCCTGCTCCAAACCCTTCCTCGTCTCCCTGGTGCCCTTAAACAAAGCACAAGAGCCTTGATGTAGCCCACGGGCTCGGCAGTCTCCAGTCTCACAGTATTCCCTCTGATGCCCTCTCCTCTAAGAAGCCTTCCTGACTTCCCTTCCTGACTGGACGTTGGTTGGCTACCACAGCTGTGGGATAGGTCTCTTTTCTTCCCCCAGCAAAGGGTGAGCCTTAAGACTTCCTTGGATATTCAGACCTTGGAACACCAACTGAGCAAGGCCAAGCAACCTTGGCTGTTACTGCATCTCCAGCAAGTCCCAGCAGAGGGCTAGACACAGGAGTGACTTTGTTCAAGCTGAGGTCCTGCCAAGTGTCATTCATTCCATAAATATTTACAGAGCAATTCAAGCCCAGGGGCTAGGGACACTCAGTGAAGGAATCCTAAGATGCCAAGTTCTGCAGCACTTAAGTGCGGAGTTGAGGAGGCAGAACAGGGCCCTGACAGGCTCACAGGAGGTGACAACACTGAAGGAGTCACAACATGGTAAAGGGTAAATCTGGAGTAGGTATGGTCATTAAGAGAGGGCCACCTTGCTGAGAAGGTGGCATTGGGTGAGCCATATGGACAGAAGAGAAGGCTGCCAGGAAGAGCAAACAGGGAGTACAAAGGCCCCGGGGTAGGACTGAGGTGGCCAGTGTAATGTGCAGTGGCTGATGGAGAGAGTAGAGGTGAGGAGGTAAGGAAAGAAGTGAGCAGCTGTGGTGTTTGAATGAGAATGACTCTCAGAGGCTCAAATATTTGAATACTTGGTCCCCAGTTTATAAAACTCGTTGGGAAGGATTAAGAAGTTTAGCCTTTTTGGAGTAGGTATGCCAGTAAGAGTTGTTTTGTTGTTTGTTTGTTTGGGGGGGTGGGGGTTCAAGGCAGGGTTTATCTGTGTAACAGTCCTGGCTGTCCTGGAACTCGCTTTGTAGACCAGGCTGGCCTCAAATTCACAGAGATGCGCCTGCCTCTGCCTCCCAAGTGCTGGGATTAAAGACGTGTGCCACCACCACCACCTGGCCGGGTATGCCATTAGGGGTGGGCTTTGAGATTTAAAAAGGCCACAGCATCCCCAGTTTTCTCTCTCGGTGCCTTGTGCTGACAGAGACTCTCCGCTATTGCTCCCGCACCATGCTTGCCTGCCTGCCTTCCGTCATGCCCCCCACCATGACGGTCATGGACTCTCTAACCCTCTGGAACCACCACACCAATAGCGTTTCTTTATAAATTACCTTGGTTATGGTGTCTCTTCACAGCTATAGAAAAGTAACTAAGACAGCCAACGAGAGGACTCGGCTTCTGTTCAAGTGGGATGGAAGGAGGGAAAGGAGGCCGGTGATAGGATGGAGACAGACAAGGAAAGATGCCTACTCAGGGCAATGGTGGAAAAGGGACCCTCCACACAGGACTTCCTCCTTCAAGCACTAGATCAACCCATCAGGAGAATTAACTAATCTGGGAGCTAGGTGGTGCCAATTAACTGCACAAGCAGAGAAGAAAGAAAAGTCTGTCCCGAGAATTCAAGACCAACTTAGGTCTCCTGTGACTCCATCAATCCTCCATAGCCTCCCGAAGTCCTCCCCAGTCCCCCTAAGTCCTCCTCAACCTCTTTCAGAACTCTTACAGTTTTCTGACTACCTTCCCCATCTCCTGATCTCCCTTTAAATCCTCCCTCAACTTTTCGAAGTCCCCCCGGGCCCCAGCCTGCCCTGCTCACCCGCACTAGCCGCGCCCTCTTCACTAGGTCGTTGAGCTTGCGCAATGCCGCGTGGCGCGGTAGACCTTGGATGTCACGGAAGAGGTCCTGTTCCTCCAGCTCGAAAAGATGCCTGTTGTCCGGCACAAGGAGCGGCTGGGACCAGAAGGAGCCGATGTAGACGCGCAGGACCTCGGGCGTGCCCACCACCTTGCCCAGCGCCCACATGAGTGCTCCGTAGACACGCATCAGCTGCTGCGTCTCCACCATGTCCGCCTTGTTGAGCACCACGCGGATCTTGTCCTCGTGTCCACGCAAGGCATCGATGGCCTCTGAGAACTCATCGGAAATTTCCAGCTTGTGGGCGTCGAAGAGCAGGATGATGAGGTCCACGCGCTCGGCAAACCAGCGCAGGACCGCTGGGAAGTCGTAGCCTGGAGCAGGCAGAGGACAGGGACCAGAGGAATAGACGTCACACCCTCACACCCCACTCGTTAGCATTCATTTTTTCGAACTGATACTGGATGGTGCAAATGTTCAGATTGTTAACCATGTAATTCCCGCGTATGCCAAGGCTCAGAGTCTCTTACATGTGCCCCATAACTGCCACTTTTCAGGACCCAGACCCTCAAGCCATCTGGCTTCTTGGATGAGGCAACCATGTCCCCCACCCCCTTCACCTCACCCTCTACCCCTCCACTCTCCTGATTCCCAGATCACTGGCTTGTCATTCATTCCTTAGGCAGACACTGGGCATTTGTTTTGACATCGATATATTTATTGGCATTTAAAATCCTGAAGTGTGGGGCTTATGGGATGGCTCAGAGTATAAAGGTGAAGCCACAAAGCCTAACAGCTTGAGGTGGGCCTGCAGCTTTCCTCTGACCGCCACTCATATGCCACGGCATGGACCCCCACACAAGAAATGAAATAAAAATACTTTCAAATGCTAAAGCTGGGGGCTGGAGAGATGGCTCAGCAGTTAAGAGAACACACTGCTCTCCCAGAAGACCCCAGTGCAGTTGGTAAGCAGCACCCACAGCAGGTGGGTTCCAGGGGAGGATCCAGTGTCCTCTTCTGGCCTCCTTGAGTACCACATTCATGCACACAGTTTTTATTTATATTTATTTATTTATTTTTTTTTGGTTTTTCGAGACAGGGTTTCTCTGTGGCTTTGGAGCCTGTTCTGGAACTAGCTCTGTAGACCAGGCTGGTCTCGAACTCACAGAGATCCGCCTGCCTCTGCCTCCCGAGTGCTGGGATTAAAGGCGTGCGCCACCATCGCCCGGCTTTATTTATATTTAAAATATTTATCATTTCTCTGTGTGTGCGCACGCATGTGTGTATGGGTACCTGTAGAGGCCAGAAGAGAGTGTCATACAGACCACCCACAGCTGGAATGACAGATGGTTGTGAGTCACCCGAAATGAGCGCTGAGAAATGAGCTTGGGTCCTCTGCAAGACCAGCAAGTCTTCCTAACCACAGAGCCATCCCTCCAGCACCCGCATAAGGTGGCCAGAGATGATTGTGTACGTCTTGAATCCCCACACTCAGGAGTCAAAGCAGGTGGCTCTCTGTGAGTCTGAGGCCAACCTAGTCTACATAGTGAGTTTCAGGACAGCCAGGGCTGCATAGTGAGACCCTGTCTCAAAGAAAAATCCTAAAATGATCTCAAAGAGGCCCCTGGTATTTCTGAGCCTTCTCCCAGCACTTCCCTGGGACTTGTTGGGTGGGCCAGAAATTGAGAGACAACAGGAGGTCAAGCTACTAAGACTTTTGTGTGTATGTCTGTGTGTATCTGTGTGTGTGTTTATACGTCTATATATATGTCTCTCTGTATGTATATGTGTGTGTTTGTATGTCTGTGTGTCTGTTTCTGTGAGTGTGTCTGTATGTCTGTGTATGCCTGTATGTCTATGTGTGTCTATGTATCTCTCCACGTGTTTTTGTGTGGGTCTGTGTATGTTCATGTGTATCTGTGTGTGTCTGTATATGTCTCTCTGTGTGTGCACATGTCTGTGTGTATCTGTGTCTGTCTGTGTGTCTACGTGTGTGTGTATGTGTGGGTGGGTGGTGCACATGAGTACAGGTATCCATGGAAACCATAGGTGTCAGATCCCCTGGAGCTAAAATGACAAGTGGCTGTGAGCAGTCCAGTGTGGGTGCTGGGAACTGAACTTGGTTCCTCTACAAGAGCAATTCGCACTCTTAGCCACGGAGCCATCTCCCCAGTCGTGCTATGTCCTTGCCACCCTATATGTTTAATAATTTGTGTCCATCCATTCACTCATTCCTTCCTTCCTCTTCTCATCCATGCCCTTCAATATTTCTCACCTTTATTCCTTCACTTCTTCATTCACTAATGAGCAAAACTTAGGAGAGTGTAAAACCCACCCTTGACCTGGCAAACAGGAAGCCCTGCCCTGCCCCCATGTACTACGATATTAGCAAGTAGCTCAACTTTTCTGAACTTGCCCATCCCCTAACATTAAAAAACAGCAATCACGATTGGTTCTGTCTCATAGACAATCAGATGACAACTGAGCTCACCTGTGGGAAAAGCTGAAGACGGTGTGTGCCATTGTGCCCATGAAGACTATTAAAGAAGAAACGAGGCACAAGGGGTAGAGAGAGTGTTCAGCAAATACCAGCCCTAGGCCACCAGACACATACGGGCGACTTAGGACGCATCTCTCCCTGCCTGATTCAGCAGAAGGGGAGGCTGAGGTGGCCCCAAATCTGCCCTTACAGTCTGGGGACAAATCTGTGCCCAGAGTAGTCAAGTTAGGATATGGGGGGCCCTGGAAACTGTGGAGAGTCCCTGAGGGGGTGCTCTGGCCTGGCCTAAGCATAGGTCAAGGAGGACTTCCTGGAAGAGGGGATATAGAGCAACAGCTGGCCAGAAAAGGGACCATCACTGGTGTCCTGACTTGAGACTCACTTGCCCCACAGAATCCAGTAGACAGCAATTTATGTCCCCATTCTCCAGCTGAGGAAACCAAGATACAGAAGTCGTGCAGGCAGGAGGCAGCCGAACAGGAGTCACTTCAGTAGCTGTAGCTGCATGTTCATCCCCCCACTCTCACCCCAACATGGGCCCCAGGAGGCAGCCTGCCCCTTGCTGATGGGAGGGGAAGGAAGGGCCAGGTCACTGCAGGGGCAGCAGCTGGGCCTCTCCCCCCTCCCTAGTATCTACATACACCCTGGCCTGGATTTGGAAAGTCTGTCTCATGGGGTTGAGAGGGAGGGGGGAATGGAGAAAGGGAGGGGAGAGGGAGGCAGGGACGTTGAGTCAGTGTGGGAATGGAGACGTGGCAGAGAGACGGGCTGTTCACCCAAGAAAAACAGTCCTGGTTACCGGTCGCCCAGGCACCCATTTCCTCCATACAGCTAACGTAGCCCTTCTCAGGGGTTCCTATGGTTTGTCTCCCTATTCACTGGCGGGAAACTGAAGCACAGAGATACAAGGTGGCTTGGTTAAGTCATTACAATGCCAGGGCACAAAGCCTGGCACGTTGGTGCATGCCCATCATCTCAGTGCAACAGCAGCTGAGGCAGGAGGACTGCCACCAGCTTGGGGCCAATTTGAAATACATAGTGAGTTCCAGACCAGCCTGAAATACAGAACAAAAAGGCTCTGTGTCAAAAAAACAAGGGAATGAAAACATAAGCAGATCTAGACTGGAAGTGTTCCAGCGGGACGCTCCGGGCAACAGTCACATCGGGGCAAGCTTCTCCGGGCAGCCACACCTCTGCCAATGTACACACCTACCACCAAACAGCTGGGTGCATCAGAGTCTCCTGCGCTCAGATTCACACTCCCAGACACATGCTTGTGTGTCGGAGTCTGGGACCTGCACAGATACGCGTGCCACGTGGTCACAAAGATGCTTGGGACACACACGGCATCACAGACGCAGGAATCAGTACACACTCCAGCACGGAGGCCTGTCTGAACACACACTATGTGGCAGAGACACTACTGTGATGTCCACGCTGACCTCCAACTGGTCACAATCCTCCTGTCTCGGCTTTCCCGGCACTGGGATGACAGATGTGCCCTGCCACACACACAAGCTCTCCGGTAATGAAACAATTTTCAACACTGACCTACACAGACGTAAATACAGATTCACGCACACGCACACAGCTGTACAGAGTCACACACAGAGCTGAGGATGTAGTTCACTGGTAGAATGTTGGCCTAGGATCCCCCAGTGAAATGCTGGGGACGTGGCCTGCTTGTTTACTATGTGTGAAGCACCAACACTGCGATAAAAACAGCCTCACAAGATCCCGCCACGTCCCCCGCCCCACACCTTCCCTCAGAATCACATAAAATCACAGCTAGTCACAATTAGAGGTACACAGCACACGTAGCCAGCCCCTGTCACTCTTCCGTCAATTCTTACAACTTCAGAGTCACGGCCACCACGCCACACCTGCCAGCCCACCCCATCACAGGCAGACACACGTTGCCTCCCCTACTCATCACACAGTACTTCCCCAGGATTTACCGTTCTCCCCTCCCCCACAAGTCCCCCTGGACAAACAGGCTCCACCTCCTATGCCTCCAGAGCCGGAGGAAGGGGATCCCCATCCCCACCCCTCATCATCTCCTGCGGAAGTTGGGGCCCTAGGCTCCCTCCATCACTTAGGCCCAGCCCCTGGGCTAGGCACACCAGGAATTCCTCCCGCCCCTGCTCCTCCCCCACCTCCAGCTGGCAGAGCACGGTGACCACTTCTGCAGCTGCCTCCCGTGCTTCTCCCTCGGGGCTGCTCTGCTGGACAGCGGCCAGGGGCACTGGCACTTTTGGAGCCAAACTCTGCCCTGGCCCCGCCTCCTGCCTGGCCTTGGGTCCCCTCTGCCCCACACTGTTGCCTTCTTTGCCCCAATTCCCTGGCCGAGGCCTAGGGATGGGGGTGGTGGTAGGGACAGACAGAAAGGCTGTGGGCCCAGATGCTAGGGTGGGGGAGAAGTTGGGAGGGGCTAGAGTAGGAGCGGGGCTAAAAGACTGGGCAGGGTGGGAGGGGATAGGCTCACTGGAGGCCCTGCTGGAATTTACCCCCCATTGCTCCCCCTGCTCAGCTGTTTATAAATTCCAGGCCCGGCCTTGGCCCCCACCCAGATTCTCCCTCTTAGCTCCATCTGTGGCCCAGCCTCCCAGCCAGGAGCTCAGAGGAACAAGCATGGGGCCCAGGGCCTCCCTGCCCAGCCTGTCTCTTCCTGGGACTCTCTACGCACCTCCCGTCCCTCTTCATCTCTCCTTTTCCATCCTCCTAACCGGCCCAGACTTGTGGCTCCCGCCAGCTCACATGTGTTCACCCGTGCCTCACCCGCCCCACCACCAGCACCAACGGAAAGAATGGCAGCCTCCTGTAGCTCCATGTGCCTGCACGGGGACAACCAAAGGAGACCCCAGCCTCCTCCGTTCAACCTAGAGGTGCAGGCCCAGTCCACCTCTTGTAGACCCTGGAGTCCAGGCCCCAGCCTCCTCCCTCAGACACAGGGGTCCAGCCCCACCTCCTCCCTTATACTAGGCTTCCTCCTCACTCACCGCGGCTCACTCTCTGTTTGGCACCTGACAGGATGCCCGGTGTGTCGATGATGCTGATGCTCTCCAGGACCTGGTTGGGGAGCTGGGCACACATAAACCTGGGGGGGGTGGAGACAGAAGGTCAGGGCTCAGTGTAAAGAAGGGCAGAAAGAGAAAGGGCACTAAGGGTGCCATGAAGAGAGAGGCAGGTGCGGAGGACAGGAGTCCTGGAAAGAAGGAAGTTCAGAGGGATCGTGGGATCTACAAAAGAAAACAGATCTGTTTCTGGGGATATCCCAAGGAACATTATAACCCTGGGTTACCTTCATTTTCCAGATGAATATGAGAGGCACAGAGGGGTTAAATCACTTGACTAAGGCTGCCCAGCACTCAGCAGCCCAGGCACAATTGGAAGCCAGGCCTTCCATAGGAAAGGTAGCAGATGCAGGAGGGGAAAGAAGTAGGCAGAAGGATGAGAATCAGAGCTGAGATGGATAGAAGAATTCTGGGATAGATGTCCCTGGTCCCCCCTCCTGGCTGACAGCTGCCAAACCTGTTGAGGAAAGTGTTTCCGAAAGGATTGAGTTTGCGGAAGGGCTTCTCTGGATCCACAACAAGAGCATTGCCTGGCACGGTGCCCTCTGTCTCGCCATGCATGACAGCCACGAAGCAATCGGTGGTGGGCTCTGGACCCACACGAGAGCCAGGAACCTCCTGCTCCAGAAGGTACTGGATGAAGCTGGTTTTGCCAGTGCTATACTGGCCAGCCACCAGCACCATGGGTTTGCCATCGAAGTCGGCATCTTCGAGGGCCGGTGAATGGAAAGCCCCGAAACGGTAGTGTTCCTCCAGGGGCAAAAGTTTTGTGCGGTACAACTCCTTGAGGGAAGAGGTCACAGTGCGGATGGCCTCATGTCGCTGGCCCCGAGCCCCACCCTTCTTCAGCCAGCTGAACATGGTGACTTTGATCCTACTGGGTCACCCAAGGAAAGCTTACCTGTAGGAGAAAGGAGGGGACATAGTGGAAGACTGCTAGGGAATGGCTAGAGATGGGAGGAGGAGCAGGGGGACTCAGTGCTGGGGAGGAGAGGGGTTTGCCTGGAGATTAACAGCGGTATGGTTCAAGGGGGAGCAGGACAGGAAACAAAAGGGAGAACAAAGGAAAGGAAGGAACTGTTGGGGGTGGGGGCGGGACACATCCCTGAGCTGGATGTCAATCCATCCCTAATGCCAGCCCTTAGGAAGCTGAGACAGGAAAAATCACAAGTTCCCAGTTGACCCGGACAACATGTAAGAAGACCCTATCTCAAAGACCCCACACGTCCATCATTGGATGTATTTTCTCTGGAATGGCTCGCTCCATGCTGCAGGAGTCCAAGAAAGGAGCCATACAGGCCAAATGCCACCCAACCAGAGCCCCCAACAGAGGACCTGGCCATACAACAGTTAATGATACCTGAGAAGCTCCAGGTATGGGGGCAGACAAGGGAAACTGACCACGGGGTCAGCAAAGGTCAGGGCAAGGCTGACTTTTGAGGTTCTTCATGAAGGACAGGCAAGACGAAGGTCTTAGGCAGAGAATGACATGTGCAAAGGCCCAAGGGTGTGACTGGCTCTCGGGCGCTGGGAACTGAGGATTGTTTGGTGGGGACACAAAACCAGAGGGTTGTGAAATGAGGGACAGAAGCTACCTAGGTGCACCCAGGTCAGGAGAAGCCCTGGATGTGAGGAAGAAACAACGTGATAAGCATAAGCCAGACACGGTGACAGCTTGTATTTGGGGTGTGGTGCTAGAATGAAACCCAGGACCTTGGGCATGCTAGACAATCACAAGACTGCTAAGCCATATCTGAGCCCCTCACTGGGGGATTCTAGGCAGGTGCTCCACCACTGAGTCACACCCCAAACTCTGTGCTAGCTCACTTAGTTTTTGTGACTATCAAGCGAATTTGTCATTATCCTCATTTTAAGTCTTTTCTTTTTGAGACTGTGTCTCACATATCCCCTGATGGACTCAGACTTCCTATGTAGCTGAGAATGATCTCGAACTTCTGATCTCCTTGGTTCTCCCTCCCTAGCACTGAGATTACAGATATGCACTGCCGTGAGCAGTTTTATCCAGAGTTGGAGCTGGAACTCAAGGTTTCCAGCAAGCTAAGGAAGCACTCTACAGCTGCATCCTCATTCCTACCCACGTCCTAAGGAGGAAATTGAGCCTCGGGAGGATAGCAATAGCTTGCACAGGATCCCCGGGCTAGGAAACACCCCAGCCAGGCAATGCGTTCTCAGACCCTGTCTCCCTTCCTAGGTCTCAAGAGCATAGTTAGAGAAAAAGTCATCACCAACCCTGAAGCAGTAAGCACCCCCGAAGCCAGACTGTGCTCTCTGTATACCCCATACCTTCAAGAGCCTTTTAGTCACTGCGGAGTCTGGGGTGACACGCTCCTGTCTGTCAAGAATAGTTTCTTTCCTTGCTCCATAAGTAGACGCTTATGATTTGAGAATGAGTTTTTGGTCAGATTGGAGTCCCTCATGTCATTTTTCGCAGAAGGAACAGAGGGCTCCCTGGAGAAACAGCTGTCCCAAGGCTGGGGCCAGGAAGGAACAGTCCAGTCTGGATCAGCTCAAAGACCGCTGGGGATGCAGCGCCCAGCCTGAAGTGGCTCCCATTAGCCAGAGATGAGACAGTTTTTCCTTTTTTCTTTCACTTTTCCTAAAATTCATTTCTTTATTTTATGTGTATGAGTGTTTTCTAGGCATGCTTGTCTGTGTACTATGTGCAGGGAGTGCCCTTGGAGACCAGAAGAAAGTGTTGAATGCCCTGGACTGGAGTAACAACAGACAGCTGTGAGCTGCCATGTGGGTACTGGGGATTGAACCAGGGTCCTCTGGAAAAGCAGCTAGTGCTCTTAATCCCCAAGTTGGAGCCATCTCTCCAACCTTCTCCCCCTTAAAAAAAAGGGGGGGGGGTTCTCACCGTGTAGCTCTGGCTGGCCTGGAACTATGTAGACCAGGCTAGCCTTAGATTCGGAGATCTGCCTGCCTCTGCGTCCTACATCTTGCATCTGGCTCAAAAAAAAAATGGGACAATCTAAGCATCAAGAAGCCCTGCAAATAAAAATTTAAAGCCCCTAAAATCCTAGTGACACAAAGGGAAAGGAAAGAATAGAAGGAAAATGGATTGGAGAAAGGAGGAGGTAGGAGAGGTGACAGAGGCAGGAACCTGTGACATAGCCACAAAGGGACCGTGGGAGGGTCCCAGACAGGGAGGCTGCTAAGGTACATCTCAAAAAGGACCGTTAGGAATGGCTAAAGGGTCTATGCACTTGGTGAGTCAGGAGAGGACTCTTGGGTGCAAGACAGATCAAGGAGAGCAGAAAAATGGGTGTGGACGGTGGGAGGCTATTTCAAAGCGTGGTGGTGGTGGGGTTCTTCAGGATGAGGAAAGTTGGGGAGGAATTGGCAGAACTGGAAGTGGGATGGTGGGGGCTAGGAAAGACGGAAGGACTAGGAGAGGCTGGGGAAGGCTGGGGAGATCTGAGGAGGTTGGGGGAACTAGGGGAGAATGGAGGAGTTGCTGGGGAGGGAGGTCCTGGGGCAAGAGTGTGGGACCTGGGAGGGACTGGGAAGGAAGGTCAGGACGCAGATTGTTACAGGGGAGCGGGGTTGAGGGTTGGGGTTTGGGGAGCACTCACCAGGGACCCGGGGAGCGCAGAGCAAGCTGTCTGAGCTCTGTCCCGTCCGCAGCAGAGTGAGCCGGGTGGGGCTGCGCGGGAGGAGCACCGGGCAGGGCGGGCCCGGGCCCCCTGTCCCAGCCCGTGTTGGCCTCGCGCGCCCCCTGGCGGGCATTGTGAAGACATACACAGGCTCATTTGTGTAGTCCTTGGTTCGAGCTGTGCCTGGTCCTCCAGATTTTGGCTCCCTCCCAGTCTGTCTCTCTTGGCAAATGAGTAGACAGCGGCTGCAGCAGGTATACCAATAACTTATCCTGTCATAGTAGTGCATGGCTATATTTTCCAACACTGGTGAGACCGAGGCATAAGGATGGTAAGTTTGTAACCAGTCTGGACTATTTGGCTGGATCCTATCTTAAAAATAATCGTAAAACAGTAATTTTAAAATCTAAGTGTATGGGCCTGGTATGGTGGCACAGGGCTTTAATCCCATCAATCAAGAGGCAGAGGCAGGCAGATCTCTATGCTTTTGAAGCCAGCCTGATCTACATAGCAAATTCCAGGTCGGCCAAACCTACATAGTGAGACCCTGTGTCAAAAAACAAATAAAAAACAAAAGCAGAACAACAGAAAGTCTCGAGTGCATGTAGCTTGGTTGGTAGAGTGCCCGCCCGTCTAGGATGTATGTATGGGGCCCCATCCCCAGCACAGGATACACGCAGCTTGGTGGTGCAGGCTTGTGCTCTCAGACGGGCTCAGATTGCATTATTATACAATATGTGCCCTTTTTTTGGCTTTCTAAAATAGGGTATCCTAGCTAGGCAATGATGGCACATGCCTTTAATTCCAGTACTCGGGAGGCAGAGGCAGGCAGATCTCTCTGAGTTCGAGGCAAGTCTGATCCACAGAGCAAATTCCAGGACAGTCAGAGCTACACAGAGAAACAATATCTCAAAAACCTCAAAATAAAATAATATATGGTCTCCCTAAGTAGCCCAAATTAGCCGTAACGATCCTCTTGCCTCAGCCTTCCAGATGCTGGGAGTACAACTGTATGCTACCACACCTAGCATTCAAACAGTTGCTTTTCTGAAGACGCTGCCTGCCCACAAGAGTGCCACCATCTAATTGGTTCAACGTCGCCACCCAGTGCCCAGGGGTTACTATTGCTGTTATTTCTGTATGTGGTTCGTGCACGTATGTACGACTGTGTGCCTATGGGCGTGTGCAGAAGCCAGCCTACGCCACGTGTCCTCTATCAATCCCCAGGCTATGTGCCCTTGTCACCCTGGTGCTGGGATTGGAGGTCTGAGATGACACTTGGTTTTTATGTGAGTTCTGGCGATCGGGACTCAGTTCTTGATTGCACAGTAAGACCTCTCACCCACAATGCATGGTAGACAGGGTCTCACACACTACTCTGTAGCAGAGGATGGCCTTAAACTTTTGATCTTCTTGCCTCTGTACAAAGTGCTGGGATTACAGGTATGTACCGCCATGCTGTTTATGAGACGCTGGGAATGGAACCCAGGGCCTCCTGCATACATAACCAAAGTTTTGTTCTTTCAATTTTTATGTACTTATTTAAATCCATAAGTTATTTTAATTGAATGTGTATGGGTGTTTGGCCTGCCTGTATGTCTGTGCATTATGTACCTCAGAGGCCAGAAGTCAGATGCCCTGGGACTGGAGTTACAGATGGCCATAATTCACTAACTGGGGGCTGGGAATCAAACCCAGGTCCTCTGCAAGAGCAGCCGGTGCTTTTAAGTGCTGAGTCATTTCTCAAACTCCCGTTTATTTGTGCTTTGAGAGAAGGTCTTGTATAGCCCAGGCTAACCTTGCCCCCCACCCCAACCCCAGGTCATTGAGAATAACCTTGAACTTCTAATTCCACCTCCCAAGGGCTGGGAAGACCAGGCATGCATGACCCACGCTCATAAGTGTCTTTAAGATTTGTTTATGTATTGTCTATGTGTGTGCCCATATGAATTTCTGTGTAACGTGTACAGGGATCCAAGGGACCAGAAGAGGCCGTCATATCTCTGGTACTAGAGTTGTGAGCATCCATCCGGCTGCTGGGAACCAAACCTAGTCCTCTGCAAGAGCAGTAAGCACTCTTAACCACGAAGGCCTCTCTGCAGCCCCATAAATGTCTTTGAACAGCAAACTGTCTGAAACAAGGTGCTGCACGGATGGTTGAGAACACTGCCCCTAGACTGTGAGGGTCCCAATGCCATCTTTCCCAAGGCAATGGTTCAGAGCATTTCAAGCAAAGCCCAAAGTACGTAACTGGGTATAGTAAGAACAGACAGCATTGGTTTCAGAGGCAGGGACTTCCAAACTACCTTCTAGTTAACAAAAAAAACAAAACAAAAAAAAGCCCAAGTCCCCTTACATTTATTTGTGTGTGGGCATGTATGCCACTGCACAGATGTAGTGGTGAGAGAACAGCGTGGAGGAGTCGGTCCTTTCCTTCTCAAGTGAAGTGCCAGCCACCAAAATTGAGTCCTGGAAGGCGCTGCATCTATTAAGCCATCTCACCGGCCCCACGGGGCTTAGAACATGGCCTAGGACCCACTGGACACTCAACCAACATATGAAATTCCTCTCTGTCGGCTTGGTCCCAACCCACCAACACCAATCCCAAAATAAAACACCCAAAAGCAACAAGGGCCGGAGGGGGCCTGAGTACAGTCTTTTAAAAAAAAAAGGATCAGCTTTTAATTTACAAGAGTTCTAGATGTACAGAATTTTCCCTTAAAAAAATCGTTATACACAATAAATACAGTACAAAAAAAATCTTTATCTTACAGTACTAGTTTTGTCTCCAAGATTTCAAAACGTGGCATGGTGGACTGGAGGCAAAAAGAATACAGGGAAGACGACTTGGGAGGAGGAAGACCCCGTGTCTTGTTCCTCGGGAGGGATGGGGTGGTGGGAATCTCTCTAACTCTCTCGTGCATGCACACACACAGGATGACTCTGGCGTGTGCACATATGGATGGGACGCAGGTACTTTGGGACACTGGCTTGAGTCCTTGCTTCCTAATTTTCCAGGCTCTGCAGGGAACGGGAAGTGAGCCGAGCCTGTCTGAAGGTCTCTCACAGCTCTGAGCGCCCTGGACAGCGATCCATGAAGCCAATCAAATAAGGCCTGGTATTCAGATGTTACCAGTGCGTCAACCCAGTAGCCCAGTCCTGGGAAACACTCACTCTTATCCCCTGGCCTGGCCTGTGCCAGGGGGACATTGTACATTGCAACAGAACCCCCCCTCCCCTAGAAAGCCCACGCCCCATCCCAACTCTCTAGCCAACGTGGAAGCAGGAGGGTGGCGAGGCCTTTGTGACTCAAATAACTTAGGCAAGAATTGTCGGGGACTGGTTTGGTGTCCCCTCAGAGGTGGAGGTCGGCTGCCAGGCTGCTCCCCTGGAGGTGGGGTTGGGAGCACCTGACAGGGGCCGCAGGAGCAGCCCAGTGTTATCTGTTCAACGTCCTGGCACCGAGGCCACCGTTGTGACTGGATGGTGGAAAGGCGTCTGGCCTGTGCAGGGGTGCTGGGGATGTGGGGTTGCCAGGCATGGGCCCTGTATGGGGGTAGGGAGCTGCGGGTGTCCGGCCAGGGGCCTGTTGCAGGTTAAGGATGCTGTCGATGGCGCTCTGCAAATGCTCAGTGAGCGTATCGTCCTGCGGGCTGTCACTAGAGAAGCTGGCCTGGTCCACATCAGGGGACTCGGACTTGCGTCGTTTGGCCGGGGGCAGTGCAGGTGCTTCCCAGCTGGGTTCGGTGGGGCCCTGGCTGGTGGTGGAGGCTGGGGTTTCTTGGGGTGGTGGGCCGCCCTTCAAAACACGCTGATACAGTTCGTCCTCCACCGCAGCCAGCTCGCGAATCAGCCCACTGGTAGCCTCATCCACCTTGGCAGGTAGTGAGGTCGGGCTGCTTGCACCCCGCGGCCGTCCGTGCGTACCCTCGGCAGCACCTGGGTCACCCACGTTCTCACGGTAGGTCTTGCGCAATGGTAGACGTGGGCAGGGCGCAGGCACTGTGGGTTTGCGTGCTGCGGGCGGGGGATGGTCCAGAGTGCCATTCATCTGTGCCTGCGTGGCAGGAGGGAGTGAGGGCGGAGCTGAGCGCGGCGGAGGCTCCGCCCCTTTTGCAGGTGCAGGTACAGGCAAGGGCTGGTGCACAGGGTCCAGTGCAGTGTTGTGCACCACCTTGCTGAGCCCCGCCTCCTGCTTGATCTTGAGCTTGAGGCCGATGCGGCTGCGGGCCTCATAGGTCTTGATGGGTGGCCGGTTGCGAGAGGGCATGGGGCCATCCTCATCTGCGTCCAAGGATGAGGTGGCAGAGGATGAGGATGAGGATGTTGATGACAAGGAAGATGATGTTCGGGCCCAGGTCACCGAAGGGGAGCCACCAGCCCCGCCGTGCCGGATCACTAGCTTGGTGGGCAGGTGAGGAGGGGGCTGGGCAGAGGTTCCGGATGTGGAAGATGAGGATGATGGGCCATGGCTGGGGAGCCGGTGACCCTCGGAAGACACTGGGACAGGGAAGCCGAGGGAGCGGGAGGAAGACACGTACTCGTCTGTGGAATTGGGACAGAGAAAACTCTCAGGGTTAGTAGGTAAGCTGAGAGAGGTACTTGTATATTGAATATCTTATCTTCAGGTCCAGGACGAGTCTAGACTAGCGGTTCTCAACATGTAGATTGGGACCTCTTTAGGAGTCAGACAACCCTTTTACAGGGGTTGCATAGCAGATATCCTGCATATCAGATATTTACAGATGACACATAAGAGTAGCAAAATTACAGTTATGGAATAGCAATGAAAATAATTTTATAGTTGGGGTCCACCGCCACAAGAGGAAGTGTATTAAAATTAAAGGGTGGCAGCGTTAGGAAGGCTGCGAACTGCTGGTCTAGATGAGCAGATCCTTGGGCCACCCCACACTGCAGGCTTCCTTTATCAATGACTCCCAAGCCCTGCCTAAAACTTCACCTCCCTCCCAGGGTCACGTGTGTAAGACAAACAGGAAGAATTTAAACAAGCACAGCTCCAGACAAAGGGTAGTGGCCTACATGGCCCACGTCTGTCATTCCGGCTACTCAGGAGCCTGAGGCAGGAGGATCTGAGTACAAAGACCAGCCCGGGCAAGTCTGGGTGCTCAGTGAGACCCTGTCTCTAAAAATATGAAGCTAAAAACAAAACAGGATTGGGGAGTGGTTCAGTGGTAGAGCTCCTGCCTAGAATCCCACAGTGAGGAGTTGGGGCGTGGCTCAGCAGTTCAGTCCTAGCCTAGCATGCTCCCAGCCCGAGGTTTAAACACTTTGGAGGTGCTAACCTCAAAGACAAACAAATGCTCCAGGGTGACTTCCTTGTCTTCTTATGGGCTAGGCATACCCCCTGGCCCCTGGCTGCTTGCTTATAGCTCTGATTTATCTCATGTCGCCCATCAGACTTGTTACAGACATTCTTTATTTTTTTTAAATATTTATTTATTATGTATACAATGTTCTGTCTGTGTGTATTTCTGAAGGCCAGAAGAGGGCACCAGACCTCATTACAGATGCTTGTGAGCCACCATGTGGTTGCTGGGAATTGAACTCAGGACCTTTGGAAGAGCAGGCAATGCTCTTAACCACTGAGCCATCTCTCCAGCCCGTTACAGACATTCTTATGTGGGGATCACAGGGTCCTTCCCAGACTCACTAGGGATACTCAGGAGACACACGTCCTTCCTAAAGGCAGAGAGCTCCAGAACAGACCTCAAAGGGTTCAGAAAGATTCACACTAGTGCCTGACTCCTGGAGTACACAGCAAGGCCGGGGCAGGGGGAAGCAGAATGGCGGATTTTTTTCAAGAGAATAATGGTACTTGAATGTAGGACAAGGCTAAAGGAGAATTTTGGAAAAGCAAGGGGCTGGGTTGTGGACACATGCTTTCCTTAAAGGATAAAGCTTATAGGATGCTTAAAGTGCAAAAAGGAAGAGGAAAGCCTCGTTCTTAGGGGGGTGCAAGCAAAGAATGGGCACAGAGTGGGTGTGGCAGGAACCTTGCTTGTGTGCCTCAGCCCTGGCTCTTCTCTCCTGCTTCTGCATCAGCCTAGGCTGGCAGAAATGCCCCTCCTCCCCTCTTCTAGGGTGGAAACTCACAGGGAGCTATAGCAAGGGAAGCAGGAGGGGCTCCTGTGCCCCCTGGTGGCTAAGAAAGGCAAGGCCACTTAACACAATCCTTGGATTTGGTTTTGTTTTGTTTTTAGACTAGGCTGTCTAGACAAAACCAGAGATCCTTCTGCCTCTGTCTTCCCCGTGCACCCCATGCACGTCAGGTTGCTTGCTGGGAATCCCAGCATCAAGGTGCGTGATAGATGGGGGGATGCTCTCCCCATCCATCCCCTCTCACCAGGCTTCTCCTTGGCGAGCTGCTTATCCAAGGCAAGAGTGGTCTTCTCCTCTTGAATGAACATTCGGTCGATCATAACCATCTCTGCGGAAGGACTGACTCTCTGTGGCGGGGTGATATAAAGGACACAGAAAAAGCAAGTTAGGGAAGAGAAGGCCCTGGCAGGATGTAACTGGTCAGGCTCAGACTATCTACCTCCCTCCCAGCTAAGGAGAGACCCCCCACTCCTGTCCAGAACAAGGCAAGGACAGTTCACAGCGGGGAAGGGACCCCAGCAGCTTGAAAATCCTACCCGGGACTCTTCCAAAAGCAAAAGCCGGTATTTGTTGAGCATGGCCTGGGTGCGTTTGAGGAGCTGCGTGGAGACAGTCTCAAATTCTTCATCCACTGAAGGAAGAAAAGCCACACAGGTCAGGAGATGTGTCGGGGGATGAGTGGACGGCACAAGGCGCCTGTGGCCGAGCGCACAATGCTCACCCTGCTTCATGCTCTGTGGCCTGAACACCGAGGGCTGGTGGCTGAGCTGGGGGCACTTGGGGACATGGGAGGAGAGCAGTGGGGAGGCCTCACCTTTGTGGTAGTCGTTGGGGGAGGGGAGGGCACCCTGGTAGACGTGGTAGGGCAGGAGGCGATGGAGGGCGTCCTCAAAGGAGGGGAAGGCTGTCTTGTAATCGGGGTGCAGGACGGAACCCTGATGTTTGTGCAGATGCTCCAGGAAGCTGGGGGTGGGGTTAGACCACATACACAGAGCTGGGGTGAGGGCCAGAGAAACTGATCCTGAACCTCAGCCCCATGATAAATTCAGACTGCAAAGGAGGGTGGCGCCAACCTGGCTCCCTGCACCCACTTGTCTCATGGCCTCCCTGGCCGTGGACCAAAGTTAACAGGTGACAGAAGAGGAAAGAGAAGCCTGGGAAAGTGAGGGGACGTCACTCTTGTTTAGAGGATCCAAAGGAGAAAGGGAGGGGTTGAGAGTTAGGTGGGAACCTTCAGATCCATGTTGCTCTGTCTCCTGCCACCAGGGGGCAGGACCGCTCCACTGCCTCTGTAGGGGTGGGGCTGCCTAGGAGGGTGCTAGATTATAAGTACCTGCTTTATTTCTCAGTTGCTGTTTTCTACAGAATCCCTACTACAACGGGTTGGGTTTCTCCATCACATGACCACGTGCCCCACCAGACAAGCCCCGAAGAGCAAGCAGCCCACTACACCATGGGGCAGATCTCCCGCTCTCCTCTCTGATAGCAAACACCACTCAAACCTGAGTTCTCAAACAGCCTGCCTGCTCTCACCAACAGGAGGCCACCTATTCAGTTTACCTGACTCACTCAAACCATGGTTCCCCATCTTCCCTGACCCTCAAACTTATGTGCACTTAACCCACGGGCCCATCCGGACACCCCTGGCTCTTCTCCACCACATCTGACAAGCTAAAGAAACAGCGACAGCACTGACATCAAACTGTAGATGGAACCCAGGGCCTAGTGCATTGCAGCCTCTTGAAGTAAGCAGCCCGCCATTGTTCCCTTAGCAGAAGGAATGCACACAGCTCGGGAGAGTTGGAACTGGGACTCTGTAGAGGTCAGGGCAGGTGGCTGTCACTCACCAGGCTTCTTTGCTGGGTTGTAGGAGGGGCTGTTTCTTCAGGCTACACAACTTGCTGTCATACTGCGGAAGGAAGACAGGTGAGTGACAGGTGCCGCTAGGAGGACGCCTTCTAGGTCTCCTCAGTCTGTGTCCCCATCTAGCCATGGACATAGATGGTAGAGGGAGCTGGCACCAGCTACAGCATCCCTGCCCATCAAGAGAAACCTGGTGGGGAAAGCCAGGTGTGCTGTCGTGTGCCTGTGTCCTGGTTGGCCTGAGCTGTAACTTGAAACAGCCTAGAGTCACCCGAGAGAAGCCTCAACTGACGCCTGATCTTTGGGGAATTATCTTGGTTAATTGATACAAGAGGGCCCAGCCTTCTGTGGGTGGCAACATTTCCTAGGCAGGGGACCCCAAGCTTCGGAAGAAAGCTAGCCTAGCAAGAACATAAACACATGAACGATGAAGCCAGTGAGTGAGCCAGTAAGGACCATTCCATGGTCTGTGCTCCAGTTCCTGCCCTGGCTTCCCTCAATGATGGGTTGTGATCTGAAAGAATAAGTCAAATAAACCCCTCTCCTAAGCTGCTTTTGATTACAGTCTTTTGTTTTGGTTTTTGATTTTTGGAGACAGGGTTTCTCTGTGTAGCTCTGGCTGTCCTGAAACTCACTTCATAGACCAGGCTTGCCTTGAACTCACAGAGATCACTTGCCTGTGTCTCCTCAGTGCTGGAATTAAAGGTGTGCACTACCACCACCTGGCTGGTTACTGTCTTATAGCAATAGAGAGCAAACAGACCCATCTCAAAAACCACGGAGGTGGATGTTTGTGAGTTTATGGCCAGTCTTGGATAGAGACCCCATTTCAAAACCAAGGAGTGGGGTAGGAAGATGTCTATGAGGTCAAGACCAGCCTGGTTTACATACTGAATTTCAGACCAGTCAGGACTACAAAGTAAGTTTCTGCCTCAACTAAAACAGAGAGGGAGGAAAGAAAAAAAATCAAGGAGAAAGGGAGGAAACCTGCTTGGGAGATGTGGCCTAGGTTATGGGAAAAAGAGTATCAGCAAATAGGTCCAAGCCCTTGGTGCCCCCACCTGTGTCCTCTCTGTACCAGCTCAGGGAGGTCTCCTATGTTGACCTTACAATTTCACCATGATTAATAATATCCTCCATCTTTTTTACCAAAATCCAGGTTTGTGCAAGTCAGTGCTCCATCCTCAAGCCACACCCCCAGCTCCTCACTGAGGGATTCTAGGCAGGGGCTCTACCACTGAACCACACCCCCAGCCCCTCACTGGGGAATTCTAGGCAGAGGCTCTACCACCGAGCCACGTCCCCAGCCACTGAACCACCCACATCTAAACTGCTGTATTGGTGCTTCACCTCTGATCCTACAGAGGTCCATACACTCCTGACCCTAGCTAGCTTTTCTCACCACCTAAGCAGCCCTTGCCCCGTGTCCTATGTCCATCTCTTGCTAGCTCACTCTGATCCCTAGTTGCACTGAGGCTCCTTACCTGCAGTGCTGAGGGCTTCCCTGGCCCAGACACAGCAGCTTTGGCCACACTCAGGGTTGGAAGGTTGCTGGCAAAAGCTTTGTTTTCGGCAGGAAGTAAAGGAGGGAGACCTAGAGGGGAGCAAGGGAGAGGACCCAGGGGCATGAAGGCCCTTCCTCTATGTGAGCATTCTTCCCATCCCACAGCCCTCCTTCCTCGACCTGTTGGTGCCAGGAGGGTAGGGCGACACCCTGGGTTCTGGTACACGGCAGTTCTACCTGATCCCTTTGCTTAGGCAGGCTCCTCTCCCTACCTGTGGTGGCCATAGATGTGGAGGCAGGGGCATGGCTGGAGGCGGCAGGAGCCCCAGGTGGTGCCTGTCCGCTGACCAGCACAGAGGCAGTAGGACTGGAGAGGGGCCCCAGGGTGGTAGACGTCTGTGGGGTGGTGGATGTGCCTCCAGCCTTATTCTGGAGGACAATCCCAGATGGCACCTGAGGAAGGACAGGTGGCTGAGGGGTAGGGCATGGGATGGCAATAGGGTAGCCAGATGCACACGGACACATTGTAGGCAGGGCAGGGCAGGGCAGGACAGGGGGCCAGTTTGGGAAGTTGGGGAAGTTAGGTGTCCCTACTGATGGTTACCTGGTGAAATCTTTCCAGAAGTGCTTTTGGCTGGGGCAACGCAGGAAAGGGGGCAGTTACCATCTGGAAGGCCCGAGGTGGTGGTGGAGGGGGTGCTGTGGGCTCAGGGACCATGTGGAGGGCTGGTGGTGGAGTGGGGGACTTATGGGGTCCCTGACCCGGTGGGAACTGGGGCTGGAAGTCAGGGGGTGTGGGGACTGGCAACCTGGTAGAAGGCTCAGAGGAGGAGGCCACAGTGGAGGGGGTAGAGGCAGGAGGGAGGTGGGGGGTTGAGGGCAGTGGACCCTCAGGGGGCTGGGATGGGGGTCGCAGAGGGGGCTGGGATGGGCCTGGGGCCGTGGGGCCTGGGGTGCCAGCTTGTGGTGGGGCACCCAATTGATTCTGGATGACAAAGATACTAGCTGAGGAACCCTGGGGAGGAGGACAGGGGTGCAAGGCAGGTTCCAAGGGTTGGCAAGTCAGGCTCTGTGGCTGGGAAGGAGGGCGTGAGTGGGGTCTTGAGGGTGGGCGAGAAGGGGGCCTGGCAGGGTGTGGGGAGGGCATGTGGGGACTGTCTCCCAGGGGAGCCTGGTGAGGTAGTGATGGGGAGGAGGCAGGGCCAGGGGCTTTTAGTGGAGCAGCTGCAGGGATCTGTGCAAAAAAGGGAGACAGAGGCAGAGACAGGCTCAGATCAGCCTTGGCTTCCGCTCTCCCAAGACACTGTAACCCCAGGCCCCCTTCACCCAGCCCTCCACCATCCCACTCAAAGGCTCCATCCTCCGCCTACTCCCATCCTGCTGGAGGCAGGACCCCACTGCCACCGCTCGCCTTTCTCAGCACCTCGCTTCACCCGGCCACCCGTGCATTCTCTCCTACCCACCCCTCTGTCGCCACATGCCCCCACCCTACTCAACCCTCTGATCTCCCCTGTGCACCCCCCACCCAGCAGACCAAGGCAAGCCCTGCAGGGTGCACAGGTGGGCAGCAGCAGAGGAAGCAGCGGCAGGGAACACTGGGAGGAGCACCACAAGCTGCCGAGCAGGAGGCAGGAGGAGCACAGCACAGGGAGCTGCCCACATGACATTACACAGACGACACTCGGGGTATGTGGCTGCCGGCCAGTGTGGGAGACTTCATGACCCAGCAGCAAGGACAAGAGGGCAATAGGAAGTGGCCAACCATGGGAAATGGGTGTGTGGGTGGTGTGTTCTGGGCACTATTCTGCTGCCTGTCTCTCAGTGTGCCCCTGACCTATGTCCACTTTTGTATATGTGTGGCAGTTCTAGACAGTGGCAAGTCACCCACACCATCCAGCCTGCATCCTGCACCCGTGTGCACTGACTGTCCTTCCACCTAAGCATCTCTTGGCCAGTTTTGCCCCTCAGTCATCCTCAAGTCATGACCATAGTAGGCACTGAGCTGGCCATAGTACTGGATAATGGGGTGCCTCACGACGAGGGTAAGTGGGTAGAGCTGGCAGCTGCAGAGGAAGTCTGCCACCAACAAGATGTGGGGCTTGAGTGTAGGGCCCTGTGCAGCTGCCACCCTTCTCGAAGCCTTTACCTCCTGAGACACTGGGCTGGCAAGATGGCTCAGCAGGTCAGACCTGGTGTCAAGTCTGAGGACCTGGGTCCGATGCCCAGAGCCCACCTGGTAGGAGACAACCATCTCCCACAACCACCTCTGCCTCCACACATCATCTGTGACATGCACGTGGGCACACACCTGAGACCTGAGACCAGAGAACCTGGGGGCTCCTCACACTACAGCAGTAGTAGCAGTCCCCAACCTTCCCAGTGCTGCGACCCTTCAATACAGTTCCTCGTGTTGTGATGACCCCTACCCACGACACGACTGTCATTACTACTTCATAACTGTCCTTTTGCTAGCTATGAACTGCAATCTAAAATCTGTGCTTTTCGATGGTCTCAGGCAACCCCTGTGGTTGTTCGCCCCCCACAAAGGGGTCAGGACCCAGATGTTAACAACCTGCTCTACATTGACACAATCTGTAGTTCATTCAGCATTACCGCCTGGTGGGACACCCCCAGCATCTGGCCCCTAAATCCGGGACATTTTGAACAACCCTTCCAAGCTCAGCTCTGATTAACTTTTGGCAACTAAGAAGTAAAATACACTTAAAACAAACTAGATCAAGCAACCAGCCTCGCCATCCCTACAGCACTGCCAGCTCTTGGCAGAGGGCAGAGTAACAGATCTGGGCTTGCCACACCGTGAAAGGGACCATCCTCCGACAATCCTGCAGAAGGCAGCTCGTATGGTGATTTCAAAGCTTCATTCTGTCGGGAATGGCCTCAGTTGGTAGCGTGTCTGTCCACTATGTACAAAGACTTGGATTTGATCCCCAGCACAACTTCAACCTGGCACAGTGGCTGAAGGGCTGTGATCCCAGCACTTGGAAGGCAGCTAAGGCAAGGGGATCAGGAGTTCAAGGTCATCCTTAGCTAAACAAAACAAAACAAACCTTTAACTCAGTTGTTCCTTCTCCAAGAGCAGGCAACACAGAAAATTTGGAAGGGGCAGGGGATGGGGGTGGAGCTTTAGTATCTACCTGCAAGGCAGGGCAGAGCTGTGCTGATGTCCTTTAAGGTTTTTTTTTTTTACTTTTTATTTTATGAATATATATGTTTTACCTGCATATATGTCTGGCCCACAGAGGCCAGAAGAGGGCACTGGAGCCCCTGAGACTGGAGTCACTGACGGCTGCCAGCTCCCTTTCGGATTATTTTTGATTGGTTTACTCAATCTTTCCACAAATAATAAAATGTTTCACTTAAATTTCTTTTCTTTTCTTTGGTTTCTCGAGACAGCATTTCTCTGTGTAGCCCTGGATATCCTGGAACTCACTCTCTAGACCAGGCTGTCCTCAAACTCACAGAGATCTGCCTGCTTCTGCCTCCTGAGTGCTAGGATTAAAAATGTGCACCACTACCACCCAGCTCAAAATAAATAAACCTTAAAAGAAAGACAATCCCAGTCCTTGCTCATAGGGATATCCACTGTGGCCATATATACAATAGGCAAACCAGAGTATAGCCCAGTGTAGAAAGTGCAGATTATTGTACTGGTGCCTAAGAAAAGCCAGTGTGTTTCCACTACCCTAAACACCTTTCCAGTGAATGGCCACACGGGGTGTGGGAGAGCTAAGTGAAACAAGACTGCCTTGCTGAGCAAGTGTTTAAAGTGGCTTATGAGTGCTGGGGACATGGCTCAGTGGACACCGCACCTGTCCACAAGCCTACAGACTCAAATTCAAAACTCAAGATAAATATATGCACACAAAATAAATTGAGCACAGAACTGAACCAAGCAGCAGTTCTGTGTGCACACCAAACCTGCTAGCTTTGCTCACAGCACAAGTACAAAACAAGGGGGTTTGCTTTGCTTGGTTTTGAGACAGGTCTCACTTTATAAGCCAGACTAGCCCCAAACTTCCAGTAACCTCCCTGCCCCCACCTCCAGAACACTTCGGGTACAGATGCACATTACATCTGCCTGAATGATACAATGTTGAAGAGACAATTCTTCCCGGGGCTGTCATACTGCACTAAAATCTCAGGAGTGTGGGGCAGAGATCACACATACAACCTAGTCTCAAATATCCAAGTAACAAAAACATAGCATTTGCACC
Source organism: Microtus pennsylvanicus (assembly GCF_037038515.1). Lineage (NCBI taxonomy): Eukaryota > Metazoa > Chordata > Mammalia > Rodentia > Cricetidae > Microtus > Microtus pennsylvanicus. Next base: position 144,937,217 of record NC_134579.1, on the reverse strand, counting down.
ACAAAAACATGCAAACACCAAGAAAGACTGACGGTGGCTGGCGAGGTGGTTTGGTGCATAAGAACACTGAGCGCCACTTCCAAGGAACTGGGGTTTGATTCCTAGCACCCACATGGCAGTTCACAACGGTCTCTATTTCCAAGGAATCTGACACCCTCCTCTGGCCTCTGTCAGCACTGGGCACCAAGTGGCAGACATACATATACGCAAACAAAATACCCATACAAATAAAAAAGTAAAAAAAAAAAATTTACTACCAATTTCTAAGACAGCCCTGGCCACCCCACCTCCTTATATTTAACCCCACCCATACCAAGCCAGGATTAGTATCTGTGATTACGAATTCCCCAGAAGTAATCGTACGTCACTTCCGAGACAAGGCCAAAAAGAAGCTTCCTACAGCGGCTCTCACTACTTATCCACTGTGGAAGCCAATCATGGCTTGCTGTGGCCTGTCCCTTCAGACGCCCACACGGTTGAGCTGGCAGGCAGGTTCACCAGCCTCAGCAAGCCTTTACATGACTGCCGCCCTGCCCGACACCTTTATTTCTTGATTTAAGATGAGACTCTCACGTAGCCCAGGCTGGCCTGGAACTCACTAGGTAGATCAGAATGGCTCAAACTGCCTGCCTCTGCCATATAGGTCCTGGGATTCAAGCTTGAGCCTTGCCTATCAGTCTCACGTCCTGCAGGCCAGCCTGGGACTCACTGTGAAACCCAGGATAACCTTGAACCTCTGGGTCTTCCTGCCTCTTGCAAGCATAGGCCACCACACCCAGCTGCCTGGTCTCAGTGTTGGTCGGGCCTGGTTACACATTCTTACATGAATGTGTAAGAATACAGCATTCATGAATTTACATGAGTGTCCTCACTCTGTAAAGTAGCTGCTGTCATTATCACCCTTACTTGAGAGGCAAGGAAACTGAGGTACAGAGAAACAAGCAACTTGCCTAAGACCCCAGGGCCCAGAGGTGGTGATAGAAGATACCAGGACTCTCCCCTCCCCAAAACTCTACAATTTCCTCAGACCATGGCTTGTCACCTACATGCATTGCCTGCTAGGGACATTCATGGGTTGCAGTCAGCATTTAAAAAGCATAAAAGGACAGAGCTGGAGTGCTGGCTCAGTGGTTAAGAGCACCTGCTGCTCTTCCAGAGGACCCAGGTTCTGTTCCCAGTGCCCACACCAGGCGGGTCACAACTGCCTGTACCCTCAGCTCCGGGGAACCCGACGCCTCGCCTCTGACCACTAAGTGCACCTACAACCACTGGAGGTCCTGACTACAGCAGACACAAGCAATTCGTACCCTGTGTGGAGGACACACTAGCTCACTGATTCAACCTAAGCCTTCCTCCCAGTCCTCAATCTAGACAGAAGAAACATGTTCAGGTTTACATGGCAGACAGTCTATAAAATCGTGGCTGTTTGAGACCAAGTCCACACTGACTTTGCTATCCAGCCCCTTGCTGGATAATATATTTCTGTTCCAATTCCCACCCTTCCTCTGGCTCTTCTTTTTCTTTTTTAAAACAAGTTCAGGATCTGCCTCTCTAGAATAAAGGGGCAGCCTGCCTTAATCTCTCGTGTGCTTACGATTCACAGGAGAGCAAAGGCCCACTTTCCTCACATGTAAAAAGTGTCCACAAATCAACAAGAAGCTGACCAAGAACCACCAGTTGAAAATAGCAAAAAAATATAAACAATTTCATAGAATAAATACCTCTTAAGTATATGAAAACTTGCCTGATTTCATTGGCAATGAAAATAAATTAAATACAACTTAAAGACGAGTACAAGGCGCTCCAGTTCACCGGGAATGTACCAGTGAGACTGGCGGAAGAGGAGTGCACACCGCACTGCTGCCGAAGCTGGACTACACAGTCCACAGCCGACAGCTGAGAGAGCATCACAATATAAAGCCACACCTTTTAGACCACACTTTTTAGGAAACCCAGTTTAAAGAATTTATTCTAGGTTATGTGTGGCAGAATAGACTTGGATGCCCAGTGACTTCAGACTCTGTGGCAGAAGGACAATAAATGAAAGGCTTAAACTGGACAACTTAGCAAGACTCTCTCAAAATGTTCAAAGAGCTTGTGATGTATCTCAGTAGCAGGTGCTTGCCTAGAGCCCACCAATGAGGGGTCAGTGGCCTGTCTCAGTGGTAGAGCCCCTGCCTAGAATCCCCAGTGAGGGGCTGGAGGTGTGGCTCAGTGGGAGAGCCTCTGCCTAGAATCCCCCAGTGAGGGGTTGGGGGCGTGGCTCAGTGGGAGAATGCCTGCCTAGCACACACCAAGCTCAGTTTAAACCCAGATTACAAAACAATTCATTCTGCAAAATGCCACCCACCTGAAGCCATTGTCTGTGGCCTTGTTCATAACAAGTCAAAGGCAGGAGTGACTTAGAAGCCCACCGACAAGAGTAGCTAAAGAAATAGTGTACCCACACAATGGTCTACTATACAGCCACCAAGGTCAAGTTTAACAATCGGTACAAGAGTGAACCTAGGCACAGTACACTAAAACTGGAAGACAGATGTTCATGTGTGGTTATGCTCACAGCCACACCGAAAGGAAATGCAAGAGCCCTGTCTAGGAGAGGCTGAGGAGACACGGTCTCATATAGCCCAGGCTAGTCACAAACTCCCATCTCCACCTCCTGAGCACAGGTTACAGAAAGGGTCATCATGTCTGACTTTAGTATGTTTTGACATGTAAAGGAGCTGTGTTACCCAATACAGGAAGAGGTCATTTCCCAACTCTCTGTGACTTGTGTCCCCGTCTAAAGCTGGACTCTCCCTGCGCTGGCCCTGGTCTCAGATGTGCACAGTGGCCAGGAGACATTCAGGGAACACGAGAGTGGAGAACAAAGGAGAGCGTGATTTCCGAGGCAGCAGGACAGAGGCAGGCAGGGCTGAGAGGGGAGCTGTGCAGAGGACACCAGGCTGCCAGGGCGCATCTACCTGGGGAGCCGGAGCTGGGGAAGCCTGGCTGTCGGGGGTCTGAGCGCCGAGGCCAGCTCCTTTGGTCACGGGTGTGGCCAGGGCTGGGTCTTGGGCAGGAGGCGGGGCGCTGACTATGACCGAGGCAGGCACCGAGAGGTGGGGACCCTCTGTAGAGAGGGGCTGCTGGCTCCTCTCCTGCAAGGGGCCACCCACACAGGATCAGAAGGCCCCCCCCGCAGAGGCCATGGGCTCCCATCTGAGCCTGCCACCCCCACTCAATCTCATGAGGAACTGTAGACAAGAGGCGCAGGGCAGGCAGACCCCAGAACCTCTGGCCACTGTCCCGGGTGTTCTGTCTGCCTGTCCATCATTTCATCCACCCATACTTCCTTACTGACATCCCCAGTCGGTCTGTCAATCCCATCTCTGTCTGTCAGACAAGACAACCTACAAACCTCGCGGACAACCCTGAGAGCCCCCACTAGCCCCCTCAGCTCAGCTATTTGCCACCCCCCCAATACTCCCCCATACCTGGGGCAGGAACATCTGGAGGGAATCCTGAGTGAGTATGGCCGTTGTGGCTGCAGGGGGTGGCTGTCCCAGGACTATCTTCTCTGGGCTGGCCTGAGGAGGGGTGGCCTGAGGCTGGGTGGCCGCCTGTGGAGTAGGGGCCTGTGGAGGCTGCTGTGCCGGTGGCTGTTGGAGACCCAGGGGCAGTGATGTGGTGACAGCAGGGGGCACCTGGGTGGCAGGCTGAACTGCCAGGACAGGCGTGGCCTCCCCAGTGGTAGCAGCTGGGGTGGTGGGCTGCACCAGCCCATCAGGGGTGTTGAGCATGGCCACAGCACTGGGGGGCAAGGTGACACCCTGGAGGACAGTGGTGGCCGTGGGGCCAGTGGGGGCAGGCTGGCTCTGGGTGGGCAGACTGCCAGTGGCCAGAGACACGGGCATCTGGAAGAGGGCGGGCTGGCCCACTTGGATGGGGGCCGCAGAGAGGATGTGCGCAGTGCTGTGTGCCCCAGAGTGGGGTGCCAGCACAGGGCCTAGACTCAGTGGGCCTGCCAGGTTCTGGTTGGTGAGGATTGGGTTGGCAATGAGCTGTCCACCTGCATGGGGTGCTGCGGCCGTGAGGATCTGGCCACCCACATTGGCAGGCAGGGCAGAGAGTGACTGGGGAAGTTGAACAGCTGGGGCGCCCGGCAGCAGGAACTGGGGGTTCTGGCCAGGAAGCATGTGCTGGGCTGGGATCACGATACTGCTGCCTTGATTGAGGAGGTGGACGCTCATGGGCTTGCTGAGGGTTCCGGGGGGCTGTGGTGGAGCTGTCCCCGTGGTGGTGACCGGTGGTTGCTTGAATACATTCGCCTGCAAGGCTGGTGCGGGGAAGCTGGACAGCACCACATTCTGGCCAGCTTTGCCTGCGGCCATGAAAGTCAGGTTCTGGGGGGCCTTAGGTTGCTGTGGCAGGGTACCTGGTTCGCCCTGGATGGTGAGGGTTGCCCCCGTGGGGGTGAAGGGCTTGGGTGTCAGCTGGTAGAGTTTGGGGGGCAGTACCCCCGCAGGCTTGGGCTGGATGGGCGTGGGGGTTCTGTGTAAAATTACATTGGGTGCTTGTACCAGCGGTGATGTGCCGAGGCCCGAGGCCACCGCCAGCGGCTGTCCGGAGGGTGCCCCACTGGCTGCTGCAGTGGCGGTACCTGTCCCAGCAAACACTGAGTTCCCATTGAGAGTGGTGGTCACTGCAGCTGGGAGATTTTTCTGGATTACTAGGCCAGCCCCTTGGGGGGACACGCCGGCAGACGCCAGCGTCACTGGCTCTGAGGGCCCGGCTGCCGAGGCCAAGTAGCCACTGACAGGCACCTGCTTTGCCAAGAGCTGGGAGGTGGGTGGGTTAAGGGCCATGACAGGCTGGCCCACCACTTGAATAGGTGCCAGACCCAAGGTGGCTGCTGTGGCACCCCCAGGGCTTCCATTGGGAAGGCCCTGGAGGCCTGGAATGGGCTGAAGGGTCACGTTGCCTAGGCCCACAGGCTGCAGGAAGGGCTGAACGCTTAGGGCCTTGTTGACCACATCCTGGGGTGGCACCAGGGCCTGGTGGGTCAGTACAGTGGGTGGAGCTTGCAGGCCCAGCAGATCGGCACTGCCTTGGAAGAGAGCCTGGGCTCCTGCAGTCACCGCAGTGGCTCCTGGAGCCCCTGTAGCACCAGTCCCATTGTCGGCGGGCTGTAGGGTGGGCAGCTGGAAGGGGCCCAGGTCCAGTTCAGCCTCAGCCTCCAGGGTCTGTTCTGTGATGTTGGCCTCCTGAAGACTCTGCTGGAGAATGTCACAGGGCTGTTCTGGGCCCCCACCGCCCCCGCCACCTCCTCCTGCAGCAGGGGAGCCCAAGATATCATCTTCCAGGAAGTCCAGGTCCACGCTGGGGGCAGGCTGGCTGGGCTCTGGGTTTAGGTGGTTGCCGGAAGCTTCCTGCACGTGGAGCTGGAGGGCAGACAAGAGAAGGCAGGAGCCGAGGTCAACATGGGGACACTTGGTGTCAAAGGCCACTACAATTCAGCAATTTTCTATCTGGAAGTGGCTGGATGCAGCTCAAATCCTGGCTTGGCTGTGGCTTGACTGCAGCTTGCTTAATCTGACCCCAGTTTCTCCATCTGCACCTACCAGCAGAAGGTAATAAGAATACTGGGGATGGACGGGAGCAAGACTGCTCAGTGGGTAAGAGCACTCATCTCTCAAACCCGAGTTCCAGCCCCGATCCCAGTGTGGAAGGAGGCAGATGAGTCCTTAAAACTCTCCTTAGACCACCACATGCAAGCCATGCAGCCCTGTATCATCACTAACAAGGGTCATACACACAAACATACCATATTAATAACTAAAAAAATATGCTTTTTTAAAAAAAAGATAAGAGTCTCATTATGTAACACTGGCTGACCTGGAACTCACTATGAACTCACAGAGAGCTGCTTGCATTTTTTTTTTTTAATAGTCAGTTGGGAAGATGAGACAGCTCTGAGGATAGAGGCAATGGCATGCAGCCTTGACAACCTGAGATCAACCCCTGGATCCCACAAGGTGGCAGGAGAGAACCAACTCCTGAGAGGTGTCCCCTGACCTCCACACATGTGCTGAGGTAAATTCATGTACACACACGTGCATATGCACACACACAGGTACACACAAAATAAGTAAAATAAAGAAATAAATGAAATTATAGCCACAGAGACCCACAATATTTATTTGTAGTTCCAATACTCCCTACAAACCAAGAGTATTTAATGATTTTTTTCTCTTATTGGGAGGGGGAGATTGAGACAGGTTCTCTCTGTGTAGCCCTGGCTGTCTTGGAACTTGCTATATAACCCAAGATGACCTTTGTTTGCCCAGGCTAGATAAGAACTCATTATATTACCTAGACTGGCCTTGAACTTGCTTTACAGCTAAAGATTATTCTATATGAACATGTGTGCCTATGCATATGTTTGTACAACACATATGTGTCTGGCTTCTATAGCGGCCAGAAGAAAGTCGAACTCCCTGGAACAGGAGTTACAGACAGTTGTGAGCCACCACGTGGGTGTTGGGAACCAAACCCCACTCCTCTGCAAGAGCAGCCAGTGCTCTCAACCACTGAGCATCTCTCTAGACCCCATGGATGACTCTGAACTCTAGATCCTCCTGCTGCTAATCTCTCGAGTGCTGGGACCTTAGCAAGAACAACCACACCTACCTGGTTGCTGTCCTTGTTTTAATTTTTGTAAGAGCAAACTTTACCAGGAGTTCCAGGTAATACACTGCATAATGACCCAGCTGCCCCTCGAGGGTTGCCATAGGAAGGCACGCATGTGACATCATATATGACACAGACAAAACTCGTTTGGCTCCAAAGTTCAATATGAGGCAGCGGGGTTGGAAGAAAGACAGACCACAGCACACCAACTGTTGCCGGGTTTGGGGCGGGGGGCGGGGGGCGAGGCTGGTGCCATGCTCACTGAGACTTCAACCAGTGACAAACACAGCTCAGTAGACTTATGGTCCAAAGGATCAAAGTGGCAAACACAGCTCAGAGGCTTACGGTTCAGAGGGCCATATAATACACAGGTTCGAGGTTTTATGTCACCTCCTCAGATTTTGACTAGATGGAAGATTCAGAGCTGGACTGGGCATGTGGCTCAGCTGGTAGGGTACCTGCCTAGAGAGCATGAACCTGGGTTCGGTTCCTAGCACAGACTTGGTGTGGTGGTGCATGACCATAATCCCAACAACTGAGGGTAGAGGCAGAAAGATTAGAAGTTGAAGGTCATCCTCAGCTACCCAGTGAGTTTCTGACTGTTGGGGACCACATGAGACCTTGTCTCAGAAAACCAAAATACCTAAATTTCAATAAAGGTCTGGGCAGGGTGGTGATGGTGCATGCCTGCCTTTAATCTCAGCACTCAGGAAACAGAGACAAGCAGGTCTTTGTGAGTTCAAGGCTAGCCTGGTCTACAGAGCGAGTTCCAGTACAGGATTTCTCTTTAGCTTTGGAACCTATCTCAAAACAAAAACATAAATAAATAAAAGAAGGAAGGAAGGAAGGTTCGTCTTAGTAAAGACAGAATGGTCACCATTGTAACTGGATCTATGAATCTACGTTGTTTTTCTAAGCTTGATCGTTACTATAAAAGGTTATTTGGAATATGATATTACAGTTGATACAAAACTCAATGAAAATTATTCATAAAGTAACATGTTAAAAGAATGACAGTTACAGTGACAGGGAGCAGGAAACACACGAGGAGGGCAGGGGCAGCAGAGTGGCAAAGGAGAAAAGGGAAAGAGGCACTGGGGGAGATGGCTCACTCTGAAAATGGCTTGCCTCGTAAGTGATGATTTGAGTTCGATCCCCAGAACCCATACAAAATTAATGTCGGTGGAGATGATGAAAAGATGGCTGAGCAGTTAAGAGCACTGGCTGCTCTTGGAGAGGACCAGGGTTCAATCCCCAGCACCCACAGGGTGGCTTATGGTTATCTGTACTCACAGTCCTAGGAGATCCAACACCCTCTTCCAGACTCCACACGTACTGTGCATAAACGATGTACAGACAATCATGCAGGCAAAATGTTCACACATAAAAATCATAAAATAATTTTAAAAAATCAGAGACACCAGTAATCCCCATGGTGGAGAGAGATACAGACAGGGGCACTTCAGGACTAGCTGGCCACCCAGCCTTGCCAAGTGACAGTACTCGAGGCTGGCTTCATGTGTAAACATGTGAACTCCAGCACACACACACAGAAGCAATTAAGGGCTGGCATAGACAAGCACACAGGACGGGGTCAATGCTCCGTACCCCCATCTTCACTTTCAGAGTTATGTAGGGGAGGAACCTTTCCCAGAGTCATATGGTATCTACCAAATACACCAGAGCTGGCCTCTTCCCCTCTCTATGGCCAGGGTGGTGGGACAGCTTGGTTCCTGAACACCCCTCCCCCAAGCAAACACAACCAGGGCATGCACAGCCTCTGCAACTCCCTCCTGCTCCAGCAGTGTGGGAGACCACCACTGGCCAACCACTTACCCCAGGACCTTCATAGAAGGCACTTTGGGCCTCCACGGGAGCATCCAGGAGGTCATCGCTATCCAGCTGCAATGAGATCCCCCCAATCCAAGGTCAAACGTGAACAAGGCAGGACAAGGCTCTAGAGCAGAAATCAACTTGGGTTTGAGGTAAAAAGGAGGGGAGGGGGGATGTGGGCTAGCCGCACACTTATCACCAGAGGTGCTTCCCCAGCCTGGCCTCTAAGACTCCACCCCCGCTGAAGCGCCTGCCTTGATCTTGGGACTTTGCCCTCTTGGTTTGCACCCAAGCTGTGCTCCTGCGTGGAACTCACAGTCCTGGTAGCACATCCTTCAGGGGCTGTGGCAATGCCACCTGCTCATGGCACCTGCCCCACGATTTTCACTAAACCCCTCCCTTCTCCCTAACATCGTATCCAACACACAGTTGTGTAGCCACCCGCCTTCTGGGGGACAGGACTTGCCGAGTCCTGGGGCATCTTTGCAGCTGAAATGAGCCTAGTATAGGTAAGAGAGATCCATCTGCCCTCCTGAGGGCTGGGGTTTACGGCACGCACTGCCATGCCTGGCCACGCTCTACTGTATGTACTATCGTCTGGGCTACTATCTCGCTGCACTCTTGAGGGTTCAGCACTTCAATGTCTCTCCTTTAGGAGGGAGTATTTGTTTCTCTCATCAGAGTGCACACTAGAATTAGTGGCTCCTTCCTTCCTCAAGGCAGATTCTCATATAGTCCACCTCAAACTTGCTGCTGGTTAAAACTGGCCTTGAACTTCCAATCTCTTGTCTCTACCTGCGCAGGGCTTTAGTTACAGGTGCATCCTACCATGCCTCATTTTATGTGGTGCTGGGGACTGAGCTCAGAGCTTCTTATATAAGCCAGGCAAGTACCCTACCACTGAGACACATCCTCAGCTCTTAGCAGCTCCAGTCTGTGTGACTCAGGAGATTAGGTCATAAAAGGTATTAAGGCTTCCTCCTGGCTCTCTATGGGCTGCCTGTGACAAAGGAAGTCAGCTGCCAGAGCCTGAGGACATTTGAACAGTGTGAGAGAGACACCCATGGGAAAGGGACATAGGGGCCCTGGCAGTGGCCACAGGAGAGAGTCAGGATAGGTATATCAGCTGACCTTAGACAAGCCGCTAGATGCTTGTAGCTCCTGTTCCATACAGGTTGCTATGATCTCAGGGGGATCTGACCCAGATTTCTAATGTGGCAAATCTGCAAAAGCTTAACAAATATGTACTAAGTAGCCATGTGGGAGTAATCTCTCATACCACTGTAGAAAAAACCACAGTTCCACCCAGGTCCCCAAACTGCCACATTAAAGTGCCTATCTTTAAATCAAATCCGAGTCCCCAAGAACTGCTGTCAAGTTCAGAATAAATAAATCTGTTTTGTGTGGTGGTGCACGACTTTAATCCCAACACTGAGGAAGCAAAGGCAAGTGGATCTCTGTGAGTTCAAGGCCGGCCTGACCTACATATTAAGTTCTAGGCAGCCAGGACTATACACAAAGACCCCGCCTCAAAATCAATTAATCAATCAATAAATCAAATAAAAATAAAAATCACCTAACCAAAGTCTAATTCACTCAGTGCCATCCTGCAGTTAGTTCTGCCTTAGTCTAACCCTGTTCCCTCGGATTTACCACCTCTCTTGATATCACTCGCGCTACAGCACCGTAGCCACCTGTAATGTCGCCTCCTTAGAGGGACCCTCTGACCACACCAGCTAGAGGAGGCCTTTGCTTTCTTTTATTTAAAAAAAGAAAAAGTCGGGGCTGGAGAGGTGGCTCAGTGGTTAAGAGCATTGCCTGCTCTTCCAAAGGTCATGAGTTCAATTCCCAGCAACCACATGGTGGCTCACAACCATCTGTAATAAGGTCTGGTGCCCTCTTCTGGTCTGCAGACACACACAGACAGAATATTGTATACATAATAAATAAATAAATAAATAAATAAACAAACAAACAAACAAACAAACAAACAAACAAATAGTCATTTTATATGTATGGGTTTTTGCCTTCATGTATATCTGTACATCACATGTATGCCTGGTACCTCTCAAGGCCAGAGGAGTGTGTTGGAACTCCTAGAACCGGAGTTACAGACGATTGTGAGCTGCCATGTGGGTGCTTGGAATTGAATCTGGGTTCTTTGGAAGAGCAGCTAGCATTTGTCTGTTTGTTTTATTGAGACAGAGTCTCTCTGTGTAGTCCTGGCTGTTCTGGAACTTGGTCTATAAACCAGGCTGGCCTCGAACTTAGAGATCCACCTGCTTCTGCCTCCTGAGTTCTGAGATTAAAGGTGTAGGCCACCACTACCTAGCAGCCAGTGTTCTTCACTGCTGAGCCATCCCTTCAATCCAGGGCTGTTTTTCTTTAATATCTGTCTATGTGTGTTGTACACACACAGCCGGATGTCCTGCTCTTCACCTCTCTGCCCTATTCCCCTCAGACAGGGCCTCTCGCTGAATCAGGAGCTAAGCTAGTGATCAGCAAGCCCCAGCAAGGCCCCGCGATCCCATCTCTCCCCTCTACCCAAAGAAAGGGAGCTACCAGTGCACATGGCCATGCCTGGTTTCTAACGTGGGTACTAGGGACTCAAACTCAGGCCCTCATGCTTACGTGTGGCATCTTATCCATAGAGCCAGCTCTCTTTCTAGTCATTTCATGCCTGATATTTTTAAGGAAAACCTAGTGAATAGTGAATAACTTCTATTTACTTTTATTTATTTACTTATCTATCTATTTACTTAGAGACAGGGTGTCTCTGTGTAGCCCTGGCTGTCCTGGAGCTCTACTATGTAGACCAGGCTAGCCTCTAACTTAGAGATCTGCCCGCCTCTGCCTCTGAAGTCCTGGGATTAAAGGTGTATACCCGGCCTTTTTTTTTAAATATAGCACATGTTAATTAAATAAGCATATTCAATACAGCATTGTTTCCATATTAACATACATGTTGAGACAGTTTGCATTCTTTCTTTTTGGTGACTGACTTATTCAGTTACCTGGGAAGACGGCACGGCAAGAGAACAGGACTGGATCGCTTTCTTGTACTGACAAAACCCCTTAGAGAATGTCTACTGTCTTAGGGAACCTGGCTCTCCCTTCTGATCCTCCAGTCCCCATGCCCAGGGATTGCCCTTCCCTGCCTCTGGTACTTACCTTTTCGGATCCATGCAAGAAGTCATTGAGGGCCTGAGGGTCACTGCAAGAGAGAGGGAAAAGAGACCTTAAGGAGCTAGGCTGAGGAATGGAGGGAGGGGAGAGGGGTGGAAGACGAGTGTGAGGGGAGGGGGGGAGCCCGTTACTCACCAAATCACGTCTAGTAAGCATCTCCCATCCTCATCATCCATTTCCACTAGATGGGGCAGGTGTGGGAAGAGGGTGAGGGAGACATGATTAGATAGAGGCAGTCTGCCCAGCTGCCCCTTTAGGGGGGGCACCTGGAGGGGAGGGTCAGAGCAGCTGTTCCCAGAGTGCACAGGGCTGGATGGAGGGGTAGAAGAACCACTTCCCAGCACCCTCCCAAACAGAAATTCTGACCAGGGATGGGGCAGGATCCCTATCCTCTGGTCCTCACGCCCACCATGCCCCCACATCTGACAGGGCATCAGTCAAGACTAAGATCTCTGATGGTGCACAGGCCTTATACTAAGCGCTACGGATAGGTCTAGCAAACCATGGCACCCCCACTTTAGTGATAAGGAGTTGGAGGCCCCCAAATAGCTACTCCCCATCTTTCCAGTGAGTGGGCTGCGCATGCACGAACCCCAGGGAACACGCCTGTTCCAACCTCCAGGACGCAGATCAAATCTGCCATTCTACTTTATAACCTTCAAGAGTCGCAGAGTCAAGTACAGTTCAGAGTCAAAACCCCAAACTTGCTGGGTGTAAAGGTGGCACACGCCCTTGATCCCAGCACTCGGGAGGATGTCTGTGAGTCCAAGACCAGCCAGGCCTGCATGGGTGAGACCCTGTCTCAAAAACAAAAGAACCCGAACTGCTCTCTGAGGATCTTCTCAGACCCCCATCACAGGAAGACTGCGGCTCACACCAGACAGACTTCAGCTTGAGTGGGCCAGCCTATAGGCCCCTGGGCCTATGTACTTCACACCCCGCTCATCCTGTCTTCTCAACACTGTGGCCCAGAAGATGGCAGGGGTCTGTGCTGAGCATCAAGGTGATAGAATGAGGAAGGGAAGGCAAGGTAGGGGTGACAGGAAGGCCGTCACACTGTCCTGGGTGAGCCCTGAAGAGCTATGCAGTGTGGGTCTTAAGCTAAGGGTAGGTGACAGGGGTGACACATGGAGGTGGGGACTGAGGCAGCAGAAAAGGAGTGTGTGGGGGGGTGTCAAGAGGCTGGGCCAGGAAGGTTGCAGTGTAGGGCTGCCCCCATAGCTGAATGATGAGGATGCGGACGGCTAACGTTTGTCTTGAGCCATCTGGCGCTCACTGCTGGCTAGCACTGTCGCAGCCCATGACAAAGTTTAGCATGGTCAGCCCCCAGGGGGAGGAGGAAGAGGCTGCTTCACCCACTGCACCCCAAAAGGAACGGATGCTGTCTGCATTTTCCCACCACACAGCATTCCTGCCTTCCAATCAGCCACCCATTTCCTCAGAGCACCCAACATCCCCTCAGCCCTGTAAACATTCCTCCAAAGGGCCCTCCTCTCAGTTACCATTCCACACTGTCCACCTTTTTGAGACAGGGTCTCTCTCATTGGCCTGGAGCTCACCAATTAGGCTATAGGCTGGCCAGCTAGGGAACCCCAGGTATCCGGTGGTATCCACTTCCCCAGTGCTGGGATTCCATGCCCTGTTCTTTACATGGGTTCTAGGAATCAAATTCAGGACCTTGCAAGTACTTTACCGACTGATCTCTCTATCTCTCCAGTCTGCATCTGGCTTTCTAAGCTTCCCCCCCCCCCCCCATTCTTCCAAACACCCATCCATCTGCTATCCTATTCTGACTACACATCCACTGATCATCCCCACTATCTTTTTAAACTCCCATGCATTCACCCTTAGACACATCTGAGCAAACACACCCACACAGCTTTCCCTCCTTCCAGTGCATTTTTCTACTGGCCTGCCAGTCCTTCTGTTCCAATAACATGAACTGGACACAATGAGAGGACCACAGTCCCCAAGTTGTAGGACCTTATAGCTGAGGACAAAGGGAACTGCTTTACTAAATAAAGTATCTTCCTGGCCTATCCTTTCTTTGTCATTATTGTGGTTGTTATAGGGTCGCATGGGAGCTCTGCAGGGGCTCTACCACTGAGCCAGACCCCACCCCTCACTGGGGGATTCTAGGCAGGGCTCTACCACTGAGCTAGACCCCACCCCTCACTGGGGGATTCTAGGCAGGGCTCTACCACTAAGTTAAGCTGACACTGTCTCAGTACAGAATATAGAGAAAAAGTGAAGCTTTAGGAATACCCTTTCTACAGCTGTACATGGGGATACAGGCCAGAGAGGAGGAACTGAAGGAAGTCACTAAACCAAGCTCTGCAAGTCAGAGGCCAGTGGGTCCCACAAGTACTCAGAACAATTGCTCCTCCAAGAGTGAACTGGGGGGGTCTTCCCTGATTACCTGTGCTATGAACGAATCATGAAGGGAAGGATGGGGTGGCCACTCCAGGTCTACGCAGGGCCCCGGGCTGGGGACTTTGACAGTGTCCTTTGTGGAGCCAGCTGTGGGAAGAAAAGAGTAGCTGTGAGGGAAGAAGGCCACGAACAGCAGAAGACGGGGACATAGGCGGGTTGTGGGAGGAAGAGGCAGGAGGATGGAGAGTTGTAGGGAAGCCTGGGCTACACAGCAAGATTCCATCTCAAATATTTACAGAGACGGAAACAAACACTGCTACAAACTGAATCACAGCTAAGAACCATCATCAGTAACTTCCTTCCCACAGACTACCCAACAGCCCAGGTAGACCTGGGAACTCAAGATCCCCCACCTCTGCCTCCAGCACCAGGATTATAGCTCTACTGTCAAGTTTTAAAAAGGGAGCAGAGGGTCAGGCACATCTTTAATCCCAGCACTCAGGAGGCAGAGGCAGGCGGATCTCTGTGAGTTTGAGGCCAACCTGGACTACAGAGTGAGTTCCAGGACAGACTCCAAAGCTATAGAGAAACCCTGTCTTGAAAAACAAAAATAAAATCAAAAAGAGGAAAAAACAAGCAAACAAACAACAACAACAAAACAGAGCAGGGAAAAGAGGCAGGAGAAGCAAAGAGGGAAAAACACAAGTTTAAAGTTATACAAAGCAATCTTAATACGCATGTACATATGTACATGATCTATAGTACATATACATATACACCATAGCATACACTATACCAAACTATTTACTGATACTTCAGTTTAAAATAAAATACCCAATTCTAGTTCTTTTTTTTTAAATATTTATTTATTTATTGTGTACACAATATTCTGTCTGTGTGTATGCCTAAAGGCCAGAAGAGGGCACCAGACCCCATTACAGATGGTTGTGAGCCACCATGTGGTTGCTGGGAATTGAACTCAGGACCTTTGGAAGAGCAGGCTATGTTCTTAACCTCTGAGCCATCTCTCCAGCCCCCTCTAGCTCTTTATTATTATTATTTTTTTAAAAGATTTATTATGTATACAGTGGTCTGTATGCATGTACACCTGCAGGCCAGAAGAGGGCACCATATCATTGTGGATAGTTGTGAGCCACCATGTTGTTGCTGGGAACTGAACTCAGGACCTCTGGAAGAGCAGCCAGTGCTTCTTAACCTCTGAGCCATCTCCCCAGCCCTCTTTATTATTTTTTTTTATGGTTTATTTAACTTTATTTTATGTGCATTGGTGTGAAGGTATCAGATCCCCTGGAACTGGATTTTCAGACAGTTGTGAGCTGCCATGTGGGTGCTGGGAATTGAACCTGGGTCCTCGGGAAGAGCAGTCAGTGCTCTTAACCACTGAGCCATCTCTTCAGCCCTCTTTATTATTTTTTTGTATGAGCGATTGAACCCAAATAATTGTATTTGAAGTACATGATCACTTTACCATTGAGCCACACCCCAGACCCTCACTGCGGGATTCTAGGCAGGGACTTTACGATTGAGTTGTCAAACCCCTGCCTTCTAGAGTCAATTCCTTTTTTGGGGATTTGGGTAGGTGATGAGGGAAGTATAGGCTCTCACTATGTAACCCTAGTTAGCCTAGAACTCACAGAGGTCTTGTCTTTGTCTCTCAAGGATGGAAGTTAAAGAAAGGTATGTACCACTGCATCTGGCCCTATGGCCAGTTCTTATTATTTGAAACAGGTGTGTTGTATTAAGCAGCCACAATACTCATTGAAACATGGCATCTATGTCCTGGAGGATAGAGTCTGGTTCCTGCAGATCTGTGGTCCATCAGCCACTTAACACACAACTTTGGTTTTGTAGGCGGAGGCTGCTTGTTTGTTCCTGGCTGCCCAGACCCGAAATAATCGCACAGAAACTATAATAATTACAACACTGCTTGGCTTATTAGCTCAGGCTTCTTTTTAACTAACTCTTACATCTTAAATCAACCCATTCCTATTATTTTGTCTTTTACCATGAGGCTTGTGGTTTACCGGTAAGGTTCCAGGGTGTCTGTCTCCCTCGGCAGCTACATGACATTGCCCTGACTCAGCCTTCTTTTCTCCTCTATCTCTGCTTAGAATTCCTGCCTTGCTCTATTTTCCCAAGCAGTTTCTTTATTCATTAACCAATAAAAGCAACACATACGAAGAAGAACTTTCCACAGTATGGTTTCTTTTTCTCTCTTTATTTGGGGGGGGGGGTTCTTTGTGTAGCCCTTGCTGTCTACGCTCTGTAGACCAGGCTGGCCTTGAACTCAGAGATCTACCCATCTCTGCTTCCCATCCCAAGTGCCGAGATTAAAGGTGTGTGTCACTACTGCCCCTAAGGCCTTGATTTCTTGCATCTTATCTTGGATGTCTCTTCCTGAGGTCACCACCAATGGAGCTCACCTCGCACACAGACTCTCTCCAGAAAGCACTCTACAGTTTCTTTGGCTTACAAATGACAAACTGCACGAGTATCCAGGGGACACTTCACACCAGGAAATCATGAGAAAATAAAAGGTCCAGCCACACAGACAGACACAGTGGCCCACACCTGCAATCCCATCTTCTGGAATGCAGAGACAGGAGGATAGTGAGTTTGAGGCCAACCTGGGCAACCAAGCAAGACTCTGTCTCAAGAAACAAAGCCATAGTGGTGAGATGGCTGAGCGGGGTGAAAGCACTCCGGCCCTTCTGAGACTGGAGCTACAGAAGCAGGAATGTGAGTTCACACCCACCTGCTTGAGGTGAGAAATGTGGAAGATTACACAGCACCTGTCTAAGACCCTGAGGCCCAGGCCCTCTCCTCCTGGGCTCCCGGTGTGCTGCCTGCAACTGCAAGTTCCTACAGTGGCTCCACCATCCATCACTGCCCCTACAACCCTGCCCCTGGCTTCTGGCTTGGCTCAAGCTCTGCAAACAACTGCCCCCAAATGGGAGCCCAGGGGGAGCTGAGGGGAAGCCCTACGTACTCTGTGGAAACAGTTAGTTTTGTTGTCATTATACTTGATTGGCGTGTGTGTGTGTGTGTGTGTGTTCACAGCATGTGTGGAAGTAAGACTTCTGTCCTTCTACCATATTGTTCCCAGGCACCAAACAAAGGTCACCAGTCTTGGTGGCAAGTACCTTTGCAAGCTGAGCCATTTTGTCATGTTTGTTTCCTGTTTATTTCTATATATTTTGTTTTGTTTTTCAAAACAGGGTTTCTCTGTGTAGCCCTGGCTGTCCTGGAACTCACTCTGTGGATGAAGCTAGCCTCGAACTCCAGAAATCTGCCTGCCTCTGCCTCCTGAGTGCTCCATTAAAGGTGTGTACCACCATGGTCAGCCTTTTTTTTCTCCTGAGTTTTGATCTCGTTTTGTTACCTCCCACCCCACCCAGTTGTCCTAAAGCTCACTATATAGACCATGGGCCTTCCAACTCACAAAGATCCACCTGCCTCTGCCTTGTTCTGACTTTTGAGTGTTGGCATCAAAGGCATGCACCACCACACCAGGCCTGGTTTTGATTTTGAGAAGTGGTATCACTACTTGAACTATAGGGGCCTCAAACTACTGGCACCCTAAATGCTGCAATTACAAAAACATACCATGGTGCGCATAGCCTTGGTTCCCCAGGCTGGCCTCGCTTTCTCGGGTCCCAATGATCATGCTGCCTCCAAGACCAGTCACAGTCCATGTCTAACTGCTGAATGCTCAATATTGTTGGGTTTTCTTTGCAGTAGTCATGTTGGTTTTGTTTCATCTTGATTTTCTTGTTTGTTTTATTTGATACAGGGTCTCACTATGTAGCTCTCTGGTGATTCTGAAACTCACAGAGATCCACCTGCCTTTGCCTCCTGAGTGTTGGGATTAAAGGTGTGTGCTACCATGCCAGGCTTTGCAGTAGTCATGTTTAAGAAAAGAAAAAAAAGAAATGGCTCAGTCAGGAAAGTAGTGCTCTGCATGCCGGAGGCCCTGAATTTGATCACTAGCACCTACCCCACATAAAAATCTCAGTATGGGTTGGAGAGATGGCTCAGCGGTTAAGAGCACTTGTTGCTCTTCCAAAGGGACCTGAGTTCAATCCCCAGAAACCTCATGGTGGTCTGGTGCCCTCTTCTGGTGTGCAGGCATACATGCAGGCAGAACACTGTACACATAATAAATAAATAAATCCAAAAAAATCTGGGTGTGGTAGCATACATTTGTAATCTCAGCACTGGGGAGGAGGAGACAGAGGATCTCTGGGCTTCCTGGCCAAGTGGTGTCTCAAAAGAGGATGACACTCGAGGTTGTTCTCTAGTCTTCAAACATACAGAGTGAGTCAGAGTGAGCAAAAGAGTGATACACACATAAAGAGAGAAGGAAGAGAAGAGAGATGGTTCCCTAGTAAGGGGCTGGGGTGTGGCTCAGTGGTAGAGCCCCTGCCTAGAATCCCCCAGTGAGGGGCTGGGGTGTGGCTCAGGGTTAGAGCCCCTGCTTAGAATCCCCCAGTGAGGGGCTGGGGTGTGGCTCAGTGGTAGAGCCCCTGCCTAGAATCCCCCAGTGAGGGGCTGGGGGTGTGGTTCAGTGGTAGAGCCCCTGCCTAGAATCCCCCAGTGAGGGGCTGGGGGTGTGGCTCAGTGGTAGAGCCCCTGCCTAGAATCCCCCAGCGAGGGGCTGGGGGTGTGGTTCAGTGGTAGAGCCCCTGCCTAGAATCCCCCAGTGAGGGGCTGGGGGTGTGGTTCAGTGGTAGAGCCCCTGCCTAGAATCCCCCAGTGAGGGGTTAGAGGCGTGGCTCAGGGTCAGAGCTCCTGCCGAGCATGCACAAGGATCCTGAGTTTGAGCTCCAGAGAAAACACACAAACATCCAACAGCACACAAAAGGATGCCCAGTGTGACTCATCATCAGGGGAAATGCACTCTGAGCCCCAATCAGACAAGGCCCCACACCCCTCAGAGTGACTACTGTGAAGAAACTGGGAAGTAACAAGTGCTGGTGAGCCCCAATCAGACAAGGCCCCACACCCCTCAGAGTGACTACTGTGAAGAAACTGGGAAGTAACAAGTGCTGGCAGGGCTGTGGGAAACCGGAGCCCTTGCTCATTGCTGGCAGGAGCACAACCCGCTGGCTGCTGTGGACAGGGTTTGGCAGTTCCTCAGAACATTAAAAATAGCACCAGCACCGAGCACTGTAAGAAGCTCCACTTCTGGGTATGTGTGCAAAGGAATCGAACGTCCTGAAGAGGGATTTATACACCAGAGACCACCATAGGGTTTCCTACAACAGCTCAGAGGAAGATAGCCGTGAATGGGCAAATAAACTGTCCTGTGTATCTGTACGATGGAACATTTCGGATCAGCGTTTCTCGACCTATGGGTCACGATCCTTTTAGCAAACCCTTACTTATCTCCAAAAGTATTTACTTGACGATTCCTAACAGTAGCAAAATGACAGTTATGAAGTAGCGATGAAACTAATTTTACAGCTGGGGGGTCAAAACCAAATGAGGAACTGTATTAAAGGGTCGCAGCATTAGGAAGTTGAAAACCACTGTCATAGACAGACCTTGAGTTTGGAAAGAGGAGCTGGGCTTGGTGGCTCGTGCCTGGAATCCCAGCACTTGGGTCACCCTAGACCAAAAAAAAAGGCCTGCTTCAGAAAAAACAACACCAGGGGCCAGCAAGCAGGCTCAACAAGTAAAATCACCACCGCAGAGCTTGGAAATCCATTCAATCCCTCTGCAACTGTAATATACAAAGTAAATCAAAGTGAGGCTGGAAAGACAGCTCAGTGGTTAAAGCACCGACTGCTCTTCTAAAAGACCAAGGTTCAATTCCCAGCATCCACAGTACAGCTGACAACCACCTGTAATCCCAGGCTCTCTTCTGGCTTCCACAGGCATTGCATGCATGTGGTGCACAGATATACGCGCAGGCAAAACACTCATACATATAAAATGTAAAACTAAAATGAGTTAAAAATGTAATTAGTGAAATAAAACTCACATTGGTATCGGCTAGCCCATGTCTGATGATCTGCTTCCTCTTCACTGGCTCCCTGCCACGCCACAAGTGGGCCCTTACCAGCGCGGGGGTTGTCACCTGCTTCCTGCCTGAGACCCCTGAATCTGAGGCTGAGGTGGTAGAGGGAGGTTCAGTGAATATAGAAAACGGATAAATGAATGAACAATGGAAGTTAAAGAAGTCCATTGTTTGGGGGCATCTAACGAAAAGGGCACACACTGAGCATTTTATGTAGGGAGAGGTAAAGATGGCTGGGAGGTCCGTGGCTGCGGCGGGGAGGGGACATGGCCAGGGTTCTCACCCAGGGGTGGCCCTTTCTAGATCACCCCTCTTGAGAAAGTAACTGAGCCATATGACAGCGGGTGCAGAGCCCTGGTGTGGAAGTCAGGCCTCTAGACCTGGGCCAGACCTGCGTGCACAGCATGAGCTGAGTGACACGGATGGAACCCAAGGTGTCACGGCTCTGCCTTGGTCTCAGGACACAGCAGACATGTGACCAAGCTACAGTCAAACCAGGACTGGGATATACATAAGCAGCTGCATCTTTGTCCCTGTAATTGTAGAGACCTGAGGCTCCCTTATTCCTGTATCTCTCTCAGCTGAGCCTGACTGAGACCTGAGGCCCACTTGTCACTGCAGCTCTCTTCTTCAGTGACTGAGTCCCAGGTCCTACTTGTTACTATAGCTCTACCAAAAAGCTGACAGATACACCACTGAGCCTAAGGACACTGCCCAAGCATGTCCTAGGCATCGGTACTAACTCTGTCCCCACTGAGTGACAGTGACGGAGGAACAACACTGAGTCACGTTTTCCAGTAAATAAAATGGCACGCAGGGAGTGAGGACACTGTGGGACCTAAACTTGAACCCAGACCCCATGACTCTGAAGCCCTGATGCTTCCCCATGAGGCTTGCCAACTACAAGCAGTCTCGGAGAAGAGCAGTAACAGGGTGTCCTTCCAAAAGGCCCTGAGGATCCCTCCCCCAGTCGGAATGCAACCAGAGTTTTGCATCGTCATTGGTAGCTGCAGGGGAGCCAGCCTGCTAGCAGGACCCGGAATCCAAAGGCTCCAGTAAACTCCAGAGAAAGGCTACTGTTCATTTCCAGAATGATGTTAGTGAGCCTTACATTCCCGGCACACCTGCTCCTTCCCATCACCAGCACCCCAGAGCCCCTCATTCCTCACTTCCTCCGCTTGCCTTCTCACTCTCTGTGGATGGCCTGCCAGCCAGCTCCATAAACAAAGACCTTTCTGAGGGCGACAGCCAAGCCATAGTCACACCTCCGAGGCTTGGGAAACCAGAGCAGCAGGCTTGGGCCAAGGGCAGGTTTAAAACAACCAAATAAACTGGGTGTGGTGCACCTGTCATCCCAACATGCTGGGGGCTGAGGCAGGAGAATTACTGGTTTGAGGAGGCCAGCCTGAGCTACATAAGTAGACCTTGTTCCAACTCTTCCCAGTCAGAAAAGAAAGAAGAAAAAAAAGACTCCCCTCTTCAGGGGAAAAACCCCACAAACTGTAATAAAACCAGTACAGAAGAATGGAGAACCCAAAAGCACATTTGGTCACATGTATCTGTATGTGCACTCTAGGTCACACTGAGGCATAAGCTGGGGGTATCCTATCTCCTTAGGATCACTCTCAGCTCCCCCTGAAGCTATGGTCGCCATGGCACCACACAATAAACACTAAAGTGTACAGGCGTGACTTCTGTAAGACAGTGGAAGTCACAGAACAAGTTCTTCTAGTAAACAAAGGAACTTGCTTTCTGGCTTGGACGGAGCTGGAGCTGAGCTGTGGCAGCTCCTCTGTCACTCAGCAAAGGCTTAAAACCCATCTAAAGATCTGCAGTGAGGAGAAAGACTGGGTTTAGGGCTACAAGATGGCTCAGGATGTGAAGGGCCTACCGGGAAGCCTGATGACCCACGTGGGATCCAGAGAACATAGATGGCGAAAGGAGCTGCCTTCTGGCTGTCACAGATGTGCTCGGACATTCTCCCACCCTCCCCACAAATAATACATTTAAAAATGTCATTGACGAAAAGAACACTGTGTAGTAATCCCTCAAGGGCCGCCGTCTCCAAACATGTACTAATTATTTATCTGTAGAGACAGGCCTTCATTTTGTAGTCCATGATCTTCCTGCCTCAACTCTTGCGGTGATATTTTGTTTGTGCTTTAACAAACAAAGCTTGCCTGAAGATCAGAGTATAGAGCTAGCCACACTAGTTAGCCATGGAAGCCAGACAGTGGTGGCACACACACACCTTTAATCCCAGCATTCGGGAGGCAGAGGTGCGTGGATCTCTGTGAGTTCAAGGCCAGCCTGGTCTACAAGAGCTAGTTCCAGGACAGAGAAACCCTGTCTTGCGTGGGGGGGGGGGAGGGCGACTAGTGGCTACTCTGTTTTTCTAATCTTTCACCTTTCACCCTCAATATCTGATCCTGGTTTTTATAATCAGACTAATTAGAATTCGTGCTACAACCTCTCTCAAGTGTTAGGATTACGGGGTGTGCCTCCAAACCCAGCCACCTGCTGCTAATTAAAGTCCTCACCCATCAACTGGAAGACAGAGGCCATCAGAGTGGCTCGGCCTTTCTTACAATTCTTACCCTTGCTGGGTACCAAGACGCAGCAGTAAATCACACACACAGCTACCTTCATTCAGACATCAGTGCAAATCTACACGCACACACACAAGCACCTCCACAGTCCCTTCCTCAAGCCAGCAAGGCCGCCTTGTCCCAAGCCTCAGGCAGTGGAGGTGGCCTAGGTGTGTCTTTGGCCACTGTCATCTGCTTCCTCAACTATCTTTCCCACTAGGGACAGCATAACCCAGGAGCTGGGTACTGGGTTTTGTTTTGTTTCAGTCCTTTTCTGAGGCAGTCTCACACAGGCTGACCTCCAGCTTGCTAACTAGCCAAGAATGTCCCCAAACTCCTGACCCTGCTGCTTCCCTCTCCAAAGTGCTAGATCACAGGTTTGTGCCTCATACCCAGCTGTACTTCTGTTTCAAGCCTCCAATAATTGTATTTCTTAGAGCAGTCACAGAAAATTACCATGTTGTGTAAATTCATACTGTATATGCAATGCACGTCAAACTTGGACTAGATATGTTCGCTTGTATACAGATGCACATGTTCTTGACTGCACAGTTTATAAGTCTGTGCTTGGACATGACGGCAATCACCAGCAAAAAGTAGTCTTTTCCTAATTCATACAAAACGAATTTATCGGGGCTTGCCTAGAATCCCCCAGTGAGGGGCCGGGGTGTGGCTCAGTGGTAGAGCCCCTGCCTAACACACATAATGCCCTGGGCTTGATCCCCAGCTTAGCCAGTAAACAAAAAAGCCCCAACCTAAAAAACTGCCTATCATCTGTCCTAGTACCAAACTCAGGCATGGGATGAGGTGTTGTTCTGGCAAGGAGGGAATGCATTTCTGCACAGGAAGCAACACCGGAGGCCCCAACATAAACTGGCACAAAGAAAGCATGATCAGACATGACGCTCTGTGCTGAGCTCTGACAATCTCTAGAACTGGGGGAAAACCCTGAGGTATGCAAGTCTTAAGGAAGAGGAGGGTAGACGGACCATGAGGGGACCTCAGGGAGCCTTCTAAAATGCTGCAGCTGCTCTGATTCCAGCCTTCATGATGCTTATTTGGATAATATTGGCAACATTCACCAAGCGATGCTTTAAAAGGCTATGCATTCCTCGCTCAAATACTGAACCAAACATGGCTAGTTTGGAAAAATGCCTTGTGCATCCGGGTGTGGTGGCATAGACCTGTAATCTCAATCAAGCTACTTAAGAGGTATTCGAGGCTAACTTGATCAGTCTGAAACAAGCCTGAGCTACACAGCAAGACACTGTCTCAAAAAGAGAAACCTAGGTCCACACAAAAACACGTACACATGCCCGGTTCATCAGAGTCATAGGTGGAAAAGACCAGCAACCAATCGGCAGATGGCTCAGCCCCGAAGGAGAGCCATATAAAGGGGGCATGCAGCCATAAGAAGCAAACAGTCCAGAATATGTTGGCACAGGGACCAGAAAACAGGAAGTGAAAGAGAAGTCAAAACCCAAAGGCTACCCGGTCAAGGCGCTGGGATGAAGTGTCCAAGGTCAGCTGGGTCCAGACACAGAAACAAGTTACTAGTAGCCAGAAACCCTACTGATAGCTGGGTAAGGAGCTCACAGCCGTGGCGTCTTCTGGGTAATAAGAATGTTCTCAGGCTGGAGAGGTGGCTCTTCCAGAGGTCCTGAATTCAATTCCCAGCAACCACATGGTGGCTCACAACCATCTATTATAAGATCTGCCGGCATGCAGGCAGAACACTGTATACATAAAAAAATAAATAAATCTTTAAAAAAGAAAGAGAATGCTCTCAAAGCAACTGCGGCTGTAGTTATACTCCTCTGAGAATGTGTGAAGGCAACATTTATTTATTTTACTACATTTATTTTAGTGACAAGGGTACATGTGTGCCACATGTGGAGGTCAGAGGACGATGTGCAGGAGTCATCTCTTCCTTCCACTCGGTAGGCTACAGGGGTCAAGTTCAAGTTCAGGTCATCAGGCTTGGTGGCAAGTGCCTTCCCCGTGACCCCTTGGTGGACTCCAGCCAGCTGAGCTCTGGAATCCACTGGTACCCCACACCTCTACACTTACACAACAAATGAATGCGATTGTTTTTAAGATGTGATAGACAGGCACTGTGATGGTTCACAGTTGACAGCGCCCGATGCACTTACCCAGCTCACTTCCCAGCTCACTTCCCAGCCCTCATATCCAGCGCTCACAACTTCCTGTATAATTAGAGCTCCTGAGGACACAACATGCCCTTTTGGCCATCCTGGAACCCACACTCATGAGCATACTTCCACCACAGACACACGTGTACATATAATTAAAAGTAAAAATAAATCTTAAAAATTGGGGTAAAGGAGGTAAAAGAACACATATTTTGAACAGCCTTGTATGTGTAAAGAGCTGTGGGAAGGAAGGGCAGGCCACTGCACACATTGATTAACTACTCGGGAGCTGAGAAGTGACCAGGGACGAGAAAAAAGACTCAAGCTTCTTCTGACTTTTAAAAAACACTCAAACATCTGGATCTGCTGGGGTGGGGGAGGGTGTTGAACACTGCACTATTCAAATTTTGTGGTCATGTAAGCATACTAGCCACCGCAAAGATGATTATTGTCAATGTTGTACCGGAGATGGTACCAGAGCCTTGGGTATCTCAGGCAGGGGTTCTTCCACTGAGCCACACCCCAGCCCCTCACTGGGGGATTCTAGGCAGGGACTCTACCACTGAGCCACACTCCAGCCCCTCACTGGGGGATTCTAGGCAGGGACTCTACCACTGAGCCATGCCCCCTAGGCCCAGGCAATCTATTCATTTTCTGTCCTCACCTCCATCTATTCAAAGTTTCCAGTACTCACTGATCTGCCCAGAAGTCACTTAGACCTCACAGTGGGCATGAGTACCTACCAGGCTCATGACCTGGGCTCTGTGTTCCTTTTCATTGAAAAGCAACTTCCAGTTTTTCTTCATCCCCAAAATTTCAAATGTAGAAGAATTTAAGTACATAATAAACATATGAATTAATGCCCCACAGAACGTGGCCAGCAGATAGGAAAGAAAGGCACCATTGGGGCTGGAGAGATGGCTCAGAGGTTAAGAGCATTGCCTGCTCTTCCAAAGGTCCTGAGTTCAATTCTCAGCAACCACATGGTGGCTCACAACCATCTTTAATGAGGTCTGGTGCCCTCTTCTGGCCTGCAGGCATACACACAGACAGAACATTGTATACATAATAAATAAATAAATAAATAAATGTGTTTAAAAAAAGATTAAAAAAAAAAAGAAAGGCACCATTGCTCATGATAAAGAAAATGATGCTTGCTATATCTGATGTATTAGTCCGGTTCTTGTTACCATAATGAAATACTTGAGGTGGGTTACTTTAGAGAAAATAGACTGATTTAGCTCAGAGCATTGTTGGAGCTGTAACACAAAAGAACATGGTTTTGGAGAGAGTTGTGCACACTAGGCAAACACTCTACCAATTGAGCTACATCCCTGCCCCACCCTCCTCCCAAAGTCAGGGTCTCAGGTAGCTCCAGCTGGTCTTGAACTCTGGGCTTCCAGGCTTCTCCCAAGTGCAGAGATTGCAGCCACCAAGCCCAGTTTCTGTTTCCTTATGCAGCCACAGCACACGCTGCAGGGAGAGGGCTCGTGCCTGGGTCCTGATCTCATCTAATCACCTCTAAACAGATGGATTAGGTCCTGATCTCATCCAATCATCTCTAAACAGCTGGATTAGGTCCTGATCTCATCCAATCACCTCTAAACAGCTGGATTAAGCGGCTACCCTCTAATTGCATTATCTTAAGACCCAGGGATGAAACTCTTCCATGAGTTCCTGGGGGTCAGCCCCCGGGCTGGCCCAGTCCTGGTCTTGAATGCTTCCGTTCTGGCGACTTCTGTGTCATACTTGTCAGCTTTAATTAAAGCCTCAAAAAGGAATCAGAAGGGAAGGGCTGGTTTAAAGAGAAGACGCAAGGGAGGGGGAAGCGATGCTGGCAGAAAGAAAATACTGCACGTAGTCTCTCGTACACAGAACCTCGATTTAAGTATTTGTGGAACGAAGCAGGGAGGATGGGAAGGAAGGATAGGAGCATGGAAGGGGGGGGTAAGGGAAGGTACAAGGACATGTATTCAGTGCCATTGTTGGACTCGTTTTGTACACTCTTCAGTTAATTTAAGGTCAATATGGGGCTGGATGGCTCAGCAGTTAAGAGCACTGGCAGCTCTTTCAGAGGATCCAGGTTTAGCACAGCACCCATATGGCAACTCACACAACCACCCATAACTCCAGTTCCAGGGAATATGATACCCTATTCTAACCTCCGTGAGCACCAGGCCTGCCCACAGTGCACATACATACACACAGGCAAACACTCATACTTAAAATAAAAACAAACAAACAAATCTTTTTTAAAAAATCCATTAAAAAAATAACACAGGGTTCACCACTGTGTTCACAAAGAAATCAAAGAATTAGGGCCGTCAAGATGGCTCGGTAGATGATATTTGCCACAAAAGCCTGATCACCTGACTTTGATCCCTGGATGGGAGGGTGGAAGGCAACAATGGACTCCACAGAGTTACACATGAACACATACACGCAAACACAAACACATACATGCTTGCATGCACGCACGCACACATACACAACCCAAAACAGATCCTTTGCTTTGTGAAAGTTGGAAATTTAACTCAGGGTCCTCCGCACGCTAGATAGCCACCACTCTTGCAGCTGAATCACATCCTCAGGCGCTTGACCACATACCTTTGGTATGATGTAATGAATGGGCCCTTGCCCTGTGCCTCTGTCTTTCCAAACCCATGTCACTCCATCTAGTGAGAAGCAAACACCAGATATTCCCACCGGGCCCATTCTACAAAATCCCCAAAGGATGGTCCTTAAAGTCACTAGAGTCATCAAATATCTGGGCTGGGTGAATCAAGGACACAACAAGAAAGGATGAGGAATTGGTGACTAAATAAATATAAGTGGTGTCCTAGATGATATCCAGAATAAGAAAAAAATACACGAGCCATGCAGTGGTGGCGCACCCCTTTAATCCCAGGCCTCGGGAAGCAGAGGCTGGCGGATCTCTGTGAGTTCAAGGACAGCCTGGTCTACAAAGAGAAGTCCAAGACAGCCAGAACTGTACAGAGAAACTCTGTCTCAAGAGACAGACACACACACACACACACACAGAGAGAGAGAGAGAGAGAGAGAGAGAGAGAGAGAGAGAGAGAGAGAAAGAGAGAGAGAGAGAGAAACGAGTGGCAGGTGTGGCTCAGGCCTGTAGCCCCAGAACTTGGGAGGATGGGGAGTTCAAGCCAGCTTGGGTTTACATAGGGAAAGCCTCACTCTGAAAAACCAAAGACTGGGAGTGTGGCTCAGTGATAGAGCTCCTGCCTAGACTCCCGCCAGTGAGGAGCAGGGGGAGAGGGCCAGGGAAAGACTCAGTAGCATAGTAGTTGCCCAGCCTGTTCAGGGCCCTGGGTTTTATCTCAAGCACAGAAAACAGCAAAAGCAAGCCAACAGGTCCCTGAATCTACAGAAAGAACCCTGTTGCCAACGGGCTCTAACTGGCTGCTTCCCTGTGCAATGAGCTGATCTCAGGGCTCAGGTGCCCGTGCCCCACAGCTTCAGGACTGAAGACACTGTCCTCTGCTAGCTCACTGGTCACACCCAAGGCACAGGTAGCACGAGATTGGCTCAGGTCTGTCAGCCAGCGCTCTTCCTTGATTCCTCGCCTCATCTGGCATAAACCCTCACCTTCTTACCTAGCAACCAGTCTTCCATCCCCCCACCAGCTACACTGGCTCGTTCGGTTTCCCACCCATTTGCTGGGCACAAGTCTGCCTCTGGACCTTTGCACGTGACTGCTCTTGCTTTGGTCCTTCCTCCCTTTCCCAATTGTCACCAGGTCAGTGGCTCAAATGGACCGCATCTAGACTGGAAGCCTTCTTCTTGCCAGACAGCCTCCCTCCTCCCGATCTGCTTTTTTTCAAAGAGTGGCTGACATGCCATAAACATGACTGATCTGAGCTCCTGCCTGCTTCCCCCAGGAGGAACTGCTGGACAATACTCCTGTTTGGGCACTTTGTGTAAACACTGCCTGGACGACGGAGGGCTATGCTCAGTGTGACCAGAGATGGTGCTGAACAGAATGATCAAGGACGGGGTACGGGGCATCCACAGGAGACTGTCAGCACCATACCCTGCCACTCAGACACAAGGCCCAGGGGACCCAGCAAGGGCTTACCAACTATTAATGGAAAGGTCAAAGGTCACAGAGTGGATCACACCCAGTGGCTGAGACACACACAGTCTATCTGGGAAGACAATGATACCAGGCTTCAGATCTATCACCAAAGGTGAAGGTGGATCAGCAGAACCAGCCAGAACAATTGAGAGACCCAAGCAACAGGGAACCAGGTCAACACAAAGACAGCACATGTCCAAAGGAGCCTGCTGGGATGATCACTTCGCGGGTGTCCCTTCTTGCTGGCCCTGGACAATAAACAGCTTCGGAGACCAACATTCCCAACAGGGCTTCCCATCTGCCATCACTAGGCTGGGGAAATCCCAGCACTCAGAGGTGGGAGCAGAAGCATCAGAAGTTCATGGTCATCATCCACTACAGAGCAACTTTCGGGTCAACAGAGTCAAGCGAAAAATGAAAAGTGTGCAAAAATTCCCACTGGGGGGCAACACCATCGAACAGGGACTCCATGTCTACCATGCATCCAAAAAGATATCCTGCATCACATAGACGGTGGGACCCCAAAGGGCCCGGAGAGGGGCATCTTGTCCACAGGCAGCAGGGGGCACAGGGGAAGACTGCCATGCTCATCTATAAAGGTTTGAGAAGACTTCATTGAGAGCCAAACACGGACTAAGTAGGCAGATAGATACTCCTGATGCTGATTTGGAATAAGGGGTAGATATGGACCCTAAAATATGTTCCAGAATGTTCTGAACCGCACACAACTCATATGCCCTCCAACAGGAGAAGGCATGAATAGTCAAAAGGCTAACAAGTCGAGTTTCCATTCATGGCCGGTGGGACGGTAAACCGGTCAGCCGCTGGGGGTCATCTGGTAGTTAGTTGTTGAGTAAGGCAACAGTGAGCTGGCCTCTGAGCCAGAGGTCCCATTCGTTCTCACATAAACAGCATAAATGAAAACACATGCTCACGCAGGAAATCAGACACACTCACAGGATTCACGAAAACTCAAAAGTAAATTCAACTCAAACATCTACTACCTGAAGAGTGAATCATGGGAAATGCGGTCCACGGAGCTAATGCAATGTATTTCACCCACATAAAGGAAGAAGGTCTGATATGTGTTACAAAGTGGCAAGAAATACCAGACTAGAATGACAGTGAGCAGGGCTAAGTGTTACAGGCCTGTCACCTAGCTACACAGGAGGCTGAGGAAGATCCCAAATTCAGGGCCTGTCTGTGATACAGTGATTTTAAGGCCAGCCTGACTAACTTAGCAAGATGCTGTCTCAAAATAAAAAGATTTAAAAAGAAAGTGAAAGGCTGTGGACACAGCTCAGTAGTGCACTCATCTACTACAATACCCGAGAGAGGGGCTGGGGGCGTGGCTCAGTGGTAGAGCCCCTGCCTAGAATCCCTCAGTGAGGGGCTGAGGGTGTGGCTCAGTGGTAGAGCCCCTGCCTAGAATCCCCCAGTGAGGGGGTGAGGGTGTGGCTCAGTGGTAGAGCCCCTGCCTAGAGTCCCCCAGTGAGAGAATGGGGGCAGTGTAGAGTAACTGCTTAGCCATTGCAGAAGGCCCTGGTTTTATTGCCCTGGTGAATGGGAAATCATATCATGAGGGTATGTTCACGCTCAACATGTGACATGGGTTAATCTAGAGACAGCCAGTATGTGTGCACTCCTCAGGGGTCAGCGTGGATGGAGAATGCGGAGGTGAGTAGCTAAGGGACATGAGGAAACGAAAATTGTACTAAAATTCCTCTCATGTTGAAAGGACTCGACTGGTGTGGGGACTGTATGCTCGGATGGGCTGGTTGTCGGTATGCAAACTGCACCTCAATTAAACCCTGTCAAAGAGCAACCAAGCGGAGTGACTGTGTAACTGCCAGAGCAAATTATTCTGTCTCAATTTACTTTTGTTAAAAATTTCTCCATTACATTTATTTACTTATTTTGTGTTGTGGGGAATTAGGTTTGGAGGTCAGAGGTCAACTTGTGGGAGCCAGTTCTCTCTTTCCACTATGTGGGTCTTAAAGAGCGGAACTCAGGCTGTGAGTCTTGGCGGCAGGCACCTTTACCCACTGAGCCATCTCCGAATTTATTTTTTCACCTTAAAAGATAGGAAAGTAGGGATGGAGGGATGGCTTAGCAGTTAAGAGTATGTACTGATTTCCAAATGGACCCAAGCTCAATTCCAGCACCCACATAGCAGCTCAGAAATGCATGTAAGTCCAGCTCCAGGGGCAGTCAATACCTCTGGTCTGTAGGCACCTGCAATCTTGGGGCACACACACAACACAATTTAAGAAATGTTAATAAAAATATGGAATGTGACCAATGTGTCCTGGCCACACCAACCTACCATTAAAAATTGAGATGTCCTCCCCAAGTCCACTGTGGATCACAGCAGGCTTTCCTAGGTTCGGGGGCCCTGAGGTTAGACCCTCCCCAACCCCTTGTATGGAACAAGCACCTCCTTTTCCTCGAAACCATTACCTCACTTAGCCAAAATTAAAAAATACACCAAACCTACATTCCCCCAGAATCCCTCCACCAGCCTCCACATGGATTTCCCCAGCCTCTGCCTGATTCTCACAGGGATACAAAGAGAAGCTGAGTCCCTTGTGTTCCCGTTGGGTTAGAGTTATCTCAGGGTTCCAGTCAACTTCGCAGGAAAAGTAATGTCCTCCCATGGCCTGCAAGGCTCCACCCGAACGTCCCTCGAACATGCAGCATAGCACCCAGCAACCTGCTTGTGATGGACAAGCAGGCCAGCCTTTGGTCTGCCTCAGGACTTCTGCACTAGCTGTTCTCTCCAGACCACACAAGACAGCCCTTCACCACCTTCCAGTCCGGGTTCATATGCTACCTCTTCACTGAGGGCATCTCTGACCTTACTGTCTATACTTCATTCTTCTTGTTCTCCTGACCTGGAATAATCAGCACTGCATCTAGTAAACATCTGACCGACCTATCTTGTTTATTGTCTGTTTCCAGATGCTTGGGAAATAATTTCTGAAGCCTGGGTAACTCTACTGCTCACATATGTGGTACTGTGGCACATGCCTGGATTCAGGAGACAGAGGCAGGAGGATGAGGAACTCAAAGCCAGCCTGGGCCACAAAACTACATCCAAAATCAGGAAGAACTGGATGAGGACTAATGCGCATACACAACAGGATTGGTTTTCCTCTCAGTATGAGGCACAGTTGACAGCTAACCCTGGGAACCGCTCGCTGGAGATACTTTTTTTTTCTGCCTTTTTAGATATACACAATCATTTCAACACGCAAGCTGGCTCAGCTGTGAGACCATGTGCCCTGGGTTTAACTCTGCCCTATGCCTGCTGACTGGCAACCTGGAGAGAATGTCCTCCCTTCTCTGTGTTCAGTTCTGGGCCCATCATACAAACATCTTCTGAGGAAGGTTCTGGACACTTAAATAGTCTCCAGAGACTGGGGATATGGTTCAGTGTGTAAAGGTACTTGCTATGCATGGCTGATGAACTGAGCTCTAGCTCAGTACCCATTTGGTGGAAAGGGGAGAATTAACTCCCAGAAGTTGTCCTCTGACTTTCATATTCACGCATGGCGCAGGTGCGCACACACATCACACCACATTAAACCACCCCCCACATATACACACATCCCACACACACCACAAACATTAAACTACACTCACCCACCCAGATATACACACACCACACACACACACACACCACACCAAACCACCTACCCCCCTACATATACACGCACACCACACCACACCACACACACATACACACGTGCATATACACACACATTAAAAAAATAAGTTATAGGGCATGGCAGAGCATATCTTTAATCAAAGCACAAGGAAGGCAGAGGCAGGCAAATCTCTGTGAGTTCTAAACCTGCCTGGTCTACAGAGTGGTTTCCAGGTCTGCCAATACAGAGACCCTGTCTCAAAAAAGTAATCAAAACAAGTAAAATGTAGCAAAACAAACAAACAAAAAACAAAAAAACAAAACAAAAAGAAAACCCAAACAAACCAGGGTCTCTCTGTGTAGTCCTGGCTATCCTGGAACTCGCTCTGTAGACCAGGCTGGCCTCACACTCAGGGAGATCCACCTGCCTCTTCCTCCTGAGTGCTGGAATTAAAAGTGTGTGTCAGCACATCTCAACCCCCCCATACACACACTCAATTTTTTTCTTTTACACAAATAAGGCGGAGAACAATTGAGTAAGACACCCAAGGCTGCCGTCTGGCCTTCATAAGAGTTCAAGACCAGAATGCCCAATTTAAAACCAGCCCTGCCGTTTTTGATTATACTGCAGGGCAGCTCCTGTCACCCTCCCTGCCTCAGGGCCTTTACTATTTAATTTACTATTACTTTTCCGAGTGCGCAACTGTCTTCCTGTTTGAATACACAGGGCATGCTTCCTCTTTTCCTCCAATGTCAGCTTCTCAGTTTCCATTCCCATGAGACAACGAAAAACACACACAAATAAACTTCCACATCAACATTCCCGGCAGCATTATTCCTGAAAACCCAACACAGAAGCAACCAAAAATAATCTCCTCCACTAAGAAACGGAAAGTCCACACAATCCATCCATGGAATACTATTCAGCCACGAAGTGATTTGTGGCACAGCATCAACTCTGACCACGTGACACTGTACAAGACTGCCCATCACATCTTGTTACTCATCTGAAGTACCCAGAGGAGGCAAAGCCACAGAGAGAGAAAGAGAGAATGCAGAGGCATGGCTGCAGGGAAGGGGAGGGTGGAGTGGGGGGAGCAGAAGGAGCAAGCACTGGGTGGGTCTAGGGTTTCCCTCCAGAGTAATGAGAGGGTTCTGGAACTAGAGAACAGGATGTTTGTGGACGTGCATGAGAGGGAAGCCACGTAACTGCGCGTTTTACACACACAACATTTTACGGTAAGTGAATTATGTCTCAGTAAAGCTTTCAGCAGTGGGGTTGGCCTTTTGAGACAGGGTTTCACTACGTTCCCCTGGCTGGCCATAACTTTTTATATAGATCAGGCTAGCCTCAAATTTATGGGTGATCTTCTCGCCTCTGTCTCCAGAGTGCTGGTGGAATTGCAGGCATGAAATAAAAGTACTTAAAAAAAATTAGCTGGGGAGCTGGAGAGATGGCTCAGCGGTTAAGAGCATTGCCTGCTCTTTCAAAGGTCCTGAGTTCAATTCCCAGCAACCACATGGTGGCTCACAACTATCTGAAATGAGATCTGATGCCCTCTTCTGGCCTGCATATTGTATTCATAATAAATAAATAAATATTAAAAAAACAATTAGCTGGGCAATGGCGGCACACGCCTTTAATCCCAGCTCTTGGCAGAGGATCTCTGTGAGTTCGAGGCCAGCATGGTCTACAGATCAAGTTCCAGGACAGTCAGAGCTCTTGCACAGAGAAATCCTGCCTCAAATAACAACAACAACAATAATTTAAAAAGTGAAAATGGAAACCTAGGAGTGGTGGTTAAGGCTTGTTATCTTGGGCAAATTTGGGCTCAGAATGAAACCGTACTTCAAAAATCAAAATAAACTACGTATCATTTTAAGCGAAGGAGCTGAGGATGAAGCTCACTTGGGAGAAGGCTTGCCTGGATGCACAAAGCTCCAGGTTCCATTCCATGAATGGCACCAACCAGACATGATGGAACAGGCCCATAATTCCAGCACGGAGGGGGATGAGTTCAAGGTTATCCTTGCCTACACAAGTTCAGAGCTAACCTTGGCTACATGAGATGCTGCTGCAAAAACAAAGTAAAATTTTACAGGGAAAGGAATGAGATATATGACCATGGTTACCCCAATTCCTCGTGCCAGCCCAAGTCTCTAGGTTGCACACTCCCTCAGCTCACATCCTCCATCACATACCACACCCCACTCCACTGGAGACACAGAGGCTCCTGAAGTAGACTTCTTCTTGGACTGCCTTTCTTCCTAACAAGCTAGCCAACTAACCAGCATAGGTCTCCCAGCCCCAACCTCACTCCCAAAGCCTAAAACAAGCCCAACCAGAAGCCATAGGAGGTGGATGAGGTAGGGGATGGGGGTGAGGCTGCCTCTGCCTCTGTGCCTCCGCAAACACACCAAGATAGGTCAATAAAAAATTTAAAAAAAAAAAACAAATAGTCTTGGGGCGGGGAGATAGCTGAGGAAACAAAAGTGCTTGGGAGCAAACCTGGTGACTAAG
This sequence comes from Microtus pennsylvanicus, assembly GCF_037038515.1. Lineage (NCBI taxonomy): Eukaryota > Metazoa > Chordata > Mammalia > Rodentia > Cricetidae > Microtus > Microtus pennsylvanicus. Next base: position 144,902,100 of record NC_134579.1, on the reverse strand, counting down.
TTCTAGCCCATCACATCATTTAAATATTTATTTATTTATGATGAATACAATATTCTGTCTGTGTATGTCTGCAGGCCAGAAGAGGGCGCCAGACATCATTACAGATGGTTGTGAGCTACCATGCGGTTGCCGGGAATTGAACTCAGGACCTTTGGAAGAGCAGGCAATGCTCTTAACCACTGAGCCATCTCTCCAGCCCAAATTAAAATTTAAAAAGGTGAAAGTTCAAGGCCTCTCTGAACTACAGAATGAGTCGAATCTAGTCAATAATCTAAGGAGACATTATCTTAAAATAAAAAGATTTTTCAAAATTACAGCTGTAGTGATTATGATACAGTTCAGTGGTAGGTAAGTCTAGAATCCCTCAGTGAGGGGCTGGGGGCGTGGCTCAGAGGTAGAGCCCCTGCCTAGAATGCCCCAGTGAGGGGCTGGGGGCGTGGCTCAGAGGTAGAGCCCCTGCCTAGAATCCCCCAGTGAGGGGCTGGAGGCATGGCTCAGTGGTAGAGCCCCTGCCTAGAATGCCCCAGTGAGGGGCTGGGGGCGTGGCTTTGGTAGAGCATATGTGTAGCATATAGAAGGCTCTCTTGTTCACCCCAGGAGTTGGGAAGGGAACCAAGGAAAACATAAAGCAGAGAAAGCTCCATACTGCTCCTAAGCAATTGTTTTGTGAAATAACTCCTAAAAACAGAAAACCAAAACAAAAAGACATCATGTACAGACTACATTCTTGCTTTCAAGTAATAGTCACTGATTGCACAGCTTCAAGGCTCTAGAGGCTGTAGTGATTCACACCTCCCAGCCCCGCCTCTCCACACAACACCCAATGGGGAATCCCATTTCAGAATCCAAAACTGTCTCCCAGACTAACCATGGAGGTACACACCTTAAATCACAGCACTCGGGAGGCAGAAGCAGGCAGATCTCTGTGAGTTTGAGGCCAGTCTGGTCTACAGAGCAAGCTCTAGAACAGTTAGAACTACATGGATAGACGGGGTGTGTGCTCAGCAGTTAAGAGCACAGTTGCTCTTCCAAGGAAATAGATTTCCTACGCCCACATCCGGGAGTCCACAACCACCTGCAACTCCTGCTCCAGGGTAATCCTCCAGCTTCCTAGGAACCTGAACTCATATGCACGCACATACCCACACTCAAATGTATGATTGAAAAACAAAAGCTGGGCATGGTGGCATACACCTTTTTACTCCAGCACTCTGGAGGCAGAAGCAGACAGATCTCTGTGAGTTTGAGGCCAGTCAGGGCTACAGAGTGAGTTTCAGGATAGCCAGAGCTTCACCTTAATATTCTGTTCCAAAAATACACAAACGAATATTTAAAAAATCAGTAGCTTCCTTCAATCCACAAATATTTAGTAGACACTCACTGTGTCCCAGTCCTTGGGAGACTTCCTCAGACCTTAAATTGTTGTTAAGAGAAAAATCAGCAGAATAATAAAATAGCAAACAAATTAACACAACTCATCAACCAGGTGAAGGGTGAAGCACAACTGGCTAGGATGAGAGTGGGGGGCACACAATTTAAGTTATTTATTACTTACTATTTCCTTTTCCTCTCTTCCTCCCCTTTCTTTAGACGTCTCAATATGCAACCCCATCTGGTTGGAACTCACTGTATAGACCAGGCTGGCCTTGAACTCACAATGATTCACCTGCCTCTGCCTCCCCAGTGCTGGGATTAAAGGCTTCGCCATCAGGTTTGCCTGTTATTTACTACTGTATATGTGCAAGATGTGTGTGTGTGTGTTGGGGGGGCGAGCTGCCCACATGTATAAGTACACATACGAAGGTCAGAGAACAGCTTTGTAGAGTTGGGGTTTGGGTCCAGCTCAGATCACCAGGCTGACATGTAACAAGTGCCTTTACCCACTGGCCCCTGCGGGAACAGACATCTCAGCAATGTAGACCTTGCAGCAGGGACCAGGGAACTAGGTAGGAGAAAGTGTCCCAGGCGGAGGGAGCGACAGTGCAAAGACCCTGAGAAACGGTCGGGAGGGCTCTGGGAACAAATAAGCCACTGTGACCGGGGTTAGAGGACACTGCAAATGAAGTCAGCCCGGCAGTGTGGGCTAGGGAGTAGGCAGAGCCCATCCTGGGAACAGTGGGCTGAGTTCTGTGTTTTGACCTTCAGGGCTGCCCCAGTGCCCCTTGCAAGCTTCTAGGACTGCAATCCCGACCATGAGGCACTGAGATGGCATTATCAACAGGGCCACAAGTTGCTTCTGTGCCTAGTGTTCTCATATTTCTGCCTCCTTTCTCTGCTTGGCAAACTGCAGGCTCTCACCTCTGAGGGCTCCTGAAATGAAGGTGGTGGGCTTTGATCATCAGCTAAACAAATGAAGAGAAAATGGAATAAAATTGTATGGTGTCCGTGAGTGTGCATATGCATGTACCCCTCTGTCCTGGGTCAGAGGCAGGCAGATCTCTAAGCTCGAAGCCAGCCTGGGCTACAGAACTAGTTCTAAGACAGCCAAGACTACAGATAAAAAACTTGTCTCAAAATCAAAACCAAACAAATAAAAAACAAAACAAACAAATTACATATCATTTCATCATTTGTTGTTTTGAAATAGGGTCTCATGTAACTCAGGCTGGCCTAAACCTAAACCTTGAATTCCTCCTTCTCCTGACTCCACCTCCCAAGTGTCAGAACTACAGACATGGGTACCCCCGTGCATTGCTGGGAATCAAATCCAGGACTTCCTGGATGCGAGGCAAGCAATGTCCCCACAGCATCACATTCCCAGCCTCCATTCCATGACTCAGGCTAGCGTATCCAGCCCTATTTATCAACTACCATGGCCACCAACAAGGTACCAGGCTGGACACTTTAAACATTTTTCTTGTTTTGTGTTTTAGCACAGTGGTATCACTATGTAGCCCAGGCTGGCCTGGAACTCATAATCTACCTGCCTCAGCCTCCTGAGTACTAGGATCCTAGGGCTGAGCCACCACATCCAGCTTTTAACTGATCTTTTCAGGCCACCCCTGAACTGGGTACCATTCCAGCTACAGCAGAAGGATAGGGAGCCCCTCTGCGCCCCACCCTCAGCCCAGTAACAGCAGCTCTCCAAGCACCTGCCAACTGGCAATGCATATCTGCTGCCTAAATGGACGCTTCTTACATATTTGAGGTCGTGAGGACCAGAGAGGGTGAGCTGGAGACTCCAGGTCAGGCAGGAAGTGCACAAGGGAAGTGGTTTCAGGCGTACAATAGCTCCGCCCATTTAGAACTTTGATCTTGGAGCTAGCCCAGCTTTGAGCCTTTGGGCCTTTCTTCTGATGTTTCTAACTCTCCCCTGTATTCCCAACACGCTTCCTTTCATCTCCCAAGCACCTGTTTCATCGACATTCAGGCTCACGTGGGCAAAGGTGCCTGCCACAAAGCCTGATGACCCAAGTTCCATCCCCAACACCTGCACCTGACATGCGTGCCAACACAAAGTAATTAACACACCTAAAGATATTTTTATACTCAACGTTCATATGTTGGTCAGGTAAGCACTGAGGCATCTGTAGCTACATGTCCTAGGGCCAGCCTAGAAGCTGAGGGCACAGACAGCCTGGCATACAACAAAGACACCTGCTCATTTAGAATTTACACTCAGCTACCTAACAGGTTGACAGGGTCTCACCAGCCCTGGCTGTCCTTGAACTCCTGAGAGATTGTGTCTGCTTCGGTTTTCTGATTACAGAGATCAAAGGTGTGGCCCACCTTATCTGGGCTTTTAAAAATTACATTCATTTCTAAAATTACATTCATTTTGTTAATTTGTGTATATGTGTGGGTGCCTGTGTCACAGAGTGGAGCAGATGTGGAGGTTAGAGGTCAGCTTGCCAGTCGGTTCTCTTTTCGGCTGGGTTCCGGGAATCAGGCTTGGTGGCCAACATCCTTATCCACTGAGCCATCTCAGTTTGTGTGTTTGTTGGGGAATTCACTGTGTGAACTGGCTGGCCTTGAACTCACAGGTATCTGCCTGCCTTCGCCTCTAGGATACTGGGATTAAAGGTGTGCACCACTACCTCTGGCTGTTTGCTTGCTTTCAGAAAGATTTATTTTAATTTCAACTGAAGTGTTCCTGTGTCTGGGGTCAGGGAGTGTGCGTATCAGTGTGGGCTCTGGTACCCTGGAGCCGCCCAGCATGCGTGCTCCTAACCACTAAGTAATCTTTTCAGGCCCACTTCTATTTGGCTTCTGAAACAGGGGCCTCATGCCTCCACCTCCTAAGTGCTGGGATTCTAGGCATTTTCCACCATACTCAGTTGAGCACTTACTTTTTTTTAAAAGCAGGTTGACAGAGGACAGAAAAGAACATTATAAAATATTATATTACAAAATCACATTTAATTTATATGTTTTTATCAACTGACTAAAACGTAATATTATGATTTCTACCTGTAAATGCAAAATTACATGTGAAACATTACACCAAATTATTCATTTATTTTGGTTTTCCGAGATAGATTTCTTTTTTTGTGTATCTTTGGGTGTCCTGGAAATCACTCTGTAGACCTGGCTGGCCTTGAATTCAGAGATCCAACTGCCTCTGCCTCTTGATGCTGGGATTAAAGGCGTGTGCCACCGTGCCTGGCTATTTAAATATTTCTATTATTCATAAATACAAATATGGCTCTAGGTAAAATCAACATAAATGTACTGTAGATGGCATTCCAGACACAGTTAAAGAGTTAAGAAGGAAAGAAAAGGCCTTTAGGGAAAGAGTTAAAAACTAACATGTTTTGTTGTTGTTGTTTGGTTGGTTGGTGGTTTCTCTGTGTAGCCCTGGCTGTCTTGGAACTCACTCTAGAGCTCAGGCTGGCCTTGAACTCAGAAATCCACCTGTCTCTGCCTCCTGAGTGTTGTGCTTTCCTGTCGCTTTAAGGGACAAGCCACGCCCACTCCCATTACCTCTGACCTGACTGCCGCCATCTTGGGCCCTTCCTTTTCTGCTTCCTTGACGTGCGTGCTTTTTATTATAAGGAAGACCTGGGAATGTTATGGTTTTGGTCCCTTTAAGAGACAAGCCACACCCATTCCCCTCCCCATCCGCTGAGGCAGGCTGATCTTCAGCTTCCGGCCTGAGCTCGCTCTCTTTTCCATCTTCCTCTCGGAGAGGCAGCTTCGCTTCTGCCTCTCTCCCCACTTCTAGGCTTCCCCCCTTCTCTGTCTCTTTCTCCCCCTCTTCCTCCCCCTCTCTCTTTCTCTCTCTCTCCCTCTCTCTCTGTCCCCCCTTCACCCTTCCTCATCCATAACCCCCTGAATAAACATTCAACCTCACCCTGCATGTCATGTCTATCCATGTTTCTGTCTTCTGCCGGCCTGCCATGTGTCTCCCTGCCTGGAACCAGCCATTGCTCAGGGACCAGCAGCCGCCTCTGCCTGGGACTGGCTGCTCCCAGGGCCTGCTGTCTGCAGCCACATGGACTGCCGCCACCTCTCGGGCCGCTGCTCTGGGACCGGCAGCCATTTCTGCTACCTACTGCCGTGGGGATCTTGGAGCATTTTTTAAAAAAGAACAACACTGAGTGCCGGGATTAAAGGTGTGCCCTAACAGTTTTTAAGTTTGCTAATAATCAGGACAGAGGCTGCGGCAGGAGGATGGCTGTGAACCTGAGGCCAGCCTGAACTGCACAGTGGACTCCAGATTAGACTACGGATATAATAAATAAAATGCTAAGTTCATCCTTGGTTCAGGAAGGAAGGAAGAAGATGGGGAGGCTGGGGATGAACAGAGGCCCTGGGGTAGGACTTGGTCTGTTTAGAGGAAGGAGGCCAGAGGGGCTAAAAGGAATGAGTGACTGAGGAGGACAGAGAAAAGGTCAGGGGCCAGCCAGTGTACTGAATAAAGACAATACCCAGGCCTAGCTCATACCAGTAATACCCAGGGCAGAGCCCCTGGCAGCTGACATGATGATCTCATGGGGAATGGTCTGTTTCCTTATTCTGGATTTTGAGAGCTTCTGGAAGTAAGGGCATGAGGTCCAAACTAAGCCTGTTTAGGAGAATAACAGACAACCTAGCAGAGTCAGTCAAGTGGTACCCACTGGGAGAATACGGGAGTCACAGAGGGTGAGAAGTAAAACCCCCTCCTTAGCTGTTCCTCCAGGATTCCTCCATTTGAAAATCCTTTGCAGGCCTGACTTCCCTTGCTTCCCACCAAACTATGTGGCTCACGTGACTTGCCTGTGGCACTTGGTATGCAAAGGGCAAGGCCGGTCCAGCCCAGCAAGGAGTGTCCCTTTCCTTCTCAGCTTCACAAGCCAGCCTCAGGCTCTGAGCCACACTACAAGTTCATCAGACCCAGTCCTGCTCATCCCGGATCTGGCCAGGCCTGGAGAATCAAGTAAACAAGACCTGAAGACACCAAGAGGAGTTTGCAACACAGGACCTCAGAGATACAAAGAGGAAGGCTTCAAGCAAGCACACAGCCTTCAGAAGTTCCCAAGGTCACCTGGCACAGTGGCCCACAGCAGTGGTCCCAGCACTGCAGCAGTGCAAAGCAGAAAGGTCAAAAGTTCAAGCCTCCTCAGTTACAGAGTTCCAGGTCCAACCAGGTTACACAGTGGAATCTTGTTATCCCTACCCTCCACCCCACCCCAATAAAAATCCCCACAGACAAGAACTCAAAGCTCTGTAGCTGTGGCTCAGTTGCTACAATGCTTGCCGAGTCCAGGGTTCTGTCTCCAGCATCATATAAACTGGGTGTGGCAGCAGATGGCTATAATCCCAGCTCTTGGAAAGGCAAGTAGAAACAATCAGGAGTATCGGAAATTCAGCTACATGAAGATAGAAAGCCAGCCTGGACTGCATGAGTCCCTGTCTCAGAAACAAACGGGCCAGGGAGAGGGCTCGGTGAGCAGTCAAGCTGAAACCCCACAATGGTGGAAGGAAAGCACTGACTCCTGCAAACTGTCCTCTGACTTCCTCATGGCTTCAAAACATGTGCACATGTACACACGCATGCACACGCACACTTGCACAAAAGAAATAAAATGTAAGATAATTTTAAATACAAGACCCAAACAAAGTCTTTCTGGTGACACATGTCTCTCAAAAGGTTCTCAGATTCTCCCACAGCATCCCCAATGGTGGGCTCTGGGGTCACCCAGCAATCAGACTCAAATATTTTCAGCCAGATGTACAAATATTCAGATGGAGTTCAGGGAAAGTGTATACACATATCCTGCCTCCAGGGCAGGTCCTGAGGCCAGTGAGTCACTTGAGTGGCTCACCACCACCATTCTTGGGCTTCTGGAGCTGGGATGTGGGCTGTGGTCCCTGCTGTTAGAAAAGGTCTTTGTTCAGTGCCCAGTGTACAAGCCAATGGGTTCTGAGTTGGACAGACGGGTCTGTTTCTTTCTCTCCCTCCATTTGTAGCCAAGGCTGGCCTGGAACTCCTGGTAATCCTCCTGTCCCTGTGTCCTCAGTGATGGGAACACTGGCACAACCTGCAGCATTTGGCTACAACTCCACAATTCTCTCTTGCTTCTTCTTCTGCAATACCCACCAAGCCCTTCCTCTTTTTTTTTAAAATTTATTTATTAAAGATTTCTGTCTCTTCCCCGCCACCGCCTCCCATTTCCCTCCCCCTTCCCCAATCAAGTCCCCCTCCCTCCTCAGCCCGAAGAGCAATCAGGGTTCCCTGCCCTGTGGAAAGTCCAAGGAACCCCCACCTCCATCCAGTTCTAGTAAGGTGAGCATCCAAGCCCTTCCTCTTTTCTAAGATTACAATTGAGACTCAAGAACCAACCAGTCAGCCACAGACTGCTGTGGGCCACTGTCTCCAAATCAGCCTGGCACCAACTGGCTACTAAATAGCTCTGGTTGTGTGTGCAAGGGACAAGAATGGTGAAGCCCTCTTGGAATGCAATTTGGCAAGCCTCTGCCTCAGCTATGCCTCTCCCAGGAAACATTCTTGCATATGAGATCTGAGGTGCAAGGATAGAAAGGAAATGTCAGGTCAGGTCACTCCCGGGCTCTAACCATTCCCTACAACCAACCCCAGGCTCCCAGCTCACTCAGAATCAAAGCCAAGTTCTGGCCAAAAACACAGAATGGAAACTCCAAAGCAACAAAGACGCCCGCTCTTCAGCTCAACACAGAATAATGTGCACCACAAGACACCAAAAGGGCTAGAAACAGAGCCCGTCATTAAGTCCTTGCCTTAACTCAGGGAATGGGGATGTGACTCAGCAGTAGAGCCCCTGCCTAGTACCCCCAGTGAGGGACTGGGGTATGGCTCAGTGGTACAACCCCTGCCTAGAATCTCCCAGTGAGGGGCTGAGAGTGTGCTTCAGTGGTAGAGCCCCTGCCTAGAATTCCCCAGTGAGGGGCTGGGGGAGTGGCTCAGTGGTCGAGCCCCTACACAGAACCCCCCAGTGAGGGGCTGGGGCGTGGCTCAGTGGTAGAGCCCCTACCTAGAATCCCCAGTGAGGGGCTGGGGTGTGGCTCAGTGGTAGAGCCCCTGCCTAGAATCCCCCAGTGAGGGGCTGGGGCGTGGCTCAGTGGTAGAGCCCCTGCCTAGAGTCCCCCAGTGAGGGGCTGGGGTGTGGCTCAGTGGTAGAGCCCCTGCCTAGAATCCCCCAGTGAGGGGCTGGGGCGTGGCTCAGTGGTAGAGCCCCTGCCTAGAATCCCCCAGTGAGGGGTTGGGGGAGTGGCTCAGTGGTAGAGCCCCTACATAGAACCCCCCAGTGAGGGGCTGGGGGAGTGGCTCAGTGGTAGAGCCCCTGCATATACTATTCAGCTACCTAGTGTACTAGAAACCCTAAGTCCGATCCTTAGCAGAAACAAAATACTCAGGGCGGCGGGGGGGGGGGGGGGTTTAGTGGAGGGGTGTGCAATGAACACAGGAGATACTCAAAAGAGAAATAGCAAGACAGAATATTTAAATCCAACCATATAAAAAGTATAACAAACATAGCCTGACATGGTATTCATGCCTACAGCTCCAGGTGCTGGGGAGAAAGAGACAGGAGAACCACTAGAGCCAGGCAGGGATTTCTGGCCTACAAAGAGCACCTTATCTCAAAAAATAAACAGGGAGGTGGTTGCACGTGCCTTCAATCCCAGCATTCTGGAGGCAGAGGCAGGTGAATCTCTGAGTTCGAGGTCAGTCTGGTAGGCTGAGGGAGTTGACAGCCAGGGAGTGCAGAGAAACCCTGTCTCAAACACACACACACACAAACACACACACACACACACAGTAGGAGAAAACTGACTCCAAGTTTTTCTCTGACCTCCACACTGCACTATGAAATGAGCAACCCCCTCAAAAAAGAAATTATAGGACTGTGTGTGTGTGTTTGTGTGTAAAAGAAAACCTGTTTTTTTATTGGTAACTTCGGGGTCGAGTTGACAGAGTAAACTTGTGATAGCTGACAGTGACTGTCTGCTTGACAGGATTAGAATCACAAGCCTCAGGCTGAGAGTTCTTAGATGGGTTAACTGAGGGAGGAAGACCCACCCTTGATGTGGGGAGCACTGTTCCCTGGCCTGGGGTCCTGAACTGAATAGAAAGGAGAAGCGAGGCACAGTATTCGGTCTCTGCTTTCTGACTGACTGCTCGGACAGCGTGACTGGCCACATCACACTCCCACCACTGTGCCTCCTCCACCCTGCTTCACCCTCGATCTGTGAGCGAAAATAATGAAGGAAAGAAGGGAAGAACAAAGGGGTCGGGGAGAGAAAGAAAGGAAGTCTGTCTGTCTGAAACTTGCCCACAGTGGATGAGAGCCTACTTGCTACCAGGATCTCCAAGGAGTTCGTCAGCACATGACAGTTTCAGGCCCTTGCACTATGGCCCAACCTTATCTACTTCATGGGAGGTACAGTCTCAAGTCAAAAAACCTTGATGACAAGAACAGCTGGGAGAAACAGCAACTGGCAGGGGGACCTTACATCATCAGAACTAAATTCCACAGCCACTCCCCCCCCCCAGGGGTGGTGTGGATCAACAGTGGCTGGAAAACTGGATTCTTCAGCCCTACCCCAACTCCCTGGGCAAGCGCCCCTGAATAGCCTCAACTGTCCTTAATGTCAACACCCGGGAGGCTGGGATGAATTCTGAAATATCAACAGCTCCCGTTACTGTGAAGAACAGAGCTTTGGTGACCCAGGATGTCATCCTTCTGACCATCAAGAAGATAGTAGGGCTCTCTAGCTGGTAGAGAAACTGAAGCTGGGAGGGGAGAGAGCTTCTTGCTCTGGGCACAGCAGTTTGTCACCAGGCCTGAGAAGAAGGAGGTGCCCTCACACTTACCTAGAGACCCAGGAAGCTGGTGACCATAGTTATGTTAACAAAGGCATTACCGAAAAGGAGGCTCTGAGGCAGCAGCTGTGGCTCAGGGGCAACTAGGGGATTAAGGGAAGGGGTAAGCTATTTTGCAAAGTGGCTTTGGTCTTTTTGGCCTTGGATCCTAGAATCAAAAGGCCTCAAGTGAATAAAAACCAGGCAAAGGTGTGTGTGTGTTGTGTATGTTGTTGTTGTTGTTGTTTTGATAATGATGATAACAACAGCGACAATGGTACCCACCCATGGCAGTAAGTATCTCCAAGCCTCAGTTTCTTCCTCCACAAAATAGGGTCCTCCCGAGCCAAACTCCTAAACTCAGCCATGGGTAATAGCACGGTACTCGGAAAGGGTCTATCCCAGAGCACAGACAGACCACGGAGAGCCAACTCAGGTTGTCATAATCTAGAAACTAGATCCTAGATAAAGCCCTTAGACAGGACAGGGCTGGAGCTCAGTTGGTAGATGCTTATTTAGCATGCACAAAGACCTGGGTTCAAATCCCAGCACAGCATTATGATGGGCATGGTGGTGTACTGGGGAGTGGGAGGTTTAGGAATTCAAGATCATCTTTGGCTGTGTTTTGAGTTCAAGGGCTGCGTGAGCCCCTGTCTCAAATCCACTGAGAGGAGCCCCGAATCCTGGATCCAAACTGGACAAGGATTGGTAGCACATGGCTTTAATCCTCAAATCCACTGAGAGGAGCCCCGAATCCTGGATCCAAACTGGACGAGGATTGGTAGCACATGGCTTTAATCCTCAAATCCACTGAGAGGAGCCCCGAATCCTGGATCCAAACTGGACGAGGATTGGTAGCACATGGCTTTAATCCTCAAATCCACTGAGAGAAGCCCCGAATCCTGGGTCCAAACTGGACGAGGATTGGTAGCACTGAGGACACAGAGGCAACACCGTGAATCTGGGGTGAGTGTCAGACAAGCCACGGCTACACAGCGAGATGCTGTCTCCAAACCAAAAAAAAAAAAAAAAAAAATGGAGGTATACAGTTAGAGATATATTTTTCTAGGGAAAGGTCTGTAGCCTCTAGGGAACCCCTAAGGGTCCCCAGAATCAGCATGTGCTTAAAGAAGGAAGAAAGGCCCCAGCCCAGGCCAGGCTTCACCACTAGGGTGGCCTCGGTCCCCTCACTCTTGGTTCCCAAGGGCCTCAGCAGTCAAGCACCCTGTGAGAAAGCTGCACTCCTACTCAACCCCACACTCTCCCACCTTTCAGAACATTCCACCACCCTTATTCTTACACTCTGGAAACCTGTTCAGATTCTTAGAAATCAACCGGGGTGCCCTCCACACCCTGCTACCTGTGTGGAAGTTGGGTGTAGCCTCCTCTACCTAGTAAGTATGGACTGCGGACTGATTACAAGTTAGGTCCTGGACGGCCTGGAGAGGACACCTGTGCCAGCAGGCACGGGGCTCTGGGTAGGCACCTGCTTAGGAGCCAACAGTGGATCATTGGGAAACAGTTTCAGGCCCAGCCCAATAAAGACAGGTGAGCGAAGGAGTAGGAAGCCTGGGTGAGGGGAAAGCAGATAAAAGGGCGGGAGATAAGGTCAGGGCAAGGAGCCAGGTCACAAGGACAGGGTTTTCCACCTAGAGAACCCGGAGCCACAAGAGGTGGCAAAAGTGTTGCTCCACCCCCCACCCCCAGCTTCATAGCTGCCTCCCTCTCTCCACAAAGGCGTCCGCATCCATTTTTTCCTTCCCTTTTTTCTTTTTATATTTATTTGTGCATGTGCATGCATGTACAATGTGGCGTGTACGTGGGGGTCGGAGGCCAACCAGTGGAGTAGGGAGTTGGCGCACTCCACTCTGGTGGTCAGGCTTGTCAGCAAGCATCTTTTACAGAACCATCTCACAGCCCACTCCCCAACATTTTCTTTTTCTGAGATAGGGTTTCAGGGAGCACCACCTGGAGCGCGCTCTATTACTGAGGATGGCCTTGAACTCCATAACCTCCAGCCTCACTGAGCCTCCCTATAGGCCCACTCTCCTGGTTCAGGCAGGTTCTGTCCCTGACCCAGAGCTTCCAGAACACCTGCTCTAACCCAGAAGACCCCAAGAAGTTTCTGGAAACTCCCCACTTCTTCAGGAGGAGACACTGACCTTCACACCTGGGCGAGACTCCCCTCCCCTCAAAGTACACAACAAGGGTAGATGGATTGACTCAGCCCTGCAAGTCCCTTCTAGGGAGCTGCCCTCATGCAACCTCGCCTTTGCCCTCGTCTCCCTCTGCCAACCCAGGGGTGTCTGGGCTTCCCGTGTGGAAGGGCTGCCGCTCATACCACATCTCCACCTATCAGCTGCTCAGGCCTGTGGCCCTGGCTCATGCTGGATTCTCTCTCTGATACCCTTTCTGTTCACAAAGCCACAAGACTCATGTCCAGTTCTTTATCACCTCAGGCTCAGGACAACTTCTTACTGTGTTAGCCACTGTGTCCAATGCCTGCAGAAAACATTCTACTTCAAGAAGCCTGCCACACCAGGCAGTGGTGGCGTACACTTTTAATTCCAGCACTCAGGAAGCAGAGACAGAGATCAGGGCCAGCCTGGTCTACAGAGTGAGTTCCAGGATTATTACACAGAGAAACTGTCTCGAAAAAAATAAAAAGAAGAAGCCTTCCAGGATGCAAACCTCCTCCCAACCTGGTCCAGGAACACGGATCCAGATCTCCCTCCCTTGCCTAGGAGGCAAAGTTCAGGCTCAGGGCACACACTACAGGCCAGAAAGATAGACACCTCAGTATGTGTTAGAATTAAGTAGCAGCAAATCTCAGCTCGGGCAGCAATTTGGTAAGTGTCCTAGGAGAAGTTCCTGCCTCTGAAACAGACAGATAGCCAGAAGTCACCTGGGAGGCCGGCCTGTAGATTTTTTTCAACCACCTCTCCTCACCCAAACCCACCGCACCACTATCCCAGTGCTGAGGATGAACTCTGGGACTCCTGCATCTGAAATTACACTCTACTGGAAGGTAAGATGGCTAGGCAAGTGAAAGGTGCTTGCAGCTAAGCATGAGGACCTGAGTTCAAACCCCGGGACCGCATTGTGAAAGAAGAGGAACAACCGCTGCCAACTGTCCTCTAAGCTCCACTCACGTGTTGTGGCATGTACTCCCTCCTCTACACACAAATCAATCAATAAATGTAATAAAAGATCGTTTTAAAAAGGGAGAGCAAAATGCTGAGGCAAGCAGTGTCTGTGGCTCATAGAACATGGGACAGAGAAAAGCACCAGAAGACAGACAGCACATGTGTGGTATCTGAAAGGGAACACCGGGGGAGGAAGACACAGGAAGGACACAGCCATCAACCATCGGCAGGGACGGCAAAGGATGAGCCATACCCTGAGATGGAGAGGCCGCAGCCAGAGCGGCTGGCAGTAGTAAGGAAGCAGAAGGGAAACGCACATGATGCTTGCGTACTTTCACTGCACCGCTAGATGATGGTAGCCTGTCGTATGTATGTGTATATAGATGTAAACAGATGGACATGTGGATCTGGACTTGTACGTGCATTACATGTAACCTTGTTTTTTGTTTGGAGATGGAATCCACTATGAAGCCAATTTGGCCTGGAACTCCCATCTTCCTGCCTCAGCCTCTCCAGTGCTAGGATTACAAGCCTGAATCACTATGCCCACTGTGTGTGTCAGTGCATGCGTCTGCACAGGTACACGTGTGTGCAGGTAGAGGTCAAAGGAACCTTGGGTGTCGTTCTTCAGGCACTTTCCACTTCGAAAAAAGTATTTTTTAATATTTTATTTCTCTTTGTGTGTGTGTGTGTGTGTATGTGGGGAGAGAGAGAGAGAGAATATGGAACTAGAGCTGTAAGTACTTCTGAGTCGCCTGAGAGAGGTGCTAAGTTTTGAACTCTGGACCTCACAATAAAACAGCAAGTGTTCTTCAATCGAGGGACCCACCCCCCATATACTTTTAAGTAGATTTTATTAGAAACTGAATTAAGTAACTATCTCTCACTCTGCTATGTTGGCGAGGTGATGTTTAAATGCAAAGTTGGCTCCGTGTTCTCCAGCAACAAAAAGTAGGCTCAGCTAGCTCAGGGCTTCTTAACAATCAAGATGAGGGCCGACAAGATGGCTTAGCAGGTAAAGGTGCTGGCCACCTAGCCAAACCACTTGAATTCTATGCCTGTGCCCCATACGGTGGAGGGAAGTTTGTCTTTTGATCTCATTGGTGGCGTGTGCTTGTGTGCGCACACCCCCCCCCCACACACACACACAGACACACTAAAATGTAACTTGAACAGTTTTGCTTTGTTTTTTTAATCTAAGTTAAAGCAGACATCCATGGAAAGGGTCACACTCAGGGAAATGTCTGGGTGGACACCAGAGAACTCTGTTTATCAAGTAAGAAACCAGGGACTCTAACAAAACAAAATAAAGAGCCCTGAGCCAAGGCTGGCAGAAGTCTATGAGGCCAGCGCTCAAGAGGCCAAAGTAGAACTGGAAGTTAACTGCCAGCAAGAGCAATTTCATGAGAGCCTGTCCCAAGTTAAAAAGGAAAAGGAAGACTACAAACATAGCTCAGTAGTAGACATCTGCCTAGCATCCCCCAGTGAGGGGCTGAGGTGTGGGTCAGTAGTAGAGCCCCTGCCTAGATCCCCCAGTGAGGGGCTGGGGCGTGGCTCAGTGGTAGAGCCCCTGCCTAGAATCCCCCAGTGAGGGCTGGGGGTGTGGCTCAGTGGTAGAGCCCCTGTCTAGAATCCCCCCAGTGAGGGGCTGGGGCGTGGCTCAGTGGTAGAGCCCCTGCCTAGAATCCCCCAGTGAGGGGCTGGGGTGTGGCTCAGTGGTAGAGCCCCTGCCTAGAATCCCCCAGTAAGGGGCCAGGGCGTGGCTCAGTGGTAGAGCCCCTGCCTAGAATCTCCCAGTGAGGGGCTGGGGGTGTTGCTCAGTGGTAGAACCTCTGCCAGATCTGTATAAAGTAGGCTTACAAAGAATGGCACTACATGAAAGGGACTCACCCTGCGGGCTGAGTAAATGGCCTTGTAAGTTAAGTGCTGGCTGAACAAGTGTACGGATCTAAGTTCAAATCCCTGGTTACCACGAAAAGCTGGGCACAGTAGCATATCTGAATCCCAGTAATCGGAAACACTAGAATCCTGTGTGCTCATGAAACCCTGCCTCAAACCAGGTGGGAGGCAAGGATGGGCACCCTAGGTTGTCCTATATTCTATAAACATGCATGTCTTGGCAAGCGCATGCCTCTACACATACTAACTCAAGTCACATCGGCATCCCAGCACTTAGGAGGAGCAGGAGCTTAGGGTCATCCTTAGCTCCACAGCACACTAGAAGCCATCCTGTGCCACACGAGACCCTGTCTCTGCAAACACACTAAAGGAGAGCACTCAACAGGTGGCATTCCACAAGTGTGAAACGCTGATGGCACCTATGACCCAGGAGCTGGGTTGAGAGACATCAGGGACAGATGCTGGGAGGGTGCGAGCTGGGTGGGGTCAGGAATGTGCTGTGTCTTGCTGAGGTGTGACTTACACTGGGGTGTGCGCTGGCCAGGACTTGTCAAAAGTCAAGGGTGGACTCTGTATTTTATTGTGTGTAAATTACACCCCGGTGAGAAATGATGCCAAGAAAGAAGACTGACAATACTCCTGCATTACCTGAGGGGCAGAAAGTCCAAGACACCTCTAGAGGATGTTTCCAAACACTAATATGGTCTCGTATATATATAATTTCATGCATAAAACATTTATTAATATAAAATATAAATAGCATATACTATTTTTAACTTGTTTAAAACTATATTATATATACCTACAATAGCAAGAGATTAATGGCAACAGAAATAAGGACAATCAGGGCTGGTGAGATGGTTCGGTGGGTCAAGGTGACTGTTACACAAGCCTGGAGATGTGAATTCAAGCTCCAAAACACCACGAAGAGGAAAGGAAAAAACAGGCCACACAAGTTGTCTTTTGACCATTACAGGTCTGCCACAGCATGTGTATACACACACAATAATAAAATTGTAAAAGTGGAACAAGTTGCCGGGCGATAGTGGCGCACGCCTTTAATCCCAGCACTCGGGAGGCAGAGGCAGGCGGATCTCTGTGAGTTCGAGACCAGCCTGGTCTACAAGAGCTAGTTCCAGGACAGGCTCCAAAGCCACAGAGAAACCCTGTCTCGAAAAACCAAAAAAAAAAAAAAAAAAAAAAAAAAAAAAAAAGAAAAGTGGAACAAGTTAAGCAGGGCGGTGGTGGCGCACGCCTTTAATCCCAGCACTCGGGAGGCAGAGGCAGGTGGATCTCTGTGAGTTCGAGACCAGCCTGGTCTACAGAGCTAGTTCCAGGACAGGCTCCAAAGCCACAGAGAAACCCTGTCTCGAAAAACCAAAAAAAAAAAACAAAAAAAAACAAAAAAAAAAAAAAACCACTTTAACAGGAAACACTAGGCCATCTCTCCACACCCTAGACGTGCTTTTTATGCAGTTTTGCTTGTTCATATATCTTCTTTTTTTTAAGATTTATTTCTTTATTATGTATACAGTGTTCTGTATGCATGCATACCTGCATGCCATAAAAGGGTATCAGATCTCATTATAGTTTGTAAGCCACTAAGTGGTTGCTGGGAATTGAACTCAGGACCTCTAGAACAACAGCCAGTGTTCTTACTTCTTTAGCCCTCATATTTCTTTATTTTCTGAGGCTCTGTACATAAACTCCTGATCTTGCTGCCTCCACCTCCCCAGTGCTGAGATTCATGCACACTGGGATTTTTAGAGTGTTTGATCTGAGGTAGGCTTGCTCTGTAGCCCAGGCCAGCTTGGGACCCTCCTACTTCAGCCTCTGTACCGTCATGCCTGGCATCAACATGTCTTACTATGCTGCGTTCACCTCTCTTGCTCAACTTGAATACCCAAAACCATAAAGTAGAGGGGCCATCATGAGGCACCTCAGGAACTACCAATCCCCCTGAAGAGAACTCTCTCCCCCACACCACGCCTTCAAGGCACTATGGGTACCCCAGGCAAGAGAGAGGTTAAGGTCCAGCATATTGGTGAGACCCAAGTTGTGGAAAGCAGCCTACCCCGCATAAGGACAACAAGCTGCAGAAGTGCCCATACCTGCTTCAGGGTACTAGGGGAACCTCATCTTCAGGCACCCTGGAATGCTGGGATAGCAAGGCTCCTGTGGGCTCTGTCAAAGTCCCTGAGGTCATTAACAACAGTCCCACAGCCCGAGAGAAATTCTCTCAGCTCACCGTGCCCCTGAGCCTGCTCAGGACAGAGGAGACTAGGGAAGGGTCCCCCAAGAATCATGAGCTCCCTCCATGCAGAGGGAAGGACAAAGCCAGCAACAGGAAGGGTGCAAAGGCAGCTGAGCAGGCTGGAGTTGGGGGAGGGAGGTGTCCTGAGTCATCAACCTTTCATTTCTCTTACCCAATCAAACGGCAGAAAGAACAACTCCATTCCCCCCCCCCCCCCAGCTCCAGAGCACTTCCACCAGCTGTAACCAACAGACTTCACTCCCGATGCTTGTGCAGAGCCTGGCACATGGGGCACATTTGCCATACCAGACTGCAGTGAACAATGGGATTCTCAAGACAAGCAAGTCTTATTCTTCTTGCACTTCGGGTTCCCTACCCTAGGTTTAGAGGAAAAGACCAGCCCTGCCACCTAGTCACAGAGTCAGAAGGGGCAGAGCCTGGCCTAAACCCCAGGCAGCTGACCCAGACACTCTAGGGACACATCACTATGCAGAGGCCACAGTCTCTCTTCCACTCCCCCTTGATGAGAACTTTTCTTTCTTTCTCTCTCTCTCTCTCTTTCTTTCTCTCTCTCTCTCTCTCTTTCTCTTTCTCTCTCTCTCTCTCTCTCTCTTTCTTTTTAATGGATTTGTTTTTGGATGTATATGGCACAATGGATTAAAACAAGTGCTTCACACATGCTGCTGGGTCACAGCCTCAGCTTCTTTCTCATTGGGAGATTCTAGGTACTCTATACTGAAATTCTACATCCATGGTCCTCTTTATATTTTTATTTTATTTTATTTTGGTTTTCCAGTACAGGGTTTCTCATTGTAAATAGCCCTAGCTGTCCTGGAACTAGCACTGTAGACAAGGCTGGCTTAGAACTCAGAGATCCACACGCCTCTGCCTCAGGAGTACTGGGATTAAAGGCGTGGGCCACCACCAAACTCAAAGTCTCACTAAATTTCTCCGGCTGACCTTGAACTTCCTCTGTGACCCTGGCCCGACTTAAACTCGGATTCTCTTGCCTCAACCTCCTAAGTAGCTGGGATTTCAGGCCCAGACACAATTTCTTCCCACAACATCAGAACCTATACCCCACATTCCATGTATCCAAGACATGAACTCCCAAACCTAGGCAGACAGAGTCCCATGGGGCGAGACCTGATAAGATCAAGACAGAGAAATCACCTAAGTCCCAAAATGGAGAACTCAGAGAATGGATAAGCAAGCTAAACCCCACATGCCTTGTGGATCTGTTTAGCCGACCTGAGAAACAGGCTTAATGTCACCCCTCACAGCACAGGACATCCCCTGGAGAAGGTGAAATGGAGTCTGGACCCGAAACAGCACAACAAAAACCAATGTGTGTTAAGATATGATACCACTAAAATGTCAATAGAAACACCCCAGCAGACCGTGACTTATGCAGTATGGAGAGGGGTAACAGACAAAATGAGGATCAGATGAGGACTGTCCCCAGAACTTCTGGGCAGGCTATGCTGCTCTGAACTCCAGGTGGGCACTTTCAAATTTCCTAAAAGTGAAAATTCAGACTGCAGAGACAGCTCAGGCGTTAAAAGCGTACTGTATGAGCCAAGCGGTGGTGGTGCATGCCTTTAATCCCAGTACTCAGGGAGCAGAGGCAGGTGGATCTCTGAGTTTGAAGCCAGTCTGGTCTACTGAGTGAGTTCCAGGACAGTCAGGACTGCTACACAGAGAAATCTTGTTTTGAAAAGCCAAAAGGGGGGGGGGGGAGATAAAAGAGCGTACTGTAGTCCAGAAGACTCAAGTTCACCAAGCCCAATTCTCAGCGCCAATGTCAGCCGGCTCACAACTGGCTGTAACTCCAGCTCCGGGGGATCTCACACCTCTGACCTCCCTGGGCACTGAACTCACATGCACAACTCCCGCTACCTCCCACATATATGTAATTTAAAAATAAAAATAAAATCCAAATGTGAAAATAATTATAACAGAGGGAGCCCGGAGTCTGTCAGATCAAGGCTTGTGCTGGAAGCCTTCTGCAATTCAGCCACTTAAACTTCACAGCCGTCCAAGGGAGGGGGAGTTCTGATACCCAGAGGCAACTGAGGCTGGATGATATGTGATCATCATACATGGCACCCTCACTTAAAGTGCCTACACTGGGCCCAGAAAGATGGCTCAGAGGGTAAGAGCACATGTCACCAAGACTGATGGCCTGAATTCTATCCCTAGAACCCACACGATAAAAGGAAAGAACTGATCCTTGCCATTTTTCCTCTTGCAATTTTTCCTCTGATCTCTACATAAATAAATATAATTAGAAAAATGCTAACACCACTAATAAATGCACTGTCTGGATGGAAAAACATTCTCCTCCAGTCAGGCTTGGTGGTACATGCCTTTAATCCCAGCATTTGGGAGACTGAGGCAGGCGAAGTCAGAAGTTCAAAGTCAGCCTGGGCTATAGAGCGAGTTCCATGACAGCCAAGGCTACACAGAGAAACCCTGTCTCAAAAAACCCAAAACAAAAATACATATGCTGCCAAACCTGATGACCTGAATTTGATCACCAGGTCCCACATGGTAGAAAGAGAGAACTGACTCCCCCCAATTGTCTTCTGACCCCCACACATTCACAGTGACACTTCTGCATCCCTACACATACAATACACAAAGTGCAAGACGGCCACTGGGGAGGTGACTCGGCGAGTAAAGGTGCTCCCCGTGCAAGCTTGAGGACCTGAGCTCAGATCCCCGGAACTGGACTATACAGTCCCCGCACTGAAGGAGCGGAATGGAGACAAAACACAGGCATTGCGGGCTCCCAACTAGTTCTAAGCTGAGACTCCAGTCCCAAAAGAATAAGGTGAGGGGAGTGATTGATAGAACGAGACACCTGGGATCTCCCTCTGGCCTCTGCACCTGCACACACATGTGTGCATACACATACGCACAACATACACATCATACATGCACATACGAAGTAAAATAAAATATTTATCCTGGGGCGCCAGGTGGAGCTCAATGGTAAGAAATAAGTAAAGAAGATACTGATGTCGTTGCAGTGGTGAAGTCCTGTCATCCAGACTACCAGGGAGCTGACCAAAAACATGGCTCAAGGACTTGGGACCTGGGAGATGGCTGTGCAAGCCTGACAACATGAACTCAATCCCTGGATGTAAAGCCAAAGTGGCGAGTATCTGTAACGCCAGCATTCCCACCACGAGATGGGCCACAGACACATGTACCTTCCCTAAGCTTTTGGGCGGACTAGCCTGGAGTACCCAGAACAGGGGCAAACAGTAAGAAAGACTCCGACTTCCAACAAGGTGGAAGGTAAAGCTGCCCTCTGGACTTCGTATACATATAACCATGGACATACACATACATGCAAATAAATATTTTTTAAAATATCCGAGGACTGTGTGGGCAACAAAACCTAAAATAAGAGATGTGTCAGGGAGTGACTCAGTGGTAGAGCCCCTGCCTAGAATCCCCCAGTGAGGGGCTGGGGTGTGGCTCAGTGGTAGAGCCCCTGCCTAGAATCCCCCAGTGAGGGGCTGGGGTATGGCTCAGCGGTAGAGCCCCCGCCTAGAATCCCCCAGTGAGAGGTTAGAGGTGTGGTTTACTAGCATGCAATGTGAGACCCTATGTTCCAGATGCAGCACTGAGAACTCTAGCATCCTGTTCTGTGCCTGTCCATTACAAATTCTCAGCCCAGCTGGGTAGAAAAAGAACCGGCTGAGATGAGACAGACCCCAGACACAGTGACCATGAACTTCACTAGAGTTGCATTTCCTCACAGCTACCAGTTATAGCTGGTCCTGGGTTTCATGGAAGGGGAGAGACGGGGCCAGAGCCAACAAACCCCATTTGGCCAGGAAGTTGCCAACTGAAACCCATAGCTGGTTTCCAGAGCCTGCCCTGCAGAATTACACATGGGATGCAGGGGAATGAAGACAGGATGTCACGGGATGCAAAGACTGCGACAGCTGCTAAGGCAGCCCAGCAGACAGGCTGGATAAGAACACCCCCGAAGGAGCATGGCTTCCTGAAGGTACAGTATCCCAGAAGCCTCTACCAGGTCTTGCTTCAGCAGGCTGACGATACACAGTAATGAAACAACACCATCACAGGAAACAAAGTCTGTCTGGCCAGTAGAATATCACAGAGTCAAAAACAAGATGGAAAAGCCACAGTGAAGATGTTTGGGGGGAATAAGGTGGAAAAAGTAAAGAGCAAGACAATGGGAGAATGTGGGACAAGCTGTACGAAATTACGTTTCTCAGGAGACAAACGCATACACAACCTTGAGTTGAGAAGTTGTCCCTGGGGAGGAAGCTGGGGGAAAGACAAAGGCAAGCAAAGAAAATGAACCTGGTGTGGTAAGACTCTCAGCCAACTGGAGGTAGAGGTAGAAGGGTGAGTTGTTCAGGGTCATTCTGAACTAGCCTGGGCTAAGTGGAACCCTTGTTTTAAAGGGGGGGAGGGGTGTTAGTGAGACACCTGGGGGTAAAGGTGATTGCCACGAAGCCCAACGTAGACAGAGCTCAATCCCTGGGAATCACTGGAGTTCTGCAAGATGTCCCTAAGACCTCAAGAAGTGCATGCCCACACTAGATTATAAATAAACAAAAACAAAAAGAAAACCAAAACTAATACACAAAAATCACAAGCAGGGAGAAGGAGAGAGCAAACCAGCTTAAACTTCTTCTGGCCACCGAGACAGAACTAATCAAGCGCTGCAGCTGCAGGGAGCCCAGCAAATCTCCTGATGACCTGGGTTCTGCACCAGCACTGACCATAGGGCCTGGCCCCTACCAGCCCCCCAGCAAGTTTAACTGGAAACAATAGAAGAAACAAAGACACTCTGCCTTCCCAGTCACCAGCCAAATCCCAAGAACAGACAACTCATACACAAAATTTATTGTCCCCAAACTAGAAATGCCTTCAGAAAGTTCCTCAGCTGTCTCATGAGGGTACCCTGCCTGTCCTGGAGACACAAAGGCTTCAGTCAATTGGGACCAGTCAACAGGGGCTGGCACAGACAGAGAAGTGGGGGAGATTCCTTGGGGACCACCCAATTCAGCATGTCCCAACCTTGCTTGAAGCTATGGTGTGGCATATCCTTCATAGCTGGGGACAAAATAAATAAATAGATAAATAGGAAAAGAAAAACAGAAAGCAAAGAGAGGGTAAAGTGGGGGGGGGGGGCTGTATGACCCTGCCCTGCTGGGAGAGGGAGCCAGGTGCAAGGTAGATGCCTGGGGCTGCATCCAAGAATCAGGGGAGGAGACCAGGATGAGATGACCTGAGACTCCCACCCCAGCTCCTGCCCTGCAGGGTGGGAGGGGGGGAAATGGCAGGCCTGGCTGCTTCCAGCCCAGGCTCCTTCGAAGGAATGCCATGTTTTCCTGTTTCCAATTAACATCCCCCAGCAGCAACCCTCCACATTCTTGAGACTAGGAGTCAAGGAAGCCTGGGGGGAATGAGGAGGGGGTAATCCTGGAAGGCTAGCTGGTGTCTGGCCTTAGGGCTAGAGAGACCGCTTAGTAGACTGTAGAATCTCTTTCCCCTATCCTCCCAGGTGACCCAAAGGTTTGATACTGACTCCTGGTTCTTTGTAGGTTAAAGCAGACCATCCCTCCATATCCCGAGGAAGGTGAGCAAAAGTGTCAGGGGTTTCTGGAAGGAACCAGGAAAGTGTACTGTAGCAAGACATAGGACTGTCCCCTGTGGGTCTAATTCAAGTTTCTCCCATCTTCCCCAATTGGGCACCTCTTTTCAGGACACCTAAAAGGCCCTCTCCTCTCCTCCCAGGGTGTCCCATCTCAGGGTTATCCTAAAGTTATGTTATCAGTGGGGGAGCATGGGTCTGCCAATACTTCTAGAATCAGACCCGATGCTGCATGAAGTACCTCTCAACACTGGCCCTTGCAGCCTGACTAATACAACTTAGCCATGGAGCGCAAACCCTGGCCTCAGTTTACCTTCCTGTAAAAAAGACATCACCTATATTACCTCCCTCAGCGGGGAAGCCACGACTCAGCAGCACTCTCCTCCAGAGCACACAGTCCCGCACTGGAACAAGCACACTGGGCCACTGCACTTATTCTAGTCTCTCACGCTCTACTCCAGCCTCCCACACCCCCAGGCCATCCCTATCCTAAACCAAGATGAAATAGAAATCACACTTTTGGCTTCTCCTTTCTCTCCCTGCGGGTCAGGTCAAAGAACTTTCATTTTCACAGTGTACGGGAAGGAGCCAGGCAAGCTACAGATCTGCCTGCCTAAGGGTAGCGCAAGTCGGAGATGCGAGATCTTTCTCAGGTGTATCAAGATACCAAGTGGGTCCCAGGCCAGAGAAGCAGACACCACTACAACAGTCCCTAGTCAAACAATCAGGTCAGCTTCCCTCTCTGCGATCACATGACAGCCATCAAGCCAAGTGCCAATCAGGTGAAGAGGTAGGTGACAGCGCCGCTGGGTCCCAAGCAATGTCAAGCCTTCACCCAGCTAGACCAGGGCTCTCCCTATCCGGCACTCACTAGACACAGGTGAAATGATCCATCGAGCTGAGCCCTCATCATCCTCTGCCAAACCCGCTTTCAGGGGGAAAACATCTGGCAGATCCTTCCCCAAACCAGGTCCACTGAAATCAAAAGGACAAAGTACTAAGAGAGAGAGAGAGCTAACCGGTTTTGAACTAGGCTGGATAAATTCTAGGGTATTGTGAACTGGGGCTCAGAGTGACCCAAACAGTGTGACCTTAAACTAGTCTTTCAACCACACTAGGCCTCAGTGAGCCTGCCTAGAAAATGGACCACTCACTGTACTCACTCACTCCTCAGACTGTAACCAGGGTAGGCTTCGTTTAGCAGTAGCCAATCCGGGGTAGAGAGTGGTTATTTCCGGCTTCTGGGAGGTGGGGGAGCTACAGAGGAAGGCAGGGTACCGAGGTAAACAACTGATAAGTCCCGTGGGGCAGAGGAAAGGGGTGGTCTCCAAGCGAGGCTTCCCCTGTTTCCTCATCTTGGGGGTTGGGGGTCATAGTTGACCTAGGACGCAGGTGTGGGGAAAGGCAGTGTGCCAAAGATCTCTTGACTTCCAGCCCAGAGTCTTGGGTGTTCTCCACATATCCCCACATTTTTCTTACACTATGTTGGGAGAGGAGCGACAAAAGGGAATGAAGGTTTAAGACTTGGGGTGGGTTACCAAGTGCAGCGCACAGGCTAGAGACCTCAGAGGGCCCTGTCACCAAGACTTCCCCTGGAGAGCTGACCCGACAGCCTCTGACCCCACCTCCTCCAGGGACGTTCAGCTGCTCCGAACCACAAAGCAAAACAAAGGGGTGCGGAGAGGAAGGAGCCAGTATGCCTTCCAATCACCGCGGGCGCCCAAGCTCGCGCCCTCCCGCGGCTCGTCACCGGGTCCTCCGGCTGGCGGAGGCCCAAGGCCTGGCTGGGCAGCTCCCTGGTCCCTTGTCTCCCCGCGGCTGCCGGTGACAGGAGCCGGGGAAGCAGCCCAGGGGCAGCCAAAGCGATGGGAAAACCAGATGGTCCCAAACCTCCTCCTCCTCCCTCCTCCTCTTCCACCTACCTACCCACCCATCCATCCATCCCATTCCTCTCCCTCCGAGCCCGCGGCCTGGCCGCCCTCCGCAGGGACCTGGCCGGGATCACCCCGGGGAAAGGACTGCCTTTGTCTAAAGGTCACCACCCGGAGCGCGGTGCCCGGGTTGGGCCTGGTGCCTCCCATTCCCAGGCCCACGGAGTTGGAGCTCAGGGGCCGCCCCAAATCCCGGGAGATGACAGGCGTGGAGGCTCCCCTTTTCCCTTCCTTTGGTCCCCAGAAACAGGCCCCCTGCCGGACCAGACAGCTGAGGGGGCAGGGGTCCCCTACGCTCCCTGTCGGGGGTAGGGGAACCAAGTCAACTCTTCATTGTTTAGGGGCGATGGAGAGGGGGAGACCTAGAGGCTAGCATCCCAGTTCATCGCTCCCTACAAGCCTGCAGAGGACCCCCGGTTCTCCCAGGCACCCCCAAGAGGGACTTGGGGAGGGGGGCGCACAGGACGCGCGACAGGAGGGGAAGGAGATGGATCCAGCTGTCTATGGCCGTAGCCTCTCCCCAGAAAAGGCGGGGAGCACGAGGAGGGGAGGGGGTCCCGAAGGCGGGTGGGGGGTCTCTGCCCCTCCCCCCGTGGGACGTTCGCGCTCGCCCCTCTCCTCCGTTGCATTGTATCCCGGAGAGGAAACCGGGGAGCAAGGTTTGAGATCGGAGCGCAGTGAAGGGGGAGATCACTGCAAGATCGGGGCGGCGGCGGTGGCGGGAGAGACCTAGGATGGGGGTGCGTGGATAGTGGTGGGCGCCGAGCACCAAAAAAAAAAAAAAAAAATCCAGTCTCAGCAGCGGCAGCGGGCGCTGCGCCCCGGTTGGGGGGCTGAGTGTGGAGTGTCGGGGGGGAGTGGGTTCGGCCCCAGCTACGGCTCTTCCCCCCCAACACACACACCCTCGCCGCCGAGCCCCACTCCCCCCCTCGCTTTTGCGCCCTGTCACAGCCCCGACTCGCAGGTAGAGAGAGTTAAGAGATTTAAAGAGAAATTGCTACATTGTGAGAAACTCACCCTGATGTTTGAGCAGCCGTCGGCGCGGGGTCTCCGGGACGGCCCCGCACGGGCTGCACAGGGAGGACCCAGAAGGGGCCGGCCGGCCGGGCCGGTCAGCGCACTGCCTGATCGCATGGCGGGCCCGGCTCCGCTGCGCCCGGGCCCGCCGCCGCCCTTGCAACGAAGCGGCCCCGCGCGGCCCGGCCCCGCGCCCCGCTCCGGGGAGCGCCCCTCGGGTATGCAAAAAAAAAAAAAATTTTTTTTTTAATTGAATGCAAAAAAAAAAAAAATCTTGCTGGTTTTGTGTCCCGGCCCCCCTCCTCTTCCTCCTCCTCCTCCTCTTCCTCCCCTCCGCCCTGCTAGGAGGAGGAGCGCCGAGAGGCTCCGCCTCTAGTGTAGCAAATAACCAATAATGGCTAAGAGTATTAGAGCGGCATGTCTGGTAGCCAATAAAAAGGTTCACACTCTGTGGGCGGGAGCACAAAGTGGCAGCACCGCCCCCTCCTCCTGGCTCGGCGGGGCTGCCAGAGTGCCTGTTCGGCTCCGGTGCCCTCGGAAACCTGCAGCTGGGACTCAGGTTGGTGGTGGTGGAAGAGAAGCTGGAGGTTTCGTGCGTGTCCACATCCCCGCTCCAGGTACGTCTAGGCCCAAGATGGTGGCTTCTACGGGATGATGCGCCCCAGGGCACCTCAGAAGACGAGAAGAGAGAGCGATCGAGGCTTCAGGAGGATGTGGGACAGTGATGCTGCTCCGTGTCTGACTCAGAGAGTGCCGGGGATGGGAACCTTGGAGGTGATCGGAACTCCAGGCCTGGCGTATCAAGTCTTTACGAGCCTGGTGATTTTGAGCTGCTATGGCGCAGGGACCATAGTCCGTCCTGTTAGGGAGCCTGGCGGGCCGCACAGATCCGAAGCTCAGGATCCTTTGCGCGACACTTGGAGTCACAGATCTATTTGCAGAGCACTTGGTGAGCGGGCAGTTTAGCCCTTCGCAGCGCGTCCCCAGACCGCTCTGGCCTGCCGTCTCGGACCGCACTGACCTGATCACTTAACATTCAGGTCTCACCTACTTCTGTTACCCCGGGGCCCTAGAAAACCTGGTACACACAGTAGGTATCAAATAAATTTGTGTTGCATAAACTACTGATTGATCTGTTTTGTAAGCTTTATCGTTGATCCCATGTTGGCACTATCCGTAATATTTATTTAAGCATACATTTTAATTGTTTGGTTTTTTTTGTTTTTTGTTTTTTTTTGAGACGAGGTCTTACTACGAAGCACAGGCTGGGCACTCCTCCTGCCTTCACTTCACAGGTGTTGGGATTACACTTGCTTGACTCAATTATTTTTTAATTGTTATTGTGAGGGCAGGGATATAGTTCAGTGATAAGAGTGCTTTTCTAGTATGTGGAGGTCCGAGTGCAACAATGAAAAACTGTAAGAAGCTGAGGCCCTGAATCAAACAAGCACGATCCTGCTTCACTGTGGTCTTTCCCACTTGCTGCCTGTGTGCTCTGATGTAAATTACTTCATCTCTCCTTTCCTCTATTTCCTGTTTCTAAAATGCTGACGGTGGGGTTGTTGAAATTGCTCAGTGGGTAAGGGCTCTTGCCACCAGACCTGGCAATACGAGTTCAATCCGCAGGTTCCTCATTGGTAGAAAGAGAGAACTAGCAGCACCTGTAAGTTGTCCTCTGAGCTCTATGCTTGCAATAATTATTTTTTCAAGACAAGGTTTCTCTGTGGCTTTGGTGCCGGAACTAGCTCTTGTAGACGAGGCTGGGAACTCACAGAGATCCGTCTGCTTCTGCCTCCCCAGTGCTGGGATTAAAGGCATGCGCCACCACCGCCCAGCTGTAATAATTACTTTTTAATGCAGTGGGCCCATTTTATAGAGCCCATTATAAAGCAAAGGAAGTGTCAGCTGCTGCCATTATTTGGTGACTTGGTAAAATGAAAACTATTCATTGCAGAAGTGAACACCTCAAAAGTGTTCACTCTCAGTCACACAGTGGTCTTACACAACCCACTGGAGATGCATGAACCACTCAGGAAAACCAGCAAGTACACACTGCTCTTATTTATGTGTAGTTGGTCCAATGATTTGAGCTGGGAGTGTTTCTAATTAGAACTCCCCTCAGAACTGTACGTGCAGAATCAGTGCACTTGGGAGGTGCAGGCTGGAGAATCAATAGTTCAAGGTCATCCTCAGCTACTTTCCTCAGCTACTTAGGGAGGTGTAGGCCAATCTGGGATGTATGAGAACCTGACTCAGTCTCACAACTTGCCCAGAGGAGACAGAACTGAGAGCCCCCATGGCCATACTGTACAAATTCAGCTTTGGCTCCCAAAAGGGAAGTGTTTTGCCTATCTAGGAAGTGTGCAAAGTGATCTGACCTGGGTGGCACTTGGGTGTCTATTAGAGCTACAAGCTCTGGAAAACTTAGAACTTAAGTCCTGACAGACAAGAAGCTAGATGGCTTGAGACCAAAGGGTTGACTGCATTTACTCATTCATTCATATGGGAAATGTGTTCTAACCGCCTGCATCAGGAATTCAATGACAACGGGCTTGTTGTGCTGGCCCTTTGGAGACTGAGACCGGAGGATTGCTGAGCATTCAAGGCCAGCCTAGGCCGTTTGGGAAGACCATGACTCATAAAAAATAAGCTGGTGATGTAACCCTAGGGGTAGAATGCTTGCCTAGCATGCAAGAAGCCCTGGATTCTACCCCCAACACTGCATAAACCCTCCATGGTCATGCGCTTGGGAGGTAGATGCAGGAGGATCAGATGTTCAAAGTCATCTTCTGATATACAGCAAGTTCAAGACCTGGGCTACATAAGACCTTGCCTCCAAAACAAAGGTTTGTTGAAAGGAGAGATTGTCTATGGCTAGTCACCTACCTGATCCTTATACAAACCCAGGACCTCTCAAGAGAGGGCTTTGAACTCATGCTACTTGGGAGTTTCTGGCTGGATGTGGTAGAGCCGTGACAACCCAGCCCCCAAGCTGAGTCACAGCTGGCACAGCCCTGTGGGATCAAATGTCCATCTTCCCTGGGCATTCCTGGAAGCCCATCCAGGCTTCAGAGCTGGTGACAAGTGTCAGTACTATTAAAAAAATCACTTGGTGGCCAGGCAGTGGTGGCACACACCTTTAATCCCAGCACTGGGGAGGCAGGGGCAGGTGAATCTCTGTGAGTTTGAGGCCAACCTAGTCTACAAGAGCTAGTTCCAGGACAGGCTTCAAAGTTACAGAGAAACCCAGTTTCAAAAAAAAAAAAAAAATCACTTGGTGAAAATGGGGAGACAGCTCAGTTGCTAGACTGCCTTCCTAACATGCATAAAGGTCTGGAGTTCATTCTAGCTCCACACACACGGGCCATGGAGGTACACCCTGTAATCCTAGCACTCTGGAGGTAAGTTCAGGATTAGTGGTTGGAGAGATAGCTCTGTGGTTAAGAGTTTGAATTACTCTTACAAGAGGACCCAAGTTCTGTTCCCAGCACCCATGTCAGACAGTTCACAACAGCCTTTAATGCCAATCCCAGGAGAGGTAATGCCCTCTTTTAGCCTCCTTAGGCACTGGGATTTGTGCATATATATTGAAACAGGCACACATACACATAATTTGTTAGAAAAATAATTTTTTTTTTTTAGTCAGGGTTTCTCTGTGGCTTTGGAGCCTGTCCCAGAACTAGCTCTGTAGACCAGGCTGGTCTCGAACTCACAGAGATCCACCTGCCTCTGCCTCCCAAGTGCTGAGAAAAATAAATTTTTATTGATTTTTATTGAGCTCTACATTTTTCTCTGCTCCCCTCCCTGCCTCTCCCTGCCCCCTTCAACCCTTCCCCAAAGTCCCCATGCTCCCAATTTACTCAGGAGATCTTGTGTGAACAATAAATCTATCTATCTATATATATACACATACATACATATGTATACACACACACACATATACATATAAAAGGTCAGCTACTTAGTGGATTGAAAGCTAGCCTGGGCTACATGCAACCCGGCATGTCTTTAGCCTCAGTACTTGGGAGACAGAAGCAGGTGGGTCTCTGGGTTCAAGGCTAGCCAGCATAAAGAAACCCTGTCTTGAAGGAGATGAAGAAAAAGGAGGAGAAGAAGAATTTTTTAATGATTTTCTTTTATTTTTGTGCATTGATGTTTTGTCTGCATGTATTTTTTTCATGAGAGTACCAGGTCCCCTGGAACTGGGGTTACAGATAGACAGTTGTGAGCTGACATGTGGGTGCTGCGAACTGAACCGGGGTCCTCTGGAAGAGCAGCCAGTGCTCTGAACCATTGAGTCATCTCTCCAGTCCCTATTTCATTTTTTTTTAACCTCAGTATTTTGGACTAAACCCAGGGCTTCACACAGCAAAGGCTCTAGGCACCATCCCAGCCCTCTTGTTTTATTTGGACAGAGTCTAAGCTGTTAGAGTTCAGGCCTTGAACTTGCCATCCTCCAGCCTCAGCTTCCTTAGCAGCAATGGATAACAGGCCTGCACCACCAGGCTGAGCTGATTGTTTAGTTTTAATTATGACAGTATAGTGGGAAGGAAAGGTAGAAACCCCTCATGTTCTTGGACAGGTTCAAATATTGAACTTCCTTCTTTCCTAGGGACCAGACATCTTGTCAACCGAATCCTCCTCCAGCCAGGAGAGCATCCTTTCTCACGTATTTCTGCACTGTGCCCTGTCTCCTTCCTTTAAAGCCCAGAAAGCCCCTCAGAAACCCAGCTCCTTAAAGCCCAGTTTCTACCCATGAGAACCTCATCAGCGCCATCTGTCTACAGAAAGGGTCAAAGGCACCTGTCTCTTGTAGCGGGGGTGGGGAGGTGGGGGTGGGCTTCAGTCTTGCTATTCAGTCAAAGATAACCTGGAACTCCTGACGCTCCAGCCTCCACCTCCCGATATTACAGCTTTCATCACCATGCCATGATGATGCGGTGTTAGGGACTGGAACCCAGGGCTTCCTACACGCTTGGTTAAGTACTTGAGCAACTGCACCACATCCCCAGCTCTATTTCATTTTGTGTGTGTGTGTGTGTGTGTGTAAGTCAGGAAATTAAACAGGATTTGGTTCTCTCCTTCCAACACGTTAGGTTCTGGAGATCAAATTTAGATCAAGGTTTGATGGCAGGTGCCTTTATTCGCTGACCCATTTCACCAGACCCCTCCCCTTTTGGCTCCTGTCAAGAACCTTCCCTTTTTGGCTCCTGTCAGGCAGTGGAAGCTTAAAACTTTGCTTCCCAATTGTTTCTCTATCCGAAAGCCTGCTAGCACACGATTGGTGCATTTTCCTTTTGCATGTAACACTTCAATAACCAAAAGCCCGACACCCATCTTGAAACACTCCTGCCTTTCCAGGTTGCTTTAAAAAGGGGCAAGGAGAGAAAGTTTTCATGAGACTTTCAGGAGTCTGGGTCTTGGTGTCCAGGAAAAGAGGGAAAAGAAGGTACTAATTCCTGCGTAGTCTCTGTCCTCTAGCCGTGCCCTTAGCCGGTGGCAGCACTGTCCCAGCTCTGAGCCCGGATCAGAGCGCCGGAATCCGGCAGAGAAATCAGGCAGCGTCTAGCCCAGCCCGGCCTGGGGTCCTTAGTGCCGCAAGTGCGAGGGGCGGAGCCTAGTCTTCGATTGGCCCAAGCATGGGGGCGTGGCCACAGCTCCGCCCCACCTTTCTCCCCCCCCCCACCCCCGCGCACACACAAGATAAAATAGGCTTCGCGCCCTGGTGCTCAAAATTATTCTCGGAGTAGGCGTGGTTTAGGTTTGTTTACACGCTGCCATTGGCTGGATTTGAATCGGGCCGAGCGGGTGCGCTGCGGGGGCGGGGCCTCGGAGGGCGGGGCTGGCGGCTGACAGCTTCCAGTGTACCGGAAAGCTCATGATAGTTTTAGCTCTGCAGAATCCTGTTGCGGTTTCTGTCAGCTTCTTAATAAAGGCTAGCCAAGAAACTGAGGTGCATGTTTTCATAAAAGTTCCTAAAACCAAAGTAAATAAATGAATAAATTTTTAAAAAGCAGATGCGACCCAGTTGTCCAACAATGGGGATCTGAAATCATCTGGGATCCAGACACACAGTGGGACAGGAAGTCACTGTAATAAACGAGGAAACCGCGAAGTGCCACAGAACAACTTTTGCACCCACCCAAGAAGGGAGGTTCTAAAAATGCAAAAAGTATGGGTGAAAAGGCACAAGTTATCTGCTGATGTATTGCACAGAATAACTTACGAAATGGAAATGGATAGCCTGGAGTTGTGTGGATCATAAGTCATTTTGTAATTTCGTGAAGTCAGAATTTGTATCACCTACTCAAATAAATATACTGCAAATTGAAATAAATAAAATATGAATTTAAGCCAGGAACGGTGACAAACACCTTTAATCCCAACACTTTGGGGGGTAAAGACAAGTGGATTTCTGTGGATTCAAAGCTAACCAAGTCTACATAGTGAATGCCAAGACAGTCAGGGCTATGTAGAGACTTTTCACCCATACTTTTTGCATTTTTAGAACTTCCCTTCTTGAGTGGGTGCAAAAGTTGTTCTTTAGAGAGACCCTGTCTCAAGAAAATAAAATAATAATAATAATAATAACTTCTGAGAACCAGGTCTTAGCACCTGTGTGGGAGAATGACACAGGGGGTATGAGTTTATTCATTCCAGGCCACCAGGGCTGTACCAGAGCCAAAGATATGAGGAAAATTTATTATTTACAGAAGCAGTAGCACCCTTTATCTTCAGGAGACACATTCCAAGCCTCCCATGGATGCCTGAAAACAGGTAATATTAAACACTGAATACTTTTTTTTTCAATTATTTTGCGCTAGGGTCTCATGTAGCGAGGTGGGCCTGGAGCTCCTAATTTTCCTGCCTCCACCTCTAATCACTAAAACTGGCTATGCGCCAGATTGAACCTTGGATTTTGTGCCTGCTAAGCAAGGTTCTACTACGGGGGTCTCACTCTGTAGCCTGGGATAGCTTTCAAGTCGTTATGTGGCCCAGGCTGGTTTCCAATTTCTAGCAACCTGGCTCAACCTCCAGACTGCTAAGATTACAGGTGTCTACCACCTGCCAGGCTTGTGTTTTCCTTCTGTTCTTTTTTTCTTTCTTCTATGCATATATACCTATAACAAAGTTTAGCTTCTCAATGAGGCACTGTGGTCGTTTGAGAGAGATATCTCCCATAATCTCTAGTGTTTGAGTACTCAGTTCCCAGTTGGATGGCTCTGTTTGCGATAGGTTTTGGAGGAAGGGTAGGTTTGCTGGATGGAAGTGCTACACATAAATAACAATAAAAAAGGAATCTTAAAACAAAAACAACCCCAAGGCTGGCAAGACAGCTCGTCAGGTAAAAGGCTCCTGATGCTAAGGGTGATGACCTAAAGTTTCAAAAGTCTGTACCATGGCCAGTTTGCTCTCTCAGCTTCCAGCTCCAGTTGCCACACCTACTTGCATCTACACTTCCTAGCTGGCCTAGCGACAGGCTCTTATTCTTTCGAAACCATAGACTCAAAAATATCCCTCGCCTTTATCATGGTAATAGAAAAATTACTAAGACAGACACCTGAAGAAATTAACATAAGTAGGGTGTGGTGGCACACACCTTTGATCTCATCTCTGGGGAAGCAGACACAGGTAGAGCTCTGTGAGTTGGAGGCCAACCTGGTCTATATAGAGAGCTCCAGGACAGCCAGGACTACACAGAGAAACCCTGCCTCAAAAACCAAAATAAATAAATAAATAAATAAATAAAATAAGAGATTAACATAATAGCAAAAGATTTCTTTTTATTGTTATTTATGCGTAGCACAAATTCTAATTGGTATTAATAATAAAAACCCAGAGTCAGATATAGGGGTTAATGCTGAAGATCAGAGAAGCAGAGCAGACAGTCACTAAAGAGACCTTTTACCGCTACCAAATCCTCCAACTGAAGGGGCAATCCTGTCTGTATGAATCCTCAGACTGCATGCTCAGACTGTATCTCCAGACTGCATGCTCAGACTGCATCTACAGACTGCATCCCCAGACTGCATCCCCAGACTGCATCCTCAGACTGCATCTCCAGACTGCATCCCCAGACTGCATCCTCAGACTGCATCTCCAGACTGCATCCTCAGACTGCATCCCCAGACTGCATCCTCAGACTGCATCTACAGACTGCATCCTCAGACTGCATCTCCAGACTGCATCCTCAGAGACTGCATCTCCAGACTGCATTCTCAGATTGCCTCTGAGCTCCTGCTTTATATCTCTCTCTCCGTCAAGCATATAACTCCCGTCTCACCTCTCCAGTGCTGGGAATAAAGGCATGTGACTCCCACATACTGGGATTAAAAGTGTGAGCCACCACCACCTGGCTCTGTTTCTCTTTAAGATTGGATCAATCTAGTGTTACCCAGGGTGGCCTTGAAGTCACAGAAATCTGTCTATCTCTGCCTTCTGGGTACTGGGATTAAAGGTGTGTGCCACTACTGCCTGGCCTCTATGACTAACTTATGGCTTAGCTCTCACTCTGATCTTCAGGCAAGCTTTCTTTGTTAGATCACAAAATATCACTACATTTATGTGTATGCATGTGTCTGTGTGAAAAAATACTTGGAGAGTGTGGATGCCCTCAGAAATCAGAAGAGGTCACCAGATGCCTTGGAGCTGGAGTCACAGGCAGTTGTGGGTTGCTGGAAGCCCAAGTCAGGTCCTCTGGAAAGTCTTAACTTCCAAGCTCCCTTTCAAGCTCCTCTACCCAAGTTTGGCTCCCCTCCCCCACCAGACAGGGTTTTTCTGTGTAGCCCTGGTTGTCTTGTAACTCCCTCTGTAGACCACACTGACCTCAAACTCAGAGATCCAGTTGTCTCTGCATCTTGAATGCTAGGACTAAAGGCATATGCCACCACTGTTGGGCTCCAAGTTTGTCTTTTTGAGACAAGATTTTGGTCTGAAACTCACTATGGGTCTGGGAATATGGTTTGGCTGTTAAGAACATTGGCTGCTCTTGCAGACGACCCAGGTTCAGTTCCCAGTGGTTCACGACTATCTCACAGTGATCCACCTACCTCTACCACTCCAGTACTTGAATTAAAGGCTTGTGAGGCTACACCCATCTTAAAAAAATCTTTAAGAAACAAAAAGAGTGGCTTTGGAGAGGATAAGGTTGGGGGGATGGGAAGGAAGAGAAAGAGAGAGGTCACTGGATTGGTAAACATGGAAATGAGGGTTCTGGGGGTGGTGGAGCTGAGGCCAGCTTGCTAACGGCGGTTAGCGAAGCACCACAGTGCATGAAAAAAGTTCAGCATCATTAGTCATTAGGGAAGTGGAAGTTCAAAACCACGCTGTGACAGCAATACACACATACCAGGGTGACCATAGTCAAATGCGTAGAGGGCACAGTGGTAGTTCAGAGGGTAAAGTGCCTGGTTTGTGAACAGAGGAGCCTTAGTTCTGATTCATAGCACCCACTTAAAAGCTGGGGGGAGGGGGCAGGATTGGAGACAGGTGGACCCCTGGGGATTGCTGGGTTGACTAGTGAACAAGTTTCAGATTTAATTAGAGTCTCTGTCTTAAAATAATCAGACAAAGAGCAATAGAGGAAGACACCTGAGGTCTAGCTGTCATCCAAGCATATATGCACTGGCACCTGCATGCACACTTGAATGTGAACACACACACACACACACACACACACATTGATGGTTAGTGTTAGTCATCAACTTAACAATATCCAGAATCACCTAGGAGACAGGCAGGCTTGTGAGTGGACCATCTTTTTCACGTGTTAAACTCTTTTTTGTTCTTAAATTCTTTTAAATTCTTTTTGAAATTTTATGTGCATTGGTGTTTTGCCTGCATGTGAGTCATTGTAAGGGTGTCAGATCCTGGAAATACAAACAGTTGTTAACTGCTATGTGAGTGCTGGGAATTGAACTCAGGACCCCTGGAAGAGCAGTCAGTGCTCATAACCACTGAGGCATTTCTCTAGTCCCTTGTTCTTAAATTCTATATTTGAATTCACATAAAGTGTTTCAGATCAGCGATTTTAAAATATTTTATTTTTAAAATGTGCATGAGTGTTTTGCCTGCATGCACTTCTGTGCACCACATGCACACCGTGTCCAAAGCAGATATCAGATTCTCTGGGACTGGAATTGCAGCAGATGTGGGCCACCTGGGTACTAGAACCAAACTCTAATCTTCTAAAAAAGAAGTATGTGTTCTTTTTTGTTTGTTTGTTTAGTTGGTTTTTGAGACAGGGTTTCTCTATAGCTTTGGAGCTTGTCCTGGAACTAGCTCTTGTAGACCAGGCTGGCCTTGAACTCACAGAGATCCGCCTGCCTCAGCCTCCTGAGTGCTAGGATTTATTTTTTTTTCAAAATAATTTGTTTATTTATTATGTATACAATATTTGTCTGTGTGTATGCCAGCCGACCAGAAGAGGGCATCAGACCCTATTACAGATGGTTGTGAGCCACCATGTAGTTGCTGGGAATTGAACTCAGGACCTTTGGAAGAGCAGGCAATGCTCTTAACCTCTGAGCCATCTTTCCAGCCCCCAAGTGCTAGGATTTAAAGGTGTGAGCCACCACTGTCCGGCAGCAGTGTGTGCTCTTAACTGATGAGCTATTTTTCCAGCCCAAATTATTCTTGTCTTAATGATTTCTTTCTTTCTTTCTTTCTTTCTTTCTTTCTTTCTTTCTTTCTTTCTTTTTTTTCTTTTCTTTCTTTCTTTCCTTCCTCCCTCCCTCCCTCCCTCCCTCCCTCCCTCCCTCCCTCCCTCCCTCCCTCCCTCTCTCTCTCTCTCTCTCTCTCTTTCTTTCTTTCTTTCTTTCTTTCTTTCTTATGGGTATTTTACCTGTATTTAAGACTGTGCATCCCGGGTGTGCAGTGCCCATGGAGGCCAGAAGAGGACAGTGGATTCCTTGGAACTGGAATTACAAGTGGTTGGGAACTATCATAGGGCTGCTGGAAATAGAATCAGAGTCATCTGGAAAAGCAGCCAGTGTTCTTACAGCTGAGCTCTGTCTACAGCCACAAATTATTATTTTTTAAATATTTAGTCTGTCTGTCTGTCTGTCTGTGTGTCTGTGCCTGTGTGTTTGTGTGTGTATTTATGCACTTTGGTGTTTTGAGATGGGGTTTTCTGTATCTCAAGCTGGTCTCAAGCCCAGTATGAGACTAGGAGGACCTTGGACTCTTTTTTTTTTTTTTGTTTTTCGAGACAGGGTTTCTCTTGTGGTTTTGGAGCCTGTCCTGGAACTAGCTCTTGTAGACCAGGCTGGTCTCGAACTCACAGAGATCCTCCTGTCTCTGCCTCCCGAGTGCTGGGATTAAAGGCGTGCGCCACCACCGCCCGGCTAGGAGGACCTTGGACTCTTGATGCTCCTGCTTCCACCTCTTGTGGGTGGAGACTGAAAGAGTGTATCACCACACCTGGCTTAGCCTCTGTTTTTTTTCAAATATTTAGTTATTTGTTATGTATACAATATTCTGTCTGTGTGTATGTCTGCAGGCCAGAAGAAGGCACCAGACCTCATTACAGATGGTTGTGAACCATCATGTGGTTGCTGGGAATTGAACTCAGGACCTTTGGAAGAGCAGGCAATGCACTTAACCACTGAGCTATCTCTCCAGCCCCCTCTGTTTTTTGAGAGTCAGTGGGTCCCAGAGTTTGGGGCACTGAAAGAGCTTCCCTTAGGAGGCAGCTGTGAAAGAGATGGGCATGCTCTGTGCTTTGCAGATGGGTATCAGGGGTTTCCACACAATGACTTCCCTTTGCATGGGAAGTCAGGGACCAGTCAGCAGAGGAGGGCAGCAGGTGGGGCAATGCCAGCTCAGCCCTTTCCAGTCTATTGGGAGAGACTACCCTATGCCCACCACAGGCCTGAAATTAATTTTTCTTTCTTTCTTTCTTTCTTTCTTTCTTTCTTTCTTTCTTTCTTTCTTTCTTTCCTTTTTTGGTTTTTCAAGACAGGGTTTCTCTATAGCTTTGGTTCCTGTCCTGGAACTAGCTCTTGTAGACCAGACTGGCCTTGAACTCACAGAGCTCCACCTGCCTCTGCCTCCCAAGTACTGGGATTAAAGGCCTGCGCCACCACTGCCCAGCTGAGATTTCTTTTGTTGTTGTTTGGTTGGCTTGGGGTTATTTTTCAAGATAGAGTTTCTCTGTTTAGCCTTGGCTGTACTGGAACTCACTCTGTAGACCAGGAGGTCTGAGGTTCCTGATTCAAGTAGAATGAGTCAGGCTGGCTGAGTGGTTTCCTTCTGCTGGCTCAGAGGATCAGAGTGGGGTAAGGAGGCCAAGGGTGCTTGATAGAAGTGATTCAAAAGATGAGGCTCCAAAAGAGGGGCTGAGCAATGCCCAGAGGTGGAGACCTTAGTTCTCTCTTGCTAAGAGGAGGAGCAGGAGTCTGTGTTGCTAGAATTTATCTTTATTCTTCCATTGCTGGTGCAAACTCTGATTTTCTTCCCATTTCCTTAGTCGTTCCTTTTCAGCGTCCACCCTAATAGGCTTCCCAGAGGCCTGACCTTCTCAGAGTGCAACTAAGGGCAGCCCTAAACCTTTCCGTGTCTGCCCTGTCTTTCTGATATACTCATGTGGGGGAAGGGCCATGGAAAACTTGCTCCATTGAAACTGTGCTCAGAAAGCTGGAGAGATGGCTGAGTGGATGCTCTTCCAGAGGACTGAGGTTTGATTCCCAGCACCCATGTGATAACTCCATAACTCCAGCTCCAGAGGATCTGATGTCCTTTCTGACTGCTACAGGAACTATGTACACACATTATACATATAAGCACAACCCTCATATATGTGAAAGGAAGAAACAAATTTTAAAAAATTTAAAGAGAAACAAACCAAAGAAACAATACTCAGGAAAACCAGGAATGCCATTCAACTGGTGGAGTGGTTCCCTAACATGCACGAGTCCCAAGTTCCATTCCCAGTAGCACACAAACTGGTTTGGTGTTGCAAACCTGAAATTGTAGCACTGGTGAAGTGGAGAAGAAGTCAAAGTCATCCTCTTACTTAATGAGCTACACAAGACTGTGACTCAGAAAAAAAATATGCCCAGCGTGAGGTGGGTTCTGTGACACAGGTCTGTCCTCATCACACACAGGAAAACTGAGGCATGGGGTTGAGAATCAGAGACTGGCTTGGGATACATGGGGAGCAGAAGGAAGACCTGGACATGCTGTGCTGTATGGGTCACTTTTGTATCATGTGACAAAATATGTAACTGAAACCAAATAAGAGGAGAGTTAATTTGGGATCACAGTT
The DNA here is from genome assembly GCF_037038515.1 of Microtus pennsylvanicus. Taxonomy (NCBI): domain Eukaryota; kingdom Metazoa; phylum Chordata; class Mammalia; order Rodentia; family Cricetidae; genus Microtus; species Microtus pennsylvanicus. Next base: position 144,862,678 of record NC_134579.1, on the reverse strand, counting down.
TCAAAGGGGTCTCTTCCCACCATGGTGGGAAAAGCAGGGCACAGACAGAATGACTGTGCCCACCAGAATATATGTAGACAGTTCATATCATGGTGGACCAGAGTGCAGAGAAGGACTGTAACTAGGGGTATGTATTACCTGCAAAGGCCTGCCTCCCAATGACTTACTTGAGATATAACAGCTGTTTCCAGCCGGGCGGTGGTGGTGCACGCCTTTAATCCCAGCACTCAGGAGGCAGAGGCAGGCGGATCTCTGTGAGTTCGAGACCAGCCTGGTCTACAAGAGCTAGTTCCAGGACAGGCTCCAAAACCACAGAGAAACCCTGTCTCGAAAAACCAAAAAAAAAAAAAAAAAAAACCAAAAAAAAAAAAAAAAAACAGCTGTTTCCTCCAAGCGTCAGCACCTTCCCCAAACAGCACCACCTGCTGGGGAGAAAGTGCATTTTTCAGGGGACCATTTTAGATGATTGCTAATGGATGTATATATTCAATAAAACCACAGATGGGGCTGGTGAGATGGGTCATGGGTAAAGGTGCTCGCTGCCAAGCCCGATGACCTGAGTTCAGTCCCTGGGACCCACATGGTAGAAGGGGAGGACTGGCACGAGTTGTCCTCCACACATATGGTGTGGAATGTGGGAGCTCCTCCAAAATAAATAAATGTGATTTTAAAAACACAGAGTAACATCTGGGCAGTGGTGGCTCATGCCCTTAATTCCAGCACTTGAGAGGCAGAGGCAGGCAGATCTCTGTGAGTTCGAGGCCAGCATGGCCTACAGAGCAAGTTCCAGGACAGCTAGGGCTACACAGAGAAACCTAGAAGTCAGAGACATATGCCTGCTGTCTTCCTCAGTCACTCTCCACTTTATTAATCTATTTTTTGGTATTTCTGGGGATTAAGCTCAGGGTCTCTGAATGAGAGATCATCACTCTAATACCGAGCTATATCTCCAGTACTCTGCCTTATGTATTGACACAGTCTCTCTCTGAACCTGGACATTGCTTAATGGCCAAAGAGCTTCAGGGAGCAAGCTGTGTCCTCCTTCCCAGGGCTGGGATTTCAGACACCAGTAGCTGTGCCTGGCTTCTTACATGGCTACTAGGAATCTGAGTCCAGAGCTTCATACTTATCAGCAGGTGCTTTATCCACTGAGGCATCTCTTGGATCAGCCCACATCGTCTGGACTAATACGTCTGGACCAGCCTCAACAAAAATACCTCTTGCCAGGGTAGGGGCATTGGGATTTAGAAATATAGTAAAGAATACAAAGACGTGTTTAAAAAGAATAAAACAGAAACATGTAGAATAGTACCAGGAGGGAGTTTCAGTGAATACTGAAATTGCCTGTGTTTAATTTCCAATTGCAAACCGGGCGGTGGTGGCGCACGCCTTTAATCCCAGCACTCGGGAGGCAGAGGCAGGTGGATCTCTGTGAGTTCGAGGCCAGCCTGGTCTACAAAGGGAATTCCAGGACAGTCTCCAAAGCTACAGAGAAACCCTGTCTCAAAAAAAAAAAATTCCAATTGCTTAAAATGCCTTTGACCTCAACAGGTAGAAGTAAGACCAAAAAAAAAAAAAAAAAAGGCATTAACAGGATATAAGGAAATGAACAGACCAGTTGAAGGCTACACCCATAGTTAAACATTCTGTTTCTAGAACAAAACAAGTCACACTCACACCCTAAACCAAAACATTCTGTAGACAAACCACTCCTTGGGTGGAATCCAAAATTATCTCTGTAAGGGAACTGGAATTTAGTCGAATCCTTAGACTTTTGTTTGAGGTAGAAACACATCTACTTCTCTAGACCTGACAAACAAGGCCTTAATGTTAGCCACACCTGTTGACAACACTCTGTGAGAGCAGAACTCTCTGGTTTGAATCTAGGTGGGACCTTTGCTTGAGGTAGAAACATTAACCTTGAAGGAGTAGAGGTAAGTTCCAAGTCTCTGACTCTTGGTCAGTGTGAAAATGGGCTCACAATTTTGGGCCTCCATACTAATAGGTTTTTCCCCTATGTTTTTAGATGTGTTTATCTATTTTATATGAGTTTCAAATGCAGTTATGTGTGTGCACCATGTGCATCATGTTTAGCGCCCCAGAAAGTCAGAAGAAGGCATTGGATCCCCTAAAACTGGAGTTACAGAAAGTGAGCCACTGTATGGAGGATGGGAACTTAACTTCTGCAAGAGCAACAAGTGCTCTTAGCTGCTGAGCCATCTCTTTAGCCCATGGGTTGTTTTTTTGTTTGTTTTGGTTTTTTTGAGACAGGGTTTCTGTGTGTAACAGCTGTCCTAGAACTTGTTTTGTAGACCACTGGCTTTGAATTGACAGAGATCCACCTACCTCTGCCTCCCAGATGCTAGGATTAAAGACATATGACACCAGTGCCCGCCCAGCCGCAGGGATTTATGTTAAATGGATTTCAGTTCTGGTCAAACCTAAGTGTCAATCTCATCATGGAAGTTCTGAGCAAGATGGGCCAGTGTATGTATGTCTGCAGGCCAGAAGAGGGCACCAGACCTCATTACAGATGGTTGTGAGCCACCATGTGGTTGCCGGGAATTGAACTCAGGACCTTTGGAAGAGCAGGCAATGCTCTTAACCACTGAGCCATCTCTCCAGCCCCGGTCCAGTTGAATTTTTTTTTAATTTATTTATTTATTAAAGATTTCTGTCTCTTCCCCGCCACCGCCTCCCATTTCCCTCCCCCTCCCCCGTGTTTTTTTTTTTTTTTTTTTTTTTTTTTTTTTTTTTGGTTTTTCGAGACAGGGTTTCTCTGTGGCTTTGGAGCCTGTCCTGGAACTAGCTCTGTAGACCTAGTGCTGGGATTAAAGGCGTGCGCCACCATCGCCCGGCCCGTGGGTTTTTTTTTAATGCTTTTTTCAAGACATGATTTCTTGGTAACTTTGGAGCCTGTCCTGGAACTAGCTCTTATAGACCAGGCTGGCCTCAAACTCACAGAGATCTGCCTGCCTCTGCCTCCTGAATGCTGGGATTAAAGGTGTGTGCCACCATCGTCCAGCATGTTTTATTTTGTTTTGAGGGCTGATTTTTATTGGGGCTGGAGAGATGGCTTAGAAAGGACCAGAAGACTTGAGTTCAGTTCCCAGCACCTACAACCACCTGTAACTCAAGCTCCAGGGGATCTGACAATCACACACATGAGCATCCACATAAATATACGAACATAAAAGATTTATTTTTAAATTGTGTGTGTGTGTGCAGTGTCCATGAAAGCCAGAAGAGGACATAAGATGCATGGGACCTAGAGTTACAGGCCATTATGAGCTGCCTAATGTGGGTGCTGTAAACTGAACCCTGGTCTTCTGTAAGAGTAATAAACTCTTTTAACCACCAAGCCATAAATATTGATACTTTAATTTTTGCTTGATACCTGTTTTGCTATATGTAATTTTTCTATGTTAAAGTTAAAACCTTATTTTTTATTTAAACAGAAAAGGGGAAATGGTGTGGGAAGTCCCTCTATATATATGTTGATTTTATGGGTTAATAATGAAGCTGTTTTCAACCAATGGCTTAAGAATATAGCCAGGCTGGAAGAGGTATATATGGAGAGAGTATCCAGAGTCAGGGAGAAGTCATGTAGCTGCCACTGGAGACAGACGCCTCCGTCAGAGCCCACCAGAACCTTGCCAGTAAACCACAGTAATGTGGTGATACACAGATTAATAGAAATGGGTTAATTTAAGATATAAGAGTTAGCCAGAAATATGCTTAAGCTATTGCCCAAACAGTATTGCAATTAATACAGATTTCTGTGTGATTATTTCAGGAGTCTGGGCAGCCAGGAAATGAACAAGTAGCCTCCCCCAACAAAGCCTTCTCTCCAGCAACAAGTTTGCATTTTAAAACATTTGTAAAAAAATTGTTAATGTATGTGTTTATGCATGTGTGCCAGAGTATATGTGGAAGTCAGAGGATTTGGGAGTTAGTTGTCTTCTTCCATGTAATTCAGAGAAGGAACTCATGTTGCCACCAATGCTTTTTACTTGATAAGCAGTCACACCTGGCTTGTTTTGTTTCTAGACAAGGACTTGCACTACAGCCCAGGCTATCCTCAGACATGTGGTATTTTTCCTGCCACAGAATCCCAAGGCTGACTGGCAAGTATTTTTCACATAGCCATTAGTATGAAGTCTATTTATTTGTCTCCATATTTGTAAAATTACCAAAGATAAAAAAACTGAATGTAGCCGGGTGGTGGTGGCACATGCCTTTAATCCCAGCACTTGGGAGGTAGAAACAGGTGGACCTCTGTGAGTTTGAGGCCAGCCTGGTCTACAGAGCAAGTTCCAGGACAGGCTCCAAAGCTACAGAGAAACCCTGTCTTGAAAAAACAACAAAACAAAACAAAACAAACAAACAAAAAGACTGAATGTAGTAAAACGTAGATCCCTCAATTTGCTGTGAGACATAAGGATAATAAATAGATCAAGGTAAAAAAAAATGATGAAGAACGAAGGGGAAGGCCTGGAAACTACTTCGGGAGCTGAGGCAGAAGGTTCACTAGTTTGAGGGCTGCCTGGGCTACAGATAAAGGGAGCTAGGGATGCAGTGGTAAAGCAACAGGGTAGAATTTACCACTAAGGACCTGGAAGTATGGCTCAACAGCAAAGAACTTTCCTAGACTCTGCAAGTGAGGGGCTAGGGGTGTGGCTCAGTGGTAGACCCCCTGCCTAGAATCTCTGAGGTGCTGGGGACGCATCTCAATGCAAAAGCACTTGTATAATAATGCACGAGGTCCTGGATTCAAACCATGGTATTGTTTAAAATTAAATAAAATACTTTTTTAAAAAAGTGAGTCTTGCAACTCCCGCTGCCAGGCCCTTGGCTTCCAGGAAGCAGCCGGCCCCTGAGCATGCGCAGAGTGGCTTTGCTAGTCTCCATCATCCAGGGAACGGTGCTGAATCTATACGGGAAGGGTGTCCAGGGCACACAGGCGTTGCTTTATGAGGACTCAGCCCCTCTGTCTCGCCCCTCCCCCTGCAGCCCTTTCAGGGCCTTGCCTTCCCTCTCCCACCTTCCAACCGCCTGCCTCCCAAAATGGCGACCAACCGCCTTCTTTCCCGCCAGGTGTTAGGTCACATGACCTCCACAAGACCCACTCTGCAGAAGCCACGCCCCCTTTCTCTAAGTCTCGGGGAGTCTGACCCAGGGGCACGCGCCACGAGCCCGGACCGCGCGTGGCACGCTCGCGACGACGCCGGGCGATGCACGCGCGCACACATCGTGGCAGGCGCACGCGCCCGGGGCCGGGACCGGGCTGCGCGTGCGCGCCGGGCGTCGTCCAGGAGCCTCGCGGCTGACGGGGGCGGCCGCTGGGAAGGCCCCGCGAGGCGCGAGGCACGAGGCCCGGCGCGCGAGCCCCCGGGGGCGGGTAAAACCCGGTTGCTGCTGCCCTTGCCCCTTTCCCCTCTCTCTCTAGCCCTGTCTGCCCGCTCTTTCCTCTCACCTCGACCCCTCTTCACCCTCTCCTTGGCTTCATCTTCCTCCCCAAGCGCAGGCCTCAGTGGCCCCTGTCCAAGGACGCCCGCTCAGCTCCGCGTCGCGCACGCTCCTTCTGCACCCCCGCAGCCCCTTCCTCCTTGGAGAAGACTCTTGGAGTGGCTCCAGCCCACTGCACCCACCTTTATTTTCTACCCGGTTCCTGCCAGGTCCCCCAACTGCCCCCTCGCAGTGCCCCAGCTCGCGCCGCGGGCCCTACCCGACCTCTGTGCCTTCTGCACCGCGGCCTTGCATTCGCAGGCCCCTCTGCTGACCGCCCCCTTCCTCCTCAGGTGTTCTGTTTTGGGGGACCCGGGTGTATCTCTTTTTGAGGCTCTTTCAACAGGAGCAACAAACTCTCCTCTCTTCCTTGATCATGCCTCTAGAGGCCTCTCCCTATACTTTTTCTAGCAAAATTACTATGTTTTTTCAACCAAGATCTCCCAGTTTCCAGCAAAAAATAGAATAATAGTAATATTATCTGGACTACAATCCCCCATTTTGGAATATTTTTCCAATTACAAGAAACCAACTCATTTCTTCCAGTTTCTCATCTGATGTGTTTGCTCCTCCAAACCTTCCTTCTTACTTCCCTGCCCCTCAAATTCCTTTTCATTATCAATTCTCCCACAATTAGATTGTGTCCCCACAAAACCCTCTAGGTTCCTCCTACCTGGCTGGAGTGGTGGGGAAGAAATAAGGTTAAAAAAAAGTAATTTCCTCCATCTTTATCTCTTCAGTTTAGTATTGCTCCACTTCCTCCCCAAATGGTCTTTCTTCTCAATTTCATACCTGTTTCTCTGCTTGTTTGGGGATCCAAGTTCTGACTGTCCCTTCCTTTTCACTACCTGTTTTCAGGGCAAAAGTTATTGGATGAGTTTTCAAAAATTACCACCTCACCTTTCCAGGAGAAGATAGCGAAGGTCTGATTCCACCTGAACCCCACCCTTTCCTGTGGGGCCTAAGCCAGGCCCTTCTGTTCCCTGGAGAGTCACTCACTTGCTTTTGGGGTGAGTTTCCTTCCTTCCTTCTTTCTTTTGTTTTTGTTTGTTTGTTTGAAACAGGGTTTTACTATAACTTTAGAGCCTATCCTGGAACTTGCTCCTTAGACGAGGCTGGCCTTGACCTCACAGAGATCCTGAACTCACAGAGATCCGCCCATCTCCGCCTCCGGAGCGCTGGGATAAAGGCGAGCGCCATCACCCAGGCTGAGTTTCCTTCTTTTGCACCTATTCAAAGACCACCTGCTGTGTCCTGTGGATCACTTTCCAGCATTTCTGAGCATCTCCACACCAGTGTGAAGACTATACACATTTCTGACAAAATCAGCAGAAGGATAAGTATAAGCATAAGGAAGTCACTGAAAGATATCTCAGGTCGCACGCATGCTGATGTCTTCTGAGGAAGGGGATTGAAGTATGTTTTCGTTGTTGATGTTCATTGCAAAACAAAAATCAAAAACCTTTTACCTTTTCTGCTGGTTCAGGGTAGCAACTCAGATCCCTACAAGAACAAGCAAGTGAGGTCATAGTAGGAAAGATTATGGTAATCAAATTATGTTCTCTTCATTGAGTGATGGCAGCTAGTGCAGGGAGCCAATCAGAAATACCAGTACAGGGGCACTGGAGAGATGGTTCAGTGGTTAAGAGCACAGGTTGCCCTTCCAGAGGTCTTGAGTTCAACTCTTACCAACCAAATGGCTGCTCACAACCATTTCTAATAGAATCTGATGCCCTCTTCTGTCATGCGAGCATTCATGCAAATAGAGCATTCATATATATATATATATTTAAATATTATATATATAAAATATTTTTTAAAATATCATATATATAAAATATTTTTTTAAAAAAATGCCAGGCCAGGTTTGCAAGAATTCTTTTTAAGACAAGGCCTCTGTCTTGTAAACTGTCTTTATGTGAAAGTTAAATTACCAATGCTAACAATGAATTTAATAGTTTTAAAATGGCAGGGCAGGGACTGAAGAAATGCCTTTTTTTTGTTTTTTGGGTTTTTTTTTGTTCAAGACAGGGTTTCTCTGTAGTTTTGGAGCCTGTCCTGGCCTCGAACTCACAGAGATCCTCCTGTCTCTGCCTCCTGAGTGCTGGGATTAAAGGCGTGCACCACCACCACCCTACTGGAGAGGTGTCTTATTAAGAATATTGGCTGCTTTTCCAAAGAATCTGGGGTCAATTCCTAGCATTCACATGATGACTCATAACCATCTATTAACCCAGTCCCAGGAGCCAGGACCCTCATCTGGCTTTCCTGGGCACTGAATGCATGTAGTACAAAGACATACATACAGGCAAAACATACTCATAATTTTTTAAATTGGTAGGGCAGGAGATGTAGCTCAGTTGTGAGAGTACTTCCCTAGCACTCATGAAGCCCTGATGTGATCTTCAACACTGGATAAAACCCAGTGTGGAGGTACACACCTGTCCTGCCAACACTTGAGAGATGGAGACCAGAGGATCAGAAGTTTAAGGTCATTCTCTTCCATGAGTTTGAAGTATACAAATGGGATGCATATAACCCTGCCTCAAGAAAACAGTAAAAACAAAAAAACTTAAGAGTATTGATCACACCAATAACCCCAGCACTCAGAAAGCTGAGGCAGAAGGATTGTTAGAGTTCAAGGCCAGCCTGGACTAGAGTGAAGTCCTGTCTCAAAAAAAAATGGACAATGTGAAAATATATTTTTGAGTTAGTTATGGTGGTGCATACCTTTAATCCCATTTCTTGGGAGGCAGAGGCAGGCATATCTCTGAGTTCTAGGCCAGTCTGGTCTACAAATTGAGTTCCAGGACAGCCAGGGCTACACAGGGTAACCCTATCTTGGGGGAACAAAGTTGAAGGATTAGTGAGATGAAGAGATAGCCCAGCAGTTAAGGGTAATGGCTGCTCTTCCAGAAGACTAGAATTCAATTCCCAGCACCCGCATGGCAGCTCACACCTACCTCTAACTCCAGTTACAGGGCTTCTGACACCCTCACACAGACATACATGCAGACAAAACACCAATGAACATAAAATAAATTATGTATTTTTTTTAAAGATAGAAAAGTGGTTTTCTAGATTTTATTTTGTGTTTTCCTCTTTTTTCAAAAAGGGTCCCAGGCTTAAACTCACTGTGTACTCGCGAGGATAACCTTGAACTCCTGGTGGTCCTGCTTCCGCCCTCCCACCCCAGTGACTGGAATTGAGGTGTATGCCACCATGCCCTGATTGTTACTATAAATGTCAGTGTTTCCTTTCATTGCTAGGACAGCTTGTGGGAGGGAAGGAGTTTCGGAGTCTCCTTTCCTCCTTTTTTTTTTTTTTTTTTTTTTTTTGTTTTTTTGAGACAGGGTTTCTCTAGCTTTTGGAGCCAGTCCTAGAACTAGCTCTTGTAGACCAGGCTGGTCTCGAACTCACAGAGATCCGCCTGCCTCAGCCTCTGCCTCCTGAGTGCTGGGATTAAAGGCGTGTGCACCACCACCGCCCGGCTTCCTTTCCTCCTCTAGTTGACTGGATGCCAGAGTCTTTCTTCCTGAGTGTCCTTCAGATTCCTTTGTGTCTCCTGTGTCTCCTTTTTTTTCCCCATATGGCAGAACTTTGCTATATAGTCCACACTGGTCTCAGACTCTCAATTCCCTGCGTCAGTTTCCCATGTGCTAGAAATATAGTCATATGCTGCTACTACACAAGACAAAATCCAGTCTTTAAATAAGTGATCAGAGGAAATGAATCAGTTCTCTGGTTAAAGCCATATGGCTAGAGCAGGAGGTCTTCCTGGATTATTCAACTTCACAATGAGGTATGGGAGTCCAATGCCACGTGTGGGATAATAGCATAGTAGAGTGCTTAAGTGTGAAGGCTTCCAGATCAGACTGCATAGGGCAGGATTCTAACTCTGAGCTGGAACAAGTTATTTATCTAGGTTTTCTTTGTATTACCCATGGCAAGGTTAATGTAGCACATGCCTCAGAGAGAGAGAGAGGGAACTAAAAATGGCATGAGTGATCCCAGCAGTGCTTGGCATGTAATTAAGCCTCAATAATGTCCATGCTGTTATCGTGAGTATGATTATTACAAGGGTCTGCCAGGGAGACAAGTAGAGACTATGGGCAGAAGAGGACATGAGCCCTTGTTAGAGAGGACAGTTATCTCTGGCTCTGTCCTGTTGTTCCCTGTCAGGGAATATCAAATCTAAAAGTTTTCAGGAGCTGATAGAAATGTGCATATGTAGAGGAAAGACTCTAATTATGCTAGGATAGAGCATGGGTTGTGTCTTTACACAGTGGTTTACCACTGAGATCTCTCTCCAGCCCTTGATTTTTGAGACAGAATCTAACTATGTAGCTCAGACTGGCCTTGATCGTCTTATGACCTCTCCTCCCAAGTACTGGGATTGTAGGCAAGTGCCACTGTAGCTAAAAATAAAAATCTCTTCGTGAAAAAAAAATTTGCTGATTAATTCAATTTGTGAAAATTCTGTATAGGCCAAAGAAAATGGGTCTATAGTTTATAATAGGCCCTATTTATTCATTTACTAGTATGTGGTTTGGAAAGACAAGGTTTCATGTTGTCTTGCTATGTAATAACTGAGGCTGGCCTGAACTCCTGATCCTTCTACCTAAGTGCTGGGATTGCAAACATCTGCCCATGCTCAACTTTATTATAATTATTTATTTGTTTTGAGATAGTTTCTTACTGTGTCACCATGGCTGGCCTTAAACTCACAGTGGTCTTTTATGCTCTGTTTAGAGCACTGTCTCTCATATGGAGCTACCATGTTTGGCTTGATTAGCCTTTATTTTTTTTTTGGTTTTTCGAGACAGGGTTTCTCTGTGGTTTTGGAGCCTGTCCTGGAACTAGCTCTGTAGACCAGGCTGGTCTCGAACTCACAGAGATCCACCTGCCTCTGCCTCCCGAGTGCTGGGATTAAAGGCGTGTGCCACCACCGCCCGGCTGATTAGCCTTTATTTTTGTGTTATATTTCTTAATGTAAGTGTGTGCACATGTGTGTGTGTGTTATGTTGCATGATATGGCAAAGATTCATCTCTTTTCAATTGTTCTACCTTTATTTTTGAGACAGGATCTCTCACAGAACTTGAAACTCATCCCTTCAGCTAGACTGGCTGGCTAATGAGATTTAAGAACCTGGTCTCTGCCTCCCCCTAGCCTCTCCAGTCATAAGGTTACAGGCACATGCTACTGTACCCATCATTTTACATTTCAAGGATCCACACTCAGGCTGTCATGCATGCATAACAAGCACTTTACCAACTAAGCCCTCTCCTAGCTTGTGATGGGCCTTTTTTAAAAATATTTATTTATTTATTATGTATACAATATTCTGTCTGTGGTGCAGGCCAGAGGAGGGCACCAGACCTCATTACAGATGGTTGTGAACCACCACGTGGTTGCTGGGAATTGAACTCAGGACCTTTGTAAGAGCAGACAATGCTCTTAACCTCTGAGCCATCTCTCCAGCCCCCGTGATGAGCCTTTTTAAAAAGAAAACATAATAGCGTTGCTTCGGATCCCCACTGTTGAATTACATTGTTTTCTAAACTGTTCAGCAAGGCATCCATGATGATAAACAAGGCATAAGGTTCTAAAGCTCACAGCCCTTGTGCAGCTATAAAGCTAAAATTAACTTGCAAATGAAATGCAAACAAGGCAGTCCAGTCAGTTTAATCAAATTGCAAACATTATTTTAATGAGAGAACGGCTAGCTCACTGCCATCTTTAATGTTCCTAGAAAGGGTTCCTTTGATGACTGTCTTACTAGCCCTTTTTGGCTTTAGCCAAAACCTTGTCGTGTCTCAATTCTCTAACCACTTTTTGCATTTTTTAAAAAAGATTTATCTTGGCAGGGCAATGGTGGTGTATGTCTCTAATCATAGCACTCAGGAGGCAGAGGCAGACAGATCTCTGAGTTTGAGACAACCTGGTCTACAGAGTGAGTTCCGGGACATCCAGGGCTACACAGAGAAACAAAACAAAAAATTTATCTTTCTACATGTCTGTATTGGTGCCTGGGAGGCCAAAAAAAGTCATTGTATCACTTGGACCTCAGTTAGCTGAATCTACCTGCATCCTCCTCTCTTTAGCCTGCAATAGTCAAAGTAGTACTTTCTGACAGAAAACAAAAACAGACTGCCTCCTTAGTGCTTCCTTCTAAAGGATCATTAAATGATCCACATATTCCTGGGCTTTTTCTTTTAGATTGTCTTCAGAGTAAAAAAAGAAAATTACAAGATTCTTAGAAGTCACATGCATTTCTTGCACTTGGGGAGATGGAGGCAGGAGGATTAGGAGTTCCAGGTCTACTCCATATCAAATTCAAGGTCCCCAAAGCACTTGCCTAGGGTGTACAAGGCCTCCATTCAATCATCAGTACTGCCATCATGACTAAAACACCTGTTGGATTAATTTATTTGTTGACAGAGCAAATCAGATGTGCACCACTGCCTTGAGGCTCAGAGCAGGCTGAAGGTTCTGAACTCAGAAGTATGTTGGAAAGCAAATGTCAGTGGTGGTGGCGCACACCTTTAATCCCAGCACTTGGGAGGCAGAGGCAGGCGGATCTCTGTGAGTTCGAGGCCAGCCTGGTCTACAAGAGCTAGTTCTAGGACAGGCTCCAAAGCCATAGAGAAACCCTGTCTCAAAAGACAAAAAAGAAAGAAAGAAAGAAAGGAAGGAAGGAAGGAAGGAAGGAAGGAAGGAAGGAAGGAAGGAAAGAAAGAAAAAAGAAAAGAAAAGCGAATGTCATCCTGCCCCATGCCCCAACCCTGGATACCTTATAGGTCTGCTCAGGTTATTGGTGTTGTTCTGGAATTCTCTGTGCAGACCAAACCAACCTTGCCTTGCTGTGATTCCACTGTCTCAGCCTCCTAAGTGCTGGCATTGCAGTCATGTTCTTCTGTCTGGCTTTTACGCCTTCTAGTTTAATCAGAGCAATATGGTTGTTGGGTTTTGTTTTGTTTTTAGGAATGCAGGCCCTAAAATCATATGTCTAGGTTTCAAGTCTAGCTTTCCCACCTGTTCCCTATTGACTCTGGTTTGATCATTCAGTCCTTTAGTTCCTCAAACTGTTCCGAAGGAGTGATAACAGAATTACTTGTTGGTTGCTGTAATTACTTGTTGGTGAGTTAAATGCTCAGAAAGCCCTTGTTTCCAAATCTGACTCACAGAAAGTGCTTAGCAGAAGTGATGTTTTAAAAATAATTTATTTTTATTTTATGTGCATTGGTGTTTTGCATGTATATATAGCTAGCTGTGTGAGGGTGTCAGATCTCAGAATTATAGACTTGTGAGCTGCAGAGTGGATGCTGGGTTGTACATAGGTCCTGTGGAAGAACAGCCAGTGCTCTTAACCTCTGAGCCATTTTTCCAGTCCCCAACAGGAGTGATTATTATGAGCTCATTTTTACTGGTTGATGAAGGGGATAAGGCCTTTTCTCGCAGCTGGTAGCACTGCTCTGTAGACGCTGCTCTGCAAGGTGGAGAGATCCCTTTTGCTTATAGGTGCACCCCCACTCTGCTTATCGGAAACCCAGGAAACTCTGAGAATCTGGAGGCATCTCAAGTCTAATTTAGTTTCCAAACCTGAACCACATGGTGCTGTGTACATGTGTGTATATGTGTTTATGTGTTCAAATGTGTGTGTCAATGTAGAGGCCTAAGGGTGACTATGGTATTCTCTTCAATCACTCTTCACCTTAAATTTTTTATTATTGTGTGTGTGTGTGTGTACATTTGTGCCTGTGTGAAGGTCACAGGAAGTTTGTGGGAACTGATTCTATCCTTTTACCAGGTGGGTCCCAAAGACTTAACTCAGGTCCTCAGGCTTAGTAGTAAGTGCCTTTCCTTCTGAGCCATCTTGCTGGTCCATCTTTTTATATCACCTATTTTATCTATTTTATGTATTGGGGTGCACATGTGTGCTGTCACATATACATATGTATGTGCTGTGGAGGCTAGAGGTTGACGTTGAGTATCTTCATCCATCACTCTGCATTTTATTTGCTGAAGCCCTTGAATTGGAGCTCACTGATTCAGCTAGTCTAGTCAGTGGGGTTGTCCCAGGGATTCCCCATCTTTGTCTCTAGGCACTAGGATTACAAGTAGGCTACTAGCCCAGCTTTTTATGTGGGTGATGGGGATCTAAATTCTGTATGGTAAGCACTTTATCTACTAAGCCATATCCCTAGCCTTTTTCCACCTTAATTTTAGAGCAGGGTCTCTTTCTGAACTTGGTTAGACTGGTGGAGCAGCAAGCCCTAGATCCTCCTGACCCCACGCTCAGCACTGTGGTTTCAGGTGTGTAATCACACTGCCACACCTGGCTTTTTACATGGGGGCTAGACATTGAAGTCAGGTCCTCATGCTTGATAAATTAAATCTAGGAGTGATGCAGTGACAAAGATGTCAGTAAATGGCCCAGCAATAACCAAACCAATCAACTGGTGCTTGTAGCATACCTTGCTAGAGTATGAAGCAGCCATCAGCACTGTTACGCAGAGCTCTGCCTTAGCCTTACTTAAGTAGAGCAAAGCTTAGTTAGAGGGAACACTTGGAATCTTGCCAGGTCTTTTCAGACCATGTACTCACCCACTGTAAGTGCATGGCCTTCTAGATTCCCAGGATTACGTAGAGCTGCCTCAGGAATGAACGTGACTAAGTCCATGTTTACACTAGTTCCCACCCTCGTGTGGTGTGATTCTGTGGTTCCTGGCTAAAATGGGTGATGTTTTCACCATATTACGATTTATTTCGCATAAATATTTTGCTTTCATATATGTATGTCTGGGCATGTCTGGTGCCCATGAAGGTCACAAGAGGGCATCAGATCTCCTGAAACTGGAGTTGTGGATGGTTGTGATCTATCATGTGGGTGCTGAGAATCAAACCCAGTTCCTCTGGAACAGTGGTTCTTAACCTGTGGGTTGTGACCCCTTTGGGGGTGAAATATCAGATATTTACATTGCAATTATTGTGTTTGTTTTGTTTGTTTTGAAACAGGTTCTCTCTACATAGCCTGGGTTGTTCAGGAACTCACTAGACCAAGCTGGTCTGGAACTCACAGAGATCTGCCTTACACCACATTTTTTTTTTCAAGACAGGGTTTCTCAGTAGATATGGAGTCAGTCCTGGAACTTGCTCTGTAGGCCAGGCCTCGAACCTGCAGAGATCCTCCTGCCTCTGCCTCCGGGGTACTGAAATTAAAGGTGTGTATCACCATTGCACATTACAATTTATTTATTTATTTATTTATTTATTTATTTTTAGTTTTTTGAGACAGGGTTTCTCTGTAGCTTTGGAGCCTGTCCTTGCACTAGCTCTTGTAGACCAGGCTGGTCTCGAACTCACAGAGATCCGCCTGCCTCTGCCTCCTTAGTGCTGGGATTAAAGGTGTGCGCCACTACCGCCCGGCCACATTACAATTTATAACAGTAGCAAATTTACAGTTACAAAGTGGCAACAAAATAATTTTATGGTTGGAGGGGTCGTTACAACTTGAGGAATTCTATTAAAGGGTCACAGCATTTGGAAGGTTGAGAACCAGTGATCTGGAAGAACAGCCAGTGCTCTAAACTGCTGAGCCATCTCTAGCCCTGTTTATTGCCCATTTGTCTGTTTTTGAGAGAGGGTCTCACTGTCACCCTGGCTGGCTTGGAACTTGCTAGGTAGAGAAGGCCTCAAATTCATAGAGCTCTGCCTGCCTCCGCCTTGTGAGTGCTAAGATTAAAGTCGTGCATCAGTTCGCACAGCATTCCACTCATTGCCTCTTTACTACTGTCTCAATATGCAGCACTGTCCATTCACATCTGGGAGACCCTTGGTAGCTTCCAGGTTTGACTTGTGATTAGAAGTGCCATGAGCATGCGCATGTACGTTTGTGTGTGCTGATGACTTTGTGCTACATAGACTAGTTCCTGGGGGAGCAGTTGATGGGTGGTGTGATATGATTGTGTCCAACTCTGTGAGAAACCCAAGTGTGAAAGCTTCTCAGTTCTTATCTCATGGGGCACCATCATCCCAGCTTTCTCACTGACTTTACCAAGTCAGTTCTTTGCCGCAGGCTTCAGCAGCTGCTCTCTCAAAACCAATTTTCTCCCTGAGGAGTTTCCAAATTAGGCAAAAGAAGATCAAGACTTTTGCCATGAACTTTCAGGAGCCATTACACGTCAGATGGGAGGCTGTGGTTCTTTAAGAACAAATTCTACTTTTTTCCTTCCAGCACCAGGAACCCACACCAGATACACAACCGCCTCTTCAAGAACATTGCTGAGCCAGGGAGTGGGATGGGCTAGGGTAAGTTAAAATATCTCAAGAACTCTGCTCCATCCAGTGGGTCACCTTTTCCTTCAGAGGCCTACTAGGGACTGCAAAACTTTCACCGTTACTGAGAGTTTTGATAAAGTTAATTTTTGTTAGTATTTCTGTGATGGGATTGATGGGATGAATGGGAAGTATTTGAATTACTAATTTAATATTTTCCTTCTTCCCCCTTTCTTTTCTGTACCTGTCCTCTTCTTACCTTTCCTTCTCCTCCCCATTCTCTCCTCTCTCTATCCTTCTCTTCCTTTCCCCCTGTTCTCTTTTCTTCTCCACCCACTTGTGTTTCCTAGGCCAGTCTTGAACTCCTGGATTCAAGGGCTCTTCCCATTCAGCTTCTGGAGTGCTAGGAATATAGGTGGGCACCATGGCACATTCCCTAACTTTTTTATTTGCTAGGATAATTTATGTGTTTTCTTCTTTTTGAGTGAGTTTTAGTAGTTTGTCTATTTTGAGGAATTTGTTCATTGAACTTTTTGTGTTTGAGCTGAATGACTTGGGTCATGGGTGGTGTGTCTTGTAGTTGATTTACTGTGTGGACACACTGTCTAAACACAGTTTTTCATAGTACTTATTTATGATCCCTTTTATTTTATCACTAGAAGTGGTTAGTGATACCTCCTCTCTTATTTCTTTTATAGAGAGCAGGACGGGAGGATGGCTAAGACTATATCTCAGCCTCAAACTGTCTATGTAGCCAAGAATGTCTTGCCTCCATCTCCCAAGTGCTGGGATTACAGGCATGCCCAGTTTATGTGATGCTGGGGATGGAACCTCTAGAACTATGTGCTAGACAAGCATTCTGCTAAATGAGCCACATTCCCAGCCTAACTTCAACATTTAATCTATATTAAATCTATACTGAAACTCATTTTTTGTACCAGACTTTGCCAGTCTACGTTGTTTTACATAGACATCATGTCTCTATTTGGCCAGTGGTATTTCATGTGTCTCTTGGCCACGTAGAACAAATGGATAAGCAGTCCCAAGCTTAAACCCAGGCATGAATTTTTCAATGTTCTGACTTGTGCCTACACATCTAGCTTTGCGTTTTCTTGTTTCGAGCACTTGGGGTTTCCTTACTTGCCTTTTCTGCCTGGACACGCATTAAAGTCTATCTGCTCTCTCCTGTGCTTATAACAGGAGGGAAAGGACTCTACAGTCAACCATGTGCTGTTCTGTCCAGTTGACAGATAAGGAAATGGGCCTCATAGGACCTGCCCAAGGTCAGGCAGCCAAGAATTGGCCAAGAACAAACCCCTTTGGGCTGCTCTATTTCCAGTCTACACTCTGCCTACCATATCTACCATCTCTTAATTCTGACTCCTCCTTGTTCATTTTTCAGAAGTTAGCTGCCAGCAAGTGCTCTCTCCTTTCTGACTCTGGACACGCCCTTGCTTGTCTGGAGACAGGCTCTGGCCAGGACCTGGCTGTGGAAAACTATGGAGCCATATAACCTTGGGGAAGAGGGAGCCCTTCCATCAGAAGGGCACCTCTCTTCCTTCTCTGAGAGTCAAGGGCTCAACTGCAGTGACACACTCAACCGTGACCTGGGCCCCAGCACACGGGACCTACTCTATGCTGGCCTAAGCGGTTTGGATCTTGATCCCAGTCTCTCCACATCAGATATGCCCAGCGAGGTGCTGGAGGACAATCTGGACACCTTATCTCTGTATTCAGGGAAGGACAGCGACTCTGTGAAACTGTTGGAAGAATATGCAGACTCCGAATCCCAGACCTCCTTACAAGGTGAGGCTCTTAATGGACAGAGCACCCATAGTTTCTGCAGCCAGCCAGGGATCGAATCTTCAGGCATTAGCTAGGAAAATTCTACTTAACTGGGGATGGTGGTACATGCTCATAATCTCAACATGTAGAAGACAAATACAGGAGAAACACTACAAATTTAAGGCCAGCCAGAGCTACATAGTAAGACACAGTCTCCAAAAACAGACATACTAAACAAAAGGGAAGGAAGGAAAGAAAGAAAACAAAACAAAAATCCCTGCTTCTTTGGGAGCCTTTTTGCCTACTTTGGAATTGTTCCCAACTTCTGAAGGAAAGGAACCCTAACCCTAGGGACCAAGATTGAGAAGTGGGTGTGTAGGCAGACCATCAGCTTTGTAGGAGAATTTCCTATCATTGCTGTACCCTTCATTCTTGCAGAATGAGCTGGGATCCTATCCATTAAGTTCTGTGCTTGTCTTAACTTTTCCAGGCCTCATGTACTCATCTGTAAAGTAATGGGGAACCCCAATCCTCTCATGCCCCCTGCCCCAAAATAACCTTTGGTGAGAAGTGAAAAAGACTGCAAAAGCCTTCCATAGACCATAATGTACCAGACAGGTGTTAGGAGGAGGTTGATTTCTTTCTGTTTTGTCTTTTTTTTGTTTGTTTGTTTGTTTGGTTGGTTTTTTTTTTTTGTTTGTTTGTTTTTGAGACAGGATTTCTCTGTGTATCTCTAGCTGTCCTGGAACTCACTCTGTAGATCAGGCTGTCCTCCAGCTCATAGAGATCCACCTGCCTCCGTCTCCCTGAGTGCTGGGATTAAAGGCATGCACCTTCACCACCGACTTTGCTTTGTCTTTTTAAAAGAGGTCTTGCCATCTTTTCAGAACACCAAGGCTCCAGCAGACCTCTTGCCTCAGTCTGTCCAGGAACCAAGACTA
Source organism: Microtus pennsylvanicus (assembly GCF_037038515.1). Lineage (NCBI taxonomy): Eukaryota > Metazoa > Chordata > Mammalia > Rodentia > Cricetidae > Microtus > Microtus pennsylvanicus. The sequence continues at coordinate 144,844,165 of NC_134579.1, read as the reverse complement.
TATACTTTATAGGTTGTGCCACCATTCCCAGCTAACTGTTCAACCGATACTGAATGCTGTCAGTAATACTTCATCTCAAAAGTATTCAGTTCCAAGCTTTTGGATTCAGTTCCAAACTTTTCTCTTTAGCCATGGAAGAACAAGGGGGAGAATTAGTGAAACAATTGAAATCTTGGGAAAGTCTCAGTTTGGTTTGCTGTTGTCCTCCTGTAGAAGTGAATTCTTTGGTTTGGTTTGGTTTGGACCCTCTTTATTGGTTCCTGGCAAGTTACTTCAATGGATTAACAGGGCTAGAGATCCTGGGAGTTTATAGTCACATCTTTCACAGGGAAATCCACATGCAAATGCCAGTCTACATAGCTAGTAATCTGGTGGAACTGTGTCTGAGGAAGTGCTAAAAAAATTGTTACCATGAAAGATTTTGAAAGTCCCACTCCACAAAAAATTAATAATAATAATAATAATGACCAAGCAGTGTCAGGCCTGAGTCTGTGTTGGAATGATGGCATAGCAGGACTTAGAATCATGAGTGTTCACATGGGGAGATTTCTGCGGCACTAACCAGGCCCAGGGCTGTGGTGTAGCACTCATCTTTGGACACACAATACTGAAAAACACTATTGGTGGGGATGTGAACCCTAATTGTCATCAATTATTCTTAGAGTTCTGCTTAGTTTAGCCTTCCTTAATATTCAACTGTTATTCTGCCCCCCTCATATATTAAATTCCATGCTTTTGAAATTACATTCAATTTTGTGCCATTTTCCTCTTTTTTTTTTTTTTTTTTTTTGCTTTTTCGAGACAGGGTTTCTCTGTGGCTTTGGAGCCTGTCCTGGAACTAGCTCTGTAGACCAGGCTGGTCTCGAACTCACAGAGATCCGCCTGCCTCTGCCTCCCGAGTGCTGGGATTAAAGGCATGCGCCACCATCGCCCGGCCTCATTTTTGTTTTTGAGATGGGTATCTCACTATGCTATTGATCAACTAACTTCCTGGGCTCCAACAGTTTTCTTGCCTTGGCCTCCTGAGTATTTGGGACTGCAGACATATACTGCATGCCCAAATTTCATTCATTTTTACTTGTTTTTTTAAGACAGATTCTCACTGTGTTGTCCAGGAGGTCCTCAGACTCTGAGTAATCCTCCTGTCTCAGCATTTCCCAAGTGCTCATGACTACTGGCATGAGCCAAAACTCCTGTTTATATTAATTTTTAAATTAGAGAAGTAAAATCTTCTAGGGTGGTCGCACTCCTTTAATCCCAGCACTTGGGAGGTAGAGGCAGGTGGATCTCTTGAGTTTGAGGTCAGCCTGACCTATAGATGAGTTCCAGGACAACCAGGGCTACACAGAGAAACCCTGTCTCAAAAACTAACCAACCAACCAAATGAATAAATAATAAATAAATATGTCTATTATAGAAAATATAGTTATAAGCAAGAGAAAAACACCTTTCAGTCATATACTGCACATGTAAATACTTAGTTTGCATTGGTTTTTTGTTTTATTTTGGGGTGTGTGTGTGTGTGTGTTTGTGTGTGTGTGTGTGTGTGTGTGTATGTGTGTATGTGTGTGTATGTGTGCAGGGGTGGGGTACTATCCACTGTGTCTTCCAGACTGGCTTGAACTCAGCAGTTCTCCTGCTTTAGCTGAAACTACAGGTATGCACCAATAGGTCTAGCTCATGAGTCTTCAAATGCATGGGTGAAATTGCCCAGGTATATGCTGTTTCATAGAGTTAATTCATGTGAAAGGCTCCGTATCCAGCAATATACTCATCCACTTAAATAATGTGGTTTAAAAGCTTGGTGTATTTGAAGCCAGGCAGTGGTGGTGCACACTTTTAATCCCAACATTCAGGAGACAGAGACAAGTGATCTCTGTGAGTTCAAGGCTAGCCTGGTCTACAGAGTGAGTTCCAGGACAAGCAGGGCTATACAGAGAGAGAGACCCTGTCTCAACCACCCTCCAAAAAGTTTGATGTATTTGGATTCCTATGTAAGATTGAATTGATCGTTATTGTCGTAGGTGTTCTAGTGTGTTGTCAGATTACAGTCATGTTGGACTATTAAAGTGTTTCTATGAACAGCTTTAAAACTATTTTATTTATGTGTATGTGTTAATGTATTCCACATGTATGTAGGTAACCTGTGGAAGACAGAGCTGTAGTTAGAAGTAGTAGTGAATTGCCTGCCGTGGGTGCTGGAATCTGGAATCCATCTGGTCCTTTGCAAGAGCAGCCAGAACTCTTTCTTTCCAGCGCTTGTGAACAACTTTACATACTGAATCTTTTTTTGAGTTAGTTCATTGAACATTCTGCTCACAACTTTCAGCTTTATGACATTGCTTTCTAGAAAGCTCAAGTGACTGTTTAGGCCGTGACTTTACCTGGTTTGGTTCCCTTAGCAGCTTTGTTTTGCTGTAGTTTGTTTTCTAGTTTTACAGTTACTTTAATGTGTACTTAAAGCACCCCAGCAAGGCTAAGAACTGTATCCTGAGGGAGCCTGGTTCTCTTATTTATACTTTTAGAGTTGTTCAGTTTCTCACCACAGTGATTTTTCTCCCTTCAGTTTTGTCCCAAATCTCTCTCTGCCCCCCTGAAACAGGATAGAGACAAGCTGCTCTTTCTCCATGCGCTGGTCTTTCCAATACTTGATTATAACTCCCTTTCCCACCTGAATGTCCCCAATTCCTTCAGCTGCTCCTTATGAGACAGAATTCATAAAAATACCAGCTGTCATTTTACCAAGAGATACAGAAAATGTGGGTAATTCAGACACATACAAGGAGGGGGCTAAAACGAGCCCATCTCTCTGCCAATAAACTCCAGTCTGCCTGTTTCTACTTAAATTAACTTTTTTTTTGGTTTTTTGACACAGGATTTCTCTGTGTTGGTTTGGAGCCTGTCCTGGAACTCACTCAGGTTGGCCTCGAACTCACAGAGATCCACCTGCCTCTGCCTCCCGAGTGCTGGGATTAAAGGCATGCACCACCACCTCCCGGCTTAAATTTACTTTTTTGTTTTCACACCTGGGGTCATTCTGTTTTCAAATAGTTTGCCCTTCCTTCCTTCCTTCCTTCCTTCCTTCCTTCCTTCCTTCCTTCTTTCTTTCTTTCTTTCTTTCTTTCTTTCTTTCTTTCTATTTAGTAGTATGATTGGACATACTTCCATGTTCTTGGATATTTCTACAACTTTTGCTTGGAATGCTGTTTCATAGGTCATAATACAGCGCTGGTGTATAGCTCACTTGTAGAGTACTTGCCAAGCATTAGCATGTCAGACCCTTGGTTCAATCCCCAGTGAGTTCAAGAACACACACACAAAAAGAGAGCAGGAACAAATAATGTGTTCACCTCTAAGCTCTCTTTTTAGATATAAGGTTGTTTTAACATTTTACTAGAAAAAGCAGGTAGATTTTTGTAAAAAGAGCAGAGCCAGAGGGGTGAGTGCACAGTTGCACTATTTTCTTAGGTTTGGATAATGTAGCTCCAGATAGACCTTGTGTGAATATCAGTAACAGGGTAGATCAGCTTCCAGCTCTGCTTGTCTTGTCTTGCTGCTGCCCTAGAAGTTCAGCCTTGTGCCATTCCAGTCCTCCGCATCTTGCACCAACACCAGGTGCAGTTCTATAGATATGGCCTGTTCTGGACCTTGGTTCCCTTTCAGCTACAACTTGTCTTCTGCCCATGCAGAGCTGCTGAGGTGGAGGGGTCTCGGGCAACCTGGACAGGGCTCTGTGCTAAGAGTATATATTGCTTCTGGACTCCCAAACCCTAGCTTGACATAATCTGTGCTTTCTCCCTTTGTTTAGACCTGGGGCTGGGAGCACTCAAGGTACCTAAAGAGACTGATGAAGGAGGCAGGGCCACTGGGAGTACAAGGAAAGGCAAGCGGCAGCACAATTCCCCTCAGAATCCGCTCCTGGACTGCAGCCTGTGTGGGAAGGTGTTCAGCAGCGCCAGTTCCCTGAGCAAGCACTACCTGACGCACAGCCAGGAGAGGAAACACGTGTGCAAAGTCTGCAGCAAGGCCTTCAAGCGCCAGGACCACCTGTATGTCAAGAGTCTGGTTAGGAGAAGGGCAGGGGGCATGCACCTGTCTTTCCCTTATGCTCTTATCCACCCATCCTGTCCTGTCCTTGGTTGAGCTCCCACCTTTGTGGTACCCAGATATGTGTTCCCTGTCCTCTGGTATGGATTCTGTTCTCTTCACACTGCTATTGTCTGGGGCAGGTCTCTTTACTGAGCCCCCAAATTTATACCAGTGAGGAAATCCCTGCCTCTATTTGCAGACATGACTCTTGTGGTTTATAAGTGTGATCAATTACCAGGCATGATGGCACACTGGGGAGGTGGAGTAGGAAAGCAAGAGTCCAAGGGCAACCTCAACTTCATATATACCAAGTTTGCAGTCCCCCTGTATTATATGAGAAAAAAACAGTCAAATGAGTTTGGCTAACTTGGTAAAGAGAAGCCCCAAGTCCCTGGCAGGTGTCTGAGGACTCTCTGTCTGCAGCCCCTGAGAATTTTCTAAAATTAAAAAAAAAGCCCGTATAAAAGCTTAAGAGTGACCATATGTGTGTGTGGGGGGGGTAGTGGTACACACCTTTAATTCCAGCACTTGTGAGCCAGAGGAAGGCAGACCTCTGTGAGTTTGAGGCCAGCCTGGTCTACAGATTGAGTTCTAGTACAGCTAGAGTGACACAGAGAAACCCTGTCTTGAAAAAAACAGAAAAAAAGAAAAGAAAAGAAAGCTTAGAGCAATGCCCCCTTGTAGTTAATGTCTTGAGAATAACAAGTTTTTGCTATGAGGTTTGAGAGTGGGAGGGGATGATGCCTAGCTAAGGTTCTGGGTGGAGGGAGGGGCTTTCTCTTCACCCTCTGGTTCAGCCTCATTTCAGGCAAAGGAGGTAGCTTTCTCCTGGGCCTAGTGCTTAGATCTTCTGAGTCTTCTCCTCACAAGACCATGGATGTTCTTTGTAGAAAGTCATTAAAATGTCCCAGCCATACAATACTGGGATTTTCCAAAACTAGACTGTCAGGCCGGGCGTTGGTGGCACACGCCTTTAATCCCAGCACTCGGGAGGCAGAGGCAGGCGGATCAATGTGAGTTCGAGACCAGCCTGGTCTACAGAGCTAGTTCCAGGACAGGCTCCAAAGCCACAGAGAAACCATGTTTCGAAAAAAAAAAAAACTAGACTGTCAGGACCCTGAGGGTAAGGGCTCATTGTTGGCTCTGTCATTGTCCACAAAGACAGGAGTAGACACGACACACATCGACACACATTGATGCACATTTACCCTTGCACAGCTTATTGACATACTGGCTTTTTTTAAAAAATATTTATTTATTATGTATACAATATTTTGTCTGTGTGTATGCCTGCAGGCACCAGACCCCCATTACAGATGGTTGTGAGCCACCATGTGGTTGCTGGGAATTGAACTCAGGACCTTTGGAAGAGCAAGCAATGCTCTTAACCTCTGAGCCGTCTCTCCAGCCCCATACTGGCTTTTTGGCTCTAGGAAGGTTTTGTTGACTATTGGTTAGCTGATTTCTTAGCTGGAGTTGATGCGGGGGGGCATTTCAGGAAGCTGTCCCCATTGACAGACTTGTGGTAGTTCCAGACTGGTGTCTCCTCAAATGTATTCTGCAGAGCTCTGCTTCTCAGGAATGCTGGTGGAACTATATGAAAGCAAAGGTTAAACCTACCTCCAACCCTGCGTGCTTTGTGAACCTCCAAAGAGTAAAATGAGGGGGGTGGTAGATGCTTTAACACATCCCAGCTGTGCCTGGGTCCCCAGAGTTCACCTTTAGAGAACTGCTGTCCCTTGTGATCCCACTTTGGGGAAACCTGATCTGGCTCTTGTGGGATTTATTTTTCCCCCAGTGTTTCTTAGTGATGAGGGCAGGGAAGTGAATCCCTCCCAGTTGGTTAGACAGTGTAAGGGGCCCAAACAGTTCCTGCATCAGTGTTTGGGGCCTGCCTGGTGACCTCCCTTCCATGTCTCACTGCAGGACCGGGCACATGCTCACCCACCAGAAGACCAAGCCCTTTGTGTGCATCGAGCAGGGATGCAGCAAAAGCTACTGTGACTACCGCTCCCTGCGCCGCCACTATGAGGTTCAGCATGGAGTTTGCATCCTGAAGGAGGCCCCACCAGAAGAAGAGGGTTATGGGGACCCTACCCACAACCATGATGTGGCCAACCAGCCTCCACCCAGTGGTCTGAGGTCCCTGGGGCCCCCAGAAGCTAGATCCCCTGGCTCTGTCTTGCCCAACCGAGACCTCCTTCGCTGTATTGTAAGCAGCATCGTCCACCAGAAGATTCCCTCTCCTGGCCCAGCAGTGGGGCCTTCTGACACCGAAGCAAGGAGCTCAGCCTGTGCCTGCCCCACTTCACTGGGGTCATCATCCTGTACACCAGCCAGTGCCCCAGTGGCCTCAGGAACCCTGGGCTCTGAGGTTCCTGATGAAACTCATCCTCCACGGAAGGAACCTGCCACTGAAGTGTTCACAGCTGTCCAGTCAAGGGTGTCTGAGAACGGTGCCCCTGATCCGTCAGAGTCAGAGTTGGAGTCAGAGTCTCCACGGCTTCAACGACCATCCTCCCTGGAGGGCTGGCCAGAGAGCAGCTCCCTGCCAGCCTGCCTGCCTCTCTTCCGAGGCCACTCAGTTCCCTCAGGATCCCAGCCATCCAGCCACAATTTCCAATGGCTCAGGAACCTGCCTGGCTGTCCCAAGAACAAAGGCAGCAATGTGTTTATGGTTCACAAGCCTCCTACAGTGCCATCCCGGGAGGGCTCTGAGGGTGGCCCTGGGCCGAGCAGCATCCCCACTACAGTGGAGCCTTCACCCAGTCTGGGCACCAGCCAGGAGGAGCTGCTACCATTACCTCCTGCACTCCTGAAGGCACCTAGTGAGACTTCCAGTGATGTTCGACAGGCAGCTGGGGAAGATGATGGCTGGGCTCCCAAGAAGAGCAAATCTGACTGTGAATCATTCCCATGGCAGAGCCCCACAGAGCTTGGGCTCCAAGACACACAGAACCCAGGTGGACTCCCTTCAGATGCCACACCCCTCTTCCGGCAACTGTTCATGAAGTCACAGGAGTCTCTGGTAAGCCATGAGCAGATGCAGGTGCTCCAGATGATTGCCAAGTCCCAGCGGATCTTCTCCCACACCCAGGTGGCCACAGCCTCAGCCCAGAGACCGGGACCTGAGAGCAAGCAGTCAGCACTGAAGCCATTGCAGGGGCCATGGCCACCACAGGCCCTGCCACCAGTACCCACTGTGGACTCTTTCCAGATAGGCCCTGGGCACTCAGAACCAGAGGGATCCCCAGTCCGCAGGAGGAAAACCATGCCTGCAGTGTCCAGAGAAACATCTCCTGGTGGCCCTAGGAGAGACACAAAAGGAGGACCCAAAGTGGCCTCTGCACCACCATCCCTCACAGGGCCAGCTCTGCACCCCTCCCGGAATCCAGAAAGCTCGTCTCTGGCCAAAGGGACCTTGGATCTGGGGGACATTCTCCCCAGTGCAGGCTCACGGCAGTCCCAGTTAGGTGGAGATGAGCCAGCTGGAACTCAGCTGGTTGGGAAACAGGGGCAAGGGGAGAATGCCCTGGCTTCAGGGGCCATGAGAGGTGAGAAGGGTCCAGCCTGCCCCCGAGGTGGAGGCTACAGGCTCTTCTCAGGCCACCCCAGGGCCCAGAGATTCTCCGGTTTCCGAAAGGAGAAAGTAAAGATGGATGTGTGCTGTGCAGCTTCTCCCAGCCAGGTGGCCATGGCCTCCTTTGCATCAGCTGGGCCTCTGGCAGATCCTCCCCGAGACATGAAGTCCAAGCTGACAATCTTCAACAGAATCCAGGTATTTGTACCCCTCTGTCATGGTCTGTGTTGTGGCAGGGCTTTGTGTATGTCCTTGCATGTATAGCATTGGTTAACTGCCCAGGAACTTCCCCACAGCAGTGAGTCCTTAGATGTGATCTGTTTTCAGGAAAAGCACTGATCATTGTTGTTCACTGAGCTCTCTTCCCTGCTTTCCTTTGCCTCCTACTTCCTCCTAGATTTGCCTCCTTCAACTCTTGAGAGGAGATTAAGGTACAGGCCTTCTCCCTTAACTGTTAACTTCATGTGATGGCTGTGCCTTCCATATACATACAGAACCTGAGTCCTTTGTGACCAAGTGCTTTGGGTACTTAGCTACTCCTCTTAGTGAGAGCAGCATCTTTCCCACCATCTCACAGCTACTACTATATAAACATTTACATCTTTGTTAGCCAAATGTTGTTTGGAATTTTATGCTTTAGCAGATTTTGGTTTAGTTGCTAGTTGCAGGTTCTGGCACAACTATTACTGTTGGCTGGAACACTTCATCACTCAGAAGATACTCTGCATGCCTTAGCTAGCACCCCAGTCTTTTTTTTTTTAATTAATTATTTTATTTATTTATACAGTATCCTGCCTGTAGGCCAGAAGAGGGCACCAGATCTCATTATAGGTGGTTGTGAGCCACCATGTGGTTGCTGGGAATTGAACTCAGGAACTCTGGAAGAGCAGTCAGCGCTCTTAACCGCCGAGCCATCTCTCCAGCCCCTAGCACCCCAGTCTTTTGGTCCCTTTACCATTATCCTTTCAGCCCTAGGCACTCACAAATCTGTCTTCATGGCTTAACTGCTCTGGGCATTTTATGTCAGTAGAGTCACACATTGTGTGGTGGTTTGTGTCTACCATTGTCTGCTCACATCACATGATCAAGGTCCATCCATGTGCCAGCATCTCTCAGTGCTTCGTTTTCTTTTGTAGAAATTAAAAGCACTGGGTGGTGGTAGCACACGCCTTTAATCCCAGCACTCAGGAGGCAGAGGCAGGCAGATCTTTGTGAGTTGAGGCCAACAAGAGCTAGTTCCAGGAGAGACTCCAAAGCTACAGAGAAACCTTGTCTCGAAAAAAACAACAACAAAAAAAAGAAAAAGAAGAAAAGAAATTAAAAGCAGTTTTTAATACATTTATTTAGAGTAAGGGCATCAATATGTAGTATTAGCTTGCTATGTAGACCAGGCTGGCCTTGAACTCATAGAGCTCAGCCTACCTCTGCCTCCTGAATGCTGGGATTTTAAAGACCTGTGTCACCACACTTGGCACATTGTGTGTGGAGGGATGTGACTATGATCATGAGCATGCTACAGAGCTCACGTGGAAGTCAGGGGACAGCTTGTGGAAGCTCGTTTTCTCCTTCTACCATGTAGGTTGCAAAGATTAAACTCAGATCATCAAACTTGGCAGTAACCCTCTACTCCCTGAGCTATCTTACTACCCTCCTCCATTCCTTTTTCTGGCTGAGCAATAATAGTCCAGTGGATAGACAAGTCAGATTTTTTTCATTTTTTATTGATATTTATACATTTTTCTCTGCTCCCCTCCCTGCCTCTCCCCTCCCCCCTTCAGCCCTCCCCCAAGGTCCCCATGCTCCCAGTTTACTCAGGAGATCTTGTCTTTTTCTATTTTCTACTTCCCATGCAGATTAACTGTAAGTCTCTCTTAGTGTCCGCATTGTTGTCTTAAGTTCTCTGGGATTGTGGTTTGTAGGCTGGCTTTCTTTGCTTTATGTTTAAAAACCACCTATGAATGAGTACATGTATTTCTGTGTCTGGGTTACCTCACTCAAAATAATGTTTTCTAGCTCCATCCATTTTCCTACAAAATTCAAGCTGTCTTTATTTTTTTCTGCTGTGTAGTAAGTCCTCCATTGTGTAAATGTACCACATTTTCCTTATCCATTCTTCAGTTGAGGGTCATTTAGGTTGTTTCCAGGTTCTGGCTATGACAAAGCTGCTATGAACATAACTGAGCACATGTCCTTGTGGCACGATTGAGCATCCTTTGGATATATACCCAAAAGTGGTATTACTGGGTCTTGAGGAAGGTTGTTTCCTAATTTTCTGAGAAATCGCCACACTGACATCCAAAGGGGTTGTATCAGCTTGCATTCCCACCAGCAATGCAGGAGTGTTCCCTTTTCCCCACAACCTCTCCTGTATAAGTTGTCATCAGCGTTTTTGATCTTGGCCATTCTTTCAGGTGTAAGATGGAATCTCAGAGTTGTTTTGATTTGCACTTCTCAGAAGACTAAGGATGTTGAACATTTCCTTAATTGTCTTTTTTTTTTTTTTTTGGTTTTTTCGAGACAGGGTTTCTCTGTGGTTTTGGAGCCTGTCCTGGAACTAGCTCTTGTAGACCAGGCTGGTCTCGAACTCACAGAGATCCGCCTGCCTCTGCCTCCCAAGTGCTGGGATTAAAGGTGTGCACCACCACCACCCTGCTTTTTCCTTAAGTGTCTTTCAGCCATTTTAGATTCCTCTGTTGAGAGTTCTCTATTTAAGTCTGTACTCCATTTTTTTTTATTGGATTATGTGATCTTTTGGTGTCCAATTTCTTGAGTTCTTTGTATATTTTGGAGATCAGACCTCTGTCTGATGTGGGGTTAGTGAAGATCTTTGCCCATTCTGTAGGCTGTCGTTTTGTCTTGTTGACCGTGTCCTTTGCTTCATAGAAGCTCTTCAGTTTCAACAGGCCCCACTTATTAATTGTTTCTCTCAGTGTCTGTGCTGCTGAGGTTCTATTTAGGAAGTGGTCTCCTGTGCCAATGCGTTCAAGTGTATTTCCCAATTTCTCTTCTATAAGGTTCAGTGTGGCTGGCTTTATGTTGAGGTCTTTGATCCATTTGGACTTGAGTTTTGTGCATGGTGATAGATATGGGTCTGTTTTCATTGTTCTACATGTTGATATCCAGTTATGCCAACACCACTTGTTAAATAGGTTTTCTTTTTGCCATTTAATATTTTTTGTTTCCTTGTCAAAGATCAGGTGTTCAAAGATGTGTGGATTGATATCCGGGTCTTCTATTTGGTTCTATTGGTCTTCCTGTCTGTTCTTACGCTAATAACAGGCTGTTTTCAGTACGGTAGCTCTGTAGTAGAGTTTGAAGTAAGGGATTGTGATGCCTCCCAAAGTTCTTTTATTGTACAGGATTGTTTTGACTATCCTAGATTTTTTTGCTTTTCCATATGTAGTTGAGTACCATTCTTGACAAGTCAGACTTTATTTGGTCAGTCATCAGTGGACTACTTTCACTCTTTGGCTCTTGTGAGCTGCCAGGAAGGCTGTGTGCAGCTTTTGTATGGGTTCATGTTCTCGTTTTTCTTGGGTAGTCTCTAGGACTGGAATGACCAGATCCTACAGAGTCTCTGCTCAGGGTCTAAGTAGTGGCCAGACTGCTTTATAGGGAGCAGCCCTGTTTTCCAGCACCTCTGCCGTGCACAAGTGCCCTGGCTTCTCCATGCTCTAGGGTGTACTGTAGTGTCTACCTGTGCTGCCACTATCAAGTCCTGGGACTTCTAGAGTTAACATCCTCCTGTGTTAACTCTAGTTAGATAACTAACTTGCAAAGATATATATATATTCTGTATGTGCATCAGACATGTAACTTGCAAGTGCTTTCTCCCCTTATGTAGGTGTCTTTATATCTTTTGTGTGAATAGTTGTGGGGTCAAAACTTTCAGTTTTAATGAATCTAGTGTGTGTTTGTTGGGTTTTCTGCTTTGCTTTGGTGTCAAACCCAAGACACCATTGCCCAATCACCATCATGCAGGCTTCCCCAACACAATCTTCCTTGTTCCCTTGTCTGGGCTCTGCTGGCTCAGATATCCTCTCATCTCCAGGGTGGAAACATCTACAGGCTTCCCCATCCAGTGAAGGAAGAGAGCTTGACAGGCGGATGGTAAGTTCAGAAGCCCTCATGACCCACCATGGCACTACCCCTGGCAAGTCCTCTGGCTTCTTTGTACTGTCTTGGGTGAAGGAACCAGATGCCTCCAGCTCTGCAGAGGACGCTTTAGCCCTTGGAAAGTAGAATATGGTCTTACATTTTTATTGTTTAGATGAGTTGTCAGTGGATTGGTGTCACATACAAGAAACAAAACAAAAAACTAAAAAGCAAAAACAACAAAAGCAGCAGTCAGTGCTAGAGTCTCATTCTTCCATTCTTCCCCCCACCTTTTCTACCCACAGCCATCAGCCAAATGGGGGTCCCACAGACTGGATGGAGTCAAAGAGTACTTTTGTGTGCAAGAATTGCAGCCAGATGTTTTACACTGAAAAAGGGCTGAGCAGCCACATGTGTTTCCACAGTGACCAGTGGCCATCACCTCGGGGGAAGCAGGAGCAGCAGGTGAAGGGGCAAGCTGTGGCTTCTGTGGAACAGGGTTGGACAGACTTTGGTGAATGGAGGAAGGAACAGTGGCATCCATCTCAGGTGTAAGGCAGCATTCTGGCAGGGATGATGGGGGTGACCTGAGTGTCAGGACCATCTGTGCAGGCCCTTGCACCAGCCTCCCAGCCTTTCTGTGTCATCAGGAGCAGTTTCTTCTCCCTGGCTGCCCTTTCTCTTAAAGCTGCCAACTCTCTATGCTCAGGTATTTGACACTGTTTTTCATGGAGGCCTGATGGGTATAGAGGCCCCCAGGATCCACAGCCAGAACATGGCCTAGGTAGGTGCTTCTCCAGCTGTTGTTTCCTACCTTCTGTGGAAGTTCTGGGGAAAACCCCAAACCAGAAGCACTCAGAAGTTCTTACTCTAGAAGTCTTGGTTTGCACCCACAGTAAACACTGGTTGAGCTCACATCAGGCCTAATGATGTGAGTGCTGGCAACAGCAATGACCGTGACAGGCCAGGCCCTGACCCCAGACAGCAGTGACTCAGAGTTTACAGGACTGGAATATGGGGGAAGAAGGAACTGAGGAAAGTGGAGGGGACTGGCAGGGAGGAAGGAGCAAGAGATGATGTGAGGGGTCACTGTGATGGGTCTCGGAAAGTCATCTCTTTACTACTGGACCCTGAACTGAAGTTCCCATGGCAGTGCTAGGCTACTGTTGGCTCATAAGAGCCACTGGCATCTGGGAGAATACATTTTTATTTTGTCACACCATAATAATACTACGTCTCTGGCTCCCACTCTTCTTTTTCTTTTTATACATATTTTTGTTTTCTGCCTCCTGCTTGCTAAGATTAAAGGCATGCACCAATATACCCTGTATCTGGCCCTCACTCTTGTAATGCTTGTCACTTGAACACTGCACTATCCTCATGCATCCCTGTGTGAGTATGAGGAGGCTCTGGGCTCAGGATGTTGCCATACTCAGTATATTAGTCAGCTCTGGTTCAGGTGGGGTTGGGCTGTGAACAGAAAGTTCTGCTCAGTCTTCTGTGCTAAGGCCTGGGTATGGCCATGAGAGACATAAGTATCCTGCTTCCCTCTGTCACCATGACTAGCCCCATTTTTCCTGCCCCTGAACAAGCTGAAGAATGATTTTGTACAGCAGGTAGCCTCTGGTGACACCTGTGATTCTATCCTTTCTTCTCCAGGGACAAGAGAAAGATGGGGAAGAAAGAGACAGCAAGGAGAGCAGCCAGTACAGAAAGCGGAAGAAGCGGCCCCAGCCTAAGGCCCTGTTTGCCCCTCCTGCACCCCTTGGGGAGCCAGGCCCAGGAGGGTGCCACCAGAGCTGCCTACGCTCTCCTGTGTTCCTGGTGGACCATCTCCTGAAGGGCTTGTTTCAGTGTTCTCCTTACACACCACCGCCCATGCTCAGCCCCATTCGTGAGGGCTCTGGGCTGTACTTCAACACCCTGTGCTCCACATCCCGGGCTGGGCCCCATCTCATCAGCCCTATGCTTGGTGAGTGAGGCCAGACCATGATTCTGACCCAGGCTAGATGCACCTCCTATGACCCATAATCACTTCATCTTGTGCTGTCTGGTCCAGCCAATTTTTCCAGTCTTGTATGTGCTTGCTCTGGGGACTCAGTACAGGAACACAAGACCACACTTGGACCAGAACCTTCTAGATGTTTTTTTTTAAACAGCCAGAAAGAACACATAGATGCCATTTAGCTTAATCATCCTTCTGTTTGTTTTCATAACCACTGTATGAAGACAGAGGCACATACTGTGCACTCCTGCCGTGCAGATCAGTCATTTCAAGCTTATGATTTGAAGCTGCTCTCAGGGTTCTGAGCCTCCCTGGCACTATCTTTAGAGGGCTTTACCACCCCAGAAGCCTGTACCCCTGGCAGCTATGCCCCCCTACCAGCTCTCATCTCCATAGTCCTATGCACCACCTCCCAGCCTCAGGAAGCCACCATCTACTTCCCATCCTATAGTCTTGCCTATGCCAGATATTTTATATAAATGACACTATTCACTGGGTAGCCTTTTATGTTTCATCCGTTTTACTTAGTCTGATGTTTTCAAGGTTCAGCAGGGGGTAGTATATGTTAGACCTTTCTCCTTTTATCCGTGAGTAATAGTCTACTGGATGGCTAGACCACACTTTTTATCATCGGTTGATGGGTATTGTTTCCTTTTTGGCTATTTAAATAATGCTTTAAGAACATATGTGAACAACTTCCTGTGGGGGGTCTATGTACCAGTTCCTTTTGCGTAAATAGCTAGAATGAAATGCCGGGTCACATGGAAACTCTATTTAACCATCTAAACTTCCAAACTATATGTCAAAGTATTTGTTCCATTTGGGATTCACATCAACAATCCAGAGGAGTCCTGATACCGCTGCCCCTTTCCTGCACTTAGACTGTGCTTCTTTCAAATCATCCTGTCAGGTGAAAGGTGCTTCTTGCTGTGTTTGGATTTGTATTGTCCTGATGGTTACTGGTGCCAAGCATCTTGCTGGGTACTCCTTGAAAGTTTGTGTTCTGGGTGTTATATGTAACAGGTTGGCCGGCACAGGGTCATAAAGAGACACTCCTGTTTTCTTTGTAGCCCAGGGAAGCCTCGAGTTCACACTGATCCTGCCTCAGTCTCACAATACTCCCCTCCATCTCTTCCTCCCTCCCTTCTTACCCCCTCAAGAGTTTTATAATTTTGACCCTTTTTAAAAATCTTTTTAAGTGATTTTTTTTAATGTGCACTGGTGTTTTGCCTGCATGTATCTCTGTGTGAGCATCCTTTGGAACCAAAGCTACAGACAGGTGTGAGCTGCCATGTGGGTGCTGGAAGAGCAGCCAATGCTCCTGACCTCTGAACCATCACTAGCCCCTAATTTTGATTCCTAAATTTACATCTTTAGTCAGTTTCCAATTAGCTTTTGGATATTGTATGAGGTAAGTATCAAAGTTCATTATTTCGCGTGATTCCACTTGCTCCAGTCATTTGCTGAAAAGATCATTCCCACTGAATGATTTTTTTCAGGCGCTTTTATTAAAATCAGGTGCTGAGACTGGGGAGATGTTCAGCTGATAAAGTGCTTGCCACACAAGCATGAAGATCTGAGTTCAGTCCCAAGAACCTATGTAAGAAAAGCCAAGAGTAGTGGCATACATTTGTAATCCCAGCATGAGGGAAATAGATGCACCCTGGGGCTTACCTGGCAGCCAGTCTAGCCTACTAGTGAGCTCTAGGCCAGTAAGAGATCTTGTCTCAAAAATCAAGGTGAATGATATCTGGGGAATAACACATGACATTTACGTGTGGCCTCCACACACTTGCATGCTTATCTGTAGTTGGTTGTCTTTTACTCTTTGTCTCTTTGGGCGCCCGCCACCCAGCTCCCAAATAAATACACATATGGAGACTCATTCTTTCTTATAAATGCCTGGCTTTAAGTTGGCTTATTTCTAGCCAACTTTTTTTTTAACTTAAATTATCGCACATATCTTTGCCTCTGGGCTTTTATCTTTCTCTAGTCCGTATACCTTTCTTTACTTCTTACTCCATGACTTGCTGTGTAGTTGAGTGGCTGGTCCCTGATGTCCTCTCCTTTTTTTTTTCTTGCTCCTTGATCTTTTCTTCCCAGATTTCTCCTCCTATTTATTCTCTTTGCCAGGTAGCCCTGCCTATCTTTTCTCCTACCTCACTACTGGCTGTTTAGCTCTTTATTAGACCAATCAGGTTTTTAGATAGGCAAAGTAACATAACTTCATAAGAGTTACACAAATGCAACATAAAAGAATGCAACACATCTTTGTATCATTAAACAAATGTTCCACACATAAATGAATGTAACATCTTAAAATAACATTTCACAACACTTATCTACATAGATTTGCACTTGCATGCACAAATACACACCTCCATTAATCAGCAGTGCCTGGGTTTGCCTATTGGTCTGCATGCTTATTCTTATACTAGTACCACAGTGTTTTGACCACTGTAGCTTTGTGGTCAACTTTCAAATAGGTATATTTGTGTTCTCCTATGTTGTTCTGTCTTCCAGGATTGTTTTAGCTGCTATGGGTTCATTGCATTGCTGTAGAATTTTAGGATCGATGGTGATTTTGATAGTTACCCTGTTCAATATGTAGATAAGTTGGGAAGTTTTACCATACTAAATAATTTAGGCCTTTCTATCCATGATGGACCATCTTCCCATTTATTTAGGTCTTGGTGCACTTTGTCTCAATAATTTTTGTCAGCATGTGTCTTTCATATCTTTGCCTGTTGCTTTGTTTTTTTTTAGCTTGTTGCCTTTTTCAAATAGGATCTATATACAGCCCAAGCTGGCCTAGCACTCACCATCCTCCTACCTATATCTTCAAAGTTGTGGAGTTGCAGGTACATGCCACCATATGCTGTGCAATAGATATCTTTTCTTAGTAGAGTCCATTCAGATTTGTGCTCATGTAGTAGTGGTGAAGAGCAGAGACACTGTTCTCCATCTGATGAGCTTTTCCTGCCCCAGCTGTTTCCTAAGCAGGTGCGTCAGCAGACCCCATTCATCACTGTTGTCCTTACTACTTTACACACAGTATTGTAGATATGGCCGCAGGAAGTCAGGGAAATAGAATAAAGCAAGCACTGCCTGCAGCATTTGCTTTACCCTTCATTGCTATTCCACGTCTTTTCCATAATTCCTGTGAGCCCATTACCATCAGGTGCTATTCTTTGTTTGTATGTGTGCGTGCATTTTCATATTATACAGGTGCACATGTGTGTAGAGGCTAGAAGACACCCCGACTGGCATGCCTCTTTCTTTAGAAAAAGGGTCTTTCACTGGCCTGGAGCTCACCCAGCAGAATAGACTGGGTGGCCAGTGAGCGTAGGGACTTTGTTTTGCCTCTCCAACACTGGGGTTGCAAATATGCACCATGACATGTGGGGCTTTTGTTTTGTTTCGTTTTCTGTTGTTTTTCTATAGGTGTTCTGGGGATTGAGCTGACTACACCACTTTCACAGAAGCACAGTTTTGCTCCTTTGTGCTGTTACTATAACATATATTTCTAGATATTTTAGGCCCATAACATACATTACCTTATGCAGCTGATCTTTTAATTAATTAGGAAAAGAAAATAAATTGCAATGATTACAGTGACTTTTATAATTAATTACCTGAACAATCATTTCTGCCAGCACTTAACTTTAGAGTATAGAGCCACACCATTGCCTGAGCACTCTTTACAATCTCTTTTTAAAGGTAATAATAGCTTTAATGGCATACAACTCTCTTTTTTTTTCTTTCTTTCTTTCTTTTTTTTTTTTTTTTTTTTTTGGTTTTTCGAGGCAGGGTTTCTATGTGGTTTTGGAGCCTGTCCTGGAACTAGCTCTTGTAGACCAGGCTGGTCTCGAACTCACAGAGATCCGCCTGCCTCTGCCTCCCAAGTGCTGGGATTAAAGGCGTGCGCCACCACCGCCCGGCGGCATACAACTCTCATAGTCTACAATTTATTCTTGTTTGTTTTAAGGAAAAAGTCTCACCATGCAGTGTTGGCTAGCCTGGAACTCACTGTATAGAGCAGGCCAGCCTCACACTCGAAGAGATCTGCCTGCCTCTGCCTCCTGAGAGCTGGGATTAAAAGTGTTTACTACCATGCCTAGTTTAATTTTTTAAAATTATGTGGTTGTGTGTGTGTGTGTTTCGGGATATTATATGCATATGTGAGTGCAGGTGCCTGTATAGTTTAGTTAGGAGCATTGGTTCCCCTGGGGCTGAAGTTACAGGTGGGTGTGAGCTACTTCATGTGAGTGCTGGGAACTGAATTTGGGCCCTCTGCAAGAATAAACTGTACTTTTAACCACTGAGCCACCTCTACAGCCCTACAACTTATCATTTTAAACTGCATAATGGCTCAGTGTTCTTAGCAGTAATACAGGACCATGCACCATCATCCCATACTTGCTTTTCAGGTATTTTTCTCACCCAAGAAAGAAACACCATTCTCTGCCACCATTCCTTTCCCATCTTCTTGCCCAGGTTTGGGCTAAACTCATCCACTTTCTGTCTCTGTAGGGCTGGCTGCTTGAGAGGTTTCAAACACA
Source organism: Microtus pennsylvanicus (assembly GCF_037038515.1). Classification (NCBI taxonomy): domain Eukaryota; kingdom Metazoa; phylum Chordata; class Mammalia; order Rodentia; family Cricetidae; genus Microtus; species Microtus pennsylvanicus. Next base: position 144,825,834 of record NC_134579.1, on the reverse strand, counting down.
TGGAGTCACACAGTATGTGGTTCCTTATGCTTGGTTTCCCTCACTCCGTTGTGTTCAGATTCCATCTGTGCTGTGGGATGTCTCAGTTTTTCTAAGGGTGAAGAATATCCCCCCTGCAGTATTTCTCATAAGCCAAGGTTGATAGCAACCGATTTTTCTCAATTTTCCTTAAATCTGGGAATCTTTTTCATTTTACTTTTTAAGGTTAACTTTTTGGCATAAGACTTGTTTGACATTTATTTTCAGCACAGTGTTATGTCCCTACCTTCTGACCACCAATTTCACAAAAGTCAACTATGAGTCTTATTGGAATTCCCTTGCATAGGATGAGGTGGTTTCGTTTTTATTTTGTTTTGCTTTCCCATTTTGCTTTTGAGATTTGAATCTTTGACTTTGCACCTTTGCCTTTGTGTTTGTCCTATTTAGAATCGAGGATTTTTGGTTGTGCATATGTTTCACACTAAATCTAGGAGACCTTCTACCATTTTCTCTTTAAATATCTGTCCATTCCCTTCTCTACTGTCCGGTACATCCATCACATGTGGTTTCAGTATTCATTTGTGTCCACTGTTCTCCATTCTTTTCCCTCTGCAGGTTCTTTATTCATTCACCTCTGGGTTTGCTGATCATTTCTTTCTACCAACTCAGTCAAACCTGTTGACTTTAACATTGGTCATTGTACTTTTTATATCTAGAATTTCTACCTCTTAAAAGTCATTCCTTGGTGAGAACTCATCATTATAGTTTCCTTACTTTTGATAATTGTACAGTTTTTAAAATTCATTTTCTTAAATTACATCTATTTGTGGTGGGGCACATGTGGATGTCAGAGAATAACTTGTAAGAGTTGGTGCTCCCCTTCCACAGCACAGGTCCTAGGGATCAAACTCAGGTCATCAGGCTGGGCAGCGAACATCATCACCCACTGAGCTATCTAACAGGCCCTTCTGCAATTTCATTAAGCCTTTGAGATACGTGTTGTGGGGTGGCCTCATCTTCATGTGGAGTATTTGGGAGAGAGCTTCAGTTACCCAAGCCAGGAGCTTATGGGGAAGAAAATCAAGCTTGCTTGGGAGTCACAGGCTCTCAATCTTATTAAGAGGAAGTCAAGTTTTTTTTTTATTTTTAAAAAGATTTATTTATTTTATGTGCTTTGGTGCTTTGCCTGTTATGTGTATCCATGTGAGAGCATCAGATACCTTGGAACTGGAGCCACAGATGGCTATGAGTTGCCATGGGGGTGCTGGGAATTGAACCCAAGTCCTCTGGAAGAGTAGCTAATGTTCTTAACCATCGAGCCATCTCTCCAGCCACTCCTTTTAATTTTAAGGCTTACATTTATTGGTTGATTCTATGTGTTTGTGCATATGTTCATGAGTGCCACGTGTAGAGGTCAAAAGGCAGTTTGTGAGAGTCAGTTCTCTTCTTCCATTATATGGGTCCTCAGAGTTGAATCAAAGTTGTCAGGGTCTCGAGCAAGTGTCTTTATCCCCTGAGCAATCCCACTCCTGTTAACTTACTGGTTTAATATCTGTGTGTGGTTTTTATAATTTTTTACATTTATTTGTGTCTGTCTGTGGGTCTGTCTGTCGGTAGATATGTGAAGTGAGAAGACAACCTACAGCAATCTGTTCTGTTCCCACCATGTGGTCCCCAAAGATTGTTCTAAGCTCTTCAGACCCAGTGGCATCTTCTCAGCTGAGCCATCTCACCAGCCTCATTAGGTTTTTTTTGTTTGTTTCATTGCTTTTCCCAAGACAGTGTCTATGAATCATGGCTATCCTGTAACTCACTATGTAGACCAGACTGGCCTTCAGCTCACAGAGATTAGCCTGTCTTTGCCCCCTATGCACCACCATGCTAGGCAAATAGCTTTTGTTTTGTTTTAAATTATTGAGTTTCTTCCTCTGGTTTTTTTCAGAAATCTTTCTCCTCTTTTGTGTCTTACAACTTATTTTTCACCTATGTCCTCAAAGGCAGGTAGAAAGTCCTGAGAGTCCTGTCTTGTTGAGGCTCTTCCCTGTGTGTTTTCTAGACCAAGTGGACGGCTCCATTAGCATCTGTGTGCTGAAGGATGACACTAAAATCAGCATCGAACCGTGAGTTGGGACACTTAGTGCCAAAGTCCTTCTAGTGAGGGTATTTTTTTTACCAGCATGGGCTCCAAAGCCTCTTTTTTCCAGGCTTGTCTTCCCAGGGAGGGCAGGCCAGATGCAGATATTCACTAGAGAATCTGGGCTTCTCCAGGAGTGGGTCAAAGTGCCCACTGTGTTACTTCTGTCTAAACTTAGACAGGTGGGCTTGGGGTGGGGGTAGAACTTCTTCTGTGGACCTGGGTTTCTGAACAGAAGTGGAGACAACGTAGTGCAGGAGAATAGATCATTTGTGGGATGTGGCTGGAAACAGGTGGTCAGTATCATGTAGCTCCTTGTCCTGGACCCCAGGAGAGGCACCCAAGAAGTCAGAAATCAGAAATGAAGAAGAGTATTCTGAAATGCCTGTGTCTGTTGGGTGATAAAGGTAATGAGCAGCCACCATGTCTGAGAGATGGCAGTAAGCTGTCATGGAGCAGGCAGTGACTGTGAGCGGGGTACATGGTACATCTCTGCTGTTTCCTGGCTTAGTCATTTGAATCCCCATATATGTATGTGACCTCATTTCAGACACATCAACGTTGGAAACAGGTTTCAGGCGGAGATCCCAGAACTGCAGGAGAGGCTGCTGGCCGCAGTGGATGAGAATATAGCTTCTCTGGTCTGGAAGCCATGGGGAGATGTGATGACCAACCCAGAGACCCAGGACAGAGGTGTCTGAGGCTTTGAGTCAGATCCCAAGGCTTCTCCTTCCCCATCCAACTCCAGGAATTGTGCCCTTGGCCTAGCAGCTTTCTCCAGGTTGCATGGCCCTGCCCCACCTCTGACTTACCAGTGCAGGTGGCAGGCCTGAGTTCTATGGTTCCTCCTTGTTCCCTTTACTAACCTGCCCTCTATGGGGATGTAAGGAAAGGGAAGTTGACTAGGAACTCCTGTGCTATGGGGAAGGCTACCTCCCTGGCATGTCCTGACTCCATTTCTTCCTCCTAATGCTCTTGGACTTTACTGGAAATACAGTGATGGAGCTCTGCAATGTGGCATGCTCCAGTGTGATGCCAGGAGGGGGCACCAACCTAGAGCTTGCCCTCCACTGCCTTCATGAAGCCCAGGGCAGTGTTCAGGTGAGACTCTTTGCATCCTGCATTCCTGGGGCTGGGCATTCTGGGCCTTGGATTGCCTGGATGAGGGAATGGTGAAGGTCAGTGTCTGCAGTCATTTGAGGCTGGTATTGAGAGTGGGGTAGTGGAAACTTTTCAGTTATAGGATTTGTCTGTCAATTATTGAGTCTCCAGGATAGCGGTTCTCAACCTATGGGTCAAGACCCCTTTGTGTGTAGGCGGGGGGTCAAAGAACCCTTTCCTAGCAGTCACTTAAGACCATTGGAGCTGGGCGGTGGTGGCACATGCCTTTAATCCCAGCACTTGGGAGGCAGAGGCAGGCGGATCTCTGTGAGTTCGAGACCAGCCTGGTCTACAAGAGCTAGTTCGAGGACAGGCTCCAAAACCACAGAGAAACCCTGTCTCGAAAAACCAAAAACAAAAAAAAATAGACCATTGGAAAACACAATATTTACATTACAATTCATAACAGTAACAAAATAAAGTAGTAAGAAAACTAATTTTATGGTTGGGGGGTAGTCACCACAAGAGGAACTGTATTAAAGGGTTGAAACATTAGGAAGGTTGAGAGCCACTGCTCTAAGAGAAGGGATTCTGGGGCAATGCAGGAGGACCAATGTTCAAGACCCGAGACTCAGTCCTGGGCCATGCTTTTTGCCAAGTTGAGGGGCAGTACCTGGCACATGTACATTGAGTACCCACTGGATGTCAATCAAGTCAAGGCTCTGTTTTTGATTTAATACTTCATTGTCCTCCTCTGGGGACTATGAGTGGAAATTCTGTCTTGTTTTTATTTTGTATTGTTTTTATGGTTTTTCAAGACAGGGTTTCTCTATGTAGCCTTGGCTGTCCTGTAACTTGTTCTGTAAACAAGTTTGGCTTCGAACTCAGAACTCTACCTACCTCTGCTTCCTGAGTGCTGGGATTAAATGTGTGTACCACCCAGTGGAAATCCTCATTTTCATTTTGTACCAGACCCTAGAAAGTCCATGTCTGGTAGTTCGTATTCTCACAGGGCTTATAAGAGAGACAAATTTTGTTTATAAATGTATTGGCTGAGGGGTGTTGTCACTCACACCTGTACTTCCAGGACTTGGAAGGCTAAGGCAGGAGGATAATAAGTTTGAGACCAGCCTGGCCTACAGTATGAGGTTCTGTCTCAAAAAGTCAAAGGCTAATGGTATAGCTCATATGTGAGGCCCAGACTCCATCTCCAGCACAGCTGAAAGGTAAAAGTACTCAAGTAAGGAGTGTAGAAGAGAGAATAAAATGTAGTGTTTTGTGGGACGGCACTCTTCTAGGCTCTGGTGGGGCAGGAGTATGTGCTTCACAAACCCACATACTGTTCCCTTCATGGAAAAGTCATATTTTGAAGACAAAGATAATATTCATAGGGGTGCTTAGTGAGGCTATCATGGGCTGACACACTGCCCACCAGCCCAAGAACCAAGCACTTGTAGGTAGCCTTGAACCAGATGACTTTAGAGACATTTGTTCTTCAATGAAAGAAGAATGGAGACAGCCCCCATTTCCCATACCTTATGAGTGACCCACGTTTGCTGTCCTTCCAGGTTGCCCTAGAGACTCTGTTACTCAGAGGACCCCAGAAGCCCCGCACTCACCCGCTAGCTGACTATCGCTACACAGGTAACTGGAGAAAGGGTTGTTTGATACTGAGGCCTGGCTGATCCCTGCCAGGCCTAATGGTAAAGTCCACCTCTGCCTCTGTCCCTCAACCTTCTTTTTAGGGCCTCTGCCTGACTTCCTAAAGGGGCCTGTTCTTTCCAGAGGGACTCTGCAGGCACTGCCTTGAATTCACGAGACCCCCATCAGCCCTGTTCCATCGTTCCCTCAGAGTTCTTTCCAGCAAGATGAGTGTTCCTGACAGGGGCAGGAAATATAGACTCAGGTTGAGCAGCTGAGCACAGAAAAGCCTGGCAGCTTGACCCACCCATCCTTAGCCACCAAAGCCCCAGCCAGTTGCACACATCTATAACATGTGGATAGTGAGACCCCAGCTTTGTAGGATTTGGGAAGATTGTCTGAGGTTAATACATTATTGATGTTCATAATGGCAGTGCTAAAAAGTATGGTCCATATGTCAGTCAGGCTATGGTCCCTTGAGGAAAAACATCTCCTTCCATGACTGTGTTCCCCGCAGGTTCAGACATCTGGACCCCCATGGAGAAGAGGCTCTTCAAGAAGGCATTCTGTGCCCACAAGAAGGACTTTTACCTGATACACAAAACAGTAAGACGACAGAGGGTGGGCAGCAAGCCCTGCCTCACACACCTGTCTCTCGCGTGCCCACAGCAAAACCGCTTATTACTGTTGCCTTGCTTCTCATCAGTCAGTGCTGATCACTCCAACTCAGCACTTGCTGCCTTCATCTGTCCTGGTTTACTCATGTGTGCATGTGCTGAAACACACGAATGTACAACCTAATGCTCTTCTGGTTTTGGTGTTTTGGTGGTGTTGGTGGTTTTTTGGTTTTTGGTTTTTGTTTTGTTTGGTTTGGTTGGTTGGTTAGTTGGATTTTTTTGTCATTGTTGGGTTTTGTTTATTTTCTTGGTTTTTGGGGACAGGGTCTCTCTGTGTAGCTTTGGAGCCTGTCCTGGAACTTGCTCTATACAACAGACTGCCCTTGAACTCACAGAGATCCACCTGCCTCTGCCTCCCAAGGGCTCTCTCTTCTGTTCTTACATAAAACTACACCTAAACAAGGTGCAAGGCTGAGTATGTTTTACACATGTATGTTCCCATAGGACTCTCAAGAGAGCGAACTTCTCTGTGATTTCCAGTACCTCCTGTGCCTCTCCCCATGTCCCTTGTCAGCCTGGTCTATAAGAAAGTTTGAACTTTGAGTTTTGTATCACTAGGACAGTCAGACAGCATGTGCTCTGTGCTTCATCTAGCTGCTTATACCCAGCATTCTTACTTGGAAGTTCCTATGTGTTGCACTTATTAATGATTCATTCTTTCTGCTGCTAAATAATATTCTACTGCATGGGTGTACCACAGTTGTATTTAATCATTTATCAGTTAATGGACATTTGAGTGGTTTCCGGTTTGGGCAATTATAAAATAAAGCTGTTGCGAGCGTCATGTACAAAGTCAGCTCTCAGAGTCGTTCCCTGAACTGTTTCTTTCACTGCTTTTTGTTTGTTTTTGTTTTGTTTTGTTTGCTGGAAGGTGAATCTGCTTCTGTTATTCTATTGTGTTCAGGAGCAGAAGTCAGCTTTCTTTCTTTTTTCTTTTTTTAAACTTGGTACTGTTTCCTACGCAGAAGACATGCTGCCTTGACTGCTAGTTTTTGACAACACGCAAGCAGTTTCAGATTCTTGTGGAGAAAGTGTGCTCTGGTGCTCACTGACAGTTAATTTCGTGGGAAAGTTTCCTTCTAGGCAGCTCGACTTTCCCTTCCTTCTACCTCCCTTCATCCTCCCATCTTCTTGGTGCTGGGAAGGGGACCCACATCATCTTTCATAGCAAGCAATCTCTCTACCACTAGGTCCCACTTCCGGCTCTCTGTTTTGTTAGGTGTTTTTGCAGAGGTTCTTTCTTTCTTGAGATAAGGTGTCATCACTGTTTAGCACAGGCTGGCTTCATACTCTTTATCCTCCTGCTGGGATTACAGTCCCATATCACTCACAGTCCTGGCTCCAGAAGTCATGCTTGTTTGTTGAGACAGGGTCACTCTACATAGTCCTGGCTGTCCTGGAACTCACTATCAGAGATCATGCTGCCTCTACCTCCAGAGGATTAAAGACATGCACCACCACATTCAGCCCAGGAGTCATATTTTACAAGAGCAAGTGGCTGGGCCTGAGTACTCTCAACTTCATTGTACTCAGAGCTGTCCATGTGGCCACTTCCCTGGAGGACTTTTGAGGCTTTGTTTAGTTTGATGGCTGTGTACTCACCACAGAGGAAGGGCATTCTGTGTCACTCCCAATCTCACTAAGTGTGGCTATTGCCTGCTGTAACATCACAGTGAGCCTCCTCACCTGTGGGTCTTTATGTGCCTTCCTACAGGGAAGAAGCATGCTGCACTTAGTGCTGGTGACTAATATGTGACTTCAATTTGGACCCTTCACCACCTGGAAAGACCAAGATCCTTATCTTTGCCCAGCCATGAGCAGAGGTGTTGGGGAAGGGATTTCCAAGGTGGAGTTCACATGTAAGGTACTGCCCACAGTCTGCTTCTGTGTCTTCCTTCCCACTAGATCCAGACTAAGAGTGTAGCACAGTGCGTTGAATACTACTACATCTGGAAAAAGATGGTCAAGTTTGACTGTGGCCGAGCACCTGGGCTGGAGAAGAGGGGCAGGAGAGAGCTGGATGAGGTAGAAAGGACTGAAGACAAGGTAGAGGATCATGAAGGAGCAGCCTGGTGCATCTTTGATCCAGCCAGAGGCTGGGGGAGGCTCCTAAGGGAAGGTCTCCCTGCAGAGGATGTTTCCACACAAGTGTCTTAAGTCATCTTTACCCCTTCTGCAGATCACTTGCAGCCCTCGGGAGAGACCCACCCACCGTCCAACTCCTGAGTTAAAGATAAAGACCAAGAGTTACAGGAGGGAGTCTATTCTTCACTCCAGCCCAAGTGCAGTCCCCAAGCGTACCCCTGAGCCTCCAGGGAGTGTGGAGAGCCAGGGCGTGTTCCCTTGCAGAGAGTGCGAGAGGTATTAGCCTTCCCTCTGGACCTCCACCCTCTTGTTTGACTTACCTCCCAAGCTCCTCCAGCTCTGACCCACATCCTTGTGACTCCTCAGAGTGTTCGACAAGATCAAGAGTCGGAATGCCCACATGAAGCGCCACCGCCTCCAGGAGCACGTGGAACCCGTCAGGGTGAAGTGGCCTGTGAAGCCCTACCCTCTGAAGGAGGAAGAGGAGGAGGAAGAGGAAGAGCTGGGAGCTGACATGGGCCCCCTGCAGTGGTGACTCCTTGCTGGAAGCTGGTTTGCAAGAGGGGATCCAGCCCTTTGCCAGTGCCCTGGGCCTCTCAGAAGTGTTTGGGGGCACCCTTCCCCTCTCTCCTCTCAATGTCCAGCTTTGCTAGCAAGCTTGGCTGGCATTTGGACATGAACAGGAGAAGCTGTCACAAGTAGCTCTGAAGTCATGTGGGTGACCAGAGGCTCCATTCTTTCCTGGTTAATAGTTGCATATTTGTAGTCCCATTCACTTGGAGCAGGGGACCCTGGGAGGCAGGTTTGGTCTAGGTGGCTTTTAGATCTGAGCTGTAGGCATGGGACTAACATTGGTTAGAGAGAATCAGTGAGGACACCTGAGATCCAGTGAGCTGGGCCCTCCTCTAGGTGGGGCCTCCCTGCATTCCCATCATCCCTAGTCTTGCAATGACTGTATATTGTTAGGTGTGTTTTTTATGTGTCTGCTTGTATCTTATTAAATTGGGTTCTTAAACAGCTGTTTTCCAACTTCCCAGACTATGTGCTCTGCAGAAGCTTCAGGGCCACACAGCTGGGGCCAAGAGGTGAGCAGGGAGAAGGTTATTAAGCAGCGCACACCAGCAGTTCCCAGTCTGTAGGTGGGAACATACACACAGAAGCAAAAACCCCTTCCTCAGAGAGCTTCGTTTAGGAGAAGATTTCTGTGTGAATGAGCACACAGGTGATGGCCATGATAATAGACTGAAGCCAGAAAAGCATGTGTGGATATAGCTGCTCAACCTGAAATCAAGGATAAGGACCCTGGCAGCAAGCAGAATGAGATCGTGGCTGCAGCCCATGTAAGGACAGGAACCCCAACCTCAACTTGCAAGAGAATAGGGAAGAGCCCTGCCTCGCCTCCTGTGTCCCAGGGCCCCATCCCAGAAGTACAGAGGTCTCACCAAGGGACCACATCTCAGCTAAAGATTAAAGGCAGGGAGGGAATTAATTTTGGAGCTGTTGAGATGCCCTGTTTGAGGGAAATGGTGCAGGGCAGCCCGGGAACCAGAATTGGCCCTCTTTCTTCTTAGTAATCTACAAATTGATTTCCTGCTTGAACATGCTTTCCCAATGCATGTAAGCTGGTAAATGAGGAAATTTAGTTTGTTTGCTGGGTGTTCCCAGGGACCTAAGCATGGCTATGCAGTGTGCATTCCACTGCTCTGCCCTGAGTAGCCCAACTTCTTGAGTGGAAATGCAAGTCTGACCATATGGGTGAGGATATATAATCATCTATTGCTGCTCCAAAAATATGAAGCCTTGTAGCAAATAGAAGTGGAACCAAAACTGATTGTGGCCATCCAAACTCACCAGCTCCGTGGTCAGAATACAGTGGTGAGCGTAGGGACATTCAAACAAGTGTTCAGTGAGAAACCATCAGGGGGAGCTGTCTTTTGCCTTTTTCTGTCTCCAACACCCAACTCACATAACACATTCCTCAAATGTTCTCTGCTAGCTAACCAGTAAAGTGCAGTGCAGATACAGATCCCTGCACTATACCACTGTTGGGACTGGAATCATTGTAGGCCAGGCCCTGGAGGCTGATCTTCTAGATGAGATTTTGAGAATAACTGTAGATTTACAGAAACCTAACATAGTACCAAAAACTTGAACATACCCAGTTTCCCCCATCAACATCTTACTATACTTTTTCACTAATTTTTAAAAGTTTATTTTTTGTGTGTATGTGTCTGTCTCTCTCTGTGTGTAGGCCAGTGGTTGATATCAGAAATCTTTCTCAAATGTTCTTCATCTTTTTAAAAAATATTTATTTATTTATTATGTATACAATATTCTGTCTGTGTATGCCTTCAGGCCAGAAGAGGGCACCACACCTCATTACAGATGGTTGTGAGCCACCATGTGGTTGCTGGGAATTGAACTCATGATCTTTGGAAGAGCAGGCAATGCTCTTAACCTCTGAGCCATCTCTCCAGCCCCTCTTTTTTTTTTTTTTTTGAGACAAGGTCTTTCACTGACCCTGGAACCCAGGAACATGCCTGACTCCCACACATCCACTGCTGTTATAGATACATGCTAACATACCCAGCTTTTTACGCCGTCGAGGTAGCCAAACCCAGGTGCCTCCTGCATGTCAGTTGAGCCACTGAGTCATCTCCCCAGCTCCTCCTGTGCCCCTTTGACATGCCCATGCCATTCTATGTGTGGTACTGAAAGATCCCCCCAAACTCGTGTGTGTGTGTTGTGTGTGTAGGTTAGAGAACAACTTGGCAGGAGTCAGGTCTCACCTTCCACCATGTTGGTCCCAGGAATCGAACTGTGGTCGTTAAACTTGTTAGATAGTGTTTTTACCAGCTGAGCCATCTAGAAATCAGCCCTCCAGCTAGAAATGGAGACTTTCTGGATTCCCAAACCAATTCTGGAGATGATCACCAGAGGGCGTAAGAAGTTTTCTTTCTTTCTTTTTTTTTTTTTAAACTACCAAGCCTTTCCCATGTGACTGAAATGAGGTAAAGCAGGAGGCGGAGCTAAACTGATAGATCTGTCAAACCCGGAGCGTGAACCTTGAGGCATCACGTGAGCGTAGCGTCACTAGTCAGCTGATTAGTTAGTCCCAATTCCGCAGAGGCGTGGCAGAACGAGTCAATAGCGCCTGCTGATTGGTTGGAGGGAGTCAAAGGTCGCGCTGGAGGGGTGTACTTAGCAGTACGGGATCATGATTGGCTTGTGTGGTGTCACGTGGCAGTACGCGGCGGGGCTCTTAGGAAGCTAGTGGCGTCAGTCCGCGGGCTTGTGCTCGTGTTGCGGGTCAAGGGGTGGAGTGCTGTGGCAGGAGGGGGCGTGGCTAGAGGGGCGCCCTCCGCAGCGCGTGCCCGCTGGTTCGTCCGCACGGGTCACGTGGCGCAACAGGGCTGGGCGACGTCAACGCAGCGGGCGGAGCTCTTCCGAGTGTGCGGTGTCCGGGGCCTGTAAGTAGTCGCCCGGCTGTGTCGGGCCTGAGCCGAGCAGCTTCGTGGCATCATGGATAACTCCGGGAAGCAGGCTGAGGCAATGGCGCTGCTGGCTGAGGCGGAGCGCAAGGTGAAGAACTCGCAGTCCTTCTTCTCCGGCCTCTTCGGGTAAGCGGCGGGCGGAGGAGGGGGAGGAGTGGGCTCGTATGCCCTCTGCACTGTGGAAGCCTCTCTGCGGCCTTGCAGACCCTCTCCGGGGTCCTGTGGACGACGACACCCGCTGAAGGTGGCCATGCCTTTCCCAGGCTGGTGTCCATGGGTCTGTGCGTTGCCCAGGCTGCCAGGGTGAGGTTACTAGCCCCGGGGGACCCGGGCTGGGGCGACCCTGGGCATGATGAGCCGGAGTGTGAGGTATGAGTGGGGCTCTGGGTAAGAGTAACTGATGGCAAAGAAGCCTGGCCTAAGACACGGAGACCCTCATCCCTCCCACCCCTGGGCGGGGCATGAACGGACACTGACTCTGTTTTGGCCGCGGAAATGTCTAGTGATGGCAGGCACCCAAGAGAACCAGAGGAGGGTAGAGGCCTACTGGGTGGTTCTCAAGTTTGGGGTCTGAACACATCCAGGAGGTGGCAGGCACCTCATACAAAGTTTATGAAAGTTGGTCCTTTTCTGCCATTTTAACTTAGGAACAACAGAGCCCAAGCTTTACATGTAATTCAGAGACTTCTTATCTCAGTGGAAATACATTTTTCTGAAAGGGCTTATTTGTTAAAAACTAACTGCAGGAGTTTTTTTGTTTTTGTTATTGTTGTTGTTAGTGTGGACTATGTATAATACGCTCAGAACTGAGTCTGATGTGGGCTTAGAGCTCTTAAAAGCTCACTAGCCAGGAGGAAGCAGAGTATAGGAGGCTGATGGGATCTGGAGAAAAGCTATATAAAGGGGAGAGGGCCCCAAGTCTTGGGATATAGGATGGGTAAGGACAGTACAAGGAGCAAGCACAGTTACTGAAGAAACATCAGAAAGGCATTGGGAAAGGGGCCAGGCAGGTAGTAGTTAGGAAGAGCTGCTCTATGGGGTGGGGCACAGAATCAGAAGCCTCCAAAGTAAGAACTGGAGAAGAAGGAGGAGCTTGCCAGAAAGCTGGGGAAAAGCTGGAAGAAAGACCTGGGTTCTGGGAGAGATTGTCAGGAGCTGAATGGAGAACAGAAAGAAATGAAGGGGAGGGAGAAGATGACGCCACCCTTGTTATTTGAGGTCAGATAATGTTTAGCAAAGGAACTTACCTGCAGTTTGTACCTGCTGCAGTCATCCAGATTCTGATGGGCTGTGTCAGTTAGACAAGGAATGTTTCCCCTGAGAGGGAGGGGGTGTGTGTGTGTGTGTGTGTGTGTGTGTGTGTGTGTATTTCTTCAATCTTCACAAGGAAGTAAGTTCAGGCATGGTTTTGGAGTGGTGCCTCAGGCTCAGTTTTCAGCAGTAGGTTTCCTGATGACTGGTCTGGTCTCTTTGGCGCAGAGAGATAAGTGTGTAGTTGAGCTACACCCAGAGGAGCAGCTGTGAGTCCTACCTGTTTACCCCCTTCCTACCACTGACAGAACAGAACTGTAAAGGCCAGCTTGTATCATTCACACAGATCCAGAGTTGAAAGGAAACTTTGAGGGAGGCTCATGGTAAGGAATGAGGCAGGGAACTGAAGCCTAGGAGAGCAGTCTAAGCAGCAGGGATGGTGGGAACAAAGGTCTGGTGTGGGAGGAGTTTTTCCTGCCCAGGAAGGGACAGGGACAGAGATGGCTTCCTAGAGGAAGCTTGCGTTCTCTGGCTTAGTATGAGATCTAGGAGTTCTCTCTTTTGGTGAGCAGCAGAAGGAACAAGCTTGAGAAAAGGCCCAGAGCCTGCCTGCTGAAAAGTTAGTACAGGCCGAGACCTTAAAAGGGAAGAAGTGGGAGGGGAGGCTGGTGATAGATGAGGCCTGTGAGCAGGATTTTAGAGGGGGCCTGTCCCAGTGGGTTCCTCTTTACCCTTTAAAAGGAGAGAGCTGCAGTGATGGGTTGGGGGACAGTGGTATGGGAAGCTGTTACAGTGTTGGTGGGTAAGGTCTGCCAGTTGCTCACTCTGCTGCTCAGGCCTGCCTGGGTCAGGCAGTCAACCGTGTTTAGTGCCCACAGAATCACTGTGGAGGTGGGTAAAGGATGGAGAGGGCAGCCTAAACTTGATTTGTCTAGCAGCTCAGGAAGTAGAGGAGGTACCAGACAGTCATACCTGGTCCGTGAAGTTCTCCAGCCCACTCCATTAGCCTGGTGCTATGCCTCTGAAGCTCAGACACTCCCAGACACTCACGCCTGCTTGTGGACACTGCAGGTAGGGAGGGCGTTGACAGGCTAGTTTGGCGGGCTGCCTCCCTTAGACTGCTGCCTGTCCCCACAGCAGTTTTCTACAAACATTTGAAAGAACAGGTGGGTTTCTTCTGGTCCTCCAGGAAGAGTAGAGGAGATGTAGCGAAGTGAAGGCCTGCTGTAACTGGATGTGGGGGGGGCTTGGATATACCCCAAGATCTCCTGGAGAGAAACCACCACTAGATGTGCACTGCTCTGGCCCCTCCTCTTGGAGCTGGGGCTGCCAGGAAACATTTGACAAGTGGCCTTCACTCAGCCACTCCCTAAGGCTTCTTGCTCTTGGGGATGACAGTGATGACAGCTTCTCCAGTTAAGAGGTCTCTGCTCAAGCTACATGGGTCATGTAGGCTGTCCTCAACTGGAGTGTGGTATCTTGTTGCTCACCCATTCACTCTTCTGGATTTCTGGGGTGGTGGACACTAGGGGGTTTTGAAACACCAGTCAGTTTACCATTAAAGCCTTTTTAGCACCTTCCCTGGGTAATAGGCATTCCTGCCTGAGAGTCTGGGCACTCTTTACCTCTTTCCTGCTCCTCTGCTGTGCACCATGGGTACTTAACAGGTCCTGAGGGGCAGTTCTGTTCTTAGGGTTCTTCCTGATCCCTACCTTCTCCCTGCAGCCTTCCCTTCAAAAACAAACCCGGGTGGGAAGCAGAGGCTGGCAGATCTCTGTAAGTTTGAGGCCAGTCTGGTCTATATAGCGAGACCCTTTCCTGTGGGATGCCACTGTTGTTGGGGAGTTTCTTCCTCTAGGAAACAAGGTCAGAGTGATCCCCTCTTCCCACTGTTTTTCTGTGGAGTAGGCAGGTTGATTTGGAGTGTGATGAGTGCTGTTGACTTTAAGTGTGCATACGAATGCTCACCGGTGTGATTCTTAGTATCACGCTGCAAATTGAGCTGGAGGCGCTGGAAAACCGGAGGTGGTGGCAGAGTGTTCTGTATACAAACAGCCAGTTCCTCAACTTGATTTGTTGACAAGCTGGTTCCGGTGACAAAACTGCCTGAGGGCACCAGGAGTCTCAAGGCCAGCTTTGGAAGTAAGCTGGACTCCTTGGGGAGGGAGGACCTCCACTGCGCCCACAGGCATTCTGAAGAGCCTAGGACAGGCTCTGCTTTGTATCTGCTCCCCTGCCATCTGCAGAAGCCCCCGTATCCTTCCAAGAAGGAACCACAGTGCTCACCAGCTGCCAGGATACACAGCTGAAAACTTGGCATCTCCTGCCTGGTCTGTAGGGCAGGTGAGGTTTCTGGGGGAACCCCAGAGCTCCTGACTTGACAGTAGGGCCCCTGCTGACTTGTTGCACAGATTTTTTGGTTTCTCCTGTGCAGAAATTGCTGAGAGGCCAGGGATTTTATTAAGTAAAGCAAATGTTGGCATTCTGAGACGTGATGAGTGAGATCCTGTCAGGGGCACAGAAAGGAGACCTTCCAGGCTGTGTGAGTGACATTCCCTGGACTGGCAGTTTTGTGGGACAGCAGACTCGCTGTTAAGTACAATGTTGTCCCAGTGTGTCCTCCCTTAACCACCCTCCACCCCCACCCCATCCCCGCAGACACCAGCACCTCAGATCCCTCCCATGAGAGGGTGTAGCATTTACATAAACCTACACACAGCCCTGCTCCTCTACCCTTTGAGTCACCTGCAGGTTACTTCTTTGCAGTGTCAGTGTGGTAGAATTGCCTGATCCATGACAGGGGAGAAGCTAGGACATATTTGTGATCTTGATGGATTTCCTCCATGGGGACAGACTCAGAGACATCGGCCACTGCCTTGTCAGCACTGGGAGACTGGTGTGCGGGAAGGGGAGACCTGGGACTCTGGAAACAGAGGAGGAGTGCACAGCTCACCGGAAGGGGGAAGGCCTCAGAGCCCACGCTGAGCTGTTGAAGTGGGGAAACATTCCTGAGTCTGAGCTCTGTGGAGTCTGATGACAGTAACACCCTCACCAGCAAGGTGCAGAGTGCAGAGCCCTCTCCTTGTGACAGGGAAGGCAAGGGTGCATCGCCACAAACCACTCTAAAGTGCCCATTGGGAGGGGGATTGTTTCCTCTGTTTTGTGGCCATCTGAGTACCTGCTGGACACTGTGCCCAGGCAAGGTACTGAGTGTATGTTGTCTCTCAGATTTCTCCTGGGTTATGGGGTCAGGTTCAGTTTCCACTGTGCAGCTGAGGAGAGGCAGGCTCTAGGGTACTAATCCAAGGTCACAAACACAGCTAAGTGCCTGAAACAGTTCCTGCCCATCACTGTTTTACACTTGTGAGAGGGTTCCAAGAGGACTTGAGGACATAGTGGTGAGCTGGTGATCTTTTCCCTGTGGGTCCTTCTGCACGTAGTGACCCCATGAGGGCTGGCTAATGATGCGTCCCCTACCTAGAGGATGCTTAGCAGCTCCATCGGGGAGCAGGGTCCTTCTTCAGCAGCCTAGCAGTGCATACTGTTCTCTGGCCCCCTGCCTCATTTTGCGGAGGACTCTGGGGTGCTAAGCAAGGGACAAGCAATGTCAGCTTAGGCATGCTCCTACAGGTCTCCCAACATCATTACCAATTGAGAGCCATGCTGGAAGCCATGAGTGATTGTGATAGGCCCTATGTCCATCAGCTTAGTCAAAACCGAGAACCCTGGTTGGATAATCTGGCCGGTGAGCCTTAAGTCCTGAGAGAGAATGGGGGACCAGTGGCTGTGGCTGCCAGAGGGGCAGGAGGGAGTCTCAGACATGAGCTGGGGAACTGCAGGAGCAGTGAAATGGCATGTTTCTGGGAGCCAGAAAATATCCAGAGGATGGAGACAGGCGGTAGGCAGGCTAGCCTGTCCTGCAGAAGCCCCTGGTCACTGCCAACAGCGCCTGCACTTTCCTGGCACCATTCAACACTCCATATGGCAGCTGCGCCTGGGAGGCCTGAGGCTGCTTCCTCCGCGCCTCTTGGGGGAGCAAAGCTGAGCAGTAATTATAGACAGCCTGCACCAGGCCAGCCCCAACCAGTTCCCTCTATTCCCGGTGAGGCACGGAGCTGTGGGCTGAAGAGTGCAGCCGAGGCAGCTCGGAGGAGGTCAGTGGGGGAGGCCTGTCAGCTGTCACATGCAGCCCTACCCAGGCCCTTCAGGAGGCAGTGAGCTTGCAGTGCATCATGCAGGAAGCATCCTTTCAGGCTCAGGGTCAGAGGCAACTGAAACAGCTTCCCCCAGCTGGGATGGGAAGCCTCAGTGAGCCAGCAGAGGAGCAGCATGGATGTTCGCTCTGAGGGCATCTTCCATCTGGTCACTCTCTCTCATGTCAGAGCAAGGCCTCCACTCTTCCATGCATGTCCTGTCTGCTCCATCCTTGTTGTACCATGCCCTACCCTATCCAGCTGACCCACTTCCCTTCCTCAGTTTCTCAAACATGTTTCTGGCTCAGCCTTTACACATGTTATAAGTCTCACCTCCAGTGCTCTTCCCTCCTCTGGGATAGCTTCTTGGCCACTGAGGGCTGAGCCCTGGCCTCACACCATCACAGCCCTCATGCCAAGAGTCTGTGAGCAAGCATGCTGATAATGTGGAGAGCAGGCTCTGTGAACAGCTGTCATCAAATCCTCAGATACTTGTTTCACAGCTAAGGAAATTGTACATGGCTTCTTCAGGATTTGCTGGGTAAACTGCACAAGTGAATTTGCCCCTTAGGGACTTTGCTCCCATCTGTAAAAGGAGCTGGGACTCTGGAGATCTTCTGTTGACACCTCACAGAGGCAGGGCAAGGACCAGGGTATCAAGACAGGAGGCAGCCTGGGGCCAGAGCAGGCGGTAATCCCTCTGGCTTTCACTGCAGTAGACAGGTCAGCCCAGCTTAGCATGGAATCAGAGAGCTGCAGCCAGCAGCTGGCAGACTTTGTGCTGAGTCTGCCTGTTGTGCTGAGCTGAATCAAACCTAGCCAGCAATGACTGTTCTCATTGCCACTCTGCCTCAGGCTTCTTGATAACACCAGACTCGTCTGCTCTGCCAGGAGCATCTGGGGCTGCTTGGGGCTCAGTTCCACCCATCAAGAAGGGATGAACTGAGGGATCACTGGAATGGAAAGATCTGTTTTTAATGTCTGTGAGCATGGCTTGTTCAGACAATATTCCAAAGAATGGAGAGATGTAGTTAAGAGCACTTGTTGCTCTTGCAAAAGACCCTAGTTCGATTTCTGGCACCTCCTGGCACCCACATGGTAACTCACAACTGTCTGTAACTACAGTTCCAGTGCACCTGATGCCCTCTGCTGATCTTCTCGGGCATCAGGCACTCAAGTGGTGCACGTACATACAGGCAAAACACTTAGACACATAAAAATAAATGTAAAAATAGACATTGCAGGGACAAAGCTCAGTTGGTAGTGAGTTTGCGTAACATACTCAAAGTCCCAAATTCAGTCCCAAGCATAAAGGCTAGTCTCAGCAGGTAGCAAGGGGCAAGGCCAGCCTGGGTATTGAGGTGCATGAGACCCTGTCAGAGACAGAATATTCCTGGGGCTGGGGCTGTCAGTGGCAGAAAAGATTCCACCGTATCCAGAGAGCATTCCAGAGACAATTCTCATGGGGGTGCTCTCCATCCATGTCCAAGGGGCCCTCCTGATTTAATCTATGCCAACAGCAACATGGACATTTCTGACCTCACTATGATAGGGAGTGCCTAAAGGAAAAACGGGTCCCAGTAATGTAGGGGAGGGGCATGGCGCCAGGCCAGCAGAGGGTGACTCTGTCTGACGAAGCACTTCACTTGATGCTGTTTGGATTTAGGAGTCTTCCTTCAGGCCATTTGCTGGCTGGGCACAGTGGTCAGACTTGACTGGTCACCAAATCACCTGGTCTCCAAACTGTAGTAATTAAAAGGCCCAATCCATGCCCACCCACCTACTGAGCAAGTGTGCAGGCATGTGGTTGTCGGTGCTGCCTCACAACGATCAGGTCTGTGGTCTGGCTCGGGTCACACATGAACAGAATGACCCCCAGGACCCTGTAACTGTGATAGATAAGGCCAAACCTTGCAAGCATTATCCATGCTGGGTCCATTGCCATGGCGGTGTAGGACAGGTGGGGAGGACAGAGTTTGTGCCTTTTCATGGGAAAATGTCCTTTTTTGTTTTTTAAGCACTGCCAGTGTGGGAAGGATTTGAAATCCATTTGAGGACAATGGGGTGTTTAATTTTGTTGACTGCTCATGTGGGGGATGAGAGTTTTGAACAGTTGCCGGGTCACAGACCCTACAGAAAGACAGAATTTGGAAGGGAGTTTGAGCTAATAAGAAAGCTCCCTGTCCCCTGGCCAAGGAGGAGGTTCATATGAACCTCTTAGAAGTTGAGAAGCCAGGGTAAAGCCCAAAGAGGTACCCTTTATTTTAAAATAACTACAAGCTATTTTAAAATACAAGCAGGAGATGTAGCTCAGTGGTAGGGTACTTGCTTGTTAAGCCAAAGCCCAATGTGATGGTGCAAGCCTAGGAGATGAGACAGTGGGATTAGGAGTCCATGGTCACCTTCTTCAGTGTGCTGTAAATTTGAGACCAGCCTGAACTGTATAAGACCCTGGCTCAGCAAACAGACTAAAATGTCCCCTCCACTTGTATGTCTCTCAGGCTCCTACCCTGGTGGGTTTCCATTTTCAGAATGCTGTGCCAAATGCCTTTGCAACTCTTCTGGTTGTGTCTTCGGATTCATTGCTGGACTGCAGGTCAAATATAAATTCTGATATTAAAACATAGGGTAGAGGTAGAGCTGAGTTGGTAAAGCACTTGCCTAGCATGCACAAGGCCCTGAGTTCCATCCCTAGCACCACATAGTGCACACCTGTAATCCCAGCATGCAGAAGGTGGCAGGCAGCAGGAAGATTTAGAGTTTGAGGCCAGCCTGAGCTATACAAGAGCCACGTAAAAATAAAATAATGAAATACATACATTTTCTGAAAGAGATAAGATGTGTAGATGGTACAAAACAAACTAACAGAGCAAACATGTACAGTGAATGTCGCCCCCTCCAGCCCTGATGCTGCAGGCCCTACCTCAGGAAACAATGCTATACTAGGTTTGGGTATATTATTCCAGAAACAGTGCTTATATAAATGTGTGTTTCTTTTCTTTTCACTCCCTTATTTTTTTATGTAAACAGGAGCATTTTATATTTATGTCTTGTGATAATATTTCTCCGTATGGCTGGTATGTGCCTTGTCTGCCCTGTTCTGAAGTGTGACAACATACTCTGTAGTGAGGCCTTCCTGGAACCATGGCCATATGCAAAGCACAGGTTCAGGATCAGGGCCTTGGGGATTCCCCAGAATGCTTTGCAGCCTCCGGTGAATTCACTGGGTCCACCTACCATATAGGCAGGAAGTAGAAGAGGGAAGTCAGGCTATGGAGGAGGGGAGGTCAGGAACCACCAGCACTACCATGGGCACCCACACACTCCCTCTAGGAACAGTAGTACCAGCCTTCCACCTGCAGACTGCCTGTTATGCAGGGGTCAAGGCACAGTTTAGTTGTTGGCAGGGCAGAGTATGGGTTTGCTTTCTGACTGGATGACTCTTTACTTCTTAAAGATGACAGGAGACTGGATGATCTCTTTACTTCTTACCTTCCCTTCTCCCCAGAGGTTCATCCAAAATAGAGGAAGCATGCGAGATCTATGCCAGAGCGGCGAACATGTTCAAGATGGCCAAGAACTGGAGCGGTGCGTGCACTCAGCCCACAGGCCCGGCCCTGAGTATGGCCTTGAAGTCCCCTCTCCAGCATCAGGAGTACACAACATGAGACCAGTGGGATGCTTTGCCCCCTAAGCTGGGGGTAAATGTGGGGGGAGGGGTTTCTTTTTGAGGAAAGGAGGCAGGAAGGGCATCCACTAGGCCTCCAGATGAGATCTGTTGGGGCAGCCCATCACTTGATTTCATAATATGGCTTCCTCTGTCTACAAGGTTGGTCCAAGGAGCCAAAGCACGCTCAGTTTGGGAGCTCAGGGAGGAGCCTTCTGGACATGTTGGGTGACAGTGGATACAGAGGTTCAAGATAGACTCATTTATTACCACATCCTGAGTGCGATTACCAAAGTTCAGTTCTCCAGGGACTGTTACTTAATCACAGGTTGCTCTCCTGCCCTTCCCCATGTTCAACAGAAGTCTTAGGCCATCTGTCCCCTGCTCAAACTATTTGGAGTTCTTAAAAACAATTTGGGAGCCTAGCATGGTATCCCAGCACTCCAGAGGTGGGGCAGGAGAGTCAGGGGTTCGAGGCCCTCAAGGAGTTTGAGATCATTCTGCAAAAAAAGCGAGCCTGTCTCAAAACCAAAACACTCCTGTGACTATGATGAATAGTGTTACTGTTACTAAGGAAAGGACAGTGTTTGGGCAGTGTTAGCCCAGCGTTTGTGAGGCCTGGGGCCCACAAGGTGATCGTAATGATCAGAGCCTTTGCAGGCTTTGTGTATCCTGTTGTGCCCAGGAGAGAGAGGACAAGCCAGGCCTTCCACAGCTTGGAGGCTCTACTCAACTGGGACTGGAGTACTACCCACTGCTGCATCCCCTTAGCCAGGCTAGGGGAGATAGGCGAACAAAACAGTGTGGGGTCTGTGGGTGTTGACCAAGCACAGAATGACCTGGACCTCAGGCATGAGCACTGTTCACATGGACTCTAGCTCTTGATGTCCATATCCTGTTTCCATTCTAGGCAAGGACTCATAGCAGGGGTAAACCTGAGAGCTTTGGGGAGTTGTGGAGGAAAGAAATGGGCTAGGGAAGGGAGCAAGTGGGAAGTGTCACATGAGTTAATCTCACCTGTACCTTCCCAGAGCACCCTTCCCACCCTGCCCCATCTTCACCTTCTGTTCAGTTTCTGGTCTTCCCGTTCAAAGGGAGAGCTCTAAGCCCAAGAGCTTAGAGTCGTGTCTCGTGTATTTCAGCCCTCAGCTCTCCCTGCCTTTCCTTCCTCTCTGTGGAAGTGGTGGTTCTGGAGGTTCTGGCAGAGACTGGGTAAAGGACATGGGATTGACACTGGGTTTACCCTGCCTGTTTCTGTGCACCTGGGCTCAGCTTCCCCTGAGGCAGCTTCCTGATGTCGTCATTCTACCAAGTGCACCACCAGGAAGCTCTGCGAGGGGTTCAGGCTGCCGGTGGGCTGGACTCTGGCTGTATTCTTGTGAGCCTATGTACCTCTGGAGGCAGTGACTGCAACTGCATTAAAGCTGGGACAATCTGTTCTATTGTAGCTGCTGGGAATGCTTTCTGCCAGGCTGCCCAGCTGCACCTACAGCTCCAGAGCAAACATGATGCTGCCACCTGCTTCGTGGACGCAGGCAATGCTTTCAAAAAAGCTGACCCTCAAGGTAAGAACCACTGTGAGCCACAAATGGCAGAGCAGCTGAGCACTGTCCCCTTATCCTTAGGTGTCTACACAGATCTGGGTTTTTCCATTGGCTGACACATGATAGACCAGGAGCAAAGCAAGCCCTAACTTCAGAATTGGCTGGTCCTTGGCTGGCACTGGCATCCTGTCCTATATCCCTACCTCCCCCACCCTGGTGTGCAGCTCTCACCCCCTCCTGGGCTTCAAGCATTTGGGAGTGGGAGTTCCATTTCAGACCCACTGCTTGCCAGGGAGCCAGGCAAAGCTGTTCAGTTGTCAGAATTAGCATGGAGGGAATAGGGCGGTCCAAGATGAACCAGGTAGAGCAGAAATCAGCCTGATCTGCCTTCCCCGCAGCCCAAAGAGGAGACTTTGGATGTGTTGCCAGAGCCCAGCTCTTTAAAGCAGAGCCTATGGGGACAGGAGCCTGGTTCGGCCAAAGCACAGCTCATGGACCTCAGACTTGGATTTCCTGGGCTGGGAAGTTTGCTTTTGTTATTTTTGTTCACTTATTTTTGTGGTGCTAGGGATGGAGTCTGAACCTCTTGTGTGCTGAGAATGAGTTGTACATGTCCCCAGTCTTTAGTATGGTTCTTTTTTAAACCTTAGAGCTACATAGATTACTTACTTTAAATTTCAGCTAGCAAAGATACTTGTTTTTTTAATTGACCATCTAAGCCAGTCATGGCAGTTTATGCCTGTCATCCCAGCATTTGAGAGATAGAGACAGGAAGCTAAGACATTCAAGCCATCCTCAGCTTTTGGCTACATATTGAGTTGGAGGCCAGCCTGGACTACATGTGACTGAACCTCATAGATAAATTTTTTAAATATCTAGGATTTTTCTCTCAGGAGAATGGGAAAGAAGTGAATATTCTTTCCCAGAGGAGATGCTCAGTATTTGGATAAAGGCACACCTCTGGGGAGAAGGAAAACATCCCCTGCCCTCCCCGGAATCAGTGGATAGCTGCCATCATTGTGACAGGACCATTCCCAGTTAGAGAGATGACTGTTGACTCTTTCCCTGGACTGACTGGTCACTCCTGTTTTTTTAGCTGTGATGTTGTGGGGCTCAGGCCCAACAAGCAGAGAGGGATGGATGGCCTCTTGGCTAGGGAGGACTTAGTTACACCCAGTGACTCAGGGCAGTCCTCTTGTTTTCTCCTCTGTGACAGCGCAAACTACTATGAGGTGAGCACCACAGCTCCAGGCATCCCGAAGTGGGCCCCACATGTCCTCTCTACCCCCACACCCATTGTTTCCTGGGAGCCTACTGTGTACAAGACATCTGATGTCTTTCCACCCATCCCACCTCCTCATTGGAGCCTGCAGTCTGTCCCTACTGTATTGTGGACAGTGCTTGCTTAGATCTGCCTATGATCAGGGCCTTCAGGGTAATGCAGAGGTGATCTGGGCTCTGTAACTGCCCACCTGCTCTAGACAGGCTGAGCACCCAGTTGGGCAGGAACAGACCAGAGGCCCTAACTTACCTTCAAGGATTCACTGAGGCCTGTGGAATCAGATAAGCCTGTGGTGAGAGCAGCTCAGGGTGTCAGCTGGCAGCCTATCACTTTCCAAGCTGTTCAGAGCAAGGAGCCAACATGAGAGGACTAGGCTCTGTGAATCCATGTTCCTCTCCTGCTGCTGTGGGAGGAGGCTGTCTCACCAATAGAGTCTATACCAGTGGGCCTTAACTACTGAAGTGCACTCAGGAAGCAACCTTAGCATCCTTATCCCAAGAGAATGCAGTCCACTGTCAGCCCAGTGGGCAGTCCTGGAGCCTTCCCAGCATATGCCCTATGGTTCACCTCGATCCTCGACTCTGTGACCACCCCAACTCTCTGCCTGAGGTACATTAAAGTATTTAAAAGATATTGAGAGCTTATTTCCATCTGCTGGAAAATGCCTCCCACTCACACCTCTCTCCTTCAAATAACTTGTCCAAAAAAAAAGGCCTTTCCCCAATTTAAAATCATGAAAGAGATGGTGGTACAACATAGTGCCATCCTGGTGTTAGGTACAGCTTGCTATTTGAGCAGCCAGCAGGACTGGCACCCTTTGGGGGCACTGGGATGCAGAGCCCCCACAGAGAGGTCCCAGTGCTTGGTGGTATCCAGCCTTCTCTGCCGGAGAGGCCAGTCAGGCCAGTAACAAGGATGGGACCTACTCAAGGTAGAGCCTCCAGGACAGGTGTTGGGCATGGTAGCCTCTGCCCAGCTCAGCCTGGCTATCATTTTGCCCTTGAACAGCTGTGCTACTCTGAGTCAAACTCCAGGAGTCTGGCGATGCCATTGTACCCTGATCCTAACAGAAAGAAAGAAGTGTGGCTGCCTAAGGGAGAGGGCCTCCCTGGAAAGATGTGCCCATCATGTCTCTGTATGCAGACACCCAGTGACCAGGTTGCCTGGGGCCTAAGGCTCCCGTCCTCTCCTTTCCAGTTGCTCTGAGAGAGCCCAAGAGCCTTGCAGTCAAGGCAGCTGTGTGCCTGTCATCTCTCTTGGGGAGAATTTTCTAACTCCTGTTTCCAGGACCTGCTGTGATGACCTCTCCATCCTCTCTTTCCTCCCTAGAGGCCATTAACTGTCTGATGAGAGCAATTGAGATCTACACAGACATGGTAAGGGTTGCTTGCTGCTCCTCTTACTCAGTGTCCCATCCTGTTTGTGCTGTGCTGTAGAAGGCAGGGAAATTGTCGCTGAGCTGGGCTACAGAATGGGGTGTCTGCTGTAGCACACACAGCACCCCTCATATGCTGCCTCTGCCCCCTTGACCATCCCTTGTCCATGCAGGTGCTCCCCCTTGCCTAGCCCTTCCCTGGGGTCCCTAGGAACCTGAGGAATGCTCACCCTCTCCCTGTTCTAGGGATAGTGTCCTGAAAGACAGCTGCTAGGTAGAAGCCCACGCTAGGCCTCTGCTCCTGTCAGTTAGTTACTATCCACCCTTCACATGTCACCTCCATCTTGTGGTCAGACCCTTTACTGAGATGGGAACCCAAGGATGCTGGACAGGATGGGTGAGAACCTGGGCATAGAAAATGTCTCTGGTCATAGGCATTCCTTTCCTGTGTCCCCCCCAGGGCAGATTCACAATTGCAGCCAAGCACCACATCTCCATTGCTGAGATCTATGAGACAGAACTGGTGGATGTGGAGAAGGTAAGCTGGTCCTTGGTGTTCCCGTTCCCACCCACCATGATGCTCAGAGTAGGAGGAGGGGTCCCTGCTGGGTGCTTGCAGAAGGCAGGTGCTGCTCCACGCTGTCCTCCACTCCAGTTGTCCCATTCTTCTGTCTCCCCAGGCCATCGCCCACTATGAGCAGTCTGCAGACTACTACAAAGGCGAAGAGTCCAACAGGTAGCCCCTCTCTAGCCTGCCCCTCCTTGTGGGGCCTGCCACTGTCCCTTCATGCTCCTCCTCCCCACAGCTCAGCCAACAAGTGTCTACTGAAGGTGGCTGGCTATGCTGCACAGCTGGAGCAGTACCAGAAAGCTATCGACATCTATGAGCAGGTGGGCTTCGCCTGGCTATCAGCTTCTGCCACCACCCCCTCTGCCCGCCCCACTCAGTCTCCACTCTCCCAGGCCACCCTCACCAAATGCTCTTCACCAGCAGCCTGTGCATGTCACCACCTTGTCCTAGATGGGTCCTGCCACTGCTCACAGGAGCTGCCTCCAGAGCTGGGTGTCCTCTCCAGAAAACTTGGGGCGGAGGGAGAAGAACTAGCAGAGCGGGGAAGTAGCAGGTGTCAAGTGCCCCTGGGGCACTGCTTGTGGGGAAGGCCGGGGTGTGGCCTGAAGAAAGGCAGGCAGCTGGCCCTGGCAGAAGGGTGTGCACAGCTTCTCATACTCCCACAACTGCCACCCCTCTGCCCACCAAGTGCCAATTTCCTGTATGGCTAGCAGTGGTGCCTCCTCCCCCACTAACTTGGGCTGCCTGCAAGGCCCACAGACACCTGGCTTCTCCTATTCCACCCACACTCACATTGTGCCCTGGGCAACTAGGTGACCCTGCTGAGCTGTCCCTGATCGCTGTCATCCTGAGGTCCCTGGACCTGCCCCTAGGATACAGGTTTATAGCTCCTAGCAGACTTTAGAGCTGCAGTGACCTTCACCCTTGAGTTGCCTGCCTGAGCTCATGGTGATATGTGGCTATAGGTAGGGACCAGTGCCATGGACAGTCCCCTCCTCAAGTACAGCGCCAAAGACTACTTCTTCAAGGCTGCCCTCTGCCACTTCTGCATCGATATGCTCAATGCCAAGGTGAGCCCACCCCAGCCAAGCCACCCCTGGAGCTGCCATTGTTTGTTACCAGGCCAGATCACTTCTTGGTATTAGAGGACAGTTTCTCCACTTGGCCCTTGTGCCTTGGTTAGAATGGAAGATGATTTGGCATTGGTGTTTTTCACCCTGGTGTCCCTGCCTAGAACTGGATGCTTTTGTGAGTTCCCAGCTTCTGGCTGGCTCCTTGCTGGCCTCTCCCCTCCATGGGTTACTGTTAAATCCTGACTGTCCCATCCAGTTGTATTGCAGAAGCTGCTGAGGCCAAGACACAGTTCCTGCTAGACCCTGAGATCCCTGGTGGCATGTCTTTAATTTTGGCTCTTGCTTCCTGGCAAGAGAGGTCAGGGATAGGGAGGTGGAAGGATCTGGAAACTGGATGTTGGATTTCAATCCTCTGGTGCTTCCTGATCCTCCTACTGGGGCTACATGGTGTCTGGCTGCCCCACAGTGCTCCCCACTTGTCTGAGGACAGCTGGCAGCTGTGCATTTGGGAAGGTGGAACAGTTTGCTGTTTTTACTTTTTGTGGTGGGGATGGAACTTGAGGCCTCATGCTTACTATGCAAGCGATCTTCTAGGGATGTGAGCCACATCCCTAGCCCTCACTGATGAAGAATTATGGTCTTCACCCTCCTACCTCCCACACCCTTAGCATTCCCAGTGTGTGTTTTCCCACTGTTAACCCACCCAAGGTCCTCAGAAGGATTCTGTGTGTGAAGGCCCAGCTGTAGGCCTGGCATGTGGGGTGGGCTCTTTTGTCTCCTTTCCCACCCCTGCCTGGGAAGCCTGCTCCCTGCCTGTAGCCTCTCTTGTAAGTTGGATTGAGTTGAGTTAGGGATGGTGCCATCAGTCATGAGTCAGGTGACCCTGGCAGGGCCTAGAGCACCAAATCAGAACTGCCAATGAATGTTTCCAGTGCCCTTAGCTTTTCTCACCCTCTCCATTGCTCAGCTTGCTGTTCAGAAGTATGAGGAGCTGTTCCCAGCCTTCTCTGATTCCCGGGAATGCAAACTGATGAAAGTGAGTGCTGATCCGGCGCCCTGACGTGGGGAGGAAATGTGCCTGGGTGCCTGCGTCTCAGCTGGGGGAACCACCAAAACTGTTCAGAAACATTTTCAAAGGGCTGTGTTTGGTTTGGTTTTCTCCTGCCATTCTGCTCTGTTTTCTACATGAGACAAGTTAATACAGTGACAGTAGAGGGAGCCTGGGGTGTCCCCCATCTGTCCCCTCCCCCCGCACAGCATCTGCTGGGTCCAGTTGACCCTGACCCTCTTTGCAGAAGCTGCTGGAAGCCCATGAGGAACAGAATGTGGACAGTTACACAGAATCGGTGAGTGGCAGGCGCAGGGGTTCTGCTGGTGGATCTTCTATGTGTTGTCATAAATGCTGCCCTCCTTGAACGCCAGTCCTGGCTGTTGTTTCCCTCCCTGTGGTTCACCCTGGAACGCTCTGTGTTTGCCCCACTTTATAGATAATGGCACGAAGGCTGAGGAGAGTCTGGTACTTGCCCCAATCCTTTGGGATTACAGTCCATCTCCACCCCCCAAATCAAGGTTCTCATAATTTCTCAGAGCCCCTGGGGGCAGCGAGGCTATCTAAACCCTTTCTCTACTCCTCAGCACCCAACTGTCTTGGAGGATCGGTTCCCACTCCCGCTCTGCTCTGAACATTCTGGAAAGCCGTTTGTTTCTAACTATGTCCTATCCTGGCTTTCTAGCCAGTACTTGTCACTGACATCTCTCACTGGGTGCCCCCAGTCATTTAGATATCCGAGGGAAGAGGTTAGACTGGCCATTTCCCCCCTGGTATAAGGATGGAAGAGGCAGTGTTTTCATGGCTTTAGGCCTCAATTCTACCCACAAAGCCAAGATGCTGGGAGGGACTTTTAAGCTACAAAATCTTTACTGCCAGCTCATGCTCCATGCTTTGCAGACCAAGAAGACAGGGTACCCTCTTGGAAACCTTGGAACTGGGGCCAGGGAGGGTGCCAGGAAGGAGTAGAGAGTGTCATGGATCACCCTCCCTGTGTTACAGGTGAAGGAATATGACTCCATCTCAAGGCTGGACCAGTGGCTCACCACCATGCTGCTGCGCATCAAGAAAACCATCCAGGGTGACGAGGAGGACCTGCGCTAGGCCTCCAGCCACTGCCTTCCACCCATCTGTCACTAGAGAGGTGGGGCCCAACACCTCCCACCAGGAGTTTGAAGGCTGAGTGGGTGCAACGCGGGCCACATCCTCCAGGGCACCAGGCAGGCTCTGCTGGCTGGATGATCACCCTGTGCCCATTGCATCCCTCACCCTGCCATTTATTTAAGCCCCCAAAGGTGTCCTCCTGCCCTGGAAACCACCTGGACAGAATCTCCAATACAGACATCTCTGTGTGTGGCAGGAACCTGGGGTCAAGCATCTGGTCCCATCTTCTTATCAGCTGTGTGCTAAGGCTTTTTTATCTTTCCTACCCTGTCCCCCAACAGAGATAAGACCACAGGTAGCTCTGAGACTTGCTCTTCCTGGCTGGTGGTGACTTCTACCCTTGGAGCCTTCCCCTGCCCCCTACAATAACAGCCTCTCAGGTTAGATCCAGCCCTGGAACTCAACAGGGTTGCCTGGGCCCTGCCCTATGCCTGCTTTTTTCCCTGCATCCAGGTCTGTCTATAGACCTGAAGCTGCAGCTGGCCCAAAAAGGACAATAAAACCTGCCACTTTTGCATGAGTCTCTTCTGGTGTCCCTTTTGCCTGTGTTGTCATTCCCCTCAGGCCCTGGCTGTCCTGTGGGGAGTTAGCAGTTTCTCCAGCTGAACTTCAGACTCCGTTAAAGAGCAGACTGGCATGCAGTCTGTAAGCTGTGGGTGGACCCTGATTGCTCTCCCTACCCCGCCAGGAGAGATGGCAGGAGCCTCATACCCACTCCACCCCCACATTGGGTTTGCCATGGCTGGGTCCTTCCCTTTGGGATTGCCCTGGCCAAAGCAGGACCAGTAGAAAATGTTGGCCTTCCAGACGTCCTGCTCTGCTCCTCTGTCCCTCCAGTGCCCCCACAGCTTCAGTCAGTTGATAACTTTGAGCGGTCCTCAGCTCTAGAGAAACCTGAGGCTGGAGACTGTCCGTTCATTGTCCACCATGAGCATTGCTAAGGAGACCTGTGAGAATCTGCTGTCTATTCCCAAGTCTGAGTCCCAGCCCTGCTCTGCTTCCAAACCGCCGACCATCTACAAGCCAGGGCCACATCCTGCTGCTCTGCTTAGACCGAAGTCGCCACCCTTGTGGTGTTTTAGAAGCTTCATAAGTGGCTAAGATAATACGTGAACATGGATTATAAATTGCCACTTGAGTCAGAAACAGCCTGATGAAAACAACCTGCACAGCTTGGAGAGATGGCTCAGTGGGTAAAGCCCTTAACGCAACAAGCATGAGGACCCAAGTTCAGATCCCCAGCACCCACGTTAAAAAGCATTGGCATAGCTGAGTATGGTGATGCACACCCTTAGTCCAAGCACCCAGGAGACAGAGGCAGGTGGACCTGTGTGAGTTCAAGGACAGCCTGGTCTATAGAATTGAGTTCCAAGACAGCCAGGGCTACACAGTAAAACCCTGTCTAAAAAACAACAAAAACACTGACATGACCACACGTACCTTTAACCCAGGAAGTTGGGGCACTGACAGGATTGCTGGGGCTTGGTAGCCAGAAGCATAGCATCAAGTTCAGCAAGACACCCTGTCTCAAAGGACTGTGAGTAATAGATCAAGATAACTGATATCCCATCTTCCCGTGTATGTGAACTGCACACAATGAATTCATTACATACTCATAGACACAAAACTTGAAAGGCCATGCCAGCCTTCACATCCCATTCACTCTGGATGATTCAGAGAACAGCTGCTGGGTGCACAGTACTAGGCCCGCCTGCCAGGAGCTCTTCACTAAACCAGGCATCTCGGGTGCTCCAGCTTCTCCAAATCCACACTACCTCTGAAGACTGCCCATATAAGGTCTCAGTACTAACAACATTGGCCAAGGGCCTACCACAGAGTTGGAGGTATCTAAATACATGTATGCACAGGTGCCATGGCCCTCTTGTGGGGGTTAAAGGACATTGTCAGTTAACCCTCTTTCCTTTTTGTTGAGGCAGGGTCTTTTTGTTTTGTTTTAAAACAAGGTCTCACTATGTAACTTTGGCTGTATACCAAGCTGGCCTCAACTCACAAAGATCTGCCTGCCTCCACGTCCTACATACTGGAATTAAAGATGTGGGCAAGTCAGGGTCTTTATGCTGCTGTGCTGAGTACTCCAAGCTAACTGGCCAATGAGCTTCCAGCTCTACCACCCCAAAGGAGTCCTGAGGTTACAGATGTGCACCCCCTTGTCTGGCTCTTTTTCAGTCTGGATTCCACACATTCAACTTGGGTTGTTGTGAGGCTTGCATCGCAAACACCTTTACCATCTGAGCCATCTTCCTGGCCCATAGTTGGCGGGGGGTTTTAAAACATGTTTACTGAGCCTGCTTTGTATCGGGCCATGTATTCCAGGTGCTGAGGTTTGATTGTGACAATGAAGTGGCAAATCCAGGCCTTGAAATTGGGAGCATCTGGCTTGCAACCCTTCCCCATCATTGAACACATCCCTGCTCTCCCTGAGCTTCAGGCTCATCCTCTGTAAAGCCTTTGCATAGTTCTGGTGAGGAATTTGTGACATCCAGGTGTAGTCTGAATGGTTCTGCAGACTGTCACTATGAATGTTCAATAATTTCATCTGCCATCGGGATGGATAGGTTAACTGATCTTTCACCTGGGATCAGAGTACACTTTACGCCCAGTGGTAGTGGCGCACGCCTTTAATCCCAGCACTTAGAGGCAGAAGCAGGTGGATCTCTGTGAGTTCAAGGCCAGCCTGATCTGCAAGAGCTAGTTCCAGGACAGGCTCCAAAGCTACACAGAGAAACCCTGTCTTGAAACAAACAAGAAAACAAAACTAAAGGTACGCTTTACTGTTTTAAAGGTGATATTGCTTAATATGAAGTTATAATTTATTTGGGTTTAATCCTAGCTGCTGCTTACTATCTGTGTGCTCTTAAGAATTTACTTACCTCACCGAGCATTGGTGGTGCACACTTTTAATCCCAGCATTCAAGAGGCAGAGGCAGGCAGATCTCTGTGAGTTCGAGGTCAGCCTGGTCTACAAGAGCTAGTTCCAGGACTAGGACTGTTGCACAGAGAAACCCTGTCTCAAGGAAAAAAACAACAACAAAAAGAATACCTTAGGGCCAGCTAGATGGCTCAGCAGGTAAAGGCACTTGCCACCAAGCTTGATTACCTGAGTTTGACACTTGGGACTCACATAATGGAGAGAACTGACTCCCACAGTTGTTCTCTGTTCACATGACATGGTACACGAATGGTAAAGATGAGTAAATAATAAGAGGACCCACTTTAGAAAGACGTATTTATGCTCTCAGCACTTAGCAGACAGAGGTAAGAAGATTGTCACAAGTTTGAGCCCAACCTGATCTGTAAATTACAGGTTCAGTCAGGGCTGTGAAGCAAGATCCTGTCTCTAAAAAGAAAAAAAGACAAGGTATGTCCTTCAGCCTCAGCTTGATTATGAGTTTTAATTAAATTGACAGATGGAATGTGCTTATACAAAAGGGTTATAATTAGGTTTTATTGTTCTTTTGTTCCGGTACTTTTTGTTGGAGAATGAGGATATTTTTAGGTGTGTGTGTGTGTGTGTGTGTGTGTGTGTGTGTGTGTGTGTGAGAGAGAGAGAGAGAGAGAGAGAGAGAGAGAGAGAGAGAGAGAGAGAGAGAGAGAGAGAGAGAGAGAGAGGTGGGGGGTGTCTCATGTAGGCAGGCTGGCCTGGAAACTACCTATATACTCAAAGCGGGCCTCAAACTCTATGTAGCAGAGGATGATCTTGAACTCCTGATCCATCTGCCTCCACTTTCCAAGTGCTGGAATCACATGCGTACACACACACACACACACACACACACACACACACACACACACACACCGTGATGATCATGGTGATTCTTATTCTATTTTCCACACCGCTTACAAAAAAAGGCCAGGAGCCGTTCCCTTCTCCCATGTCAAGTCCTAGAAGACCCTTTCCTTAGCTCTGAAAAGGGGCGAAAACAGAGCACGCAGGCGCAGTAAGACAACGCCTAGGAAGGAAGCGGAGCACCCGCTTAGGAGAGAGCAACGATGGCTGCTTTTTGACGTCATCAGTGTGCGCGAGTGGCGGTTCCCGGGCAGGTTGTGGAGCAACAAGCCAGCTGGGACTGACCACGGAAGGTCGGGATGGGGGAGGCGGCCGTGGCGGCGGGACCCTGTCCACTCCGCGAGGACAGCTTCACACGGTTCTCGTCGCAGAGTAACGTGTACGGGCTGGCAGGAGGAGCAGACGGGCGAGGGGAGTTGCTAGCCGCCACACTTAAAGGCAAAGTGCTCGGCTTCCGCTACCAAGACCTCCGACAGAAAATCAGGCCTGTGGCCAAAGAACTGCAATTCAACTACATCCCCGGTGCGTGGCGCTGTGGTGTAGGGGGCGGGACTGGAGTCTGGTGTTGCAGGGAGTCTAAGACTGTCTTTGGTCACTGTGATGCGAGGTCAGGGTTAAAGCTGGTAATCAAAAGCCGGGCGGTGGTGGCTCATGCCTTTAATCCCAGCACTCAGGAGGCAGAGACAGTCAGATCTCTGAGTTCGAGGCCAGTCTGGTCTACAGAGCAAATTTCAGGACAGCCAGGGCTACACAGAGTCACCCTGTCTCAAGAGAGAAAAATAAAAAGAAAGAGAAAAAAACTAAACTAAACCCTGGTAATCATTAGGTTCCGATACAGGGGTCGTCAGGGTCTGAAGTAATTAAGGTCTAGGATTTCGCAAACATAGAAGTTAACAGCGTGGTACCTGGTTAAGACTCCCGCAGACCAAAGGTTTTACTACAATGTAGGTAGTCAGTGTGATTCAGGAGTGATCGGTGAACTTTGAACTCTTCTCATAGTGGATGCTGAGATCGTCTCCATCGACACTTTCAACAAGTCACCCCCAAAGCGAGGGCTGGTTGTGGGCATCACATTTATAAAGGTACCTCGGCGCCCTCCACCTGTCCACACCCTCTTCCTTAGTCTCCCCCAAGTGCCCTGAATCTGCTCCAGATGCCTCTCACCTCCTCTACCTCCCCTGAGGGCAGTTTCCACCCCTAGGACTCAGGAGACAAGGGCAGTCCTTTTCTTAACATTTACTGTGACTATGAACCTGGCTCGGAATACAACCTGGACTCCATTGCAGGTGAGTAGAGCATTGGGGAGAGGGTGGACTGGGCTGGCAGGTGCGGCTGGGTTCAGCTTGTGTCCTTTCTGCAGAGAGCTGCCTGAATTTGGAACTCCAGTTCACCCCTTTCCAGCTGTGCCACGCAGAGTGAGTGACCGTGGGCACCCCTGCTTTCCGGCCTTCCTCTGAGGCTTTTGCCCTATCTGGAAGACAAAAGAGTTTTAACAGACTAAGGGTTGGGTGGAAACAGGTATTGTTAGGGGCCCAAGAAGTGAGGGGAAGTATAATCAAAAAGTGGGGTTTCATAGTTCGGTAGCAGATTGGAACCCATATACCCGCCATCACCAGTCTGGTTCTGATGGTGCTTTTTGGAGTAAATGCAGCCAAGATAACTAGGTAGCCACCACATTGTCACCTGTCAGGTGGCTCATTCCAGAGAGTTAATTGAGCATCTAGAACTCAACTCCAAAGGTTCTGGATCTCTACTTCCCAGACCTGGGATCATTCTCAAGAGTCAGAAGCACTGAGGTCTCCAGACTTAAAAGGTGCAGTTGAAGGTTGGGGATACAGCTCAGGCAGCTGAACACTTGCCTAGCACACACAAAACTCTGGGTTCCATCCCCAGCACTATATAAGCCAGTCATGGTCGGTGCATGCCTTTAGTTCCAGCATTCAGGGGATGGGGACAGAAGGATCAGAATTTTGTTCAAGGTCATCTTGGGCTGCATAATGAGTTTAAAGCTAGCCTGAGTTATACAGACCCTGTCTCAAAAAAAGATTCTACCAAACCCAGAAGCTCCTGAGAATCTGTAGACGGACTTGTAAGGAGGTAGACTACAGAACATCTAGAATCTTTAGGTTCCCGTTTAGAATCCCAGAGCATGTGGGTTCTACCCAGGACTTCAGAAATCCACTAGGATTGGCAACATTTTTTTGCAAGTTTTTTTTTTTCTGTCAAAGCCCAGTTAGTATCACAACTGCACAGTTCTGCCACTGGAGCAAACAAACAGCAGGACACTGTGGATGAATGGCTGGGGTTGTGCCAATAAAACTTTATTTACAAAAAGCACTCAATGGGTGGGGTGGATTTGGTCTTTAGGTCCTAGTGGCCAGATCTCTAGTCCAGCAAGTGAAAATTATAAAAATGAATCTTTTGGGGGGATAAGGGGGTACATGCATGTGCTTGTGGAAGTATGTACTGGTGTGCATGCATGTATGTGAATACCTTATCATGAATCAAAGCCTCAATGTGTAGCCCAGGCCAGCCTTGGACTTGAAATTCTCCTACCTCAGCCTTCCCAGTGCTGGGATTTCAGACAAGCATTATCCTGCCAGATTTGAAATCTACAAGATTCAAGATGCCAGGATTTGCATGATTCGAGATAGTCAGGGTAGAGATTTCTAACAGTTCTGGTCTACCAGAGGAGACAAGAAATAGGGCTTCAGAATCATGGGGTTCTAGAGGGAAGAGGTTTTCTGGTGGTATGGTTCTCTGTTGCTGTTTGTTTGCTGGGTTTTTGTTTTGTTTTGACAACATCTTTGTGCCCTGGCTGTCTTAGAACTCACTGTGTAGATCAGGATGGCTTGAACTCACAGAGATCCACCTGCCTCTGCCTTCTGAGTCCTGAGATAGATTCCTTTATATTTACTTGTTTGCAAGAGGGTCCCACAGCATGTGGGTGGAGGTCCGAGAACAGCCCTCGGGAGTCAGGGCTCTCTTTCCTCTTTGTGGTCCTGGGGTTCGAATCCAGGCCATCCCGAATGGTGGCAGTTGCCTTTACCCAATGAGCCATCTCATCGACCCTTGCCACCAGTGAGGTTTTGCAGACTCATTCTCGAGGACCCTCTCCTATTCCTGTAGTGAAACTTCTAGCAGTCGGGGGCTGTCAGCAGGCTCCCAGCACCTGCACTGGCTGCTCTGAGATCACAAGGGTCCGCGTACATAGTCTGCAGAGCGCTAGGTCATGCGGCTCTCAACTGAATCTCTGAATGGTAGGGTTATTGCCAGCAAAGGTTTTTGGTTTTTTGTTTTTTTAGTCAGTCTGGGTGTGGGAAGTACAGGTGGGAAGATCAGTTGTTCAAGGTCAGCTATAATTACACCATGAGTTCAGTACCAGCCTGGGGCACATGAAGCCCTATCTCAAAATAAATTGACAGTAGCATTTCTAAATCCTTGGAGGAATTCAACCCCACACAGGTCCCAGCACATTCTAAATTTCTCTGCTTTCAGAGTTCAGGTTGGGAGCCAACTGGAGACTGTCTTTCTCCTGAGCGGGAATGACCCAGCCATCCATCTCTACAAGGAGGTGAGGCGGGCAGGCTGGGCACAGGCCGGTAGGGAATCCCCACTGCGGTGGTGGCCTGTGTGCAGGAGCCTGATGACTCACTCAGAGCCTGGCTCTCGTTCCCCCAGAATGAGGAGCTACACCAGTTTGAGGAGCAGCCCGTGGAAAACCTCTTCCCAGAGCTCACGAACCTGACCAGTAGGTAGGAGGGGATCCTGCCCATTCACCCACTGTGCACCCAAACAAGGGACCAGGACACTGACTGCAGAGAAGCCAGATATAGAGCAGGCTGCCATCTAGTACAATACATAGTAGAGGCCATCTTGGAGAAACTAGGAAGCATCTTGGGGTGTCACTCAGTTGGTAGAATATTTACCTAGCGTGCTCAAAAGCCCTAGGTTCCATTGCATAACCAGGAGCACCATAAAATCCAGGCACAATAGTGCACACACAATAGTAACCTCAGCACTCAGGTGGTAGGGAAAGGAGGGTCAGGAGTTCAAATTCGTCCTTGACTGTATCATGACTTTGAAGCTAACTAGGTCTATGTGAGACCCTGTCTTTAAAAAAAAAAATGCAGCTAGGTAGCGTGTTCTCTGGTTGCAGCATGACCTCAAGATAATTGGTTAGAATGGGGTTCAGTGAGCATCTATGGTGGTGCCTAGCCCCCTAGTGCTCCTGGGAAGCAGAGATTGGGCTGGGGCTCTGGGCTGTCTACCTGTCTGTCCCCCCATCCATCATCCTCTCGCCAGTGTCCTGTGGCTCGATGTCCACAACCTGCCTGGCTCGTCTCGGCGGCTCACAGCTCTGGGCTGCCAGAGTGGCTATGTGCGTGTGGCTCACGTGGACCAGAAGAATCAAGGTGAGGGTCAGGCCTGGGGCGGGGACAAACCTAGGGATGGGGACAGGTCCCTGAGTGCCTCCCTGCTCTCCACGCAGAGATTTTACAGACATGGACAATCCTGCAGGATGGGCCCATCTCCCGTGTCATCGTGTTCCGCCTCCCCAGCCCCGATGGTGAGCTCTTTGCTCTCAGCCTGGAATCTGGAGAGTGGACTCTGCAGGCTCAGCTGTCCTCACCCTAAGAGCCCACACTCGTGCTCCCCCTGCGCCCCTCCAACCCATAAGCTGTGCCACAGATTGGACTCCGGTCATTTCTTTTAGCATCCAACCTCATTCTTCCCATTGTGTTCTTGCCTTGAACTTTGTCCCTACGTTCACCATTCCCTTAGTGGTCTAACCTTCATTTCTCATGTTATCTTACTCACCCCACCCCAGCCTTCTCACTCCCTGTGGACTAAAAACTCTTCTGTCAATCATGGCCTCACCCCATCCCCAAGTGCTAGTTTCTTCCTATTCCTTGATCTTGCTCTGTCCTATACTGACAGTCACCTTGACCTGCCCTGTGCCTTCTAAACAGGGCTCCCCCATCCTCACACTGTGGTCTCACCTTAGACTTCAACTCTAATCTAACCTTTGTCTCTCCTATTGTGTTCTAACATTAGCCTTTTTTGTATTTTTTAAATAGTCATCTAACACCTGTATAATGTCTGGCCACAGTCATTTTGTAGTCCAATCTCTAATCTTTGTCCTGAGGTCTAGCCTTTGTTCTTCACTACAGGAGGGAAAGGGATAAGGAAGAGCCTGTCCCCACAGGCTCTCCAACTCCTGTCTCTTTCCCTAGCAACCGAGGGCAGTCCACAGCAGGAAGGATACAGTCTGCTTGTTGCCAGCATGTTGGAGCCAGCAGTGGTATACTGGTAAGGGCACCTGAGGCTTCTGGTGTAGTTCAACCTCATATCTATGTGGTGTGGTCTAACCTTGTCAATCCTTTGGGGTGGTTAGGATCAGAAGTGCTGTGATCAGGGAAGAGGTGAGAGTGCTCACACCTGGATCTTGTGGAGAATTTGCTAAGGGTGGTTATGTCTTCCTACCCTTAGAGAGACCCATACCCCTGGCAGGCGCTCGGTTGTGAAGGCCTAGACATGTAGTCCTTGGCAATTTCCGTGGAGTCACTGCTCCCACCATCAAAATTGTGACATTGTAATGCTAAAATAGACAGTCAGCTCTGTGTGTGCTGGGGATGGGGGGCGGGGGGAGACAGCATCTCATGAAATCAAGGCTGCCCTCCAACTACACTGCTAAGAATGACTTTGAACTCTCGGTTTTCCTGCCTCTACCTCTGCTGGGATTGCAGGCATGCACCACCACACTGGATTAAACCCAGGGCTTCATTCATGCTACAGTCTACCAACTAAACTACGTCCCCAGCCCCCACACCCCCACTCTCCCACTCCACCTTCCCCTCACTCAAGTACAAGTATGTACACACACTGCCATCATCAGTGATGATGATGTGAGCTAGTTCCACCCAGCTCTGACACACTCTGGGTTGAGAGTGAAAATATCAATTCAAGTACAGAGTTCTCTGTACTCTCTAAGGCACCGAGCACTTAGGTGAGGGACCAGGGCACCTGTGTCTCCAGGAGCCACGATGGGGGGGTGGGGAGGTTTGCGCTCCTGGGAGCACAGTGGGACATCCAGGATGGGATCCACAGGGTGAACACGAGGCCATCCACTGGAGTGACAGGTTGGCCCTGTGTGGGGACTTCAAAGTTACTTACATTAAAACCAAGGTGCATGTCTGCAAAAATGTGGGTCTGGACCTCAGGGGAAGCCAGTTGGGCATCACCTACAGTCTGGAACCAAAGGGGCAGGGCCCTGCCGTATGACCTTCCTCTTACCCCCATATTGGGGACCCTCAGGGACCTTCTGAACCAGGGCCTGGAAGACCAACTTCTCCTGCCTAGCAGTGACCAGTTTGACAGTGTCCTCTGTGGCCTGGTCACTGACGTGGACCTAGATGGACAACCAGAAGTCCTGGTGGCCACCTATGGACAGGTGGGTCTTGAGAGGAGCCTGTCACTCATCTGTTCCTGCAGTGACCATCCTCAGCCTGCATGACCTTGACCCCTCTGCCCACAGGAGCTGCTCTGCTACAAGTACCACGGGCTGCCTGAGGCCAGCAGAGGCTTCCGCCTGCTCTGGCGAAGGACCTTTGCCAGCCCCCTGCTGGCCATGGCCCATGTGGACCTGACTGGGGATGGACTGCGGGAGCTGGCTGTGGTATCCCTGAAAGGGGTGCACATCCTCCAGGTACTAACCGTTATTCATTTATTTGTAGGGGAAAAGCTCTACCACTGAGCCCTACCTCCAGCCCCTCACTGGGGGATTCTAGGCAGGGGCTCTACCACTGAGCCACACCCCAGCCCCTCACTGGGGGATTCTAGGCAGGGGCTCTACCACTGAGCCACACCCCAGCCCCTCACTGGGGGATTCTAGGCAGGGGCTCTACCACTGAGCCACACCCCCAGCCCCTCACTGGGGGATTCTAGGCAGGTGTTTTACCGCTGAGATACACCCCAGCCCCTCACTGGGGAATTCTCAGCAGACACTCTTGTTGAGCCACACCCCTAGCTCTTGGTTTTTTGAGACAGGCTCTCACTCTCACCCAGGAAGGCCTTGAATTTACAATCCTCCTGCCTCAGCCCGTGGAGTATCTGAGCCTACAGACCTGCGCCATCTGGCCATGCTACATGCTTTATCCTTTACTCTCACCTGAGCACCATAGTCTCTAGATTTCTTCCAATACTGTTGTCAGTCATGCCTTACAGTGTCTCCCCCACCCCAAGGACCAGCCTCAGATCTGCCCATCACTGGGCTGGTCCTGGTCTCCTTCAGTTTACTAGGTGTCTGTTTGGATACAGCCTACCCTTTCCCCGCATAGCCTGCTTTCCCTTCCCATCTTCCCTTGGTAATGTGGTCTAGCCCCCAGACCACTGTTAAGTTTCTGATTTCTACATTGTGTGTGTGTGTGTGTATGTGTGTGTATAAGGCCATGGAGGCTTTCAGGTGTGTGTATGTACATGTGTGTGCGTGCATGCGCACACGTGTGTGTATATAAGGCTAGGGAGGATTTCCGGGGTGTGTGTGTCTGAGAGAGAGAGAGAGACCAAAAAGGATTTCAGGTGTCCCACTCTCCTCTCTCTTGTTCTCCTGAAATGGAATCTCTCGCTGGACCCTGAGCTAAGCCGGTAGGTAGCTCACAAGCCCCAGGGGGAGCTTCTCTGAGATCTAACCTCAACTTCTGCTTTCCACTTCTCTGTGGTCCTTGCTCTGTTGACCTCTCATTTGCTGCCAGCATCTCACCTTTGTCCTTCCCACTGTGGTCTAACCTCAGCTTCTCTGGAACCTCAGATAGCCTCTAATGTCCTTTGTCATTTTGCACCATCTGTCTCTTCCACCAGTTCCTTTTGCACCCCTCTCTCTCTCTCTGTTTATTTGTTTTTGTGCGTGGTACTTGGTGTCAAACCCACGGTGCTGTGGATCTGGGAGATTGAGTCATGCTGTGTAGCCAAGGTTAGTCCAAAACTCACAGCTGCTCATCACACTAGGCCCAGCGCTTCTGCTGATTTCCAATTTCAGCTCCCTCCACTTAGGTCTAAGCTTTGCCCCTTCCACAGGAAATTAATCCAAGCCCCTCCGCCATGTCTGGCCTCCACCCCCATCTGGGAGACCCTTTCTCAGTCAACACCCTGTGGTCTCCTCTCTGCCCTCCTGCTGTGGCTGAGCCTCTGGCCTCTCAGTGTGGTCTGATGTGTGCCCCTCTTCTGTCTCCACTTACCCTCCTTCTTTTGTTCCCACAGTACAGCCTGATCCAGGCCTCTGAGCTGGTCTTGACCCGGCTTCGTCGTCAAGTGGAGCAGAGGAAACATCAGCAGGGCTTTGGAGACAAAGTGGCTCCCAGGCCTAAGGAGCCCCTAGCCTCCTGAGCACTCCCCCTTCTTGGGCCTGGGCATCTGGTGTCTGCACTGATGCAGGGGAAGCATCTCAGAAAAGGACTGCTTCCCTGAGACTGCCCCGAGGCATGCTGGGAGTCCCTGAGCCACTCTGCTGTGTGTGTAACCCTAGCTGATTACCCCTCTCTGAGCTATTTGTAGAGGGACGGTCTCAGCAACCCCCTGCAGTCCCATCAGGTTTTGGTTCCCTAGTGACTGTTCATACATGCAGAGCAACAAAGCTGCCCTAGCTTCCTTGTTTCCTTTGTCTAGCAAGCATCTATTGAGCACCTACTGTATGCCAAGTTCTGCTGAATTCACTCCCAAAGAACTGAGGAGGGGAACTCTACAGAGAGAGTCCAAGATTAGACCCAGAGGAAAGGAGGGGGTGGGGTAGTTTGCAGTTTTGAGAGCTATGGAGCCTTTCTCTGCACTGGTGAAGTGAACTCGGGAAGTATAACGCCAGACAAATGCCACTGAGGCCACCCTGAGCAGAGGCTTTTGGGTTCATTGTCTCCACTAGGAAGAATCAGGAACCCCAGATGTAACATCGACGGTGAAGGGGACGTGAGAACTCAGACCAGGAAGGGTCTGTATCTCCAGTACGCAGTAAGGGATCTGCAGACTCCCTCAGCCCAGAGATAGAAGTGATCGTGTTACTGCTCTAATTGGGATGGGGTCTCAAAAGAGAAGTGATTAGACTCGGCAAGAGCTAAGGCTAGCTTCTAGCAGAATAGAATTGAGCATAGACTGTGGTGGGGAGTGTCAAAGTTAGACCAGTGTAGACAGAGATACCATACTGCGGTGGGTATTGGATACATCTCAGCTAAACAACCCAGGCGAGACAAGGGCAGTTATCACCCAAAGGTTCCATCAGAGTCTCCACCCCAGGGCTCAGAGGAAGGTAGCTCAGCAGAATTGTTGCCTCCCCAACCCCAGACCAGGAACAGAATTGGAGTCAATGGGGTTGGTGAGTTTCAGAGCAAATGAGGTTGAGGGTGGGGCTTGAGTGTGACGCCTGCTTCCTCAAAAGCACATGTGTTTGTGGTGTTGGGTAGGTACCAGTCGCTCCATCAGGAAGTCCACCTGTAAATCTGATTCACACACACATACACACATTGCAAAGGCGCAGCCTCCAGGTCTTAGAAGACCAGATACAGACTTCCCAGGCTCCAAGCTCTAGAAGCCAGGCCCAGGCGTGGGAAGCTGCAGGGAGCTGGAACTTCCCCCTCCTGGCAGCAGGCCCAAGAGTGTCCCGCCAGAGCTGGCAGTGGGCACAGGCTCCTCCTGGCAGGGGCAGCCTTCTTTCCTTGTTGCACCGTTTTGTGCCCAGCATCCAGCACCTGCCACCTTTCCTGTGGAGGGAGGGAGCCCGGAGAGGGATTGTGAGGGCGTATGATGCATGCGTTCTGATGTGTGTGTGTATGCACTTGCGGGTGTGTGTGTTTGCATGAGTGCAACTTGTTTTGTTCAACAACCTGTAGGCTTGGGAATTTGTCTTCTGAATCCTAGGACACTTGACTCAGGACTTTGCACTTTGACAGAGAAGTTGAGACAGGATCTCATGTAGCTCAGGCTGCCCTCTAGCGAAGGGTGACATTCAACCCCTGATCCTCCCACCACTGCCTCTTGATGGCTGAAATTGCAGGCATGCAACACCATGCCTAGTTTTTACAGTACTGAGGGCAGAACCCAGGGCTTGGTGCATGTTAGGCAAGCATTCTACCAACTGATCCACATCTTCAACCCCCACCCACAAATTGTTTTATTTTAGCTAGGTCTTGCTATGAGGATGGCTTGAAACACAATCATCCTCCTGCCTCAGCCTCCTGAGTGCTGGGATCAGATATATGTTTCATCATACTGGGTAGCCTTGATCCTTCCTTGTCCTCAGCCCAGAGGCAGTGGTTTAAGGATACAGAATCTGGAACCACACTCTTAATACCTGCTGCCTCGGTTTCCCCACCTTTGAAATGTTGAAATGGAGCTAGTGTTTACCTCTGAGGGTTGTGACAGTGTTTGGCGGTGTAGAGGCTTTGGGAGTGGTTCTCATGGTACCTGGGCACTTTGTGGCAGTTCTCTGCCTTCAGTGAGGTACCCTGAGCAGACTGAGCCTGCAAACTTGGAAGAGCTACCGCCCAACATTCCTGCCCCCCTTCCCCCAGGTCTGCCAGCCTGTGGCTATTTGTAGCGATGACTGCATCTCTGGGCCCTTGTATGGACGAGATGCTGCCCATGTGTGATGGGGGGGGGGCAGGGTTGACACAGGTGCATGCACTTGAGCCCTCCGTCGCTGTCCTTGGCTTCTAGTGCTGAACCCCGATACTGGGGCAACCTGCAGCCCCCACGGTCAGGCCTCTCCCCCGCCCCTGGCTCCCTTGGCCACGCCCCTTCCCGGGCTCTTCCCTCTTGCTCTCTTGCAAGGCCTCCTCCCAGCTCTGTGGCTCCACCCCCAGCTCCTATGGCCACGCCTCCTTCCAGTGGCTCCTCCCTCAGCAGTTTCCCTAACTGGAGCTCTGCCCCTCCCCCTCCCATAAGCCCTGCCCTCCACTGGCTCCTCCCTCTTTTTCTCCGGCCTCTCTTCTTCTGGTGGTCCTTTCCCCAACTCCCCTGTGCCCACCCTCTCTCCTCCTTCAGCTCCTCCCTCCTCCAGTCTGTCCCGGTCCTCAAACCCATAGCTACCCTGTCCCCACCTCATCCTTCCTTAATCTCCTCCCTTCCACATCCTGGTGGTCCTTTTGCCTGTTCACTTGTCCCAGCCCCTACCCTCAGCGGCTTTTTCCTCCTTCAATCTAGTCCCTCTTCTCCACTGATTTCCCCCCGCCCCCTAGCTCCTCTGTCCCCGCCCCCCACCTCCTCCCTCCGCCCCCTAGCTCCTCTGTCCCCGCCCCCTCCTCTACCTCTCCTGTCTAGTCCCCCTTCCCGGGGCTCCTCCCTCCGCCCCCTAGCTCCTCTGTCCCCGCCCCCTCCCCTGGGCTCCGCCCTCCTCCCAGCCCCTCCCCGGTTCCCCTCTTCGCATCCCCTCTCCTCCCTCCTCCCTGCTCTCCCTCAGTCCCTGGCTCCTCTTCCTCTTTCTCCCTCTCTTTCTCCGGTGGAGGCGCCCACCGCGGCGGCCCAGCGGGGACCGGCCCGGCCGCACGGCAGGTAAGAGCTCAACGCGGCCGCCCGGAGCCCCGGGGCTGCAGGAACCCTGGCTGCGCCGCATCTGTAAGTGCAGGGGCTTCCTGAGCCCTGGCTCCGAGTCCTAGCTGCCCAGCTTTCACTGTGCGCCATGTGTATGGTGTGTGTGTGTGTATGTCTGTCTGTCCGTTTCTGGGCACCTGGGTCTCTGTCTCTCCCCATTTCTCCCTCTGCCTGCAGCCAATTCACACCCACACACCTCTGTCTCCGCCCCTGATGCACGGGGACCTGAAGGAGGCTGATCCCCCGCAGTGTGGACTCCCCCGAAGGCCTGGAGTGCCCCCAAATCCTCCTCATCCCTTCTTAGCTCAGGTCTCCCCATTCTCCCAATCCTGACATTCTGAGGCTGGTCCTGCTTACAGCCTAACCAGTCCTTCTAAAGTCTGACTCCCATACCTCTCACTGTTTGTCCATTCATTCTTTGGACAACTCTGAGACACTTTTGTACTGCTGGGCACTGCTCTAAGGTCAGGCTAGACAGGTCCTTCCTACAGTCTCACTTCCATCCCTCCAGCTTCACAGTTGCGAGGCTGGGTGGGAAAGCAGACTTCCTGGGGGCTCAGAGGGACTCAGCCTGACGCTTTCCTTCCTTCATGAAGGTCTCTGGGGAAAGTGGGCGAGGTGCTGGCCAACACCTGGGCCAGAGCTGGAGTGAGCTTTTGCGCACCCACAAGGTCCCAGCCCTATGTGGCAGGCGTGTGGGAACTCCAGATGGCTTAAAAGATCACTGGGTTAGGAGCCCCACTCCTTAACATATTTCTGTTCCTCCTCTGACTTGGCCAAGTCCTTTCTCCCCCTCTACCAGCCTCAGTTTACCTGTCTGCAATTTGCAACCCTGTGTATGCTGTGTGGCTAATGGAGGGACAGACGGTGTGTGTGTGTTCTGAATTCTGTGTTCCTATTCTGCATTGCACCCCCCCCCCCTGCAGTCAGGATACACCCCAGGTCCTCACTCTGCTGTGGTTGCATTGAGGGGGAATTCTTCCCAGAATCCCCCAGAGGCAGGACAAGCAGGACAGGAGACTCACCACTAACCCACCAGGTTGGGGATACCACTG
Source organism: Microtus pennsylvanicus (assembly GCF_037038515.1). NCBI lineage: Eukaryota > Metazoa > Chordata > Mammalia > Rodentia > Cricetidae > Microtus > Microtus pennsylvanicus. Next base: position 144,781,118 of record NC_134579.1, on the reverse strand, counting down.
CCTCCGAGCCCTAAGATGTTACCACCTTCCCCGCCGGCTCCTCCTGGACTCAACCTGATCCTTTTGCCGCTGAGTCTACACCCAGATTAGCTTTCAAGGCCCAGAGGAGGAAGGCTGGGGCAGAAAGTGTGGCTGTCCAAGCCATAGACAGACAATGTTCAGGCCTCTTGTCCATGAGTTTCACAAATATTTATCTAGTGCTTTCTCTCCTGGGTCCCTCTTCCAAGACCCGGAGAGAGAGGAGGGAAATCTGGATGACAGCAAAAGGGATTGAATAGACTGGATGACCCCGCCCCTGGCAGGCAAACACTAGTCCACTGACCCTCGTCTTCCTGGATGACTTCCCAGGTTTTTCACCCTCCCCAAAAGCAGCAGTTAGATGTGACTAGATGGATTCTTGACTTTCTGGGTCTTCCCTTTTTCCCAAAAGCCAAAGAGGGAGGAGGGAGGAGCAAAGGGGAGTCTGCTTGGGATCCTAGTGGGTTCATAATTACGCCTGAGAGTTTGCTAATTAGGGGCTGCTAATTAAATATATCATTAGGGGCCTTGCCTGGGGGCCTAACTGTGCGGTGGCCCTTTAAAAGAGTCACCCCTCCCCCGCGCAGCACACACACACACACACACACACACACACACACACACACGCACACCACTCACTCCTTTTCGGGAAGTTCTGCCAACATGCTGCCTCCCTCCCCCAGAGAAGCCTGCTCCTGGTCTGTGGGTGTGAGCTGAGGGCAGGCTGTGGGTTAGACTTCCAGAGGAACTTTTCAGACTGCCACAGAAGGTGGAAATTCTTGGACACTTGAGGCTGGAGGAACCCCAAGCTGCTGGCTTAGGTGACAGCTCCTCTGGCCCGCCTTTTCTCTATAATAGGCAACTGTGTTACCATAGCAACATGAGGGCGGGCCTGGGAGCTCAGACCTTGGGCACCCTTCTGGGGAGAGCAGACGCTGGGTGACCTGCACAAATTGCCTCACTTCTCTGAGTCTTGATCCTGTACTTTGCGAACGGAGTGGAAGGCTTCTCCCCAAAGGCCAAGTGTGTCATCTTGGCAAGGATAGTCAGAGACGGTGACAACAATGAAGCCCAAGGCTCGAGGCCCCCAGGGAGAAACTTGCATGGTGTGTGCGAGGAACAGCAGAGGGTAAAATGGCTGGAACAGAGCAGGCAAGGGAGAGGCAAGGGAGGGGCCGCAGTCCTCTGCCCCTGGAGCTGTGGAGCCTTCTGAAAGGAGGATGGGTGGGAGCTCCTGGGTGCTTGTTATCAGTTCACCCTATGTACACGGTAGAAGGCAGAGGACTTTGCACAATCACTTCCCTCTTCACGCCTCTTCTGTGCCCATGGCACACTCACCACCACCCCCTCCCAAATCAATAAAATGTAATAAAAAATAAACACAGAAAGACAAAAATAGCCACTCAGACCCAGAACCTACCACAGCCAAGGGCCAAGCTGAAATGGCTAGAACTGCCCAGTGCACTCCTGAGCCCCAGCTCTGGACTCCCACAGAGACCTCATGGTGTTCTTTGTGCCTGGCGTCCTTCCCTCAGCCCCGTGTCTCAGGATCCGGTCCCTCTGTGTCATCGCCTCCCGCCACAGCTCCCACCCTGCGTACGGCAGTATACTACTCCACTGCTGTTTCTGCAGTTAATTGTTGAGGGACCTCTGGGTTGTTTCAAGGTTGGCCCTGTTATAGATAAAGCTGATGTGGACGTTCTCCTGGGGCCTTTTTGGTGAGACAGGCTTATAAGCCTGTCCTAGGAAGCGAGCTGCTGAATCATAGAGTATGTGATGGTTGGCTGCAGGCTCCCAAACTGTTTGGATTCAGTTATGTTTCTAGCATTTCATAAGGCCCCTCTGTCCTGGCATTCCTGTGTCTTTTCCTCCGGGCACCCATGTGATGATCTCTGTGTTTCCCTGAGTCTCCTTGTCTCCTGAGCTGGTTCACAGTTCACCCCTGTGTTGTGGCCTAACAAGCTGGGACTTTATTGTTTGACAGTGCTGGTGATGAAACCCAGGGCCTTCTGCATGCTAGGTAGGCGATCTATCAGTGAGTCCAATCCCAAGCCCCTCACTGAGGGATTCTAGGCAGGGGCTCTGCACCTGAGCCACACCCCAGCCCCTCACTGGGGGATTCTAGGCAGGGGCTCTGCACCTGAGCCACGCCCTCAGCCCACATGGGGCCGTTTGAGTGACAGGGAGATATCTGATCCACTCACTTTGATCTTCTGCTCCTTTCCTCAGGACTCTACCACCTCCATGGCTGCTTTGGCCTTGGTGGGGGTTGTGCTCCTCCTGGGGACACCCCACTGTTTGGGGGAGGCCACTCCAACCCCTTCCTTGCCACCTCCCCCTGCTAACGACAGTGATGCCAGCTCAGGCGGCTGCCAGGGTTCCTACCGCTGCCAGCCAGGGGTGCTGCTGCCTGTGTGGGAACCCGACGACCCATCGCTGGGAGACAAGGCCGCAAGGGCAGTGGTGTACTTTGTGGCCATGGTCTACATGTTCCTCGGTGTGTCCATCATTGCTGACCGCTTTATGGCGTCTATTGAGGTCATCACATCTAAGGAGAAGGAGATTACCATCACCAAGGCCAATGGGGAGACCAGTGTGGGCACCGTGCGCATCTGGAACGAAACAGTGTCCAACCTCACACTCATGGCCCTGGGCTCCTCGGCGCCTGAGATTCTGCTGTCTGTCATCGAGGTCTGTGGCCACAACTTCCAGGCGGGTGAACTGGGTCCCGGCACCATTGTGGGCAGCGCAGCCTTCAACATGTTTGTGGTCATTGCTGTGTGCGTGTATGTCATCCCTGCGGGCGAGAGCCGTAAGATCAAGCATCTGAGGGTCTTCTTTGTCACAGCCTCCTGGAGCATCTTTGCCTACGTCTGGCTTTATCTCATCCTAGCAGTTTTCTCCCCAGGTGTGGTCCAGGTGAGTAAAGACCAACACCCCAGGGGAGCTTGAAGGGTCTGTGAGTGCAAGTGCGTGTGTGTGTGTGTGTGTATGTGTGTGTGCGTGCGTGTGTGTGCGGTGTGTGTGCGGTGTGTGTGTGTGCGCGCGGTGTGTGTGTGCGTGTGTGTGTGCGCGCGGTGTGTGTGTGTGCGTGCGCGCAGTGTGTGTGTGCGTGTGCGCACGTGTGTGTGTGCGCGGTGTGTGTGTGTGTGCAGTGTGTGTGCGGGGTATGTGTGTGTGTGTGTGTGTGCGTGTGTGTCTGTGCGCGGTGTGTGTGTGTGCGGTGTGTGTGTGTGTGTGTGGACAGAACCACCAGATACAGCTGTGTCAGTCACTATTTGCACCAGAGGGCAAGTCAAAGATACAGGTGCACGGAGAGTGCTGTGCCCAGCCAGAAGGTATTTCCCAAAGCCTTGCGTGGGCTAACAGTGCCCAAGGTCCATGTAAGACAAGCCTCAGCTTGCCACATAGTTACCTGAGAGCACTTCTTTTGTATAATTTATTCCTGACTTTGCAATAAGACATCGCTATTTGCATAATTCACACTACACTTGCATAGGACAGCCCCTCCCCCGCCCCCTGTGTTCTGACAGCGCCAATCGATCTGAGTAACTTGGCACATTTACATAATATATCCACGGACCGGCATCTGCGGTACCCGCATCTGCATAGTTTATCTCTCTCCGTTGGGCCAGAGAGACGGGCAGTTTGCATGGCTCATTCATTATTCATCTTCAGTTCAGATTCAGTGTGGTTTATACTCCCATCCAATTGGCAGAGCCTCCGGCAGACGCTGGTGTCCACTTTGCATAATTTATTTCCACAACGAGACAAACTTGAAACTCACAGCTGCCTGGCTCACACCCAGATTCCCACAATTCTCCACCTCTTTCGTGTCCAGTGTCTTGACCTGCACCCCTGCCTGTCCTCAGCTTCCTTTACAACGTTTGGTTAATTTATTTCCCACAATTCTATGACAGCTGCCTCTATTTGCATAATTTATTCATGGGTCTGGCCTAATTCGTTCCCGCACATGCATAATTTATTTGTGGTACCCAAGGCTCACTCATTCACGCTGTGGGTGATCTGGTAACTCCTGTCACTTAATAGATCCTGCTCCAGACATAAAAATGCTTTAGGGTTGGCATCAAAGTGGAGACTGCAGGGATTTTCTGGGCACCAGGATTTATGCCTGTAATCCTAGCACTAGGAAACCTGAGGCAGGAGGATTGCTGTGAGTTCGAGTTCGGCCTGGGTAACACAGTGAGAACGCTGCAGAAAAACAAAAAGGGGGCGGAGATGTAGCTAAGGGGTGAAGTGTGTCCCTAGCCCTCATGAAGTCTTGGGTTCCATCCCCAGTACAGGAAGGAAGAAGAGAGGAAGGAAGAAGGAAAGGAGAGAGGGGAGGAAGGGAGGGAGGAAGAAAGAGAAAAAAGACACTACATAATCAAAGCCTCAGAGGGAGTTCACACCTAAACCGTGGCTGTAACACTGAGTTTCCTAGCATCCCTGGCAAAAAGTAGAGGATAGTGTATCAGTTTTCAGGTTCTCTTAAAAAGGACAGCATCCCGGCTTAGGGTCTGTGTGAGCATGTGAGATGTAGGCTTTCCTGCGCGCATGTGTGCAGGCACAGAGGTCAATGTCGGGACCTTCCTCCACTGCTCTTCACCTTATTCTGTGAGTCAGGGTCTCTTTCTGCACCTGGACATCACTGTTTGGCTAGATTTGCTGGCTCTTGAGCTCAGGCGTCCTGCCTCCACCTTCCCAGCACTGGAGTTCTGAGGTTCAACTCGGGTCCTCAGGCCTGCATGGCAAGCCTGCTACCGATGGAGTCACCTCTCAAGCCCTCAAAGTGGTTTTTTGAGAGGGAGATGTATATATTGAGAGCTGTGAAGAAGGAATTTTAGACACTGTAGGTGAGAGGTGGGGAGGGCAGCGTGGAGGAGACGCAAGAGCTAATCGTGACCTAGAGGGAGAGGAAAGCTGGAGGATGGCAGAGTGGTGGCCAGGGTCCCTCCAGGAGCGTCAAGGAGACCGGGTTCCAGTTAAGATCAGCCTGGCTCTAGAAATCCCCACAATTGTTACGTGACTTCAGGCAAAGCCCATATCCCTTCTGGGTGGTTTTCACATCTGAACTATGAAAAGGGGATGTCCTGGGTCACCATAGAAAAAGAGGCTTGGGGCTGGGTGGTGCATGCCTTTAATCCCAACACTCAGGAGGCAGAAACTGGAGGATCCCTGTGAGTTTGAGACCAGCCTGGTCTACACAGTGAGTTTCAGGACAGACTCCAAAGCTACACAGAGAAACCCTGTCTTGAAAACCCATAAAAAAAAGAAGGAAGGAAGGAAGGAAGGAAGGAAGGAAGGAAGGAAGGAAGGAAAAGAGACTTGGATCATAGACCCTGAAGCCAAGTACCTGGGTTCAAATCCAACCTCTGCTAAAACCCTCTATGACCTTGGACAAGTTCCTTCGTACATGGGTCTTTCCAGTACTGAGTTCCTAGGTCTGCTGTAAGGATAACTTAAATCATTCTGTGAAGGTCAGGCCTTGAATGGGTGTGCCTGGAACAGAGTAAATGGAGCTCTGCATCCCATAAATGAAGCTGTTGACACAACTGGCTTCTCGAAAAGTCAGTACTGAGTATACACTGAGAGGCTGGGATGCTCCCACAGAGCCAAATAGAAGTGTGTGCCGCTCAGAGGGGCCTCACATGGACCTGTGTGGATGAGTAAGCTGGGCTAAAGAAAGAAAAAAACCAGACACCATTCCATCGAGAGGCAGAGGAGCCTCAAAATGAAACATAAATGTGATTTATGTCTGCAAAATCTCAAGGGAAAATAGAAAACAAACCAGGGTTGAGCATGCATACCTGTGATCCCAACACTTAGGAAGATCAGGAGTTCAAAAGGAGCCTGGGCTACGTGAGATCTTGACTCAAAAAAGAAAAAGAAAAGGAACAAACAAAAGTCAGAATTGAACTCTGTGCTCCAGTGATCATAAATAGCATCTTCAGGGACAGGAGTACCTTGTGTTCTGAAGGGACGTGGGCCTATTCCTTATGGTGTGGGACTGTCCCTCGGCTTTCTTGAAACCAGCAAGTTGAGATCACACCCCTCCTCCCCAACTATGATGACACCTGGGGTTTCTCATACCCCCTCTCAAGGGCACCCCTTCTCCTAGGGGTTGACTAGACAGGGCCTTGGTCCCAAGGTGGCCACCTCGTCACACCTGTTCACAGTGGCACCTCTAAAAGGTGAGAACCTTCCAGAAGAACCTTTTATTTACACTCAGGGAGGGAAATGAAGTGGGAAAGGCTGGGGTTTTCTGCTGATTAATGGAAAAACTCCAGCCAGGGAAGTGGGGTGGCATGCGTGAGCATTCTGCCTAGCTTTTGCCCCAGAAGAGCTGTGAGGTCTCAGAGCCATCAGGAGACACAGCAACTATGGGGGTGGGAAACCGGGTCCTAAAAGATCATTTTCCAGGACTGGCAAGATGGTTCAGTGGATAAAGGCACTTGTTACATAGCCTGAGCAACTCCTGAAAGTTTCCCCACCTTCACCCATCCCCCACTTCACAATAGATAAATTATTTTGTGTGTGAGTGTGTTTTTTTCTTAAAGTCCTCTTTCTCAGACACATTTGTAAGTAACTTGTGAGGCCACCTGATCTGAAATACTCTCCCATCTTTTCTTCTCTCCCTTTAATGAGAAAGACAGCATATGAAAATTTATGCGAAAACCTTCAGGGCTGGAGAGATGGCTTAGCACTGAAAGTGCTGGCTGCTCTTTCAGAGGACCCAACTTGGGTTCCCAGTGCCCAAGTCTGTGGTTCACAACTGCCTGTAAATCCAGTTCCATGGGATTTGATGCCGTTTTCTGGCCTCCTTAGGCAACTGCGCAGGCGTACTCTCTCTCTCAATTAAAAATAAACTTTTAGGGGGGCTGGAGAGATGGCTCAGTGGTTAAGAGCACTGGCTGCTCTTCCAGAGGTCCTGAGTTCAATTCTGAGCAACCACATGGTGGTTCACAACCAACTGTAATGAGATCTGGTGCTCTCTTCTGGCCTGCAGGCATACATGCAAGCAGAACAGTGTATACATAATGAATGAATGAATAAATTTTATTTATTTTTTTGAATAAATAAATTAAAAAAATAAACCTTTAAAAACTAGGACGAAGCTGGGCAGTGGTGCACATCTTTAATCCCAGCACTCAGGAGGCAGAGAGGTGGATCTCAGTGAGTTCGAGGCCAGCCTGCTCTACAGAGCGAGTTCCAGGACAGCCAGAGCTACACAGGGAAACCCTGTCTAGAAATACACACACACGCACGCACGCACACACACACACACACACACACAGATCTTCACACCTAGCTGGCAAGTGTTGCTGGATATTGCCGTGTGTGTCCAGACGACAGACAGGCTGAGCCTGTGTCCTCAGTCAGCCCCAGATCATTGGACTAGTGATGGTAGTGAACAGAAAACACTTCTATTGCTTATTTTCTTTTCTTCTTTCCTACTGGAGATTGAGCCTGCGGCCTTCATATGCTAGGCAGGTGCCCTGCTACTGAGCCACGTTCTCAGCCCTTCAGTGGTAGATTCCAGGCAAACCCTCTACCACAAAGCCATTTTATTTATTTATTTTTATTTGTATGAGTGCCTTGCTGCATGTTTGTCTGTACACCACCCATGTGCCTGCTGCCTTCGGAGACTAGAAGAGGGAGCTAACTCCCTAGAAGTGGAACTAAGGATGGTTGCAGAGCTCCCTGGGGTGCTGAGAGCTGAACCTGGGTCCTCTGAAAGAACAGCCACCGAGCCATCTTTCCTGCTCTGTCCATCTCTTTCTTAAAACTTAAAAACAAAAATATTTTTGAGGGGATGGAGAGATGTTTCAGGGGCTAACACTGGCTGCTCTTCCAGAGGTCCTGAGTTCAATTCCCAGCAACCACACAGTGACTCACAACCATCTGCAGTGAGATCTGATGTCCTCTTCTGGCCTGTAGGCATACTTGCAGGCAGAACACTGTACATAATAAATAAATAAATTTTTAAAAATATTTTTGAAAGCCAGATAGGTGGTGCATGCCTTTAATCCCAGCACTCTGGAGGCAGAGGAACTCTGTGAATTCTAAGCCAGCTTGGTCTACAGAGTGAGAACTTTTTGAGACAAGGTCTTACTATGTAGCCCTGGCTGGTCTTCAGTTTGCAGAGATCAGCCTGGCTCTGCCTCCCCAGAGCTAAAGGCGTGCACCATTACACCTGGCTAAACCCATTTATCTTTTTTATTTATTTTTTTTGAGACAGGGTTTCTCTGTAGCTTGGCAGCCTGTCCTGGAAATAGCTATTGTAGACCAGGCTGGGCTCGAACTCTTTTAAAACTTTTAAAACCCTTTTAAAACTTGGTGTTTATTTGTAGGAGACAAATGGGTACCAGGGTAGAAGGCAGAGGACAACTTGAAAGAATTGGTTCTGTCTTTGTGCTATATGGGTCCAGGGAGTAAACCTCCGGGTATCAAGTTTGAAAAAGATTTCATACATTTCCCAGGCTAGCCTAGAACTCGCTATCTTCCTGCCTCAGCCTCCCACGTTGCTACAATCACCAAATTGTGCCACTGTGACCAGATGATTTTACGTCTTGAGCGTTCCTCATGCACCAGGGGCTGGCGACGCTGAGTGTTGGGGGCACATAAGTCAGCTCCAGCTTAGAGGTGGCCCTCATTTTCTGCCCCACGGTTGCTGGATTCTTCAGAGCTGTTTCTCACCTGCCATGCATGGTGCAGCTTCTCAGGAATGAAAAGTAAACAAGAGCTACAGAAATGAGCCCTGAGAGTCAGCCCTGCCCCTCAGAGCTACTCACGCTCTGAGGATGGAAGAGTCCAGCCAGGGCTGTGGTTACCATAGGTATGGGGAGACGGAGGGATAGTGGTGCCCCGAAAGCGGGCCTTCCAGATGAGGAGAGACATAGAAAGGGAGAGGGAGGAAGAGATGCAGGCTCTGACCCTGAGAAGCCAGGACTACAAGTGGGAACATCTATCACTTGGTGGTGGCTAAGAATGTCTCAGAGTCTCGCGCACACAGCGAGGCATAGCACTCAGCAGGTAGATGGATTAGAAGACCCGGAGTGAGCCGGGCAAAGAGCACGCATGCACACGGTGCCATTTGGAGAGGCACACTTCCTGCAAGGACAAAGGAGGAAAACTTTAAAGACTCTTCAAGGGTGTCTACAAAAAAAAAAGATTTAAAAAAAGACATAGAGACAAGGAGACCTAGGTAACAAGCTCAAATGAAAGGGAGGAAGGGAGATTAAAAACACCAGCTGGGGAGGGACAGAGAGGAGAGGCAGCCAGGGAGGCAGAGGTGGAGAGTTAAGCAGGTTGAAGATGGCATGATGAGGGGGAAGGGGGAGAAAGTAAAGGAAGAGAGGAGGAATCACCAACAGGGACATAGACGTGTGCTTGAGCGGGGAGTGGGGAAATGGATGGATGGGTGTGAATGCTTGAGTTGGTAGATGAATGGGTGTGTGGATAAAGGAAGGTTATGCAGGTAGATGGGTGTGTGAATGGTGGGTGTTTGGGTAGAAGGAAGATGGATGAGTTGGAGGATGGCTGGGTGTCTAGATGAAGGATGGATGGATGGGAGAGATGGATGGATAGGTGTGTGGATGTGTGGGTGGATACATGCATACATGGATGGATGGATGGATGGATGGATGGATGGATGGATGGATGGATGGGAGGGATGGATAGGTGGGTGGATGGATAGGTGTGTGGATGTGTGGGTGGATACATGCATACATGGATGGATGGATGGATGGATGGATGGATGGATGGATGGATGGGAGGGATGGATAGGTGGGTGGATGTGTGGGTGGATACATGCATGGATGGATGCATGCATGCATGTGTGAATGGGATGGATGGGTGCAAGGATAGACAGGTGGACACATGGGTGGATGGAAGACAGATGGACGGTGGATGTTCTGTTAGTTAGGGTTTCTATTGCTGTGATAAAACCCCATAACTAAAAACAGCTTGGAAGAGGAAGGGGTTATTACATTTACTGTCTTAAGCTGGGCGATGGTGGCACACGCCTTTAATCCCAGCACTCGGGAGGCAGAGGCAGGTGGATCTCTGTGAGTTCGAGACCAGCCTGGTCTACAGAGCTAGTTCAAGGACAGGCTCCAAAGCCACAGAGAAACCCTGTCTCGAAAAAAAAAAAAAAATTTACTGTCTTAGTTACTGTTCTCCTGCTGTGAAGAGACACCATGACCAAGGAAGCTCTTATAAAAGGAAGCATTTAAATGGGAGCTTGCTTTCGGTCTCAGAGGGTGAGTTCATTGTCAGCACTGCAGGAAGTAGACAGACATGGCACTGTAGCAGTAGCTGAGAGTTTTACATCCTGATCTGAAGGCAGGGGTGGAGGGAGACTGGGTCTGATGTAGGCATTTGAAATCTCAAAGTCCACCCCCAGTGACCCACTTCTCCAATGAGGCCACACCTACTCCAACAAAACCATACCTCCTAATCTTTACCTAAACAGTTCCACTAACTGGGAGCTAAACATTCAAACATATGAGCCTATGGGGGACATTCTCCATCATGCTTATACTTCCAAATCACAGCCCATCATCAAAGGAAGTCAAGGCAGGAGCTGGTGCAGAGAGTATGGAGGGGTGCTGCTTCCTGGCTTGCTCTCTCTGGCTTGCTCAGTTTGTTTCCTTATATACCCCAAGACCACCTACCCAGAAGTAGCTGTAGCTGTCCCCACAATGGGCTTAGATCATCCCACATCAACCACTGATTAAGAAAATGAATGAAAGGCTTGTCCGTAGGCAATCTGACTGACTGAGGGCATCTTCTCAATTGAGGTTTCCTCTTTCCAAAAGACTCCGTGTCAAGTTGATATAGAACTAGCTAACACGGGGGGGGGGGAGGTGATGAATAGGTGGGTGGATGTGTAGGTGACACATGGATGGATGGATGGATGGATGGATGGATGGATGGATGGATGGATGGACACATGGATAGATGAATGGAGAATGAATAGGATAATTGGATGGATGAATGGATAGTTGAGTGGTTGTGTGGGTGGACACATGAATAGATGGATGCATAGGTGGGTGAGTGGATGGATGGATGGACAGATGGGAATGGTGGATAGGTGTGCAGACACACGGACAGATAAATGGAGGATGGATGGATGGATGGATGGATAGCTGGCTGACGGGATGGATGGGTGGATGGGTGAGTGGGTGTAAATATGGATAGATGGGATGAATGGACAGGTTGGTGGATGTGTGGGTGGACACATGGAGGATGGATGCCTAGATACATATATGGATGGGATGGTTGGATGCATAGGATAGGTGGGTGGATGTGTGGGTGGGTGGATATGGATAGATGGATGGATGAATAAATAGGTGGGTAGACACATGGATGGATGTGATAGATATGTGTGGAGAAACGTGAGCACAGAAAAAAATAGTGAACAGAGATGAACAGGAGAGAGACAGCATATAGAGTGCTCACTGCCTGCCACCCGCAGGTGTGGGAGGCTCTGCTGACACTGGTCTTCTTCCCGGTGTGCGTGGTGTTCGCCTGGATGGCGGACAAGCGACTGCTCTTCTACAAGTACGTGTACAAGCGCTACCGCACCGACCCTCGCAGTGGGATCATCATCGGGGCAGAGGGCGACCCGCCCAAGAGCATCGAGCTGGATGGTACGTTCGTGGGCACCGAGGTCCCAGGTGAGCTGGGTGTGCTGGGCACGGGTCCTGCTGAGGCACGTGAGTTGGACGCCAGCCGGCGCGAGGTCATCCAGATTCTTAAGGACCTGAAGCAGAAGCACCCAGACAAGGACCTAGAGCAGCTGGTGGGCATCGCCAAGTACTACGCACTGCTGCACCAACAGAAGAGCCGCGCCTTCTACCGCATCCAAGCCACGCGGCTGATGACGGGCGCGGGCAACGTGCTTCGAAGACATGCTGCAGATGCAGCCCGCAGGCCCGGGGCCAACGATGGCGCAGCCGACGACGAGGATGACGGCGCCAGTCGCATCTTCTTTGAGCCCAGCCTCTACCACTGCCTGGAGAACTGCGGGTCCGTGCTGCTGTCCGTGGCCTGCCAGGGCGGTGAGGGCAACAGCACCTTCTATGTGGACTACCGCACAGAGGACGGCTCTGCCAAGGCGGGGTCAGACTATGAGTACAGGTGAGTCCCGGTACACAGAAGTCTCAGGTCCACATGAGTTAGGACCCAGGTCAAGGTGAGTCCTGGTCCAGATGACTCTCAGGCCCAAGTGGATCCTGAATGCAGTTGTGCCCTGGGCCCACGTAGGTCCCAACTATAGGTGTGTTCCAGGGCCAGGCAAGTCCAGGTATAGGTGGGTCCTTGGCAAGTCACATGAGAAGGTAGGAGATATGGTACCCCCTTCAGCTGAGCCTCAGGAATGCCTCTTGTGTCTCCTTTCCCTACTATATACAGATCCATAGCATCCGTGTATGAATTCATTCACTCAATTCATTCATTCATTTATGATCCAGTCATCATTCATTCTTTCACTCCACTGAGCCACACCCCCAACCCCTCACTGGGGGATTCTAGGCAGAGGCTCTACCACTGAGCCACACTCAAACTCTAGTATGGGAGGATGGCCTCCCTGCTGCTTAAATACATTTACAGAGTACTTATCACATATGCCGTTATAGGTGAAGTGTTGATGGAGCCACATCACACTGCTTCCCACCTTGCCCCAGTTACCTGAGGTTCTTGGCATGCAGGCACACATGTGTAAGCCCGCAACTTTATCAAGTTCTTGGCCACCTGAAGGACATGTATTGGTCATGTCACAATTTTCCTGCTCCCCAAATGTACCAGACACCGTTCTGGAGAAGACAAAGATGCCTTTGAGATTTTCCCTTCAACATTTACAAGTTATCTATACCTCTTATTTCCAGACTATGTTGGGTTTTGTCTTTGTTTTTATTTTGTTTATTTGTTTGTTTAAAACAGGGTTTCTCTGTGTAGCCCCGGCTGTCCTAGAACTTGCTCTGTAGACCAGGCTGGCCTCAAACTCAGAGATCCGCCTGCCTCTGCCTCCTGAGTGGTGGGATTAAAGGCGTGCGCCATCACCTCCCAGCTTGCTGTTTTGTTCTGATTTATTTTATTTTATTAAATTTAGCGGAGTGGATATGGTGAATCTCCAGGACCTGCTTGTATTTCCCACAGTCCCCATGGCATCCTTTGGCATGTCCTCTTCCCTCTCCTCCCATGAATCCAAAAGCACACATGGCACTTGACTGCCATACCTCAACAGCTCCCTTCATTCCGCATGTTTCCCAGACTTCCCGCGACTTTTGTGTCCCCATTTCGCTTCTCCCATTTGCATGTGGATGAGTGAGTGGTGTATGCATATGTGCATATATGAATGTGTTTCGGTGCATCTGTGTAGGGTGCATGTGGTGTCGGGAGTCATCCTTGATTCCTCCTCCACCTCATTCATGAGGCAAGCTCTCATTAAACTCGGAATTCGACTAGTCTCTCTCACCAGGCTGCTGCAGGGATCCTGGTTCCACCTTCTGAGGACGGAATTCCCTGCTGGCCATCATGCCTGCTTGGCATTTATGGGGTGTCCTCACGCCTGTGCAGCCAGCGTGTTTGCCACTGAGCTTCCTCCCCCTGCCCACTCCCTAGGGCAGTTGAAGCTAGGCCGGGTCCTAGAACCATCTGCAATTTTTGTTTGTTTGGGTTTTTCACAACAGAGTTTCTCTGTGTAGCTTTGGAGCCTGTCCTGGAACTTGCTCTGTAGACCAGGCTGGCCTGGAACTCACAGAGATCTGCCTGCCTCTGCCTCCTGAGTGCTGGGTCTGTGCACCACCACTGTCTGGCCCATCTGCAATTTGAGTTTGCCTCATATTTCCTCCGAAAGAGATGGAGTTGTGTGCACTTCCTGCCTTCCGCTGGAGGTCAGGGAAGGGGAACTTGTATCTTGGTGCACTTTACAGGCACACAATGCCTGTTCCTTTGTTGCTGGTTGTTCCAGTTTGACAAAGATGCAGCTATTTCCATGACCTCCTACCCCCTTAGTTGGATTTTCAAATGTCTTGTTTAGAATCCCCAGTCTTCTGTTGCTCAGCCTGGTCTGGAGCTGTCTATATAATCCAGGGTGCTCCTGAACACCTCCTCCTCCTGCCTCTCCTGAGTGGTAGCATCACAGGCATGTACCACTACACCTGGTTCATGCAGTCCTGGGGATCGAACCTAGGGCGCCACGACTGCCAGGCAAGCGCTCTACTGACTGAGCCACAGTCGTAGCTTGTAGAATTCCATGATTCTAATGTTATTGTGCAAATTCACTAGATAATTTGTTTTATTTTCCTTGAGACCACCACGACTTCAAACTGCAAGCTTCAAACTGGTGATCCTCCTGCCTCCATCTCCCAAGTGCTAAGATTACAGCTGTGAACTACCTCATCCAGCTAAATTTCACTGAGTACTTGTGTATGAACTCAGCGTCCCACCTCAAACAATGAGATACCTGCCTGCTGCTATTAGCTTTATCATACATTGAGACACTGAGGTTGGAGATCACCCAACTGGCTCTATGACTGAGCTGAGTTCACAGCTGGTTGGCTCAGTTGGCTGGGAGCCACCAAGCCCAGTGTCTGTCAAGCAAGGGTTGCAGTAACAGGGAGCCCCTGCCCCTCTGTTCCTGATCTTGCCAATTAGTTCTAGGACACTGGATTCCCTGTGTTCCTCCCACAGGACCAGGTTACTCCTGGGGAACCTTTATATAAAGCTGGTCATAGTAATGGTGGCTACCACTTTTCAGGCCCAGAGCCCCAATCCAGGGTGGTACTGAGGCCCTCATCTGAAGGGCTCAGGATCCATTATCATCTCTCTCAGTCTGCATGGTGTGTAACATACCCATAGAGCACTTGTGTAGAATCCCCGGGGGGCTGGGGTATGGCTGCACCACCATGCTCAGCTTCTGAGGTTTTATGTTTGCTTGTTTGTTTTGCTTTTCTTTAATTTTTAGGTTACATTTTTAAAGTTGTTTTTGTGTGATTTTATATGTATGAGTCCTTTGCCTGCATGGATGTCCGCATACTCTGTGTGTGCTTCGTGCCCGCGGAAGTCAAAAGAGGGCGTCAGGTCACCTAGTACTGGAGTTATAAAGTTATGAGTCACCGTGTGTGTACTGGGATTCAAACTCAGGTTCTCTGGAAGAGCAGTCAGTGCCCTTAACCACTGATCCAGCCCCTAATTTATTTATAAATACATTTATTTGTATCTGTGTACATGCTATGTGTATGCATACCTAGAGGTCAGAGGACGGTTTATGGCTGGAGCTAGTGTTCTCCTTCCCACTTAACCATCTTGCCCAGCCCTGTTTTTATTATTTACTTGTCTGTTTATTGTAATCAGAGGGAAAACAAGGTCTATTCCAAAGTCCCCAAATCCCTGCTATTCAGCTTTTGGTACCAGCACCACCCACAGCCCCTAGAGCCAGTTACAAATACAGAACCTAGAAGCTGAGGGGGCTCTGCATCTCTGCATCGCACTCCCACCTCAGCAGGTGCTAAGGCGACCTGAAGGCTGAGTAGGACCCTAAAACCCATCCTCCGGGCTGGAGAGATGACTCTGGGGTTAAAAGCACTGGCTGCTCCTCCACAGGACCCGAATTTGAGTACCAATACCCATGCAGGGAGGCGCACAACCGCCAACCTCCAGCCCCAGGGGATCTTCTGGCCTCTGCGGGCACTGCACACACACGTGCGCACAACAGGGGTGGCACCCTCTGGTTCTCTTCTGCAGCGAGGGCACGCTGGTGTTCAAGCCCGGAGAGACGCAGAAGGAGCTGCGCATCGGCATCATCGACGACGACATCTTCGAGGAGGACGAGCACTTCTTCGTGCGGCTGCTGAACCTGCGTGTGGGCGATGCTCAGGGCATGTTTGAGCCCGACGGCGGCGGGCGGCCCAAGGGGCGGCTAGTGGCGCCGCTGCTGGCCACCGTCACCATCCTGGACGACGACCACGCAGGCATCTTCTCCTTCCAGGACCGCCTGCTGCACGTGAGCGAATGCATGGGCACCGTGGACGTGCGCGTAGTGCGCAGCTCAGGCGCCCGCGGTACTGTGCGCCTTCCTTACCGCACAGTGGATGGCACGGCTCGGGGCGGCGGCGTGCACTACGAGGACGCTTGTGGCGAGCTGGAGTTCGGCGATGACGAGACCATGTGAGCGCGGGTGGGAGAGAGTCAAAGCCTGAGGGAGGGGCGGGCGGGCCTGAAGAAGGGCCCTGGCTGAGAGTGGGGTGGGGGCAGGCTAAACCTGACCTGAAGAACAGCTCTAAACTGGGCCGCCATGGTGGTGCAGGCCTGTAGCCCGAGGAAGGAGGATCTCTGTGAGTTCGAAACCAGCCTGGTCTACATAGCGAGTTCCAGGATAGGCACCAAAGCTACAGAGAAGCCTTGTCTCGGGGGGTGGTCTCGAAAACAAATAAACAAAAAAGAACAGCCCTGACAGGCAATGGGATGGGGCCAAGGTGAGGCGGGGAGGGTGCTGAGGAATGGCAACCTTAGCTTGGTACTGAAGGACTACTGTAGGCAGGGTGTGGGAAGTAGTTTTTACTGGAGATCGGTTGAGCCAATACGAATGGGTTCTGAGAAATGGCCCTGGCTGGAGGAGGGGCTAAGGTGGGCAGGTCCTGAGAAACGGACTTGACTGGGAGGTAATGCGGGACAGTGTAGATGGAGTGGGAATAGGGAGTGAAGGGTAAGGGGTTTTCTAGAATTTCGTGGGGCTGTGCAGAGAAAGGGAACCTTACTGGGTCAAGGGGTGAAACCCAAGCTCAGGTGGATAGAGACAAGAAAGGGTCTTGACTGTGGGAGGGGCCGCGCAGGTACAAAGTTTGATGGGGCCGAGGATTACAACCTGAAAAAGGATTATGGCTGATCTATGAATGGGAGGAGACGGGGGGGGGGCGGGGGGGGGAGAAAGTCTGAGAATGGGCGGGGTCTGGGTGGACCTTGGTAGGGAGATTCAATTGGGCTGGGGAAGCAAAGAGGGGCCTCGAGGGAAGAGGATCTTTAGAAAGGGGCGTACTTGTGTGGGGGCGTGGCCTACTGGGGCCAAGCTAGAGAAAGGGTCTTGGCTGAGTTGAGAGGACGTGATCGAGTGGCGGGCGGGGCCTTAGGTGCGAGGGGATCTGAGGTGAGGCTTGAGAAATCCCGGAAAAAATCTGGGAAACAGTGGGAGACCCGGGGATCAGGGAAGAGACACAGGATTCCGGGGGCCTAGGGCACGGGATTCTTAATATTGGTAGGTGCCTGGGCGCATCTTATGCCCAGTAGACGCGCAGACAGGGCATTGCAAACTCTGCGCCCTGGCATCGCCTCAAAGTCCCTGGAGGCCCGAGCTCACCTCCCCCGCGCCTGCCCGGCGCAGCTACCGCCGCTCCTCCGCGCCCGCCGCCCCCGCAGCGGCTGGCTCCCTCCTCCTGCCACCCACGCGCTCCCTCCAGCCTTGGAGCTTCCGCCTCGCCTTCATCTGGCTGGTGACGGCTCTCCATCCCTGGACCTCTGACCTCTCGGGCCATGGCTCTCTGGGATCCTGGCGTCGTCAGTCTCTCACTCTCTGCCTCGGGTTATGCTTTAGTCATAGGCCCTGCACAGCTGTCCACATTTCTCTTTGGGCCTGGGGGAAGGGTCATGTGACAGCTGCTTGGAGTGACCAACTCTATCGTCATCCCTAGCCTCATCTCCCCAAATTCAAGAGGCAGAAAGAATGACAGAGTTATTGGTTCTGGTCCTTCTGATTGTCTAACCCACTTCCTTCCTGCTGCTGCAATCCCATGGGCCTTTCCTCCCCCACACGGCTTCCCCAGCCTGGGACACCCCCTGTCCTCCCCCATCTCCCGCCTCCTCCCAAGCTTCCAGCTGTGGCTACAGGAGACAAGAGAACAGGAGGCTAATTAGCGTTTAGGGAAACACATCCTTCCTCTGACGGGCAGGCGCTAATTAGAGGAGCTTTGAAGCAACCAGGCTGGTGTGGAGGCCTGGGTAGGATCAACACAGACACTGGAAGAGTCAGAGACTTAACAGGAAGACACAAGAAGGAAGCAGAGAGACAAAAGGCAAAGTGTAGGAAGAGACCCAGACCCGGAGAACCAGGGTCATTGAGAAACAAGGGGAGTCGAGGAACAAGGGAGTCGAGAAGGCAGAGAGACTGGAATCTTAGAGGAATGAGGGCTGGAGGGCTGGGAACTGAGAGAGAGTGGCTGGGGAGGAAGGCTGTTTCCTAAGATCTCAGGAGTCTCTCCTGGGTTGCCTGTCAGAGCAGATTTGACATACCAAGCATCAGTTGTGTGCTAGCGGTTTGTGGGGTACTAGGAGAGCACACGACAAAGTATGTGCCACCGAGTCAGCGCGTCCGACTTTGAGAAGCCCAGTGTGTCTTGGGAGACCTCCTCACCCGACCCCCACTCCCCGATGTGGTGTTTCAGCACCGCGGACAGCGCCTAGCCCGCTCCTGCTGCTTGGGCTGCCTCTGTACCGTTGAAATCCAACTGGGTTTGATGTTGCTTGCCTGTAATCCCAGCAGGTGAAGCTGGAGACTGAAGGACAACCTGGGCTACAGTGAAGAAACTTGTTTTACAGACAGCTGAGGATGTCGCCCAGTTAGTAGTAGCATCTCTGGGTTCCAATCTCAGTAGCAAGGTAGCCCCACATCTTTAATGCCAACAGTCAGGAGGTGCAGAAGTAAGGCAAGGTGTTCAAATTAACCTTTGTCTGTACTTCAATTTTGAGTTTTTATTTATTTGTTAGTGTATGCATGGTGTCTGTTGAGGTGTGCTTGCAGTAGCCTACATATGGACATGTAGAGAACAACTTTGGGGAGTCCCTTTTCTCCTTCAACCTTTTACACGGGTTCTATGGATCAAGTACAGGCCATCAGGATTTCAAGGCAAGTGCCTCTACCCACTGAGCCATCTTGCCAGCCCTTCACATAGAATTTGAGGCCAAGCTGGGCTCCATGAGACCTTGTCTCAAATAAATAATTTGCAAACCCAGAGAGTGGAGGTGGGTGTCTGTCCCTACGTGACAGTGTCTCTGTGTGCTGTGTGAGTTCACTTGAGGAGATGTGTTTATTGAATTATCGCCTGATTAGGACTCTTCTGCCTGATTGTGTTAACTTTATTTCATTTGGGCACCACTGAGAGACAAAGACAAAGAGGAAAGAATAGTCAGAAAAGGGCCAAGAGAGGAGAGAGACAGAAGCAGAGAGATGATGGTGGACAGAGAGACTGACGTGCAGAGGAATATATGCAGGCAGCAGGTAGCATCAAGAGAGGAGTCTAAGTCTGGAATGATGTCACATGCCTGCCATCTGAGAATTTTAGAGGCAAGAAGTTAGTGAATTTCAAGCCAGTGTGGGCTATCTAGTGTGTTCCAGGCCAGCCTGAGCTACATAGTGACACAGTGTCTCACAAAACCAAAAAGGAATTAAATAACAAAAGAGCAAGATCCATAGAGGTGCATTAGGAGGGTCCCACGGGGTGACAGTGTTTGTCTCGGGCTGTGCTGGGGGTGTATCTCAAACGAACAGGCATCTGTTCTCTGAGATCATGCGCTGCAGGGGGATGGCTGTGTGGATGGCTGTGCGTGTGGGCGGGTGACTGGTGGAGCTTCCTCTATTGGTGACTGCGTGGGTGGGGTGTTTGTGTGGCTGGGATCTGGGGCCAGGCCTTATGGGGCTGGCTACATACACCGTTCCTCTAGCCAAGAGTTGCTGGCACCCAATCTGTGAGCATCCCTTGCTGTGGGGCTTGGAGATTGCAAGGAGGGGTAGGAGGTATGTGGATTCAGTGCCTTAAGGGGACAGGTAACGTTGGGCTATTCCCTGCCTCACCCTGGTAACCATGGGAACAGAGAACCTGAATGGGGGGAGAAACTGGGCACATTAGGCTGATTTTCCAAATGTGGTCAGGATGGAGGGCGGGAAGCTGCGAATATTTTGTACTGATAGATTTCACTAGTTCTTCCCTTTCCTCCCTCCCTTCCTCTCTTTCTTCATTCCTTTTTCCTTCTTTTCTTTCTGTAGCTCAGACTGGATTTGATCTCATGGTAATCCCCCTTGCCTCAAACTCTCAAGTGGTTGGGATTACAGATCCAGCTTTTGGGGTTTTTTTTCTGTGCACATGTGTGTATGCACGTGTAAGTGTGCTCATATGTGTAGAGGGCAGAGGACAGCTTCAAGTGTCATCCTCAGAGGCACAGCCACCTCTTTTGTAACAAATCTCATTGGTCCAGAGCTCACAATTTAGGCTAGGCTGGCTGGCCTTTCTTCACCCCCACAGACATGCCACCCTGCCGGGCTTTCTTACATGGGTGCTGGGCATCGCCCCGGTTCCTCATGCTGTCATAGTGAGTGCTTTATCAACTGAGCCATCTTCCCAGCTCCTCCCAGGGCCCAGCTTCATTCACACATGTTACTTAAGTCTTCAGGGTTAGGATTGTCTCCAACAAATGGGGACAAAGTCATGACTCTGCCCTGGGATGGTTGCTTTTTGATAGAGCCCCTCCTAAATTCCACCAAGGGCCAATAGATCATCCTGAGGTGGCTTCAGGGTGGGAGGGACTTTATGCTTTCTGCCTGGCCTTCCCCAGGAAGACCCTTCAGGTCAAGATAGTGGATGACGAAGAGTATGAGAAGAAGGACAACTTCTTCATCGAGCTCGGCCAGCCCCAGTGGCTTAAGAGGGGCATCTCAGGTGAGGGGCGAAGAGGTGGCTATGGGAGAAATAGGGGCCCCAGGGTTGGGGGCCCCCGGGGGACTCGCGAGCCTGAGCTTTGAGGAGAAGCGACTCTCTCATTGTTGTCCCTGTCTCTGTCTCTCCCCAGCTCTGCTACTCAACCAAGGTGAGTGAAGGGACCTCTGGGTGCGGAGGGGAGGACCACCGGAGCCACAGGGGTGGGCTTGGGGCAGCTTGGAGGTGAGAGGTGGATTCGGGATTGGAGCCAGCTGAGACTGGGAAGGGAGGGAGCTGTGGAGTTCAGGATGACATTTATAATCAAAGTTGGAAGAAATTGAGTTATGAAATCAGATCTGAGCTTGTGGCATGGTCTGTATGAATAAGGTTTGGCATTGGTTGGGATAGGGGTGGGGTGGGTTTGGGTAAGATTCATCTTCCCACTGGGTCAAGGCAAGAATTGAAATAGAGGTTGTTGTTAGGGGTTGAGATGGGATTAGATTGGAACTAGAGTCAGTGTTTATGCAAAAACTGAGGCTGGGGGCTGGAGAGAGGGTTCTGCTGTTAAAAGCACTTGCTGTTCTCCCAGAGGACTCAAGTTCAGCTCTAGCACCAATGCTGATGCTGGGTTGCTTCTAACCACCTGTAACTCCAGCTCCAGGGTACCTGACGCCCCCTCCTGGTCTCCTTAGACAGCTGCAGGCATACAAGTGCACAAGCATGTGCAAACACATACACACATGCACACACACATACACACATACATACACAATACACGCACACACACATACACATGCATGCACGCACACACACATACCTGCGCGCACACACATACATGCGCACACACATATGCATGCATGCACACACATACACACATACGTGCACACACATACATGCACATACACATACATACACACACATGCACACATGCACACATGCACACGCACATACACACATACGCACAGATACACACATATGCACACACACATACACGCATGCACACACATACACACACACACTTTTAGAAATTTAAAGCTGAAGTTGGAATTTGAGGACTTTGCATTAGAAATGGGGTCAGGGAGGCTGAGGACCACTCAGTCAGTGGAGTGCCTGCTCAGGATACACAAAGCCTTTGGTCCCATCCCCAGCACTGGGGTGAGGAAGGCCTGTAATCCCTGCACTTGGGAGATGAAGGCAGGAGAATCAGAAGCTCGAGGCCATCCCCAACAATGTGGAGAGTTTGAGTCCAGACTGGGCTATGAAAACAAAACAAAAACTAAACTAAACTAAACTAAAACAAACAAACAAAAAGGACAGATTTGGTAAACCAAGCCTTTAATCCCAGCACTTGGAAGGGAGGCAGAGGCAGGCAGATCTCTATGATCGCAGGACAGCCAGGGACACATAACAGCCTGTCTCAAAACTGCTGACCTCACCGCACCCCCAAAATTGGTGTCAAGTTTAGAAGTTGGGGGTCAGAGTTGAGGTTAGAGCCTGTAGCTTGGATATAGTGACAGTTTAGACGAGAGATCTACATTGTAGCTAGCATATAGTTAGGGTTAGCCTGGGACTACGATGCCTTGAGAAGTCATGCAGCTTCTGTAACAAACTAGCCTAACAATGCCTGTTTGCTACAATAAGTAGCAAATTCTTGCTGCGTGACTTTGTTGCTTAGGCAAAGTTTGTGAGCAGGGGTTTTCTTTTCTGATGTGGCCTTTCCATCCTGTGCCTCCACCTGCCATTGAACTTTGTTTTGTGTTGTCTCTGGACCCCTGCTGCCACCAGGCAAAAGAGCAAGAAAATCCCCAGGATCACAGGGGAGGTCCTGGAGGCCCACCACTCCATCACTTCTCCCATCCCCATTCTATTGGCTCTAATTCAATCACATGGCCATGCCCAGCTGCAAGGAATGTTGGGAAATGTAGTCTACCTATTTGCCCACAGACTTGGGTGTAGCTGTTTCTACCACAAAGCTACGTCTGTTGCTAGCGATGTTGTCCAGGAGTGGAACTGGGAATGAGGCGTAGGGCTGGGTACAGGGTGCAGGACTAGAGTGTGTTGTTAGAGCTGCCTTTGGGACCAGGCTTAACTCAGTCATCCTATGAGGTAGATACGATCACTGTACCCATCAGATGTAGAAAATATGAAGCAAGAAGCTAAGGCACTGCCTGAGATCACACAGCCTCCACCATGTGAACCCAGAGTCCACTACTATAACTTCATGGGCTGAGGGAACAGGTGGTCAGAGGGAGCTGGAGGAGTTCACTGATGTCCCAGAGAGAGCAGATAATGAAGTTTTTACCAACTCTGTTAGGCATGGCTCCCGGATATTTAACTTCCACCCCTCATGCTGCAGGAGATGGGGACAGGAAGCTGACTGCCGAGGAGGAGGAGGCTCGGAGAATAGCAGAGATGGGCAAGCCAGTTCTTGGGGAGAACTGTCGTCTCGAGGTCATCATTGAAGAGTCTTACGACTTTAAGGTGATCTGCCTTCCCTAGAGCCTGTCCTGAGTTATGTCGGGGAAGGGTGCAGCTCAAGAAAGGAAGGGCATGCCAACCTTGGGAACCACGATGGGAGAGGGCGGTCTCTGGGCAGTCTCCAGGGCCAGCTTCAGCACTGTGGACAGCACAGAACTCCCTTTCTGGACTGGGCATGTGGGTGTAATTTCAAGCCCCAGAGCCCCCCTCCCCATCACACCACCCTGGGGGCGCTCAAGGGTAGCAGCTCCTCCTCCCTTCACTTTCTCTTCCCTCAGAACACGGTGGATAAACTCATAAAGAAAACAAACCTGGCCTTGGTGATTGGGACTCATTCATGGAGGGAGCAGTTTTTAGAGGCAGTTACGGTGAGCGCAGGTAAGTTAAGGGGGCAGTGAGAGCCAAGGGAGGTGATGGAGAGACAAAGACACAAAGGTACACGGGGCCGGGAGGGGATGGAGAAGACGGATGGGGATCAGCTGACAGGCAGAGAGCAAGCATCCCCTCCCACCGCGGAGGGCCAGAGATGGAGAGTCAGATGAAAACAGAAAGGAGAAAGTTGAGAACACTGTGCAGTGGTCCCAGCTGCTGGGGGGCTCACAGCTGGAAGGCTCAGCTTTGAGTTCCACTCGAGATGGGGGGGGCAGTCCGGGTTTTACCCTAGTAGCATCAGGAAGTTAGAAGATGGGTGAAATGGCACCGGGCCTCCCCCAGACAGCC
Source organism: Microtus pennsylvanicus (assembly GCF_037038515.1). Lineage (NCBI taxonomy): Eukaryota > Metazoa > Chordata > Mammalia > Rodentia > Cricetidae > Microtus > Microtus pennsylvanicus. The sequence goes on along the minus strand of NC_134579.1, from coordinate 144,757,212 downwards.
CTGGGCTCCTCTGTTGCCATGGAGACAGTCACCAGGGCTCCTCGTTCTTTCCCACCTGCTGTGGTCCTCACCCTTCTTAGCTCTCCCGCGGACCCGCAGCGCCCTCGTGTGGTCAGAGGCACAGTGCGACTGGCTCCACAGACCTAATCTTGGAAATTCACTCCAGGACCTTTGCGACACAGATGGGGAAACTGAAGTTCAGATAAAGGACACAGTGGCCTAAAGTTTCCTAAAGAATTTATAATGCTACCTGGGGCTACAATTCAGGGCTTCCTCCCATACATAGTATCAGGTTTCCTTCGGGGTGGCCTCAACTGGAGGAACTAATAGGTAATGAATTATAGCTAAAGAAAATGTCGCAGAGAAGATGGCTCAGTAAGTAAAGGCGATTGCTGCCAAGTCTGACAATCTAAGTTCGATTTCCGGGATTTATGTGTTAGGAGAGAACTGACTTCTACAAGTTTTCCTTTTATTCTCCCACCACCACACACACAATTATCAGACAAATAAATAAATGTAAAAAAGAAACTGTTTAGTGCAATTCAAAGTCAGGACTGTGGAGATATGAGGTCAACCTAGAGAGGCCCATACAGTTGGCACAGCCCTCTGAAGCCAGAACTTTAAATGTCTCTGAGGGAGATGGAGAAATAGCTGGAACAGCACTGTCCCCGTCCCCATGGAGTTCACAGCACAGTGGAGAAGATAGACATGTCAAAAAAAAAAAAAACGGTGACAAGCCAGGGGGTGACAGAGGTAGGAGGAGAGACCTTCCAAGAATCCTGACCCAGCCTGAGGTAACGGAAAGGCTTCCTAAAGGGACCATGCTAAAGCCTTGACTGGGGACAGTGGTGTACAAGGAGGGGAGGACAGTATGGCCCTCCTGGGTAGAGGGAGCAACAAGAATGGAAGCCTTTGAGTGTTTGGAGATGGTCATTTAACTTGGGGTATGAGGAAGGGGTTGGTCACAAGACCCGAGAGCAACAGAGTCTGGGCAGGAGAGCAGTAGTGAGCCACAGGGCCATCTGGGGCAGAGAAGAAGCCTTGAGTCCCCGTCCCCTGCCTGTGCCTGTCTGCACTGGCCGTAGCTGTCTCAGCACTTTACAGTTCAGGTACCAGGAATTCAGCAGAAAGCCCAGTCACAAGGGACCGATGCTCCCTATGGACTAGTTCATTTCATTTGTTTATTTGCATGTTTATTGAGACAAGGTCTCATTATGGTTGGCCTGGAACTCTTCCTGGAGACCAGGCTGGCCAGGAACACGCAGATATACTCTGCTTCTGTCTCCCAAGTGCTGAGACTAAATGCACACCCCATCATGCTGGGATCTGGCTCCTGTTTTGCCTTCCCATCCTCAGCTTTTGCCCTCTTGGTTGCTGAATGGCTGCTGCACCTCCAGGTATCAAGTCCTAGCAGGAACAAAAAGAAATTAGGGGGCCAGAAAGGGCAGGGTGTATGCTGAGTTTCCAGTTTTCTGTTTCTAATTCCATTTTGCTTGTGGTTGATGCTAAAAGTTTGGTTCTTACAGAACCAAGAAACCACAAAACCCACTTGGATAAGTATAAATTCAAGAATTTCTTTCTTTGGCAAGCCTGTGGTTAAGTAAGTCAGAAAAGACAGAACAGCGGGATGTGACTGGAGTCCTCCAGCCGGGTGGGGGGAAGCACACTATGCCCCCACCACCGCAGGTGTCCTGTTTCTTAGAGAAAAAGTCTGGGGACTTGTAGCCGGCCCTGGCAGGCGGTTTCAGGATTCGGCAGCTGGCTTAGCCTCGCTGCGCCACCATGCCTCCCTGCCCACTGCCTGCTGGCCACTGGCCACTTCCCTTATCAGCATCCTTCCAGCTATAATACTTGGCACACAAGAGCCTGCTCCTTTTTTCACTCATCGCCTCCTGCTTATCAGCTCAGGATGAGGAGGGTTCCAAATACTTCAGTGCTTTTCAAATCACACAAATCACTGGGTGCTAAAAGCCAATCAGGTCACACAGTAAGGGATAGGTTGGACCTTTCTACAAAGCTCAGAAAGTAAACACGTACAGGGCGCCCCTGTACCAAGGGAGTTAGGGCATTTCAGAACCTCTTTTGTCTCCCGGGGGGGGGGGTGTCCCGCTGTTGCAAGGGATTATGGGAAAGAATGTATTTTATAGCATTGCTAGAAGTGGGAGATTCTGGGAGAGAGTATATTTTTATCCGAGGACGTGGCTGTTGCTAACCTCAAGGGATTCTGGGAGCTTGGCTAATTTTAGCTGGGTGGTTGTCTCTGTCTTGCTCCTGGAGACTCTGGGAAAGCCAGTGTGTTTAGCCGACTGTGGAATCTTGGCATTTGTTTGGCTGGTGGTGCTGGGGATGGAACTCAGAACCTCTCACATGCTAGGCAGGCATTCTACCTCTGAGCCGAAGCCCTGCGTCACTGAATGACTCCTCCCAAAAGTGATTATTTCAAGCTGTACAAATGACTGTCCATGGCTGCGAGGACTTTGGGGGAAATGACTATTTTTAGCTAGAGACATGGTCATCTCTAGCAGCCAGGGTTTGTGAGACACTGAGTGCTTTTAGCAAGGGATATATGGTCTCCTCTAGTTTGGGGAGTCCTGGAAAAGTAAATGGATTTATCTGTGCCCAACAGTCCTTGGCTGCAATGAATGCCGGGAAAGTAAGTATTTTTATCTGTATGCAACTCTCTTAGCTGCAAGGGATTCTGGAAAGTAAGTGTGTTCACCGGTTTACCTGTTCCCAACAAGGCTAGGGAAGCTGGGAAAGTAAGTATATTTACCTGGATTCAACATTCTCAGCTGCAAGGGATTTGGGGAAACTGAATTTACTGAGGCCCAACATTTATTCTTTTAGCTGAAATCTAAGAAAGCAAATAAGCTTCCCTCAGTCCAATACTCTCAGCTGCTAGGAACTCTGGGAAGTTACATTTACCTGGGCTCAAAACTCTCTTAGCTGCAAGGGATTCTGAGAAAATAAATATATTCCTCTCAGACCAACATTCTTTTAGTTACAAGGCATGCTGGGAAAGCAATTCATTCGGAACTGTCTGGAAGTCTAATACAATGGAGCTGGGTCATGTGCCCACAGGAGATGAGGAGGAAGAAGAGGATGGGTCTCGGGAGGAGCGGCTGCCATCCTGCTTTGACTATGTGATGCACTTCCTGACGGTATTCTGGAAGGTTCTGTTCGCTTGCGTTCCTCCCACGGAGTACTGCCACGGCTGGGCCTGCTTCGGTGTCTGCATCCTGGTTATTGGTCTACTCACCGCGCTCATAGGAGATCTGGCCTCCCACTTTGGGTGCACCGTGGGCCTTAAGGACTCAGTCAACGCCGTGGTCTTCGTGGCCCTGGGCACCTCTATCCCTGGTAATCCCGGGAGGCGGCCCTTCCGGAAAATAGGAGAGGGCCAGGGAGGGGTCCTGTGGGTGCAATGTGTGGGCTGACCCTGCCCCGGAACAAGCAGGGCAGAGTCACAGGGGACTAATATGACAGGAAGTGGTAGGAAGCAGACATGGGTTCCTTAGGAAGAAGGGGAGGCCTCCATAGGGTTTGGAGTCCAGGGTTCCTGGAAAACCTCACAAAATTCATTGTTGGGGGTGGATCCTTAGAGACAGGTCCTCCCCAGATGATTTCACAGACCGTGTGGTAGGTGGGGAGAACCAGGCAATGATTCTCAGAGGTAGGTGTGTGTAGATCTGAGAGCAGCCTAAGTCTTTTCTTCTTCCACCGTGTGAGCTTCAGGGATCAGGCTCAGATCATCAAGCCTGATGCAAGTGCATTTACCCACTGAGCCATCCAGCCTGCCCAACACCCGGTCTTTTACATGAGCACTGGGGTCCAAGTTTGGGTTCTCATGCTATACCCTGGGAACCATCTCGACCGCTCATTGTTGTGGTTTTTGTAGTGGGTCTCAGATAGCCCAGTCTGGTCTCAAAATCACTTTGTAGAACAGTTGGCCTTAAACCTCCGAGAACTTGGATGGCAGGCACGTGCCACCACACCTCGTTTGTTGTTGTTGTTGTGTTTTGGGGTTTTTTTGAGATAGGTCCTTAATCTATAGTCTCAGTTCCCTGGATTTGGCTAGGTAGCCCAGGCTGGCCCCAAACTCACGGTGCTCCTCTTGCTTAAGCCTCCCAAGAGCTAGGACTACAGGTGTGCACACCATCCTGACTGAATCTCTGAGTGAGATGTGGGTAGAGTCTGCTCAGTGAGGATGAACATGCCACAGAAATGGGGCTGTGCAGTGTCCTGTGTCCTGTTGGAAGGCCGAGGCCACAATCAAACCAACCCGAGCAAACCTGGGGGAGGAAGGCAACCTCTAGGCAAGATGGGAGAGACTTTGTTCCTTCATCAGCAGAGATTCACATGTGGGGCAAACAGCTGTTTCCAGAGCCAGTCTGTTGGGGAGGGGGCTGGGCCCTCAAAAATTGAAAAGTGGACCCCCTTAGGATAGCGCAATGCCAGCCTCACAGGACGATGAAAGTAGGGAATGAAGCCTCCTGCATGCAGACAGATCCCGCAGGAAGTAGGTGAGGGCCCGGGGAGCGGTAAGAAACCCCTCTTTACGCCTGTGTCTTGTCCTTGTAGACACGTTCGCCAGCAAGGTGGCCGCGCTGCAGGACCAGTGCGCGGACGCGTCCATCGGCAATGTGACTGGTTCCAACGCCGTGAACGTGTTCCTGGGGCTAGGTGTGGCCTGGTCAGTGGCTGCGGTGTACTGGGCGGTGCAGGGCCGCCCCTTCGAGGTGCGTACAGGCACGCTGGCCTTCTCGGTCACACTCTTCACCGTCTTCGCCTTCGTGGGCATCGCAGTGCTGTTGTACCGGCGCCGGCCACACATCGGTGGCGAGCTGGGTGGTCCGCGGGGACCCAAGCTGGCCACCACCGCTCTCTTCTTGGGCCTCTGGTTTCTTTACATTCTCTTTGCCAGCCTCGAGGCTTACTGCCATATCCGGGGCTTCTAGGGCCCTAGCCACCGCCCTGAAGGTGGGGACTTGATGGCATTTGCTCTTGGGCCCACCTCTGTCTTTCTGTCCAGACTCACTCTGGGCTCCCTGGGACTCCTCTCCTAAGCTCCTTCCTCGCCAGCCCTCTTCCTGGGATCAGCCTCCCTTTCCGCCTGGATTCCACCCCTCGATATCCCTTCTCAGCGGCACCCCCTCCAGCCCATCCCTTGTAAGTTACATCTGAAATCTCAAGCCAGGCACCCACCCACCAGACACCACCTTCTCTGCCTCCCTGGACGCCCAGCTTAACTCTGTCCTCCCGTGTACCTTCTCCCAGCTACAACCCTCCATCTGGGCCTCTGGGCCTTAGAAGATTTCCCCAGGTACCACAGAGAGAGGCTGTGCCATCCCAGGATGCCAACCCATCCCCTCCCGTACCCCCAACCCTCAGGGAGCTCCCTGCAGTCCCCAGGGGAATGACTAAGTGGGTGTGTACAAGGAGGGGAAGGGCGCACACTTTTCCTGACTTCTTCACTCGGAGGCTTGGAGAGAGAGGAGGGACGTTTGGAGTTTGTCCCCCAGGCTCAGCCGGAGGAGGCACATCTTGAACCCACCACTTCAGACATTCCAGCACCCTACTTCGCCCTCCACTACCTCTGAGAGCCCAGCCACGCCTTGGAGGGAGGGACCTGTGTGTGTGTATATATATAGTGTGTTTGGGGGAGGGGGGTCACGGGAGGGTGCATGTCTTGGGGGAAGGGGCGTCGACAGACTTTCCCTTTTTGAGAGGGCAGCACGACTCACTCAGCCTTGAGAATCTGCATAGTGGAGGAGACTGAGAACCAAAGGGAGTCCAGCCGCCCTCCCCTGACAATATTCTAGAAGGCTTGATGAAAATAACTCTAGAAGGTTCATTTTGCCCTCAGTGCCAGCCAACTCGGGCAGGACCCTCGAAGAGGAGACCGAGGGTCCCAGAGGACCAATGCTACAAGCCAGCAAATGCTGCCACATCTCTGCCTGTTGGGGGGCGGGGGTGGAAGGGAGGGTGGGTGGGGGGTCTGGGTGGGCATTTTTAACTTTGTGGGCCGCACATCTGTTGGTAGGCCACCTGCATTTTCTTACTGTTGATGTTTCCTGCCCATTCCTTGGGGGAATGGGGAGTGCTGCCCACTCCTTGTGACCCCGCCACCTCATAACCTCCTGCTTCCCCTAAGTTATTATTATTATTATTTTTGCATTTTCTCGTCCAGTTGTGCATCGGACCCATTACCCACTGCCCTTCTCACCCCTGACTCATCAGCATCACTCGCTGTCCCTTCTCTGTGATTTCTGTAAAAATTGCCATAAAACTTTGAAATTCTGCCTGAACAGTCCTCCCGTGGGAAGCTGGGGTGCAAGAGGAGCTGGGGTGCCGCTCCAACATCTAGGCAATAGGAGAAAGACTAGGTAGCCTATGCTTCAGAGTATGGCTGGGCAGCAGGACGCCAGCAGGTACTAGCCACGCTCAAAGGTTATCAGAGCATCCACTAGTCACGCCCCTGCCCATCACTCACAGGCTTCTAGTACCAAGTCCCACTCATCATGAGCCTAACCCTGGCTGCCACGCCCCCTCTTGAGTTTCTGCTGGCCACGCCCTGCTCACCGGCCACACACTTTCCCTCTTAGTAGGATATTGTGAGAACACAAAAGAAGAGGACCCTAATTTTCTGCCTGAGCCAGAAAATGCTGAGGTTGATGGAGTTGTTTCTCAGAAACTGGAACAGGGGGGATGTGTGTGCACTAGGGTAGGTTCCAGGGAATGAGCACATCCAAGGTTAAGGGGTGTGGACCTGTGAGGCAGTCGCTTTTTTAGGTTGTCACAAAGGATGCACAGGGACAGAAGACATGCTTCCTGCGTTGGGTGAGGAGCAGAACCTCAGAGGACCAATTATAAGAGACGTTAGCAACCACACTAAGAAGCCCTAGTATTTAAAAAACAAAAGGTTTCTTTAGAAGAGATTTTTAAAAGAGCAGGCCAGCAATTTCGATGTCAGCAGATATATATATTTTTATGTGTAGTGTACTTGAGTGTATGTTTGTGCATCTCGGGCATGCAGGGCCTGCCAAGGCCTGAAGGGGGCTTTGAATCCCTGGAACTGGATTTGCAGGCAGTTGTGAGCTACAATATGGACGTTGGGAACAGAAACCTGGTCCTCTATAAGAGCAACCAGAGCTCTTGGACTCCGAACCAACTCTCCAGCCCCTGATTCATATTTTCAAGCATTCCTCATGGCCTCCTGTGTCTCCAGAGGCTGGAAACCACAGACTGAGGCAAGAGAAAGGGGTGGAGGTTGGGCGGGGGGGAGGGAGGTGAGAAACGGGTAACTAAGATGGCAAATTAGGGCCGTGAGGAGGCACAGAAAGACCTGGAAAAGAAGGCTGGAAAGCGGTGGCGATTGAAACGGGGGAGGGGAAATAATTTAGGGGGAAAGACCTTGAAATGAACAAGTTAGGGACAAGGAAGGTGCGGTGCCACTGGGCTGGGACAAGCGGCCGCAGCGATCTGACCAGCAGCTGGGCAGAGTGTACCATAGGTGATGCATACGGGGTCTCCAGCCCCAGAGGACCACGGCGGCGGAGACCTGGTACACAACGCTTAACCTCCGAGACCCACCATCTTCTGCTGCCACTGACTGAGCCCAACAAGAAGCCCAAGACCAAAGCTGATGCTAGTCAGTCTAGGGTGCAGAGGGCAGATCTAGGAATGCAGGGCTTGTCAAATGTAGAAGAAACAGGAGGGAGAGAGATTCAGAACCCCGGGACCCTGAGGAGAGGGAACTGACAGCTAGGAAGGGAAACTTAGAAGTCATCAGCAAGCCAGGGCTAACATGGACTGCCCAGAGACTAACAACCCAGCTGACAAGAGCACCGAGACTGTGGTCATGCTCATCAGGAAGGGTTTGATCCAGGGCGCAGGAACACTTCCGCATCAGGATGTGACCATTAACACACATCTGCAATGCCAGCACTCAGCAGGCAGAGAAGCAGGAGGACTGAGTTCTTTGCCAGCCTGAGCTACAGAGTGACAGAGACCTTATTTCAGAATCACAATGGGCTCAGGTGGTACAGGGCTTGGCTCACATTTGTGAAGCCCTGGGTTCAATCCCCAGCATCACACAGAACTGGTTGTTGTCGGGCATGCCTGCAATCCCAGCACTAGGGAGGTGGAGGGAAGAAGGTCAGGAGATCCTGTCTAACCTGGGCTACATGAGAATCTCTCCGTTTGTTTCTTTGTGTTTGTTTGTCTGGTTTGTTGTTAGTGGTGGTTTTTTGAAACATGGTTTCTCTGTGAGGCCCTGGCCATCCTGGAACTCACTCTGTAGACCAGACTGGCCTCGAACTCAGGGAACTCAGGGCCGCCACCACTGACAAGAATCTCTGTTTTAAGAAAAGAAAACATTTGAGCTTTGACCTTGCTGGAAGAAGTTCAGGGAGGTCTGAGTCAGGGTAGAAAGCCTGGAGGTAGAATTGGCCTAATTGGGAAACTGAGTCAAAGTGTGGAGGGGAGAGTGGAAGATGGCTGGGGTTGGAGAGCCCTGAACCAGAACTTGTGTCAAAATGTGACCCCAACACACACACAGGCTCCTTAAACCCAGCAGCAGCCATTCCACAGAAAGGGAAACCGAGACAGAGAGGTGCTGCAGTTTACCCAAGGTCTCACAGCGAGGAAGGGTGGGAATGAGGCCTGGGGTGCGGGCGATAAGGACGATTGAGTGTGGTGGAAGGCGCCAGAGGGACAGGGTGAGCAAAGTTCATTCAGGCTTCGAGGAGGGAGTGAGGACTGGCAGACTTCTTGGGTCCAAAACAAAGAGCTTTGAGTGTAACTCAGTGGTAGAGCCCCTGCCTAGAATCCTCCAGTGAGGGGCTGGGGTGTGGCTCAGCCGTAGAGCCTCTGCTTAGAATTCCCCAGTGAGGGGTTGGGGTATGGCTCAGTGGTAGAGCCCCTGCCTAGAATCCTCCAGTGAGAGGTTGTGGGTGTGGCTCAAAGGCAGAGCACTTGCCTAGTATGCCACAGGCTCCACCCCTAGCGCCCCAATACAGCTGATTGACGATACCCGTCCATCTTGCTGGGAGGCAATGTTATTGCTCTCAAGTTTCTTCTCGCGCTGATATTCTTTCTCACCATCCATTCAGATGGACTCCAGTCAGTTCCACCAGGGGCCCCTTCTGCAAGGTGCGGGTACCTGCAGAACTCCGTACCTCACTGGGATCTGAGTCATGTGCCAAACACAGCGTAGGATGGGAGAGTGAGTCTTAGGGGTACTCTCTGGAAAGAATGCTCCCCTCAGGCGTTCTGAGTGTGTGTGTGAGGCAGCTGGGCACAGGACAAGTAGCTATGTGCTCCCATTCCAGATGGGGAGACTCAGTCAGGATCAGAAACCTTCCAAAAGTCTGCTTCCCACAGGCTCTCCAGTTTAAAGCAACACAGATTTTCTTCAAAGTCTCATGCCAGATTAAATCATGATGTCAGCTGGATTGCACTCCCAAGGGACTGGGCTGGGTGGGGGAGGATCTGTTTCAAAGATTCCAGAAACTTCCATTTCCACCTCCCTTGACTCCAGCCCCCTCCACGTCATGGCATCTATCAGTACCAGTCAGTCTTCTTGCGACACTCTCTTGGTTAAAAGGTCCCTGGTGATGGCGCTTATGCTCCACCTGGGTGGTTAATGTTTTTTCCTTACCCCTCAAATTTTAATTGGCCACACCTACAGATTCTTTGGGGGTCACATTTGGTAACAGTCTCAGGTTCTGAGGACCATTATCTGAGGATATCCGAGGGCTATTATTCAGCCTGCCACTGACTCCACTGGAACTTAATGGAACACATGTAAGGGTCCACTCCTACAGAGAGCTCAGCCAAGCCAGACACCCGTAGCTGTTTCCTGGGATTGAAGCATACACTCGTGGAGGGAGCAAGGTGGCTCTGAGACTCACATGAGGGATGGAGAGAAGGCTCAGCAGTTAAGTGCACGCAGTACCTATGTCAAAAGGCTCACAACCACATGTAATTCCAGCTCAAGGGGAACCTACCGCCCTCTTCTGGCCTCCACAAGCACCTGCACTCAGATGCACATAACCACACACAGACACATACACACATAATTTAAAATACAATATTTTTATATTTATTTATTTATTATGTATACAATATTCTGTCTGTGTGTATGTCTGCAGGCCAGAAGAGGGCACCAGACCTCATTATAGATGGTTGTGAGCCACCATGTGGTTGCTGGGAATTGAACTCAGGACCTTTGGAAGAGCAGGCAATGCTCTTAACCTCTGAGCCATCTCTCCAGCCCCAATACAATATTTTTTAAAATGGGGGCTGGAGGGATGGCTCTGTGGTTAAGAGCATTTGCTGCTCTAGCAGATGACTTCCCAGAACCCACATGGTAGCTCCCAACAATCCATAGTTCCTGTTCCAGGGGATCCAACGCCTTCTCCTGACCTCCTGGGCACTAAGCTTACATGTGTTGCACGTACATATAGGCAAAACACTCATACATATAAAAATAAAATAAATATATTTCATTTTGTTTTTCTCTCTGTGTACCCCTGACCGTTCTACAACTCACTCTGTAGACCAGGATGGCTTTAAACTCACAGAGATCCACCCGCCTCTGCCTCCTGAGTGCTGGGATTAAAGGGTTGTGCCACCATCTCCTGGCTAATATTTTTTTTTTAAAGAAGGACTCATGAAACGCAAGAATCAGAAAGCTCACAAGACAGGCGCCTCCCCTACGTAGGGGAGTGAACAGTTGCTGGGGAGAGCTGGGACTCTTCAAGCAGGGCTGCCTGCATGTTGCATGAGGGGCTCCAGGCCGGCCTGTGCCTCCCGCTGTGCTGGCATTAAAAGGGCTTGCCACTACACCCAGTTCACAGAGTTCAACGAGCCCCTTCTTTGGCCAGACTACACACTTTTCAAGTCTTTCTACCCTGCTGTTTGCTCCAGATCCCTATGGAAGTGTCTAAACGCAGCCAGCCATAGCCGCAGCACAGTCTGAATGCTATGTCGGCCTGGAATGCCCTCTGCCCAATCGCTTAGTCTGCCGCTGCTGTTCCAGTTCGCTTTCTACTCTTGTGATAAACACTATGACCAGGATCAGCTTGCCAGGAGGAAAGGGTTTGTTTGACTTCCACATTCTGATCTCCCTCTTTGACTGAGGGGAGTCAGGGCAGGAATCTGGAGGCAGGAACTGAAGCAGAGGCCATGAAGAAGACAATGCTTAGTGACTTACTCAGCTTCTTCTTCCTTCCTTCTTTCTTTGTTTTCTTTTTCCTTCCTTCCTTTCCTTCTTTTTTTCCTTTTTTCTTCTCCTCTTTCTTTCTTTCTTTCTTCCTTTTCTTCTTTCGTTCTTACTTTTTTTGGTTCTTCAAGACAGGATTTTTCTATGTAATCCCTGCTGTTCTAGAACTCGCTCTGTAAACCAGGCTGGCTTTGAACTCACAGAAATCTGCCTGCCTCTGCCTTCCAGATGCTAGCACTCTGGAGGCAGAGGTAGGCAGATCTCTGCAAGTTCAAGGCCAGCTTGGTCTACAGTGCAAGTTCCAGGACAGGCTCCAAAGATACACAGAGAAACTCTGTCTTGAAAAAAAAATCAAACGTGAGCCTTTATATTTTTGCTCCTTCAGTAGCTTGTGAGAAATGGCAGTGACCTTGACAACAGGCCTGCTGTCTTTGTGGAGAAACCAGAATTTCAACAGACCTAATGAATCTTTCCCAGAGTGTAAGAGATGGTATCCTTGCGACCTCAAAGATATCAGGGTCAGCACCAGGCAAGGCTGCTTTTCATACAGCCCAGGACCATCTACCAGTTGTCCCGTCTACCCACCCCGGCCACATCATCAATTAAGAAAATGCCCACACAGACTTGCCCCCAGGCCAACATGGTGGAGGCATCTTCTCAATTGAAACTCCATTTTCCCAGATGACCCTAGTTTGTGTCAAATTGACCAAAAAAAAAAAAAAGTCACAGCCTTAAATTCAGACTTTGTTCTAGTCTCATTTCTGTTGCCAAGATAAAACAACTCGACCCAAAGCCACTGAGGGGAGGAGAGGGTTTATTCAGCTTACACCCCCAGATTCCAGTTCATTATTGCCGGGAAGGGAAGGAAGGAACTCAGTGCACCACACCCACAGTCAAAAGCAGAGAGAATAAATGCAGGGACCCTTGCTTGTCAGCTTGTTCTCAGCTAATCTTTCTCTCTCTCTCTCTCTCTCTCTCTCTCTCTCTCTCTCTCTCTTCTTTCTTTCTTTCTTTCTTTCTTTCTTTCTTTCTCCCCCCTCCCCGAGACAAGATTTCTCTGTGTAAAAGCCCTAGCTGCCCTGGATCTCAGACTGTAGATCCTGAAATATCAGAGGGTCCTGAAATATATAAGAAAGGAAGCCAGGCAGTGGTGGCGCACGCCTTTAATCCCAGCACTCAGGAGACAGAGGCAGACGGATCTCTATGAGTTATAGGCCAGCCTGGTCTACAAGAGCTAATTCTAGGACAGGCTCCAAAACTACAGAGAAACTCTGTCTTGAAAAACCAAAAAAAAATTGTTTAGATTTATTTAATTATTGTATGTGTATGAATGAATGTTCTGTCTGCATGTATGTATGTGCACCATGTGCATGCTGATGCCCTTGAAGGTTAAAGCACTGGATCCCAGGAACTGGGGTTACAGATAGTTGGGAGCCACCGTGTGGGTGCTAAGAATCGAACCCAGGACCTCTGCAAGGGCAACAAGTGCTCTTAACCACAGATCCAAATCTCCATCCTCGAAGCTCTTTCTCTATCTGTCTGTCTATCTATCTATCTATCTATCTATCTATCTATCTATCTATCTATTTATCTATCTATCTATCTATCTATCTATCTATCTATCTATCATCTATCTATTTACTGATTTTTCAAGACAGGGTTTCTCTGTGTATCCCTAGCTGACCTGGAACTCACTCTGTAGACTAGGCTGGCCTTAAAAACTTTCTTTCTTTCTTTCTTTCTTTCTTTATTTATTTATTTATTAAAAAGGGCCGAGTTCACTTCCCACTTTCTATCCAATTCCTCCTCCGTCTTTCCCACCGCTCTTCCTTCCCAAATTCATGTGTTCTTTTTTTCCACCCCCATTCAACGCTTCCTGTCTACTGGAGCACAGATGGCCTCTCAGGGGCCCCCTCGTTGAAGAAATGTGACTGGCTCTCTGTCTCTAGTGCTGTCTTTTTCTGTCTCTCTGTGTCTGTCTGTCTCTTCCTCTCCACCAGAAGCCATTAGTTTCTTACACACGCACACACATACACTAGATAATAAAATACTGGAATGCTGGGGATCTGAACTCAGGTCTGCGGGTTTCACAGCAAGTTCATTTTTCATGGAGTAAATTTCCTAGACTGTCTGTCTCTTTCTATTATGGCCTTCAACGTCTTGGACACCGTCCACACAACCACTCTGTTTTAACTGGTCGACTGACTTAAATATTCACCTCATTTTCATGCCAGCACCATCGAGGCTGGCATTTAGCCACCAGCTAGGTACCCAGGCACTGCTGAGTCGGTACCTCCAGTGAGCCATCGCGAGACAGGGTGTCTGTCTTCCTGCCTCCTCTCTTCTCAGCATCTGGTCATGCTGAGTCGGTACCTCCAGTGAGCCATCGCGAGACAGGGTGTCTGTCTTCCTGCCTCCTCTCTTCTCAGCATCTGGTCATGCTGAGTCGGTACCTCCAGTGAGCCATCGCGAGACAGGGTGTCTGTCTTCCTGCCTCCTCTCTTCTCAGCATCTGGTCACTGTCATCAGCTGAGCTCACCACAGGCCGGCCTGAGGCAAGGATGGAAGCCCATGGGACCTGGCAGGAACATTAAGGAAGGGAAAGGAAGGGTTAAAGGTCATGTTGGCGAACAGGCATCTGTGTGGGCCACAGAGTCTCCATTCTGCTGAAGCCCTCTTGGGGAGTGTGTGAAATGTTCTCCAAGTTCCCCACCAGAGGACAAGGACACTGAGGTGCCACATGACACCTCTCTGGGGCAGTGACAGGGGTGATGCTTCATAACAGTTGCCCTGGAGTCCGTGGGGGTTCATGGAGGGCCTCCATCATGGCTGCCCTGCAGAGTAGAGAGTCCTCCTTCCCACAGAACTGTGGGTATGGGAAAGGAGAGGCACCACTGTTGGGGTCTGGTGCCAGCCCGGCACACCACTCTCAGAGGATTAGACATCCTCATGGTAACTACCATCCCCCCAGCTCTGGTCTCTCCAAGAAGCCTCCTCATCCCCTGAGGATTGCAGTCAGACTCGGGGAGGACTTCAGAGAAGGTAGGAGGAACAGGATGGGCTCCCAGGTCCAAGGCACATCAGTCCTCAGATCATCTCCAAGTGCCTCACGCATTGTCCTGACCCCACCTCCCTCCTGTCCCCTCCCCTGCTCTCTCTCCCTTCCCTCTGTGCCCCCTGTGGGATGGGGGGGGTGGAAGATGACAGATGGCAGTGGAAGTTGGAGTCAGAAGAGGACAGACCTCTCAGGCAGAGTGATGAGACTCAGAAAGAAAAGAGAGGCTGAGACGGTGGGGGGGGGGGGGGGTACAGGGCTAGGTGGTCCAGAGTAATGAGACTCAGAAAGAAAAGAGAGGCTGAGACGGGGGGGGGGGGGAGGGTACAGGGCTAGGTGGTCCAGAGTGATGAGACTCAGAAAGAAAAGAGAGGCTGAGACGGTGGGGGGGGGGGGGGTACAGGGCTAGGTGGTCCAGAGTAATGAGACTCAGAAAGAAAAGAGAGGCTGAGACGGTGGGGGGGAGGGGGTACAGGGCTAGGTGGTCCAGAGTGATGAGACTTAGAAAGAAAAGAGAGGCTGAGACGGCGAGGGCGGGTACAGGGGCACAGAGAAGAAGAAGAAAGAGGAAGAAAGAGGAAGAGGAGGAAGGAGAGGAGGGAAGAGGAGGGGGAAGAGAAAGGAGGACATTGAGCCCTGAGACCAAGGGAGAGAATCTCAGCTGGCAGAGGGAGGAGACTAAGAAGGGGGGCCAGGGGAAAATAGAGTTGAAAAGGGTGGGGGTGGGGATGGGCGCCTGGGGCAGACAGCTGCAGCCTCCTGCCCCTCTCCCCGGGGGTCAAGCAGTGTTCCCTGGGACTGCACAGCCATGGCTAATGGAATGATTGCTTGGTGGGGCGGGAGGGGAGGCCAGCAGGCTGCAGGTGACAAAGGAGCTGCCCCAGTCACCGCTGCTGTGATGGATGGGCAGGCCTGTACCGAGGAGAGCTCCTGAGATAAATGGTTCCTTCTGCTGCAGCCAGGCCAGGCCGGGAGGACATGGAGTGTAGAAAGAATCAGAGAGGCAGATGGCGGATCTCAGAGATAGAGGGAGAGACACACACAGGGAGAGATAGAGACCGAGAGAGACAGACAGAGACAGAGAGAGAGAGCTAGGATCCCCCGAGGATCCTTGGGGGTTATGGTTGCTCCATAGTCACAGCCCAGGTGGGGGAGGCTGAGCTGGGAAGATCTGGGAAGTCCCATGCACCCGGTGAGGGCTGGCAATGGATGCAGTGTGGGACTTCCCCAGGTGAAGTGCAATCACACAGTCCCAAGCAGAGGCCAGCACAGATCCCGAGCTCCATTCAGATGCGTGCTCACTTGTCCAGACACTACTCTCCCAGAGGGGATAGCAGCCACACAACACTGGCTGCTACCAGATGAGCCTGGCCCAGAGACAGGGTCCCAACCTCATGGTAGGGAAGCAGCCATAAGTTGGCCAGAGCCCAGGGGAGGACAGGTGTGCATGTGTGTGCTTGCACATGTGCGTGTTAGACAGACTGGGGGCGTGTGAGCGTTCTTCCCGCACCCACCCACCCACCTCTCCCATCAATTTATCACCCAGACACCCTCATTCTTTCTTTTCCCAACATCTAGTCCCTTTCATTAATTAAAAAGATTTATACCCACGAGCCCCAGCCGCTGCTTTTTGCTCAGAGCTGAGCGATCCCTCTGTACGCAGAGTAACAGCAGCCGGCTCTGGAGTTTCTGTGGGCTCACACCCTCTTATTTCTGTCGCTCACCCCCTCCCTGCCATTTTCTGTCCACTCCTTCCCTCCCTCCACCTTGGACTGAGTGAGGCTCACCTTGGCTCAGGCTCAGCTTCTGAACCAGGCATAGCAATGCATGCTGGTCACCTCAGCATTTGGGAAGCTGGGGCAGGAGGATCACGGCTTTGAGGACAGCTTGAACTCCAAAGACCTTGTCTCAAAAGATGGAGGTGGGGATGGGAAACAGAAGAATCAAGCCAAATGTGGTATTTCCTGCTTGTGACCTCAAAGAGTCTGAGGCAGGAGGATTATGCCTCAAGGTCATCCTCTACTGCTAAAGGTTAGTCTTTGTAACGGGACACCCTGTCATCATCATCCCCACCCAAAATCAGCTCCCATGAGGACAAAAGTGATCCCACCAAGACACAGATCACGGCTGTGGCCCTGGCCGCTGGGTCCTACTCCACGAATCCCCACTAAGGATAGTAGGGGAGGGGAACGTCATGGCGAGAGCAGAGCAGAGGAGATAAATTTACACATTTAATTGAAAGTTATTTAATTTTCTACCCACCATACCTATGTCAGGGGTGGGTATGTGTGACAAGACCCCTTCCCCCGGTCACAACCTTAAAGGGGCAAAGTGGGGAAAGCTGAAGGGGGGACCCCATTGGTTGTGAAAAGCCCACACTCAGGCAAAGTCCCCCGAAACCAGAAGCCCTAGCTTGTTGCAGAAAGAAAAAGGCATCTTTGAGGACGGTCTGAACTCCAGAAAACAGGCATTCATCAGGGCCTGGGGGTGTCTGGGGTGACAGAGAGCAGTCAGGAGAGGGGCGAGCAGACTCTGGGAGGCTAAGAAACTGTGCCCTGGAGAAGAACCAAAGACCTGTCCCTGTTGGTCCTCCCTCCACAGCCTCCACATCCTCTCTCCATCCCAGTCCCCCATCCCTCATCATACAATCCCTCCTCGAGCCTCAGGCCCAGCCCACCTGTCACCCCTGCCCTGCTTTTGTTTTATTTCCAGCAGAGAAGATGAAGGAGTGCCTGGGCTGTTTATGGGAGTCATAAACTGTACCTCCAGTCAGCCCAGCAGGGTTCACACCACCTACTGCGAGGGAAGAGGCTCTCAGCTGCCTCTACTCTCTGGGCCATCTCTCCCTGGGATTCAGTCACCACGTCTCTTTTTTCAGGTTCCTGCCTCCCTGTCTTCCCTTTCCTCCTCTTCCTCCCCCCAACCCCCATCCGCCTCTTTCTGAACTCTGGTTTTGGAGAAAGAATCTTCTTACACAGCCAGCCTTGTATCCAGCCTGTAAGCCTCCTGCCACACAGCCCTGGCACGATTACTTTTTGTCAGCAGAACCCCACTCAAAGCTTGTCTTGCAGTTCGGATAGCAGCTCATTAGGGGCCAGACCCACGATTCACACCCCACCACACACACACACACACACAGGCTTGGAGGTTCTACCCATTCCCTGAGAGTAGCAGCTGAGGGGGCTTCATTTAGGATAAGGACCTTCCTGAGGGCAGTGTTCAGAAGGACGGCAACACTTGTCCCTGAGGGATGCTCCATCAACCCAATTCTTTGCCACTTCGGGGCACAGAGACACACACTGGTGCCTCGGCCGACAGCACCCTTGTCGCCCCAGGGGAGGCAAGAGACTGGACCAGAGCAAAAAGACAAACTAAAATCTAAGTTTAGTTCTTCCCTGAACCTCATTTGCTCGAATCCTGTCTCACAGACGGGAGACAGACCGAGGATGACAAGGGAGAAGGAGGGGCAGAAAGCTACAGCAGACCCCTGGCGGCCAGGCAGGGAGAGAGCAAGGAGGAGCAGAGAGGACCAAGAGGAAGGGAGGGTAGGGACCCGGGGAAGCTCCAGACGCAGGACCCCGAGAATCTGACATACAAAGGCCACGGCCAAGGTGGGTTGGGGGAGGCCTGGAACCCAAAAGGGGGAGAGAAGAGAGGGAGCAGCACAGGGGAAGAAAAGGGGGAGCAGGGGAGGAGAGGTAGGAGGGAACTCAAAGGAGAAGGGAGGGACAAGACAGGGGAGGGGACGCTCGGGAGGAGGCCCAGCTCCGGCGGACAGCGGGTTAAGCGTCTCCGCGTGAACTTCCGGATGTGACACAGGCCCGGCCCGCGCGAGCGGAGGAGCCGCCGCCGTCCTCGGCCGCGATCAGCGGGTCTCGGCCGCTCGGAGACCCCGGTACCCGGTGGGGACCTCGGGGACCTCCGGCCGCGATGAACCCCCGGCCGTGACCGCCCGAGTCCAGAACAGGCGGCGCCGGCCCATGGCCCGGAGGGTAGGTGGCCGCGCCCGTCCTGCCCCCAAGCCCCTCTCTACCCCTAAATGTCCCTTTTTGCCCCCTCAGAGTCCTTTCTGCCCCTCCTTCTAATCCTCTCTGTTGCTCTCTCTCCCCGTCACTGGCCCCCCACCCCGACTCTCTGTCTCTTGGGTCTTCTCCACCCCGACTCCCTCCACTCCATCCTTTTCCCTCTGCCTTCCCCAAGGCTTCCGTTGTCTCCGACCCACCCTAGGGTTAGGGGTGGGACATCTTACTGGGCTACTAGACAAGGGACTCTCCTTTGGTCCTAGAGAGGGGAGAGACTGGAGCCCGGAGGGCAAGGGAGGGTTGGAGATGGACCTGGCAGGAGGTGAGGACCCCATCTTCTGGGTTCTTGATGAGCAACAGGGAGCAGGTGAATTCACTTCAGGGCGCTAGAGAAGTTCACCAGGAAGCAAAAGAGGAGTGAGGGCCACACAGATGGTCCCATGCACCCAGGTTGGTTGGAGCACACAGGACCTCATACCAGCCAGTCTTTCGCCTCTTGGAGCCCGGGTCTCTCCACGACTTAGGACAATCTTTGACCTGGAGATCAAAGGTCCTGCTGCCCCACTGGTGATTCTGTGACAAGAGAATCCAGAATTCTAGCCCCCATACTCTTACTTATTTCTGGTTAGAACTGTTTGCATGGTGGAATGGGGTTGCCCTTCCCCCAAATGTATTTATTGGCTGTTGTCAGACTGTGCCAACTGCTTTCCATTTCCTATTCATTCAGTTCTTCCTTGGTGTGTCTGTCTGTCTGTCTGTCTGTGTGTATAGGGTTATTTCTGGCAACTGGAGGTGTGGTGCTCTAAGCCTGCATGCTGTGGAGGACATACCCTATAGTGTATATGCGCACGTATGTCTCATGAGTGTGTACCAACTGTGTGTGCATATTGGTATGGTAGATTTACATGTTGGTTGTGATAAGTTGTCAAGACATTCTGAGGTGTGTAGTTAGCTGTGTGGTGACTCACATCTGTAATCTCAGCACTCCAAAGGCTAAAGCAGGAGGATTCCTCTGAGTTCCAGACCAGCATGGGCTACAAAGTAAGACACTATCTCAAAAACAAACAAGCCTGGGAGAGCACTGGCCTAGACTCCCTCAGTGAGGGGCTGGGGGTGTGGCTCAGTGGTAGAGCCCCTGCCTAGAATCCCTCAGTGAGGGGCTGGGAGAGTAGCTCTGTGGTAGAGCACCTGCCTAGAATCCCCCAGTGAGGGGCTGAGGGTGTAGCTCAGTGGTAGAGCCCCTGCCTAGAATCCCCCAGTGAGGGGCTGGGGGCGTGGCTCTGTGATAGAGCCCCTGCCTAGAATCCCCCAGTGAGGGGCTGGGGTGTGGCTCAGTGGTAGAGCCCCTGCCTAGAATCCCCCAGTGAGGGGCTGAGGTGTGGCTCAGTGGTAGAGCCCCTGCCTAGAATCCCCCAGTGAGGGGCTCAGTGGTAGAGCCCCTGCCTAGGATGCAGCAGGCAATGGAGCCCAGTACTCCATAAATGAAAGTGTACTGTCACATTTGTGAAATGACCAGAAAAGACTGTACATATGCAGGTGAATTTTGTGAATTTTCTGGGTTATGCCTCCTGTCAGGACCTGTCCTCCCCTCATGCTCTCCCTCCCTGGTTGACTCCCCCTACAGCTCTGGCTCTACACCTCTTTGCCCTTTTCTCTCCCGGGGTTACCAGCCATCAGTTCCTTCCTAGACATCTCTTGACCTGGGTGCCTTCTTTTGGGTCCTGAGTGGATTCTCATACCCACTTGGACAGTTCTGTGAGAGGACAGCAGCTGGGACCCTTGGAGACCGGAGTGCTCCTTGTGTGGTCTGGGGTAAGGAGGCTGAGCCCTGAGGATGTGGCCCCCCAGTTTGTTCCTTCTCCCGTAGTATGATGAGCTGCGCCACTACCCCGGCATTTCAGAGCACACCCTGGCCAGCTTCTCAGAGGCAGCACCTTCAGTACCCCGAGCCCCTGGGCCATATGGCCCACAACGACCTCCCCAGCCCCAAGCCCCAGGCTTGGACAGCGACAGCTTGAAGAGAGAGAAGGATGACATCTATGGGTGAGTGAGTCTAGGGACAGGGCAGGGGCTGCCCAGTGTCCTTTGTGTCTCTTGGGGTCTGTTTCTCTCTTGGTGTCTATCTCCGATCACTCCATACTTCCCCTCATGCATGCTCACCTTTCTGTCCCCCCCAGACACCCCCTCTTCCCTCTCTTGGCCCTGGTCTTTGAGAAGTGCGAGCTGGCCACATGCTCGCCCCGCGATGGGGCCTCGGCTGGACTGGGCTCATCCCCAGGTGGCGACGTCTGCTCCTCTGATTCCTTCAATGAGGACATTGCTGCCTTTGCTAAGCAGGTGGGCAGCCCCAGAATGAGGCACCAGGGGAGGCAGTAGGAAGGGAAGGGTGGGCGGGAGGCAGACTGCCTTGCCTGGCCTCTCTTCTCCCTCCCAGATGCGCTCTGAGAGGCCGCTGTTCTCTTCCAACCCGGAGCTGGACAACCTGGTGAGGCCCAGGTCTTCCCCCCTTGCCACCTCGTGCACCCCGCGCACCTCGCGTGCCCTCAGTAGCCAGTCCTCCATCCCTCTCCTTCCCCGCCTGTGTGTTCCTGGGGTTTACTGAGGGGAGAGGACAGGAAACCACTGACCCACGTTCCCAAACCCAGGAGTGCTACCCAGTGTGAGAACTCCCGGTGGTTAGAGCTTGAATCCTGGCTCTGCAACTCTAGATCCATGAACCAGGGAGCCAGGGCAAGTGGTGCTACGTCCCGACGCTTCTATCCATAAAGTGCAGGGGAGAAACGGGAGAAGGAGAGCTAGGGAGAAATATACTTTCTCGGCACCCCAGTACATCCTCGGGCAAAGGGCTCTAGGATGTGTAGCTCACAAGGTGGAGGTGGGAACAGAGCAGAGGGCTGGTCAGCTCCGTAGTGATGGGCTCTCTCCCTGTCGCTTCTCTTTCTGCCTCAGCCAAACTCTTCCTAATGTTGAGCCACTACACCTGACTTTGTCTTCTTCGGCACAGTTGGTGCTCTCTGCGCCTCTGTCCCTATCCTTTTCTTGCTGTTGTCTCAAGGATATTTCTGTCTTTTTTTTTTTTTTTGAGACAGTGTCTCACCTATTGATCAGGAACCCACTATGTAGCTCGGACTTGCCTTGTCCTTGTGCCTTGTTGGCAATTCTCCTGCCTCAGCCCCTCCAGATGCCGGGATCCCATGTGTGTGCCTCCACACCTAGCTGCTCTTCTTTCTTCCTCCTCTGTTTGCAGATGGTCCAGGCCATCCAGGTACTCCGGTTCCACCTGCTGGAGCTGGAGAAGGTGAGGGTGTCTCACTTGCACCTGCCTTACCCCTTTCCCTGTTAACCCCCTCCCCCTACTCCCCACTGGAGTGGAAGCAGAATGCTCCCTCACGCTGCTCACCCCAGCCCTAGCTCCCCCGGGTGGCCCCCCCAGTACCCCGCTGCCCTCCCAGGTCCACGACCTGTGCGACAACTTCTGTCATCGCTACATCACCTGCCTCAAGGGGAAGATGCCCATAGACCTGGTGATCGAGGATCGGGATGGTGGCTGCAGGGAGGACCTTGAGGACTATGCGCCCTCCTGCCCCAGTCTCCCAGACCAGGTGGGCATCAGCAGGCCACCAGGCACTTCCTGGCAACCACAGGTGGGCATGGACACAGCAGGAAGGCACGCTTCATACCAGAACACCTCGGTAGTGTCTGCCGTGGAGTGTGCATCGCACTCACACTCCCATGTCACAACAACACACAGATGCAGCTGGATCACAGCACAGACAGTCCTACTCAGCCTCCTGAAACAAGCCCCAACCACGAGACAGTAGCACAGACCCGACAGTCATTCACACACCGCCACACGGCTAATTCCGATGGAGCCAACCAAACAGCTCTAGGCACTGCTGGACAAACTCAGATCTGGTCACACTTGGACACAGACTGATCACACTTAACGATCGGGGCTGCAGGCATGTGCACACATGCCATGTTGCCCAGGAGCCAACCCCATGGCCTCATATTCGTCTGTGTAGACTTAAAAATATAGGTAAATAAAGAGCCATTGGCTCAGAACACCAGACAACAGTTACATATGTAGTAGCTGTGTGGATCCCAAGTCACCTCAACTGGAAAAATCATGCGACGGCCACACCCACATGCTCTCAACACATCCAGCAATGGCACAACCCAGAGACAGGCACACTGCACAACTCCAGAGCCTGGGGTACACCCACACACTACCACACAGGAGAGTCTCATGAACCCTCAATTCAATAAGTAAAGTGCTCATAGTGCAAGCCTAGGGACTTGGGTCTGGATCCAGAGCACCCACGAGGATGCTGGGTGAGACTGATAGCCTGACTCACAATCCCAGCACTTGGAAGGCAGCTGGATGGGTGAGCACTGGGTTTATCAAGAGACCCTGTCTTAGTACGTAAGGTAGAGAGAATTTAAGCAAGACTCCAGACCTTCAACACACATGTGCACACATGCAGATACATATACAAGTTCACACATTCACACACATACAGCCTCTTTGACCCCAGACTTGCCACATGAGTGTGCTCAGGGAAACTTGCATGAGAGGACTGGGTATCCCTCCCAGGGAGGTCCCTGCTCAGACTTTTACACGTCTCCGTATGCTCGAAGGACAGATCACACACACACACACACACACACACACACACACACACACAGATGTCCCCACAGAGTCACACACACAGATGTCCCCACAGAGTCACACACACACATACGCATACACACACACACACAGATGTCCCCACAGAGTCACACACACACACACAGATGTCCCCACAGAGTCACACACACAGATGTCCCCACAGAGTCACACACACACATACGCATACACACACACACACAGATGTCCCCACAGAGTCACACACACACACACAGATGTCCCCACAGAGTCACACACACACACACAGATGTCCCCACAGAGTCACACACACACACACACAGATGTCCCACAGAGTCACACACACACACACAGATGTCCCCACAGAGTCACACACACAGATGTCCCCACAGAGTCACACACACACACACACACACACACACACAGATGTCCCCACAGAGTCACACACACACACACACACACACACACACAGATGTCCCCACAGAGTCACACACACACACACAGATGTCCCCACAGAGTCACACACACACACACACAGATGTCCCACAGAGTCACACACACACACACAGATGTCCCCACAGAGTCACACACACAGATGTCCCCACAGAGTCACACACACACACACACACACACACACACAGATGTCCCCACAGAGTCACACACACACACACACACACACACACACAGATGTCCCCACAGAGTCACACACACACACACACACACAGATGTCCCCACAGAGTCACACACACACACACACACACACACACACAGATGTCCCCACAGAGTCACACACACACACACACACACAGATGTCCCCACAGAGTCACACACACACACAGATGTCCCCACAGAGTCACACACACACACACAGATGTCCCCACAGAGTCACACACACACACAGATGTCCCCACAGAGTCACACACACACACACACACACACACACACAGATGTCCCCACAGAGTCACACACACACACAGATGTCCCCACAGAGTCACACACACACACACACACACAGATGTCCCCACAGAGTCACACACACACACACAGATGTCCCCACAGAGTCACACACACACACACACACAGATGTCCCCACAGAGTCACACACACACACACACACACACACACACAGATGTCCCCACAGAGTCACACACACACACACACAGATGTCCCACAGAGTCACACACACACACACAGATGTCCCCACAGAGTCACACACACACACACAGATGTCCCCACAGAGTCACACACACACACACACAGATGTCCCACAGAGTCACACACACACACACAGATGTCCCCACAGAGTCACACACACACACACAGATGTCCCCACAGAGTCACACACACAGATGTCCCCACAGAGTCACACACACACATACGCATACACACACACACACAGATGTCCCACAGAGTCACACACACACACACAGATGTCCCCACAGAGTCACACACACACACACAGATGTCCCCACAGAGTCACACACACACACACAGATGTCCCCACAGAGTCACACACACACACACGCACATATCCACACTAGCCACACCCACAGCCTGGAAGGCAATCTATTGACCGGTGAGAAGGCTCAGTGAGCAATGCCTCTTGATGCTAAGCCTGACAACCTGGGTTTGAGCCCCCTGACCCATATGATGGAGGGAAAGAACGAACCCCTTCTAGTTGCCCTCTGACCTCCACACACATGCTACGGCACACTCATGCCCATACACACTAAATACATAGATGAAAGTATTTTTAAAAACAGACAACACAACTCTCGAATTGTGTCACAAACTAGAGGGAAAAATGGCTGTAATCACCACAATCAGTTTTGGCCATATGAGCCTGATACTGGCCACCACAGTCACCCCTACAGTACCCCAGGACAGCCACACACAGTGATACCCTGTCTGTTGGCAGTGCTGCCACCTGGGAAGTCTGGAGGAACAGCACTCACACTCAGAGAGATTATGTTCCGTTATATCATAAACGAAAGTCTCAGGACAAAGCATGGCATGGTGGCATAGGCCTGTGAGTCCGGAAAACTGAGGCTGGGGCAGGACTAGCACTGTGAGCTTGAGGCCATCTTGAACTACACAGTGAGTTTTCAGGCCAGATTGATCTACAGACAGACACCATCTCAAAGAAAAAATAGGCCCACAAAAATAGTACCTGCACCCCCTTATATAAAGTTCTGAAAGCAAACTGGGGGCATGGTTCAGAAATAGAGCCCCTGCCTAGAATCCCCCAATGAGGGGTTGGGGTGTGGCTCAGTGGTAGAGCCCCTGCCTAGAATCCCCCAGTGAGGGGCTGGTGTGGGGATCAGTGGTAGAGCCCCTGCCTAAGATGCAGGATACTTCGTGATCTGTTCCCAGCACTGAGCAAAACACAATACATTTGGAAACAAGAATTTTTCTTCACAAGTTTAGTGTAAATTCCTTGCCAAAAAAAAAAAAAAATCCAACCTGAACTAATGAGCGGCTATTTATAGCCTGTATTTTTCCACTTAGTTAATATTCATGTGATTTGCCGGGCATGTTAATGGGGTTGGTGCTAAGGCAGAACCCTGCTCCTGCTGGGGGTAAATAGGAAACCCACTCCCCCAGTATTCTGGCTCAGAATGAGAAAGCTTGTTTGTTTTGTTCACTTCATTTATTGATCTTTCGAGGCAGGGTCCGACCCTGTAAGCTAGGCTGCCTTGGGATTCATGACAATCCTACCTCAGCCCGCTGAACACTGGGTCTAATGGGCATCACCATGCCTGGCTTTCAGTGTGAGGTCTGACATCTTGAGGGTATCAGACATGGGTGTGCTGTAGATTGTGCTAGCCTGTCTGACAGTCACGGTACACCTTCACACAAGTGAGCTCACCTGACAGTCACGGTACACCTTCACACAAGTGAGCTCACCTGACAGTCACGGTACACCTTCACACAAGTGAGCTCACCTGACAGTCACGGTACACCTTCACACAAGTGAGCTCACCTGACAGTCACGGTACACCTTCACACAAGTGAGCTCACCTGACAGTCACGGTACACCTTCACACAAGTGAGCTCACCTGACAGTCACGGTACACCTTCACACAAGTGAGCTCACCTGACAGTCACGGTACACCTTCACACAAGTGAGCTCATCACACACTTCTTGCACCAATGACAGGGCTGCTATTGTCTTCCATCTCCCAGCTGAAAATGGCACAGAAAGGCAAAGTGATTCACCTTAGATCACAGTCAGGAAGGGACAGGTGTGACCTATAGGGACTGGCCTCCCTGGGCTTTCTCACTGACATCCTGTTCTTGTTTCCCAGAACAATACATGGATCAGAGACCATGAGGACAGTGGGTCTGTACATTTGGGGACCCCAGGTCCATCCAGTGGAGGCCTGGCCTCCCAGAGTGGGGACAACTCAAGTGACCAAGGTGAGGAACTTAGGAGTCTAAGACAGAGGAAGTTTGGGAGTGCCTCTGAGGATTAAGGTTAGACTTCCTATAGGACTTCCAGGGAAACGGCTGCAGCCTGGTGTCTTGGGTGAGGGTACCGCAGTCCACTGTTGCTTCCCACCATCCACTGGGCATAACCCCCTCCCCAGGAGATGGGCTGGACACCAGCGTGGCCTCTCCGAGTTCTGCAGGCGAGGATGAGGAGCTGGACCTGGAACGTCGACGGAATAAGAAGAGGGGAATCTTCCCCAAAGTGGCCACCAACATCATGAGGGCCTGGTTGTTCCAGCATCTCTCGGTGAGAGCCTTCAGACTGGGTGGAAGCAGGCATGGAGAGAGGGAAGTCACTATCCCAGAAGCTAAGCCCCAACCAAGAGCCACCCAGAGGTGAACCTTCCCAGCAGTCCCTCCTCGCCACCCATCTACGCAACTACCCATCAATCATCTACCCACCACCCACCGCAGGATACTCCATGAGGATGTCCTGTTGCTGAGGTCACTCAGCCAGACACAGGTTCAAGTGCAAGCAGTCTAGCCTTAACTCCATCCACCATACTGCCTTGTGGATGGAGACCAATAAGCAGACAGGGAGAGGCTAAAAACAGACATGGGTAGGGCCTGGTGGGAGGAAGGTAGTGATGGAATGGATGGTCTGAGGACGGAAGAAGAGGGACACAGAAAAATGGGAACTTAGAATGGGAAATGGCAGATCAGCCTGCAATCCCAGCCTCAGGAGGCCGAGGCAGGAGGATTCTGAGTTTGAAGACCACCTGGGCTAGGTAGGATTACTCCCTGTTCAAACCACACAAGAGTTCGTCTGGTGAGGTAGTTCAGTGGACTGTAGAGCCTAAGTTTGGTCCCTAAAACGCATTTGGTGAAAGGAGAGGACCGGCTCCCACAGTTGTCCTCTGATCCCCACATGCATGCACACACACACAGAATGAAAATATAATTGCAATTTTAAAGGGGGGTGTTGAGCTGTAGTTAAACTGGGTGGGTTGCTGGCCTAGAATGAGAAAGTCTTGGATTCCACCCGGTGCTGCATAAACAGGATGTGGTGAGCCACACCTGTAACCCCAGCACTTGGGGTTACAGCGATAAGGTGAGTTTTAGCCTGGCGACAGTGGGGCAAGTCTTTAATCCCAGCACTCGGGAGGCAGAGGCAGGTGGATCTCTGTGAGTTCGAGACCAGCCTGGTCTACAGAGCTAGTTCCAGGACAGGCTCCAAAGCCACAGAGAAACCCTGTCTCGAAAAACCAAAAAAGAAAGAAGAAAAAGAAAAAAAAAAGAAAAATAAAAACACCTGAGGGTGGAAGGTACAGCTGAGACTATATAGTGGAAGGGGGAGAAGGCGAGGAGGGACTCCGTGGGACGCCTTGAGCAGGACTGGGTGGGTGGGACTGTTTGCCACCTCTGCCTGTGAGTCCCCTCCCGCCAAATTGCCTCTCATTGCTGTGAAAGGTGGGGATGGGAATAAATCGCCAAGACTTGGTTGGGGCTTGGCCTCCTTGACCAGGGAGGGAGAGTGGCTCTTCTACCCTCCTCCTGCCTTGGGGACCAGATGCACCAAAGCTAGACCTTAGGGAGCCGACAGCAGTGGGGCAGGCAGAATGACTCTTGTTGGTGGCTGCAGCACCCGTACCCCTCAGAAGAGCAAAAGAAACAGCTGGCCCAGGACACGGGGCTCACCATCCTGCAGGTGAACAACTGGTGAGTGGCTGGGCGGGGAGCTGTCCGTGGTCCTGAAACTCCATTTCCCGTGCCTTGAGCTCCACAGCCCAGATGCGGATTGCCTCTGCTGTCCCTTCTTCTGGTGACTATCTGACCCCACGGATACTTACTCGCACTTTTTTCTTGCCCCTGAAACTTCCCAGGTTTATTAATGCCCGGAGACGGATCGTGCAACCCATGATTGACCAGTCCAACCGCACAGGTACACCAAAGGGCAGGAAGTTCCTCCAATCCCAGGTGGGACCAGACCTATTGTGCCTCAGTCTGTGCTCTAACATCTTTGAAGGCTTCCTGAAACGCATCTTGTACCCTTGGTCCCCTCTTGGTGCTTCTGTAATTCCACCTGTGCCCCAACTCCGTTCTCTAGACTCCTGGGGCTCTTTTCTATAAGTATTGGCAACTTTTTATTTTATTTCTGAGACTGGGTCTCACTGTGGAACTCTAGCTGGCCTGGAACTCACTCTTAGACCAGGCCAGCCTTGAATGCACAAAGATCTGCCTGCCTCTGCCTCTCAAATGCTGTGGTTAAAGGCATTTATCTCCCCATCCAGCTCCAACCCTATTCTTGTGACTTCCGGGGGGTCTATCTCACTGAAACTCTCTCCGAAGGGCCCCTGGGCCTCTGCCTGTACCCCAGCCCACTCTGAGGAGCTTCCGGGCCTCAGCCTCAGCTCCTTCTGAAACTTTGTCTTCATGCCAACACTTTTGTAGACCTCCTGGGGTTCACCATATACCCCATCCCCTTTCCTAGGGCAGGGTGCATCTTTCAACCCTGAGGGCCAGCCCATGACAGGCTACACAGAGACCCAGCCACAAGTGACAGTTAGGACACCAGGTAAGTTCCCTATCTATGCTAAACCACTCTCTGTACCAGGCTCAACCTCTCACAACACAGCTGCTAGACCCAGCTCATGAATAAGTCATGACTCACCCGTACACAGGGCGCAGAAGATAACACCACAGGCCTGCTCCAGTTCCTCCAGCTCAACTGAATCCGAGACTAGTTTATCTTAAAAGACCAGAACTATCATCACCTCCTCTTCCTCTCCTCCTCTTCCTTATTCCTCTCCACCTCCCCTTTTTCCTCCTCCACCTCTCTTCCTCTCCCACTTCCTTTCTTCCTACTCTACTTCCTCTTCCTTCTCCTTCTCTGGTTTTTCGAGACAGGGTTTCTCTGTGTAGCACTGGCTGTCCTAGAACTCGCTCTATAGACCAGGGTGGGCTCAAACTCACAGAGAGCCTGCCTCTGCCTCCTGAGTGCTGGGATTAAAGCCATGTGCCCCTACCGCCTGACTCAGAACCTTCTTAAACACTTGACTCATCTGATCCTGGTGACAGACCCTAGGTAACAGAAGGGGAGAGGAGGTCTTAGGGCATCTGTGGGCAGAAAGGCTCACTGACCCTCTCTTTGCTTTTCAGGATCAATGGGGATGAACCTGAACTTAGAAGGAGAGTGGCATTACCTATAGAGGTTGGGGTCAAAAGGAGGGTGAGTGTCTGAAGTCTAGAGATTGGCAGTCAAACTTTAACAAACTTTGTTAAACTCCAGAAGTGGTCCCAACTAGAGCAGTCCCAGTCTGGGTCCCTGAAATGAGAATTTTCCAAGCTTGGTGGGAAGATGCTCCATCCATCTCACCATCTACCCATTCATCACCTGTCTGCCCATCCATCCATCCATCCATCCACCCATCCATCCATCTCACCATCTACCCATTTATCACCTGTCTGCCCATCCATCCATCCATCCATCCATCCACCCATCCATCCATCCATCCATCCATCCATCTCACCATCTACCCATTCATCACCTGTCTGCCCATCCATCCATCCACCCATCCATCCATCTCACCATCTACCCATTCGTCACCTGTCTGCCCGTCCATCCATCCACCCATCCATCCATCTCACCATCTACCCATTCATCACCTGTCTGCCCATCCATCCATCCACCCATCCATCCATCTCACTATCTACCCATTCATCACCTGTCTGCCCATCCATCCATCCACCCATCCATTTATCTCACCATCTACCCATTCGTCACCTGTCTGCCCATCCATCCATCCACCCATCCATTTATCTCACCATCTACCCATTCATCACCTGTCTGCCCATCCATCCATCCACCCATCCATTTATCTCACCATCTACCCATTCATCACCTGTCTGCCCATCCATCCACCCATCCATCCATCTCACCATCTACCCATTCATCACCTGTCTGCCCGTCCATCCACCCATCCATCCATCCATCCACTCATCCAGGATCCATCTACCCATCTACTCATTCACCTAGCATAAGGACTGATGCAGGACCTCCTGACTTGGCCTATCTTCCCTCCCACAGGCCTCAGCCTCTGGACTGTGACCACCAGCCTTGTACTTAAATGGTTCCTGCTGGTCCTTGGGCTTCAGGACTTTGCCTCCAAAGCTCCCTCTCCCATTCAACGCCTACCTCCCTGGGGCCCCCAGAGGCTTGGGGACCCAAGAGCCCACTTGAGGGCCTCTCAAGGGCAAAGACAGAACCTCCAGGTCCTGCACCCTTCTGTCCTTCTCTTTGCCCAGGACCTGAGCTGAGAACTGGGCCAGGGTCTGCAGAAGATGGTGGCTGGGGCCCCAATCTAGGACAGAGAAGGGTTTGGGGTTTGGCAAGGGTGGTCACGGAAAGAGGGTCACCTGCATCCAAAGTTTAGGAGAGTTTCCTCCATCCTCCTGCCCTCTGCCTCCCCACCTTCCTTCTCTGACATTCTTCTACTTTTCCTTTTTTAATGATAAAGTCTTAAAAATCTAAATCAAAATTCTCATTTGTCCTCTAAGATTTCAAGTCCTTGGTAATTTGAAACTGAAGAATCACAAACACTAACAGTCACTGGGTCTTTCTCCCGATCCCTGCTCTGAAATACCACACGCATCAGTTAGATGCTGCTGTGTAACAAACTGCCCCCAAATTCTGTGGCTCAAAGTATTTACTCTTGTTGGGGTCATCATGCTTCTGTGTGCCCTCTTATACAAGGCACAGCTAGACTTTAAAAGTGGTCACAGGGGTCAGCAAAATAGATCATTGGGTAAAGGTGCTCGTAGTCAAGCCTGGTGACTTGAGTGTGAGCCCAGGACCCACATGGTGGGAGGAAAGAACATACTCTTCCCAGTTACTCCCTAACACACACACACACACACACACACACACACACACACACACACACACACACGGCTTCCTGTAGAGAGGAGCATAAAGCCCAGAACTGCTGAGAAGTCCCATCACCTGACCACCAAGTCTGAAGACACAACAGCTTCAATACACAAGCTCCACACAGTGGAGGGAGAGAATCAGCTCTTGAAAGCAGCCCCTAACTTCTACATGCTTGCCATGACACCAGTGGGAGCTCTCCCTGCGAAATAAATGCGAAGGAGGTTCTCAGAAGGAAGCATACAAACCTTAGAAACATTTCGAGTCTCTGCATGGGTGGCCAGTTCCAGCAGCCCCTCAGACTCAGCAGTGCACAGACATGCCAGCGTGGAACCCAACACCGAAGCCTACAAACCCCAGAGCCAGTCTGATACTTGCCCCCAAGACACCAAGAAACTGCGTGCAGAGCCAGGGTGCTCAGATCTGAGCGCCTGCTTACGGAAAGTGACCAGCTCCATCCAGCTTCGTGGATGGTCTGTTCCAGGTGCCCTGTGGACACCAACCCATACAAGCTCAAGCCCCTCACAGAAAATAGCCCAGTAGGTGCATAGAGCTATGGATGCGCTGTATGATAAGAGTCGTTGTCCACCAGACTGCTGCTATGCTGCTCTGTTTCATGACAAGGAAGAGTCTAGAGCAGGGACAGTATCAATACTAGAATTGGTGTCCAGAACCCCTAGTGAGGGGCTGGGGGAGCGGCTCTGTGCTGGAGCCCTGCCTGGAATCCCTCAGGGAGAGGCGGTCTTTTGACTTCTACAGCTTCCTGCGGTGCAGAGGTGGGAACACCCCGAGATTAGAACTGAACAAAGCGCCAGTGAGACGGCTCAGTGGGTGGAGGAGCTGCCACCAAACCTAACAACCTGAGTTTACTCCCTGATACCTGCATGACAGGAGAGCTGACTTCCACAAATTATCTTCTGACCTCCGCACTTGCAGTGTGCAACTCAAACTTGTAAGAACACACACACAATAATTAAATACATTATTAAAAAATAAAATCGGAGTTTGACTGATGGCTCAGCGCCTAAGTGCATTGGCCATTCTTCCAGAGAACCTGAGTTCCATTCTCAGTACCTACATGGTGGCTCACCACAATCTGTAACTCGAGTTCTGGGAAATCTGACACCCTCTTCTGGCCTCCATAGGTGCTGCACATATGTGGTATACATATGTGACATACATGCAAAATACCTGTGCTAGTCAAGATTATCTAGAGTCACAGAACTTATGGAATGAATATATATATGTGTGTGTGTGTGTGTGTATGTGTGTGTGTGTGTGTGTGTGTGTGTGTGTGTGTGTGTATGTGTGTGTGTGTGTGTATATATATATATAAATACATGTATATGTCTCTCTCTGTGTGTGAAGGGAATTTATTAGAATGACTCACAGGCTACAGTTCAGCTACCCAACAATAGCTAGCTGTGAATGGAAAGCCTAAGAATTGAATGGTTGCTCAGTCCCACGAGGCTGGGTGTCCCGAAGCAGACCCAATGCCAGTGAAGAAATGGACGGGCTGACAAGGCGAGGGTAAGCAGTGAAGAAAGACCAGACCACCTTTTCTTCTGCCATGGTCCTGACAGAGGCTTCTAGCAGAAGGTGTAGCCAGACTAAATGTGTGTCTTCCTGCCTCAAGATCCGATCACAAGTGTGCCCTTCATTTCTGGAGTGTAGTTCATTCCAGAGATAGTCAAGCTGACAATCATGAACAGCCATCACAGAACACATACATGCAAAATAACCACATAAAACTAAAATATAAAATCAATCAAAAGCAAGACTCCAAAATTCTTGGCTATTTTAAAAAGGTGACATAGAGCCAGGTTTGGTGGGGCATGCCAGCAATGCCATCACTCTGGAGCCAGAGGAGGGATTGTGAGCTCTGACCCAGCCTGGCTATGGAGGAAGACCTAAATGAGAATCTCTAAAGTAGTGCTGGGCAGTTTGTGTCCCAGGACCCACACCAGATAGCTCACAGCCTTCCCTACCCCAGCTCTAGGGGACGCAGCACTCTCTCTGGCCCCACAGAAACCTGCAGACACACACACACACACACACACACACACACACACACACACACACACACACACACACAGCATTCACCCAGAGACATGCACACATACACAGAAGAAAAATGAACAAGAATAAATTATTTACAATTAGCTAACGCGAACTGCTTCACAGGTGTGACATTGGTCTTGTGACTGGGTAAGTTGAGTTTATTTCTCCCCAGAGTCCCCAGAACTCTGCAGTGGGATGATGGATGGGCAGCTGGAAGGACTACCATCCTGACCTCCATGCCACTCACTGTTGGATCCAGGAGAAGGGAGATTACTAAATCTAAGTTCTGCCAACAGTGAGACTCACTTCTTCGGCCTGACACAGGCAAGGGTCTCAGCAGCTGGCCTGGGGACTGTGGGATTCTGGCTAGACTCTAGCTAGTTGTAGGGAAAAGGTGGGTGGAGCTGCTTTTCCAACCCCCATCTTCTCAGTGACTGGAAATGACTCCCACTTAATTCTCCCTAATTAGCAGGGTCTGATGGGCCACCCAGAAGGAGGAAAACAGGGTGGAAGGTTAATTGCACCTAAAAATACCTCTTCCTGGGGGAAGAAATCAGCACACCCTTAAGGTATGAGTGGCAGTGCCCAGAGAGAGCAGGTAGTGGAACCAAAGTGAGGGTGGAGAGGTCAGATTTGGTTCTCAGGGTGGGAGTCAGCTGTCTGAAGACAGCATGTGGTGACAAGCTGATCCTTCCAACTTGAGCCACTGTGAGTGTGACCCTGGTGAGATGCAATACAATGTACCACCCAGGCTGTGTGCCCTGTGTGAGTTCCCATCCAGAAACATGAGTCTGTGTATCCTAATGACATACTGGAATGGTTGGCAAGTGGGGTCTGTGTCCTAGGTGTTTGTGACATCTCTATGTGTGGAGTTGGGTGAGATGACCAGGCACTTTCCATGTCCACCCAGTGAGTCTTCCTCCTTGCCCTCTGCCTGTGGCTATGTGGCATTACGTTGATGGTGTGCTGTGGTTTGGGTGTAGTGAGTCCCCCAGACACTCAAACAGGCAGCGATGTTTCCTGGCATTGTGACACCTTTGGTATGCAAAGGCTGGCAGGTCACCAAGGGCATGCCAGAGGGTTACAGCTCGGACTACTTCCAGCCTGTATTCACCAATTGTTTTTATTTTTTTATTTTTTTAATATTTATTTATTATTTATTATGTATACAATAGTCTATCTGTGTGTATACTAAAGGCCAGAAGAGGGCACCAGACCTCATTACAGATGGTTGTGAGCCACCATGTTGTTGCTGGGAATTGAACTCAGGACCATTGGAAGAGCAGGCAATGCTCTTAACTACTGAGCCATCTCTCCAGCCCCTCACCAATTGTTTTTAATATAAATGTTTTTGCCTCCATGTATGTTCATGAACTATGTGTATGCAGTGACCACTGAAATAAAAATGGGGAAGATGGCCGGGCGATGGTGGCGCACGCCTTTAATCCCAGTACTCGGGAGGCAGAGGTAGGCGGATCTCTGTGAGTTCGAGACCAGCCTGGTCTACAGAGCTAGTTCCAGGACAGGCTCCAAAGCCACAGAGAAACCCTGTCTCGAAAAACCAAAAAAAAAAAAAAAAAAAAAATGGGGAAGATGTTAAATCCCTTGGAACTGGAATTACAGGCAGCTGTGAGGCACTATGTTGGTACTGGGAACGGAACCCAGGCCTTCTGTAAGAGCAGCCAGTGCTCTAAACTGCTGCACCATCTTTACAATCCTTCACTGTGGTGGTTTAAATAGGTATGGCCCCACAGACTCTTGTGTGTGAATGCTTAGCCTCACTATCAGGCGGTGTGGAAGAAGAGCGTGACTGTGCGGTAGGCTTTGAAGTCTCATATGCTCAAGCTACATCAAGTGTGGCATATAGTCTCCTGCTGCCCGCAGATCCAGATGTAGAACAAGATGGAGCCACTTCCAAGTCCCATAGCCCTTTGCAGGAAGCAGGGTGTGGAGGAAGAGAAGGTGCCAGGCATGGAAGGCTGCTTGCAAGCCTAGGTACAAGGAAGACTGAGGCAGGAGGATCTTAAGACCCTAATCAGCCTTGCAATTTAGTAAGGCCTGTCTCAGGATGAGAGGGGCTGTGAGACAAATGAACTGGGAAAGGTGTATGTTCACAACCCTGATGACATGAATTCGATCCCTAGACCCACATGTTGTCCTCTGACCTCCAAATGCACACCATGACATGCATGTGCCCACACACAAACTAAATACAAAAATAAAAAACCAAAAACCGGGCCTGGTGGTAGTGGCTCACGCTTTTTAATCAGGACACAGGCAGCAGACCCCTGTGAGTTCATAGCCAACTTGATCTACTGAACAAGTTCTAGAACAGTCAAGGCTACACAGAGAACACCTGTTTCAAGAAAACAAAACCAAGCAAACAAAGAAACACACTAACCAGGGCTGGAGAGATGGGTCAGTAGTTAAGAGCACTTGTTTCTCTTACAGAGTACCTAGGTTCGATTCCTAGAACCCATGTGGTAGCTCACAACCATCCTTAACTCCAGCACCAGTGGACCCAACAGGCATGTACATGGTACACATGCATGCAGGAAAATCATTCATATACATAAAGTAAAATAAATCCAAAACAATGAAGTAAAATGAACCTGGGGACTTGATGGTTTTGTAATAGAGTACTACCTAGAATCCCCCAGTGAGGGGCTGGGGTGTGGCTCAGTGGTAGAGCCCCTGCCTAGAATCCCCCAGTGAGGGGTTGGGGTGTGGCTCAGTGGTAGATTTCCCTACGTAGCATTCTGTGAGGTTCTCGACTGGATCCTCAGCATTTAAACAACAACGAATACTAGAAATAGGCATCACTGATCTTTCTCTCATCCTCACCCCCACAAAAGGGACTGTGGCTTCGTCCCTGAACCACTATGCACTGGATAAAACAAAGTACTCCAAATTTGGGGACTGAACCCCCATCTAGGGAGACTAGAAATTTCACTGGGGGGCCTCCTGTCAAAGCAGGAGCTGATGGAGTCAGGTCATCCTCGGGGTTAAATTTGCAGTACTTCACAGCAGCCTGCTAGGGCTCCAAACCCAGCCATGACTATCTCCAAGTCTCTTGTGCACCTAGCTCCCTGGCAGGGCACAGTTGCTATGATGAGCACTGGTGATGTCATCAGCCCCCCTCCCCCTAGATGTGGGCACTAGGAGTCTCTATCACTGAAATCTAGAGTACCTCAGTTTTCCTGGGACTCATCCTTCATAGCCAGAGCAGAGGCCATTTGCCAGCTAGGAGTCAGGGTCAGCTTCCCTTGGAGGCCATCAACACAAGGACCACGGAGCAGCAGTGAGCCAGGTTCCCACAAGGGGGCACTGAGGAGCCATGAAGTTTTTAACTTTTTCTCCCATTTTGATGGTTTTACTGTATAGTCCTGGTAGAACTATGTAGACCAGGTTAGCGTCAAACTCAGAGATCTATCTGTCTCTGCCTCCCAAGTGCTGGGATTAAACCCAGGTGCCATTACACCTGCCGCCGCCCCCCCCCCATTTATTTCTTTAGTTGTTGGGAGGAGTGTGTGTGGAGGACAGACGACTAGCCCTCAAGAGACTGGGTTCTTGCCTTCCACGAGGAGAGTCTCAGAACCAAACTCAGGTCTCAGGCTCGGCAGCAAATGCCTTTTACAGAATACCGATCATGGATGTTGCTGGACGACAGCTTCACTTAAGTATAACTGTATCATTCACCTTTAGCATATCATTAAGCTACATATCCATCACTAACAAACCTTAATGTTTACTTTTATTGAAAATTTTATGCACATATATAATGAATCTGGACGCTTTTCATCCTCATTCCCTTCTCATCCCCCTCTCTCTCCTGCTGGACCCCTTTTTATTCTCAACAAGTCCCTTCTATTAGCAGGTGTCTGTTTTGATTGAGTTTGTTGTTTGTGAGCCACTGGGCTTAATCAATGGGTGTGGCTCACACAATCAGGTTTGATATTATCACTACCTTTTATTTGTTTGGGTTTGCTTTTGTTTTGAGATGTGGTCTCAGTGAATTGCCCAGGCTGGTCTTGAACTCCAGATTCTACCTTCTCTGTCTCCCAAGTGCTGACTAATTACAGACCTTACAACATGCCCATCTTAAGGTAGTGGGTTTTAAACATCCTAAACATCTCTGTGGACATTGTTTGACAAACTTTTCCTGGGGAGGTGCAACACGGTTTACTCACCCCAGATGGGAGCCCATGACAGTACGGACACCACCAGAGTCCACGTTGGTGAACCAGTGAGTATTATTGTGGTCACTAATAGGAAAAGAGATGACTCAACGGCAGCTGCATCACCAAAGTCCACCCCAGCATGGGTGTCAGTTCTGGGAACCTGCAGCCAGCTCAGCATGTTGGCAAGTGTCCTCTCCAGGGGCCTCAGTTGGTCTAAACCTCTTCCAGGAGGCTCAGCCGGTCTGAGAGAGACTCTTTGCTGTTTCCTCAGAGGGAGGAAGAGGCCTGGTGGATCTGGGTGGCTTCAGGAACTGGGGTGTGGCTCGGTTGGGGAGGACTTCCTAGAATGTGCAGGGCTCTGAGTTCACCCTCAGCACCACAAGAAGACAGTGAAGTGTGGATGCGCTGACCTCCCGCGGATGAGTCAGCTGCTATGATCCACGATCATGAGTGTGCAGGGTCCAGAGCAGGGGAGACAGCCCTGCAATCTCTGTCCAGCCTGCAGGGAAGCTCCTTACAACAAAGTACACAACGCAAGACTGCTTCTGGAAACCCTTCCTCCCTTGTTTCTTTCAGACAGCTGAGAAAAGCAACCAACAGTGAGTTTTGGTAGACTGTGTCTTTGAACAAAGTGCCCTACTGAGCTGAGCTGACTGTATCTGCTTTGGGACACGGGTCCAGAACCTGATGCTACAGGGCCTGCAGCACTGGCTGCTTCCATTCCTAGGCCTCAGTTTCCCTCCTAGCTTTACTGCTCCTTCAAATTCAGCATCCTACTTCTTTTCTCTGCTCCATTCCAGCTGACTGCACTCTGCACTCGTGTGTGTCTGTGTGTGTGTGTGTGTGTGTGTGTGTGTGAGAGAGAGAGAGAGAGAGAGAGAGAGAGAGAGAGAGAGAGAGAGAGAGAGAGAGAGAGAGCGCTCAGTGACTGGTGTCAGGTATCTTTCTTGATTACTCTCCACTGTTTTGAGACAAGGTTTTTGGCCAGCCAATGAGCTCTGGGGATCAACCTGCCTTCAGCCCTAGCCCCAGCTTTGGAGTTGCTGTGGCTATGCTCAGCTTTCCTGTGGTTCTGAGGATCCAAACGCAGATTCTCCTGCCTGAGCAGAAGGCACTTTTCCAACTGAGGTGACTTCCAGACTCCATGCTATTGTTGTGGGAAGCTATGGACCTTTAAGGGTGGGACCTGGCCGACAGAAGTTTCTGGGTACAGGCCTTCAAAGGTTAGTCTCTCACTTCTGTCCAGTCTTGCTTCCTAGTCTGCAGCGATGAGATAAAATCCCCCATCCCTTAAGCAGCTTCTGTCTGGAACTGAGGTCATGGCAATGCAGAAGGAACTGCACAGCTGGGTTCCACCTCAGACTCCTGAGGCTGCATTTGTCACAAGTGGCTGGGGGTGGGGTGGAGGTTTCTGAAGCAGGGCCTGGATGAGCTCCCTAGGGGATGAAGAGGGACTCAGGGCAGGGAAGGGCCCTGTGCACCACCTGTGCAGGTTTCCATGAAGAGGCGTGTGACTAGAAGTCCAGCAGAGGCCCCGGGAACTATACCCAGCAGCAGGAGGGGCCGAGGGGGGGGGGGATGTTCAGGCGCAGCCCGTGGTCCCACATGAACATTAACACCCCCCACCACATCTCTACCCCAGAGAGTGGAAGAACGAACCTAGGGCAGCAGACTGAGGGGCCTTGCTAGAGCTGCTAGACTCTGAAATTCCCACAGGGACTCTGGAGGCAGCAGCAGCCTAACCTGCCCAGGGCCCCTCAGGGGTATGAATGCTGGGGACAGAAGCTCTCCCTGGACCACAGCTATGGATCTCCCCACTGGGAGGCAAAGGTTCAGATACAAAGTCAGCTTTATTCACACAGACATCCCACTGTCCCCCACCTGGGGTGCTCCCTGGAGCTCTGGATTACAGGTGCTGCCTGCGGTGTCTCAGCACCTCGGTGGGGGTGAAGAGGAAGTCCTCCCCGCACACCTGGCAGTGGTAGGGCCTCTGCAGGGCTGAGGTCTTCTGCGGTGGAGCAGGAGCAGCCTCCTCAGATCCTGTGGAGGAAAAGGGTGGCTATGGGTCCCACCCAACCCTGGTGCCAACATTTGGGGCACCCAGCCCCAGTCCCCCCTATGGACTGGTACTGTGGCAGATGTGACAGCAGCAAGCTGAGGCAGAGGTGGCTGTGCAACAAAGAAACCATTACAGCCACTGAAGAGAAAAGCAGAGGACAGGTAAAGGGAGGGTCAGGGTATTGGGCTGCTGGTCCCCAGGATCCACAATCCAGACACAGGCAGCAATACGTGATGGATAGTGGCTAAGGACAGCATCTCAACACAGGATCCTCGTACCCCTACATCCCCACCTCCTTCCCAGACTTGCCTGGATCATCCTTCGGGGCCTCGGGGCAGGTGTTCTCGTGAGCGATGCGCTCCAGGGGCGTGAAGGGCATGTGCAGGCCGCAGTGCGGGCAGGTCCAGAAGGAGCGCAGACAGTCACTGTACAGGTCGGTGTCGCTCTACAGCACAGCAGCAGAGCGAGGCGTCAGGACCCCTGCCTCACCAGCTGGGAGCCCTGGACCCTTCAGGGCTAAAACCCATTCCGAAATCTAGCCTAAGAGGGACTGTGGCGGTCGGGCACCTGGAGCTTCAACCACCCACCTCCGGAGCAGGAGGCTTCAGGAGGCAAGTGACCACACTCACCGTGAGGCAGTTATAGGTGAGAAACTCGGAGACAGCATAGCCCCCCTTGGTGGGGTGGGGGGACAGGGTAGAGTTTCCAAAGAGACCAGGCAGATTAGGGGCAGCTGTGATGGTTTGGGGTCCCACATAGAGGTTCTGGGCTTCTAGGCCAGTGAGCCGACGGAGGCTGTAGGGGACCTACAAAAGGAGACCAGAGACAGAGACAATGGGGTGGGCGCCCCGAGTCAGCTCTGCCTAAGGCCCTCCCTTAGACTTTGTGGGCATGGAACCACCAGGCCTAGGCTACTCATGACTTGCTTTCAGGCCTTTGTGACCCCAGTGGCCCCTCCAACTACCCTCCCCAGGCTCTCCTCTGCTCCTTCTTGCTGATGGAACCACAGCCAACGCCGAGTTACCGTGCCCCTTCTGTAAGGTATCTCAGGCTGGTTCCCCTTTTTCCAACTGCCTAGGCCTGTCCTCACCTCCAGGAAGTCAGCCTGGAGTCAGCCCTCCCCATGGACTCCCACGGGACAGGATCAGAAGCAGCTGTCCGTTCCCACCTAAGAGTGTGGTTTCAGTCCACCCGACCCACGTCTCCCTTTCTGTCCTCATCAGGGCACCTGAGACCACTCCACGTCCTTAGCTCATACCATGCATGCAGAAGGCGCCTATCATTTGTTCAATGAATCTCACAGGGTGGTGTCTAGCATGGCCTCAGGAGCCAACTACTAGTTCCTCCCTTTAGCCCTGTGACCTCGGGTACCACTTAGCCTCTTTAAATTGAAAGCCCTTAAATGAACCCCCACTAAGTGACAGCACCTTGGTCGCCATGAACTGCAGCAGCTCCCGGCTCAGAGCAGCTACCTCCTTGGGGCTAACCGCTGACGACTCCACCTCTTCCTCCTGCTCCAGCCTCTGTCGCTGGGCCTGGTGGGCCAGTTGCCGGTCCAAAGCACTTTCCCAGCGGGCACGGAGCCGCAGGGATGTTGCCAGGAGCCGGACGGCACTCTCACTATCTGTGAGCTGCAGCTCCAACCAACCGTCAGCCACCAGGCGGGAGCAGTCACCGTTGGTGTCAATGGACCGGCTGAACAGCAGGAGGGACTGAAAGAGACAAGAGTCAGGAGCCAGGAAACAGCAGTGCAGCTCGGGATGGCACCTCAGAGTGTCT
This sequence comes from Microtus pennsylvanicus, assembly GCF_037038515.1. Taxonomy (NCBI): domain Eukaryota; kingdom Metazoa; phylum Chordata; class Mammalia; order Rodentia; family Cricetidae; genus Microtus; species Microtus pennsylvanicus. The sequence continues at coordinate 144,715,821 of NC_134579.1, read as the reverse complement.
ACCGGGTTATCTTTCTGCCTACCCATCATTCACAGCCCATCCATTTGTTCTTTCCTTATCTGCCCATCCCCCACCCATCTACTCAGTATTAATCACCCAGCAATCCGGCAGGCTACTCTGCATGCTCTGGTGCTGCACACCCAATGCACAGCACAAAGTTGCCCCACCACCAGCCAACATTCAACTTGGAGAGACAAAGACAAAATCAAAGAGTAGAATGTCCTGGGAGTCTAAGAGTCATGGAATCTTAGCGGGGAAGGGAATGGATGCTATCAAAGGAAGTAGTATACTGATGACACCTGCTTTAATCCCAGTGCTTGGGAGGCTGAGGCAGGAGGATGGAAACTAGAAAGACCCCAGACACAGGCACGTGGGTCTCTGACACCAAGACAGAACCAGAACCACCTGTGCAGGGTTCGGTGGTGATATTTTGGGAACAACCCACAGGAAAGGCAGGACTGGCCATGGGTAGGTGGGCTGGAGGCTGGTGATGGTACCAAAGGGCTCAGCGGGTGATGCCCATTTGACATTCCACATCCTAAACAAGCAGTAAAAGGGGAGCGGACTGGGGTTCAGATCTCACCCTAAATGGCAAATGTCTCATTCCCACCATCCCACCGGCCACCATGCCACCCTTTTCTCCATAGTAGACAGGAGCCCTGGCTGCACAGTCTCCCATTGCATGTGAGCCCCATCTGGCTGGCACCCACAGCTTGAGGGAAAGTCCTCAGTGGAGGTCACGGGCCGCAGCCTCCTGAAGGCCCTGCACAGTTTCTTTCTTGTCTCCGGAAACAAAACGAGAGGGGTCTGAATAGTGGGGACATCCAATTGACAGGGGGATCTGCTGGGGTAGCTTGTGACCCTAGATATGTGGTTGCTACTCCCTCTGTGTGTGGCCCAGGTGGTGATGCGACCTCAGCTTCCTATGTGTGAAGTGAATGCCTAGACCACGGAGGTGACTGTGAGCAGGACTGGACTAGGCTTGGCTTCCCACAGCCACTACATCAGAACCTGTCCCTGCCTCCAGCCGTACAGCAGCACACTCCTGCCTTGGGGCCTTGGCCTCAGAGTATGACACGGTCTCTTCAGGACTGCGGCCAGTCAGCACGCCTCATCAGCTCCTACCACTCCTCCCCATCTCTATTTTTCTTGGTGATTTAAAACACACACACGCACGCACGCACATGCGCACGCACACACGCACACACACACACAATTTCAAACAGCCCAGGCCGGCTTCAAACTCATGAGTGTCCTACTAAGGTTACAGGCATTCGCCTGCATTCCCGTGTTCCCTTGAAGACATGACACAGGCTTCCCTGACCTGCGGGCCCAAGAGGGCAGAAGAGGGCCTGAGCCCTCAGTATGCCACTGGGTTCTGGGAACAGTGCTTGGCACCATCAGACACGCAACAAGTTACCATGGCATAGTCACAAATAATGACCCGCAGCCACAGCCCATGCCAGCAGCCAGCAAGGGCAAAGGGCAGCTCCTCCAAGCAACATTCAACCTGAGTCAGGCAGGAGGCCTACCTGGAGGGCGGGGATGCGGACGCAGTTCACCAGGTATGGTTTGTTGGTCTCCAGCAGGGAGACGAAGGCCAGGAGCTGGTGCTTGCAGTTCATTTGGTCCTTGCCATCTGAAAGGTGAAAGCAGCCAGCTCAGGCCCACCTGACTCCCAAGCTTGGGCTAGGGTGACTTTCGGGTTATTGTAAACACTCTGCCACAGTCTGTGAGCTCTGGGCTGCCTGACACTAAGGAACTGCTGTCCACCTGGATGAGGTCATCAGCACTGTCCTGACACAAACAGTCCTTGCTACTAAACGACATGAAGTCTGGCATGTGCTTTCAATCCTCTAGGTGGTATAGCTGCTTGCTGCCAAGCCTGACAACCCGAGTTCTATTCCCAGAACACACATGGTAGAAGGAGAACTGGCTCCCACAAACTCTGCATGCATGTAGTAACATGTGTGCCCTGAAACACACAAAGTAAAGAAATGCAAAAACATTACTTGTAAAAATACAATGCTCCAACAACAACTAAAAAGAAAAAACAAACACGATGCTCCAGCAGGAAGGTAACAAGGGGGGTACACAGAAGAAACAAGGCTGACGGAAGGTGACAGTTGTTGAGGCTGCCTGAGAGCACCCAGGGCTCATCCCTACCTTGTATAACTGGAAATTTTCAAAATGAAAAAGAAGGAGAGACGCTAAGGATGTAGCTGGGTGGGGCACTTGGCTCACTTATTTGAGGCTATGGACTCAATATCTTGTTGTGGACTATTTAACTATGCAAAAGTGTGTTGCATTGTTTATGCTATGGAATATGACTAGCTGTGTAAAGGTGTGTTACATTTGTGTACGCTGTGAAATATGACTTTAGCTGTGTACAGGTGTGTTACATTTGCTTCTGATGCATTGATGTAAGAATGTGTTACTTTTTATGCTGCATTTAATTATGAAAAAAAATGTGTTGCTGTTTCACCTTGCCTGCCTAAGGAACCTGATTGGTCTAATAAGAAGCTGAATGGCCAATAGCTAGGCAGAAGAGGAACAGACTGGATTGGTAGACAGAGAAAATTAAATAGGAGAAGAAATCGAGGCTTGAGTGGAGAGTGGAAAGAGAAAAGAGGAGGCGAGAACAAGGGAAAAAGAGCGGTATGTGCCCAGGGCCAGAGCCAGACAGCTGCCAGTCAGCCAGCCAGAAACAGCAGGAAAGTAAGATGTACAGAAAAGGAAGGAAGGAAGGAAGGAAGGAAGGAAGGAAGGAAGGAAGGAAGGAAGGAAGGAAGGAAGGAAGGAAGGAAGGAAGGAAAAGATAAAAGCCCCAAGGCAAAAAGTGGATAAAGAAAAACAAAATAAGAGCGAAGCTAAGGCTGTGAGCGTTCATAACTAATGAGATGTCTCTGTGTCATGATTTGGGATCTGGCTGGTGGCTCAAAAGAAAAAGCCTGTTACAATATCTAGTACCACAAAACAAGAAAAAGGAAGGCAGGAAGGAAGTGGAACTGGCAGAGGGGGCTGCAACCTGGTCATGGTGGTCAACAAAGTTGATTCTACTCTACACCCCGACACTCCTAAACCTTGTCACCCAAGGAGGGTGAGCTGGCTCCTGAGTTTGCAGTCAGGCTTCAGGGTGATGTGGGATTCCCCTCTGTATGCTGTTATGTTTTATTACCACTGGTTAATAAAGAAGCTGCTTTGGGCCTGCACAAAGCAGAAAGAGCTAGGCAGGGAAAACTAAACTGAATACTGAGAGAAAGAAGGCGGAGTCAAAGAGAAGCCATGTATCCTCCACCAGAGACAGACACACTAGAACCTTGCTGGTAAGTCACAGCCACATGGTGATACACAGATTAATAGAAATGGGTTAACAAAAGATTTAAGAGCTAGCTAGCAATACGCTTGAGTGATTGACAAAGCAGTGATTTAAATAATACAGTTCTGTGTGATTATTTCGTGTCTGGGCAGCCTCCCCACAACATCAGGGGACACAGTGCCAGCCTGGGGCTGGGCACCTGGGGCTGGGCGCCTGGGGCTCTGCCTGCATGTCTGCACAAAAGCTGGGGAGCGTCTCTCCTTAGGATCAAGCTGAGGCTGTGGCAGACTGACCATCACAGGGCCAACCGAGGTGCCATCGGCTGGATTCAGGCAGCAGCACAGAAGTTCAGCACTGTATGCTGCCCACAGCTACCTGGCAAGGCTTCTCCCCTCCCACAGCACAGCACAGACGGTGTGTCAGGAGCCCTGGAGAACACCCGAGTGAGCAACCTGAGCTTGCTGTGTCACCATCCCTCATGTGCCACCAGGGCCACTGTACCTTGACTCCCTTCACGGCCTGAGGTCTCCTGCCCCTGTGTGTGCAATACCTCAGGGCTGTTGGCGAAGACACAGGTGGGGTGCAGCACGGTGCCCTGCTTGGCCTGGGTATGGAAAATCTGAAGAGGCCAAAGACAAGCATTGAAACAGAGGCCACAGACCTGCTCCACACAGTGCCCAGTCCCCTTTTCTCCTCCCTTGGGACAAGTTCCCTCCTCCATGACTGTACTCAGACGCCTCCTCATCTATGATGTCCTCCAGACCCCTGCATCAGCTGGGTCTGATCCACTGCCTTGCCCTCCTCCAGCCCTGCCCCCTCTGGCTAGCGTGCAGAGCAGCTAGCAGCCCAAGGAAAAAGCCAAGGGTCCTTCTGTCACACAAAGCTCTTGGAACACAGAGGTGCTCAGGAAATGTTAAGTGACAGACTCAGGACAGAAGGGAAAAGAAACCACACCTGGTCCGAGTCCTTGCGGCCACTGTTGAATGCATCAGGCACAGCTAGCTGTGGGTAGAGGCCCCGCCCCAGCACCAGCTTGAGTAAAGCCAGCTGGTCGCGGGTCAGGTCCTGGGCTGAGCTGGCTGCTGCCTGCAGCTGCTCCAGGTTGTGCCGAAGCTTGAATTTTACATCCTGTAGAGACAAGGATTGGTGGTGGCCCCGGTGCCAGCTCTGGGGATGGGTGCACACACACACACACACACACACACACACACACACACACACAGGAAGGTGCTGTGCTAGGATGCACAGGTTGGAAGGGGTTATGGAAATCCTATGGGGTGAGAGCAAGGTAGACTCTTTAATCCCTTGGGGGTGGCTGTTTCTCCTGTGTTGTACACCCCTCTACGCCCCTGACCAAGTACCTAACTATCTCACCTGAATGTCAATGCTGTCAGCCCTCTGGGAAGCAGAGCCCTCATTGTCCTCATCACTGGAGCAGCCATCTTCCTGCAGCCGCAGGACCTTGCGCCTCCGTCCTCCACCCTCCTCATGCTGCCGCTTCAGCTGGTGCAGGGCCCGGCGCTCTCTGCGCTGCTGCAGCCGACTGTAGCTGTCCCCTGGCGCCACTACCTTGGCCCCACTTAGCAACCCATGATCCTCCAACAGCTCCTGTGGACAGGAAGGCCACAGGGGAGTGGGCACAGTTAGTGGGCTCTGGGCTGACATAGGCTCATAGAGTCAGTGTTTTCCCACTGCAAAATGAGGGTGATCCAGTTCCCCTGCAGAGCTGGATGGGAATCTTTTGCCCAAGTCTTGAGTTCTGTGCCCTGGAAAGGGCTGTTACTAGTTACCTTAGAACTGGTAACACAGCCCCAAAACTGCGCAAGCACAGGTGGTTCACTGGGACACCTGTTTGGGCACAAGTGTGATGGAGGAAGGTCATTGGCTAATAAAGGAACTGCCTTGGCCCATTTTATTGGTTAGGACATAGGTAGGTGGAGTAAACAGAACAGAATGCCGGGAGGAAGAGGAAGTGACTCGACAGCTCTCCTCTGGGGAGCAGACGCCTCAGAGACAGAGAGACACCATGCTCCCTGCTCCCGGGAAGACGCATGCAATGAAGAAAGCCGCCAGGTCAGACATGCTGAATCTTTCCCGGTAAGACCGGTGCTACAGTTTATTAGAGATGGGTTGATTGGGATATCAGAATTAGCCAGTAAGGGCTAGAGCTAATGGGCCAAGCAGTGATTAAAAGAATACAGTGTCCGTGTAATTATTTCGGGGCAAAAGCTAGCTGAGCAGGCGGCTGGGGTGTTGGGGATGCAGCCCCGCCGCTCCTTATTACTACACAAGTGGTTCACTTGGGACACCTGTTCAGGCACAGATGGTTCGCTGGGACACCTGGTCAGGCACAGGTAGTTCACAGTAGGGTCATAGCAGCTGCTCCCAGAGCTGCCTCCAGGTTCACTTGAGGTCTAGAGTGGGCCACACATCCTCTGATCCCAGAAGATTCCTCTCAGAGCCGAGTTGTACCTGAGAAACTGTCAGGAACACCAAATCTCAAGCCAGACATGACCATGCAAACCTGTAATACCAGCACACAAGAGGCTGAGGCAGAAGGATCATGGCCATGCATACCTGTAATACCAGCACTCAAGAGGCTGAGGCAGAAGGATCATGACTTTAAGGCCAGTCAAGGCTACATAACAAGGCCCTATGAAGAAAAGTGGGACTGGAGTTTCTGCTCAGTAATAGAGTATTTACCTAGCATGAGCAAGACCCTGGGTTCAAGATTTAACACCACAAAAATACAAAAAGAAAAGAAAAAATAAGAGCCAGGCAGTGGTGGCACACACCTTCAATACCAGCACTTGGGAAGCAGAGGCAAGTGGATCTCTGAGAGTTTGAGGCCAGGACAGCCAGAGCTGTTACATGGTGAAATCCTGCCTCGGGGGAAAAAAATCCCATCAACCTGGACCCTATTACTCCAGAATTCAGTGGGAGCTGGAAAGACCTGAGTCTCCCTTCACCCACACCCTGGCGACAGTTTCATCAACAGTCCTCAAAGGATGCCATCTCACGGGCCTGTTCCCCACTGTGTCTGAGAACATGGATGCTGTATGTGTGCACATGTGACTGTGCCTATGTCCTGACACACATCACATCAGCCTCTCACAGTGCCTAGGGGTAACAAGGGTAGAATCACAGCTCCAAAAGCTGCAGACATGGGGAGGGAATGACTGGGCCCAACATGGGGATCCTGGAAAGGTTTCTGAGCCCCAACTGGTGCCCCTGCAGTCAGGGTCATAGACGACCCCAGGAACGCCTGTTATGTCTACTCTACAGATGCCGTTGGACCACGGCAAAGCCCAGTGTATCTGAGTTTCCTGCCAGCAATGGAGAGACAGAAGCCACATGGGGTCCAAGTTCATGATGGAGAGCACTCATCTCCAGGGACCACAGTGACACCCTGCCCACACAGCCACACGCATGCCTGTCAGGCAGCCATCTAGTGAGCTATGTATATTTGCTCAGTGGGATTCGTGGAGGTTGCAAGATGGTCACTACTTTCACGTTCCAGTTTCCATGGGAAGCTAAGGCCCACCCAAGGGACAGCATGCCTGCAGCCACACTGTCAGAATGTGGCAGAGCTGGGACATGCTGCATGATGTTGGGCTCCAGACACACTGGCTGTCCTGTCACGTTACACAGTCCCCAGCACTCAGCCTGAGCTGAAGGTGCTCCCTGGGGCCAAGGGGGGCTTCCCCATCAGGATGCCACATGCAGTGGTCCATGCACCTTCCCAAGGAACCCTCTTCAAGGTCCACATTTTTCCACCGTCCTGCTTGTCTGCTTGGACAGTGACATTGTGAGGCCCTGGTCACCAAGAAGAGTCTGGTCCTCACCTTGAACTGGCGCCGCAGGTTGGCCATCTCGTACAGCCGATGCTCCTCCACACCCCGGTGGCGGCACCACTTGCGAGAGTTCCCACTCCGCTCAGACTTCACCTGGTTGAGGGGCAAACACCTCAGAGTCAGGGCCTGGTTAGCTTGAGGAGGGAGCCCCAGTACGGGGGGCCCTAAAGTAAGGACAGGCTGGGAGCCTCCCCCAGGACTCAGCCTCAGCACTGTACCCCCACAAGAGCACCCAGACAGCATGCTGGGTTAGGTGCCCCGAGTCATGACTCTGAACTGCCACTGATGAGAGCTCAGGAATGGTGGGCAGGCTATACAACGTCCCCCAGCAAGGCTGGTTTTTTTTTTCCCAGACAGGCTTTGGCAATCCCAAGCTCCCCATTGATCCTGGGCTGGACCCTGACTGTCCCTTGGCCCCAAGACATGAATGGCAGGGATAAGGAATTCCTTGGGTAGATCCAGGGCTCAGATACATGAGCTGTGTAGAATGACAGAGGCACCCAGCCCACCCAGGCCAGCCTCACCTGCACCCAGGCGTTGAAGACATTGAAGAGCGTGAAGGGGTCACCCTGGTCACTCTCCAGTGGCCGCCGGGCTGTGGCACAGTCCAGGCTGCTCTGGGCACTGCGGGTGAATGGTGACTGGACGCTGAGGGCAGCAGCAATGGTCAGCACAGGCTCTGCCAGGCTGAACATGGAACCCAGGATCAACATCTTCCCTGTGGGTGGCAGGGGCAGAGCTAAGCCTCCCAAACCCTAGGAAAGCAACCTTTCTACTCTGGGGGGACTCTGGGGCCCTGACTGAACCTCCTTTCCCCTTGCTCACAAAGAGCCTCAGGACCCAGATGGACAGATTCAAACCCACAAGCTGAGATCTGTGATCATGTAACCTTGGACAAGAGCCTCCATCGCCCCATCTCTCCGCTGGAGGTGACCAGCGTTTCTACCTCCTTAGGCCCACGGGGCCCTGTTGAGTGCTAGCCACAACTCTGAGCCACCTGTGTACTCCCACCAGCCCTCCCTGGCTTGTCCTTAGCTCTCTTTGGCCACAACTCTCCTCCCTGAGTGAGAACTGCACGTGGCCTGCCCTGTCTGCTCTGGTCTGCTCTGGTACCGACTGTACCTATAGCAGAATAAAACTGACCGCCATCATCATTTAGCTCAAGGACAAAGAGGAGATAGAAGTCAGAAGTAAAGGAAGAAAGGGGGGTTGAAGGAGAGCAGGGAAGGCCATGGGGAGAAAAGTGATGGGCACGGAACTCAGTGTGGTGGGAGCACTGTAGAAACCCACACCCGTAATCCAGGCCCATCAGGAGGAGCAGGGAATCCCCTGCCTCTGGAGACCTGTGTAGAGCTCAGGCTCTGACCGCCTGCCCCAACAAATGCCTACTGAGCCTCACTGTCCTCCAATATCTGTCACTGGCCCCACGGAACGAGAGGCACTGAAGCAAGGCTGTAGCTAGGCTAGGCAGGGCCCGGGCCTGCACGAGGTCTCTATCATTCACCTGTTTCGTGTCTGTGAAACAACACTGGGCTTCTAGGGACCGAGACCATCTGTCTTTCACTGTGGATACTTAGAACCAGTTCGTTGTGGGTCACCTGGGCCTCACGCCCTCAGCTCTGCGCAGGCTTGCTTTCCCCCAGGTATCACTTTGGGAGACGATGTGGAACATGAAGCCAAGCTCCACGGCTTCCCTGATGGCAGCTGTTCCACACCCTGGGGCACCATGTCGGTTCCCCAACTGAGCCTGCTTCCTCACCTATCCTAAAGAAGATCAGAGGAAATGGGGGAGCTGGGAGCTCCCCTGGCATGGCAAAAGCCCCAGGAACACCCTTTATCCCTCAGCTCTGATTCCTTTACTCTAGTCTGACTCCCTCTAGACAGACAACACTAGCCACCTGCTTAGGCACTGGAGACCTCAGAGACCACAGCACCCAGCCTCTCAGGGCTGCTTTGCTGGGGATGTGAAAGTTCGCCTCGGCCACAGATTTGGGCAGTGGTGAGTGGGTGGCCCTGCTGAGGTGGCAAAATATGGGCTGCGGTGGAAACAGAACATGGCGAGTCAGGAGAACTGAGGTACTGGAATGACTCAGAATGCGCAAGAGGAAGAGACAGCCTCCTTGACACATCCTGTGATAAAACAGGGCCGTCAGGACAGAGCAGGGGTAGGCTGTACAAACAAGAGGGACCCGCCTCGGGATGAGCGGGGCAAAAGGCCTACCTTTTCAGCAGCGCTTGCTCAATCAGGCACCCCCAGCATGAGCAGCACCTGCCACGGGTTAACTGCCCTAAGACAGCACATACTAACACGCGTGTCACTGGTCAGAGTTCATGAGCCTAATCCCTCAGGGCAAAGGCCCCTACTTGGTAACGGGTGGAAACAGGCTCGCTGTATCTGCTCCAGGTCACTGAAGACTTCAACAATGTGGAGCTGGAGGTAACACGGCTCCAGGGGGCCCCAGACTGAGCCCTTCTGACTCACCAGGCTTTCTGTTTACTTCCCGCCCCACAAACCAGTTCTCCTTAAACACTCCCTTCACCCAGCCTCTCGTGACCCCAAGCCAGACACAGCACCATCCACTGTCCCTGCCTGCCACAGCCACCTGGTGCCCTCCAAGGCAGTGCTGCTGTGTCCCCTCGGGAGCAGACCTGTCCTCCACCGGCTTCTACAATACTCCTGGCTCATGGCATTTAACCATGGAGCTAACACTGTGGCAGGAACACACACCTAGACTGGACACTGTTTTCCTTTTCTTAGCCTTCTAAGGCCTCTCCTCCCTGAACCTCATCTCCACTCTTCCCCTGCTAGCCACACAGGCTTCCTCCATCACACCCGAAGGTTCCCACCTCAGGACCTCTGCACATCTGTTCAATATGGCTGCCACTGGCCACATGTGGCTACTGAGCACTTGAGATGTGGCTTATCCAAACACGTGTGCTGGAGTAAAAAATGCACATTGGATTTCCAAGATTTACAGGAAGAAACAACATAAATACTGTAATAATTTTATACCAATTACATGTTGTAAGCATGTTTGGGGTATTTTTGTTTAAGCAAAATGAATTATCGAAAATGGATTCTCCCATCTCCCTTTGCTGAGTCTGAGGTTACACACGCTACTTCTAGCTGACGCTGGGAATGCACTGCCCTTTCCAGCCACACGGCTCACACCCTCACCTCCACGTCTCCGCCCACTGTCAGCCTCCCTTGAGTGACAGCGGGGCCTGACCGTCCCAACACCTCCTGCCCGTCTCCTGCTGTCACACCTGTGACATCAGGCCCCTGTGCACACTGCTCACTTTCCTGGTCTGTGTGTGTTGCGTCCACTGCACCCGCATGAATGAGCTGCTGGGAGGGAGTGCCCAGGGAAGGCCTGTACTTCCTATGGTCACTGAAAGGAGCAGCACCGTGAGCTCTGCTGGAGGGGTCCTTACCAATCACAACATCTACAGGCAGCTGGGCCAGCAGAGACCCAATGGGGGTGAGGGCCTCTGAGCTGTCCAGCGCCCCCTGGTCTCGGAGATACAGGATAGCGGTTTCCAGGCTGGCAGGTGGAGGGGGCTCAATGAAGGGGAAGGTCCGTGGATCCCCCACGCTCATACTCTTCATCTGAAATGAGAAGCAAATATCCTTGGGGGACCCAGGGGCCACTGTGGCTCAGGGACTACAGGGTGTCAAACTCATCAAACTCCAGAATGTCTAATGCTGAGGCCTATCTCCCTTACAAATCTACACGGAAGGAACTGCAACCCTCAGCTCTCACCCTCAGCCCTTGAGAGCCAGCAACTGACTTCCAGTGAACATGTGACTGCACTGAGCCCATCTGAAAACGTCCCTGGGACAAGGCACCCTGCAGCTGGAGCACCCTCCACACCCTCCGGGTGAGGGAAGCTGGGTAGACTCAAGCTACCAGGTTACTGGACTGCCCAGACTGCTCCTCAGCTGGGCAGGTAGCTCTGAGGGGACAGTGACACACCTGTGGCAGTGTGGGAGAATGTAACCAAACACCCCATCACCAGGCGCGTCCTGGCGTACAAGCCGAGCACCTCTCTGGAAAGCGGACGAAAGGCCGTGAGACAAGGGTTTGGAGCACCTGCCTGGACCATCTGGGCCTTGGAGATTCTGCCATCTACCTGCTCACCTACCAGCCCACCTTCCTCCCACCCTGGCCCGGTGCTGTCGAGAAGATCATCTAATGAGTAAACATGACAGTGTCATCCAATACTCAAGAGGCTGAGGCAGCAGGGTTCTGAGTTCAAGGCCAGCCTATGCTAGCGAGTGAGACCCTGCCTCAAAACACACACACACTGAAAAACTGAAATTTAAAAAGTAACCAAAAGTGAGGAGTGTGCCTTTTGCTTTAGATTTCCCACACTGCTCAGGCTAGTGCTTTTGAGGTTGTGTTTTAAGTTTGAGACAGGGTCTCCTTGTATAGCCTCCTAATCCAGCCTCCTAGATGCTGGGACTCCAGGCATGTACCATCGTCCCCGGTAAGCCACTGTCGCTTTAGCCGGCAGTGGATACATCACCAGTGGGTCAAGGGATCTGAGTTGTGTCACAACCAAAATCCCTTTAAAACCTGAGTCAGAACAGAGGATGCCAGAGTGTACGCCAGTAGGAAGGGCACTGACTTGTGCCACTTCCTGACACACCCGGGCAGCATGGGAACCAAGGCACACGTGCGGCTGCGTCACTTGCTCTCTTTCCTCTTTTTCGTTCACTCTTCAACAGTGAACCCAGGGCCTCACACGGGCTAGAATGTGTTCAATGTCTGGGCTCGAGGGCCAGCTCTCTCCACGTTTCATTTTACGACAGGAACTTACATCTTAGATCAGCCTGGCTTGAACTCACTATGTAGCCTAAGATGACCATGCTGGGTCTACTCGTGCCAGGCAGGTGCTGTCAGCTGAGCTGCAGCCTCGGTCCTGCTGCAACTCTGCACGCTCCTGCTCAGTGTCCTCTGTGCTGGAGTGACAGGCGCACAGAGACTCTGCTTCCCGGCCTTCCTAACGTGACTGGCAGGTGACTGAGCAGTGCTGGATTTTGTTGTTGTTGTTTTAGTTTTGGTTTTTCAGCACAGATTTTCACCATGTAGCCCTGGCTATACTGGAACTCACTTTGTAGACCAGGCTGACCTCAAACTCATAGAGATCTGCTGAGATTAAAGGTGTGTGTGGCCACACCCAGCTCTTCCAGGCTGGCCTTTAAGTTGCAGCTGTCCTCTTGCCTTTGCCTCCCGAATGCTGGAATGACAGGCCACCACTCATCTTCACCGGGCCTTTCACGGGAGAGGACCCTGGAGTGAGAACAGCCAGACATCGGATCTTGATACAAGACCTAGCACTGGGCCGGGTAGTGGTGGCACAAGCCTTTAATCCCAGTACTTGTGAGGCAGCGGCAGGCAGATCTCTGTGAGTAAAGGCCAGCCTGGTCTAAGTACTGACAAGCCACACACTCCCCACTAAGGAAAAAAAAAAGAAAAGAAAAAGAAGGAAAGAAAAAAGAAAGAAAGAAAAGCCTGGGCTACACAGCAAATTCCAGACCAGCCAGGAGTACAGAGATCCTGGCAAAAATAAGAGATGCCTGTTAGCCATCCCATCCCTGTCCAGAAACTAAACCACAGCTACCTTATGAAACAAAAGGTCGTGAGTTAAAAAGTGCTGTCAAAAGCCACTCTGTGCTGAGTTCTGCTTCCAGTCAAAGCCCTATCTGTGCCCTTGGAGTAATTCTCCAACCCTGACTGGGTCAAAACCCTCCCAACTCCTCCCTAGCAGCTGAGGTCAGGAGGCCTCACCTGAAGCACCAATGCGTCCAGGGCCACCCTGCGAATTTCCGGGACTGGGTATGGAGCGAAGGCATCGTAGTCAGACTCAGCATAGAGGCGGTAGCAGACACCTGGGCCTGTGCGGCCCGCTCGGCCCTTGCGCTGCTCGGCACTGGCCTGGCTGATCCAGAATTCCTGCAGCCGCTGCAGTTTGGCCTGAGGGTCGTAGCTCATCTCCTTCACCTTCCCTGGGTGAAGAGAAGGTGAGCGTGGTGCTGAGGACACTTGAGTGTGCACAACAGCACAGAGAAGTGCTAGACACCCGCTCAACTCCACACGTCACCCCACCACAGCCCTGAGAGAATATTCTGTTCACTTATGCGTTCATTTCCTCGTCTATGCCCTGCCAGCGGGTGGACAGAGTGTGCCTGGCACATACCAATCCCTAGCCTTTCAAGAGGTGGGACTGAAGGACGTGTGCTTCGGGTCACTGCGATGTGAAGGGGATTTGCTTCCTGGCCCTGAGCGAGCTGTCTTGCTGTGTCTATCACAGGCCCAAAGTAGCAGGGTCACCAGACCATCGACAGAAGCCATGAGCCAGGGCACATCTCTGCAGAAGCCATGAGGCAGGGTCTGTTAGGTAGAAGGGTGGCTAACACACACGCCCCCTTTTACCTTTTCTCTCTGATCTTTGCTCCTCCGGATGGTCATCACGCACACCCTGATTAAGTAAGCACCTACTATGCCCAGGCACAAGCACCCTCACAGGTTCTGGGGAGACAGTCGCAAGCAAACAAAAGCCCTGGTCTCCCAGGACCAAGTGCACTGCCACACAGCGCCCGCTGATTTTCCCACATTCTACGGCCTCAAAATCAAGAACATACCATGTCCAAACTGACGACATTTAAACAATATCTTCATGGCACATGATATTATGGGATGTTTTACCTACCATGCCACCACCAACTGCTAAGGTTCCTGGGCATTCACAGTGCACCAGGTGCCCACACACCAAAGAGGACCAACTCACTTTTCCTTGCAACTTAAGGATGGAGTCATTACTATTTCCATCTTACAGAAGGGTCAACGCTAAGAACCCAATGGCCAGCTCTGTCATTTCTTAGCCACTATGCCAGGCTGACTTTCCAGTGATGTCCCAGTGGGAGCACATGTATAAACAGAGTCACAGGCTTAAAATAGAGTTCTGGTCCCCACAATAATGGAAGAAGGGGAGATTGCTAGGTGTGAATGCTTGTGCAAGAGGACAGAGACAGATCTCAGCAGGGAGAGCAGCAAGTACAAAGGCCCTGGGGCAGACAGATGTGAGCTTGGAACATCCGAGGGACACTGAGGTGTTGCCTGGGCCCCACAGCTCAATACCACCTCCGCCCTGCAGTGGTCTGGGGCTCTGTGGTCACATCTGTGCCTCTCTCACTATGCCTACATTTCTCCCGGGTCCTCATGGTGGTGGTACATGGGCACTGAGCGCTGTCCTTACCAGAATCCACCACAAAACGAATCCCGTCGATGGTGACTGAGGTCTCAGCAATGTTGGTGGACAGGATGCACTTCCGTACTCCAGCTGGAGCCACGTCAAACACCTGGGGCAAGGGAGGAACTAACTCAGCCCTGATGGACCTGCTTGCTCAGTGGCCTTCTAGGTATTCCAGGAATACTTTACCCCAGCCTAAAACAGCCTCAGGACCTCCCTGGTGCCTCTACACTTCACCTGAGCCATCCGAGGCCTCCCTCCCTCAGCTCCCCAGACCCTGAACATCTTAAACTTTCCTTCTCCATCCCTAAGCCCTAGCCCTTTCCTTTAGTCCAGGCCCCTCCATCTCCACCGTCAGCCCACAAAGCTGCTCTCTGGCCTCCAGTCAAACACACTCTAGCCACCTCCCCCGCCCCCCCACCACACACATTGTTCAGAACTTTCCTATGGCTCCCCAGTGTACTTGTGACAAAGTCTGGGCACCACACTGAGTCTTCAAGGGCCTGGTGGTCCAGTCCCCCCACACACACACCTGTCAGTCCCATCTCTCCTGACTTCTTCAGGCTGTCACCCAAGTCCCTTTTGCAGAAGCCCTTCTCTTGGTGCTAGGCATAACGGCTAAGAGCAACAGCTATGGCCACATCCAGCCTGCCACATATCTTTGTAACTCAAAGAGAGAGCCTATGGCCTACAAACCTGAAAGCAAAACCCTCTGGCCTTTCATAGAAAACCTGCTGACTCCTGGTTAAGCTCTCCAGAGCCAAATATCCTGGATTTACAGGCTGCTTGGCCATTTGATGGCTGTAACCCCATACAAGCTCACTGACCTGGGGCCAGGGATATAGCCAGTGCTATGTGTAGCCACACTTGGTTCCTGACCTAGAGATTCCCGCCAGCCCTGTCTTGCAGGTTACATGTAGTACCTTGTCCTGGTCGGCCACAGAGAGAGCACTGTGCAGGGGCAACACCACCCAGCGCTGGGTGAGGCTGGCATAGGCTTGGGCAGCATCCAGCACTGTGCTGATCTCTGCCATGCCGCTGAGGAAGACAAGGAGGTCCCCCCTCTCCTCAGGGGGATACTTATTGTCAATGGCCTCCAGCACTCTCAGGAAAGGCCGTGGGTCCAGCTTCTCTGACTTGGATGCTGTCTGCTCTGCCTCCTGCGGCTGGTACACTACCTATGAGAGTCAGGACAGGAATACGCAATCATTCTAGAGCAGCAACGGGGAAGGGACCACGGGCTCACAGGGGGACACAGGTTGGCAGGTGGCACACTCCAGGTGAGTAACTTTTGTAGGAGACGGTGAGTATTAACTGAACAGCACATATGCTCTTACAGAACCATATTCTGAACAAGAAAAAGAGTTGGGCCTGTGAGGACCCCACCCAGCACATAAGGAAGCATCCTCAGTGGCATGCAGATCCATGAACTCCCAGCAACAACGAAGTCCTACCCGAGGGCTTGACTACGCAATGGCAACATCTGGACTGTGCCAACAGGGGGAAGGGAACACATCTGACACATACATGGAGGGAGGGATGCAGTTAAAGGTTCTATGATGACAGTCCCTGCCGTGAGAAAGAAAGGAGGAACCTGAGTGCCTGAAGGACCACACGGAGCAGAGCGCTCTTCCACCTGGAAGGGCTGGATGTCCTACAAGAAAAAATATGCTTTTCCCATAGCAGACCTCAGCAGGTCAGAACGCTCGGGGACCAGATGCTTTAATGAGGGGGCTGTCGGCTGCAGAGATGGCACAGGGTAGTGGGAAGCAGAGGCAGGGAAGCCAGGGCTCACCGTGATGGGGAAGAGTCTCCCAGGCACCTGCACCACCGGAGCATGGCTGAAGTAGCTGGAGAAGAGAGAGATGTTGATGGTGGCCGACATGAGAATGACCTTGAGGTCAGGCCGCCTGGGCAGCAGGCCACGCAGGACGCCGAGCAAGAAGTCATTGTGCAGGTGCCGCTCATGGACCTCGTCCACGATCAGGACCTGGTACTGGGGCAGGGTGGGCTCCCGCTGGATCTGGCGTAGGAGCAGCCCCACTGTCAAGAACACGATCTTGGTGGCTGCCGAGCGTGTGCTTTCAAAGCGGATCTGGTAGCCAACCTGGGGTGGGAGGGAGGAGGGTGTGAGGTCAGGAGAGAACACAACAGAGAGTTAGGGCACCAGAGCTCCTCCCTGCTCCACATGGGAGTCCGAGGTCAAGCCATGTCTGTGGGCTTGGGGTGGAATGACAGTTCTGCTATGAGGCCACTGACCTAGGCACACAGGGCCACCCTAGACACCAGATTTCCTCCCCCTGGATGCAGGAGACTGCGTGTGGTTTTGCTCGTGCAGTGTGTGGTGCACTTCCTGATAATGGAGAGTTACAGGCTAGGGAGGCAGCCCAGAGACAGAGCAACTGTTTGGCATGAATGAGACCCTAGTTCAACCCCCAGCACTCCCACAAAAAAGGCAAAACAAAACCCCAACTGTCTTTAATCAGAATTTTCTAATGGCTGCTAGGAAATAAGATGCTTCCATCTGTCTGGCTGTTAAGGTGCTAGACCAGGTAATGAATGCTAGCGCCTCTGTCATTTGGATACTGTACAAACTGGGCTGAAGTTAGATCATCTCTGGGTCAGTGCCTAAGTGATAACTTTAATGTACATCACCATGAGGACTATCAAATCATTCCCCAGTGTCTCAAGGGAAAACCTGAGACCCTGCTATGTCACTCACCTGGGAGCCATACTGACTGAGGCTCTCGAAGCCAACCCGCTTGGCCAGTGAGATGCAGGCAATTCTCCGAGGCTGAGTGCATGCCACATGGCTGAAGCCAGCAGCTAGTAAGTACTGGGGGACCTGAGTAGATTTGCCACAGCCCGTGTCTCCGGCCACCACCACCACCTGGTTTTCCTTGAGTGTCTGCAGGATGCGGTTCCCATATTGGGCAATGGGAAGAGCTGCCCGCTCACGCTGCAGTTTGGCGAGCCGCCCAAAAGCCTGCTTCTGCACAAAGTCCAGGTAGTGAAGCAGTGCCCGACGGAACTCAGACACTCTCTCGGGGGGCAGCAACCTGCCCGGCCCCTGACCACGCCGAGTGTCTGGGCCAAGGATGGAGAGGTTGATGCGGTAGCGTGGGTCGTAAGTGTGAGGTAGGTCAGCTAGAGCAGGGATGCTATGTGTGGGACGGCCAGGGTCCTTCTCCTGCTTCCTGGAGGCCTGGAGGTGCTGGAATCTCTGCAACCGTTCAAAGAAAGCCCAGAACTTCTGGCATTCCTCAGAACCACGACGGATGTAATCCTCATCACAGAAGAATGTGTCTTCCAAGAGGCGACGAGTCTCGGGACAGTTCCAGTCCCATTTCTCCAGGGCTTCTTCTTCCCTGGGAGCTCGATGGTGGTGGCGGTCCCGGCGATCCCTCTCGTCCCGTGTCCTGGGAGGAGGCATGGTCCCTACCACAGTGCTGTCACAAGTAGTCTGTGTTCTGCTCACTTAGACCAAGTAGTCTCACCTACACCCCATGTTCCATCTCCAGCAAGCAGGAACTGCTTCTCCTCAAAAAGCAAACTCCCTTTTCCTTGTATGAGAGCAAAGTGGATGGCAGGGTGGGTAGCCAGGGGCCTGGAGGAGCTGGGGACACACAAGGCACCTCATGACTTCTGCAATGATGTCTGAAGGGGACAAGGGTTCATCTTGGACTTCCAGGTCCTAGATGCTTAGTGGAGAAAAGAGAAGACATCCATTCACTTTTAGAACATCAACTAAATGCCGGGCAGTGGTAGTGCGCACCTTTAATCCCTGCACTTGGGAGGCAGAGGCAGGTGGATCTTGTGAGTCCAACGCCAGCCTTGTCTACAGAGCTAGTTCCAGGATAGCCAGGACTGTTACATAAAAGTCCTGTCTTGAAAATTCAAGAGAAAAAAAAAAGAAAGAAAAAAGAACATCAATTAAAAGCCTGCTATTCTTAAAGCACTAGACTAAGAAGGGGAGGTTATGAATGCCACCGCATGTAGGTCACATGGTCAATCAATAAGAGAATCTTGTGAGAAGGAAAAACAGAAATAAGGAAAATAGGGAACAGGCTTTTCATCTGGTGTCCGTTGGGCTTCACAACACTGAATGAAGCCCTCTGAAATTGAATTTCTTGAATTGAAACTGAATTTGAAATTGAAAGTACATGTCTATGGTACTAGGGATTGGTTTTGCCTGCCTGGCACAATGCCATCTTTTGTCTGGTAAGTTTTTAACTTCCTTCAGAGAACAGCCCCATCGCATCTACACAGCTCTGGTGGGTTGGGCAAATCACAAAGGCCTGACCAGCCATGGTACTTTCTCCCCCTTTAATCAGTGACTGGTCAGCATGGGCATGTGACCCTTTCAGGTCCCTGCTCTGGAATTTATACTTGGTTGCTAAGAGAAAGAACCTCTCCTTTTTAAACCTGTTCTACCTAGACAAGTTGGGATACACCTGAACCCATCCAGAGTAGCTCAGGGCGTCAGTCTTTCCCAGACATGTGCCTTAGACAATAACCTACATACAGACACAATGGGCACACACGGATGGCCACTGTAAGAGGGACAGGCAGATACCTGGGAACACTAGTGTTCAAGAGTTAGCTCCTGTCAGCCCTCTGCTTCTTGCCTAGGTAAGAAAATGCCTTCTTTCCCTGCAGTGCTGAGACGGAATCCAAAGCCTCACACATACTAGGCAAGTGCTCTACTACTGAGCTACACCACCATCCCACAAAGTGCCATTCTGTTTAAAGTCGGGATCTTGTTTTCTCTCAGTTGAAAAAATATCATAGTAAAGCTATATGGCTGTCTGTGCAATTGCCCTGGAACTCGCCCTGGAGATGTAAGCAGCCCTGGCTGTCCTGGAACTAGCTTTGTAGACCAGGTAGGTCTCTAACTCAAGGTGATCCGCCTGCCTCTGCCTTGCGAGTGCTGGGATTAAAGGCATGGGCCACCATGCCTGGCTCATTCTTCCTTCTTAAAAAGATTTCTCAGACCAGTGAGATGACTCAATGGGTAAAGGCATTTGCCAAAAAGTCCGGAACCTGAGTTTGAGTCTTGGAATCATATGGAATAAAAAAGCTCTATCTCTCTCCCACACAAACACAAATAATTTTTTTTAAAAAAAAAGACAGTGAAAAGGAGAGGATTCCTTTTAGGCGACGAACTACCTACACATGCTAGGCCCAACATCAGCATGCAACGCCTACCAAGGAGTCTTTTCTTCAAGCACTCATTCTTTTGATTTGGGTTTTGTTTGACATAGGGGTTCATGTAGCCCAGGCTGACCTTGAACTCTCTATACAGGTAAGGATGACTTTGAATTCATCCTGTCTCATCATCCAAGTTCTGGGACTGCAGATAAGCGCCATCGTGCCTAACTCTCATTCATTAACTTCTGGATACAAACTTGCCATTGTACGCCAGATTGGAATAAAACTCAGCCTCCAAAGTGACCGGATTACGGGTGTGCACTGGCACACCTGGCCCTTTAGGGTTTAGGTCTTCCATTTTCTTTATAAATTGGGCTCTAACCATCTCTTGATTCTTTGGACTCCTTCGAGGCTCATGTCCCTTTTTGGGTTTCTCTCACTCTCCATCGTCAGATGTCAGTCTTTCCCAGTCTGTCTTACTTCTTTTTCCTACCAGTACTAAGGTTACAGGCATGAGCAGCCCCCGCCCTCCAACTCAAAGCTTCACTCTTGCCCAGCAAGTGGTCACATAGTTTACTAAACCATCTTCCCAACTTTTTTTTTCCTCTTTTGCCTGTAACACAACTCTCTCTTACACAAACCTCCATTTGACTTTCTCCACCTTCTTCATTTTGTTTTAGTTTTTTTCTTAAGCTTCATTTATTTTTGTAGGCAAGAATCTTCCTATGTAGAGTGGGTTTGCCTTTAACTCACAATTCTCCTGCTTCAGCCTCCCGTGCTCAGATTCCACTCTTGATTCCTGACCCTCCGTTTATGTGTTCAATGCTCCACTCGATACTTTTATCTTCCAATGGTCTATTTTGTGTGTGTAGGCTCAATCGTGTATGCAGACATATACTTCACTTTCTCACAACAATAAGAAAACACCATTCTCACTCTATTTTCTTTTTTTTTTTTTTCTGGTTTTTCTCTGTATAGCTTTGGTGCCTATCCTGGAACTCGCTCTGTAGACCAGGCTGGCCTTGAACTCACAGAGATTCGCCTGACTCTGCCTCCCGAGTGCTGGGACTTAAGGCGTGCACCATCACCGCCCGGCCCCACTCTATTTTACTAAGATAAATGAACATCAGAAGAAATGTGAATTTGGGGTGCATTTCTTCCTTTTCGTCATTTTTCAGAACGACTCTCTAACTTGGGAGGGTTGTTCAAACTCCGTTTTCCCCTAAGTGTGGTTCTCATCACCACCCAGTCGTTCCTCCCAATCTGTCCCCGGCGCCCTTCAGAGCCGCTCTCCGAGGCACCCCATCACCCTGGGCCCCTTTTCCTCTCCAGTTCCCAGACTCTTGGTCTATCTGTGCCCCAGCTCCTCTCAGTTCCGGGCCTCTCAGTTCTCCAGCTTCTCACTCAGGACCGCGCACCGTCAGAGCTCCCTGGGCCCCGGCTTCCTGGAATATTCCTTCATTATACCGGGGGTCTTTTAGACCGACTCGCTCGGAACCAGCCCTACACAAGCCCCGCACAAGACACCGCCGCCGCCACGCAGTCGCCCCGCGCGCATGCCCCGCCCCTTACCTCAGACACAGCGGCGGACTCCTCAACTTCCGGTCCTGAGTGGTCTGCGCCTGCGCAGAGCGCTACAGCGCGAGCTTGCCCCTCTGAACAAAGGAGCCAATACGGAGTAGGGGGCGGGCCAATACATGCTGCGCCTGCGTACAACGCGCTCATGCCCCCCCTTCGAGCCGCTTCTTGGGCGATTCAGCGCCCTCTAGAGGCCTAAAAGGGGGCTACAGGTAAGTGCCTGGTCCTGGTCCTGCCCTCCCCACAGCTGCCTGCACCCCAGGATTTCGGGAAAGCCAAAGTTTGGGACCAGCAAGGGCGCTTATGCACTATTAAAACAGTCCTGTGGCGGAGCGTGGTGGTGCACTCCTTTAGTGCCAGCACGTGGGAGGCAAAGGCAGGAGGATCACTGTGAGCTGAAGGCAAGCCTGGACTACATAGCAGGTTCCAGGTCATCCAGGACTACACACTGAGACTGTCTCAAAAATTAAGTTAATAAGACATTCATGTGATCACTCTACAAATATAACTCACTAATAAGTAGTCATATCTGACCCCAGCACCCTAAAGTCAGAGGCCAACTCTGTGTTCATCAAAGCCTGCTACAGAGCCACAAATGTTGAATTAATGACTAAATGGGTGAGGAAAGACTCCAGAAAAACTACTCAGTACCAGTTACTGGGGAGCTGAACCTCAGTTTCCCCATTCATAACTTAAGAATATCTGTTCTTTCAAACTTATTGCCAAAAAAAAAACCCCACTGGAAAGTATATATATAAATATATAAACCTAGAAAGGCTGTGGTAGCCCACAGCTTTAAACCCAGCACCCAGGAGGCAGAGGCAAGTGAATCTCTAAGTTCAAGGGCAGCCTGGTCTATAGAGTGAATTCCCAGACAGCCAGGGCTACACAGAGAAACCCTGTTTGGAAAAACCATATAAATATAAACCCAGCTGGGGTATAGCTCAGTTTTTGCATTTTCTGCTTCCTTTTCTGCTAATACTTCCCCTTCAGGCTTCTCCATACAGCTCACTTTTTCTTTGTTTTCCGTTCAAATATTATTTTACTGAAGCGATTGCCTCTGACTTTGCTTCTATAAACAGCATCCCTTCACCCCCTCCGTATCTGTCTGTGTTTCTCCAAATAGCAGACAATATTGCTTAGTATTTTTCTCCACCATGCATAGAAGCAACCCCAAACCCTAAGACTTTTGTGCTCCCAAGGGTAGTGCTGGCCTAAGGATAAAGGAGGAAAATCTGAAAGTATATAAGTGAAAGACCCTACAGACCCCCTCCTCAAAATCCGCAGCTAGCATGCTCCCGGGGGAACGTCCTGTTTGTTTTAAACAAATCTCCGGATCAGCAGCCAGCCTGCTCCCGTAAGAACATCCCAGGTGCCTGAGAGAACAGGAGATAGAGATAGGAAGACTGCAAGGCAAGATGTCAATAAGATAGGATGTCAACAAAGCAGGTTAGTTATAAGATAGGAACAGGATGACTGTTGCCAGGCATCCATGCTGAGAGAGGAAACCTTTCATGCCCCCCGCCGCATTCCGATAACCACGCTTTTGCTTCTGTAAACTTGCTTCTTGCTGACACCCATGCTAAGAGGGGAAACCATTCATGCCCCCGCCTCATTCCGGTCGATCGATAACCACGCTTTTGCTTCTGTAAACTTGCTTTTTGCTCTTCCCTATAAAAAGCCCGTCCTCCAGTTGGCAGGTGCGCAAGTCCTCCGAAAGACTTGCTGCCCGCAGGTACCTGTGTTTACTCAATAAACCTCTTGCTAATTGCATCCTGTGGCCTGGTCTCGGAGTGTCCTGGTTCTGGGGTCTTCATCAGAGAGGAAAGGTCCTCTCTGAGGGTCTTTCATTTGGTGCGTTGGCCGGGAATTGAAGACCTTCACCCAGGAGCTACCGACCCACCACCGGGAGGTAAGCTGGCCAGCACCCATTCGTTAGTCTGTGTCTGTGTCATTTGTGTTCTTTGTTAAGCTCTGTACGCTCAGATCTGAGTGCTCTGAATCTGGCGAGGTAGAAAGGAACTGACGAGTTCGGACTTTCCCTCGCAGCCTTTTGGAAGACGTTCCAGGGGCGTCTGGAGCCTTCGGGGCTCAACCCGTGTCGGAAAGATACGTGGATCTGGTTGGAGAAGGGAGGTCTGGACTCCCATTGTCTCCGTCTGAAATTCTGCTTTCGGCATTACGCCGAATCCGCGCCGGCGCATCTGTATTGTCTGTGTATTTTTGTGCTTAATATGTTCTTTGTTTTGTATATCTGTTTGTACTCGAGTCTAAATCTGGTACCATGGGGCAGTAAATAACCACCTCTTTGACCCCAACTCTATGAAAATCCAAACGGAATGCTGACAGTCTGCCCCTCCTTTACTTCTCTAGGCTGTGCCTTGCTGAGGCTGTGCTGCTGAACTGCCCTGCTTGCTATTGCAAGGGGGGAGGGAGCAGGGCTGTGATCTCCTGCGGCGCAGCCTGGAGCCAGGCCTAGGCGGGCAACCAGCCTCTGAGCAAACTTCTCAGCAGGACGCAGGGCAGGGCATGGCAGCAACCCTGGCCCAAGTCAGAGAAGGGGGCAGCTGTGGGCACCCCCTGAAATCCTTGTGCTGAGAGTGACGTCCTCTCTTGCTGACCTGAAGTCCACCAGCACCGCAGGGGAGGACTGGGGGAGGAGGGCTGCCTTAGACAGTCCAAGGTGTTCCCTCCCCCTACAGCCAGTGCAAAGGTCTTCACAGCTGCTACTGGCAGTGTGAGGGCTAAAGAGGAACTGAGTTGAGGCTTCCAGACGGTGGACCAATCCTGACCTCACAAGTTCCCTGGAGGGAATTCCTCCTGGGGCCTCTGGAATCCCATTCAGAGAACAGCTGCTAGATTGCTGTGAGTACTGAGGTGGGGTATGGGAAGCTTGTGCTATACAACTAGGAGCTCACTATGGACAGAGCTGAGACTGAAGCCAGGTCCTGGGAGGATCCCCAGTGGGGTTCCCTGTGGAAAAGGCTTGTTTTCCCTGGAAAATAAGGTGCTAGAGACTGAATGGCAGCCCCCATCTGCAAATGCCATGTAAAACCTTGTGCCAAAGATCTGTGGCCCTTGCCCAGGGGAAGTAGCTGGTGCTAATGCCAGGGTCACAGAACTAAGGCCTCCTGTGGAGACACATGCCAGCCAGTTGGGTCCAAGCTGGTGCTAATTCCTCCCCACAGGACCCAGTAAGCCTGGGAACCTACAGTAGGTTATTTCTCTGGGGTCGGATACCCTATTAAAAAGCAAAGGTCCCCTAAAGAACCTGGACCTTTCCATTTTGGCAGTAGGGCAAGAGATTGCAAGTAAATATCCCTGTGGCTGTTGGTAAATGGTAAATGTGGATTCAGGAGTGGCAGGTAATGGAGTAAGCTGACATTAAAAGGGCCTACCAGCCCTGATAACATCTGTCTTCCGGGGATGCTCTATACCAGTCATCATGTGCTGCATCCAGGTAAAAGCCTCTGGTTTAAAAATTGGGAAAATTAAATTAAGTCACTTTAAAATAATATGCTTATAAAAAAAAAAACTACAGATTGTTGGTTTCTATATTTCTTACTATGCAGTGTGTCCAGAGGAAGTAAATTCCCAGCTCTGTTTAGATGGATGCAGGACTACACTGTCTTCAAGAACTATTGCTGTAAAAGGCCTGGCACAGGGCCAGGGCCATATGAACAGCCCAGCTGAGCTTCTAAGCCAGCCCATGTTTAGATCTGAATTTAACACTTGTTTGCTCACAATGCTTGTGATAAGGTGGGGGCCCCGAGTTGCCCCACAAGGCAAAGATCTGCTAAAGCCTCTCACCCCACTACGATGGCAAGGGGGTGTTACTGAATGATGAGGTTGAGTTAAAATGGCCCTTTTGACTCTTTATAATGTTTATGGCTATTTAAAAAAAAAACATGGCAAAGATTCTCATTTATTATTAATATAAAAAAGGTGCATTTTGGGTTGTTTTCAGATTCTGTCAATGATAATATAAAGGATGTCGCTAAGTTTTTAAGGTAATATGTTATCTAATTCTGAAAATCCACCATGCTAATGTTCAAAGTAGCTGTAAGCATAAATTGTCAAATGATATTTTTAATCTTGGTCAGTTTTACAGGAATAAGATAAAATCTCAGAATTGTTTAATTTGCATTTCCCTGATGATTAAGGATGTTATATTTAAGCAAATTTTAAATATCTTTCAGTCATTTCAAGTTCATTTGTTGAGAATTTACAGTTTTGGTCTGTGACATAATTGTACTGAAATATTTGTTTTTATGAGGATTAAGTTCCTAAGTTCCTTATATGCCTCATGATACCTCCCCATTCTACAGGTTGATATTACATTCCGTTGATTATATCCTTTGCTATACAAAAAGCGTCTCAGTTTTAAAAATCTTATTTATTGATTGTTTCTCTCAACGTCTATGCCACTGATTCTGTGTTTGAAAATGAATTTTAAACATTTTTTTCCTTCTATAAAAAGTTCAATATTGTTGGTTTTATGTTAAGGTCTTTAATTTGTTTGGATTTCAGTTTTGTGCATAGAGATAAATATGGATCTATCTTCATTCTTCTACATGATAATGTCTAATTAATTCTTAAAGGGAGAAACTGACAGTCAAAATGCTGGGCTCATGGCAAATCTCAGGGGGGGGCTGCAAGGCACCCCACTAATTCGGCCAAGGTAAGAGAGGTTCTCCAGGGACCAGTTAAAATCTATGCTCCTTAAATGATTAATAAAAGTTTACAGGCATTTTACCCAACCTCTGAAGATCAGCAGACAGCAGTAGCCATGGCCTACATAGGACAGGCAACATCAGATATAAGAAAAAGTTACAGCAAGTAGATAGGTCACAAGATTATACCTAGTAAAATTTGGAGAGACCAAAAAAAAAAAAAAAAGTTAAACGAGGGACAGAGAAAGGGAAGCGAAAGAGAGAGAGGCGGGAAACAAAAGAAAGATAGGACTCAGACAGATTAGGAGCCTGGGCAACAGAAGATCAAAGACAAATGAAGAGGGACACTGGAACTGAGTAAAGAATACAAACTGGACACCGTACGAACTAGAAATTTGGGAAAAAGACAAATAAATGACTCGTTCCTCCCTGGTCACTTCTGAATGTATGACCAAAGCCTTTTGTTGACCAAACGAGGGACTTTTGCTTTCGCTGCTGTTTTCAGTTCTGCAGGAGACGCAGGCTGCTTGTCTGCCTCTGCCTCTACCACGCCCTCCTCACCAGGATGACCACCTCTCCCTGCCGTCACCGCTGAAGAAATCCTCACCTCCTAGCAACTGCCTTGGTGCTGTGCTTGCTCTAAAGCCTGCATGAGCTCTGACTGCTCACTCTACAGTCTTGCTCCCCTCACCCATGTCAGACTGTGATACAGCAGTCAAATGCTACCACAGGTGCCCTCCTGTGCCAGACTACTGCTCCTGTGCTGGGCTGACGTCGATGGACTATGGATCCTGCCAGCATCTGCATAAAGGACAGGCGAATGGCAAAATGGCAGGCTAAGCTGTGCCAGGCAGAGCCGAAAATGAGGGCGAAGCTTGCCAGGGGCACAAGGCTGGCGGTCCGAGCTAAGCAGGTACACAAGACTGAAGGTAAGCGGAAGGCGGGGGCAACATTGGTGGACAGGAAGCAAATGATCTGGGCCAGTAGCCTCCGTTCAGGGATGGCAACCCGACCAGAACGCTGAACTTGTGGCTTTGATACAAGCTCTACAGATGGCAGAGGAAACGTCTATACTAACAGCAGGTATGCTTCAAAGCAATATACAGACAAAAAGGACTGTTGACATCTGCGGAAATTTTGAGCCTCCAGGAGGCCACACATTTGCCAAAGAAGACAGCCATCATACATTGACCAAGATTGAGACATCCAATGTAATGGCTAAGAAGATCATAAAAAAAAAAAATCATCCTAAGGTTTGGGATGCCCAAGATAATCATGTCCCATAATAGACCTGCCTTTGTTGCCCAGGTAAGTTAGGGTGTGGCCAAGACATTGGGGATCAATTGGAACTTAAGCTTACCAACCCCAAAGCTCAGGGCAGATAGATAGGATAAATAAGATTCTAAAAGAACAAATTGACATAATTGGCCCTGGAGACCAGCAAATGACTGGACAGACCTCCCTCCCTCCTGTCCTGTCCTGGGTTCAAAACACCCCGGCAATCGCTGCCACTAGTTCTGTTGCCTGGCTAGTTAGCTGCTGCTCATGTATCCGCTGACAGTGGCTGACCCTGGTGATGAAATCCTGAGCTCAAGGCTTACACAGGGCAGGCACATCCGCTATAAGGTGGGCTTATATCACCTTTAAGGCTCTTCTTTCCTAGAGTCAGAAACCCACAGGGCTCTGCTCATTTTTTTAGGGTCTTTTGAAGCACAATATCAGACAGCAGAAGCAAAAGGCAATTCTGTTCTGTTCCTCCACTGTGTGTCTGGGACCTATTGACAGGAATTATTTTTTTACAGTTTGAGATTTTTCCGGATCAGACCGTTTTGTGCAGATAACTTCAGAGAAAAACAAACACACCTAAAGCTTCCTTACCTCTTGACAGGTTTTGTTTTTCTACAGGAAAATCTTGTTTTAATCTGTGGGGTTATGAAATGATATGGCTTTCAAAAGATAAACAGATATGGTTTAATATATGATAAAATAGATGTCAATGGGATGTTAAAACTTTTTTTAATGCTGTACTTACAAATGTAAAGCCTGAGTAAGTCAGTCTCAAAAAGATATTTATGTCCTCATTTGCTGTCCTCTGGTTTTAGGGCTTTTTGTTTTGTTTTAAACATTTGTCATCCTGTATTGCATTTTCTCTCATTGTTTGTTAAAGTTCTCACAACGGACACAACCCTGTACATTTGGATAAAGCTGATGCTACAGGATGCAATGGAAACCCGTAAATGCCATGTGGTATCAGCTGGACCGAAACTGACTTCTCCGGCACATTCTCTGGAGTTGAGGAACAACACTCCCGGTGTCTACAGCAAAAGAGATTTGTATTCATAATACTGAACTTGCCTCTTATGAGAAGGCATCCATGTGTTTCTTAGGGCTGAGTTAAGCTCTTTGTAGTCAATAGACTATTATTGCCACAGTGTTGGGTGCTATTCTCGGGTCTACAGTGGTTCACAATGTCTACCATGTAGTTACTTTCAAGCCTCATTCAGATAATTTTGTTAAGAGCTATGTACACCCTAGAGATGTTCTACTATCTTCTCCCAATACTGCTCTGTAAAGTATAAGTTATTTTGTCCCATCAGTTGTACTAGTTTTCATATGGCTATTGTCTGAGCAAATCTTTCAGAGGTGGTGCTCCATAACAGGAGGGGCCTGGACCTGTTGCTTTTAAAGAAAGGGAGTCTTTGTGCTACACTCAGGGGAAAATGTTACTTTTATGCTGACCATACTGGATTGGTTAGAAGATCCATGACCAAGCTTAGAGAGAGGTTAAGACAGAGACAAAGCTGTTCGAATCACAACAAGGATGGTTCGACGGATGGGTTAATAAGTCTCCCTGGTTTACAACTCTATTGTCTTCTTTGATGGGTCCCTTGATTATCCTCCTTCTGCTACTCCTGTTTGGGCCTTGCATCTTAAACCGCCTGGTCCAGTTTATAAAAGATAGGCTGTCAGTCATTCAGGCCCTAGTACTGACCCATCAGTATCACATGTTACCACAACAAGATACCGAGGTTCTGTAATTGCTTTGAGTAAAAGATTTAACTCATTAACAAAAGAAAAAGGGGGAAATGAAAGACCCTACAGACCCCCTCCTCAAAATCCGCAGCTAGCATGCTCCCGGGGGAACGTCCTGTTTGTTTTAAACAAATCTCCGGATCAGCAGCCAGCCTGCTCCCGTAAGAACATCCCAGGTGCCTGAGAGAACAGGAGATAGAGATAGGAAGACTGCAAGGCAAGATGTCAATAAGATAGGATGTCAACAAAGCAGGTTAGTTATAAGATAGGAACAGGATGACTGTTGCCAGGCATCCATGCTGAGAGAGGAAACCTTTCATGCCCCCCGCCGCATTCCGATAACCACGCTTTTGCTTCTGTAAACTTGCTTCTTGCTGACACCCATGCTAAGAGGGGAAACCATTCATGCCCCCGCCTCATTCCGGTCGATCGATAACCACGCTTTTGCTTCTGTAAACTTGCTTTTTGCTCTTCCCTATAAAAAGCCCGTCCTCCAGTTGGCAGGTGCGCAAGTCCTCCGAAAGACTTGCTGCCCGCAGGTACCTGTGTTTACTCAATAAACCTCTTGCTAATTGCATCCTGTGGCCTGGTCTCGGAGTGTCCTGGTTCTGGGGTCTTCATCAGAGAGGAAAGGTCCTCTCTGAGGGTCTTTCATAAGTAAAGATCTACCATTTACTGAGCAAGCAGTGAAAAAAAAAGTTTATATATTTTTTGAGACCGGTTCTCATGTAGTCTAAGCTAGCCTCCCCTATGTAGCTGAAGATGACCTCCTGCCTCCACCTCCTAAATTCTGGTCGTCCAGACTTGTACTCTTTGGTGCTGAGGACAGATTCCAAGGACTCTTGTAAACCAGGCAAACAAACAAGGGGCACTGAAGAGGGAGGCTCCTGTGACCGGATGGAGGAAAGGAAACAACCTGGCAGTGAGACAGGGAAAGGGGGAGGAAGGGCTGTAGAAACCATGGCAAGGACTTGTGAAGTGAGGGGAAGGGGAGCCATGGAAGGAGTCTGAGCAGAGGAAGGA
Organism: Microtus pennsylvanicus; assembly: GCF_037038515.1. Lineage (NCBI taxonomy): Eukaryota > Metazoa > Chordata > Mammalia > Rodentia > Cricetidae > Microtus > Microtus pennsylvanicus. Next base: position 144,685,933 of record NC_134579.1, on the reverse strand, counting down.
CTTTGGATAGGATCTGGCGCCCATATGAAAAACAGACAGTAGGGAACTGTACTGGGGTTCTCTGGAATAGGAGAACTTATAGGATGAATCTCTTGCTTTTTTTTGTTTTGGGGTTTTTTTTTTTTTGCTTGTTTTTTGAATCTCTTTATAGTATATAGAAGGGGATTTATTACAATGACATACAGGCTAGAGTTCAGCTAATCCAACAATGGCTGCCTATGATTGGAAAGTCCAAGAATCCAGAAGCTGCTCAGGTCACAAGGCTGGATATCTCAGCTGGTCTTCAGTAGATGCTGGAATCCTGAAGAAGTAGGCTCTAATGCCAGTGAAGGAATGGACTTGCGAGCAAGACTAGAATAAAGAGGCAAAGATCAAAAGCTTCCTTCTTCCAAGAGAAGGTGTGGTCCAGATTAATGGTGTGTCTTCCTGCCTCAGGATCCAGATTAAAGGTATGAGTCTTCCCTCTTCAAGATCCAGATCGAGGCTGGGCTGTGGTGTGCACACCTTTAATCCCAGGACTCAGGAGGCAGAGGCAGGCAGATCTCAGAGTCTGAGGCTAGACTGGTGTACAGAGCAAGTTCCAGGAGAGCCAGGACTGCATAAAGAAACACTGTCTATAAAGACAATAGATAGATAGATAGATAGATAGATAGATAGATAGATAGATAGATAGATAGATAGATAGATAGATTTAGAGTAAAGGCATGTGTTTTCCTACCTTGAAGGTAGACCAGAAGTGAATCCACCCACTTCAAACCAATCAAAGTATTATCTCACAGGTATGCCTTCCATTTCTAGATTATAGTTTACTCAGATGTAGCTAAGTTGACAATCAAGAACAGCTATCTCAGAAACCAAGATGAGAAAAAGAAGACCAGGGTAGGGACCCAGAGCAGTGAGGTGTGATGTCAGCTGGGCCAGTGAGATGGGAGAAGAGATGGTGGAGATTTGAGCCTGAGCAACTGGAAGTGTGACCACTGAGATGAAAAAGATGGGAAAGCACGGCTCCATAGCTGTTGCACATCCTTGCTCCAAGATGCTTGGGATCAGAAGTATTTCAGATTTCTTTCAGATTCTGAAATTTTACATATATATATATATATATATATATATATATATATATATATATATAATAAGATACCGAGATACCTTAGAGATATGACGCAGGCCTAAACACAGAATTCACCATTTCATATATCCCTACTCATAGATCCCTATTTTTCCTTTGCCATGATGAGATACTATGACCGAGGCAACTTATAAAAGAAAGCATTTAACCAGGGACTCGCTTACAGTTTCAGAGGGTGAGTCCCGTCCATAGACATCATGGCAGGAAGCATGGCAGCAGGCAGGAGGGCATGGCACTGGAGCAGTAGCTGAGAGCTTACATCTGATTTGAAAGCAGGAGGCAGAGAGAGAGAGAGAGAGAGAGAGAGAGAGAGAGAGAGAGAGAGAGAGAGCTAACTGGGGATAGCGTGGGCCGTTGAAACCTCAAATCCATCCCCAGCAGCACACCTCCTTCAATGAAACCACACCTAATTCTTCCCGAACAGTTTCACCACCCATGGACCAAGTGCTCACATACATGAGCCTATGCAGGCTATTTTCATTCAAACCACCACAAGCTTAAAGGTAATTTTTATACCATAGTTTGAGGGGGCTGTAGGTTTTGTTGTTGTTTCGTTGGTTTGCTTTTGGTTTAGGTTTGGGGTTTGTTTGAAAGATTTATTTTACAAGAATGGGTGTTTGCCCATGTGCACCATATGCGTGCGGTGCCCAGAGGGGCCAGAGGAGGGCATTGTATCTCCTGATACTGAAGTTACTCTGTGGGTGCTGGGAATTAAACCCAGGTCCTTGGGAAGAAGAGCCAGTGCAAACTGGAGAGCCATCTTGCTAGTTTCAGGTTTTGGTTTTGGAGACAGAGTCTCCTGTAGCATAGGCTGGCTCAGACTCACTAAGTAGCTGAAGATGACCTTGAATTTCTGATCCTCCTGCAACTACCTCTTGAGTGTTCTAATTGTAAGCACGAGTCACCACACACCCTCAAGTCTCTATTTGAGACCTGTCATAAGAGGTCTGTTGTGGGATTTTTCATTTGTTCTTCTAGTATGCATTCAAACAGGCTTGAGGATGCAGCTCAGTTGGTAGCTACTGCGCAAGGCTCTGGCTTCCATTCCTAGCACTGAATGAACTAGGTATGGTGGATTGACTGGGAATCAATCCACTGGGATCCCTATAATGCCTGATATCTGCATGAAACTCTACAGTTGGAGTATTCTATCTAGATTAACTCTGTCCCGCCAGCTGCTCCCCAAATAACCACACAGAAACTTAATATTAATTATTAATGTTCAGCCAATAGCTTAGGCTTGCCCCCAGCCAGATCTTACAATTTAAATTAACCCATTTCTATTAATCTATGTGCTACCCCAGGCTCTGTTACTTCATCTATGAACTTCCCATGTTGTTTCTTCCATGTATGGCTCTCAACTCCTCCGACTCCACCCTCCTCCTTCCTGGTGTTCTCTCTGCCCCAAAAATCCTGCCTAGCTATTGGCCAATCAGTTTTTTATTAACAATGAGAGCAACATATCATCATAGTGTACAAAAGGATTATTCCACAGCAAAACTGTTTGGGGAGGATTAGAAGGTATGACTTTGTTGGAGGAGGTAAGCCACTGGGGGTAGGACTTGACCTTTTAAAAGCCCACACTAAGTCGCCTAGTCTGTCTGTCTCTCTCTCTCCCTGATGCCTGTCGATCAGGATATAAAGCTCTCATCTGCTACTCCAACACCATGCCTGCCTGCTTTCTGCCTTGATTACGAGCTAACCCTTTAAAACTGTAAGCAAGCCCACAACTAAATCTTTCTTTTGTAAGAGTTGCCTTGTCATGTTGTCCCTTCCCAGCAAGAGAAATAATTAAGACAATGGACAAATGGGGCTGTGGTGGTACACACCTTTAGTCCCAGACCTTGGGAGGCAGAAGCAGGTGGATCTCTGTGAGTTCAAGGCCAGCCTACTCTACAGTGAGAGTTCCAGGACAACAGAGGCTACACAGAGGAACTCATAAAAAAAAAAAAGGCACTGGACATGACAGCTTACTCCTGTAATCTCAACACGTGGGAGGTGGAAACAAAGCGTTAGAAATTCAAGGTTGCCTTCAGTTCCATATCAAGTTTTAGGACACCCTGGTCTACATGAGGCCTTGTTTCAAAAAAACAAAACAGTTTTGGATTTTGGAGCATCTTGGGTTTTGTTTTCCATGTAAAGTACTGTATTTGTGACTTTCTGTTGCTGTGAGAAAAACACCACGACCCAAAGCAGCTATGGAAGAGTTCATTTTAGCTTCAGTTTCTAACAAGGTGTCCATGATGGCGGGAGAGGCATGGCAGCAGGCAGTCAGAGCAGGGAGGTCACACTTTCAGCGGCAAATGGAGCCAACTGGAAGTGGAGCAAGGCTGTGGACTCTCAAGCTGCTGCCAGTGATGGACTTCCTCCAGCAAGACTCCCCAAACAGCATCAACTGGGGATCAGGTGTTCAAGTACGTGTGCCTGTGGGGCACATATCTTTCAAACTACCAGACCAGATGGGGGCGAATGTTGAGAGAGAATTTAGAGAATTTAGACATTAGTATCAAACATTTGGAAAACAGGGAGCCAGTGTCCACATCAGGCTGTTTACAACCACCTGTAATTCCAGCTCCAGGAGAGTAACACCCTCTTCTGGCTTCCAAGGGCGCACACACACACACACACACATACACACACACACCACAAAGTAAAAAAAAAAAAAGGAAAACAGCTCATATAGGAGCTGTAATGATCTGTTTTGTCTCTTTAAGAGACAAGCACTCCCACTCCCTCCCCTGTCTGCTGAGGCAGGCTGATCTTCAGCTTCCAGCCTGAGTTCTCTCTCTTTTCTGTCTCCCTTTCAAAGAGACAGCTTCTGCCTCTCCCCACTTCTCCCCTTCCCCTTTCTGTCTCTCCCTTCTCTCTCTCTTCTCTCCTTCTTTCTCCAACCTTACTCAGCATGGCGTACCTATCCATGTCCCTGTCTCTTGCCCGCCCGCCATGTGTCTCTCTGCCCTGAACCAGCCACTGCCTGGGACTGGCTGCTCTCAGAGCCTGCTACCTGTGGCCACATGGCCCACTGCCACCACTGGGGGACCTGCAGCATTTCTGCTGCCTGCTACCTCCAGGGATCCTGCAGCATTTTTGATTTTTCCATTACAGGAACCAAATCAACATAATCATCAAAAGAAAACAGAAAAAACTAAGCATTTTTTTTAGTCTTGCAAAGAACTACTTTTTTTGTTTTGTTTTGTTTTAAGAAATCCTTTCTCTGTGTAGCCCTGGCTGTCCTGGAACTCACTCCGTAGACCAGTCTGACCTTGAACTCGGAGAGATTTCACCTGTCTCCTTCTTCCAGAAGCTGGGTTTAAAGGCATGTACCACCACCACCCAGCAAGCTACATTTTTTAAAAAAGAAAATTAAAGGAACTCAATGGCAAACCTGTAGCTAAGTAGGAAGCCCCCACCCACTGCCAGCACCTGCTCATGAGACAAGCAGTTCTTGGAAAGTCACCGAGTGTGATTTCACTGGAAAGGAAATCACTGTTCTTACAGCCACCAGGAGCGGACACCTAATTTCCACGACAAATACGGAAATGCTATGTTAGCAGCTGGAGGCCTCTTCTGTATTTCTGCATGGACATATACAGCAACACAAATTGGAGTAGAATGGAGCCTGTCACCTGTTGGCAGAGTCACCCCTAAGGAATGGAGAGATCAGCAGTCATGTCAACTGGTACAATGGTCAAGGAATTGTTTCAAAACCAACCTATAAGTGATCCCAAGTCAAAGAATCATGTATTCACCAAAATATGGCATAGTGAAGAAAAAATAAAGTACCTTTGAAATCTTCACAAAAAAAAAAAAATTAGCAGAAGCCAGATGTGACAGGCATGAACATTGACACCTATATTTATGTGAGAGGTTGGGGAAGGAGGCCTGCTAGGAGCCTGCAGGCCAGCCTCAGCTAGAGAGACAGCAGCAGTGTCTCAGAAAACAGATTTACAAAACACACAAATAGGGGCTCCAAGACGGTTCTGGGGCTAAGATATTTGCCACACAAACAGGACGTGTCCCCAACACGCATGTGAGAAACCAGGCACCATCTCGCACACCTACAGATCCAGCACTGAGAAGGCAGACAGGAGGATCCCCAGAGCTTGCCTTTCAAGCAGTCTAGCTCAATCAGTGAGCCCCAAGTTCATGGAGAGATGGTCAAAAAACAAGACAGAGGGCTGGCAAGGTGGCTCTCAAGAACTTCAGGTAAACCTGATGACCTGAGTTCAGTTCCTGAGACCCACAGAATGGCAGAAGAGAACCAACTCCTGGAAGTTGTCCTTTACGTACTACAGTGTGGGTGGCAATATCACACACACACACACACACACACACACTGATAAATAAATATAAAAAATTATTGGGGGGGCGCTGGAGAGATGGCTCAATAGTTAAAAGCACCCATTGCCCTTCCAAAACACCCAGGTTCAATTTCCAGCACCCTCACAGCAGCTCACAACTGTCTGTAACTCCAGATCTGACACCCTCACACACACACACACACACACACACACACACACACAAACACCAATGTACATAAAATAAAATTTTGTAAATATTTTTTTCATTTGTTATTTTGTCTTTTTTTTTCTGGAGTTGAGGACCAAACCCAGGACCTTGTGCTTGCTAGGCAAGCACTCTACCACAAGATTTTTTTTTTTGTAAGATAAAGAAGAAGACACCCTCTGTGAACCTCCACCATCCTCCATACACACCCGTGCCTGCATGAAGACTTTACACACAGACACGTCCGTACACATAAACAGAAATCATAGGGTGTGTCACCATAGCTGAGGAGATGTGAGCAAACATCTTCTCACTCCAGATGGGGAACTGATGACAGCCCAAAGTAAGGGCACCACTAAAGTCCACCTCGGTGAACCTGCATCACAGGAGGACGGCCCCAGCATGAGTGACGGTTTGTGAAGGCGAGAGCCCTGAGGCTCTCTGCACAGCTCACAGGCAGAGACCCAGGTCAGAGAGATCTCTTCTCAGCAGCCCTCACTGTTTAGTTTATATAAGTTGTCCTACTTCATCAGCCTACGGGAACCTCAGCTGAAGAATTGCCTCCTTCAGATTGGTCCATGGCTGTGTCCGCAAGAGATGGTCTTGATCAATGTGAGAGAGCTGAGTCCACTGTAGTCCATCTTTGGGCAGTTGACCCTGGGCTGTATCAGGAAGCCGTCTGAGCATGACCAAACAGCTAGCAAACAGATAATCTTTCTCCATGGTTCTTGTATTCAGATTCCTGCCCTGACTTCTGTCAATCATGGATTTTGTTCTGAAAGTGTAAGCCATATAAACTTTTCCACCTCTGAATTGCTTTTGGCTAGAGTGCTTTATCACAGTAGCAAGAAGACTAGAACACTTGGAAAAAATGGGACCTGGTGTGTGTACTCAGTTTCAGGAACACCCTGAGCCTTGTGAGTTGTTTACTCCCTGACTCTTAAGGATTATTTCTTGTTTCAATTTGGAGAAATTATTACGTAACAGTCTGGACGAGAGAAAGTTTACAATAAGCAACAGCCAGTATCTTTAACATCAAGAGATTTTATGTATAAATGCACAGAAATACATTTGGAAACTGTCATGAAAGTTCTCCTTCATTTCTTAAGACCAAAGAATAGAAGTGTGTCTTATTAAAAAAAAAAAAACGGGCCGGGCAGTGGTGGCGCACGCCTTTAATCTCAGCACTCGGGAGGCAGAGGCAGGCGGATCTCTGTGAGTTCGAGACCAGCCTGGTCTACAGAGCTAGTTCCAGGACAGGCTCCAAAGCCACAGAGAAACCCTGTCTCGAAAAACCAAAAAAAAAAAAAAAAAAAAAAAAAAAAAAAAAAAAAAAAAAAAAAACGGAAAAGGCCTGCTGAAAAGGCTCCCTGGTCCCAGTAAATTAACCAGAAATTCTTTGAACTTTGCAGACGGCTATCTATATTGTTCAAGGAGGTGGAGCTCAGTACAAGAACATCTGCCTAGAATCCCCCAGTGAAGGGGAAGCATGGCTGAATACGGAGGCATCTGCCTGGAATCCCCGGTGTGGAACCAAGGATGTGGCTCAGTTGGTAGAGTACTTGCCTAGCATGCATGAAGCCCTGGGTTTGATCCTCAGCACCACATAAATCAGGTGTGATGGTGCAGGACTGTAATCCCAGCACTCAGGAAATGTTGAAGGTCATCCTTAGCTACACATCAGGTTCAAAGCCAACCTAGGCTATATGAGACCCTATCTCAAAAAAATTAAAAAAAAAAAAGAAGCCTGGCGGTGGTGGCGCACGCCTTTAATCCCAGCACTCAGGAGGCAGAGGCAGGTGGATCTCTGTGAGTTCGAGGCCAGCCTGGTCTAGAAGAGCTAGTTCCAGGACAGGAACCAAAAAGCTACGGAGAAACCCTGTCTCGAAAATAAAAAAAAAAAAAACAAAGGCAAAACCCAAGGATTTGTGGAGGAGAGTTGGTGGACACAGTACACCATAGGTGTTAAAATCCTGCAAACCTTGGGTAAGGGTGGGGATCTGTTCAATGTACAATATATATCTCTATGACATTTTTTAAATAAAATTGCTTAAAGATCTTCAAAACAAACTAACACAAAAAGACACTGGCAACATCAAGGAGCCCACAGACGAGTTGAGAAAATTAGAATTGAGACAGAGAAAATCCAATAATTTCTAAGTCATGGGATGAGATAAGACTGAGGAGGTTGGGGTTGGCGAGATGGCTCAGCAGCTGAAGGTGCTTGCAGCCAAGCCTGACGACCTGAGTTCAATCCTTAGCACCAACATGATGGAAGGAGTCATCCTCCAACCACATTACCCCACCCCTTCCTGACACATAGTAAACAACTAACCATAAGACAACAATTTAAAAAATGGAGTAAGTCCAGCTCTCACCTTTGGGGAATTTATAATTAATATGGGCATTTGTGTTAAAGAGACTGTAAGACAGGAGGAGCCCTTGTCCCTGGGCAGGATGCAAGTCAGGGAGGGCTTCTGGGAGGAGGCACCCAGGCGCAAGGCTTTTTCACTTGCTCTGCCTGCTTGGAATAGCTACCCAGATTTAAACGTGGATCTTTTCTCCGTTATTCAGATTTTGGTTCAGTCATAACATTTTTCTCAAGGTGCTAGCCGGGCTGACCGAGGCTGCCCCACCTTGTGTGTGCCTGTGTGCACACACACGTGTGTATGGGGGGTTAGCCTACGGTCAAGGTTGGATATCCTCACCTGGAGCTCACTATGTAGATCAGGATAGCCTAAAACTCACAGAGATCCACCTGCCTCTGCCCCCGAAACGTTATCATGAAAGGTGTCACCACCATGCCCGCTTCACTCTATTTCTCGAGACGAGTCTCTCACTGGAGCTTCTCGTTGGCCTAGACAGGCTGGGCAGAGGAGCCCCCCCCCAGGAACCGTCTATGCCCCCAGTGCTGGGTTTATAGGCGTGCTGCCATACCCAACTTTTGCGTAGGTACTGGGGCCCTCCTTAGGGTCTATGAAACATCTCACCCTTGACATATTCCACAGCCTTCTGCTTCTTCCTATCCGTCTTCCTCTACAAAGTGCTGGTTCCTGGGGGCAAGAATTGGTTCAGGCCACTGCCACACCCAGCACCTGTAGATCAGGGCTTGGCACAAGCCAGTGCACAATGAATGTTTATTAAATGAAGAACAAAAAACCATCGCGGAGCTCCTGGATCCAGCTGTGCCCGAAGCTGCACGATTGTGAAATGGCCTAGGAAATTCAAATTCCTCTTGCCTACACGGCCATCTCAGATATCACCTCATGGCTGGTGGATACCTTGCTCGCCACACTTTCCTCATCCTGTGGATCCCTCAGGGCCCATTGGCATGCAGCCTGGAGTGACTGACGGAGTTGTTTCCTTCCAAAATACAAAAACATTATGGGATTGAGAGCACTGTGAGCAAGGGCCAGGCCTGAAACCAGAGGCTCAGCCTCCAAGACCCGGGCAAGGAGCAAGGAGAACGGCGCAGCCACTGCAATTATGACCTTCAGGATGTGGTAAGGGGTCCAGCAGATGAAAAAGCCAACCACAACAACTGTGCCCAGTGGCCAGTGACGTCGGGTCAGTTGCCATTGGAGGATGCCGTGGCAACTGGCCATGAACACCAATGGCCCCAAGAAGCCAAAGAGAAATCGAACGGCGGTGATGGTGGCCTCTGTGGCGACAGAGTGCCCATAGTCTATGCCGCACAGAAGCCGTGGAGGGAAATGCTCCTGATGCAGCCTACGGTAGACAGCAGAGGGCACCGTTAGCACCAGGGCCAGCATCCAGGAAGAGACCTGGGCCACCCACACCCCGAGTGTCCGGTGATCAGCAGTCTTCCAGGAGGGCCTGAAAGCCAATAGGAAGAGGTCAGCGCTGAGGGCAGTCAGGAGCAGCACACTGGAGTACATAGACAGGACAGTGACCGAGGGCAACAGCCAGCAGCCTGCTGACCCATATGGCCAGTGACCCTTCTGGGAGATGGGCACAGCCAGGAAGGGCAGAGACACACAGCAAAGCAAGTCAGCCACGGCCAGGTGCAGGAACCAAGAGGCCCCAAGCCTGTGGCGGGATTCTTTCCAGGTCACCCAAGCCACCAAGATGTTGCCTGGTACACCCACCAGGAAGATGGCTGCATACAGAAGAACCAAGGCTATGAGGTAGACATCACTAGATGAGCATTCGCCATCCGGGCAGTCTACGGGAACGTCCGGAAGGTCGTGGTAAAGATCGTAATCATATTCATAATCATGTTGGTAGATAGTGGTATGGTTCATCATCCTGGCCCCAGACACCTGCAGGAGACAGACAGGCAACAAGTCAGTGGGAAAACTTCAAGAGCCTTACTGTTCTGGGCCGGGCTGGCCCAGCGACACCATACTAGAGAGTCCAGTGCTGTGATGTTAGGGCGCCTGAACTCCAGGGTTCCTGCATTCTGTGATACTTATTATCAACTGGCAACCTGACAGATTCTGGAAGCATCTAGGAGATGGGGTCAACCTTTGTTGTGCTGATATGGGAAGACCCATGTTAATTGTGGAAAGGACCCACCTGGGATCCTGGACTGTATAAATGGAGAAAGGGAGCCAGAAAGATGGTTCAGCGAGAGAAGGTGCTGCCACCAAGCCTGATGACCTGAGTTCACTCCCTGAGACCCACATGGTCTAACCTCCACATACATGTACACACACACACACACACACACACACTAAAAATAGGAATTTTTAAATGAATGGGAAAAGTGTTCTGAAAAGTGGCATACATTCTTCCCAAGTATGTTTCTTTTTTCTTTTGTTTTGTTTGAGACAGGGTTTCTCTGTGTAGCTCTGGCTGTTCTGGAACTTGCTCTGTAGACCAGGTTGGTCTCGAACTCACAGAGATCCACCTGCCTCTGCCTCCCAAGTGCTGGAATTAAAGGCGTGCACCTCCGGCACAGCCTAGCTCACTAGTGCTTCTTGACTGGTTTTGATGTGGTCAGCTACTTCAAGCTCCTGTTGCCTTGACTTTCCCTCCACAGTGGACCAGATATTGACACTGTGAGTCAGAATAAATACCTTCTCCTTTAAGTAGCCTTTGCACAGTATTTTATGTAGACCAGGATAGCCCCAAACTCACAGAACTCCACCTGTCTCTGCTTCCCAAGGACTGGGATAAAAAAAAAAAGTGTGCCACCACATCCAGCTGTGAATTATTTTATCACAGGAAAAGAAACTATTAAGAGAGAAAGAATTATCTCATTAGCATATAAGATTCCAGAATATAAGAACAGCAAACTGAGATTCCAGCAAGTAAGAGAACTAGAATTCCAGAAATGCTGAGACTTGTATACACCTTGAAATTCCAGTACTTAACCTTTTATACACCACAAAGTGCTGAGATTGAAGCCAGGTCCCACACAGGTGCCAGGCAGGGGCTCTACCACTGAACCACACCCCAGCCCCTCACTGGGGGATTCTAGGCAGGGGCTCTACCACTGAGCCACGCTCCCAGCCCTTCACTGGAGGATTCTACGCAGGGGCTCTACCACTGAGCCACACTCCCAGCCCCTCACTGGGGGATTCTAGGCAGGGGCTCTACCACTGAGCCACACCCCCAGCCCCTCACTGGGGGGATTCTAGGTAGGGGCTCTACCACTGAGATACACCTCCGGCCCCTCACTGGGCATCTGATTGATGGAAACCTAAACGATTCCTTGAAATACTAGAATCCTAGCTCATGCCTGTCTTGGAAGGCTAAGGTGCAGTTTTAGAATCCCATGGCAGATTAGAACATATAGATCCTGAATGCTAATGCCTTAGAACACCAAGCTCTTAGAATGCAAAAATTAAAACTCAGCAAGAAAAACAAAAGAAGAAGGAGAAGAAGAAGAAGCAGCAGCAGCAGCAGCAACTGGACAATGGCAGCATGCGCCTTTAATCCCAGTACTTGGGAGGCAGAGGCAGGTGAATCTCAGTGAGTGCAAGGCCAACCTGGTCTACAAAATGAGTTCCAGCCACGGCTACACAGAGAAACCCTGTCTCAAAAAAGAAAGGAAGGAAGGAAGAAGGAAAAAAGAAAGAGCAAGCAAGGTGTGATAGCATGCTTATGGGCTCAGTGAATAAAGCCAGTAATAAATTCTTAAAAATAACAACAAAATCCATCTGGAGTAATTATTTCAATAATATTAACATTGGGAACACTTAGGAAGAACGAAATGTTGTATTCCCTATGGTTTATTTATTCACAAACACAGCCCATGGGTACTTTCTGTTTTGCTTTGTTTTTGAAGGTTTTCATGTAGCTCAGGCTAGTTCCACATATGCTGGGTAGCCAGAGATGACTATGAACTCCTGGTCCTTCTGCTTCTAATTCCCGAGTGCTTAGATTTTAAGGGTGCACTACCGCACCCAGATCCTGAGCATTTTTGTTGTTGTTCTGGGTGTCTGTCCAAGGACTGAGGCACAGGCCAACATCTGTCTCCTTGCAGCTGATATTCCAGTGGGGAAAACCAAAGAGCCAGGACGCAAACTAGAAATCTGTAGTATTTTCCAAGGGATAATAGTTGAATGAGGAAGACGTATCAAGGCCAGCCTTGATGTATGGTTACAGACTAGCCTGGGCTTCATGAGACCCTGCCTTTTAAAAAAAAAAAAAGTTGCTGTAGGGAGAAAACAATCCCAGAGAAGGAGGCTCCGGTGGAATTGCACACAGATGGTAAAGGAAGGCAGCGTTTGCGCAGAAACTAAAAGGACTGAGGGAGATGATGAGGACATAGAATGAAATAAAGCATGACAGCTGTGTTCAAGGAATAGCAAGGTAGTGAGGCTGGAGCGGAGTCGGCGAGAAAGAAAAGGGAGAAGTGAGAACAAGTCAGTCATGATGGCATGCACCTGTAATCTCAGCACTCAGGATGCGAGGCAGGAGGATTGCCGTGTGTTCCAAGCCGACTTGGCTACACAACTATTATTAGGCTAATTAGGGTTCACATAACAAAATGCTATCTCGGTGGAGCGCTGTTAGTCTTGCCTTTCTGTAGCTCTTGGGAGGTGCAGGCAATTCAAAGCCACCCTAGCCGACATTCCCATGAGTCGCTGTGTTAAAGGGGGAGGAGCTGGAGAGCAGGCTCCACGGTTAAGAGCGTTTGTTGCTATTGTAGAGGAACCAGGTTCTGTAGCAGCTCACAACTGAACCATCTCTCCAGCTCCTATCCTAACCTCCCATTTTAATTTTTTGTTTGTTTTTCAAGACAGGGTTTCTCTGTGGCTTTGGAGCCTGTCCTGGAACTAGCTCTTGTAGACCAGGCTGGCCTTGAACTCACAGAGATCTGCCGGCTTCTGCCTCCCAAGTGCTGGGATTAAAGGTGTGTGCCACCACCGCCGGGCGGTTTTTGTTGTTGTTGTTATTGTCGTTTGTTTGAGGTTTTTTTAGATTTATTTATTTGATGTGCATTCTAAGTGTGTATGTGCACCACATGCATGCCTGGTGTCCATGGAGGTCAAAAGAAGACATCGGATCCCCTAGACAGTTCCAGACAGTTGTGAGCCACCACGAGGTTTGCTGGGAACCAAACCTAGGGTTTTCTGCAAGAGCAGCAAGTGCTCTTAACTACGGCTCCTGCAGGGGGCGCTGGGCAGCTCACAGTTATCTGTAGCTCTAGTTCCAGGGGCTAACACCCTTCCCAGGACACTGTGGGTACATGTACTCAGGTGCACAGACACACACACAAAAAAAAAATTAAAATTCAAAAACAGCAACAAAATGACCAGGTCCAACAACAATTGTTTAGCTCATCAGAAGGCCTCATTCACTGAGCATTTTGTGTATGTTCCAGGCATGACCCCAAACATCTTTCAACACTGTATCTCCATCTGATATGGTCTTCTTAAACTGATCTACAGTTGACTGAGGCCCTAGGCCCAAGTCCCAAAATATTACTGTCTCCACATATGAAACTAGGCAGCCACAAACACTCTGAGGCCCTGACTTTGGGGGGCAGCCACGACTGGCTCTGTCCATATCCTCTTCTGGGACCCACGTCACCAGTTTGGAAGGATCGCAGCATTAATGCAGAAACAGAGATATAAACAGGTGGTCGTGGCGCACACCTTTAATCCCAGCACTCGGGAGGCAGAGGCAGGTGGATCTCGGTGAGTTCAAGTCCAGTGTGGTCTACAGAGTGGGTTCCAGGACAGCCAGGGCTACACAGAGAAACCATGTCTCAAAGAGCAAAAAAAAAAGAAACACAGAAATGTTACAAAGTGCACTGGGGAAGACAAGACCTAGTGGGAGGGGCCACTGAACCCCATTCAGAGTGGCCAGAACCTGAAGCGCCCAGCTCACTATTATGGGTTGTCTGGCACTGCCCAGAACCTCAACCAACACTGTCAAAACAGGAAAGACACAGCGGAAGTTGGGACACTTCCAGTTCGGCCAGGTACCCAGCCAGCTTATGAGGCCAAGCCATTTCTCTGAGTATTTTTCCATTCTTCAAAGCAAACTATACCTGACTTTTAAAAACTCACCTGCCATCCAGCACTAGAGGCTGAGGCAGGAGGACTGCCATGTTTAAGGCTAACCTGTGTGTGCTATAAGGTCAGACCCTGTCTCAAAAAAAAAAAGTAAGCAATACAAAAACATAACAAAAGAACAAAACACTCAAAGGTTCAACCACTGTGTGACCTTCAACAGGTAGCCTAACCTCTCTGTGCTTCAGTCTGTAAAAGGGAATGATCAAATAACCCACCTTACAGAGCACTGGGAATATTCAATGTACTCAATAGATCTGCTCCGGAGGAAATGACTGCCACAGTGCTGGTCCGCAGCAAGCATCAGGGGTGTGTGTGTGTCTGTGTGTCTGTCTATGTGTGTCTGTGTGTGTGTCTGTGTTTGTGTCTGTCTGTCTGTGTGTGTCTATCTGTGTGCCTGTTTGTGTGTGTGTCTCTGTGTCTCTGTGTGTGTCTGTGTCTGTCTGTGTGTGTGTCCATGTTTGTGCGTGTGTCTGTGTCTCTGTGTGTATCTGTGTCTGCATGTGTGTGTCTGTCTGTTTTGTCTGTGTGTGTCTGCGTATGTCTGTGCGTGTGTATCCGTGTTTGTGTGTGTGTCTATGTGTCTGCATCTATGTGTATTAGCTGCTGTTACCGCACACACCCAGCCTCTCTTCCCTTCTGTGGCTCCACCTTGCACAGCTATTACAGATAACATTCCAGGACAGTTTCTGTACTCAGATTCTATCAGCCTGTGGAATTTAGTCTGTAAACAAAAACAGATGATTCCCAGCACTCATTCATATTCTCTCTCTCTCTCTCTCTCTCTCTCTCTCTCTCTCTCTCTCTCTCTCTCTCTCTCTCTCCCATCTCTTTCCCACTTCACTCAGTGCTCTACCACTGACAAGACAGAGCTGTCTTCTCAGCCCTTCCACTTTCCTGAGACAGAGTGTCTCACTGAGCCTCAAGTTTGTGAACTGGATCAACAAACGGGCCAGGAAGCACAAGAGACCTTGGTATCCACCCTCTGGTGCTCAGATTACAAACAGACACTCTGTACCCAGTGGCATTGCTGTCTTGTTTTATTTTGTTTTGAGACAGAGTTTCTCATTGTAGCCTCCTTAGCTCTGTAGACCAGGGTGGCCTCGAGCTCACAGAGATCCGCCTACCTCTGCCTCCCAAGTGCTGGGATTACTGCCCAACTATATTGTTGTCTTTTACAATAAATCAGCTGTAGTTGTTTGATTCCACACACTATACATAAAATAGTATTACCATGGCTTTTACATAAGTAACATATGTATTTACTTATTTGTGTGTGTGCTTTTGTGTGTACACAAGCTTGCACAAGCATGCTTGCATGGTACAACTCACAGTGAAGGTCAGAAGACACTTTGAGCGAGTCAGGATTGCATGGTACAACTCACAGTGAAGGTCAGAAGACACTTTGAGCGAGTCAGGATTCTCCACTCACCAAGTGGAGTCCTAGAATCAAACACCGGTTGGTAAGCTTTGAAGCAAGTACGTTTATCTACTGAGTCATCTTGGCCCACAAATTGCTACTTTGTTGATTTTTTTGTTTTTTGTTTTTTTTTGTTTTTGAGACAAGGCCTCACTGTTTACCACTGACTGGCCTGGAATTTACTATGTAAACTGACTGACCTCAAACTGACGGAGATCTACCTACCTCTACTTCCTAAATTCTGGGATTAAAAGCTTGTCTACCACACATGACTTATGTTTTTAATTTTTAGTCATGAATACCCGCTTTAAGTATATGACACCTGTGGCACCAGAAGAGGGAGTCAAATTCCCTGGAGCTGATAAGAGAGGTCAGTGGGGGTGAATCTGAGCAAATATATATATATATATATATATATATATATATATATACATATATATATAATGTAATAATGAAACATGTTATTTTATATGCAAAAATACAATAAAATGGGAAAACCTGAGCATGGTATGCTTTCCTGAAATCTCAGCACTTAGAAGACTGAGGCAGGAGGATTACCATGAGTGTGAGGCCAGTCCGGTCTACATACGAAGTTCTACGCCAGTTTAGGTTATACCATGAGACCCTGTTTCTGGAAACCAGAAAGTAAGGCTAAGGGCACGAATCAGCTGGAAGAGTGTTTCCCGGCACCACATAAACTGGACCGGTTGGCACATCCCCGTAACCACAGCATTTGAGTTTGAGGCCAACTGGGTCACAGGAGAGCCTGTATCCAGAAAAGAGAAAGAGAGAGCTGATGTTCACTGTGCATGTATTACGTTTCAGAAATGACTGTCCTGACCATCTTAGACATGGGCATTATAATTATCCCAATTTCCCAGAACCTGGGCTCCACCCAGTGTGGGCTCCACCCAGTGTAGGCTTGCTCCAGTGTGTTTCTGGCATCTAGGAAACTCCTAGAGTTCATATGGTATCTGTAAGTGAAAGAATAAATTAACGAGGGAAAGGAGCAGTTTAGGGTGTGAGAGAGACGGCTGGGTGGATAAAGTGCCTGAGTTCCATTCCTGGTACACACATGGCAGAAGGACGCAGCTGAGTTCCATAGGCTGTCCTCTGGTTCTATATGCAGGTTGTGGCACACATGACCATGTGCAATGCAGTGAATAAATAAGTGCAATTCGGAAAGAAAGGAAGGCACACACTTGAGCGGCTATACACGCAAACATTTTTTTTTTCCAAGACAGGGTTTCTTTGTGTACCCCCTGGCTGCCCTGGAACTCACTCCGTAGGCCAGGCTGGTCTCAGACTTACAGAGACCCACCTGGCTACACACAAACAAATCATTATTTAAAAAATTTTAAAAAAAAATCTGAGAATCCTACAATACTTTTAAAGAAAAAATAATACAATAAAAATCATAAAAATAACTTTTTTTTTTGGTTTTTCAAGACAGGGTTTCTCTGTAGCTTGGGAGCCAGTCCTGGAACTAGCTCTGTAGACTAGGCTGGCCTCGAACTCACAGAGATTCGCCTGCCTCTGTCTCCCGAGTGCTGGGATTAAAGGCATGCGCCACCACCGCCCAACAATAAAATACTTACAAAGAAAAAAATAATACAAAAATGTGAGGAGAGTGCCTCTGTGTTAGAAATAAGAATCAGACTGGCAGTATTCTGACGCTGGAAACGGACTCAGGTAACACTTTACAGAATGTGCTCAGTTTACCAGAAACCCCGAGCTGTCTAGTCACCACCCGTGCACACCTCCACGTACCTGAGTAAATTCACCTTTGGCCAAAAGTGACCCTTGCTGTCCAAGGAAGCAGGAACAGGGAGTATGGCGAGGGCTTGCTCGCCAGGCACACTGACTTTAGGAGGACTGGCTCCAACCTGGGGATCCCTGAAGGTCAGGGTATTGTGCACTACAGAACGGGACGGCACAGTTACCTATCTTATCTTTTACTGTGCTGACCTAGCTACCAGCACGTATCTGGGGCCCTGACGTGCTTTCCCGAGCCGCGAGGATAATTCCTATCTGGAGGGCTAAGGGTGTGGTAGAACGCTGCTGTACCATCCCAAGCCCCGCATCAACTGAGTACCACAGCGCATGCCTGCAATCCTGGCACTCAGGTGAGGCAGGACAATCGCGCCTTCAAGATCATCCTCAGTCACACGAGTGAGTTTGAGGTCAGCCTGCGCAACATGAGAGCGTGTGTCAGAAAAAAGTCAAATATCCATCTGGAACCACTCCTCTCACCCTCCCGCATGCCTCCTTCCTTACCTTCTCTTCCAACTGGTCTCAAGTTAGCCAAATGCAGCTTACAAGCGCAACGTCAGACCACAGCAGCTGCTGGGACGCCCAGGGTCTCTCCACCAGGGACAGGAGCTGGCTGGTCTCAGCAGTAGCTGGTGAGTCTCAGCGTTCCCACCCGTTTCCCTGAGTCCTACGGGATTCTCGGAGGGCCCTATTAAACCTAAACCAGGAAAAATGGGCGTGGCCTCCTCTCAGCCTCAGGGAAATGTTTGTCTCTTCTTCCTCCCGTGAGTCACAGATTAAACCACAGACGGAAAGGCTGGAAAAGCTTAAAGTATGGAGAGCTGGACAGTGTCTCCACCCTTAGTCTCACCGTCACCAGTTTCCTGGAAGCCAGATCTGTGTGGACTGTAAACCACAAGGCCTAGAGGGCTATCTTTGAAATTACCTCTCACCCACCCTCCGCCCTGAAGGGCCCCTAAGGTTCCACAGTAAACACTAGCTGCCAGCTGACCCTCTCCTGACATCCTGCTCTCTCTCTGCCTCTCCTGCCTGAGCTACAGACTCTTAAAGATTTTTTCTTCCTCAAACGCTCTGAGGAAGATAGCCCAGTGTTCACTCTACTCAGAAAGATCAAGAAGTCAAGCCCAGACCCTGAGGCTTCCATGAATCCTAAAATTGCAAGTTCTGTCCCTCTCTGGGCCTCGGGTTTTTCACCTGTAGGTATGCAGACATAGCAGACGTGAGAGAACACACTTGTCATTCCAGCACTCTGGAGGTAGAGGCAAGGAAAATCTCAAGCTGGAGACCAGTCTGGTCTACACAGCAAGGCACTGTTGCAAAACACAGACAGAGCCAGAGATGGGTGGGTGGGAACATGCTTATCACACATGCATGTGGACCTAAGGTTGAATTTCTTTTTTTTTTAATATTTATTTATTATGTATACAATATTCTGTCTGTGTGTATGTCTGCAGGACAGAAGAGGGCACCAGACCTCATTACAGATGGTTGTGAGCCACCATGTGGTTGCCGGGAATTGAACTCAGGACCTTTGGAAGAGCAGGCAATGCTCTTAACCACTGAGCCATCTCTCTAGCCCCTAAGGTTGAATTTCTAACCCACATAAAAGTCAAGGGCAGGATTACATGCATGTAACTCCAGCATTCATAGAGAGAGATAGTCAGGGGAGACAGGAGAATCCCTGGAAACATGTGGGCCTAGCTAGCCTGACCTCTGCCACTGCAAGCAACAAGAGACTGTCCCAAACAAAGCAGAAGTTGAAGGTCTAGGATTAAGGCTGTTCTCTGACGTTCATATGCAAACTGTAATTCTCAGGCCTGTGTGCATGCAGACTTAAAACAAAAAAGAAAAAAGTAGTAACAACAAAAAAAGAAGTTGACCGTAGTGGCTGTTTTTGGTTTTGTCTTGTTTTGAGACAGGATTTTGTACTGTAGCCTGTGATGACCTCAAACTTACAGATTTGCCTGCCTCAACTTCCCCTATCTTTAAAGACACACCCACACACATGGAACAGGCTTAAGAGGCTAAGCCTCACCAGACGGTGGTGGCTCAGGTCTTTAGGTCCACCATTTGGGAGGCAGAGGATCCGTGTTGGGTCCGTGAGTTCAAGGTCAACCTGGTCTACAGAGCAAGTTCCAGGACAGGGAAATTCTATCTTGAAAAAAATACAAAAGCAAAAAAAGAAGAAATGGCCTCAGCCCTAATTGGAATCCCTTCACTCAGCAGTTTTTGATGGTCATATTTCTCTCCTAGCCGTGCTTAAGGCCTTCAGGGGATGTGGTCATGAATTCTTCTGTTGGTTTTTGGAATGTTAAGTCATGTTGCTAGAGGAAGCTGCTTCTGGGTCACGAGCTGCAAACTCTGTGATCTGATCAAGGCCTCTCTCATCCTGAGAGGCCACTGTGTTCCCTAACACCTCCAGTAGAATTTCGCGGGAATTTACCTGGTCAATAACTGTGCCAAAATGATAGAAGTCTTGAAGTCTGGCTCAACGTTAGGGTATTTGCTTAGAATCCCCCAGTGAGGGGCTGGGGTGTGGCTCAGTAGTAGAGCCCCTGTCTAGAATCCCCCAGTGAGGAGCTGGGGTGTGGCTCAGTGGTAGAGCCCCTGCCTAGAATCTCCCAGTGAGGGGCTGGGGTGTGGCTCAGTGGTAGAGCCCCTGCCTAGAATCTCCCAGTGAGGGGCTGGGGTGTGGCTCAGTGGTAGAGCCCCTGCCTAGAATCCCCCAGTGAGGGGCTGGGGGTGTGGCTCAGTGGTAGAGCCCCTGCCTAGAATCCCCCAGTGAGGAGCTGGGGTGTGGCTCAGTGGTAGAGCCCCTCCATAATAAGTTGAGGTCCTGGATTTTAAGGGTATAACTGAAAACACTTGGTGGTTTCATATATATATTTCCTCCACTAGGTCCTCAAATTCTTTGTCTCTACCACTGAACCCCAAGCTCCTTACTGCCTGTTATTAACTGAATAAGGAAAGTTACACATAAACTTTGACCTGTTGTTGGTGCTGCTTGAGGAGGTTATGGAACTTTAGAAAGTGGAGCCTCTCAGAGGAAGTGGGTCACTGAGGGTGGGCTCTGGGGGGTTTTATATTCTTACCTCATGGCCTGGAGGGATGGCTCAGCCGTTAAAGGCTTAGGCTCACAACCAAAAATATTCTTACCTCACTTCCTGAATCCTTTCTCTATATTCTGTGGGTGAAAATGTGATCACCAGCTTACCGCTCCAGCTGCTGGCTACCATGACTTTTCGTTTTATTGGTTAACCCTCTAGAACCACCAGGCAAATTAACCCTTTCTTCCATAAATTGCTTTTGGTCATGATAGTATTACAGCCTAGGAAAGTAATCAATACACTGGAGGATTCTAGGCAGGGGCTCTACCCCTGAGCCACGCCCTCAGTCCCTCACTGGGGGATTCTAGGCAGGAGCTCTACCACTGAGCCACGCCCTCAGACTCAAGGATATTTTTATGCTGATCACATATCAAAATGTTATCTTAGATAGATTAATAAAATATATACACAGAAGGTGGAGCTACAGCTATTTAGAGCACTTGCTACTGGGCATGGTGACACACACCTTTGAATCACCTTTCTAGGACCCTCCTTTCCTCCCACCTTGGTTTTTGAGACAGGGGCTCTCCATGGGATCAGCCTAGGCCAGCTGCAAGCCCTAGAGATCCACCTCCCCTGTGCCAAGGCTACAAGTGCACGCCACTGTGCCTATCTTTGTGCTCAGACTCTGGGGCTGGGACTCATGTCCTTATGCTTGAATGGCAAGCACTTTGCTCACTGTGCCCTCTCCCAGTGCCTCATGTTTCATCCCAGAAGACTCTAATACAGTGCAATGGCTTCCTCTGCGGCTCCCAGAGGTCACCAGAACAAGGGAAGGCCCCAGGCTTTGCAGCCCTGCATCTGAAGAACAGACAGGTATGCAGAACCGAAGTGTGCAGAAGGATGGGACTGGGGGAGGAGAGAATACACAATAGAGTCCACCAAGCTCTCAGCCCACTTCCTTTCCTGGTCACTTCCCCTTCCAAGCCCTGTTGACAGAGCAGATTCCACAGGCCACATGTTTGGCAATCCCCTGGACACTCTGCCAACTTCTGTTTGGGTCAGGGATGGTTAACCCCCAGTTGTCTGGGGTTACCACCTGGATCCCCTCTATGACCATGATCTGTTGTATGTCCAGACCTTTTGGGAGGGGTTTTTTAGATTAATTTATTTTTACCCTATGGTGCATGAGTGTTTTGTCTATGTATATATCTGTAAACTACATGCATGCCTGTGGAAGCCAGAAAAGGGCATCAAATCCCCTGGAACTAGAGTTACAAACAGTTGTGAGCCACCATGTGGGTACAGGGAACCTAACTTGGAGATCCTGGAAGAGCAGCCAGTGCTCTTGAACCACTGACCCATCTCTCCAGCCCTTCTTTTTGTTTTATTTTGTTTTTGAAACAGTGTCTCTCTATGTGGCCCAAACTCACAGAAATCCACCAGTCTCTGTCTTCCAAGTGCTCTGATTAAAATTGTGTGTCACCATGCCTGTGTGTATCAACCCTGGCTAGGCTTTTTTTTGGTTTTTGTTTGAGACAGACAAGAGGGTCTCATGTAACCGAGGCTAGCCACAAACTCACTGGGTAGTAGAGGAAGACCTTGAACAACTGAGCTTCCAGTTTCCACCTCCTAAGTATTCAGATTACTGGTGTGCGCCATCATGCAGGTGTGTGTGTGTGTGTGTGTGTGTGTTGTTTTGAGACCTATGTATCCCTAGTTGGCCTGCAACTCACTATGAGACCAGGTTGGCCACAGACTCCCAGAAATCTGCCTGCTTCTGTGGCTGGTGTGCTGGAATTAAAAGTGTGTACCACCACGCCCTGCCACCATTCAGTGGAGGAAGGGGTTATTCAGTGTTGGCAACTGAACCCCAGGTTCCATGCATGCTAGGCAAGCATTCTACCTGGTGAAATACATCCTGCCCTGGATCCAGCTCTCTTTTTAAGTATTTATTTTTATGTTATAAGTATGGGCGTTTTGCCTCCATGTGTGTGCTTGGTGTGCATGGAGGCCATTACAGACCATTAGGAGACACTATGTGATATTGGGAACTTCTTAATGAATGCTGTGACCTTTTAATACAGTCCCTTGTTGTGGTGACTCCCAACCATAAAATTATTTTTATTGCTACTTCATAACTTTAATTTTTTTTTTTTTTTGGTTTTTCAAGACAGGGTTTCTCTGTAGTTTTGGTACCTGTCCTAGAACTAGCTCTTATAGATCAGGCTGGCCTCGAACTCACAGATATCCACCTGCCTCTGCCTCCCGAGTGCTAGAATTAAATGCATATGCCACCACCGCCCAGTTCATAACTAATTTTTCTAGTGTTATGAACTATGATGTAAATATTTTTGGAGGGGACTAGGAAGATGGCTCAATGGTTAAGAACACTGACTGGTCCTCCAGAAGACCTGGGTTCAATTCCCAGCACCCACATGTCATCTCACAACAGTCTGCAACTCCAATTCCAAGTGACCTGACACCTATGGCAAAACACCAATGCACATAAAATAAAAATAAATAAAATTAAAAATAGTTTTGGAGATAGAGGTTTGTAAGAGGGGTCGTGACCCATAGGTTGAGAATCACTGCTCTAAAGGAATGTGTGCTCTTTCTTAATCGCTGATCCATCTTCCTAGGCCCCCACCTCTGCGCAGGCACAGCTCTTAAAACAGCATCTTCTGGATGGAGCTGGGAAGGAGCTGAGCCACTACTACTTATGCTCTAAACCAGGAAGCTCAAAAGTGTCCAGGAATGAAGACTGTGGGTGGGAAGGAGACCAGAGGAGAGGTGAGACATGGACCCGAGAGGGAGAAGACAGAGGACCTGGAGCACCCGGGTGTGTGGTAGGAGGAAGGTTCGGGTCTCCACTGGGTAGGCCAAAAGGGCGTGGGTGAGCAGGTGGCCAGTGTGGTTTTTCCTGGAATGGAGAAGCTGAAGAGGAAGAGGCTTGTAGAAGGACATCTGGGACAGGGGTGAGCAGGTGGAGAGGTCAGGAGTGAGAAAATCACAAGAGTGAGACAAGTCTTGTAGGGTTGGGGACACACCTTTAATCCCGCCCTGTGGCAGGTGGAGGCAGGAGGATCACAAATTCAAGACCAGACTCAGCTATATGGCCAGCCTGAGACCAGCCTGAATGAGAGCCTGTCTCAAAAACAAGTTTCAACCCATAGTGGCCATCCAAAAAATAGAAAAGACGGATGTGGTGGCTCATGCCTTTAATCCCAGCACTCGGGAGACAGAGACAGGTGGATCCCTGAGTTCCAGGCCAGCTACACAGAAAACCCTGCCTCAAAAAAAAAAAAAAAAAACCCGTCCTGGAGACATTTCTGTGACCATATAAAAGTGTCACCAGCACATCGGTAGAAACCAGCGGTCATATCCACCAGGAAGAAGGATGACCTAGCAGAGCCAAACTCCAGAATTTTTCATTATTTATTGCTTGTGTGGACTTGGTGAGAGGAGTCTCCCTGGGTCATCCAGGCTGGTTTCTCATGGCCAGTTCTGGTCCTTGGGACTTGCAC
Organism: Microtus pennsylvanicus; assembly: GCF_037038515.1. Classification (NCBI taxonomy): domain Eukaryota; kingdom Metazoa; phylum Chordata; class Mammalia; order Rodentia; family Cricetidae; genus Microtus; species Microtus pennsylvanicus. The sequence goes on along the minus strand of NC_134579.1, from coordinate 144,662,039 downwards.
CCCCACGCCGAGGTTTTCTCTTACTGAATCTTTCTTCTTCCCTTTTTTAGTGTGCTGACCAGATAATTCAAAACCATTCATCCGATTGCCTCGTTCTAACCAACACACACACACTCACGTGCACTTGTAATCTAAACAGAGATTACACGTTATAAAAGAGTACATTTATGGCTGACCATATAACTCTACAGCAAAAGGCACTTGCTCACAAGTCTAATGGCCTGGGTTCAATTCCCGGGACCGTCATGGTTGAAATGAGAGAACCAATTCCAACACCTTGTCCTCTGACCTCCACACATACGTCACGGTGTTAATATTCAGGCATTGAACTGGCCTGCCCTTGGGGTCCTGACAGGATACATCCTCAACTGCAGCCACTGAGAGCAAGTTCCTTTTCTGCCCTTTCTCTTCCAATAAACCTCCCATGTGAACCCTGTTGTATGGCGTTCCTTTTTCCCACCAATTTTTAAATAAATTATAAGACGTGGCATGTGCCCAGGACCACCCCCTATAAAATAAATAAATGCTTTAGACGATTAAATAACACATTTTTATACCTTTTTAAAAAGTCTTTATCATACAAGACACACACAGCTGTCTTTACAAAGCTTGGCTTCCACCTAACACCATTCACTGTAGAGATAATGGATGGCTTGAACACAGTAACACAGGCCTAGATCACAACACTTGGCAACATGAGACCTTGTGTCAAAGAAAAGAAAAAGAAAAGAGAGAGAGAGAGAGAGAGAGAGAGAGAGAGAGAGAGAGAGAGAGAGAAATGAAAAAAAGAAAGAAAAGGTAAGTGGTGGTTACTGGTTCCCTGGAGTCTAGGGCTATATAGTTCCGTGGTAATTTACTTGAGTGGCATTTGTGAGCCCCGACTTTAATCCCCAGTATCATAAGAAAAAAGAATAATAATAAATAATATGACCAGGTATTGGAGGTACACACCCTTAATCCCAGCACTTGGGAGGCAGAGAAAGGCGGATCTCTGTGAGTTCAAGGCCAGCCTGATCTACAGAGTGAGTTCCAGGATAGGCTCCTAAACTACAGAGAAACCTTATGTTGGAGGGGGAAAAAAATGAAAGCCAAGTAATACCTTAATCAGTATGATATTTTTCTTTAAAGGAATTTATGCTTATAATCCCAGAATCCAGGAGGATCCTGAGTTCAAGGCTAGCCAGGGCAACTTAGAGAGAGTCTCATAAAAGAAGAAGGGGAGAGTGAGGGGGAGGGGGAAAAGAAAAAAAGAGAAGGAAGCAGAAGATAAAAAGGAGGAGGAAACGAGAGAGAGGAGGGCTGGAGAAGGAACAGAAGGGGTAGTGGCGGCATCTACTCTACACTGCCTGACTCTTCTGGGTTGAGGTATCCATCGTGGACCGAGTGAAAGACTTGCTGTCCCTGGCTACGGAGTCCTCCGAGAGCGCGTTGCGGATGATACTGGGAAGTGACCTGCGAAGCCGCCCCTGGAAGCCCCGGCCAGCCACAACATAGATGATAGGGTTGACGCAGCAGTTGATGTAGGCCAGGGATACGCACAGGGCGTTCAGCTTCTGCACATTCCTGAAGGTGGTCGAGGACGAGTGCAGCCAAGCTATCATGATCCCTGTTACTTGGTAGGGCAGCCAGAAGACAAAGAAACAGGTAACCACGGCCACCACAACCTTGAGCGTCTTGGTGGAGCGCGTGGCCCTGCGACTCCAGGTCCGTAGAAGAAGGAACGTGTAGCACATACTGAGTGTGAGCAGAGGCAACACGAAACCCATGATGAGCCGCAGCAGGGCCACAGCCCTCTCCTTGCGGAAGCCATTCTTACCGTAGTTGACACCACATAACAACTTGGTTGAGTAGGGGTCTTTGTACACCTGACGGAATATGAAGGACGGGATGGTGAGGAGCAGAGCTAAGACCCAGGCCACTCCGCAGGCCATCCACGCCAGGCCTGGCCCTCGGACCTTCTGACACCAGATGGGGTTGAAGACCAACAGGAAACGATCAGCACTGATGGTGGCCAACAGCAGGATACTGGCGTACATGTTGAGCAGAATGAGTGAGGGCAGGATTGAGCAGGCCTGGGGGCTGAAGGGCCAGTCCCCGTACTTTATAACGGCCATGAACAGGACAGGCAGAGCCAAGCATGACAGGAGGTCGGCCACCGCCAGATTCAGAAACCAGATGGCATTGATGGTACGTTTGGCTTCGAATGCTGTCACCCACACCACCAGGGTGTTCCCAGGAACTCCCACCAGGAACACAGCCGAGTAGATGATCAGGCCTACAATATCCCCAGGATGCAACTGCTGTTTTATAGGCCCATCCACAGGCTTGTTGGGGTCTAGGGTCCAAGAAGGGTAGTCATAGTCCTCAGTGGTGTTCTTGTTCATGGGGTCCTAAGCAGAATCAAAGAGGAAGACAGTGCGTGAGTTAGCAGACACGCCCCCGGGAAACTGGGACACTGCCCCATCTTTCTGAGTCTCAGCCCTTCCATGGGGACACTGAAGGTCTATATAACCCGCCATTTGTAGTTTTTATTTTGACACAGGGTCTCTGTAAGTTATCCAAGCCGGTCTTAAATGCACTCTGTAGCTTAGGCTGAAATCATGCCAGGTGCCCAAGTGATGAGTGTACAGGAAAGGCCTGCCAAACCCGAACTTCAACATGATACTGAGGGAGTGGGGACAGAGTTGAGACAGGGCCTCACTATGTAGACCAGGCTGGCCTCACACTCACAGAGATCCACCTGCCTCTGCCTCCCAAGAGATGGGATTAAAGGCGTACATCACTGTGCCTGACCAATGAGATGTTTTTCATTTATTATTGTCTATGTATGTGTCCATGTGCATGTGGTAGCATACACATGGAAGCCAGACAACAGCTTTGTGGGGCCTGCTCCCTCCCTCAACCTTTATGTGGGTTCCAGGATAGAAGTCAGCTCTCCAGGCTACCTGCTAAGCCATCACACCATTGATGTGATTTTTTTAAATTATATGTTTGTGTGTGTGTGTGTGTGTGCGCGCGTGCGTGTGTGTGTGTGTGAGTGTGTGCGTGAGTGTGTGTGCGTGCGTGTGTGTGCGTGAGTGTGTGTGCGTGCGTGTGTGTGCGTGCGTGTGTGTGTACGTGTGTGTGCGTACATGTGTGTGCGTGTGTGTGTGCGTGTGTGCATGCATGTTACTGCAGGTGCCCTGGGAAGTCAGAGGAGGGCATTGGACCCCCTGGGTCTACAGGTAGTTGTGAGCTACTCTACATAGGAGCCGGGGACTGAACTCTAGTCCTCTGGCAACCACTCTTGACTGTTGAGCCATCTCTCTAGCTCCCAGTGAAATATTTTTTTTTTTTTGATTTTTCGAGACAGGGTTTTTTCGTAGCTTTTGGTTCCTGTCCTGGAACTAGCTGTTGTAGACCAGGCTGGCCTCGAACTCTAAGAGATCCGCCTGCCTCTGCCTCCCGAGTGTACAGTGAAATATCTTAAAGAATCAAAATGTGGGGGGCTGGAGAGATGGCTCAGAGGTTAAGAGCATTGCCTGCTCTTTCAAAGGTCCTGAGTTCAATTCCCAGCAACACATGGTGGCTCACAACCATCTGTAATGAGGTCTGGTGCCCTCTTCTGGCCTGCAGGCATACATACAGACAGAATATTGTATACATAATAAATAAATAAATATTTAAAAGAATCAAAATGTGTATCAGGGGGGCTGGAGAGATGGCTCAGAGGTTAAGAGCATTGCCTGCTCTACCAAAGGTCCTGAGTTCAATTCCCAGCAACACATGGTGGCTCACAACCATCTGTAATGGGGTCTGGTGCCCTCTTCTAGCCAGTAGGCATACACACAGACAGAATATTGTATACATAATATATATATATATGTATGTATGTATGTATGAGGATTGTCATGCATTCAAGCTCAGCATGAGCTATGTGGCCAGACATTATCTCTCTCTCATACGAACACACACACACACACACACACACACACAAATGATTTTGTTGTTGTTGTTGTTGTTGTTGTTGTTCCTTTATTGTTTGGTTTTTTGACAGAGTCTGCTATACCCCAGGCTGGTTTCAAAACTTAAACTCACTATGTAGCTGAAGCAACCTTAAACTACAGATCCTCCTGTCTCCACCTCCCATGTGCTGGGATTACGATGTGTGCCCTGAATTTGGGCCAATATCCAAAGTTGAAATAAAGAAAGGACAATGTCATCTATTTCAAAACACCTCATTATTGGAAGTGAAGCTTCGCTCTGTGGTTGGCATGCCCAGCGGGTGGGTTCCTACAGGGTGTCAGTATTAAACAGAGTGACGTGTGACCATGATGTGTAAGTATATTGGGCAATGTGGCCTTTGAGAACAGTGAAGGATGTCTTGTGGGTTTGTGGTTTTCCTTTAAAACAGCGAGTTCGCTGGGGCTGGGGCTGTCACTGAGCCCCTATCTCCCACTACAAAAGAGGGCAGGGTCTGGAGAAGGAATGAAGAGAGACCAACCAACCACTGGGTCCCACAGCTCAATGGTAGAATGCTTGACCAGCATGCATAGGATCCTGGGTTCAATCCCTGGTATTAACAAGGAAAAAATAAAGGAGCTGGGGGGGGGGGGGGTTGGAGACAGAGAGATAAAGAGTCATACCCAAAAAAAATAATAAAAATAAATAAAAATAAAATAGCGAGTTCTCAACATGCGGATCGCTTCCGGGGTTGAACGACCCTTTCACAGGGGTCTCCTAAGGTCATTGGAGAACACAGATATTTACATTATGATTTATAACAGTAGCAAAATTACAGTTATGGAGTAACGATGAAAATGATTTTATGGTTGGAGTCACCACAACATGAGGAACTGAATGAAAAGCATTGCGGCGTTAGGAAGGCTGAGGACTACTGCTTTAAAAAAATCTTCTCTCAAACCAGGCTTGGTGGCTCATGGCATTCAGGACCTGGACACAAGATGGGGAAGCATTCAATGCTAGCCGTATTACATGAAACCCAATCTCGCTGGGGAGGAGTGAGCCTGGGACTGTGGGTAAGGCACTTGTCTAGTATTCATGAAGTCCTGGGCTCCAAACCCAGGACAATATAAAACTAGAAATGGTGGCTCACACCCCAGAGTTTGAGATATGGAGGCAAGAGGTTCAGAAGTTCAAAGTTATCATCAGCTCAGAGTGAGCCCCATGCCAGCCTGGGCCACATGAGACTGCCTCAAGAAAAAGTTTTATGAAATTTTCTCTTTGGTTAAAATGATAGACAGATGCCAGATATGACGACACATGCTTTTGATCTGTTCTTTGAGTCTGGCTGTCCTGGAGCTCACTCTGTAGACCAGGCTGGCCTCAAACTCACAGTGATCCACCTGCCTCTACCTTCTGAGTGCTGGGATTAAAGGCGTGCGCCGCCACCACCACCTGGCATGATACTTGTGTTTAATCTCAGCACTCAGGAGACAGAGCCAGATGGATTTCTGTGCGTTTGAGGCCAGCATGTTTGACATAGTGAGTTCCCGTACTGCCAGAGCCAGACAGTGAGATTCTGTCTTAGGAAGGAAGTGAGGGAGAGAGGGAGAGAGAGATGGTCCAATGTTTTAGTTAGTATAAGAGAGGAGCAGGCACTAGCGCTTGTACCAGCTGAGGATGAGGATGAGTCCTCTGGATACTGGCTTTGCAGCCATCCCCTGGCATCCCAACCCCACCTCCCCTACAGGAAGCCCCCTTTCTTCCCTCATTATCTCGCCATCCTTGCTGCAATGACTCAGACCTCTGATGCGGATCTCTCTAAACCCCATCTCTCACACTTGATGGCTGGCCACCTCCCTTCCTGGCATAATCTCACCCTGTCCTCAGAGAAAAAGATGCTGATTCTAAGCTCTGTGGTTTCCTGGAGCTTCCAGTTACAAACATCTCTGGACAGCTTTGGCCTTGACAGGGTCCCTACAAAGGGGGAGACTGGCTGAGTGTGGTAGACACCTACGTTCCCAGCACCTGAGAAGCTCAGGCAAGAGGATCTTGAGTTTGAGGCCAGCCTGGGCTACCCAAATACTGTCTCAAAACATAAAACAAACAAAAAGAGAAAAGAAAGAAAGAAAGGGAGAGAGGGAGACACACACACACAGAGAGAGAGAGAGAGAGAGAGAGAGAGAGAGAGAGAGAGAGAGAGAGAGAAAGTTAGTTTGGAACTATGCAAAGTACTTAAACAAAGGGTTGTGCAAGCTAGTGATGGCATCTAGGCAATAAAGTACTATGTCACTGTTAAAAAGAACGAGGAAGTTGTTAATAAGATGATACAGAAAGATCTCTGATATCTAAGGAAAAATTTTAAAAATAAGAAATAAGAGTGGGCAATGCACAAAGTATATTACCTATAAAAGGAACAATGACCTGTGTGTGTGTGTGTGTGTGTGTGTGTGTGTGTGTGTGTGTGTGTGCTCACTTGCATCTGTACGCACTGACTAGCTTCACACACTTTAATGGTTACCCCTGAGGAAGGGACTGGCACTCAGGGATAAGAGCTGTTCCTGTGACTTAAGTGGTTCAGGGACGTGGAACACGCTGCCTCCTCCAGAACAGTACTATACAGGCTCCCGTGTCCTCTCCACACACAGTGCTATGAACAGTACTATACAGGCTCCCGTGTCCTCTCCACACACAGTGCTATGAACAGTACTATACAGGCTCCCGTGTCCTCTCCACGCACAGTGCTATGAACAGTACTATACAGGCTCCCGTGTCCTCTCCACGCACAGTGCTATGAACAGTACTATACAGGCTCCCGTGTCCTCTCCACACACAGTGCTATGAACAGTACTATACAGGCTCCCGTGTCCTCTCCATACAGTGTCCCATGTCTGTGGACACAGCTAATCATAAGGTCAACAATATTTGAAAAAAAAAGAGAAAAATAATTGGGGGGAAAAAAGAAGGGTATGGAAAGATGGTTCGGCAATGAGGAGCATGGGAATCTCACAGGAAATCCCACAACTGCCTATAACTCCCACTCCAGGGGATCAAACACCATCTCTTGCCCTCTGAGAGCACCCTCGCATGTGCGGCAAACACATACCAGTGTACATGTAAATAAAAACAAATCTTATAAAAATGAAAAAATAAATGATATAAAAATAGTTTAATATAAAAATAGCTTAAGGAATACGACAAGACAAAGTCTACACACGGATATTCCAGAGGTGGAAGGTGGAGCAGAACAGGAAGGCAAAGCCGTCCTTGGCTACATAGTGAGTTCTAGGTTCAGTCTGGGCTATAGGAGAGTCTGCTTCAAAATAACAATAATTAGTAATAATAGCACAGAGTTAGGGATGGAGCTTAGTGGTAGTATACCTGTCTAGCATGTATACAACCCAGGTTCACGATCTGGGGTCACCCACCAATGTGTGTGTGTGTGTGTGTGTGTGTGTGTGTGTGTGTGTGTGTGTGTGTATGTGTGTGTGTGTGTAATTGATATACACACACATGTATGCATACATGCATTATATATACATTTATACATATAGTGTGTGTATACACATAAGCAAAAAACATCCTGTGAGGAAAGAGAGGCATGTGTAATATGCGTGTGCAGACTTTTCTCTTGTTCTGTTTCTTAAGGCATGATTTTCACAAATCTAGATCACAAAGGTATTAATAAGGGTCTGGAGAAGATGGGGTAGAGAATTGTGTAAGTCCTGTGCAAATACTCTATTTATTTTGCTTAAGGGACTCAAGTCTCCCTGAATTGGAGTTATTTTGGGGGTTTACTGGCAGCCTAAGAAGAGATGTGTGCTAACCAATCTGCAATTCTTTTGGAAGCTAACAAGACTAGTTCTTTTTCAAGCAGGTATTAACCAGCCAGTTATACCTGCTCTTGCCTCAGGAAACATCCCCTCTCCACGCAGTTTTTTTCTGTGATGAGAACGGGCGGCGGGATGGGAAGGGGACATTTAAGAGGAGTCCAGAAAACATCCAGGAGAAAGAAGATGGGCTCCGTCCCTGAGAAGTGTTTCCACGAGATGGAGATGTTCTTGTCTGTGAGATTCAAGATGTCAGCCACCACTACGTGTGGGCACTGAGCGCTGGAGAAGGCGCAGGAATAGCTGAGGAACTGATCTCTTCAATGTGATTTTAATTGAACTTAGAAACCGTTGGCTGATGGCTGCTGCGTGGATGGGCACTGAGCATCAGGGGCCTGAGTGTGAGCACTGGGAGCTGTTTGGGTGCATGAGCTTAGTTACTGCAAAAAATGGCGACTCAGCAACATGGGGGCACAATATTTATGATTCTCTGTCCTAAGTTCAAATGGGTTTTTTTTTCCTTTTTTCTTTTCATTTTTTCATTTTTTTTATTTATTTATTTTTTATTTATTTATTTATTTATTTATTTGCGACAAGGCCTCGTATAGCCCCGGCTGTCCTTGAATTCCTCATTCGCCTGCCTCTACCTCCCAAGTGCTAGGATTACAGGCTATGTGCCACTGTGACCAGCGTCCACTAATCTTTTCAAGTATCTCATTTAGCACAAAGGACAGCCCCCATAGCGCTGCGACTGTGGCCATTCTCACTCCACAGATGAAGAAACATGAGGCCCTAGATAAGTTAGGAAGCCTCCCAAATCATCTCTATTAGCAAGAGCAGAGATAGGGGAGGAATCCCAAAAGCCTTCATTTGAAAGGCTGTACTACCTAAAGAACGGGGCGCCAGTGTGGTCGTGCACACCTTTAACCCAAGCATCTGGGAATTTGAGTCTAGCCTCATCTACATAGAGAGTTCCAGGACAGCCAAGGTTATGTAGTGAGACTCTTTCTGAAAAAGAAAAAAAAAAACAGAGACAAAGAGAAACAAACAAACAAAAAAGAGCCTAAATCTCTGTTGAGAGGAAATGAAACTTCCCATGGGATAGCTCATGCCTGTTAAAAAAGATTGTGGTAAAAAAAAAAAAGATTGTGGTAAAAAGATTGTGGTTCTCTCGAAATACATGGATATTATGTATCCCCCCCACAGTGATTGTTTACTTATGTGATAAATCAGCAGTGCTTAGCAAAGTGACTGGCATGCAGTAAACACTCAATAAATGCCTAATTAAAAATTATTCATTCAAAAGAAGCAAGAAAAATTATGTATAGGAGGGAGCGTGGTGGTACGTGCCTGTAATCTCAGCACTTGGAAGGTTGGTGAAGGAAAAGGATGTGATTGAGACTGTCTTGAGCTAGTGGCATCTTGTCTTAAAAGATTAAGGACTGAAATCCAACTCCAGGGTAGAGCCCCTGCCTAGAATCCCCCAGTGAGGGGCTGGGGTGTGGCTCAGTGGTAGAGCCCCTGCCAAGAATCCCCCAGTGAGGGGCTGGGGTGTGGCTCAGTGGAAGAGGACCTGCCTAGAATCCCCCAGTCAGAAGCTGGGGATGTGGCTCAGTGGAAGAGGACCTGCCTAGAATCCCCCAGTCAGAAGCTGGGGGTGTGGCTCAGTGGTAGAGCCCCTGCCTAGAATCCCCCAGTGAGGGGCTGGGGTGTGGCTCAGTGGTAGAGCCCCTGCCTAGAATCCCCCAGTGAGGACCTTGGGTGTGGCTTAGCCATAGAGCACTGGCCTAAGAATCCAGAGCAATACCCCAGCTGAAATCAGGGACTTTACTGGTCAAGAATCAATAGAGCGATTTTGTGCTCTGGAACATCGTGTAGAAAGGAAAAAACCAGTAAGTCATAGCCCTCCCTGTTCTGGAAACCCCAGTTGCTCAGGGCAGAACCAGAGGATGACCTGGGGACTCAGGGATGAAGAAAGCTCGCAACTTCCCTGGTCACCGAGTTTTGCACTTCCTCTTTTGTGTGGATGAAGCAAGGTCATATCCTCTGTTACAGAGGTGCCAAATCGCAACTCTTCTAGCACCATACCGCAACCTCAGGACCCAGGCATCCAAAAGGGACCCGCTAAGAGGGCCATGGACTCTAGATGTCAGTCCCTTCTGACTTCTCCAGTCGTGACCGTTCTTCCAAATCCGTTAAGACTTGGCTTTTTGTTTCTCTCATTCTGTAGCCCTGGGTATCCTGGAACTCACTCTGTAGACCAGGCTGGCCTCGAACTCAGAGATCTTCCCCTGCCCCTGTCTCCTGAGAGCTGGGATAGCAGGTGTGCACCAACAGGATGGTCGGTTTGTTAAACTTTTTGTTGTTGCTTTTCTGATACAGGAGTATCATGTAGCCCAGACTAACCTCAAAATTACTATGTAAGACTGAGCTTCCAACTCCTATGCATCCACCTCCTGAGAGCAGGAGGTGCCACCACACCCTGCTTTACAGGGTGCCGGTAAGTAGACCCAGGCCTGGCAGCACTCCACCAAGCACCTGTACCCCTGAGCTGTTGTCTACAACCTGTTTGTCTTTTAACACAATTTCTCACAGTGTAGCTAGTGTAGCCCAGGCTGGGCTCGAACTGCAGCACCCTGCCTCAGCCTCTTGAGGGCTCAGATTACAGGTGTAAGCTACCATGCCCAACTCCTAGAACCCTTCATTTAGGATAGCCAATGCCAGGGTTTTCTGTCCTGAAGAACCTTCTCGGGTCTACCGCCCTGTGAGGCTGCGGTGATGCTCTGAAGTCCTTAGTCCCTGGCCGTATCCCATCCTCAGCATAAGAGCTTGGGATGCAGTTGGGAGAGGGCAGATGAAGAGAGCTTGACAAGCAAAGGCAGACAGAGTTAGACAGGGAGAGTGAGGGGGGAGGAACCCACTCACCATGGCTCGGCTCCTCCCGCGTTCTGTGGTGACCACGACGGCTGCCTGAAGGTCCCTCCTGTCGCCTGGGCTGTGCCTTTTAAAGCCTCAAGAAGAGATGCTGGCAGCTGAGAGGAAATGACTGTCTTGTCCCTCTGAGGTGCTCATTGGTCACACACTGGCCATTCTAGTTGGGGCTCCCTCCACCGGTGCTCACCCAGAAAACTCTCAGCACCACCCAGGGCCACCCAAGCAGAGGAGAAAAGTCTGGCATGGAAAAAGGAGGAAGTCTCTGGCCCCGGAAGGGGAAAAGGCAATTTCCAGGGCCTCTTCTCCTTTGTGGACACAGCGGCCTTTACTGGCCTTGGTTCCCCCATCTGAGGAGAGCTTTACTTCAACTAAAGGAAGTCTTGGGGTTCCTGGGGTTTCCAGAAAATAGGGATGGGAACCACAGCTCCAGCCTCTTTGAAAGATTATTTTTTATTTATGAATGCTCTATCTGCATATACACTTTTATGCCAGAAGAGGACATCAGATCCCACTATAGATGGTTGTGAGCCACTGTGTGTGCTGGGAATTGAACTCAGGTCCTTGGGGCTGGAGAGATCGCTTAGTGATTAGGAGCACGGACTGCTGTGCTGCAATTCCAAGATCGGACTCACGTGCAGGAAAAACACCAACGCACATAAAATAAAAATAAACAGAATAGCCGGGTGGTGGTGGCACACACCTTTAATCCCAGAACTCGGGAGGCAGAGGCAGGCAGATCTCCGTGAATTCGAGGCCAGCCTGGTCTACAGGACAGGCTCCAAAGCTACAGAGAAACCCTCTGTTGAAAAACCAACAAAATAAGTAAATAAATACAAAATTATTTTTAAAAATGAACAAATAAACTCAGGTCCTCAGCTCCCAACTAGGTTAGCCTTTATAACTAAAGCACACACAGGGCTGTAGTGATGACCCAGGTCTTAGGAGGGGGCTGGGTCTAACACACAACATAACCCTAGCACTCAGGAGGAGGCTGCAGCAGAAGATCACCCTGGGCTACAGAATGAGACCTCGTCTCAAATATTAAAAACCAAAGCACGGCACGCCAAGATCATAGCTCGGCTGGTGAAATGCTTGCCTAGCATGCACGAGACCCTGGGTTCCACTCCCGGCGCCAAGTCAAGTCTGCTGCAGTGGGGCATTCTACCTCAGCACTCAGCAGGCATCAAGTCTGCTGCAGTGGGGCATTCTACCCCAGCACTCAGCAGGCATCAAGTCTGCTGCAGTGGGGCATTCTACCCCAGCACTCAGCAGGCATCAAGTCGACTTGATGCAGTGGGGCATTCTACCTCAGCACTCAGCAGGCATCAAGTCTGCTGCAGGGGGGCATTCTACTCCGAGGAGAGAGAGTGCAAAGGTCAAGGTCAAGGTCAACTTCACTGTGTAGTAAGTTCCAGTCCAGACTAGACTTCATGAGGCCGAATAGAGCAGGGATTCTCGACCTTCCCAGTGCTGAGACCCTGTAATACAGTCCCCATGGTGTGGTGACCCCCCAACCATAAAATACTTTCATTGCTACTTCATAACTGTAATTTTCTACTGTTATGAATCATAATGTAAATATCTGATGTGCAGGATATCTGTTATGTGACCTCCAAAGGGGCTGTGGCCCACAGGTTGAGAACCACTGCTTTACACTCCTGTAATCCTGCCATTTAGACTGAATTTAGCCTGAAGCAGGAGGATCCAGGGCACCTAAACTGCATGGCAAGGACACACACAAACTAAACTAATGTCACAGGTGTAGTACACACCATTAATCCTATCAATCCTATGAGTTCCAGGTCTATAATGGCCATAAAATGAGAGTCTGTCTGGAAATTTAAAAAAAAATTAAATTAAATTAAAAATAAAGCAAAAGAAACATCTTACTGTCCATTTTTCTTTTTTTCTTATTTTTTTTTGTTTTATTGTTGTTGCTGCTTGTTTGTTTGTTTGAGATAAGCTTTCTCTGTGTAACAGTCCTAGCTGTCCTGGAACTAGCTCTTGTAGACAAGGCTGGCCTCGAACTCACAGAGATCCGCCTGCCTCTGCCTCCCAAGTTCTGGGATTAAAAGCTTGAGCACCACTGCCCAGCACATTTTACTGCCTTAACTAATGCTGTGTTGTTTTGTTTTCTATTTGCTTGAAATCTGAAATCGTCTCTCTTCTCCTCCCACACCCGCCCTGTGGACCTGAGACATCGGCCACGTGAGACCACTGGGCCCTGGAGCTCCTGTGGGTATTCAGGGAGATGGACCTACAAGAGAAGCACACTCTGTGGATTTCAGAGATGACAGGGGAAGCAGTTCGCGGTGGGGCTATGTCTATAATCTGCGTTTATAATCTCAGCACTTGGGAGGAGGGCACAAGAGGCTCCATAGCTCAAGTTCATCCTGATACAGACAGTTTGAGGCAAATCCAAACATGAGAAGGATCCCCCCAAAAAAAAAAATCAGACAGTCAGGTGATGGTACACATCTTTAATCCCAGCACTTGGGAGGCAGAGGCAGGTGGATCACTGTGAGTTCGATGCAAGCCTGGTCTACAGAGCAAGTCCCAGAACTGCCCAGACTACTCCGAAAAACCCTGTCTCGGAAAATAAAATAAAATAAATAAACAAACACACATGTGTTAAATTTATTGATTTGGTGTGTGTGTGTGTGTGTAGGTCAGGGGACAAAGTGCAATCCTTTCCTTCTACCATGTTGGTCACAGGAATTGAGCTCAGGGCAACAGGTTTAAGGGCAAGCACTTCACCCACAGAACCATCTCATTGACCCCTTTTTCTTGGGTAGAGCTGAGGACTTTCAGTTTACACAAGGGAAACCAGAGAAGCTGAAGAGACTTGTGACCCGATGGCGTGAGAAGGGTAAGCTGTCACTCATCTATGGCTCCCAGTGCCCTCCCTGGAAAGCCCGTCCCCTGCAGAAGTGTGTGAAGCCCATCTGCTGTCACGCTGAGTGAGGTTCCAGGCTGCCGCCATGGTGGCTTCTGGGGCAGTGCTGAGACACAAGTGGCCTTCTGCCGCTGGTCTAGTGGGCTTGCAAGAGGTTCTTGTGTCTACTCTGCCTAAAAACAGAAGGCTGGAGAGATGGCTCAGGGATTGAGAGTGCTGCCTGCTCTTCTAGGTCCTGACTTCAATTCCTAGCAACTCCATGGTGGCTCACAACCATCTATAATGAGATCTGGTGTCCTCTTCTGGCATGCACTGTATATGATTTAAAAGAGAGAGGGAGAGAGAGAGGGAGAGAGAGAGAGAGAGAGAGAGAGAGAGAGAGAGAGAGAGAGAGGTGCGGCATGCCTTTAATTCCAGCAGAGGCAGAAACACTGTATATGTGATATCTAAAGAAACAGGAGGCTCTCTGGGTGATGGTGGCACATGCCTTTAATCCCAGCAGAGACAAGTGGAATGAGTTTGAGGCCAGCCTGGTCTATATAGAGAGCAAGTTCCAGAATAGCCAGCTCTACACAGAGAAATGCTGCCTCAAAAACAAAATGTAACCTTAAAAAATTAACCAATAAAAGTAACCAATTAAATAAAATGGACTGTGTTAGTTTCCTGTATTGGCTATAGCCACCAATCAGAGGTTTATGGTTTATGAGACTTGAAAAGTTACAGTCTCAGGACTGGAGAGATGGCTCAGGAGTTAACAGCACTGGGCTGGGCGGTGATGGTGCACACTTTTAATCTCAGCACTGGGGAGGCCAGCCTGGTCTACAAGAGCTAGATCCAGGACAGGTTCAAGCTTAGAGATACCCTATCTGGAAAAGCAAAACAAAAACAAAAGAGCACTGGTAGCTCTTCAGGCAAGTCAGTTCCCAGCAACTACATGGAATCTGGCGACACCTTGTGTCTGGTTCTCTCTTCTGTCACGCAGGCATACTTGCAACCAGAGCATTCATATTCATAAATGAATCTTTTGTTGTTGTTGTTTTTTCGAGACAGGGCTTCTCTGTGGCTTTGGAGCCTGTCCTGGAACTAGCTCTTGTAGACCAGGCTGGTCTCAAACTCACAGAGATCCACCTGCTTCTGCCTTCCGAGTGCTGGGATTAAAGGCATGCGCCACAATCGCCCGGCTTCATAAATAAATCTTTTAAAAGAAAGTTACAGTATCATTCTTCCAGGATCCATATGTTTGAAAGGCATGGTGACCCAGAATAGCTTTACAGAATATTCTAGAAGGGTCTTTCTTTTTTTTTTCTATTTTTTTTAAAGAAAAGAAACTATCTTTTTTCATTATACATACTAATCGAAGTTCTCACTCCCTCCCCTCCTCCCATTCCCTCCACATCCCCCCTCCCGCCCCACCCACTTCTCACCTCTCAGAGAGGTACTGCACATTGCTTTGGGGAAGGTCCAAGGTCCACCTACCTACTACATGTAGGCTGAGCAAGATATCCGTCCAAAGAAAATAGGTTCCACAAAAGCCAGAACAAGCAGTAGAGACAATCCTGGTGCCCTACCAGTGGCCCCTCAGCCTGCCCCAGCCATGCAACTGAATGTGTCACCCACATCAGAAGGTTAGTTTGATCCTATGCTTGTTCCTTCCCCGTCCAGCTGGAGTTAGTGAGCGCCCATTAGCTCAGGTGGACTGTTTCAGTGGATGAACCCTTCATGGTCTTGACCTCTTTGCTCATATTCTCACTCCTCCCACTCTTCAACTGGACACTGGGAGCTCAGTCCAGTGCTCCCATGCGGGTCTCTGCCTCTGTTTCCATCAGTTGCTGGATGAAGTTTCCATGGTGAAATTTGAGATATTCGTCAGTCTGACTACAAGGCAGGGCCAGTTCAGGCACCCTCTCCTTTATTGCTTAGGGTCGTAGCTGGGGTCATCCTTGTAGATTCCCTGGGATTTCTCTAGAGCCAGGTTTCTGCTAACTCTGTAACTGCTCCCTCGATGAAGATATCTCTTCCCCTCTCATCTCTGTCCTTCCTCCATCTCAACTATCCCATTCCCTCAAGTTCTCCTCACCCCTCCCCTTCTCCTCTCCTCCTCCCCTTCTACCCTGCATAGAAGGGTCTTTCTAGGCCTCTTCCACTGGCTACATCACCCCAACTTCTGCCTCCAGCCTCACAAAGCCCTCTCCTCCCAAGTGCCCTCCTGTCTCTTCTAAGGACACTTGTCCTTTTACCCACAAAGCCCCCCTTTTCAAATAACGATACATCCACACCTTCTAGGTAGTTTGGGGGTGAGTTCTTTTTTGGTGGGCAGGGAGTTACCGATTCAAGCCATTCCTTGGACCAAACTGTTCTTCAAAGTGGAGGGGCCATCCCAAAGCATGTTCTTGTTATTGTCACCAGAAAATTCTGGACTCTGAAGCACCTAACATGAGCAGGGTAAATGGATCCTAGGTCATCTTAGGTCATCCAGCTTTCGCTTGACAGTAAGAAGAAACCTAAAGGCAAAACCTCAAAGCGCCTGCAGGGCAGAGCACTGATCTCAGCCTGGGAAGCTAAGACTCCAGCTGGGCGAGTCTTAATTAAAATGTTCCTCTGATTCTCACTGTGCAGCTCGCGCCCTCTTGTGGTTGCACACTACTCACATGCCTTCTGAGCTCACCCCAGTTAATGATCTGGGGCTTTGCTTTAAATATATATACATTTAAATATTTAATTTTTTTGTTTTGTTCTTGTTTTTCCGATAAAGGATTTCTCTGTGTAACCACTCTTGTTGTCCTGGAACTCACTCTGTAGACCAGGCTGGCCTCGAACTCACAGAGATCCACCTGCCTCTGCCCTTGCTTCTACCTCTTGAGGGCTAGGATTGGAAGAGGGCGCACACCTCCAATCCTCGCCTTCGGGAGGCAGAGGCAGGCGGATCTCTGTGAGTTCCAGGCCAGCCTGGTCTACAAGAGCTAGTTCCAGGACAGGCTCCAAAACCACAGAGAAACCCTGACTTGAAAAAACAGTATATATATATATATTTATATACAATATTCATATTTATATATTTTTTAATGTGTGTGTGAGTTCTTTGCCTGCACCTATCTCTATATACCACATGCGTGCCTAGTACCAAAGGATATAAGAAGACATTGTCGAATCTCATAGAACAGGAGTTACAGACAGACGTGAGCCTCCATATGGGAACTGGGATTTAAACCCAATCTTCAGGGCTCTTAACCTGTCTAGCCAATGTCTCCAGCACCCTTTGTACTTTGTGTGTATGTGTGTTGTGGCGCTGAGAAGCAAACCCAGCTCCTACCTTAGGCACACTAGACAAGCACTCTACCGTTTGCCTAAGGCCGCACCTCAGTGAGGCTGGGTTTGCAGTCTGCTGAAAATCTGCAGCAGAGGCTGAGAGGTTGTCTTCAGAAAGAAGGAATTTATATTCTCTAATTTGTGCTTTCAGCCTCAAAATCCCCATATAGCTGAGGATAGCCTTGAACTTCCATCCTTCTGTCCCTCCCTGGGTTACAGAAGACTGCTACAGTATCAGGTTTCTGTGGTGCCAGACATGGAGCCCTGGGCTTCCTGTATGCTAAGCAACTGCTCCACACCACAAGCCCCTAGTCTCTCACCTTCGCTAGAGCTGTTGAACACAGACCCAAGAAGATAAAGAGGTCTGGGGTTGAGAGGAACCAAATGATAAAAACCAATACACACGGCCAGGTGGCGGTAGCACACGCCTTCAATTCAGCCAGGTGGTGGTAGCACACGCCTTCACACACTTGAGAGGCAGAGGC
Organism: Microtus pennsylvanicus; assembly: GCF_037038515.1. Lineage (NCBI taxonomy): Eukaryota > Metazoa > Chordata > Mammalia > Rodentia > Cricetidae > Microtus > Microtus pennsylvanicus. Next base: position 144,644,646 of record NC_134579.1, on the reverse strand, counting down.
AGGCGGATCTCTGTGAGTTGGAGGCCAGCCTGGTCTACAGAGCAAGTTCCAAGACAGCTAGGGCTGTTATGCAGAGAAACCATGTCTAAAAAAAAAAATGGGGAACAGGGCTGGAGAGATGGCTCAGAGGTTAAGAGCACTGACTGCTCTTTCAGAGGTCCTGAGTTTGATTCCCAGCAGCTGCATGGTGGCTCACAACCATCGGTAATGAGTGCCCTCTTCTGGCATGTGTATACATAATAAATTTTTTAAAAAATGTAAAGGAAAGCCGGGCAGTGGTGGCACACGCCTTTAATCCCAGCACTCGGGAGGCAGAGGCAGGCAGATCTCTGTGAGTTCAAGACCAGCCTGGTCTACAAGAGCTAGTTCCAGGACAGGCTCCAAAACCACAGAGAAACCCTGTCTCGAAAAGGCCAAAAAAAAAAAATGTAAAGGAAGCCAGAGAGCTACACGAGACCCTGTCTCAAACCCCCCCCACCAAAAAAAGATGAAGAAATTTTTTAAGTTTCATTTATTGAGTCACTGTTTGTTTTTAAAACTGTATTTATTATGTGTATCAGCATTTTGCCTGCATGTAGGTATGTGGACCACATTCATGCAGTGCCAGTGAAGGCCAGAAGAGGGCACCAGATCCCCTGGAACTGGAACCACAGACAGTTGTGGGGGTGCTGGGAATTGAACCCAAGTGCTCTGGAAAGGTAGCTGGAGCTCCTAACCAGTAAATCATCTCTCCAGCTCACTTTTGTCTTTTTTAAACAAGAAACTTGATGTTTGATAATTTATTTATTTTTTTAATATTTATTATGTATACAGTGTTCTGTCTGCATGTATGCCTGAAGGTCAGAAGAGGGCGCCAGATCTCATTAAAGGTGGTGCTGAGTAACCATGTGGTTCCTGGGAATTGAACTCAGGACCTCTGGAAGAGGAATCAGTGCTCTTGACCGCTGAGCCATCTCTCCAGCCCATTAACAATATTTTTTGTTTTGTTTTGTTTTGAGACAGGGTTTCTTTGTGGTTTTGGAGCCTATCCTGGAACTAGCTCTTGTAGACCAGACTGGCCTCGAACTCACAGAGATCCGCCTGCCTCTGCCTCCTGAATGCTGGGATTAAAGGCGTGCGCCACCACTGTCCAGGTGTTTGATAATTTAAAACGTTTAAAAAGATTTATTTTCTGTGAACTCCTTCTTTTTTTCTTTTTTCTTTTCTTTTCCTTAGAATTGGAAAGTAAATGCAAATTATTTTTATTTTATTTGGTTTTTTGAGACAAGGTTTCTCTGTGCAACAGGACCCTTGACTGTCCTGGAACTCATTCTGTAGAACAGGGGTTACCACACCCAGATGATTTTTTTTTTCAGGCAGGGTCTCACTATGTGGGCTCTGCTGGTCCGTGTACTATGGAGACTCTTGGGATTAATGGTGTGGACTACTTTGGCTGGCTAGCCCACCAGGGTTTAATTCGCTGCATTCATCTGTTTTCTCATCCTCAGGAGGGCATCCTATCGCTAAGGCAACAGAGAATGGCGAATACACAGTGGGGCCTTCAATGAGAACACCAAAGCAACGCACGGCCCTGGCAGATGGACAGATGGAGTAGCGGGCTCATCTTGGAAGGACACAGTCACGCAGCATGGCATTGGTTTTGCAATCCCCTCGAGGCTTCTAGGACCTTTCGCTCTGGGGATAATTCCAAGATACATTCCTTCCAGAACGAGCTGGTTGGGTTATTAATATTCATGCAGGCTCCCAGAGCACACATGGGAAAGCTCGTATCTTCACGAACTCATTTATGTCTTTTTTCTCAGACTATGTTTCCACACCTGCTGTGGAGGAGGATGTGTGTGCGAGGGCACACAAGCAGGGGTATGTGCATCCTCAGGCGTGGAGACACTCTGATCATTTTAACCAGGGTCTGAGGTAGAATCTCTGTCATCCCACTATAGAGGGGCACTACCTTTATCTCGCCAAGAAATTCTGTGTGTGTGTGTGTGTGTGTGTGTGTGTGTGTGTGTGTGTGTGCAAATGCATGCAAGTGTGCAGGAGCATATTCCACATAGATGCATGATTTCAATGTGATTTTTTTTTTAAGGCAGGATTTCTCTGTATAGCGCTGGCGATCCTGGAACTTGCTCTTGTAGAGCAGGCTGGTGTTTATAAAGGCTAGACACAACCTAAGCTGTCATTCCTCAGGAGCTGATTGCCTGTTGTTGTTCCCTAGGCTTCCACCTAGTCAGGGGCTCACTGATTCACCCAGGCTGGCTAGCACAGACCACAGCAGCCCTCTGCCTCGGCCTCCCTGCATATGCCACCACACCTTGTTTTTTATGTGGCTTTATTCTCTGACTCAAACTCAGGCTCTTGCACTTGCTAGGCCTAAATGCTACAAACTGAGCCAATTCCCTCAACTCACAGAACACTTTATGGATTTTTGTGTTTTGTTTTTGTTTGTTTGTTTTGAGACAGGGTCTCTCTACACAAAGTCCTTTTTATTAAATTTTATTTATTTTACATACCACCCAGTTTCCCCTCCTTCCTCTCCTCCTGTTCCCTCCCCCACCTACCTTCCTTCCACCCTGTCCCCCATCCACTCCTCCTCCAACTCCACTCAGAAGGGGTAAGGCCTCCTGTGGAGTCGGTTTTCAAAGGTTTCTCTGTGTAGCCCTGCTTGTTCCGGACTCGCTCTGTAGTCCAGATTGACCTTACAGAGATCCACCTGCCTCCACCTCCTGAGTGCTGGGATTTATTCTTAAAGTCATGATAAAATCTATACAACATAAACTTTATCATTATAATTTTTTTGTCAGGCTTGTTGGCACAAACCTTTAACCCATCACTCAGAAGGCAAAGACAGGCGGATCTCTGAGTTTGAGGCCAGCCTGGTCCACATATTGAATTCCAGGGTTACATAGTAAGACCCTGTCTTAAACAAAAAAAAAAAAAATTTAATAATTGGATTTTTTTTTTTTTTTTGGTTTTTCGAGACAGGGTTTCTCTGTAGCTTTGGTGCTCATCCCGGAACTAGCTCTTGTAGACCAGGCTGGCCTCGAACTACCAGAGATCCGCCTGCCTCTGCCTCCCGAGTACTGAGATTAAAGGCGTGTGCCACCACCGCCCGGCCAATAATTGGATTTTTTGAGACTTGCATTGCTATGTAGTCCAAGTTGTTCTGGAACTCAGTGTGTAGTTCAAACTCATGATCATTTTATATCAGCCTCCTAGGTGCCTCCATTACATACAGGACCCAGCATGGCCAGCCTTTGAAGCTATTAAAATATTTTCCACATTTATTTAGCATGTGTGTTTGTGTGCGTATAACTACACACATGCCACACCATGCATAGAGAACACTGAAGATTGTCAGTTCTCTCCTTCCATCGTGTGGGTAACTGACTTCGTAATAACAGATTTATGGCTGGGTACTGGTGGTGCACACCTTTAATCCCAGTACCTGGGAGGCAGAGACAGGTGAATCTCTGTGAGTTCGAGGCCAGCCTGGTCTACAGAGGTCCAAGACAGACAGGGCTACAAAGAGAAACCCTCTCTTCAAAAATAAAATTTTTAAGTATTTATTTTTCAGTTATGTATATTTATATACGCCGCTCCTTGTGTGTCTATGACAAGTGTGTGCAGTGCCCACAGAAGCCAGAAGAGGGCGTCAGATCTCCTGGAACTGAAACTACAGGCAACTGTGAGTCACCCGAGTTGACTGATTTCCCTCAGTGAGGGAACTGTGATTGGGACTCATAAACCAGAGAAACCTTTCCTTCCTCACGTTGATTGTGCTCGTGGTGTTGGTCACAGCAAGAGAAACCAAACTAGGATGGGCCAGGTGGAGTCTCACTGTACAGCCCAAGATGGTCTTGAACTCACAGGGATGCTGATATGCCTGCCTTGCAAGTAGGGCCACAGGCGTCTGCTGCCATAACTTGCTTCTGGATACCAATTTGGAGGAGATAAATGTTCAAACCCTGGAGGCCCCCAATGAGATTTTATTCCCCCCAACACAGGGCTGATCTGTGTAGCTCCGGCTATCCTGTAACTCAGCCTACAGAGTGCTGAGATTAAAGGTGTGTGCCACCGCCACCCAGTTTCCCAATCCAGATTTATGCAGTACAGCTACAGCCTTTCCCAGAAAGATTCCGCTAGCCTTAAATAGCATCCTTGCAGGAGGAAGATTTTTCTGGTATCATTTTCATGTTTACTTATTGTAATTAAGATGAGACAAAATGTCTAGCAATTAAGATGGCATTTTTCCCTTTTTTAAATTATTCAAGTGGTTTATACACATCTCTGGTGAACAACTTCAACAATGCCGAAGTTGAAAGACTGTGATTTTGTTCTGTCTTGGTCTGAGTTTTGAGACAAGGTCTTACATAATCTAAAATGGTCTCAAAACTCAGTAGTGTGCCGGGCGATGGTGGTGCATGCCTTTAATCCCAGCACTTGGGAGGCAGAGGCAGGCGGATCTCTGTGAGTTCGAGACCAGCCTGGTCTACAAAGCTAGTTCCAGGACAGGCTCCAAAGCCACAGAGAAACCCTGTCTCGAAAAAACCAAAAAAAAAAAAAACCAAAACAAAACAAAACTCAGCAGTGTATGCTGGATGGTGGTGGCACATGCCTTTGATCCCAGCACTACAGAGGCAGAGACAGGTAGATCTCTGTGAGTTCGAGGCACAGCCTGGTCTACTGTAGACAGAAGTTTCTGTCCCGCCTGGTCCCATGGCCATTCAGTCCCAAAGAAACACACAGAGGCTTATATTAATTATAAACTGTTTGACCTATTAGTTCAGGTTTATTATTAAGTAACTCTTACAACTTAAATTCCATAATTCTTATCTATATTTAGCTATGTGGCATGGTACCTTTTCTCACAGTAAGGCTTTCTCATCTTGCTTCCTCTGTATCTGTCTAGTAAACAACTCTCTGCCTTTCCTCTTCCCAGAATCCTCTTAGCCTGGTTGCCACACCTATACTTCCTGCCTGGGTACTGGCCAATCAGCATTTTATTAAACAAAAATGAGTGACAAATCTTTACAGTCTACAGAGCTAGCTCCAGGACAGACAGGGCTTCACAGAGAAACCCTGTCTCAAAAAACAAGGACAAAGCCGGGTGTGGTCACGCCTTTAATCCCAGCACTTGGGCAATTTAAAGAAGGAAGGGTTAACTAGAGAACAGCCCATGGGGCAGCAGGAGTCGAGGCAGCTAATCACACCTTGTTCCCGTTCAGGTTGTTGAGATGAATGACGCGTTCAGCTTGCTTTCTCCTTCATATTCAGTCCAGGATCCCACGCCATGGGATGGTGTCTTCCCACCTCAGGTCATCTAGATGACCCCCCACATATATGCCCAGAGGCTTGTCTCCTAGGCAACTCCAGATCTCATCTGGTTGAGGACAGTAATGACCACTGCGGCTGTGTGCGTGCTAGGTGAGCGCCGAGTTATGGCAGTCCTACTTTGTTGTTTGGTTTTCCTTTCCAGACAAAGTCTCCTCTGTAAGCCAGTCTGTCCTGCCCATTGGATTAACCCGCACAGGATGAGGCAAGGGCACTCACTTCTCCACCTAGACACAGCTCCCATTCTTTACAGCATGGGGTGGCGGTGCGTCTCCTTGCCGAGTGGTGGTCTTCTGATCCCAGACGGTTGACAGACTACGGAACCAAGGTGGAAAATCCCATGGTGGCTATGTTTTCGTAACGTGGTATGAAGTGGAGTCCTGACTGGACAAGTGGCGTCCACTGCCTCAGGATGAAGTCACTGAACATGGCTGTAGGAACATGAAACACCCTGCAGTTCCCAAGAGTAGCACACGTGGGACAGGCTTGGCCACTGTGTGGCCATTCCTGGGTGATGGGACCAAGAACATGCACCCAGCATCTTCCACGTTAGCCTCCGACTTGGCAGGTGGGCTTGCCTCTGATACTTCACAGTAAATCTGATACAAGAGACAGGATGAGATGAAGGAGCTGGGTTGCCATGTTTTCTGGCTAGAGAGGCAAAAGTGTACAGGTGAGATGGGTGCCTAGGGCTGCTGGAACTGGGAACCCATAGAAAGAAACAAGAATGGGGAAGAGGGCAGGGGGAGTAACAGGAGCCAGCCCCTGAGCCCGACGTTTAATAGAGAGAAACAGAATCCGGGATTCAACACACAAGAATGGACGATCCAAGGGGACGACTGGCAGGGAACACTCTGCACCCAAACTACTCAAACTGGCAAAGACTTTTAAACATGCAATGAAAGAGCCTGTCACCGCTAGCTTGTGAGACTGTGAGACGTGGGGGCGTACGGACTCAGTCTGGTTGCCTTGGAGGCAGAAAAAAACTGAGCAATGGAGCTATCCGTCCCTCTTCAAGACAAAGGCTGCATAAGCTGAGATGACCTGAGGGAGAGCAGACCCTGTGAGGCTGGCTTCTATGGGACACTAGGGACACATGTCCCCACGGGCATCAGAGACAGAGGAATGATTGGTACTGATGAGAGAACGCGGCATGAGAAGAGCAACATCTGATGCTCAGTTCACCAGGCCAGAGAACTACAGGAGACTTAAGAAAGATGAGCCTGGGGCTGGAGAGTGGCTCAGTGGTTGAGAGCACTGGCTGCCAATTGGTCCCGGGTTCAATTCCCAGCAACCACATGACAGCTCACAACTGTCTGTAACTCCAGTTCCAGCAGACCTGACACCTTCACACAGACACACATGCAGGCAAAACACCAATACATGTAAAATAAATAAATGTAAAAAAGAAAGAATAAAAGAGAGAAAGAAAAATGATCCTGCCAGCTCAAAAGGAAACTCCACTTCCCTAAATTCTGGTGGTTAGACAAAAGCCAGCATTCCTCAGGAACTTATGAAGCAGGTTTCCCTCTACCAAAACAAATCATTTTCCTTATCACTAGCAAAAGGGACAAATTGGTATCGGTGGTGCCTATTGGCATACCAAAGCACATGTTGGCCTCCAGGCTCCTCAGTACCACAAATGCCTGCTCCACATTTCAGAGTTCATGCTAGCATCCCGACTCTGATCTTCTCACCTCCTCCCTACCCTAAACTCCTGCTCATGGGCTTCCTTCCCCCAGCTACTGACTCTTCTTAAAGCCCTGTTTTGATTATGCTCCCTCTCTCTCGTCTGAACTGTCTTCCTCTCCTGTTCTCCTCCCCCACCCCGTCTCTTTGCCCTGCTCTGGCCTGGCCATGTTCAGTCTTCTGCTTTCTCTCTGCTCTGGATTCTTCCAGAGGCCTCTGGCTACCTTCTCCCCCCACCTATCTAAAAAAACCTTCCCCCTTATCCACACCATGGAGTGATCATGACGTCATGGCATTTATACAGATCCAGGACATAGCTCACTGAGTCTCGATGTCTGTGGCATAAACCCGAGGGCCTGAGTTCAATGCCTGGGTACCATAGTGTCAGGAGAAAAAAACTTGCTAAAAGTCATCCTCTAACCTCCACAAGTTGTGCACACACGATCACTAATAAATAGCAAGAGGGTGATCCCACGGGGGTCTTGGGATGATACAGGTCCTAAGGGCCTCTCTGAGGTCCATGGTATGATCTTCAAGGCATGAGCAGCTCTGGGAAAGCTGAATGACTTTGACCAGCATGTGAATTGGGTTCAAAGAGTGGCGACATGAGACTGGCCTGCTCAGCTCCAGAACGCCCCTTCCGTGAACTGTCAGTCACCAGCCAGAATGGGCTTTTCAGTGGGGTAGCTGCCTTTGAGTCACCCACACTCTCCTGTACTTGGGGCCCTTCCCCCAAAATTCACTTGACAGTGCCCTGTTTGGGGCGAGTAGACATGTGTTCCTTAAGTCATCTCTCTGCTACACCGCAAGTTCAAGAACAACTTGGGCTGTATGAGAAAAAAAAAAGGAAAATTAGGGGTTTTTTCCAAAACCATTAAATAAATGTTGAACTAGTAATTAAGATAAATCTAGATTTGACAGTGTGCCAAACTGCAAGTCACCAGTCCCTTAGCTGAGGTCTTCAGGGACAGATGCATTTCAGAACTCAAGGTTGATCCAATTTTAGAGAGGCCATTCTGCACCTAACATGCAAACCCCCAGGGGCCTGAGGCAGGCACAGTCCATGTCCTCCATCAGACATGGTAATCTTTTTGCAGCAAATGTGTGAACACACTGGAAGGGATAAACACACACACACACACACACACACACACAAATAGCTTGGCTTGAGTTATTTGTCACCATGTGAGAGTGAGGTAAAACACTATCCCCTCCCCACACACACACACACCAAAAAAAAATGTTTAAAGTCATCAGAGCTGGTCAGAATTCCAAATCCACTAGCTGGACATAGTGGCACACATCTGTAGTTCCAGAACTTAGAAGGAGAATTGCTGAGAACACAAGGACAGCCAGAGCTATGTCAGTGAGGCCTTGCCTCACATCCAAGGGTTAAGTCATGAGACACAGAAGCACAATGACAATAAATGGAGACCCTCTGGAGACAGAAAAAAAGGAAAAGCAGGGAGAAGATAGTGGAGGGAGATGAGAAGAAAGGCTGAGGACCATGGAGTTGGAAGCAGAGAAGGAAGCACAGAGGGACAAAAGGGAGGGCCTCTCCTCCCAACTCACGACTTACTGGTGTGTGGCACTTTGGGCTGACAGGCTACCCAGGGAAATGTAAGCGGTGACTCTGAGTGGGCTGAAGGACAAGGTGGAGACAGGGAGCAAGCCAAAACACCGTCCTCAGGTTTGGATCACGAGTTTAATTCTCTGAGCAAAATTGGGCTATCTTCATTTTACAAGACCAGAGAGGTTAAGTACATGGCTGTGCATTGTCCTGTGGAACCAGTAGAGCAGATGACATGCTCCCAGCTGACACAGGCTCAGTTCCTGGGATGCTGTCCAGCTCAAGGGGAAAGAAGGTCATACAGGAAAACCCCTTCTTGCAGCAGGGTATCCCAGCCTGCCTAAGGCCAGGCTGCAGTAACAGGTAAGGGAAAATGGACTCAATCGCCTGACTTCTTTATCAGAAGCTATACCAGCTTCTCAGTCAAGGCACCAGCAGCAGTGTAGCCCAGAGGCTGTACCCACCTCATTTTTTTGGTTCAGTTATATACTCTACACTTCCCAAAGCAGCAAATGTGTACTGTCACCGCCCAAACCCCGGGTTCATCTCTCTGGCTCCAGGAAAAAAGTTACAGCATCACTGGCCAGGGCCTAAGAGCACAAGCGACAGCTTCTATTCCTGCCACTGCAAACTATACCAACAGCAGTTCCCATGATTGTCTCCTCAGACACAAGGGCCCCATCCTTGACACACCGAAAACCGATAAGGCCTTCACAGTATCTGACCTTCAACAGCCCTGAAACTGGCAAGCCGCTTTTCCCCCCAATTCAACCCAAAATTTACATGTTAGCAATGAAGAGAAAAGCCTCTAAGGCTGCGACACTACAGGGTTCGAGAGGGGACCAGCGTGCGCTGCAGAGGACCACAGACCAGGGAAGCTCAGCTGAGGCTGGAGTTTATTGCAGATGAACGCTGAGTCCCAGGGAGGAACGTGGTGGGTGGAAGTCGGTCTGGATCAGGACCACGGCCAGGGGAGATGAGGCCGCAGGCGAGGCCCAGTGGTGAGGAGGGAGTTGCGAAGGCCGCGGTGGGGGCGGGCCAGGCTATCCCGGTGCTCGGTGCACGGTCTCGGACGTCGCTCCAGGCGCTGGGCGGCGGCTGTGGCGGCGGCTCCGTGGCAGTCCCGGCGGCTGCAGTCTTGGCCCGCCGGAGGCTCCGAGCAAGCAGGAGGCGGCAGGAGGTGGGGCGGGTGGCGCTGCACGGGCACAAGGAGCGGCAGGCGCACTGGGTAGGGGGTCGGCCGGGCCGGCGGGCGGCCGCGTGGGTACCCAGATAAGCCCGTAGTACACCGCAAGCAGCACGGCGGCCAAGGACACACACAGGAAGTAGGCGCACACCGGAGCAAGGCGCAGCCATCGGCCACGGGGAGCCTCGCTCAGTCCGGCGCTGCCCGGGCTCTCGCCACCGCCGCCCACACAGCTCGAGCCCCGCATCTCGCTGCCCACTCCACCCGCGCTGGCCCCGCCCCCACCCCGTACCGCCCCACGGAGGTCCAGGCCCCGCCTTAAACCACATCACGCAAACCACGCCCCTCCTAGGACCACACCCCCCATAAGAGCTTCCCACCTGCTCTAAATCACCCCGGCCCCCCCACCAAGTCTGGCCACACCTAGACACGCCCTACCGCCTCTGGCCAACCACTATCAAGAAAAGATCTTAGCCACACCCCTCGCAGCCACACCTGCTCATTCTCCAAGCGCCCTGAGACTCCTGTTCCCCACTCTGGGCTCCTCCCAGCTCTTCGGAACCCCCCCCCTTTTTTTTTTTTTTGGTTTTTCGAGACAGGGTTTCTCTGTGGCTTTGGAGCCTGTCCTGGAACTAGCTCTGTAGACTTGGCTGGTCTCGAACTCACAGAGATCCGCCTGCCTCTGCCTCCCAAGTGCTGGGATTAAAGGCGTGTGCGCCACCACCGCCCGGAGGAACCCTCCCTTCTTGCGTCGATTGCAACTCCCACACAAAAGTCACCCTCCGCCTGTCGGAGGTCAGGTCCCAGTCTGTTGGAGCAGAAGGACGCCTACAGAGCGCTAGCCCTGCCCACCGAGCCTCAGCCCCGCCCCTCCCTGCTTCACAGCATTGGGCTGCCTGCACCAGTTTGGAGGATCCAGCTCCGGCCCTCGCCCCAACTGGCCCCTACCCCAGTAACTCCGCACCAGTGTAACTTCTCCCGCTCCCTAGAGGTACAGAGTGGGCTGCAGGGACAAAGCAGCTAGGCAAACCTGCGCTGCCGCCCCTCCCAGCAGCGTCTTCAGGATTGAGGGATGGCCTGCGGGGTGGGAGGGGAGAGGTGTCAGGACGGCGGAGAACACCCTCGTCCCGCCTCTTCCGCCACAGCAAAGCCCGCCAAGCACAGCAGCCCAGCCTGTCCCGCCAGCAGCACAGTTCAAAGGTTGGCGAGAGCACGCCTTTAATTCAAGTCCTCCAGAGAGCCTCAGGCCCTAGCGGCAGAGTCCTGCACAGCCAGCCTCACAAGGGCTGACTCGGTGGCCTCCACCAGCCAGGTATCATAGGCATTCGGGTTGTCTAGACTGGTCCTCAGAGAATTTAGAAGACTCCCCGGGTCCCGACCGTCATCGTTGACCTGGCTCCTCCCACCCCCTACGTTTAACCCTGTCCTGGCCGGAGTGTAGCAGAAGCAAAGGAGCGAGGTGGCTGGAGGTTAGTGCAGAGCGCCAAGACCCGTTTGCTGGCGCTGTCAGCGGGCAGCCCCCGGCGGCGGAGAGGCCGCCACCACCTTGCAGAAACGCACCCTCTGGAAGTCTGTGATCTCCGCTGTCTCCTGGCCCTCGGGGCCTACCTCTGAGGAAATAAAAAGTGGTAAATGGAAGACCAGCCTGCCCGATCCGCCCTGTCCTGCACCTCAGTCAAACCCGCCTGCAGCTTGGCCTCCAGTTTACTCAAATCTCAGGAAGCCCACGAAGCAGAGCCCCTTCTAACCCCGTCGACAACTGGGAAGCGCTGGTATAATGAAATAACCGTCATCTTCCTAGGACCACACACTGTTTTCTAGCCCAGTCCCTCGGTCTCCATCCCCACCACTCATTTGACTGTCAGTTCCTGGGCTCTGCTCCACACCCTATCCCGCTGCAGGGGAAGGGAAAGAGGAGCACAGACAAGAAACCTGGTCCACCACGTTAAGGCGCCAAGATCAGCCTCTTGCTTCTACTCTGCGGGGTCCAAAATTCCACTCAGGTCTGCTCCAAAATGCTAACCCTGACCTCAGTAAGTCTAACAGTTGGCCCCGTTCATTCGTTCATTCCTACTTTTTGCTTTTACAAAAGTAGTCTCAAGCTCAAGATTGTAGGGAATCAGCCTCTTCCCTCTGGGTACGTTCAGATTTTGAATCCCGCCTCTAACTCCCTCCCTAAACCTAGCCTCAACTCTTTACCTTAATGAGCTTCCCGATTCCAGCTTCCCGGCCCAGCTATTCACAATTCCTGTCGGCTGGAGCCTTAAAGCCCACCCTCTGCACCGGCTCAGGCCTGACTTCAGGCCCACTCGTAGGCATGGAACAGCACCTGACTCACCTCATGCCCTGCCCGCCCGCCCCCCGCCCCCCCCATCATCCCATAGGCCCCACCCACTTTGTCCCCAAGCCCTTCCCAGCCCCCAGAATGCAAGCAGACCACCCACCTCCACCAGCTTCATGCACCCCACCTGGAGATGCCTCAGGCCCCTCTTCTTCAGACTTCGGGGCTCTTGTCAAGGTTGGCCCACTCTCCAAGGAGCCAAGGGCTGGCTGGTCACCTCCTGGAGAAGGGGAGGCTCAGTCAAGCCCCTCCTTTTCCAAACACCTCCCAGCGTGAGGGGAACGAGGGAGGGGGCTCAAGGACACAGTGGGGGTGTGTCATTTAAGGAAATGAACTTTTTATTGGAGAGAGGCTCTGAACCAGCAAGAGCAGGCTCTAGGAAATGGGCTAAGGCTTGGAGTAGCCACCAACTGCCCTTCCCTGCCACGCCACAGGGTTTGAGGGAGGTGTGAGCACAGCCACACCCTTGTGAGCTCACAGGAGCATGAGCGCACACGTGCGTACGCACATACACACACAAACACACACACACACACACACACACAGAGACAGCTGGTTTCACGCATTCCCAAAAGGCCAGGCCTCACCCGCAGAGTGGGCACCAGGAGAGTGGGCAGTGCTGGGAGAATTCAATTCCATCTCCTCACCCCAGTCGGACACGGGCTGGTGGTCCCCAGTGGGCGAGAAGGGGCTGGGAGGTTCAACAGGGACTGGGGACAATGACTCCTGGGGCCTGGCAGGTGCAGGGTCCGCCTGCTCACAGGTTGGCTTCCGAGCTGGCTCAGCCTCTCCAGGCTGGTGATCTGGAACAGCTGGGGCCTCCTGCTCCTTAGGACACTCCTCCTCCTCCTCAAACTCCTCTTCTTCCTCCTCGTCCTCCTCCTCCGTGATATCTTCACTCACGTCCTCCCATTCTTCATCCTCATCATCATCTTCCCTCTCCTCTTCTCCCTCCTCTTCCCCCTCATCTTCCTCACCATCCTCCTCAGGAGGCCGGTGGGCTGGGACTGGGGTCTCCGGAGGCTGCTGGGAACACAGGCAGATCAGGGAAAGGCTTGGAGCTGAACCCCCACCCCGCCCATACACACATCCCACCTTCTCCCTGCTCTGCCTTACCTGTGTGGGTGTCTCCTCCAGGGACAAGGATTGAGAGGACTCAGGGGCTGAGGACACAGCTTCCTCTTTTGTCTCCCAGCGATTATCATGGTCACTGGGGAGGAGAGAGCACAGGGGTAGGGCCTAGGTGAGGGGACAGACTTCTCAGAGAACATCTGTTCTGCTGCACAGAGGGCAAAGAGGACAGCAGACACAAACAGAGCTGAGACAGATCAGTGTGTCCTCAAACTCAAGCCAGAGAGAAGGACTCCACACACCCAAACACAACAAGAATTTCCCATGGGAAGGGCACCCCACCTATAGGCACGAGGGGCCACCTTGGCCTGGGGTCGGCTGTTCTTTCTCCTCCTGCGGCTCTTGACTTCTGCTTTGTGCTGAGAAAGGAACTCTCCAAAAGTGGGGGGCTTAGGGGGCCTTGCCCAAGTTTGGTCATCTACAATAGAAGCCCAGATCCAAGAACTTAGGGGATGGGGACACAGTACATGCCACACTCAAACCCCACTGCTTAACCCTAACCCCTTCCAAGACACTACTCACCATAGCGGTGGGACAGTTCGTGGGTAGGAACTGGCTCATCCTTGAACCTAGGAAAAGAGAGCAGAGCAAACAATAGCTGAGGAAACTAGGGAGAGGCAAGAGAAAGCAGGGGAGATGGAGGCAGGGCCAGATCAAACTAAAGAGGCCCCAAAGGGGCCACTGGTTAGAATGAGATCAGACAGAATGAGGGATGAGAGGCAAATCCAGCTTCCTAGTTTCAAAACCAGACAAAGAAACAAATATAGCCTCTGAAATAAAAACGTGGGTGCTAAAGAGATGGTTCACTCCTCCCATTGACATCGGCACCTTGTGAGTGGAGCAGCACAAGACAGGCAAGTCCCTTGGAGTTGCTGCCCTCAGTTTGCACCCCAGAATGAACACTCAAGTACATGTTCAATACAGAGCAAGGACATAACTGTGGGTCAGGCATGGTGCTACATATCTGGGATCCTAGCATTGAAGAGATGGAGGCAGAAGACTCAGGGTCAGACTGTCCTTGATTCCATAGGAAATTCAAGATCAGCCTTGGTTATATGAGGTCTTGTCTCAAATAAACAAAAAGTAAACAAGGAAACTCTGTCACTACCAACAACTCCAATCTATAGATAAGCAGAAGGTTCTGAATGAGTCCAGGTCACCCAGCCACTAGGGATCGGCCATTGTGGGTTTTTCCTATCCCTTCCCCTTTGCTGGCTGTGCAGGGAGATACAGAGCCTGAGTGGTTGAGAGTTCTATGCTAGCCTAGGTTAACACAGCCCAGGAGGCCTGTAAACAAGTGACAAAGTGTTTCCTATACCAAAAAAAAAGAGTTTTTCCTGGGCATTATGTGAGGCTCGATTTCATGCCCATAACCATAGACATGGCTCAGAGGGCCCAGTATCCACATGGCAGTTCACAACTGTCTGTAACTCCAGGATCCAACAAGCAGGAAGACTGAAAGATCAAAGCACCCCAGGTAACACTGTCTCGAAAAGGAAAAAGAAGGTGAAAGGGCAGAAGAGATGGCTCTGTCAGCTCTGGCTGCTCTTCCAGAGGACCCAGGTTCATTTCCCATGCCAACATGGTAGCTCACAACCCTCTGTAACTCCAGTTCCAGGGGATCTGACACCCTCCTCTAGCATTCATGGGCACCAGACGTGCACATTTTGTACAAACATACATGCAGACAAAACACTCAATACACATAAATGTTTTAAAAATTTTTAAAGGTGGGGAATGGGAGCTATGGAGACAGCTCAGTGGTAGAGCACCTCAGGAATCCGCTAGTGAGGGGCTGGGGAGTGTGGCTCAGTGGTAGAGCCCCTCTAGAATCCACCAGTGAGGGGCTGGGGGTGTTGCTCAGTGGTAGAGCACCTCTAAAATTTACTAGTGAAGGGCTGGGGTGTGGCTCTAAGGTACAGCACCTGTCTAGAATGCCCCGACATGCCAAAGGCCATAGGTTCAATCCTCAGTACCAAAGGGAGAAAAGGAAGCCAGCCAGGCTCGCATACACCGCGACCCAGCAGGAAGACCAACTCACATGCCATCGGTCTTCTCGGCATCCCATTCCCGCCGCCACTGCCCAGTCGGCTTGCGGTGTCGCTGCAGGCGCTCTTGGTCGATCTTCTCCCTCTCCTGCTTCCAGCGCAGGTACTCTGACCGCTCGCGGCCCGTCATGGACATTGTCATGTCGCCCCCACAGCCCATGCCAGCCCTGCGGCCCTGCAGGCACCATAGGCAATCAGACCCCAGTTCCCCTCCACACCCTCTTGCCCCAGACACAAATAGGGCCACTGTTCAGGCCACACAGGGCAGAACTGACAAGCAGCAAGCCGAGTGGGTGGCTGAGGTGGCCTTCTCAGAAAGGCTCTAGGTCCTATCTATTTATTTTTGGTTTCAGACCAGGTCTCAGGCCAGGGTGACTGCCCCAAAGTCACTAACACTAAGTATAAGCTGGGCGTTGGTGGTGCAGGCCTTTAATCCCAGCACTAGGGAGGCAGAGGCAGGCAGATCTCTGTGAATTCGAGACCAGACTGGTCTACACGAGCTAGTTCCAGGACAGGTACCAAAAACTGCAGAGAAACCCTGTCTCAAAAATCCCCCCACCCCAAAAAAATAAATAAAAGACTACCTGGGCAACTTTATAAAAACAAAAGGGCTGGGGATGTGGCTCACGGGTAGATAGTTCACATAGCATGTGTAAGACCCTGGGGATAGCAGCGGTGGTGGCGCACGCCTTTAATCCCAGCACTTGGGAGGCAGAGGCAGGCGGATCTCTGTGAGTTCGAGGCCAGCCTGGTCTACAAGAGCTAGTTCCAGGACAGGCTCCAAAACCACAGAGAAACCCTGTCTCGAAAACCCAAAAAAAAAAAAAAAAAAAAAAAAAAAAAAAAAAAAAAGACCCTGGGGATATCCTAGCATGGCAAAAAAAAAAAAAAAAGTCCAACATGAATCCTTAACAAAGACAACACTGGCAGCAGGGCATAGTGGTGGGCAGCTTTAAATCCAGCACTCAGGGTAGAAGCAGGTGGATCCCTGTGCTGGGCATAAAGCTGGAACTCCATGTAACTGGGCTGGCCTGGAGCTCCAGGTCACCAGGGCTAGATAGTGAGACCCTGTCTCAAAAAGAAAATAGAAACTGGGTGGTGATGGTGCCTTTAATCACGGCACTCAGGAGGCAGAGGCAGGCAGGTCTCTGTGAGTTTGAGGCCAGCCTGGTCTACAGAGCAAGTTCCAGGACAGGCTCCAAAGCCACACAGAGAAACCCTGTCTCGAAAAACAAAAAAAAAGAAGAAGGCATGGTAACCCAAATGCTTGAACTACATAGTGAGATCCAAACCAGCCTGAGTCCCTATGTCAAAAGCTCCCAAATCAAGCAAGGGCTAACAACTCCACACAGAAAGCAGCACCTGCTTTGTCCTTCCCCACCAGCTCAAAGCACAATTCTTGAGAAGCTGCAGCAGCACCCACCTGTCTCTCATGTTCCAAGCCAGAGCGTACCCTGTCGAAGTCGGAACCTCCCCAGTTGCGGCCGTGGCGGCGGCTGCCCTCCCGGCGATCCCTCTCAGGCTCCTCCAGGGGTCCACCCCGACGCCGGGGATCATCCAGGAAGTTGCGTACTGGGTTGGGCTCCAGTACTCCTTCCTGCAGCAGAAGAGCGGGCAGGTGGGCAGACGAGGAGGCACGGGGTGCCTATCCACTCAGCCCACCCCCAGGCTGCCCAGTGCTGACCCGCTGGTTGCGCTCGTACTCAGCAATCTTCTCCATCTCCTCATTCATCTTCTCAATGTTCTGCCTGCGCCGCTCCTCCCACTCCTGGGGAGACAAGATGTGACACGTGGTGTAGGAGGTTCTTCTGTCTATGTGTTACTTTCACTGGTTAAATAAAGAGACTGCCTTAGCATTTTGATAGGGCAGAAAATTAGGTGGGTGGAGTAGACAGAACAGGATGCTGGGAAGAAGGCAGGCCGAAAGAGCCACCATGGATCAAGCCGCCATGTCAGACATGCTGAATCTTTCCTGGTAAGCCAAGACCTCATGGTGAAATAAAGATTATTAGAAATGGGTTAATCAAGATGTGAGAGTTAGTCAATAAGAGGCTAGAGCTAATGGCCAGGCAGTAATTTAATTAATACAATTTCCATGTGGTTATTTCAGGGGTTAAGCTAGCCAGGCAGCAGGATGCAGCCCACTCCCCATTACAACAGACATGACTGTCAGAAAGAACCATATAACTAGCTGTGCCAAAAACACAGGGCAGCCCAAACTCTCCAAGGACAAGCAGGTGACAAGTGGTGTCTGGCCTGGAACTTATTTGGATGTAGGAGACCCTGGCATACCTCAGTCACCATACAAATGGTGCATCTTTACCCAGCCCATCTAAACACTAACAGGGTTTACAAAGAACAACCAAGTGGACAGGACTCTCGTTTTCCAGCCTCCATGCTGGTGGGATGGCCAAGTGCTTCCCAACAAAAATGAAAGAAATGTGTTTTCTCTGTCAGTGTCCCACTTTCACCTTGTGGAAACAATCCACACAGAGAGGCAGGCGGATCTCTGTGAGTTTGAGGCCAGCCTGGTTTACAGAGCTAGTTCTAGGATAGGCTCTAAAGCTACAAAGAAACCCTGTCTGTTTTCTCAACACCAAGTCCAAGGCCAACCTAAGCAACCTAGTTGATGAGATCCTGTCTCGGAGTAAAAGCTAAGGGCTGAGGATGTAGTTCAACGCTAAAGCACTCATC
Source organism: Microtus pennsylvanicus (assembly GCF_037038515.1). NCBI lineage: Eukaryota > Metazoa > Chordata > Mammalia > Rodentia > Cricetidae > Microtus > Microtus pennsylvanicus. The sequence continues at coordinate 144,626,656 of NC_134579.1, read as the reverse complement.
TAATATACACAAGGCCCAAGACCAGAAAAATGAATGAATGAAAACCAGAGAACAGAAACCTTGGCCCAAGCTTCATGGCCTGCTTGGTGCCTACCTTGGACTTGCGATCAGAGGTTGAGTTGTCTCCTGCCCCTAGAAGATGAGGGGATCCCCGGCCCCGGCCTCTCCGGCCCCTGCCTCCAGTTCCTCCTCGAAGTTGCTCCCCAGCACCATTCTCCCAGCCTCGGGATGCCCGGCTTACTCCTGCCCGGCCTCCCTGCTGGGGGTGGGTCCGGCCCCCTCTGTTGGCTCCTGAGGGTCTGGGGGTCCCAGGAGTCCTCCGAGAGGGACCCAGGCTCTTCTCCTGAAAAGGGGAAGGAGGGGAAGTCAGCCAAAGGAAAGGTAGACTGGGGCAACCTAGGCCCAGAGCAGGCAGTTCTGGGTCCCAGGCCTCAGCCCTCTCCCTCGTTCCCAGCCTGAGAATTCAGACATGCTGGACTCTCCACCTCCACATTCTCCTTCTCCATGGAACGGCTTTTCCGGGGAGCTGTCACTGCCACACCCTCCGATTCAGCCCTTTTCCGGTCTTCCTCGATCTCCTAGGAGCAAATGGAGTGTTAGGGGTCCTGTCCACCAGCTGGACTCCCACAGTCCTCTACAGTCTCCTGTGCTTCCGACTCAGGCTTCTCTCCAGAAAAGCCCCCACTGTAAGCCCATCTGTAAGAGCCAAATCCTGCCCCACCATGGGGCCCTCTCCTGCACGCACTCTGGCCTTCCTGCTATTCCCCAGGGCTTTGCCGTGCCCTGGGCTCCGACCCCAGGTTTTCTTTACCAGCTGCTCCTCTACTAGAGCAACCCTGGAACTCCTTACCACCTACCTGCCACTCTCTCTGTTCTCATCCCCTGCTTGGTAAAACATGGGGATACTTGTTAGACTGTTCGCTGATGCACCCCCCCCACTTCACTTCCCAGCCTACAGAGCTGCCTGGCCAACAATCAAACCCAATTATTTTTTTAATAAATGAATGCATGAAGAATGAGTCAATGAGGACCACCCTCCTCCCAGGTCCCTTCATAAAGACAGCCCCACTGTTTCCTTTTGGGCCCTGCTCTGGACCCTCCCTCCCCCTCCCATTGTAGCCCCAACTGCCCTTGGTCAGTGAGAGTCTTTCAACAACCCAGCCCTGAGCCAGGCCTGTCCTCTCCAACTAGGCCCTGCCCCAGCTTTCCCTACTACCTGGACTCCCTCTCCCTCTCATCTAGCACCACTGTGAAGAGCTATTCTGACCAGGTCTCACTCCATTCAACATCCTCCATGGCTCCCTAATGCTCTTAAGCATTTTCCAACCTACATGAGTGGCACCTGATTGACTCCTAAATCAATTCTCCACCAACTTCCCAAGCCCTCTCCACATCCAAACAATTGCCCGAGCTGTTTGTCTTGTGAGAAACATAACCCACCTCCTTCCCAATTAGCTAATGTCTAGGCATCCTTCAGTTCTCAGCATCCCCTCCACCAGAAAGCTCTCCCTAATATCCTCAGGTTAATTCCCCCATCCCTACCTTGCTAGTCTGGGCCATCACAGAGGACAACCATGTCCCAAACTGGACTGTGAACCCTAAGAACATGGACTAAGTGCAGGTCTAGGGAATACATCCCCAGCACCACACCACATGGAGCTAGGAATCTGGAGACTTCGATGAACAGAATGTGAATAAATGAATGAATGAATGAATGAATGATGGGATGGAGGAAGGAAGGCCAGACTAAGGCCTTTGGCTTTTGTCCTGTGAGTGAAGGGGAAAACATGAGAAAGCTTGAAGGGAGAGGTGGGAAAAACTCACTGCGGGGGGAGAGGGGATGGGGTCTCCCAGGGCAGGGCTAGGGCACCTGGTAGCGCCGGATGAGAGCCTCATTCTTCCGACGCAGAGCCTCGATCCTCTTGTCCAACTCAGCGTCTTTCTCCTCCTTTGACTTCAAATCTAGTGTGGTAGCCTGTGGTGGGGAGACAGTTGAGGGGGAAAGAATGATCTTCCTGCCAAGGGCATTTTACCCAGGATCCCACCTTCCCCACTCCCTTCCCCCACTCTGCAGCTCACCATCTCATCAGCTGTGATCTTCTCACAGAAAAGGGATGCACCACTTGGGGGTCCTGGGGGAAGAGAACAGTTCTAAAACGCTGGCTCCTCTCCTTTACTGAGGGTTCTGAAAACACTGACTCACAGAAAAATACACTTGTACTTCTTCAAGGTAATTCTCAAGACTAGCCTCGCCTCTTCCCTGAAGAAATAGAAACCCTGCCCTTCAGTTTTAGATCCACCCATGCAATTAGTCAGACCCACCTTGGGAAAAGTCTGGCTCCACCCTGTACCTAATACTAATTCCTCCAAACAAAGATGTCAGTCCAGGTTCCATAGCCTATAATTTTAGCCAGGATCGGGATCTCAGAAGGTCGGCTACAAACTGCGAAAGTAACTTCTAAACCGGGCGGTGGTGGCGCACGCCTTTAATCCCAGCACTCGGGAGGCAGAGGCAGGCGGATCTCTGTGAGTTCGAGACCAGCCTGGTCTACGAGAGCTAGTTCCAAGACAGGCTCCAAAACCACAGAGAAACCCTGTCTCGAAAAACAAAACAAACAAACAAACAAAAAAAAAGTAACTTCTAGAGGGCCAGCGGGATAGCTTGGGGGATAAAAGTGCTTGCCGCCAAGCCTGAGAACCTGAGGTCAATTCCCAGGACCCATAAAATGGAAGGAGAGAACAGATTCCCACCAGTTGTGCTCTGACCTCCGTGTGATCACACATACATGCACAAAGTAAATAAAACAGTGAAAAACAGTTCCAACTCTCCGAGAACTTTGATCCCTGGCTCCCCTAAGACTGACACAGCCCAGGCCCCAGCATTCTGAAAAGGCACTTGTCATCTCCTACCAAGCCAGAAAAGATTCTGCAGGCAGGGCCAGGATCCACTTCCGCGGGCTTCCTAGACCGGACTTGACCTCCATAGTGATACTCAGTCCAGAAGACAGAAATTCTACAGATGCTTACAAGAAAAAAGCTGCCAGCGCACCCGCGCCCCTAACCTCCACAAAACTCACTGGTCCCGCCCCGACCGGGATAAAACTTCAGGCCTCACCTTTCCCACAAGACTTCTGGCCCCTCCCATTAAAAAAATTATACAATCAAGCTGGCTCCGCCTCCAACTTAACCCAGCTCCCCACGTGCCGGGAAACATTCTGGCCACGCCTCTGAGTCCCGCCCCTTCCTTCAGCTTCGGACGCATTTATGTATAAGAAAAAACTTTTTGACTACAGCCCCACCGTTCTTCCCTCCCTTCCGCCCCACCACGCACAGCACCCCAACTCCACCGGCAAAATCCCTGACATTTTGGTCCTGCCTCTACCCAGTTTAAGGCAGTCTCTGGACCCTCCCCTAGCTTCTGAGCAATGATCAGGACCGACTTCCAAAACCAAGAAACTTAACTGGCTTGCCCAGGGCGTCTCCGCCCCAAACCCTGGCCCCACCCCCTAGATACTACGCCCTAACATAACCAACAACGCAAAAACCCGACCCTTACGGAGAGCAACTCTCTGGCCCGCCCCCAGCTTCTCAGCAACGCTCAGGACAAACTCCAGTTCAGTCACCGCCTCTTCACCCAACCAACGCCCAAACCCTGCCCCTTTCCCCACGCCCCTCAAAACCTTGGCTCCGCCCCTAGCTCTCATGGACACGCCCCCGTGACACTCCGCACAAACTAGACCCTGACCTTTGAAACACCCTGGCTCTGCCTCCAGACGCTCCGCCCCCTTCCTTTACCGCGCCCCGTTCCGTTTTGGCCCTGACCCTGTTTTCCCGCCCACAGCCCAAACTCCACCCCCTTCGGCCCCGACAATGCTCTAGCCCCGCCCCCACCTCCCCCGGCATCTGCCCCCCAATTCCGCCCTTTATCCCCGCCCCACAAGTTTGTCCCGCCCCCATCATCCCCTCCCAACGTCCCGGGCCCGCCTACTAGTACTCCAGCCAAGACTCCGACCCCGCCCCAGCCCGGACCCAACTCTGAAGCCCCGCCCTGCCATGGCAGCCACCCGGCTCAGGGCCCGCCCGCACCCGCCCCGACGGCCCTGCCCACAAGCTCACGGCCCACCCCACAGCGCCCCTCTGGAGACCCATGTGGGCGTCGTGTCCCCGCCCCCCGCAGAGTAGCCTGACCCCGCCCCCGCCGGCCGCTCGCCTCCCGCCCGCGCGCGCTCCCGCTCCCCTCACGTGGGCGAACAGGCCCCGCCCTCTCCGGGCGCGCTCCCGACCCCCTCCCCCGGTCACCTGTCCCGGAGACCCCGCGGCGTCTGCGACTCCGACTCCGTCCGCCTCCTCGTCCGCAGCTCCCGGGCCTCACACGTCACTTCTGGTCCGCTCCACGTGAAAAGAGGAAATAAAGAGGGACACTTCCGGTCCGGACAGCCCATTTCCGGATGCCTTAAAGGGGCCGCATCCCCTCTGGCTCTGCAGAATGTGGCCGGAGCGTGTTTCTTACCCGTCGCCTCAGGAAATGGACCTGTAGCCCTTAATCTCTGTACTCCTCCTTTTTCGCTCAGACCATTTAGCCACTGATTCTCTATTTTAGTAAGTAAAAGCCAGACATCATACAGTAACCCCTGGAAACGTAAATTAAACCAATTTACGTCTTGCCAATGAAACCTGAGTTTTAGAAACTAACCAATTCATAAAAATATATCTAAAATTTTTAGGAAACAACTGTATAACCAAAGCAGGGCATGGTGGCACATCTCTAATTTTAGCACTTGGGAGGCTGAGGCAGGAGAATTGCCTCAAAGCCAAGAACAGCGTGAAATATATATCTATATCTATCCATATAGGTATAGATAGTTCCAGGCCAGCCAGGACTATGCAGACCCTGATTCAAAAAATAGATAGATAGATAGATAGATAGATAGATAGATAGATAGATAGATAGATAGATAGATAGATAGATAGATAGATAGATAGATAGAACACACTTGCTGCCAATGATGATGACCTCAGTGTGACCCCTGGACTATCAGGTGCACCAGCTCCTGTACCTGTTAAGCAACTTGCTGGCACTTGAAGTACTAGTGTTTTCTTTTGTTTTTACGATCTCACGTGAGATTGGCTCTGAACTCCTGGTTCTCCTGCTTCAGCCCCTTCAGTACTGAGGTAGGATTCCAGACCTGCAGGGGCTATGACCACCAAATTGGCCATCTCAAACTGCTGTGAGGTATTCCATCTGGGGATGGCCACAATTCGTCCAACTGGGTCTCATGGACATTAGGATTATTTCAGTTTCAGATAACAGGAATTGCCAACAGTACTTCACTGAACTTCCACAGGGAGAGGTGTGTGTGTGTGTGTCTGTGTGTGTGGTGTAGAAGACGCAGGCTAGTGCCCAGGTTCTGTCACTTAGCTACATCTTTGTTGTTTGCTTTAAAATGAAAAAATATGCCAACTGGGCGGTGGTGGCGCACACCTTTAATCCCAGCACTCAGAAAGGCCTACACAGGTCAATCTCTGTGAGTTCAAGGAGGCAGAGGCAGGTGGATCTCTGTGAGTTCAAGGCCAGCCTAGTCTGCAAGAGCTAGTTTAAGAGCTAGTTCCAGGACAGGCTCCAAAGCTACAGAGAAACCCTGTCTCAAAAAAAAAAACAAAAGAAAAATATGCCAGCCCAGGCAGTGGTGGCATATGCCTTTAATCCCAGCACTCAGAAAGGCCTACACAGATCAATCTCTGTGAGTTCAAGGTCAGTGTGGTCTACATAGTAAGTTCCAAGACAGCCATAGCTACGCTATGAGACCCTGTCTCAAATTAACATATATTAATTTATATATTTTGTGTGTGTATGTATCTTATGTGTATGGGGTTTTTGCCTGCATGTAATCCTGTGTATGGCATGACTGCCTGAAGCCTTCAGAGACCAAAGGGCAGATGGTCCCCAAATACTGGAATTTCATGCAATTGTGAGCCTCTATGTAGGTGCTGGGAGCTAAACCTGGTTTCTCTGCAAAAGTATTAAGCACTCGCCGGGCAGTGGTGGCACATGCCTTTAATCCCAGCACTCGGGAGGCAGAGGCAGGCGGATCCCTGTGAGTTCGAGGCCAGCCTGGTCTACAAGAGCTAATTCCAGGACAGGAACCAAAAGCTACAGAGAAACCCTGTCTTGAAAAACTCAAAAAAAAAAAAAGTATTAAGCACTCTTAACCACTAAGCTAATATGTAGCCTTTTTGAAGTTTTTTGAGACAGGCTCTTCCTGTGTATCTACGCTGTCCCAAAGCCCAGGTGATTCTCCAGGCTCTGTCTCCTGAATGCTGGGGTTTACAGCTGTGAACTATTCTGCCAGCCCAGCTTTTTCGCTGGTCCAGTTTTGGGAAGGGACGGTAGCATGCATGCTGTGACATATACGTAGAGCCCAGAGAGTAACCTGCAGAAATTGGTTATCTCAGCTGGGCAGTGGTGGCACAGCCTTTCATCCCTGCACTCAGGAGGCAGAGAGGCAGAGGCAGGTGGATCTCTGTAAATTTGAGGCCAGCCTGGTCTACAGAGTGAGTTCCAGGACAGGCTCCAAAGCTACAGAGATACTCTGTCTCAAAAAAAAAAAAAAGAAAAAGAAAAGAAATTTTTTATCTGCTACCACATAAATTATAGGGATTAAACAGGTGCCAAGAGACACCCACCAAGTCATTTGAAGGGGGGATATAAAACATTTTAATTAATTTTGACATCTAGTCTCCACAGTGTAGCACTGACTGGCCTGGAACTCTCTATTGTAAGCCAGGCTGTCCTCAAATCTATTGAGAGATTCACCTGCCTCTGCCTTCTGCATGCTGGGATTTTGTTATTGTTGTTTTGTTTTGCTTTGCCTTTGTTTTTGTTTTCGAGACAGGGTTTCTCTGTGTAGCTTTGGAGCCTGTCCTGGAACTCACTCTGCAGACCAGGCTGGCCTCAAACTCACAGAGATCCACCTGCCTCTGCCTCCGGAGTGCTGAGATTAAACGTGTGCACTACCACTGCCCAGTTAGCTAGGATTATTGGTTGGGGCGACCATGCCCAGGCGAATGATTGGTTTCTTTCTTTTTTTTTAAATTTTAGATGACACATGGTTGTTCACAGTTGTAGCAAACGATAATATTTTGATACTAATAAACAGTGTATAATGATCAGAACAGAGTAACTGACATAGCCTTTTTCTTATATTTTTGGTTGTAAGTCTAGCCTTTAACGGCTGAGCCATCTCTCCAGCCCAACATAGCCTTTTTCTGAGACAGGCTTTCACTGTGTAACGTTGGCTGTCCTGAAACTTGCTCTGTAGACTAGGCTGGGTTCAAACTCAGGGAGCTGCCTGCCCCTGCCTTCCGAGTGCTGGGATTAAAGGTATCACCACCATGGGGGTCACTGTCTTTGTGTCACGAATATTCACATTTTTCTCTATTAAATACCTGAAAAATGAAATGTTTTTTATTAGAGACACATGTTTTGCAGTAAATGATCTGTAAGTCTGCTCCAAAGAACACAATAGGCAGGGCTTAGTGGGAATTACCTATAATCCCAACACTCAGGAGGCAGAAGCAGGTAGATTTCTGTGAGTTCAAGGCCAGCCTGGTCTACACAGAGAGTTTCAGGCCAGTCAGGGCTACATAGTGAGACCCTGGCTCAATAAAAAAAATAAAAATAAAAAAAGATAAAAAAACAAATCAAAGGCAAGTTCTCGATGGGTGAACACCATTATTATTACTTCCAAGCATACAAATTTCTGGATCATTTACTTTTTTTGTTGTTGTTTTGGTTTGGTTTTTCTTTTTTTTTAATATTTATTTATTTATTATGTATACAATATTCTGTCTGCGTGTATGCCTGCAGGCCAGAAGAGGGCACCAGATCTCATTACAGATTAAAATTTAAATTTAAATTTAAAAAGAAAAGAAAATGAAAACAGCCAGGCAGTGGTGGTGCACACCTTTAATCCCAGCACTAGGGAGGCAGAGGCAGGCAAATCTCTGTGAGTTCAAGGCCAGCCTAGTTTACAAATTAAGTTCCAGGACTGCTAGGGCTGTTACGTAGAAGCCCTGTCTCAAAAACTAAAAACAAGCCAGGCGGTGGTGGTGCACGCCTGTAATCCCAGCACTGGGAAGGCAGGCAGATCTCTGTGAGTTCGAGGCCAGTCTGGTCTACAAGAGCTAGTTCCAGGACAGGCTCCAAAGCTACAGAGAAACCCTGTCTAGAAAAACCAAACAAAGAAATAAAAAGTCACAAAGTATAGCAGGGCAGGGTAGTACTGTGATCCCAGACACTGAGGCTGAGCCAGGAGGATTGAAATTTCAAGGATGCCCTGCTATTTAAAAAAAAGAAAAGAAAAAAGTAAAAAAGAGGGCCGAGATGTAACTTAGATCTAAGAGTTCATGACCTACGTTCAATCCTCAATACTGCAGAGACACACACTCACGCACACCACACACACAAAATGTTCAAGAACAATCAGAGAGGGGCTGGAGAGATGGCTCAGCGGTTAAGAGCATTGCCTGCTCTTCCAAAGGTCCTGAGTTCAATTCCCAGCAACCACATGGTGGCTCACAACCATCTGTAATGAGGTCTGGTGCCCTCTTCTGGCCTGCAGGCATACACACAGACAGAACATTGTATACATAATAAATAAATAAATAAATAAATAAATAAATAAATAAATAAATAAATAAATAAATAAATAAATAAATAAATATTTGGGAAAAAAAGAACAGAGAATTCTTTGTGGAAGGCTTAGTTGTTTACAGAGTTGAGAAGATGTATCGGGAACTTGAGAACCTTGGAAGTGTTGCTTCTCACTCACCACCAGGGGGCGATGCCTGCAGTTAGAAACCAGACTCCTTCATTCAGCTAATCCTTACTCTGGAAGGCTGGCACCGTCCCAGCTCAGAGACACGAGGTGCTGAGCTTCAAGATCGGCTTTTGTCTTATGTAACAAGTTCAAGGCCAGCATGAATTACATGAGACCCTGTCTCACACACTAGAATTAAACATAGGGGTCTGACTCTTGCCTTTCTTCTTTGTTTCTCCTGTCTCTCTGCCTGCCTCTTTCATGTTTCCACTCTGACATGGCCTTTTGCTGCTCTTTCACTCTCTCCCTCCGCCCCCTTACACTAACTCTTAAAAAAAAAAAAAGAAAAGAAAGGAAAAAAGGGCTGGAGAGAAGGCTCAGTGGTTAAGAGTTTTGCCTGCTTTTTTTTTTTTTTTTTTTTTTTTTGATTTTCGAGACAGGGTTTCTCCATAGCTTTTGGTACCTGTCCTGGAACTAGCTCTTGTAGACCAGGCTGGCCTCGAACTCACAGAGATCTGCCTGCCTCTGCCTCCCGAGTGCTGGGATTAAAGGCGTGCGCCACCACTGGCTGCCTGCTTTTCTATAAGGTCCTGAGTTCAATTCCCAGCAACCACATGGTGGCTCATAACCATCTGTAATGAGATCTGGTGCTCCGTTCTGGCCTGTGGGCAGGCAAGCAGGCAGAATGCTAGATGCACAATAAATAAATCTTAAAATAAGTAAATAAAAATAAAAAAAACCGCCGGGCGATGGTGGCACACGCCTTTAATCCCAGCACTGGGAAGGCAGAGGCAGGCGGATCTCTGTGAGTTCGAGACCAGCCTGGTCTACAGAGCTAGTTCCAGGACAGGCTCCAAAGCCACAGAAAAACCCCGTCTCGAAAAACCAAAAAAAAAAAAAATAATAATAATAAAATAAAAAAAACCAAGGGGGTGGGTCTGGCTGGGTGGTGATAGCCCACACCTTTAATCATAGCACTCTGAAGGCAGAAGCAGGTGGATCTCTGTAAATTCAAGGCAAGTTCCAGGATAGCCAGGGTTGTTACACATAGAAACCCCGTCTCAAAAAAACAAACCAAAACAAAAATTAGGGCCCTAGAAGATGGATCAATCAGTAAAGTTAAGATCCCCACCCCCACCCCAGGACCCTGGTAAAAGCCAAACATTACATCACACATCTCTAATCCCCAAACTAGAAAGGCATAGACAGGTAGGTCCTGGAGGTCATCTCTAGATTCTTGAAAAGACCCTGATGAAAAAGTTAGGCAGAGGGCCAGTAAAGTTGCTCGGAGAGCAAAAGTGCTTGTCGCCAAGACTAGTAACTTGAGTTGGAGCCCTGGAACACACATGGTGGGAGGTGGAAAACCTAGAGATTGTTCTTGACCCCCCCACACACACATCTTGACATTCACAAGTGTGATTGTGTGACCACACACATAAATGTAGGACTAAGGTGGAAAGCAATTGAGGTAGGATGATGGCAAATTCAAGGCCTCCTGGGCTACGCAGTGAGTTCACGGTGGTTCCCAGCACCCACAAAGAGCAGCTCACCATGGCCTGTACCTCCAGTTCCAGGGGATACAACTACCTCACGTGGCCATATGCACAGAGACACACATACATACACACACAAAACTTTTTTTAGGTTTTAAAAAGCGTTTTATTATTTTATGTCTGGTTTTGCCTGCACAGATGTCTTGTGCGCAGTGCCTGAATAGGCCAGAAGAGGGAGTCAGATCCCCAGGACTAAAGTTATAAATGAGCCCCCTTGAGGGTCCTAGGAAGCCAACCCTGGAAGGTCAGTCAGTACTCTTACCCACTGAGCCATCTCTCCAACCTTTACAAACAATTTTACTTTTTAAAAAATTTTTATGTTTAATGGACTGGGGACATAACTAAGTGTATGAGGGTTTATCCAGATGTATGAATGTGTGAAGTCTAAATACACACACACACACACACACACACACACACACACACACACACACCTCAACCATACCACATAGTCAATTCAGGGCCAGTAGTGCATTTCAATGGTAGAAGTTCTGGGTTCTAGACCCAGCACGCAGAACCAAGTCTAAGTCCCAAGGTTGTTGTGAGGACTCAGGTTCCCCGGCGCGGTCAGGAGGCCCTTGTGCTTTCACCGTCCGCCGCTAGGTGGCAGCAGGCGCACGATGGATTCGCGGCGCAGGACCAGCGCGGGGGCAACTCAGGCAGAGGAAGCTGATGAAATCCTAGCCAACTTGCAGTGAGCTCATCCCGCCCGGGCGCCTCCGGAAGCCACTGGGCCGCCTGGCCGGAGCGATAACGCTCTGGTTTGGAACCAGGGCGGGAAGTCCTTCCTGAAGTCTGCCTTGTATAGGACCTGCTGCCAGAAGCCTGGGCATGCGGGGAGGGGAGGTGGAAAGGTGGGAAAAGGTACCCGCTGGCTGTCTCTACACAATAAAAAAGAAAGTGAATTCTAAGCCTAGCGATGGGATGGAGAGCAAGAGGGAAGGGAAGGAAGAAAAGGAGGAGAGGAGAGATGGATGCGTATGGGAGAGACTTGTGGGAGCGACAAAGATAGGGAAACTGAGGTAGAGGTCGGGGAGACAGAGGCAAGCTCAAGGAAAAGCAAAGATAGCAAAAAGGCGGGACGTGGGAGACAGAACTAGGGAGAGATCCCCGGCGACAGGGACCGAGAGAGTGCAGGGATACTGAGGCAGGACGGGCTGTTATCACATTGGAGACGGGAGGGACCAGGCCCTGCGGGATGGGGCGCATTGTGGGCCCGCCCAGCCCCCCAGCCCCGCGGCGGCGCGGGCCAGTTACCAAGTTACCAAATTACCGCAGGATTCCGGAGCTTCTGACTGGCGAGGCCGCAGCCAATCAGCGAGCAGCGCCGCTGTTCTCGGGCAGGAGGCCTGGAGACACGCGCACCTTCCCACACCCAGGAAGCCGCTGACACAGGCTCGGTGGCGCGCGCCTCCACTGTCCCGCGGCCACGCGGTGTTTCTCTCCACGGTAGCACACACACGGAGACCATACAGACACAGACACACACACACACGTGCACGCACGCACATTCACACAATGCACATATATACGCATTCGTACATATATACACATTCACACGTGCACACACAGACAACACAGATATGCATATACACACATACAAGCATGCACACACACAGGCACATGCACATACATATAAATGCACAAGTGCATACACACATTCACTTATACACATGCACATACACAACGCACACATGCTCATATACACATACACCATACATGCATATATACACAATCACACACACTACAGGCATGCACGGCTTGGGATACTCAGCACTAAACAGCATTCTGAGGTCAGAGAGCAATGCACAGTCCACACACACCTCTTCACTGACACACAATGGCCTTGTCACAAGTAACGGTGACACAGTCATAAGCCCCCACCCGCACTATCACAACCATACACAAGAGTGAGACATAATAATCTACACGATCTCACTAATGTGTACACAGTTCCAGGGACAACCCCCCCCCAACCCGCAGGTGTAACCATAGTGACATAATCAATGACCCGTGGCATTGTATAGATAACATATATACTCGGTGGCAGTGTGTAGCATGTAAACTCGCCTTATCACTATGACACACACACAGTCCTACTGGTGCTTTGCATGACGGACACCATCAGAGGGACACACACAACCACACTGACATCGGTACAGGGATACAGCATGTCCACAACCTTCCCCACATACGTGGCTGGGACACAATTCCAGTCTTACGCAAACACAACCCCACACCAGTAGAATCATATTGACATATATATGCTGGCCCCGCTGCCTATAGCTGTACACTTGTCACATGAGGGCATCCCATAGTAGCTCAAGGACTCACAACTATTTTGTCACAACAGCCTGACAAATACCTATCACCATCCTTAGCATGCTGACAGGAACCATCACACTGACACACTAACCCCCTTACACAACTTCCTGACACCTAGAGAAAACTGTCACTCACACAAACACACACATCATCCCTGCCCTGGTCCCTGGAAGCTATGTGCACGTGGGATGCTGGGAGAGAGATGCAGGGAGGACGTGTGTTTGCGTATTTGTGTGCAGTTCCTCCTCCTTCCTGCACTTCCTGGGGGCGGGGCCAAGCGGCTGCCGCTGTTACCGGGTAAACTTCCCCGCCTCCCCCCAGTGAGGCCATTAGTCACCCCCCCCAGGATGATGTCATCGCCTCATTCTGGAGGCTGAGTAATCCTAGTCCCCGCCCCCTCCCCCCAGGTACCAGGGATGGGGTGGACCGCACCTGGGCTTCGCGGAGGACCGGAGCTGGGGTCCGGAGCTCAAGGCTCGGCGCCTTGGCTGTCCCTGGGGTGGAGACTAAGGAATCTGGGTCTCTCTAAAGTGACTTAAGAACGCGTATTAGGGTCCCTGGAGACTGGGCTTCCAGCCCTGTATCGGGGCTAGCAGACCCCGGGATCTTCTTTTTCTTAATGCTCACTCATTTGCTTTGTGTTTGATGTGGGGTTTGCTTTGTATTTATTTGTTTGTTTGTTTGGCAGTGCTTTACCCATGCTAGGCAAGGTATCCACCAATGAGCTACATCCACATCCACGCCCCCCCCTTTTGTGAGACACAGTTGCCCCCTAAGGATAGAATTGTCACTGAGTCACCAGGCTGGCCTTGAAGTCATTCTGTAGTCCATGCACACTATAAACTCTCTATCCTCCTGCCTCAGCTTCCCAAGTACCAGGGAATATAGGCCTGTATCAGTGTGCTCTGCTTATTTGTGTTCTTATGAAGATAGAGTCTTGCCGGGCGGTGGTGGCGCACACCTTTAATCCCAGCACTCGGGAGACAGAGGCAGGTGGATCTCTGTGAGTTCGAGGCCAGCCTGGACTATAAGAGCTAGTTCCAGGACAGGCACCAAAAACTACAGAGAAACCCTGTCTCAAAAAATAAAAAAATAAATAAAAAAGAAAGAAAATAGAGTCTTACTCTGTAGACCAGTGTGACCTGGCACTCTTAGCAATCCTCCTCCCTCAGCCTCCTGGATATTAGAACGGCAGGCATGAGCCATCACATCTGTTCGGTTCTAAGGTCTTGATTACTCCAAGATACTCCCCACGTCCACTTTAAGGGTTGGATTTGCTCTCTCTCACCCATGTTTGGGGGTAGAGCCTGCTCAGGGTGTGTGATGTTCTGAGGTCTGGAACCCTAGGTCAGGATGGATTGGGTGCTAAGGAGTATACAAAGCTGTGAGGGCAGAAACCCTGCTTCTGGGAGATCAACAAGATGGACCCTCAGAACAAGTAAGTGCTCATGGGAGAGAGCAAAAAGGCAGACTTTGAGGATGGGCACGTGATCAAATGGATGAAACTAGATACCTGGTGGTCCATGTGAGCTATCATAGGGTCTGCTTCCCAAACGCCTGAGTCTCTATGTCCTGTGGAGTGAGACATGGATCCTTATTTTCAAAGGATCATTCAGATGTGCCTGGCTCCCCCTTCACCCCACTCTAATTTTTCCTGACAGGGTCTCATGTAGTCCAGGCTGGCCCCTAAAACTTACTATGTAGCCTTGAACGCATGACTGTGCTGTCTCTACCTCCCTATATTTGGTATTGCAGGGATGGACCACTATCCTCCACTTTACAGGGTGCTGTGGATGGACCACAGGACTTCATGGACACCTGGCAAGATCTTTACAAACTGAACCTCATCCCCAGCCTGGCAGCCTTTCCGAGGGGACTCAAGGCCTTGTCTCCTGGAGATAGTATTCCCTGGGAAGAAAGGATTGTATACTTGTTTTGTAGCCCAAGCTATGCTTAAAGTTCTCACTTAGCCCATGCTGGCCTTGAATCTCTGATCCTCCTGCCCCCTCCTTCCAGATACTGGGATAAGCTGGGATAAAGGGGTGCACCACCATTTCTGGCTAGTGTCCTTGCTTTTTTTTTTTTTTCTGTGTTGTTTGTTTTTGGTTTTGAGAAGGGATCTCAACATGCAGCTCAGGCCGTCCTGTAACTCTCAATGCAGACCATGCTGGCCTTGAACGTACAGACTCCTCCTGCCTCTGCCTCATCTTGCCGAGGGTTGAAATAAAAGTATGCACCACCACACCGGTCAATGTCCTGTTTTTATGGACATAGCTGAGTTCATTGTGTATGTTTGGGGGGAGAGTGTTGTCTGCCTGTTTTTGAGAAAGAGTTTTGTTATGTGATCCAGGGTGGCCTCAAACTCCTGGCAATCCTCCTGCCTCAGCCTCTGGAGTGCTGGGATGACAGGCCAGCATTGCCATACCTTGTGTCCCAGTGTTTTTGTGAGGTCACAAATGGGTTTCTTTTCTGGAAAATCTTCCAACTTATTTTCCACGGCCTGGACTCTGAATTCTGTTACCAGCATGGGTTGAGTACACTCCCTGCCTCCGTGGGGTCACCACGCAAAGGTCTCTTTATGGAAGGGGCATACTTGGGGACTGTTTTCCTAAGACCAACTCCATGGGACTCTCCAGCAGTGTGTGTGTGTGTGGGGTAACTTTGCACATCTGCCGTCCCCACTCCATCTTAACTGCACATCCTTGCTCTGTAAAGGTGCAGGACAGCATGGAGAGCAGAAGACTCACCCCAACCGGCCCCGAGCAGCCCGCAGCTCCCCGGGGCCCGGCTCCCCCACACTCCTACCCAGCACCGAAGGCTCCCCCAGATCCGGGAGGACTTTGGCGGCGACCAATGAGCGCTCTCGCCGTCTCCGGGAGCCGGGCCGGCTCTGCCCGCCTGGCATTGGGCACGCGATGGGCAGCGGCGGGCGGGGCCTGGGGGCTCCTCGCGCCTGGTTGGGCCAGGCTTGTTGCTGGGTAACGGGGCGGCGAGTTTCCCCTGGCAACGGCGGCGGGTACCGCTCACTGGCTGGCCGAGATGGAGGCAGGGCACAGGCAGGCAGGCCCCGCAGACCCCAGCAACAGCGCGGCCCCCGCCTCGCGCTGAGCTGTAACCTTCACACGCACAGCTCGGACCCTGCGGACGCTGGGACGCCCCGCCGCCCCCTGCATCCTGGCCCCACTTGGGGACCCAGGATGTCACTCCCCATCCGGACCAGGGTCCTTCGGTGGAAAGTTAAGTCCTTCCCAACTCCTGAGCTGCAGTTTCCTGCTTTAATTTTTTTTTCCACCCTTATATTTTAGACAAGCTCTTACTATGGAGCCCAGGCTCGCCTCCAACTCACAACAATCCTCCAGCTGCAGTCTTTCAAGTACTGGGATGACAAGTGTGCACCACACTGAGCTAACAACTGCTTATTTTATTCATATATATATTGTTTTTGTGAGACAGGCTCACAACATACTCCTGCCAGACCTGAACCTCACTATGTAAACTAGGTTGCCCTTAAACTCACAGAGATCTGCCCACCTCTGCCGCCTGAGTGTTGGGGTTAAACACCTTCATCATCACGTCCGACTTGTTTAACTTTATTCTTGAAACGGTCTCATATAACCCAAGGCTGGCCTCTAACTTACAGCAATTCTCCTGCCTCAACCTCTCGAGTGCTGGGATAGCAGGGATGAACTGCCATACGGGGCTGACATCTGCTTATTTCATTTAAAATATTTTTTTTCTTGAGACAGAGTGGTCTAAGACTTGCTACACAGTCCCAGATGACCTTGAACTTCTAACCCTCCTTCTCCCATTTCCAGGTTCTGGGACTACAGGCCGGCACCACCACATCCAGTCGTGCAGGGTACTTGAGACTGAACTCAGTGCCTCGTAAATGCTTAGCAGACACAACAGAGTTGCATCCTCAGTGCTGACATCTGAATTTTGGAGCCAGCATCTCACTGGGAAAGTGTGACTCCTGGAACGATCCTCAGTCTCAACATGTTGCAAGCACTCCAAAATCCACCCAGACCTTTGTTCAGCTTTGGGACAGATAGGGAAAGAGAGACAAAGAGAAGCAGAAATACTTCATTGAGTGTTTTGGGAAGCTGGGGCCTTATCTACTGCACTATGCAGGAGGCCCTTCAAGGAGCTTTAACATTCAGAATGAGAAACACGGCGGGTGTAGTGGAACACAGTTGGAAACATAGCTTTTGGGAGATTGGGGCAGAAAGAGGTCTCAAGTTCCAGGCCAGCCTGGACTACACAGTAAGACCCTTTCTCAAAGAAAAAATCAATAAATTTAAAAATCTAGCCGGGCGGTGGTGGCGCACACCTTTAATCCCAGGACTCCGGAGGCAGAGGCAGGCGGATCTTTGTGAGTTCGAGGCCAGCCTGGGCTACAAGAGCTAGTTCCAGGACAGGAACCAAAAAAGCTACAGAGAAACCCTGTCTCGAAAATTCAAAAAAATAAAATAAAATAAAATAAAATCTATGCATGGGGAGCTGGAGCTCAGCTTAGCAGTTAAGAGCACTGCATGCCAGTTGTGACGGTGAACACCCTTATCCCAGCACTCAGGAGGCAGAGGCTGGAGAATCTCTGAGAAAAGGCTGATTGGCCGCCGGTAGGCAGGCAGGACAACCAAACTAGGAGAGTGATGGGAAGAAGGGCAGAGTCAAAGGAGATAGGAGGAGACCAAGGAGAAAATGAGGTAACAAGGCGTGAGCCATGTAACAAAGCATAGATGAGAAATATGGGTTATTTAAATGTAAGAGTTAGCTAGTAACAAGCCTGAGCTATCAGCTGAGCATTTATAATTCATATTAAGTCTCTGAGTGATTATTTGAGAGTGGCTACGGCACAGGAAAACTATGCCTACAGATCTCTATCAGTTCGAAGCCAGCCTGATCTACAGGCCTAAAAAGCAAGTTCCGGGACAGCCAGGATTGTCATACAGAGAAACCCTGTCACATTAAAAAAATAAATTAAAAATTAAAAAAGCACTTGGATGCTCTTCTAGAGGAGCAGGTTCAATTCCTTATACCCACTTCACAGCTCACCTCACAACTGTCTGTAACTCCAGTCCTGAGAATCCAAAGTGAGACCTTGTATCAGAAAATGAAAACCTGGGGCTGGAGAGATGGCTCAGAGATTAAGAGCATTGCCTGCTCTTCCAAAGGTCCTGAGTTCAGTTCCCAGCAACCACATGGTGGCTCACAACCATCTGTGATGGGGTCTTATGTCCTCTTCTGGCCTGCAGGCATACACATGGACAGAACCTAATAAACAAAAAGTTTTAATAAAGACTGGGGGTATAACTGAGCAAAACAATGTCTGTCTAGACTAGTCTACCCACAGCCCTAAATTCAGCCCCCAACGGAACAAAAAGGGAGGTCAGCCTAACATCTGAGCTTCCTGCCTCAGCCTCCATAGTGTTGGAATTACAGAGGTGCTCCAGAGGCTACAGTAGCTTTTCAGTTTAACTCACTGGGGGATTCTTGGCAGGGGCTCTACCACTGAGCCACACCTCCACTCACTCCAGGGAACATTCTTCCTTGTTTGGAAAGGTACTGTGGCATCCTGTGGGCAAAGAGATCAGAAGTTACTCAGTATGCTAAAATGGCCGACAACAAAACTTATTTAGTCCTAAATGTCCATGGAGCTGAGGAGAAGAAATCTGGGTCTAGAATGACTCTCTGTCTGACTACTTTATCCCCACCCCTCATGGCCACTCTATCCCCACCCCTCATGGCCACTCTATCCCCACCCCTCATGACCACTCTATCCCCACCCCTCATGGCCACTCTATCCCCACCCCTCATGGCCACTCTATCCCCACCCCTCATGGCCACTCTATCCCCACCCCTCATGGCCACTCTATCCCCACCTCTCATGACCAAACTATCCCCACCCCTCATGGCCACTCTATCCCCACCTCTCATGACCAAACTATCCCCATTTCTTCCCATTTGGCCTCTTGGGTTCCTTCCACTTCCGTGACGTTGGACTGTCAGTCTGCTGCGTGGGCACCTCACCTCTATCTCTCATCTGTGACTGCTTCAAGCTTCAGAGCCTCCCCAAAGATGGTTTCTGGAGCTTAGGCAGGGAGTCCTACCAGAATGTTTGAAGACAATATCAACATGAAAATGAAGGTGGGGTCTATACAATCTCTGTCGCCCTAGAGCAGTGGTTCTCAACCTTCCCACTGCCGTGACCCATCTATACAGTTTCTCATATTGTGGTAACACCCAACCATAAAATGATCTTCATTGATATTTTATAATGCAATTTTGATGCCAGGCAGTGGTGGCGCACATCTTTAATCCCAGCACTCGCGAAGCAGAGGCAGGCGGATCTTGGTGAATTCGAGGCCAGCCTAGTCTACAAGAGCTAGTTCCAGGACAGGCTCCAAAGCTACAAAGAAACCCTGTCTCAAAAAAAAAACAAAACAAAAAACAACCCATAATCCAATTTTGATACTGTTATGAATCGTAATGTAAACATCTGTGTTTTCTGATGGTCTTAGGTAACCCCTGTGAAAGGGTCATTCAACCCCCAAAGGGGTTGCAATCCATAGGCTGATAGTCACTGCCCTAGATTAAAGGGGTCTCAAAACGCAGCCCTTCCTAGCTGGGGAGATGGTTCAGTGGGTAAAGTCTTTGTCACATGAGGTTGGCGACCCAAGTTCAGTCCCAGCACCTGAATAAAGCTAGGCATTGTGGTGTGGGTCTGTAACTCAGGCGTTGAGAGGCAGAGACAAGAGGACCCCAGGCTCACCAACCAGCTAGCATAGCCAGTGCCTTTGCCTTTTTGGTGTGGGTCTGAACTCAGGCATTGAGAGGCAGACACAAGAGGACCCAGGCTCACTAACCAACTAGTGTAGCCAATGCCTGAGCTTCAGGTTCAGTGTGAGAGAGGCCTTGCTTTATAAAATAAGGTGATGATGCCTAGCTCTCTGTGAGTTCAAGGCCAGCCTGGTCCACAGAGTGAATTCCAGGACATCCGGTGCTACTAAGAGAACCCCTGTCTCAATAAAACAAACAAACAAACAAACATCCGTCATCACCACCCACCTCTGAGAATCCATCTTGATGGTCCCAGCTGAGTTTTATCTCCAGCCCTCATTTTACTTTTTTGGTTAAATTTCATTATTTTTATTTTATTGTATTCTGTGTGGGGGTGTTGGATCCCTTGGAGTTGGAGTTACAGACAGTTGTAGTTGTGGACTGCCCTGTGGGTACTGGGAATTGAACCCAGGTCCTAGGGAAGAGTAGCCAGTGCTCTTAACCGCAGAACCATCTCTCCAGCCCTTCATTTCACTTTTTAATTTTGTGACTTAATCAGTAAGCTGCTGATTTTTCCATTCTCCTGCTTCATCCTCTAGAGTAGTTGGGATGTCAGGCCTGGACCAGTAGGCTAACCTTTACTACTGTTCTTTATTTAATAATGGCTCTTGACCCTTGGGTTTGGGGTGACAGGAGGGTTGACTTTAGAGGTGCCTTTGAGAGATGCTGAAGCCTGGCTCTACACAGCATCTCCACCCACAGATTCCCACCCCTTTCATACTTAATTCCCGTCTGGTTGCTGCTGGGTCTTGTGTTGTGTAGCACAACAGGCAGAAGGCAAGAGCCTGTTCCCTTCCCAGCTACTTCACTGAGAGGCCCAGAGCAAACACTGTTCCTAATTAGTCCCACTAATGACAACAGCAAATACTGATTAGGCCTTCGTGTCATTCGCTGTGTTTAATGACTTCCGAGAAACATCTCATTTAATCAGCAGAAGGAAGGGCTGTGCTGGTGCCTCTAAGCTTTACCTACTGTCAGAAATCCACCTCGACAGCTGCATGGGTGGTGCACGCCTTTAATCCCAGCCCTCGGGAGGCAGAGGCAGGCGGATCTCTGAGTTCGAGGCCAGCCTGATCTACAGAATGAGTTCCAGGGCAGTCAGGGATATATAAAGAAAACCTGTCTCAAAAAAAGGACAGGGAAGGGAGTTAGAGAGATGGTGGTTTGGAATTAAAAACACTGAGTGCTCTTCCACGGGATCCAGGTTTAATTCGCAGCACCCACATGGCAGCTCACAACTGTCTGTCACTCCAGTTCTAGGGGATCTGACACCTTCACACCAATGCATATAAAATGAATTTAAATAAATAAACAAAAAACAAAGAAACACAGCCATCTTTGCATCTTCTGTGCCTTCGCTATGGTTTGCTGGTTTGTTGGGGGTGGATCTCATATATCCTAGGCACGACCCAAATTCGCTGTGCAGCTGTTAATGGCCTTATCCTGACTCAGCCTTGCACGGGCTGGGATTGCAGGTGTATACCACCATGCCATGTCTGGTCTTATGCTGTGCTGAGGATGGAACCCAGGGTTTTATGCATGCTAGCCAAAAACTGAGCTGTATCCTCAGCCACATTTGGGCGGGATTTTTGTTTTAATTAATTTATTAATTTAAATTAATTAGTTTCATTTGTTAATTTAGTTATTTTGTATATATGCGGTGCTATTAGGCAAGTATTAGGCAAGTATTGTCTTTGTTTTTGAAACACGGTCTCCCCAGGCAGGCCTCCTCTGTAGCCCTAGGGCTGGGAGATAGGCTCAGGGCACCACACCCAGTAAAATGTATAATCAAACTTATTGTTGTACCCAAAAGCTGTATTTTATTGCCTGTAAATGTTTATCAATGAGTTGCACTACAGGCTGGTGAGCTGGGGGCTGGGGTGGGGGTTTGGTGATAAAGGATTGGAGTGATATCTCCCTAAGCCCTGTGTCCTGCACTAGTCCCCAGGGCCAAAATAAAAAGGGAGAAAGAGAGGATGAAGCAGGAAGCAATGGAGGAAGGGGTCTAGAAGCCAATAACAGTCTCAGATATTTGAAATAGTAAGGTCTCTCCTGAGATTTTGACCCTTATTTTGCTAGATTTAAGTTCCTGGTCATGGGGCAGGTCATGTTTGAGAACCTGGACTCTCTTTCTCTCTCTATGTTCCTTTTTGCTATTGTTCTCCCCCACCCCCACACACAGGCTGTTATTTTTTGAGACAGGATTTCTTTATATAGCTGTCTGCGCTAGAAGTGCTATATAGATGAAGCTGACTTCAGATTCACAGAGATCCTCCTGCCACTGCCTCTAGTGTTGGGATTAGAGGTGTGCGCCGCCGTACCTAGCTATTTCTTTTTTTTTTTTTTTTTTTGGTTTTTCGAGACAGGGTTTCTCTGTGGCTTTGGAGCCTGTCCTGGAACTAGCTCTGTAGACCAGGCTGGTCTCGAACTCACAGAGATCCGCCTGCCTCTGCCTCCCGAGTGCTGGGATTAAAGGCGTGCGCCACCATCGCCCGGCCCCCGTACCTAGCTATTTCTATGTGTTCATTTTTTCATGCTAGATGCTTTGATCAATCCTTCCCCTCCCCCAATTCCTCCCACCTTTTTACTCACCCAACTTCATATTCTTTCTCTCTCTCTCTGCCTTAGCAAAACAAAACCAAACCCAAAACCAGAAAATCAAAACAAACCAAAGAACCAGTAAGACAACAAACAGTGGCAGCACACGCTTTTAATCCCAGTTCCAGGCCAGCCTTGGGCTCTTTCTCTCTCAGAAAGCAGGTGCTGGAGGGATGGATCTGTGGTTTCTGCACCAGGTGGCAGTGGCAAATGCCTTTAATCCCAGCACTTTGTAGGAAGAGGCAGGCGGGTCTCTGTGAGTTTAAGGCCAGACTGGCTCCATAAACTAACGGAAACCCTGCCTTGAAATACCCAAACAAACAAACAAACAAAAAAAAAACAAAAATACCCAAAACTAACGAACAAATAAACAAAACTAGCTAAACTAAGTAAAAAAACACACAGAAAACCCATAGAGCCTGTTTTGTGTTGACCAGTGATACTCCACTGAAGGAAACTGCTTTTTCCTCTTCCAGCAGGTCAGCAGATATCAACCGGATAGAGGTGACATTTGGCGCCCACTTTCCCTTGTCAGTGCCGGGATTTTGTGGGCGGCGTGTGTGCACGGGTGGTATCAGCCCTGCTGTGTCTGGAAGACACTGTTCTTCGGAGTCATCATTGCGTCTGGCTCTCAGAATCTCTCTACCTCCTCTCTGCCTTCTGAGCCTTCAGGAGAGGGCTTGGATGAAAACATCCCGGCATGCCTGGATGCTGCCGGGTCTCTCACTGTCTGTACATTGTCCAGTTGTGGTTATTTCATTCTTAGTTATGTGGATGTCTGTAGGTATGTGCACTGAAGTGGTGGTGTGCAGCTGCTGGGAATGTAACGCAAGTCCCCTGGAGGAGCAATAAGCACTCTTTTTTCTGTTTTGATTTTCAGGACAGGGTTTCTCTGTGAAACAGCTCTGGTTATCCTGGAACTCACTCTGTAGACCAAGCTGGTCTCGAACTCACAGAGATCCACCTGCCTCTGCCTTACCTGGCGCAGGAACCATTTGGCCGTCCTTCCAACACCTACTTCACTTTTTTTTTTTTTTTTGCTTTTTCGAGACAGGGTTTCTCTGTGGTTTTGGAGCCTGTCCTGGAACTAGCTTTTGTAGACCAGGCTGGTCTCGAACTCACAGAGATCCGCCTGCCTCTGCCTCCCGAGTGCTGGGATTAAAGGCGTGCGCCACCACCGCCCGGCCTGCTTCACTTTTTGATAAAGTGAAAGCCCAAGGCAGGCCCGGAATTCACAATAACTCAGGCTGGCTCCAACCTTACAGTCATCCTCCTGCCTCAGCCTCCTGAAGAACTGGGAAAACAGGTGTAGTTGTCAGCAGGGTTTCTCTGTAGCTTTGGAGCCTGTCCTGGAAGTAGACTAGGCTGGCCTCAAACTCACAGCAATCTGCCTGCCTCTGCCTCCCGAGTGCTGGGATTAAAGGCGTGCGCCACCACCACCCAGCTTGTACAAGGGTCTTTTCTCACAGATCTTTGTGACATTCTTTCTCGGTCACCCCAGTGCTGGGTATCTGCAGGTGAGTTATATACTTGGTGAGCTGACTGGATTTGGGCAAGACCCGGACAGACTGTCAGGTACCAGACAGAATGATGTCCAGGGCTCGGGAGGGGTAGAGGTCACTCTGTTTTATAAAGGGAGGGAAATGACAGCTAGAAACAGAAAGGGGAAAGGGAACAGAAACAGCAGACAAGATGAAATAGGGTGCAGGGGGCTGCCCGGGCATGTCAGTGCCAGGAGCTCAGGGCTGCCTCCTCCCAGCAGGTCCAGTGCCAGACTGGTGGGAAGCTGGACCAGGTGTGCATGTTCATGAGCGTATCCCACCATCCGGCCACTTAGCAGGACAGGAACCTGTCACAGGAGTGACTTTGTGAGCACAGGTCAGGGGTCAGTTTCTTCTGTGTCGGATTTAGTCTGTTTTGGAGGGTCACTTCCAAACCAGCTAGAACAATCTTGTGGGTGTGCTTTTGGGATGTCAGTCTGGGGGTGCTGTTCGGATCGGAGTGTGTGTGTCCGGCGGGACCTGGCAGGAAGCTGTCCTGAGATGTGGTGTGAATGTCGTAGGCACCTCGGGACAGGGTTTGTGAGTCTGAGGCGGCTGGAGCATTGTTTGTGAAATTATGTGTGGGGCTGTCACTGTCCTTGTGTGTCCCTGTGAGCTTGTGTGTGGGGGGCTTAATCTGGGTATCTGGGGCGGGGGTGATGAGGTTGTGAGTCCAGGCCTTTGCTCCACGTGTGCATCTGTGCTTGTGGCCAAGTATCTGACTTTGTGTCCCTGTGGCTCAGTCAGCAGTAACTCGGTGCACCATGCTATGCCCGTGGGTCAGTCTGAGAGCTTACTCCTTGGGTGTGGGTCCCAGTCAGTGTGTCAGTGTGTCAAGTGTGTGTCTGGCCACCCAGGGTCTGGGCTGTCCCCACGGTGCTCCTCCTGCCCTGGCCAGGCCTTGCCCCGCCCCTCGGCTGCAGGGAAACCCCCCGCGCGGAGGTAGGGGGCGCGGCGCCCGCCTGCAAGCCCCGACTTGTCCCCGGCCGCGGGCGGGGCCCTGGCGTCACGCGGGGGCGGGGCGTGGGAGCGAGCGAGAGGCGGGGCGGGGCGGGGCTGCCGCCGAGCCAGCGGGGCCCGGGGAATCGCCGGGCGGCCTGAGACGCGGCGCGGAGCCACATGCGAGCGGGACACCCGGGAGGCGACACCAGCGAGTAAGCAGCAGTGGTGATCCGGCCGCAGAAGAGGACGGGTCAGTAGCAGCAACAGCAGCAGCCACTGCAGTTAGAGCAGCGACAGCAGCAGCAGCAGCTAGGAGTCTTAGTAGCAAGCCACTCGGCGGGCGCGCCCTCCAGAAGGTAGCGGCCCGCCACCCAATCGCTGTCCTCTTCTGGAGTGTTCATGCCCCCGGGGTGAGTACGCACCCCGATTCCCGACGTTGCTCACGAGCGACCAGGCCGGGAGGGCTCCCTGGAGGAGGTGGCGGGATGCACGGGCAGAGCGACTGTCTTCTTGCATTCCCGCTGCCCGTGCCCCAATTTTCGTCACTGGGATCAAGGCTGGGTCGGCTGGGCCGGAAGGAAGCACCTGGGACTCGGGGCGCCCGGTCTGGGCGCACAGGTGCCACAGCGGTCTGGCGGGTTTGTTTACAAACAATGGGGTTCGGGCTCGCCCGCGCCCCCTGGTGGCCAGTGAGGTCGGGGAGGAGCGTGGTCCCGGGCTCGCTCGGGTCTCCCGAGTCCCGCTATGGGAGGGTCAGGGTGGGGGGTGGCACCGATGATCGGCCACACCCAGGGCGCGCGCCCGCCGGGGGCGGCGACAGGGGGCGGCGGAGGCTGCGGCTCCCGCGGGCGGGGGCTGCGCCCCAGCAACAGCCGGTTATTGGCCCCGCGCGCGCTGGGCGGGCGGGGCGGGCGCACGTGGCGGCGTGGGGGGGGCTGTGACAGCGGAGGGGTGGCGGGGACCGCGCGTGCGGGGCTGTGGATCTGCAGGTGTCTCGCCTGGGTGTGTGTGCTCGTGTCTGGCTCCCGAGTTTGTGTCCCTACACCGAGATGTTGGCGTTTGTCACCCGGAGGGGTGTCTGCGTGAGTCCTTGCCCGTGTGTCTGCGGGGTGGGGTGCACCTGTCCGTTTATGGGGTGTGGGTGGCCACCCCACACACACCAGAGTTGTGTGCGTGTGCTCTTGAGGGGTGACTAGGGGGGAAAGCTGTCGCCTGCCTGGTCGTTTTGATGGTGGTGCGGGCGATGTGGGGGGGGGCACTTGAGCTGTGTTTGTGTGTCGCTTGAGTGAGCTGTGTTGGTGTGCAGGGGTCTCTTCCGAGTGTGTGTTGCGTGTGTGTGCGCGCGCGCGTGCTGTCTCTGGATGTCTCCAAGACATTCATCTGCTGCACCCAGCATTTGGGATAGGGTGCCACCCAGTGCTTGATCGCTCCCTGGGTGACTTCTGAGTGTCAAGGAGGCACAAGGCTATCTCCTCGCTGAGGATGGATGGCTCTGGGGGGATGATTTAGTCAGCGCAGTGGCAGCCTCTCTGCATGGTGTGTGTGTGTTGGGTCTGAGGGGCTTGTCACTGTGATCCGTGGCTCATATGTGTCATGTGGCTTCTCTCCCTCTCTCTGTAGTGTTTATACCAGTCACGTGAGGCCAGTGTTTTCTGTCTCTGCTTTAGGTGTGTGCTGCTGGTGTGTGTGCGTGAGTGGTGAGTGTGTATGTTTGTGTGCGTGTGTTCTGGGACTGACAGTTGGCTATGGTGTTTTGGGGCTGAGAGAAGAGGCTGGACTGGTGGCTGCTCCCAGCTGAGTCTGGTCCTCCCCGTGTTGCTGCCCCGCATGCGAGGTGGGGGGGGGGGATGATGTATCCGGTTGTGATGACATGTGTCTGTGTATAGCTGTTGTATCCCGGGAGCTCAGAGTTGGGGGTGGGTGTGGGTGTTGCACATTCAGGTGTGTTTTGGGATGATCGGTGTGTGCGCTAAGGTGTAGTAGGGGTGTCTGTGTGTATGCATGAGAAGCACGTTGAAGACTTCTGTTTTGTTTCTGTGTGTGACGGCTGCATTGTGGATGGGTGAGTGCGGGCTTGTCAGCATTGGGTCAGTGTGAGACTGATGTAAATATGTCTAAGACAGGCGGAGGGCTCTGGTTGGCTGTGCGTGCATGGCTAAGTGTGTCCCCTTGTGTTTCTGAGTGGACCACCTCACTGGGTCTGGTGGGGTGGAGGTCAAGTTGGACACTTCTGTGAGTTCTCTGATGTCGGAGTTGTGTGCCCATCACACATACACGCACAGGCACACACACGGATCCTGTGTCAGTCCTGTGTGTCCAGGGAGCCCCAGCACCCCTGCTGCGCTCCCCTCTGTTGGGAAAGTTCTCCCTGGCCCAAACCCTGAGAGTCCTAGGCAGTTTGCTTGGAGGGCTTGCCTCTAGCCCCAGACGCAGTCTGTGCCCCCCCCCCCATTTGTCCATCACCATGTGTTCCGGCCAGGCTGCCCCTGGGGTCACCCCCTTGTGGGCGTGAGTGACCTCCAGGCGGGGTGTCTGCAGGGTGGGGTCCTGCAGCCCCCCTGCAGTCGCCCCGCTGACCTCCCCGCTGTGCCCCGCAGGCTCCAGGGAGCGCCATGGCCCGCGCACGTCAGGAGGGCAGCTCTCCGGAGCCCGTAGAGGGCCTGGCCCGCGACAGTCCGCGCCCCTTCCCGCTCGGCCGCCTGGTACCCTCCGCCGTGTCCTGCGGCCTCTGCGAGCCCGGCCTGCCTGCCGCCCCAGCTGCCCCCGCCCTGCTGCCGGCCGCCTACCTCTGCGCTCCCACCGCCCCGCCTGCCGTCACCGCCGCCCTAGGGGCCCCCCGCTGGTCTGGGGGTCCTCGCAGCCGGCCCCGAGGCCCACGCCCGGACGGTGAGTGCCCACCCCGCACTCGGGGAAGCTGAAGCGGGAGTCGAGCTGAGTGGGGCCACCGGGAGGGTGTGGCCAGTGTGGTCTTTGTGTAGCAAGAAGCAGGAAGACTGAGTGGAAGACAGGGATGGAAGGGCCAGGTCGAGTGGGAAGTCCCTCTTTGAATCTGACTGCAGTTCCCCGAGTTGTAGCCCATGTCCCTTCCAGGGCCTCGGGCAACAGCTGTTTCTCAGCTCCCCTCCCCCATCCCGGGTCCCTGGGCGCCCCCCACCCCCTGCGAGGATTGCAGTAGGAAGGAGTGTGGCCAGTGGGAGGACCGTCACCTCAGGACTTGGGGAGGGCTCAAAGGCCTTTCCCTTTTATTTGAGTCTCTTTGGCACTCACAGGGCTAGCCCGCAGTCCCCGGGGAGGAAGGGGAGGGGGTGGGGCCATTGTGTTGGGAAAGTCCCCCTCGGGGAGAGGGTGAGGCTCAGGGAGGGAAGGGTTAAAGGTTCCTTGCCTGGTGGGCTGTTAACCCTGTGGTGCCCGGCTGCGGGGAATGACCGTCTGGGTTTCCCTTCCCATCTCTCCCAACGCCCCCATACAGTTTCCTGAACCCAGGGTTAAAGAGAGAAAAACTTTACAACTTTCCCTGGGTTTCAGGACGAGATTGAGAGATGATGAAAACCGAGGCCCAGGACCTGGTGTGACAGGACGGAGAGATAAGGATGAGTGCCAGAGGGGGCGGGGCAGAAAGACTTAATCTAGCACCCCTGCCACCCTCACCCCACCCCCAGTCTTCTTGGGCTGCCCCAGTCTGGCCTTCTGGTCACCAGGCCAATGCCACATCCGGGGGTGTGGCCTCACTGTGGTTGGGCTGGAGTGAGCTGGAGACCTGAGAGTAGTGACTGGGTGGGGTCAGTGGCTGTACCCCTGTGTGACCTTGGCCACTGCTCTGGGTAGGACCTCAGTTTCCCTGTCTGTCAAATAGAGCAGGCTAGATTTGACTGGGTTTTAGAAGAGTACTCAGGTCGGATTAGTTGAGGAACTTCCGCACTGATATGGGGTTTTCTAGGGGACTGGCCAGCCAGAGCCACTTCCTCAAGACCCCTTTCTGGGGCTTAGAGAGGGAGTAAGAAAAAGGAATTCTAGAGCGTGTCGGAAGAGAAGGGGAGAAAAGCAGGCCTTAGCTACCTAGGTGCCTCCTGGACGCCTAGGGGCCCGCAGGGTGGGTGATGACCACGCCCCTTCCCCTCTCCCAGGTCCTCAGCCCTCGCTGTCACCAGCCCAGCAGCACCTAGAATCGCCCGTGCCCAGCGCCCCGGAGGCCCTGGCGGGCGGCCCCACCCAGGCAGCCCCGGGAGTGCGTGGGGAGGAGGAGGAGTGGGCCCGGGAGATCGGGGCCCAGCTGCGGCGGATGGCGGACGACCTCAACGCGCAGTACGAGCGGCGGGTGAGTGCAGGGCGGCGGGCAGGTGGGGAGGGGGACCGCACGCCCCCGCCAGATGTGCCGCAGCTGCTGGCCCAGCGCGCGCGAGGTCGCGCCGGGGACAAGCAGATGGGGGTGTGTGTGGGAGGAATCGGATGGAAGCTGGGGTCCGGGATGGGCCGGATAGGGAGCGGAGCTCCAGGCCGGGTCGGAGAAAGCTGCTCGGAGCTGCGGCGCGGCCCGGAGTCCGCGGCCGCGGGGACTGAGGGCGGCGCTCGGCGCGGCGGCTCCTATATCCCAGGCTATTTATAGCCGGTGAGTCAGCAACGCGCCGCGCCCGCCCCACCCGCCCCCGCCGAGCTGCGCCCCGCAGCGCCCCCCGCCGGCTGCTCCGAGCCCGCACTCCCAGGCCAGGCCCGCCACTCGGTGTTCCGTGCCTCCCCCCAGTCCCCAATGGAACCCCCAGTCATCCGCGCTCGCCCCCTCCCATCCCCAGCGTTGTGCTCTCTGCACATGGCCCTTGCATTGTTTGCTGATTGCAACAGGAAGGCAAAAGCAGAGGAGGGAGAGAGAGAGAGAGACCACTGATGTTGGATGGAGGCAGACCCCTCTCTCGCTCTGCTCCTGGGCCTTGTCCCCGACCTCCTTGTGAAGGGGTCCTCCTCCCAGCCGCGGCTCACTCCCAGCATTTTTTTTTTCACCCGCTTACTTGCACAGTCAGGGGCGTTGTTTTTTGCTCCCATCCTGGCTCTGCCGTCTTCTAACTGCAGGTTTCTAAAGTCCTCTAACCCCCTTATTGGTTACCCTGAGGATATATGAAGTCAAGTAGCTTGGCTTGGTGGCAGCGTGGCCTGGTGGCAGCTTCCTGTAATCCCACTTACTCAGGGAGGGAGAAAGAAAGTTCAAAGCCAGACTGGACAACCTAGTGAAACCCTGCCTCAAAATGAAGAGGAAAGAGCCTTTGAGATGGCTCAGAGGAGAAAGGCTCTTGCTACCCAAACTGATGAACTGAGTTCAATTCCCAGGACCCACATAGTGGAAGGACAGA
This sequence comes from Microtus pennsylvanicus, assembly GCF_037038515.1. Lineage (NCBI taxonomy): Eukaryota > Metazoa > Chordata > Mammalia > Rodentia > Cricetidae > Microtus > Microtus pennsylvanicus. The sequence continues at coordinate 144,596,699 of NC_134579.1, read as the reverse complement.
GTTAACTCCTGCATAGTGTTCTTTGACCTCTCATGTGCTGTTCACACATATGACACACAATTTTATATATATATATATTCATATATATACTAAGTGTGTATATATGTACATACACACATGTGTATATGCATACATACTTAGTGTGTGTGTTAAGAAGCACTCAGTGGTTAAGAGCACTCTTGCAGAGGACTATGGCTTGTCTTCTAGCTCACAACTGTCTATAAATCTAGTTGTGGGGAATATTTGACTCCTTGTGGTCTCCAAGGGCACACACACATTAAATAAAACTTTTTTAAAGTTTATGGGAGGCTGATATAGCTCAGTTGGAAGCGTGTTTACCTAGCAGACACTAAGCAGTGGGCTCCTTCCGCAGCCTAGAGTGTGATGGCATCTTTGTTGGAGGCCTTAGTATCTGTGGGCCAAGGTCATCCTCAACTACATAACATAGTTCCAGAGAAGCCTAAGCTACATGAGATCAGGTCTCAAAAATAAGTTTTGGGAATTTTTGTTTTGTTTTGTTTTGTTTTTGTTTTTCAAGACAGAATTTTCACCCTATGAACCAGGCTGGCCTCAAACTCACAGAGATCCACCTGCCTCTGCCTCCCAAGTGTGTCTGGAATTCATCAGTGACGGGCAGGAGGAGTCTCTTTCCAGGAAGCCCTTTTCTAGCATAAAAATACTGACTTCTGTCCTTTCCAAGAGACGTCCTTCTCTGACTTGACCCATGTGCTCATATCTCCAGAGTGAACATTGAGTGCTCCCAGCTCCCCCTGACTTAGATATGATTAAATGTGAGACCCACCACCCTCACCCTCTCCCAGCTGCAAGGGTGAGGAGGAGGGCTCAGGACACCCCAGCTAGTTGTGGACTCCACTGGGTCATCAATCTGACATCTGTGAAGTGGATTATATTCTCTGCAACCAAGGGGGTGAGCCAGGTGCACCTGCTTGGCCATGTACCCAGGAGAGGAACCAAGTAAAAGCACCATTTTTCTTTTCTTTTCTTTTTCTTTTTCTTTTTTTTTTTTTTTTTTTTTTTTTTGAGACAGGGTCTCACTAAGAAGCCTTGGCTGTCCTGGAATTTGCTACGTAGACCACCAAGCTGGTCTTGAACTCTCAGAAGTCTGCCTGCCTCTGCCACCCAAATTCTGGGATTTAAGATGCGAGGCATCACACCCAGCTTGCTTTCCTTTTCTCTTTTCTTTTGAGACTGAGTCTTACTAAATTGTCCAGACTGGCTTTGAACTCATGCTGTAGCCCAGGCAGGCCCCCAACTTCCTGTCCTCCTGTCTCAGCCTCCAGAGTAGCTGAGATTACAGGCCTGTGCCATCACAGAGGATTCTAGAAAGCTGGGTCACATTTTTATTCTGCCACAAGGTCTCACTGAACCCAGCCCTCCTAGAGGCACCTGCTCTAAGCCTTGCCAAGACCGCAGGCTGTTCCTTGCTCATGTCGGTTGTTCTAGACATGCTCAGGGTCCCATTGCTGCCTTCCATGCCCCACCAGCCTTTTGTTTCTTTGGTTTGGTTTTCCCCGGAAGGGGCCTGCAATCTAACACAACCTTAGTTATCCTCCAGCCTCATAAGAAGGTGGTAGGGTTTAGGAACGTGAGCCACCTGCGAGCACAGGCTGCGATTCAGCCTGCCCCTTAGTGTCCTGTGATTGGAAGGATGACTTTATCTGAACAACAGGAGGTGTATGGGTGTGGATGTCCCGGCAAGCCAGAGCCATTGGCTGCTTTGTGCTAGGCTCTATGCTGTGATGATTCTGCCGCTGGCCTGGGACAGCTGGGAAGAAGGTTGCAGTCAGTCTTGGGACCAATCCAGAATCCACACCTTTTGCCCCCTCACCATACTGTCTGCAGGTCCAAGCTAATTCCCGCTTCTCTCTCTCCCCAGAGACAAGAAGAGCAGCATCGACACCGCCCCTCGCCCTGGAGGGTCATGTACAATCTCTTCATGGGACTCCTCCCCTTACCCAGGGATCCTGGAGCCCCAGAAATGGAGCCCAACTAGGTGCCTACACCCGCCCGGGGGACGTCAGGGACTTGGGGGGCAGGACCCCCTCCGCCTTCTGACACCCTGGCCAGCGCGGGGGACTTTTTCTGCACCATGTAGCATACTGGACTGCCAGCCTTGCCTGTCCCAGGGACGCGCAAGGGAAGCCACTCGAGCCCAGGCAGCCTGGGTGCACTGATGGAGACTTAGGGGACCCTGGCCTCCCGAAAGCCAGGGGAGGGAGGGCTGACGGACTCACGGTGACCGAGGGGGTGGGGACCGAGCCGCCTGCCTCTGCCGCCCACCACCATCTCAGGAAAGGCTGCTGGTGCTGGCTGCCCGTTCCAGCTGCAGGGGGACCTTTGGGGTGTCCCCAGTGCGCCTTCACTTTGGGCCTGGCCTCAGGCCCCTGGTGCTTCCCCCCCTCCTCTTGCGGAGGGGGCCTGTGAAGAGCATATGAGCCAAACCTGACCACTAGCCTCCTGGAGCCAGAGAATGGGGGGCATGTGACGGCCTCTCAACCCAGTGCCCAGCCATCTTCCCTGAACCGCCGGCGGGCGGTGACCAATGCCTGCCTCACCTTCATCAGGGGGTGTCCAGGAGGGGTCCAGACTGTGAATCCTGTGCTCTACCCGGGACCACCCCCTCCCCAGTCCCCATCCATCCCATTGCATAGGTTTAGAGAGCGCACGTGTGACCACTGGCATTCATTTGGGGGGTGGGAGATAGTGGCGGAAGCCACCTCAGCCTTAGTCCCCAGGGCAAAGCGCTGGGGGGGAAGATGGGGAGTCAGGGAGGGGGGAAATCTCAGAAGAGGGAGGAGTCTGGGAGCGGGGAGGGACGGCCCAGCCTGTAAAATACTGTACATGCACTGCTGTAGATATACCGGAATGGATTTTCTGTACATGTTTGGTTAATTTTTTTTGTACATGATTTTTGTATGTTTCCTTTTCAATAAAATCAGATTGAACAGTGGACACTTTTTTTTTTTTGCTAGCCTTACCTGTGAGGATACAAAAGAGATAGGGACTCATGAGCTCTTCAGGGGTAGTCATTCTAAAAAGCAAGCTGGCAGCTACTTAGAAGGCCTGAGCAGCTAAGAGATATCAAGTCTTAAAGAATGTAATGGGAGTCAGGAGGTGGTGGCTCACACCTTTAATCCCAGCACTTGGGAGGCAGAGGCAGGCGGATGGATCTCTGAGTTTGAGGTCAGCCTGGTCTACAGAGTGAGTTCCAGGACAACCAGGACTGTTAAATAGAGAAACCCTGTCTTGGAAAACCAAAAAAAGTAATGGGGAGCGGAGGGGCAGCTGGAGAGATGGCTCAGCAGTTGAGAGCACTGGCTGTTCTTCAAGAGGATCTGCATTCAGTTTGCAGCACCCACACGGCAGCTTATGATCTGTAACTCAAGTTCCAAGAGAGCTCTGACATCTGGCCCTGTGGATACCTGGTATGCACATAGTACACATTACCTGCAGGCCCAACACCCATATACATATAGTTTAGAAAGTAGCAGGAAGGCTGGAGGTGTGGTTCAGTGGTAGAGCCCCTGCCTAGAATCCCCCAGTGAGGGCTGGGGTGTGGCTCAGTGGTAGAGCCCCTGCCTAGAATCCCCCAGTGAGGGGCTGGGGTGTGGCTCAGTGGTAGAGCCCCTGCCTAGAATCCCCCAGTGAGGGGCTGGGGCGCTGGCTGATTCAACAATGCACGAACACCTGGGTTCAGCTACCTATACCGAGAAGAGGAAAGGCTGGTTGAGAGAGCCAGACAAGTTGTAGCTACAGAGCTGCTACCCACTGCTGTAGCCTTAAGAGGGTAAACTCCAGCCAGCTGGGCAGTTGTGGTGGTGCACACACCTTTAATCCTAGCACCTGGGAGGCAGAGGCAGGTGGATCTCTGACTTTGAGGTCAGCCTGGTCTACAAAGTGAATTACAGGACAGCCAGGGCTACACAGAGAAACACTGACTAAAAAAAGACCGCACGCCTTTAATCCCAGCACTCGGGAGGCAGAGGCAGGCGGATCTCTGGGAGTTCGAGACCAGCCTGGTCTACAAGAGCTAGTTCCAGGACAGGCTCCAAAACCACAGAGAAACCCTGTCTCGAAAAAAAAACAACAACAACAACAAAAAAAAAAACAAACAAAAAAAAGAATGACAGAAAATAGGGCAAGGTCCTTGCGGGCAAAGGGTGTAATGCTCTATCCTTATTTATTCCACCAGGTGAATGATGTAGTTGGTCTTGGGAGTTACTGCATGAATGAATGAATGACCTATAATTTAGAAGTCTCTGTTTCAAGAGCTGGGGCTCATTGGTTAGGAGACAGTCCCTGTCCGACCTGGACCAAGTGGGAACAAACTTCCTCTGGGGCTGGGAGTGACCTAAGGCCAAGCTCGCTGCCCGCCCAGCCCTGGGAACCCACAAAGCATTATTTTGAGGAAGGAGAGTTTTCCCCACTAGCTTCCTGAGAACCAGCCCAGAGTAGTCTGGGAGCCCTCTCCTATCTCAGCTTTTGCTTCTCCCACATAAAGTGGCTGAATCGGGCTACAGAGAGAAACCCTGTCTCAAAAAACAAAGCAAACAAAAAGAGTAGTTCTTGTTCTTGGGTTCAGCTGGCAGCTCACAACCAGGGGATCAGACTTCCGACCTCTGCACACTGTACACACGATACACAGACAAACCTGTAGCCATCACATTCAGACACACAAACATGAATCCTTTTTTTTTTTTCTGAGACAAGGTTTCTCTGTAGCTTTGGTGTCTGTCCTGGAACTAGCTCTTGTAGACCTCGAACTCATAGAGATACACCTGCCTTACCATTGGGTAAACAAGATCCCTGGTTGAGCCTAATTGTGTAGTCCTAGGTCCTAGCAAGAGACTCTATCTAAAAAAAAAAAAAAAAAAAAAAAGGAGCAAGAGTCCAGCATGGTAACATTTTTCATTTTTTGTTGTTGTTGTTGTTTGGTTGTCCCCCACCCCCGCCACCCTCCAGGAACTCACTTTGTAGACCAGGCTAGCCTCGAACTCAGAGATCTGCCCGCCTCTGCCTCCTGAGTGCTGGGATTAAAGGTGTGCACCACCACTACCTAGAAGTAATGCATTTCTTTATTGCAGTTCTAGGGAGGCAGAAGCAGGCAGATCTCCGTGAGTTCAAGACCGACCTGGGAACACAGTGGGTTTCAGGACAGCTGGGGTTGTATAGTGATACTGTCACAAACACACATTCTCCAAAACAAGGTAGTGGCTGATATAAACCCAAGTACCTGCTGATGATCTCTGGATCCCCAAACTATCTGCTGACCTGCAGAAATATGACATGCTATGTGCATGCTCCACCACTGTCCTATTTCTCCTATGGAACCATAAAAATAAATAGATGATCCTATCGAGGAATGACACACAAAAGCAAGCTTGCCCCCCACACACGAACAAGCTGACACACCACACACACACACACACACACGAACGGGCTGACATACCTTCACACACACACACACACACACACACACACACACACACACACGAACAGGCTGACATACCTTCACACACACACACACACACACACACACACACAGGCTGACACACCTTCACACACACACACACGCCGACACATCTTCACACACACGAACAGGCTGACATACCTTCACACACACACACACACACGGACAGGCTGACATACCTTCACACACACACGAACAGGCTGACATACCTTCACACACACACACACACACACACAGGCTGACACACCTTCACACACACACATGGCATTTCACAAGTTGCTGGACTGCTATTTGTCCTTCCTTTCTAAGGCTCCAACTGCATGTACTTAAGATGTTTGGGTGCTGAGAATTGAGCCCCTGGCCTTGTGCACCAGTTTACTTTTTTGGATGGTGTTTCACAAGCTGTTAGGTTCTTTTTCACACTTGTGTGTGAACAACTTGTAGGATTCAGTTTTTGTGCTCTACCATGTGGCCATGGGGGAACAAATTCAGATCTTTAAGCTTGGCTGCAAGCCCCTTTACCAGTTGAGCCATTTTGCTGACCCTTCTCATACTTTTTTTTTTTTTTTGGTTTTTCGAGACAGGATTTCTTTGTGGCTTTGGAACCTGACCTGGAACTAGCTCTGTAGACCAGGCTGGTCTCGAACTCACAGAGATCTGCCTGCCTCTGCCTCCTGAGTGCTGGGATTAAAGGCATGCGCCACCACCGCCCGGCTCCTTCTCATACTTTTTCTGGCTGCAGAATTTTCAACTCAGTGATTCTCACCTCCATCCTATTATGTCTACTGAGTACATTTTTTATTTTTATTTTTGGTTTTTTGACACAGGTTTCCCAGTAGTTATGAAGTCAGTCCTGGAACTCGCTTTGTAGACCAGACTGGCAGGAACTCAGAGAGATCCAACTCAACTGACAGGGACCCAATTCATCTGCTTGGCTGCACTTAACTTTACCTGTTGGCCTATCTTGCTGGCCCTAATTTTATTTATTTTTTAAATGTATGTACTTAAAACATATTTTGTCTATATGTCTGTCTGTACATCACATGCATTTCTGGTATTTGCATGTTAGGGCTCAGATCCTCTGGAACTGGCTGGGGTTACAGATGATTGTGAGCCACCATGTGGGTGCTGGGAGTCAAATCCAGGTCCTTAGCAAGAGCCAGTTTGTTAACTCCTGAGCCATTTCTCCAGCCCCATAATTAACATATTATTCTTAAACCCATCACACAAAGTGAATGACTGAGGCATAGTCATTTGCCCATGGTCGAGTCGGGGTGGGTGGAACTTGGCCAACTAGATGGCTTCCCTCTCAACAGTTAGGAGGGTAACCTGGGGTGGGGTGGGGGAAGTGTGTACAGCCAACACATCCAGAAAGCATCTCATGTGTCTCTCCAAAATCCTGAGTTTAGCCCTGAGGACAGCTGTCGGATTTATGAGCCCAACAGGCTGCCTGTGCCTGCCTGATGCAGCGAGTTTGTTTTGGTTATTCTTTGAGATGGGTTCTCACCATGTAGCCCAAGCTGACTTTGAACTCATGATTCGGATGCCTCGGGAGCTGCTGGAAATATAGGACTATATTGCTAACACACGGGGCTTCCACCGAGAGTTTGAAGACAGAGCTTGTGAAATGACTTGGGAAGGTAAGCTGCTTGCTGCCAATCATGATGATCTGAGTTAATTCCAGTACTCAAAAAAAGGAAGAGTTGACACAATACTGCCACTAGAAGGGGTAGCTCAGATAAAGGTGTCTTCCCACTTGAAATCCTTCAGTTAGGTAAAGTGCCCCACAAAGATACCCAGTTGCTTGGGTTTTAGTTAATTCGAGATGTACTCAAGTTGACAACTAAGAAGACACACTATCCTATCTCATGTCAGGTTTAACTTCCAAATGAAAACAACCAAGTCATAATTACACCTAACTATCCTTCCAAACAACTGAAAAAGCATAAATCTTATGGCTTTTTTTGATATAGGGTCTGTGTACTCCCCTGCCCTGGCACTGTGTACATCAGGCTGACCTCTAACTCAGAGGTCCACCTATCTAGACAGATAGGTGCTGGGACTGAAGGTGTGTGCCACCATGCCCAGCTACATTATAAATTTTAGTTTGTCTGACCTCAGAATGAGCACTGAGGCATGTGTGCCTACCTAACACTCAGTAAATGCATAAAAAGTATCTTTAAAAAGTAGATAGCTAAGTCTGAGCATGCAGGTGATAGTTTTTGCTTTATTATTTTTGGTTTATTTGGAGACAAGGTCTAAGTAATTTGATCTGGAAGTCATGATTCTGTTTCCACTTTCCGAGTTCTGGGAGTAAAGGCACACACTACCATGTCCAGTCCTGTGGGCGCACACATTCTGAGCAGCTGACCCCTCATTCCCACTACCTTGCCTCCCATCATCAGATCTTCTGTCCCAAGAGAGCTGTGCACCTTCCAGAGGTTCTAGAAGCCACCACTTCACTGAAAACCTTTCTAGAAACTTAAGGATATCCACTTCTACAATGTACTTGTAATCTGGAGGTATGTACACAGAATTTGAAAGATTAGTGATATTTCTTGCCTGGGGCTGGCAGTGTCAGATTCCCCAGAGGGCCTCTTGAGTGAATCAGTCCGTTATCTAGAGTCAAGAGTATCTCTGCTCCCCCTTGCGACCAAAGCTTTACATTGCAACTGGAAAAGTGTCATTTGTCTTTCACACAGCAGCCCAGCAACTTGGCTGCACTAATTAATGGTGCTCAGAAAGGGATCTGCTCCAACAGGGTCCCACTGCAAAAGGCACGAGTATGAGGGAAGGTGGAATTGTGTGTTTTGTACTCAGGATCACCTGCTTGACCTCACCATTACCACCGAGGGCGGCCACCACACAGGCAGAAATGTAAGCCATCTGTGCATCCTCCGGTGCAGTCAACTGCTGCATTATCAAGAGGGTGCTGAAAAAGGAACGAAGGTGGCAGCACCGGGACAGAAAGGACCTCTGAAGTACGAGAGTGAGATCCTTCAGGTTTGGGGAAAGAGGGAGACTAGCAAACCACAAATTTTTAGAACAGAGGAAACAGGCAAGTTTGACAGAGTTATGACTTTATTATCATTCCCCACAAACACCAAGGGAATCTACAAACTAGAGACAACAAGCTGTCCCACCCCCAAGAAGACCAAACCAACTCAAGCCTCCCACCGGAGGACCTGGGTGCCCAAGATGAGGGGACAGTCACCTCTAACTCTGGAACACAACTTTTATTATATTTTGAGACAGGTTCTTAGTACACTTTGTAGACCAGCTTGGCCTTGAAACTTACAGCAATCCTCCTGGCTCTGCAACCCATTTTATAGGATTACAGGCTTTACAGGCTTACATCATGCCCCTGGCACCAAATCTGCCTTTTTAGAAATAAAAATTTGGGCTGAGAGATGGCTCAGCTATTAGGTTAGGTTCACAGGCTCACAATCAAAAGATAAGAAATGAACAGTTCCACTAAGGCTTAGCTTGTAAGAAAGCTGGGTGACAAGAAAGGCTCCCTTTCCAAAGCCCAGGCTACACCCTGATGAAGGTTCAGTAACCGAAGGCTGTTCTCCAGGCTTTGGCAGAAGAGCACTTGCACTGAGTTTCAAAAGCTATGGGCCTCATACCCCCGCTGAAGGCCTTCTCCTTTCTGTTGACCTACGGAAAGAACGAAGTCCAGAAGGTTCTAAGAAGCTCCAACAACACGAAGCATGCTGCTCTTTGATGGTGATGGCACAGAGCCGGCAGGTCCTTGACAGTTGGTAGGATGGAAGCAGGATACAGTCAGGCCTACTTGTTCTAGGAAAATCTTTGTCATCCAGAAATGCCTTCTTGGGAAGATAGCAGGTGGCAGGTGGGCTTGGAGCACACACACCGCTGGCTCACTTGGGACCCAGACACTCCACAACTCCACTCCCCTTCATGCCGTCAAAAAAGAAGAAATTGTTGTGAGGAGGGTCCCGTTGAGACAGGGCCTGAGGAGAGACAAGAAGGCTCAGCTTCAATGTTAAGAGACACACCAGAACAACAACAACAAATTGACAGGCCTTCTAAAAGTGGACTGGGTAAAATTAAATAAAAATTACAAAATAAGGACCAAGAGGACTCTGGGTAAAAGCTTCTGCTAAGCCTGATACCCTGAAACTCCCGTGCGAGAGAGAACCAATTCCTGCAAGTTGTCCTGTGGCTGCCACGCGTGTTTTCACGCACCATTAAAAAAGAAAAACAGTGCTTCAATAGCCACGGCACAGGCCTCCACCTTAGCACGTACACCTGTGAGTTCAAGGCCAGATAGTCTACACAGTACAGTCGGACAGTGAAACCCCGCCTAAACAAACCAAACCAAACCAAATAGAAGCTTTTTTTTAAAAAAAATATTTATTTATTATGTATACAATATTCTGTCTGTGTGTATGTCTGCAGGCCAGAAGAGGGCACCAGACCTCATTACAGATGGTTGTGAGCCACCATGTGGTTGCTGGGAATTGAACTCAGGACCTTTGGAAGAGCAGGCAATGCTCTTAACCGCTGAGCCATCTCTCCAGCCCCAAACAGAAGCTTTTTAAAGCAGTGTTCCTCAACTGTGGCCTGGCCCTCTTTGTTCCAGGAGTCACTGGCATGTCTGGAAACACTTGACTGCCACCCCTTTCTTGGCCCCTCCTCAGGGTACAATCTCAGTAACAAACAGGAGCTGTTGCTACCAAGGGCATGTGTGTGTGTGCGAGCACTATCGGAGGATGCCATAAACAGGACACTGAACCTAAGGCAGAGGTGACCCATATGTCTAGGCTGGTCTCATCTCCTGTGCTGCCTGGGTCAGTGGTTCAGCCTCCTGAGCAGGTGGAATTGCAGATGCTGGTGCTGACTTGACTCATTCTAACACAGGGTTTGGGGTGACTGCTGCTTTCACTACTGTCTCTACCAGGGATGACTGAAGGCTAAAGTCTGCCAGGACAGTGATGGACGGATGGAAAGCAGGAAGGGAAGGAAAGAGGGAGGGAGGAAGGGAAAGCTGATCTGCAGGACTTTCACACTTGCCCTCTAACTCCTCCTATGTACTTTTTATAGGTGTTCAGAGAGAGGGCCTCAGATGCAGGCCCTCCTGCCAGCTGGCCAAAGTGTTGTAAGCAGAGGGAGTGGAGGGGATGAAGGGACAGGGCACAGGGTGAACATGGGGCAAAAGGTAAAGTGCTTCCCTAGCAAGATGGGGTACGAGATTCCAAACACACCCAGCAACCAAGAATGTGGAGTGCACTGACTGTCTGGGGTAAATAGAAACAAGATGCTGAGCAACAGCTGTGCCAGCAGGCAGGAAGGAGGGGGCAGCACTAAGACAGGGGTGCGCAGAAGCCATCATCAACAATGGCTCCAGGCCACCTCCCCCAACCTCTACTCTACAGCAGGACAAACAGCGCCAAGCTAGTCTCTGGACAGGTGTTAGGGCGCCATCTGCAGGATAGCATCTGAAGAGATGCTGAGCTCCCCTGCTTCTAGGGCTGTCTAAGAGTATAGAACCAACTCCTGCAAGCTCTGTCTAGAGTGTAGAAGCAGGTGAGACTTGGGCAAGAGAGCCAGTCAGTGGGAATGAAAAAGCTTACATCCTCCTTGATCTGAACTTTACTTGCAGAGATGTGGGCAAGCCAGCCAGCCAGGCATACCTCTGTGCACAGCACACAAAGATGAGCAGCCACCAGAGACTGCCATGGTACCTCATGCCTGCAATCTCAGCACTCAAGAGGTGAGGCACAAGAACTGCTAGTTCAAGGTTGACCTGAGTTATAGATTGAGATCCTGCCTGAAAGCCAAAAAAACCAAACCAAACCAAACCAAACCAAACAAAAAAACCAAACCAATAGTTTCTAGGGACTGACACAGAGGTCTTGGGAGTGATAAGCACACACTTTATACCACTGAGCCCTAAAAAAGACAAATTTAACAAAGTTCGGCAAATACTGAAGTCTCCAAAGGAAATAAAATCCACTTCAAAGTCTGCCAATGTTTTAGCAACCCAAACATTCCAGAAAGGCTACATTAGTTCCCAGACCTAGTCCTCCTTTGTAAGGTATTAACTGCCCATAACAGGAAGTCACAGGTCACTGTAGAACCTCATGTGGGTGCTGGCAGAGTATATGCTCCACAGACACTGAACTAAACCTTTGCTACAGATACCCACAGCATTTGGAATAAACAGGGGATGCCCAGACACCACTGTGATGGATGCAGGTTAAGAGCTCGGGTGTTGGGAGTCTCTTCTGCTTTCCTCTTAGACTGGGATCTCCATCTAATCATGCCGCTGATAGAGCAGACAAACTGGCAACAATAGAAAGCGTCTGAGGCCACTAGCTAACTGGCGCGTGGATGAGTTGCGTAGAAAGTCAAGGTATGCATCAAGGCTGAGGGCGAGAGTTCAGGCAGCTCTGAGGCAGCCCGTGGCTCTGTTAGTGTGTAGTCAGGATGCTGGGGTCAGCGGAGGGCTCCATAATGATTTTACCTTCACAATTTCCTGTGCCAAGATTCCTCCAACCACAGCACACACTGGAGCCATCTCAGAGAAGCAGTACCTAGAAGACAGACAAGTAAAACATAGCACCAGGCCAAGGGGTAGGGGGTGTCAGTCTGGGGCTGTCCTGGATAAAAGTCCTAGCCAGAGATAAGTGCTAGAACTGGCATCCAGGCATGAAAATTAAATCTGACCCCAGGGGCTCCTAAAAGGGTGGGAAAGACCTTTACCCCAAAGTAAAGCAAGAATTCCTTCACATGATTTTTTTAAGTTCGAGGAAAGACTATATCTGTGCTTCCTAAAATAAGGCCCCCTACAAATACCAGATGTGTGAATGCCCCTGCACATTCTCGCAATTCTCTCAGCACATGGGCTGTGTATTCTTCTGCATGCTATTCCCAGAAGCATGGGCAAGCAGGCTGCGTTAACAGGAAGACGGGAAACACAGGGTATAGCATGAAACCAGTATAACTCTCCTAGAAAGCAGTTTGGGCACTCAGAACAGATCTCAGAGAAGACTGTCAGCTAACCCCCCAAATTAGCATTCTGGTGTCCAAAACACCTTCTTCAGTCATAGGCTCCCAAAGGATGCTGCCCAGCTAGTTGCTAGACCACAACAGAGGGGTCAGTAAAAGGAGCAAACAGAGGTAGCAAACCCTGACCCTTTTACACAAATAAACATGCCTTCTAGACATCTTTAAAGGCATACCACTAACATACATATAATGTAAACTCAATTACCAACAACCATTTTGTGATCTGTTAAGGCATTTTGTTGTTGCTTTTGCTTTTTCGAGACAGGGTTTCTCTGTAGTTTTGGAGCCTGTCCTGGAACTAGCTCTTGTACACAAGGCTGGCCTCGAACTCACAGAGATCCACCTGCCTCTGTCTCCTGAGTGCTGGGATTAAAGGCATGCGCCACCGCCGCCCAGCCAGTCAGTGCTCTTAACATTGAGCCATCTCTTTGTCCCCCCTTTTTAGTGTTTTGAGATGATCAAGTGTACTAAGTTGTCCAGGGTGGTCTTAAACTTGCCATCTTCCTGCCTTTGTCTCCTGAGCAACTGACATTAGAAGACATGCTACCACACTCAGCCTGTTACAAACAAAAACCACTCACACACCTACATTCTTGCATGTTAACACTTCACAGTATTTTGCTTTTTTTCCTTCTTCAAAAAGTATTGTTTCTGGCTGAGTTTGGTGGTGCATGTCTTTAGTCCTAGCAATGGGAGGCAGAGGCAGGTGGATCTCTGAGTTCTAGAACAGTCAGGTCTACATAAAGAGCATACAGGGCTGGAGAGATGGCTCAGAGGTTAAGAGCACTGATTGCTCTTTCAGAGATTCTGAGTTCAATTCCCAGCAACCACATGGTGGCTCACAACCATCTATAATGGGATCTGATGCCCTCTTCTGGCATGCAAGCATACATGGAAGGAATGCTGTATTCATAATAAATAAATAAATCTTAAAAAAAAAAAAAGAGCATACAGACATGAAGACCTGAGTTTAATCCCTAGCAACCGTGTGAAAGCTGGGCATGGTGGAGATGAGAAGACACCTAGGGTTTTCTGGCAAGCTAGTTTAACCAATCAGCAAGTTCCAGGTTCAGTGAGAGACCCTGTCTTAGAAACATAAGGTAGAGAATGACTGAGGAAGAGATCCCGAATCAACCACTGGTCTCTACATCCAAGTGAAGACATAGGTAAGGCATCTACCCACAGACATACAAACCTGTCAGTTGGGGCTGGAGCTGTGTGTTTAGTGTATTTGAGCCCTTTAAGTCACTCTCCAGTACCAAAAAGAAAAACAAAACCAAAATAAACAACAACAACAACAATAAAAACAAAAGCAAAAAACAAACAGAATATTCCAAAAACGTTCACATAGGATAGTCTGGGCTGTTAAGATGTTGAAATAGTCACTCTAGAGTCCTAGTCAGCCTAGAAATCAAGTCAGTGCTCTTCCCTCTGCCTCAAAGGTATGTGCTGACATGTCTGATGACAAGAACAAATACTGCACAATTCCACTTACACGAGAGCTTTAGGGCACAGTGCCCTGGAGGCCCAGGAGCTGGGAGGAATACAATAAGGAATCAATGATGATGGTTGTACAACAGAGAGAAAAGAACTAACGCCAAGGAATAGCACACCCATAAATAGTTAAAAAAGAGTTGGGAGAACACTTGCTGCTCTTCCAGAGGAACCGGGTTCTATTTCCAGCACCACACAATGGCTTATAACTATTGTTTATGGGCAAACAACAACAACAACAACAACAATCTGTTATTCCCAGTTCCAGAGCATCTGGCACCCTCTTCTGGCTTGTGTGCTCCGGCACACACAGTACAGACCATACATGCAGATAAAACATCCATATGCATAAAGTATAAGTAAATACAATAAAAAAAAAATACTGAAACAAAACAGAGGTTAGAATGAGGACCAGGATGATGGCCTGGGTAAACCTGCTGACCTAGAGTTCAATCCCTGGAACCCATGTAAGGGTGGAAAATGAACATACTCCACAAGTATACTCTAATCCCCACAGATACACTATGGCATAAGTCCCCTACTCTTCCAGCACCACATATTAACACACCTGAAATAAATTATTAAAATGGCCAAACCAAAAAAAATTACCATCAATTTTACTTACTCCCATTTTTATTTAATAATGTGGTATGCCACAGCATTGAGTGGAGGTCAGGGAACAACTTGCGGCCATAGGGACTCAGGTTGACATGACTGGTGGCAAGTGCTCTACCCCCTGAGATGGCTAACTTTGTCATGCATACTTTACTATAAATTTGTTTTGACACAGGATCTCATATATAACTCACGCTAGCTTCAAATACATCACATAGTGGAAGATGGCTCTGAACTCCTGATCCTTTTGCCTCTGCCCACTAGAGTGCTAATTATTATTATTTTCTTCTGTTTTTTTGAGACAAGATTTCTCTGTTTAACATTTCTGGTTGTCCTGGAACTTGTTCTGTAGGCTAGGCTGGCCGTAAACTCACAGCAATTTGCCTGCCTCTGCTTCCCAAGTACTGGGATTAAAGGTGTAAGCTACCACTGCCCGGCCAGAGTACTAATTAAAAAAAAAAAAAAAAAAGTTATTTTATACATAAAGTTATGAATGCTTGTTTATGAAATGCTGACACTATAACCACATCCTAATAAACTAAGTGAAAGTCAACAGTTAAACATCCAGGCAGCACAATACCACCTTGATGTACAAGTAACATAGATCTGTTTAATACCATAAGTAGGTCGTATTATGGGCTGGAGAGATGGCTCAGCATTTAAGCATTTAAGAGCCTTGACTGCTCTTCCAGAGGACCCACTTCCCAGCACCCAAATGGCAGCTCACAACTGTCTGTAAATCTAGTTCTAGGGAATCTGACACCTTCACACCAATGCACATAAAATAAAGTTAAATCAATCATAAAAAATTCATTAAAAAATAGGTTTTGCTGGGCAGTGGTGGCGCAGGCCTTTAATCCCAGCACTTGGGAGGCAGAGGCAGGCGGATCTCTGGGAGTTCGAGGCCAGCCTGGTCTACAAGAGCTAGTTCTGGGACAGGCTCCAAAGTTACAGAGAAACCCTGTCTCGAAAAACCAAAAAAAAAAAAAAAAAAAAATAGGTTTTATTACGGTATACTGCAAAGGGACAGTAGAAGAATATCCATCATATTTAAACAGTAGAAGAAAAATCTGTGAGGCCAGACCCAGAGATGTTAGCAGCAGCTGAAATGGGTCATCTTTTCTCATCAGAAAAGCATTAAGTCTCTTTGAGGAGATAGCACTCAAAACAAGACAGTGAACGGCACAGACCAGACGAAGGACAGAGGCACAAGCATGGCTGTCTCTCCTCAGCAGTATCAAGCAATTTGCAAGGGGTAGTTCAGTTGAGAGCGGGAGATCCATTTTTTCTCGCAGCCCTATTTTATACCCCAGGCCGCCAGCAGACAGGCTTCAAGAGGCCTCTGAACATTTCTTACTAAGAAGGCAATAGAAGCAGCTGAATACACAGAACCTAGACAGGGAATGTGGTTTCCACAAGGGGTAGACGGAGAAGAGAAGAGCCAGCCAATAGCTCATTAGGTCATGTATGGCCTGTCCATTCTGGGAAGTAGAACCTTTAATTCCATTGCCTGGTGAGCAGCCAGTTCATCATCCTAAATGCTCAAATTAGTCAACTGGCTATATGCTCACGGTCTAGCATCAAAGTTGCCACTGACTGCCTGGGTCAGGCACTTCTCCAACTGTTTGTTAGAGAAGCTTGGTGGAATCGAGTATTCCTCAGGTTGTGAAGTACAAAGCAAGCAACGCCTGCTTCTCATGTTCTGGTCCCTCCCAAAGCAGAGTACCAAGCTTGTGGTGCTGCCAGCCCTGTTCTTATAGTCTCACTCTTGCAAAAGGACCTCAAAGACTGTCCTAGCTTTGGAGGACAGCCATGGTTACGTAAGGAGTTAAACATTCCCTACGTAAGTGATGCTGGCTAGGATGGGTATAAGAAGTCCAGGAAAAGAGAAGGCACTAGGAAGAAGGAACCTTCTGACAACTGTATTGCTGGGAAGAACCTGAAAGGAGTATGGGCTACCACGGTGAGATATGGAGTGACTTCAAAACTATTACTGACACAGACCTTGGGCAGAGCTACGTACTGTGGCACACACCAGTCATCTAAGAACTCACAAAGTCACAACTCAAAAGAGGGTAACAAGCCGGGTGGTGGTGGCGCACACCTTTAATCACAGCACTTAAGAGGTAGAGGCAGGCGGATCTCTGGGAGTTTGAGGCCAGTCTGGTCTACCAAGTGAGTTCCAGGACAGGCTCCAAAGCTACACAGAGAAACCCTGTCTCGAAAAACCAAAAGAGGGTAACAATGACAACAAAATGTGAAGCATGTGACTGTATCTCTAGAGATCATTTCTTCCCTTAAATAATGGGGAAATAATCAAGAGACAAACATAGTTGAGCAGAAGAAAAACCTCTGTGCATGGATGTCGTGACTGCACTTCTCTGAGCTTCCATCCCCTCACCTACAAACTGCATTGCTTTGAGGATTAAGACAGATTATGAGCTCACTGAGCAACTGCCCTGTTGTCAAGAGCTGTTCAAAAACCGCAGCAAATAAACTGTGCTCACAATTCCTAGGGCTACAGCTTGGAGGCTCAGGAGTTGGAGCGGGGGCAGCAGCTCAAGTATGCAGAAGACAGCAGAGCTACCTGGAAGGAACTTGTCTACAACATCTCAAGCCTGGCTGTGGAACAGCAGGAGACTACCAGGGCTAGAGCGTCCCAGAGCCTGGGCACTAGATCTGAGGTTTCTGCTAATATACTACTACTGCTGAATGATAAGTAACTACCACAATATCTACCAAGTGACCAAACACACCTTTAGAACCAGCAACTCCCTCCTTATTCATCCAGGGGCTGAATCTGGACAGTATATGATTCAAGGAGACATACTACAGCATTACATAGCTAAGGCTGAACACATGGCCAGCAAGCAGGGGGGCTGCAAAAAGCTAAGTGCTCCACATGCTGGGATCTCCCACCCTGTGACAGGCAAGGAAATGATGCACCGACCAGTGTCTCACACAGGACATAGGTGAGACAGAAAGGCACAGAAAACGTTAACAAACCACATGAAAACCACACCTACAAGTCTTCACTTCTCTTGTGGTGTTGGTTATAACACTGGCAGGTGGTTCATGCAGCTGGCAAATGTGGCACAGGAGTCCCCTTTGAGGCTCTGGGTCTCCATAAAGACAAACACCAAAACCAGATGGCTGCCTGTTCTGATACCAACCTGACAAAGTCCTCGGGAAGCAAGTCAGGACTGACACCCAGCGAGTCAAGTACATCATTTCGTATCTGCAGCAGCAGCTCTGCATCCTCGCTGTAGCTATCAGAACTGGGATCTCTCCCTTTATCTGTGCGGAATTTCAGCAGCACTGGGAAAGGAAAAGGGGGAAAGGAAGGTTAGAGAGCCAATCTTATAATGAATGCTCTGATCTCACTTCAAAACCTCAAACAGAAGGAAAACCCCAAATGTCTTTTCTTCTTGTATTCACCTATAGGAAATAATAAAATGTGGGCCAAATGAAAGGCAATACATGTTTCATCCACCAAACGAGTCAGAAAGGCAACTACAGCATTACAACAACTAAATTTTCTGTGACAAGTGCTTGGAAAGTAAAATGGGATCTGACCCAGGTCAAAGTCAGGTAAGGCTTTCCTGAGGAGGAAATAAGTAAATGTGCTTGGGCAGAAGAGGCCAGCAGAGGCCCTGTTACGACCTGGAGGAGAGGTCAGGGTGGGAGGCCTGCATTCTAGGCATCAGTTCAAAGGGCTGCTTAAGCCAGAAAGAATAGCCAAATACTCACTCCGCAGAAAGGCAGGTTACTGCAAACAAACCTCCCTTAATACAAGAACCATACCAACCTCCAGGAACCAAGGAAACAGGGGAAAGGTCCCAACCATGTCTTGGCTCCAGGTTTATGTACAAGGCTAGAACTTAGTCCACACGAAACAACAATGACACGAGCACTTTCTGCTGCTGCTGTACCTGTCCTTATCACCTGCACACTTCTTCAAGGGAGAGTGTGTCAGAGTGGAGATAGAAACATGTGAATCTGCTTCTTAGACTCAGTCCTGGGTGCTCTAGGGAGCACTTACATGGACAGGTACTTTACTATTTGCTAAGTACACACATTGAAGTCTTAGCCTTTGTACACCGAGGAAGAGACTGGTGAATTAGCCCGCAGGGTCAGAGGCTGAGCTATTTAAAATTGTTCTGGGCTCTTAAAAATACAAGCATTTGGAACTTGCCCCAACTAAAGAACTATTCCTTTTTTTTTAAATCAAGATTTTTAGTGATGTATAGGTGTGTTATCTGCATGTGGGTATGTACATGTGAGTGCTGGTGCCTGTGGAAGCTAGAGGTGTCGGATCCCCTGGAGTTAGAGGGCGGAGTGACCTGAATTGGGTGCTGGGAACCAACCTCTGCTCCTCTGATAGAGCAGCAAGTACTCTTAAACCCTGAGCCATTTCTCCAGCCCCAGGTTTTTTTGTTTTTCCTTTTTAAGCTCATTCTATTATCCTGAGACTGACAGCTTGACAAATGAACACCCATGACTAGAGCCAGTTTCCAAGTAGCACAAACTCTATTTGACCGGCCTCAGAGGCACTTATTTGGTGCCACACAGACCTGGGTATGAAGTACACTAGTGGGTATCTGGAAAGCTTATGGCTGGGGCAACATTCATGACAGAAAATTCACAAAACCAATGGTCCTCCACCAATGTCAGAGCAGAATTTGGAAATGTGTTCCAAGTTTTCCAAGAAAATCATAAACCCTAAGACCCCAGGTAGAAGAAAAGACTATGGTTTCTGGGATGTTTCCACTGAATAAAATATCAAGTTTCCATTTCTCTGGCAACTCTCATGGAATTACTGCTTGCTCAGGGGGTATTGTTTGTGCTCTGGTATGTCAGCCTCTCCAAGGGCATCATTAAACCCCTTAGTGCTATCCGAACACTTGACAAGTTAGAGGCCAGCCACCATGCACTGCTACTCTGTGAGCTTGGTTTCTAACTACACATCACATGTGCATCACATCACAAGGCACTGAGTGGGCATCTGGAGTCTGGCTGGAGTGGCAGCTACAATCTGTTATACAGAAAGGCCATTTCCCAACATCCCAAGAAAACAGAGAAACCCAGACACTAGACAGCCTAGCCTCAGCGATTTCTCTGGGTGGCCCTTGCATAATGCCAGTGACTCCTGAGAATTCAAGACACCAACACCCAGAGTGGATAGTGGGTGCTGTTGGCACAGAAGGTGGATGTGATGTCAGATGGCTAGATGAGGCCCAGTGGCTCATGGCAGAAAGAGGAAGCCAGACTGCAAGCTCCCGGACAGGAGAAGCAACCCTACCTACACTTGTGGCCTCCTGCATAGTCCTCTCCTTTCTATCACTGGGAATACTAACTTTCACAAGTGTCTAGAAAATATCAGTTCTGGGAACAAACTCTAAATAGTCATAGACCTGCTATGTGTAGGAGCCATGTTGAACATGCTACATGTATGAGTAGCTTCACAAGAGTAACAGGAAAGGATGGTGACAACCATCACCCATCTACTTTTAGAGGAAGAAACACTCAACCGCTCAACTGCTAAGGGGAAAGGAGCGGGCGTGTAAACGCAGGCCTGCTTCTGGAATCCAAAAGTGGCAGAACCATGCAGGAACTTGGCACCAAAGGTGCCACATGGTCTGGCCCCTCACTACACTGGACTACATTTTTGCAAGACACATTTCCCAGATGGTCTTAAATGTTCACAAAGGTAACATCAACTGCAAGCTACTAGATCAGAGGGTGAGCAGAAGAAGCAGAAACCCTTGTCCATCTGTCTTCAGAGAGTAACACCAGCTTCGTCTCAGAAAGAAACCAGGTTGCACCAAAAGGAAGAGCAAAGGCAATGGCTTGGCTGTGCTGGGTGCAGTCTGCCTGGATGATGCCGGCAGGCTGGCACCGTGCACATACCTCACTGACCACATCTGAGGTGCTCTCAGGGCCACTGGGAAGGTGGCCAACAGCAGGGCCACTTATTTGCAGTAAAGAAAACAGAAGCGGTCTTTCCCCCTCTTTTTCGAATGTCAGCACTCATTAGCAGAAGTGAAAGGGGTGGGAAGAAACTCATGTTCCAGAAATGCAGCGGCCTCAGGACTGACCCCAGCCCTGGCAAGCTCTTACTACATTCTGCTCTTTGTTCTGCTCTCAAACAGCCAGCCACATATGGGCACAGCTGTTGACTCTGCATTTCTAAAGCGCACCTCCTCACCAGTTTGGGTTGTAATTTGCTCAGATCAAACACTGGGATGGAGAACTGCTTTACCAAAAGATGACTCATAGAATAAAATAAAATACTACAAAATTAGAG
Organism: Microtus pennsylvanicus; assembly: GCF_037038515.1. Taxonomy (NCBI): domain Eukaryota; kingdom Metazoa; phylum Chordata; class Mammalia; order Rodentia; family Cricetidae; genus Microtus; species Microtus pennsylvanicus. The sequence continues at coordinate 144,575,754 of NC_134579.1, read as the reverse complement.
TTCCAAACTTGATTAACCTCATCTGAACTATTTAACTCAGGTTGCCCAAGGCTAGGGGGATGATGACATCTATGATGAAGATGTACTGATCAATGTTTCTGCCTAAGTTTATGACTAGTCTATGTAATGGGAAAGACAAACTATGAAATTAAGTATCTTCTCGGTAATGGTGGTATGTGTCTTTAATCCTACCATTCAGGGAGACAGAGAAGGGTAATTTCTGAGTTTGAGGCCAGCCTGAGATCTACAAAGTGAGTTCTAGGACAGTCAGGGCTAAACAGAGAAACCCTGTCTGGAAAAGCAAAGCAAAGCAAAGCAAAGCAAAACAAACAACAACAACAACAACAAAAAAAAAAGCCCCAAACAAATAAAAACAAACAAACCATTTTTTTGTATTTTAAAGAGATCCTGTATATATGTGAACATAACACAACCTCTGCAAAAATATCTAAATATACTCAAATTTCATCTAAATTCAGAATATCAGCTCAGTGCTGATAGTGCTCAGTGCTGACACAGGTAGAAGGTCACTTATAAGTTTATATCCAAGTCTAGTTTTGGCTACACAGTGAGATACTGCTCAAAAGCGAAAAAATAAACAAAATATTATTATGATGGGGCTGGGGATGTACCCAGTAATGGTGTACTTATCCAGTAGGAGCAAGGCCCTGGGTTCCATCCCCAGCACACAAGCAAGAACCAGTCAGCCAAATACTGTAGTATTTAATGTGATCACCAAAGCCACCCAAAACAAAGCAACCAAAATAGAAGACAATTAAGCTGGCGGGGAATGGCACAGCCTCTGGAGGTTTCTATAAAGTGGCTCTCAGACTCTTATGGCTTGTAGTATCTCTTCATCTGCTCAGATCAGTGCCCAGTGTTTTCCTACTGGCCTCAAGTCCAGTCTCAGCAAAATCAGTCCATGCATATGTATACTTCTTTCATGACACTCCCTGAGCCCAGGTCTCCACCCCAGGCCTGAGATGGGGACCCTACATTCCACAAAGGACATATTTACAAGTACAGCTTGATGGCAGAGCCACAGTGGTCTTCCTGAAGACTCTCAGATGCCCTGTATGAGGTCCAAGTCCTGTCTACAGCTTTCATAAATGTTTACATGATAAAATCTTGGTTCCTAGCTTGCATGACTGGGAGGTCTGAGGGCTGCTGAAGGTATACTCGATAGGGATTATGGAATCCAAATCTTCTCTTCCTTTGTTTCCTGACTATTGGCATAGGTGAATGGTTCTGCTCAACTATGTACATACACAGTGGTATTCTCGGTCAGTTCCAAGACACTGCCCCCTCAACACACACACATTTTTTTGTTTGTTTGCTTTTTGAGATGATCACATTTGGCAGCCCTGGTGGTCTCAAACTGGCACTGGCCCAGAACTTGCAGCTATCCTCCAGCCTATACCTCCCCAGTGCCACCATACTGGGATCTTGTTCTCTATAAATAGTTTACTGCCTCAACTTATTTGTTATAACGACAGAAAGCAAGTACTTCACCCTTTCATCTCTTCAATAAAACTTCATCAATGGCCTTATGATGAATCAGCTCAAAAAAGAGAAAGACACTGTCACTCACTCGCTTCTGAAAAACTCCCAGACAGCCACATGAAAGCCGTTGATGGGTTAAGGAGAAGACCGATTCTCAGAAATGACTCAAAATTAGATGCCCTTTTTGCCTATCAAATTACACCGAGATTACTCAAGCAAAAGACAGAGGACCTGCATCTCATCTACTGCTCAGAAGAGCCAGGAGTGTTCAGTGAGTCACAGAACATGTTAATAAATACCTACAATCAAAGCTCTAGGATCATCACAAGCTACCTTGCCTACACTGAGGTCTAAGCTAGTCAGGGGTATACAGCAAAACTTTCAAAATGATTCTTCACACAAGGTAATGTAATAGCACTTAACTGATTATGCACAAATGTTCACCACCATGTTATTTATACCATAGTAAACCTGGGGTTACTCTCAGTAATAGGATGGTAACTATGAACAGAACAGAATATCCTGCAGCTACTAAAATCTTCAAGCTAAACTTTTAGTTACATTTCTTTCATTAATTGGATTAAAATCTATGACATTCCCATTCAGATTCCAGTCTCAGCCAGAAAGTCTATTTTTCCATCTATGAATGATTCCAGGGTGACTCTTTCCTTTAATGGGGACATTATAACTAGCATAAAATGTTGGTAATTAAGGAAGGAAAACAAAACAGACGAATCACAAAGGGGCGCAGTGTGAGCCATGGACTGTGTCTAGCCTGGTCAGCACACGAAAGTCACACAACTACCACGACAGGCCTCTGCACTCAGCCCACTCTGCCTGGTCACAAGCAGCAGGGAAAGAGAGTCTTTTCTCCAACCCAGCACTTGAGTGGCACGTGGCCTTGAATCTGGGCATCTGCTGCTCTCTGCCAACCACACTTGAGAGGGAAGATGGCACAGGACATTCCCGTGACTGCTATCTGACAGTCAGAGAAAAGATATAAGGCTCTAACAATGACTGCAGCTGGGACTGGGGCTTGTCAACAGCTCATAGGCAGATGCTGGAAGTGGGGGCAGGGGACATGACCTGCAAAGTAAAAACAAGGCAAGTGGCTGACAATTTGGTTCATTATTGTATCTGATTATGGTGGGTCTCAGTTTTCCCCTCTTTGAAAGCAGAGTAGACAAGGTTCCCAGAGTTCCTAAAGTTCAGATAAAAGAAGAGTTCCTTCCATTAGCACCATTCAGAGTCTCGCAATTAGGGCCACCGAACAGTCTCATAGTGCTTTTGAGGTGATGCTTTGCTCAGTTTAACTCTGACAGCGCCCAGTCATTCAGATGCAGATGTCTCTGTGTAAGAAATGAATGAAATCTGTCCTTGTGTGGGGATGAAGGTAATAGTCACTGGTGAAACATGCTGCCAGGACCTATTTGGACACACCATGAAGCACCCAGTCTCTGGATCTGTTTTCCTGCACTAGGCACCTGCCTTCTTACCACTAAGGCTGGTGGAGGATCACCCCCTCTCCCCTGGATGGTAATGCCTTCCTCTTTTCTCAATGATTGTGGTCTCTCAAGTCTACCACTGATAACAAAGTGCTGCACAGACACAAACACCACCACTGCTTTTGCCTACAAATTATTTTTAAACATCTGTGGTCACGACGACAGCAAATCAACAAGTAGTTGCTACCCCATTATCACAGATGTCTCCTATGGCTAGCTGCTGCTCCTTTGGAGCTCTTGTCTTTGCTGGGCAGCAAAGCCCCTCTGGGCAGCACCATGCTCAAATAGTGCTGATTAACAATTCCTAAGATGAAAATTTTGAGTGACAGATTACCATGGTCCTTTTCATTATGAAAGGAAAAAGTAGGACCCATGAAAAGCAACAAAACTTGCTTGTTCAATGGCAGGAAGCCCTGAACTAGTGTACAGCAAAGAGTAGACCCAAACATCTTTCAAATCCAAACATACGTAAGTACTTTAAAAAAAAAAAAAAAAGCTGGGCCCAACCTGGTCTACAAGAGCTAGTTCCAGGACAGGCTCTAAAGCTACAGAGAAACTCTGTCTTGAAAAACCAAACCAAAACAAAACAAAAAAACCAAAAACCTAACTGAATTTGTTTAATAAATATGGGTGTTTTGCCTTTATGTATGTGTGCAACATGCACGTATATGCCTGGTACCCATTGAGGTCAGGGCTGGAATTACAGGAGTTTGTAAGCCACCATGTAGGTGCTGGGAATCAAATCCAGGTTCTTGGAAGAGCAGGCAGTGCTTTCAATCGCTGAGCCATCATCTCCCCAAACTAACTTCAAGTACTTTCCCACTGGTCTATGGGAATACAGTAGCTGTGAGCCCCAGACTTTGTTAGCTAAGTTCAGAAATCAAGAACAAGCAGCTGCCTTAGAAAGACATTATCACTCCCACAGATCAGTGCCCAGAACAGCCAAAGTTCCCAGCTGTTTGATGGTGCCTGAGTGTAGGTAGTGAGGCCACTAGCAGTAGCTGTCTTCCAAAAGGGCACAGCTCTGCACTTTGAGGCTTAGATGCATTTCCTGGCTGTGACATAGTGGGAAAATGGCCAAGAGTCTACTATGTAAATTACCTCTTCTAGACTGCTTCACAAGGGCCTAGAGTAAACTAATGCAGCAACAGAGTAAGAATTAGTTAGAATCTCCAAATTTGCCTGTCGCGGCCGCCATCGGAGAGGAGCAGCCATGGCCCTGCGCTACCCCATGGCCGTGGGCCTCAACAAGGGCCACAAGGTGACGAAGAACGTAAGCCAGCCGAGGCACAGCCGGCGGCGCGGGCGCCTCACAAAGCACACCAAGTTCGTGCGGGACATGATCCGGGAGGTGTGCGGCTTCGCACCCTACGAGCGGCGCGCCATGGAGCTGCTCAAGGTGTCCAAGGACAAGCGCGCGCTCAAGTTCATCAAGAAGCGGGTGGGCACGCACATACGCGCCAAGAGGAAGCGGGAGGAGCTGAGCAACGTGCTGGCCGCCATGAGGAAGGCGGCGGCCAAGAAGGACTGATCCCCTCCCCGTTCTCAATAAACGTTGCTGTGGCGCAAAAAAAAAAAAAAAAAAAAAAAGAATCTCCAAATTTGCCAAGACAGGTGCCAAGAGACCTCAACTAGCCCCCATTTAGCAAGCAGACTGTATCAGACCAGTGCTAGACAAGCAAGAGGGGAGGAAGCCTCATCTAATCAGCTCTTGTCCAGAAGGTGCTACCGGATCAGAGGAGGGAAACCTAACTCAAACACAAGGAAAGGGAAATGGGAAGTTGAGCAGCGAGGGCAAGTATGCAGGGCTAAGGACAAGAGCACAAGAACAGGAACAATTAGAGCATGGGCTGGCAGATGCCTCCTGGGGAGAAAAGGGAGCAGAAAGAGTGAATGGCCAGCAGATAACAGGTGTGGGTGCCAGTATGTACCTATAGTCAGAACTGTTTTCTAAAGAAAAGGTGAAGTGTGGAGCTAGGGACATGCCGTAGTGGTAGAATGTCTACCAATACCACTAATTGGGCAGTGGTGATTTTTGGGGACTGTGGAACTATCTGGGTGACTAGATGGACCAATGTGGTGACCAGGGGGTGGTCAGCCCAGTCCTCTGGAAGTGTGAGAAGCTCCAACTTTGTCCACATAGTTCATGCTGCTGCTCACCAGTTGTGTGAAGGGGCTGCCAATGTCAATCTTTTTGAGACAAGGTCTAACTTACTATGTATCCATGACTAGCTTGGTCTACATAACAAGTTCTAGGATAGCAATGGGTATACAGAGATACTGTCTTCAAAAAGAAAAGGAAGAGAATATAGTAAATGGGTTAGAACAGAACTCAAGCACAATCCAGAGCATACTACTTTTTTAAAAATATTAATTGGTGTTTTGCCATGGGTTGTCAGGTCCCCTGGAACTGGAGTTACAGTTGTGGGCTGCCACGTGGGCCCTGGGAATTAAACCCAGGTCCTCTGGAAGAGCAGTCCATGCTCTCAACCACTGAGTCATCTCTCCAATCCACATACTGGCTTTTAACAGACTGAGTAGGGATAAATTCTCCCCTCCCCCATTAAGATTCAAAAAAAGTTTTCTCTGTCATTTGGGGCTGGAGAGATGGCTCAATGTTTTTTTGAGACAGAATTTCTGTGCAGTCCTGGCCGTCCTGGAACTCATTATGTAAATCTGTCTGGCCTTGACCTCAAGAGATCCTGCCCTTGCCTCCCCGGTACACCACCACCACCCACCGGGTGAACACTTGCTATTCTTGCAGAGAATCCTGAGTATGATTCCTCTAGCACCCATGTTGGGCTGTATCATCCTTAAATCTAGTTCCAGAGGCTCCAATTTCCCTTCTGGCCTCCAAGGACATCAGACATGAATTCATACGCATATATATATACGGAGGCAAAACACTCAAACACATAAAATAACAGCGATATATCTTTTTGTTGTTGCTGTTTCTAGACGGGGTTTCTCAATGTAACAGCTCTGTTTGCCCTGGAACTCTGTAGACCAGGCTGGCCTTGAACTACTCACAGAGATCTGCCTGCCTCTGCCTCCCAAGTGCTGGAATAACAACAATTTTTTTTTTTTTTGGATTTTCGAGACAGGGTTTCTCTGTAGCTTTTTGGTTCCTGTCCTGGAACTAGCTCTTGTACACCAGGCTGGTCTCAAACTCACAGAGATCCACTTGCCTCTGCCTCCCGAGTGCTGGGATTAAAGGCGTGTGCCACCACTGCCCGGCTAACAACAATATTTTTTAAGAAATAATTTTTCATAATTTTTTTGTGTTTTCTGAGACAGGGTTTCTCTGTAGCTTTGGAGCTTGTCTTGGAACTAACTCTTGTAGAGCAGGCTGGCCTCGAACTCACGAATATCCACCTGCCTCTTGCCTCCCGAGTGCTGCGATTAAAGGCGTGCACCACCACTGCCCGGCCATAAAAAATATTTTACATGTACATGTGGATGTCAGATCCCCTGAAGCTGGAAAACAGAGATGGTTGTGAGACTTGTGATATGGGCACTTAAAATTGAACTCTGGACCTGTTCAAGAGCAGCAGGCCACTTTAATGTATGAGCCATCACGGCCAGCCCTTCATGTTATCTTGTATTTGCCCATACTCAGGAGCTACCTTCTGCACCCTACTCTACCCTATACTGCCTAGCTACTACTTTTTGTATCCGCTAAGGCACTACCCAGTTTTGATCAAAGTTGAATCTTTCTGCAGTCACCACCAGTAATTGTTTATAGGCATGTGTGTGCTCCCCGTATTTGGTAGAAATGGAAATCTTTTATAAAGAAAGTGCCTTATTCAACAACCCCCACTCTCGAAAAATCACGGGCTTTGATAGAATAGTTTAGAAAAGAAACACAATTCTCTATCCCAGAGTTGAATGTAAGCAGGAATCTCATCTTAAGATTCCCATCTTTTGATCAGGAGAGATGATGATACACTGCTGAACAAGACTTCGGGGCTGGAGACACAGCACTGTGGCCAACTGCTTATCTAGTAAGGTTAGGGTCCTGGGTCTCCTCCCTAGTACAATGGGCCAGGGGAGAATGGGGTGAGTGGAGAGCCCACGGACAACTACCACCATCACCAACAAAAAACAATCTTTCTATGGACCTAGCATGACATCTTAGGTTCAGCACTGGTATCTTTCTAGTGGCTGACTTGGGTCTTTAAGGTTCTTACACCACTTTTTAAAGGTTTTTAAATTTTTTTTTTAATAAAAAAAATTGTATTTACTTAGAAGCATTCAGAATGTCAACAAAACAGCTGCAATTTTTTTTGCAATTACAGAGTGGTATTCGGTTAACAGAACAACAATTATCTTCGTATAAGCTGCATCAGAGACAACTGAAGATGAAAAACAAAAACAAAAACAAAACAAAACAAAAAAAAAAACTACCGTCCCCATATATAACTAATTTGTGCTGTGCACCAACAAGAACCTGCTTTAAATTTCCATGCCAATTTACAACCCCCAGACTGTACCAGGCAAGGTTAGTGGCTATTGAAAATACCACTAGGACAGGGCTATCTAAAGACACATTCGGTAGTGTGTTAACTATACAAAAAAAGACACTGTACAGTTTAAAAACAAATCTTACACAGCCTTACATTTCAATTTTTTTCTTTAAAAGGAGTGAGTTGTGTACAGGGGGGTTAAATGCTTTATAGACAAGAAAAAAAAAACTGCGCTAGAACCAACTTATTCATCATCATCATCATCTTCTTCCTCATCTTCCTCCTCCTCTTCATCCTCTTCGTCTTCCTCATCATCTTCCTCTTCCTTCTTTTTCTTGCTCTTTTCCGCCTTGACCACCCCCTTTTTCGCTGCATCGGGTTTTCCTTTAGCTCTGTAAGCAGCAGTATCCTTTTCGTACTTCTCCTTCAGCTTGGCAGCCTTCTTTTCATAGGGCTGCTTGTCATCTGCAGCAGTGTTGTTCCACATCTCTCCCAGTTTCTTTGCAACATCACCAATGGATAAGCCAGGGTGTTCTCCTTTGATTTTGGGGCGATACTCAGAACAGAACAAGAAGGCCGAAGGAGGCCTCTTGGGTGCATTGGGGTCCTTGAACTTCTTTTTGGTCTCCCCTTTGGGGGGGGATGTAGGTTTTCATTTCTCTTTCATAACGAGCCTTGTCAGCCTTGGCCATGTCTTCAAATTTCCCCTTTTCTTTAGCAGACATGGTCTTCCACCTTTCTGAGCACTTCTTGGAGAACTCTGAGAAGTTGACAGAAGCATCCGGGTGCTTCTTCTTGTGTTCCTCCCTGGCAGGTTTGCACAAAGAATGCATACGAGGACATTTTGCCTCTCGGCTTCTTAGGATCTCCTTTGCCCACGTTTAGTTGATTTTTGTCCGCGAGGCACAGAGTCGCCCAGTGCCCGTCCGGCTCTCGCTTGCCCCGGTGCTGTCTCTATGGAGCTCAATGTCAGGTTTTTACATTTTAATTGCGTATCTGTTTATCTATGGGGGTGGGAGAGGAGTGTGTGCTTGTGAACCCTCAGATACCAGAACTCAGAGAACTGTTGGATCACCTGAAGCTGGAGTTACAAAGTTGATTGACAAGCCACCTCTTATGGCAAGGCCTGGCTTGAAAACGAAAGGAGTACAGTGATCTTCATGCCTCCATCTCTTCTGGAATGGTAGTAGAAGCACAACACTGCCCAGCTCAAGGATTTTTCTCTTTTTAAATTGTTTTACTTATTTGTGTGTGTATGTGTGTGTTGAAATTTGAACTTGAGGTCCTCATAATTAATTGGAGAGGAAGTGCAACTATCCACTGAGGCATCTGATCAGTCCCAGGCTTTTTAAATGTCTATCACCCCTCCTCCATGTATTGGTTATTAGTCGTGTTCTTTTGACAGGTGCCACCATTCTTTCACACTTTCTGGCACAGTAGGATGTTACGAGCTCACCTGTAATTTTCCTATCCCAGCTCTGGAATCATCCATTTCTCGAGAAACCTTGGTTCCACTTAGTGGGAAAAGATAGCAACTACTGCTGCGATTAAGTGAGCAAGGGCAGTCCTTCCAAGGTGCCTTTGCATTTAAGCCTTTTCAACTCACAGGTCTAAGAAACACACTTGCAGAAGAGACAACACATACATGCACACATAGGTCCACTTTCAAATCTGCAGATGATAAGCCACAAGCATATTTACTATGCTCCCTCCAATCCACTCATACAAGGCGCCTTCTAGACTGTTCTGCCTTCCATACACACTGCTCTGCTAAGAAGGAAGCCTGACTGTTCTCATGCAAATTGGCTACCTACTTGCTCACTCCTGAACACGTGTAAACACCGTATTAAAAAAAGACGTGCCTGTTGTGTTATATCCTAGGTCTGTAACCCCAGCACCTATTGGGAAGAAGCAGGAAGATGAGAATTTCAGGGCCAGCTTTGGCTACATAGGGAGTTCTGAGGCCACAGTGGTTTATCCTGCTTGAGATCCTGTTTCAACAAACAACAATAAACCCACCGCACAAGAAGTACTCCAGGAGCTTCCTTTTGTTCCTGACTCAGCACAATACTGTTAGTTGAAAAATAAATACTAAGAACATGTTTAGATTAAAACCGAGGTGACCGAGACTTTGGTTTGAGGTATGGTTTCTTTCCCTACTGTAGCAGTCTCTCTTGAGAACTTTAGAAAAACATCAGGAAGCAAGTCACCCTGTTATTCTAAGCCAACAGCTTAGATGATTTGTACTTCCCAAAGGTCTCTGGTTCTGATAGCCTATCCAATGGGAAGCATGGTCATTAGACCCTGCTCTAGCCTCCAGCTGCTGTGTACTATCTTTCTCTTTACCTCTTAGCAAAACCTGTTCAAGACAGTATGTATCTGCAGAGGTGCCTATACTTCCAGTTCCTGGAATGCTCTTAAAAGTCTGCTTTGATAGCTGTGGAGTAATTCAGTCATACTGAAAGCCAACAAGACAGAGCTTTTTTTTTTTCCTACAGCCTACACTAAGGCTTTCCTCACAAGGTCAGTGTGAATTCACAGCTAAAGTGATCAATTCTTCCTCTTCTGATTCTCAGCAAGAGATCTTGCAAATACCAGATGCACCCCAAATGTTTGATCTTAGGTTATTTGTCTTAGTTCTAAGGCTGGAGTATGTGCTAAGTATTTTTCCACAGCTTGTTAGAACTGACTGAGAAAGTGGGGACAGTAGGACCTTAGGATAGTAACTCATCATGAGATGTGGTCCTATTCCCTCCTGCTCTCAGCTAAGCCTGCATGTTACTGTCCATGTTGGTAAGAGAACAGTTTCCATAAGAGAGATGCTATTTTTAGCACTCCTGTTATGATAAACTCACAGTAACCTCAAAAAGAACAAATCAAAGTCAACTTTTTACCACAGGAAACCAGCTCACACTTAATGTTTTGCAATATACCATGGGAGAATAATAAAAAGATGAGCTCTTTTTGCACACAGATGGAGAGAATGACAACTTTCAAGGTAGTGGGAAAACGCAGCAAGACGCATTCAGTCTGACCACTACTGTCTTAGACAACTGGAAAAACACCGAATTCCCAAACATGAAAAGCACACACACAGAGACAGCAAAGCAGCATGAAACTTTGTAAGCAACCAGCCAAGATAACACAGGACATCACCCTGGTGTGTGCTAGGGTTTACTGCGTTATTACGAGAGGGACTGAGGCAGCAGAATCACAACATCAAGAATACCTTAAGACAACCTAGTATGTCAAAATTAATTGGGGTTGGGGGGGCTGGAGAAATGGCTCAGTGGTTAAGACCACTGACTGCTCTTCCAAGGGTCCCAGGTTCAATTCCCAGCACTCACATGGCAGCTTGTAAGTGTCTGTAAATCTAGTTAAATAATACCTAAAATATAAAAATTAATATTTTAAATTTTTTTTTTGTTTTTTTTTTGTTTTTTTTTTTTTTTTTGTTTTTTTTCGAGACAGGGTTTCTCTGTAGCTTTGGAGACTGTTCTGGAACTCCCTCTGTAGTCCAGGCTGGTCTCGAACTCACAGAGATCCGCCTGCCTCTGCCTCCCGAGTGCTGGGATTAAAGGCGTGCGCCACCACCGCCCGGCAATATTTTAAATTTTAAAAATTATTTTATATGTATGAGTGTCTTGACTGCATTTATGTCTGTACCATGTGTATGTCTAATGCCCTCAGAAGTCAGAAGAGCATCAGATTTCTTGGAACTGGAGTAATAGACAGTTATGAGTTGCCATGTGGGTGCGAGGAATTGAACTCAGGTCCTCTGCAAGAGCATCCAGTGCTCTTAGCTGCTGAGTCATCTTTCCAGCTCCTAGAAATATTTTTTATTTTTTTTAAAAAATATTTATTTATTATGTATACAATATTCTGTCTGTGTGTATGTATACCTGCAGGCCAGAAGAGGGCACCAGACCTCATTACAGATGGTTGTGAGCCACCATGTGGTTGCTGGGAATTGAACTCAGGACCTTTGGAAGAGCAGGCAATGGTCTTAACCTCTGAGCCATCTCTCCAGCCCCTAGAAATATTTTTTAAAGTATTGAAGAACACTCATACACATAAGGCTGGCCCTAGTTTCAACATCAAATGGGGGTGGGAGGTACAAGAAAAAAAAAAGTTTTGCCAGGACCCAGAAAGCAGACAGCAAGACACCAGCATGTAGACAGTTCTCATTCTGAAGCCCAAAGTGGAACAAATGAGCAGACAAGCAGTAACCAGTCAGTCATACAAAAATAGTCACTTATCTAGCAACCAGCGTTTTCCACTAGGCATGGGGGAAATGAGGTCAGGTTCTTTTTTTCTCAGGGGTGCATCATAGCCAAGCACCCTGTCTGTCCTCACTGGGCACTATCAGGTGACATGAAGTCATCACCAGCTCATATAGGTCACATTTTCAGGTCTAGAAAAGCCCCAAACTACTAATACATCACTCCAGATCAGCTGGGCACAGATGATGGTATGTCATCCAGCCAACAGGAGAACAAGGCCACTCATAGGTCCAAAGATCCTTCAGTATCATTTAAGCTATCACATAAAAATATCAAATTAACTGGGTGTGGTGGGAGCAGGAGGACCAGGAGCTCAAGGCCAACTTTGCTATAGAGTTTGATTGAGGCACTGAACTACAGGTACCACTCTTCCAGAGGGGTTAATTCCAGCACTGGGGGGTGGGGGTGAAAAGAGGCTCAAAACCCACCTGTTAACTTTAGCTCAAGGGGATCTAACACTCTCCTGGCCTCTTAGGGCAGTCAGTGAGCCTACCCACTGAGGAACGTCTCCAGTCCCCATCCACGAGACTCTCGTGTATACTTTTCAGGGCAGCATAGCAGCTCCTGTGTGTATACTGGCTTTATGCTGAGCATCTTGCCATTAACTGGGTTTGGAATCTTGAGTAAGGAAGTCAACTTACTGCTGAAGTGGTGGTGCACACCTTTGATCCCAGCACTCAGGAGGCAGAGGCAAGTGGATCTCCAAGTTCAAGGCCAGCCTGGTCTACAGAGTGAATTTCAGGACAGTCAGGGCTACAGAGCAACCCGGCTTGGGGGACGACAACACACACAATTAGCCTTTTGGGGAGTTTGTTTACTCAAGCTATGAGATGACAGGAAGAAATTAACTGACCAGTCTCTTAAATCTGAGTTCATTTGTGTATATTTATCTTTGTACATTTTTATACTTCAAACAATTTCGCTGATGTATGATTTATTAGGTCACGTATTTTTTGGCTTTGAGAGATATTGTCTGTGTTAATTTCTCCTTCCTTCCTTCTTCCCTCTGTTTTTCCTCCCCTTCTTCCTTCCATCAAGACAGAATTTCTCTGTGTAGCTCTGGGTGTCCTGGAACTCACTCTATAGACCAGGCTAGTCTTGAACTCACAGAGATGTGCCTGCCTCTCAAAGGCATGCGCCCTCACCCTCTGCGTTAGTTTCTTTTCAATGCTGCTTAAGGATCCTAAGGCACAGGTGAGACAGACACTAACCACTGAGGTGCACTCTCCAGTCGTTTTCTATTTCTTGCTTTGAGACAAGGTTTCATTAAGTTGCTAGGCTGACCTTGAGATCATGCTTTCAAAGACCCTGAATCTACTATCCCGCTATTTACTATACTTTGGATTAACTATTTCAAAGAACTGGAATTGCTGTCTAGGGTCACCAGGCCTAGTTTCACTAAGAATACATCTCAAAAACAAAACAAAACAAAACGAAGGGCTGAAAGATGTATTTAGTAGTAAAGAGCTTGCCTATCATAAGGTTGAATATTCAGTACCATAAATACAAAAAAATTACATACAGAGATATTAATTCAATTCAGTTAGTTGTAGAATTTCATTATTATTAGAATCAATTTTCTGCTCAATCTAGTTTTTTTTTGTTTTTGTTTTCAAGTTGGCCTTGAAGAAACAGCAATCCTCTAGCCTGCTGAATGCTTGAATTTTAGCTGTGTCCCCCACCCGGCTACTCACTGTTTAAACTGGCAATGAAGTAGTTGACAATACTGTAACATGGAAAAGGAACAGGCTTTGGTGACCAACAGCCAGTCCCTAACTAAGATCACTGCCCTTATCTCACTCACTCAGAGGTGCACTCTGCACAATGGCTCTAAATTTTCCTGAAGCTGAAGGTGAACTGCTTCAGGAAAGGCAGTGAGGTGGTATTACTGTTCTTTGCTCTCTACCAAAAGCTTCCCTCCTCCGTGGTTCTAGAGATTGACCATGAAGATCTTGTATATGTTAGGCAAGTGCTCTCAATACTGAGGTACACCCTTAGCCCCTTAGAGAACTTGTAGTCCCTTGGAATGTAAGGATCACTCACCTCAGAAAAATGGCAGAATAAGCCAGAAATGTCAGGTCAGATTTATTCCAAGTACCTAGTCTCAACAACTGTAACTCATTAATCCCAGCACTCAGGAAGCAGAGGCAGGTGGATCTCTGAGGGTTCAAAGCCAGCCTGGTCAACATAGTGAGTTCCAGGACAGCCAGAGTTACATAGTGAGATCCTGTCTCAAACAAACAAACATAAAAAACCTGCCAGATGATCATGACATTATTGTAAATTGTAAATGGAGATTTCTCTGTCTTGCCTTATCTAAATCATCACTCAGAGACTTACTGTTTGGCCCATAGTTCAGGCTTATTACTAACTAGCTCTTACTTTTAAATTAAATTAATCCATATTTATTAATCTATGTATTGCCACATGGTCACGATTTTTACTGATCTGTTACCACCTTGTTTCTTAGGCAGCTGGCTTCTCCCTCAACTCCACCCCTCTTTCTCCCTGTATTCAGTTTGGCTTTCCCACCTAGCTATAGACCAAAGCAGTTTTTATTATCAACCAATGAGAGCAACACATATTCTCAGCATACAGAAGGGTTATCCCCCAGCATATTATAGTTAATACCAGGTATAGATAGTACATATACTTGGAATACCAGCACCTGGAAAGCCGAAGCAGTACTCCAAGTTGGTGGTCAGCGTGGGTTACGTAGCCATCTAAAAACAACAACAAAACAAAACAAACAAACAAACAAAACCCCAGGAAGCTTTTGTCCCTCCAAGACAAGTCACCTGAATGCTCTTGGTATCTTCAGGCCCACACAGGGCTGGACCAAGCTAGTAGTGCTTGTCCAGAATGCATAAAGCCCTGGGTTCAGCCCTACTACCACACGGAGGTATGTGCCTATAGTTTCACTATCTGAGAAAACTCAGATTAGGAGTTCAAGATCATCCTCAACTACCTACATGAGTACTTCGAGGCCAGCAAGGGCTACATAAGATACCTTTGTCAAGAAAAAAACAAAACAAAACATTAGACATGGTGGTACATGCCTTTAATCCCAGTTATCATTGAGGAGGAGGCAGGCAGATCTAAGTTCAAGGCTACTCTGGTCTACAGATGGAGTTCCAGGACAGTCAGGGCTACAAAGAGAAACCTGTCTTGAATGAATGAATAAATACAAATGAAAATCAAAACGAGGACATTTATGTACTTTAGGAGACTGCTGTGATATTGAGATAGATGGGGAAACCCCCATAAATTGCATTCTCAGACATGACATCCTTTCTACTTATTCTTTTTCTTTTGAGGCTAGCCTTGAACTCGTTACAATTCTTCCATCTCAGCATCCCTAAGCTAGGACTATAGGTGTGAGGCTAGAGTTTGCATTGACATTTCCAGTGGTTCAACTTCTGCCATGGGAGCTGCTGTGGGCATGTTTCCCACTAGATGCCAGGAATGTTCCCCATTGAGTCCTAATCACCAGAACTAGAACCACACACCAGATAGACATTCCAGGTCAGACTCAGTGGCTTCTTCATAAGCAATTGTTAGAAAGGGTTTCACCATATCAAAAAATGGTGCAAACTAGTGGCTGCAAACCAGATCCACTAACGCTTCATGTGCCAGACCCAGGACTTGCTGAGAACCCTGGTCCAGAGGAGCAGGTGCTCCTCATAGTACAGCTGACACTTCTTCCCTGCAGGCTCCCACAGTCCTTAGGGGAGGCATTACTCACATGCCTAACACTCATTCCTACTTAACCCACTTAAATATTTCTGTATGAATGGACACCAGGGTTTTAAAATAGTTCACCCACTGAAATTCCCTACTCTGTCCTTTTTCTGATTTTGAGACAGCATTTCACATAGCTGAGGCTGTCATCAAACTCACTCGGTAGCCTGAGACAAGTCTGAAGATCCTCCTATGTCTCAATTCCAAGTGCTAGGATTATAGGCAAATGTCAACATGTCCTAACAATTATTTTTTAAATGGCACTTTAAAAACTAAGCCTCAAGCCAGATGATGGTGGCCCAAATCTTTAATCCCAGCACTCAAGAGGCAGAGGCAAGCAGGTATCTCTAAGTCTGAGGCCAATCTCGTCTACAAAGCAAGTTCCAGGACAGACAGAAAAACTTTGTCTCAAAAAAAGCAAAACAAAAAAACAAACAAACAGCAAGCCTAAAACTGAAGCTCAATGGGGCTGGAAAGATGGCTCTGCAGTTACAAGCATTTTCTGCATTTGCAGAGGGCTCAGGTTTGGTTCTTAGCACTGACAAGACAGCTTATGACCACCTGCAACTACAGCTCCAGTACTTATACAAACAGTGCACATATATACATATACATACACACACATATATATATATATATACATATATACCAGCAAAACACTCACATACATAAAAGAGGAAACAAAAATAAACAAATGATTGAGACTGGGAGTTGTGGAGTGTGCCTAGAGGCAAGGAGACCTCTGAGTTCAAGGCCAGAGAGGTCTACAAAGGGCTCCAGGTCAGCCAAGGCTGTTAACAGAAACCTTGTCAAGGGTTGGGTGTGGTGATTGTGTGGAGCCTGATATCGTGGTACAGGCCATAATAACAACAACAACAACAACAACAACAACAATTAATAATAATAAATCCCAGCACTCAAGATACAGAGGCAGGTGGATCTCTGTGAGTTCAAGTCCTGCTCAGTCTAAACAGATAGTTTCAGGACAAAACTATATAGTAAAACTCTGTCTCAACAACAATAGATACTAAAATAAACAATTGAAACTGCAAGGAACAGGAACACTAAGAAGACAATCAGTATTTTGCTAACAAATCCTTGAACACCAGCAAGGATACACTGAAAGATGGCTCATTCAGTGTGGGAGAAGCCAGGTAGAATGGAGGGTAAATATATGAAAATGAGGCAGAAGGATCATCTAAAGTTAGAGCCAGCATGGGCTCTATCTACTGTGAGGCCTCACTGCAGTAAGCAAAAAGTAAACAACTCAACTCAAAGAAAAGAAAAAATTCAGAACTTTTGTCAGGAGAATGAAGGGTTGATGACCAGGCCACAGTTACAAAGGGAAAGTGGAGAAGATGCTGGGGAGCTGACAGTCACCAGGACTAACTGCACAACAAGTCATTTTGACAGATTTAGAGAAGTTATCAGAAACCAGACCTCAGTGAGGCTGCATCTCACCACCCTGTGTTGAGAAGGAGACAGAAAAACCCATACAGCATCAACACTGGGCCACAGTGCAGTAGTCAAAGCTGGAGCCTGCCTGGGGTGACTCCAACTCCAGGCCTTACCTTGCAGCAGAAAGTAGTCTGGGGCTGTGCGCTTCAGCGCAGCCTTGGCTTTCTCTCCACTCCAATCCACTTCTAGCGCCTCTTTTACAGGGCAGAAAAGCACTTTCTGTGGGAAATGGCAGAGTGTTTTTAGGAACAAGCAGGCTGGTTTGAATTGAAGCAGAAACTCTTTTCCAGCTCAGACAAATTTCAATATTCAAAGTCTTATTCTAAAAAGTCAACACCCAATATATGCATTAGAGTACTACTCAGCAGTAAAAAAACAATGACATCTTGAATTCTGCATGCAAATGGATGGAAATAGAAAACACTATCCTGAGTGAGGTAACCCAGACCCAAAAAGATGAATACGGTATGTACTCACTCATTAGTGGATTCTAGCCATACATAAAGGACACTGAGCCTATAATTCGTGATCCTAGAGAAGCTTAATAGGAAGGTGAACCCAAAGAAAAACATGTAGTTATCCTTCTGGATATTGGAAGTAGACAAGATTGCCAGGCAAAAATTGGGAGCTTGGGGGTGGGGGTGGGATGGGGGTAGCGGGAGATGGGGAGAGAGAAGTGAGAAGAGGAGGATGGGGAGAGCTTGGGGGAATGGGACGATTGGGATAAAGGAAGGGTGAACATGGGAGCAGGGAAGTATATATCTTAATTAAGGGAGCCATTTTAGGGCAGGCAAGAGACTGGACTCTAGAGGGGTTCCCAGGTGTCCAAGGCGATGTCCCCAGCTTGCTCCTTTAGCAGCTGAGGAGAGGGCACCTGAACTGGCCCTATTCTATAGCCACACTGATGAATATCTTGCATATCACCATAGAACCTTCATCTGGCGATAGATGGAGATAGAGACAGAGAGCCACAATGGAGCACCGGACTGAGCTCCCAAGGTCCAAATGAGGAGCAGAAGGAGGGAGAACATGAGCAAGGAAGTTAGGACTGCAAGGGGTGCGCCCACCGAGACGGTGGGGCTGATCTAATGGGAGCTCACCAAGGCCAGCTGGACTGGGACTGATAGAGCATGTGATCAAACCGGACTCTCTGAACGTGGCTGACCAGGAGGACTGACTGAGAAGCCAAGGACAATGGCACTAGGTTTTGATTCTACTGCATGTACTGGCTTTGTGGGAGCCTAGTCTGTTTGGATGCTTACCTTCCTCAACCTGGAATGGAGGGGGGAGGACCTTGAACTTCCCATAGGGCAGGGAACCCTGACTGCTCTTTGGACTGAACAGGGAGGGGAGGGGGAGAAAAATGGGAGGAGGTGGAAAATTTTAATATTAATAAAAATATAAATAATAAATGAATAAATAAATAAAGTCAACACCCACTAAAACCTAAGAAATACTTTCTGCATAGTCTGGGGACAAAAGGACAGATATGTGCTCCTTGGACCTGGTTCATTCTTTGGTCTCACTATGTAGCTCAGGGTGAAACTATGTAGACCAGGCTGGCCTCAAACTTGCAGAGAGTCTCCTGTTTCAGTCTCCCAAAGACTCAGACTCCACTGGGTGAGGCGATGGTACAGAGGATTTTAATTCCAGAACCCAGGGGATTGAGATATGAGTATGGCAAGTTGGAAGCCAGCCAGCTTGAGCTACTATACAGTAAGACTCAATCTCAAAAACTAAAAAAGTTACGAATAAAGTATTCTTTTCAATTATATACAAGAAAACCAAAATTTAGCCAGGCTGTGGCAGTGCCTGCCTTTAATCCCAGCACTCGGGTGGCAGATGGATCTCTGTGAGACCCACTAGACCAGCCTAGTACACAAAGCGAGTTCCAGGCCAACTTGGACTGTTAACACAGAGAAACCCTGTCTAGACAAGACAAAAAAAGAGCATATATGGGTTAGAGAGACAGCATAGCAGTTAGGAGCATACACTGTTCTTGCAGATGAACTAAGTTCAATTCCCAGTACCCATGTCCAGGTCCTATAACCTCCATTCCAAGAGATCTGAAGCCTCTCTGGACTGCACCTACACAGGGATCTAAACATACCAACACATACATGCAATTAAAAATAATTAAAATGAACTGTTTTGACCCCTGAGACAGGGTTTCTCTGTGTAGCCCTGGCTGTCCTGGAACTCACTCTGTAGACAAGGCTGGGCTTGAACTCAGAACCTCCCTCTGCCTTCCGCGTACTGGGATTAAAAACATGTGCCACCATCACCCAGCTAAAAATCAACATTTTTTTAAAAACTCAAACATCACTTACTTTTCCCTGAGTAATACAGTAAAAAAGTTGAACCCGTCCACCCTCACACAAAGACATTTTCTGGAAAGGGAATTTCTAAGCAAGGATGCAGGAGATGGGTGTCCTGGGTGAAAGGTCTAAGCAGATATTTTAAAAAGGCTATCCCCATAGGAACAGTAACAGGACACTGGTTCCATCCAGTGGCTGACATAAGAAAATACTGGAATCTGGGGAGTCAGGCTTGCTTATTAGAAGAGAATTAACACATGAAACATTAAGAAACTAGAATGAGCATTGTGCTGAAAGGTGTTGGTGTGGACTCACTGGCAATATAGAGAAATAAATGCAGCTGGTTACTGGTCAGGCATGTTGTAGGCTTGTAATCCCAGCACTTGAGGGGCAAACTGGCTATGTGAACTAGCTGAATTGGAGGGCTCTGGGTTCATGCAAGACACTCTACCTCATTATCTAAATCAAACACAGCAATCAAGACAACCTTAGGTGGCCTCTGTGTGCAACTTGTACCTGTACACATGTATAACCCATACATGAATAAGCACGAATGCCTTAAATGTGGAGTATCCACTCATCCAGATTAAAACTGACTACAAGTTGGTGAGAACTGAGATAGAGTTGGCTCAGCGGCAAAGAGCACTGGCTGCTCTTGCACCAGACCTGGATTTGATTCTCACCATCCACAGAGCAGTTCACAACCACCTATAACTCCAGTCTCAAGGAATTCATCCCCTCTTCTGGCCTCCATAAAAACTGCATGCATAGCACTCATACACATATGAAGGTGGAAAATTTTATTTTGGCTTTTAGAGACAGGGTAGCCCTGGCTGTGCCAGAACTTAATGAAGACCAGGCTGTCCTGAAATTTGGATATCCTCCTGACTCCCAAAAGGCTGGGATTAAAATTTAACAAACAAACAGAAAAAAAGCCCATTATGGTGGTACATATGCACAATCCCAGTATGTGGGAGGTAGAGGAAGAAGAATGCCAACTTCAAGGTCAGCATGGGCTATATAGTGAGACCCTGTCTGAAAAGAAAAAAGTATTCTAACAAATGACAACTACAAACTGGACAATTTTCACTCAATAGCATGGTTGAAACAAAGCCTGAGGCTATCAAGTGTTACTGTTACATGCTATTGGCTACTGAATGTAAATTGGTAAAAATATTTGAGAGTAATTTAACAGAATCTGAGAAAATTTAAAGTGCCCTTAACCTAATTTTACCCTACAGAAATGAACACAATTGCCCAAGTAGATTATAGATTACAGTCTGGCATATACAAATAGAGGCTTACTGCAGCACAACTTCTAACAGGAAAAGTTTGCACAGAAACATAACAGTAATCTATTCATTCACACAACAGAAGTCTTGCAGTGCTATCCAAGAGGACTTGTTATGATGGGGTAGGCCATGTATACATGCTGTGCAACTCCCATGCCAGCAGCTACAGGTACTTATTAAGCATTAATGAATCTGTTTCTACACTGTATTTAATATCATATAGCTGTATGTGGCTAGTAACTACCATAAAGGACAGCAAAGCTCCACAAAGATACACAAACAGTGGAGAGACACGGAAAGCAAGTCTAGTACACAGGCAGACGTGGGAAGAAGAACCAACTGTTAATAGCCATTACTTACACTGTCAGAGCAAAAAGGCTCAGTCATACCAGAGATGCCTGTTACTTTAACTTAGTAATATATATGGTGCTAGCTAAGAGTCTTACTTTATGCTTAAACTCCTGTATACAAAGTTGCTTTTTTTCTTTATTTTTTTTTTAAAAAGTAACTTTAAAAACAAACCATTTATTTATTTACTTCAAGTATGAATGTTGTGTACCACATGCAAGCCTGTTGGATCCTCTGGAACTGGGGTCCTCTGTAAGAACAACATACACTCTTGACGCTGAGCCACTTCTCTAGACCCCAAAATTGAGTTCTTTGCATCTATAAATGTCTGACTAAACTCAAAGGCAAGTAAGGATGACTGGGAGCCTGTCCCTTTCGGGTGTCTTTTTAATCCATCCACACAGCCTAATAGCACCAGGGTAACCTGTCTAATAATAAAATAAAGCCAAAAATACAGAAAAGAGTGACAGGTTAGTATGCTAACCCTGAGAATGTGAGTGTTTAATGAACAGTGTTTGTTCTATTATACGGATAATCTGCAAGGATGTGGCATGTATCTGTACACGATATATACATTAACATACATCAGAAACAGTGGCAAAAGATATAATAGTGCATCCCTATACGCTCAGCATTCTGAACCAAGAAGACTTGAAAGGACAAGGCCTCTTTGGGCTACAAACCAAGTTTACAACCAGCTAAGGTATCTCTGAACCATGGAGAGAGGAAAGGAGAGAGAAATGGAGGGGACGAATAGACAACCAGATAACCCCCTCCCCCAGCCACAATTACTAAGATGATAGGGGCTAAGCCTTTTTGTGTTCACTTCATTGGAAGTTAAAAATTTTTCCTCACAAGGCAAGACCACTCCCATCTCAGCTAACTGTCCTCCCTGGAAAACCCGGAATCAGTATCCCTCCAAACCACCGCCCCCACACACATACCAGAGCACTGCATGCCTCTAAACCAGCGGTTCCCAGCCTTCCTAATGCTGTAACCCTTTAGTACAGTTCCTCATGATGTGGTGACCCCAACCATAAAACTATTTTCTTTTTTTCCAAGACAGGTTTTCTCTATGTGACCTTGGCTGTCCTAGAGGTACTGGCTCTATAGATCCACGTGCCTCTGCCTCCCTGTGCTGGGATTAAAGGTTTGTACCATAACAACCCAGCCATAAAACTATTTTCATTGCTATTTCACTACTGTAATTTAGTCACTGCTATGAATTGCAATGCAAATATCTGTGTTTTCTGATGGTCTAAAGAAACCCCTTGTGGAAAGGTCATTCAACCCCCACAGGTTGACACCTGGGAGGGCCTTAACCTTTACTGCTCTGGAGGTTCCTGTCTTAACAGTCAGCGACTGTTTCTGGGCAAATTCTTTATCTTCTTTGGAATTCTAGTCTCTCTCTCTGATCAAGTACAAGAACTAATGTACTGAACACAGTCCATTCCATAATCTAGGTTTAAAATGACAAAGATCTCGTTCAGGGCTGTTATTTCCTGCTACAGAAGTGCCACTACTCTGAACTGTATTTCCTGACTATGACTGTGCTTAAGCAGTGGCCTAGGAATATGGCAATAAACAAAAACTTCCCTGCCCTTAGAGACTAAAATCTAATATTCATTCACTCGTTAGTTTACTTATTTATTATGTGTGTACACACATAGACACAAGGAAGTCAGAGGCCAATTTGTAGGAGTTGATTTTCTCCTCCCCCTATGTGTGTCCTAGAGATCCAATTTAGGCCATCTGGCTTAATGACAAGTCCCTTTAATCAAAGGGAGAATCAGGGCTGTAGCTCAGTGGTAAAGGAACTGCCTAAAGCACTTAAGAGGTCACAGACAAAGCATGCACACAGAATAAACAAATGTAATTTAAAAACCAAAACATCCCCCCCCCCCCCAAAAAAGGTGACAAACTCCTGGATGCCATCTGCCTCCAGTCAGGCCTTCCTACTGCCTTATTTATCAGGCACATGTGTGCTAGAAAGGCCTGAGCTTCCTAGATGTGCGAAAACCACAAGCTCTGTTTTTCCTCTTTGTTTTTTGAAGTTTCTAAATTAGGAGCACACCATGTACCTTGAACTCAGAGTGGTTTTACAACATTTGATTGAACCTAGGACAAGTGGGAGGAGAGAAGGACTCTGACAGACACCTTTCACAGGAAACAGGAAGTAGCTGCTTCCCCCACCCCATCCTGCAATCTCTGGGTAGAGCCCAACTAGTTATTCTGTACAATTTAGGAAACCTTAAAATCTAGGTGGAGGAACTACTTAACTGGAAAGACCTTCGAAATCCCAGGGCTGCCTAGCCTGGTGGGATTCACCTTTAAGCCCAGCACTCAGATAGGCAGGAAGATCTGGATAAGCATGGTCTGCATTCTGAGTTCCAGGTCAGTCAGGGTTGCAACAGCGAGAATCTGTCTCAAAAAAATTATAAATAAAATAAAATCCCAAGGCCCTCTTGGACCAGATGGAGAAGTTGTTGCTACCAGGTGGCAAAGTCACAGGCTCAAACAGTGCCACACCCTGCCTGCACTGTGTTCTAGTGAAACACACAAAGCCAAGGTCTGGAATCCAGGGGATTGACAGAAGGAATGTGCTGCATTCCGTGCACCCTCAAGGGCTCAGGGCTGGAATCCTAGCTCAACAGTCCCATTGTAACAGCTGACTAACAATGTCAGCTGGAGAATATTTTGATATCTTCAATTTCTGCCCCCTGTAAGGAAGACACTGCACAAAAAGCAAAGTGCCGGCAGAGCCCTCAGGAATGGCACAACAAGACTGCCAAGTACTGGCCTGGGCTCCACACATTCTCCTCATAGTGAGATAAAGAGGCTCCCAAAAGAGGCTTCCCTATCCACCCCAGTGGACTCTTATCAGAAGTGACTCCAGGGAAACTTCCAGCTGTGAATGGCTAACAAAGCAAGGGCTTTTTCCATTTGAATGCAAAAAGTGGTGGGCCTGAACCAGAGAAGGCCCTTAAGCCATAAAACCCTTCACACCAGGGCCAAGTGTCACACTTGTAAGAGGGTGTGATTTATAAACTGACAGAGCAGCCCACAAAGCCCCTTTTGTGCCCCTCTATTTGTTAACAATGTCTCTCCCCACCAAACTCAGGCAGCCATGCAGAGAAGGCCTGACTGGGCCTCAAAAAGAAAGGACCCCAGTTTGGCTCAAACTCTAATGTTCACGCTGGGTAATTACAGTCCTGTGAATAGACACTAAAATTAGAGTTTAATAATTCCTTTCCATCAGGCTCACAGATAAAGCTATCCCAACATAAAAACCAAAGTAAGGGAAAGAAAATACACAGCTCTGCCTTAGTCTCACTTCTGTGATCCTGTACTTTGTGGACCTTAACCCCTAAAGCAACTCTAACTGGACATGCCCACTAGTTGATTTACTTTCTCAACATTTGAATCTAGAAGATAAAGAGTAAATACGGGCTTGGTTGCATCATTTCTCAGTTTAACAAAATGAACACCAGCCATTTTAAATTGTTTTTCTCCAAATTCCTTTTCCTAATACCAGATTCCCTTTCCTAATTCCAACTAGAGACATCACTGCGTTCTGACCCCTTTCCCAACTGCTTTCTCTAAAACAAGAAGAAATGCAGCACCAGACCTGAATACCGGACAAACTCCTAATGGCCCTGAAGCTCAATTGTAGAGCACTTGTTTACTCAGCAAGTGCAAGCCCCTAGGTTCCATACCCAATACTGGGAGGGAAGTGTGGGGGGGGTGCCACACATAACAACAACGATTATTACACACATTTCAAAGAAAACCTTTGTTTTGAAACAAAGTCTAGTGTAGCCCAGGCTAACCTGGAACTGAGGCAAATGGCTTTGAGCTTCTAACCCAGAGTCTCTACCTCCCAAATCCTGGGATTACAGGCATGAGCTGCCATACTGGCTTTATAGGCCACAAGGAATTAAACCCAAGACCTAACAACGGTGAGCTCCAGTCCCACTCTTTATCTTAGAGACAGGATCTGTCACTGAACCTGGAACTCACTTCACTGACTGGCCAGCAAGCCCCAAGAATCCTCTTGTCTCCATCTTCCTGGCACTGGGTTTAAATATAGGTATGAGCTGTCATGCCCAGCCCCCAACCCGACATCTAGGAATGGACTTGGCCATCATGATTGTTGAGCAAACACTACAGAGACTGAGCACCTCCCCAGGTCATATGGTGGCTTACAACTGTCTGTAATTCCAATCCCAAGAGGTCTGAGGGCACTGTTGCATGGCACACACACACAAACATGCATACAGGCTAAAAAAAAAAAAAAAAAAAAAAGGAACCCCTGGCCTACACCCAGGCACACTCATGCACATTACACACAAATACAGTTACTAGGGAATGAAAAGGGAGAAAAAAAAATCAAATTCAAACTGGCTCCTGCCCAGTTAGGACCTGTACACCAATCTAAAAAGGAAAATGATTGGAAGGGGACACATAGTAAGGGAAGGGAAAATGTAGTAACTTCTGGTCCAGACACCAGAGGTTAAAACTGGTTATCTTCTGTGGCAAATAATTAAACAAGCTTGTTATGTCAGGCCACCATGGTGCTACACCAGAACAGTACCTGAACCTGAAGCCATTTGAATAGGCTGCCAGAATTTTAAGGGACTTCTATTTTTCTTAAAGAATCTCATTTGGAATATAAACTCATTTTCTTTGGGGGGAAAGAACGGGTTATATTGGTGGAGTCCAGTCTTGGGCCTCCCCTCAAGGTTTACCTCATGTGCAGTTATGAAGGCCCCTCCCCATGCCCCAGGGTTTCTGACTTCAGCTGGTTTTTGTTTTTTTTTTAGGTTTTTCAAGACAGGGCTTCTTGGTAGCTTTGGAGCCTGTCCTGGAACTAGCTCTTGTAGACCAGGCTGGCCTCGAAATCACAGAGATCCACCTGCCTCTGCATCTGTGCTGGGATTAAAGGCGTATACCACCACCACTCGGCCTGAATTCAGCTCTTAACATTACCTTTTTGACCATGGTTGTCTCAGGTGAATCAAGTTTTGCTCTCTTGGTATCAGGCCCATCTTCTACTCCTTGACCAACTTTGGCAACTTTGGTTTTCTCTCTAGAGAGTAACAAGGGAAGGAAATCACACGTGAGCTACAAGTCACATATCTGGAACATGAATTAAAAAAAAAAAAAAGGGCTGGAGAGATGGCTCAGTGGTTAAGAGCACTGACTGCTCTTCCAGAGGTCCTGAGTTCAATTCCTAGCAACCACATGGTGGCTCACAGCCATCTATAATGAGACCTGGCGCCCCCCTTCTGCTTGTGGGCACACATGGAAGGAATGCTATACACATAATAAATAAATAAATATTTTAAAAAAAAATGAATTAAAAAAAAATGCTAGGGGGCTGGAGAGATGGCTCAGAGGTTAAGAGCATTGCCTGCTCTTCCAAAGGTCCTGAGTTCAATTCCCGGCAACCACATGGTGGCTCACAACCATCTGTAATGAGGTCTGGTGCCCTCTTCTGGCCTGCAGGCATACACACAGACAGAATATTGTATACATAATAAATAAATAAATATTTAAAAAAAAATGCTAGCCGGGCGGTGGTGGCGCACGCCTTTAATCCCAGCACTCAGGAGGCAGAGGCAGGCGGATCTTTGTGAGTTCGAGACCAGCCTGGTCTACAGAGCTAGTTCCAGGACAGGCTCCAAAACCACAGAGAAACCCTGTCTCGAAAAACCAAAAAAAAAAAAAAAAGCTATCAGCTCACAGGATATAAATGTACAAGAGCAAAATAACTGAGTTCGAGACCAGCCTGGTCTACAGAGTGAGTTCCGGACATCCAGGGCTACAAAGAGAAACTCTGCCTAGGGAAAAAAAAGTGCAAAACAGCTTTGGAGTCAAAGAGGTCTGGGTTCAAATGTCACCTCAGCTACTGAAGACCTGGTGAGTCAGTTACCCACTCTTGGGATAGCTGTCCCTGATGTGATTAGTGGAAGAGGAGGGTGTGAGCAAACTCCCTAGCATAAACAAATTCCCATAAACAAAAGAGACTGTTTTGGTCAAGGAATCATGACCTGAAGAACCAAACCTGGGCAGGTGTGATGGCTCACACTTTCAACCCCAGCAGAGCAAGATCGGTCTACAAAATGAGTTCCAGAACAGCTTACATTGTCTCAAAAAATAAAATAAAAAGCAAAACAAAGAGCCAAACCTAATTCCTCCTTCTGTTGTGGGAATCTCATGCTAGAACAGCCCAGCCTGCTTTTGTTATAATCGTTCAGTGTATAACATTCCTAGAACCAGGTCTTTCTAAAACGTTTGTATAGCTAGTAGAGGAAATGGTGAGAACATGTTGAACATGTTTGTCCCTTTCAAAGTTTCTTCTTTTTTTTCCCCCAAGACAGGGTTTCTCTGTGTAGCCCTGAAACTCACTTTTTAGACCTTAAACTCAGAGATCCACCTAACCCTGCCTCCCAAATACTGGGATTAAGGGCATCACCATCCAGCTCAAACTTTCATTTTACAGGCAAGAAACCTGTGGGCCAGAGAAATACCAATGACTTGCTGGAGAGGTTGAACAATGAGAGCCCTGTTTAGTGGAAGTTCTGCCCAATCAGGTCTAGGCTTCTCTGTAAGACTACTCATTGACAAGGTAGGCTTCAGAAGCTGAGTGCATGCATGGAGAGAGAATGAAAATGTAATGAATGGTGGCCAAATATCCAGCATATATGGTTTTATAGTACTCTATAGTCTGCCATCTTTCACTTACTGAGGCTGTAAATAAAAAACACTACTGGTCTTGGCATGTGAGAATTACTACGCTCTGCAGCCTTTTGTTCAAAGTGGGGGATAAGGTCTGTCTGCTCCACTACCGTAGGCTCTGGATCTTGGAGCTTTTTCAAGGTAGGCTGAATGTGTCCAGAGGACTAACCAATTAACTCTCTCCATCATCTCTCAGCATGTAAGCACAAACTAGGGAAACAAGCTCACCTTCCAAGGACAGCATATGTGGGTTCCAGCCCTTAAGTTCAGAAGGCTGGGATACCCATATGACGCACTTTATCTACAACTCTGCCTGCTTGGGCTTCAGATGACATCACAGTTTTAAACAGTGGGGTCCAAATATATCCTAAAATTCTGAACCTACAAGTGCATACCTTTGATCCTAGCACTCAAGAGGCAGGGTTAGGTGGATCTCTGAGTTAGAAGCCAGCCTGGTTTACAGCATAGTTCCAAGATAATCAGACAGAGAGAAAAAAAACCCTGTCTTGAAAAAACAACAAAAATGTGACCCCACAAAGCACTCTACTTAGTGATCTGTTAATCGCTTATCTCAGAATGTTCTAAGTATTGTAGCAAAGAAAGCTACTTCATAAGGGCAGTTCATTTCCTGCTACAAATACTATTCCAACTGTGGAAACATTCCCTACAACCCTCTCCTCCCAGCACTTACTCTACAAACTCATGCTCTCCAAGATTTGCAAAGGTGTACCCATGGTACCCAAAGACATCTCCTGTGAAGAACTTGATGCTGTTTCTGTGACAGATCTGGTCAACTTTAACGATGACATCCCTGGAGCAGCAAGTCAGGCACACCTGCAGAGACAGGAACTGACTGGTAAGAGCTGAAAACTGTGACTCACTGCCCTGCTGCCTACATAAATCTTAAATTAACTGTCTCTCTGGCAAGGTTAAAGACCAGTTTCAACAGGTACAACAGGTTCTTTGGGTACTATGATTAAAAGACAAAAGTTGCAGGTTTCAGGGTGTAGAAAATATAAATGAAGCCGGGGCAGTGGTGGTGCACGCCTTTAATCCCAGCACTTCGGAGGCAGAGGCAGGTGGATCTCTGTGAGTTCGAGACCAGCCTAGCCTACAGAGCTAGTTCCAGGACAGGCTCCAAAACCACAGAGAAACCCTGTCTCGAAAAACCAAAAATAAATAAATAAATAAAATAAAGAAATAAAATTTAAAAAAGAAAATGTAAATGATATGATGGTCACTTTTGACAACTAAAGGGCTAGCTGGAAAGAAAAACCACTTGACAATTTGTTCCCTTAATCCAAGAACATATGAACTATACTTCATAGTTATCAAAAAAGACAGCAATATCAAAGTAATCTAAACTATTATCTAATCTGTTAAAAATCAAGCAAGACCAGTTTTTTTTTAACAGACCCAAAGGTCATGTTTGAGGAAAAAGTCTCTGACACACACATAAAATTTTTTAAAAATTATATTTCATTTACTTTATTTTTTGAGACAAAGTTCTTTCAGTGTAGCCTTACAGGCCTGGAACTCATTCTTCTAGATCAGGTCTGCCTCTACCTCCCAAGCACTAGGACTCAAGGTACACCACCACAACTGGCTATTTTATTTATTAATTATGAGTGTGACCAGGTATAGTAGTGTACAACTATAATCCCAGCACTCAAGAGGCAGCCAGATCTCTGTGAGTTTGAGGTCAGCCTGGTCTACAGGGTGAATTCCAGGACATCCACGGCTTTGTTAGAGATCCTGTCTCAAAAAGAGAAAGTCATATGCCCTAACACAGAATTTAGCTTTTCCTTTCACCTCTACATAGTCTTGGCACTGAGTAGATGAGGTTAAATAAGCCTCATTTGGTTTATCATTGTAGTTATTCTGTCAAGTCCATGGCCAAAATAGTTGTGTAAAAAAAAGGTACAGACAAATCAAGATCAGAGATGTTGCCTTTTGGTTATCTTTAGTTTTTTTAAACAAAGTCAACCAGGCATGGTGGCACACGCCTTTAATCCCAGCACTTGGGAGGCAGAGGAAGGCAGATCTTGTAGTTTGAGACCACTTGGTTTACAGAGCAAGCCACAGGACAGCCAGACTTAACAAGAAACCCTGCTCAAAACACCCCCACACACACCAAAAGATAGTCTTATGTAGCCCAGGTTGGCCTCAAACTCAGTCTTTATTTCTTTTCTATTCCTCCTGCCTCCATCTGCCAAATGTTGGGATTTATGCATGTGCCACCAAACTTGGCTAGGTATGCTCTTTTTAACACAAAACACAAGCTGCAGCTCCATTATTTCTAACATATAAGTCCAGCTGGCAACAAAATTAATCAACAACTTAAGATTTCAACATGAGCAAGATTATAAAAGAAG
Source organism: Microtus pennsylvanicus (assembly GCF_037038515.1). NCBI lineage: Eukaryota > Metazoa > Chordata > Mammalia > Rodentia > Cricetidae > Microtus > Microtus pennsylvanicus. Next base: position 144,545,724 of record NC_134579.1, on the reverse strand, counting down.
ATAAAATATTAATGTTGAAACCTAGTCTGGGGGTACATAAACCAAGACAGAGAAGCAACCAGTAGACAGCAGGCACCTCACAACCAAACACAATAGGTCCAACAGACTGGACCTACACAGAAACATACTGAATGTGTCAAACCTAAAGATCAGAAGTTTATAAATGTACGTGAGAGGAAAACTCAGAATGTATTACTTGAAAGGTCTAGTAAACCTACAGTTAATCTTACTATGTTGTCCAGGCTGGCCTTAAGCCTGAAGCAGTGAACAGTCCTCCTTCCTGCCTCTGTTCCTAAGCATTGGGGTCATAGGAGTGAACCCACACTGGGCTTCCACTACTACTTGAACTTGCTGACTCTCACAGCAGGCTTAATACTAAGAGACTCACCGCATCAAACTGAGTGAAGAATGCCTCTGGCTTCTTCTCTATATCCTCAGTATCCACCTTTACATCCACCATGGGGTTGAGATTCTGGGCTCGTTCCAAAGATGCCTCAGCCCTATTCTGGCCCACAGACCCAGTTCGAATCAAGAACTGAGCTCCATGATCTTCTGGAGATACCTAAAGGAAAAAAAAATTCTCCTTAATTTTTTAATCTTTTTGGAATGAAAATCTCAAAGACATTGAGCCTATAAGCACACTAAAATGCCCACAACCAACTGCTATTATTGTTCCTACAGAAATGTATTTATCTAAGCTGGGCACGGTGACACACACAGATCTCTGGGAGTTCAAGGCCAGTCTGATCTTCTAAAGTCCAGGACAGTCTGGGCTGTTACACAGAGAAACCCTGTCTCAGGAAGAAAAACAAAACAAAACAACCGGGGGTGGGGGGGGGGGCACATACCTTTAATCTCAGCACTCAGGAGGCAGAGACAGGTGGACCTTTATGAGTTCGAGGCCAGCGTGGTCTGGTCTACAAGAGCTAGTTCCAGGACAGGCTCTAAAAGCTACAGAGAAGCCCTGTCTCAAAAAACCATAAAAGTAAATAAATAAATCATAAAATAAAAAAGAATTAAAAAAAAAAAACTACAGCGAAGCCCTATCTTCAAAACACCACACACACACACACACACACACACACACACACACACACACACACAAAAAGGACAAAACAAACAAAAAAACAGAAACAGAAATCAGCCAATATCACTGAGGCAAAAACTTCTAGGAAATGTTTGTTCAGGGTGAGCACAACAGTAGCTGTAGTCTGGAGGCGACCAAAAGGAAACACTGTGCTGGCAGCCAAACTCAACAATGTATAAGAGTCCTCCAGAGATACTGCTTTTGAAGACATGAAGGAGTTGTGGAGAGCAACTGAGGTACAGCAGGGTCAGAGTGCCTGAGGGAAGTCGGGGGGGGGGGGGGGCCTGTGTTGGAAAGTCCAAGAGGGGGCTTGTGAATGTGCAGTCCTGCTGCCACAGAGATGTCAGGACCAAGGACAGCAGCAGCTGTGGCATGGAGCACCTCTCAAGATCTTTGAAGCCCGCTGGGCGGTGGTGGCGCACGCCTTTAATCCCAGCACTCGGGAGGCAGAGGCAGGCGGATCTCTGTGAGTTCGAGACCAGCCCGGTCTACAAGAGCTAGTTCCAGGACAGGCTCCAAACCACAGAGAAACCCTGTCTCAAAAAAACAAAAAAAACAAAAAAACAAAAAAAAAGATCTTTGAAGCCCACAAGAGCCTGAGTCAAAGAAGCAAAGTTTTACACTGTTGGATTTTGGTTTTGTTGTGACTAACTACAGTAGGAAGCATTTAGTCTCTTTCTTTCTTTTTTTGTCCGAGCACACAGTTGATCAACTTTAGGTATTTTAGAGAAACCTTGAAAGGTATTTTGGAAGTGTAAAGAATCTGAACTTTTTTGTTTGTTTTCGTTTCTTTTTTTTAAATTTATTTATTTATTATTTATACAGTGTTCTGTCTGCATGCCAGAGGAGGGAACCAGATCAAATTACAGATGGTTGTGAGCCACCATATGGTTGCTGGGAATTGAACTCAAGACCTCTGGAAAAGCAGCCAATGCTCTTAACCTCTGAGCCATCTCTTCAGCCCAAGAATCTGAACTTTTAAAATGTTTGAAATTTTAACTACGGTAGGACTTTTATTAAAAAGCTGGAATGTTAAACCAAGCACATGCCTTTAATCCCAGCACTTGGGAGGCAGAGGCAGGCAGATCTCTGAGTTTGAGGCCAGCCTGGTCTACAAAGCAAGTTCCAGGACAGGAATGGTTGACTATTACAGAGAAACCCTGTCTTGAAAAAAAAAAAAAATCAAAAAAACAAAGTTGGGATGGGGTCAAATTAGGCTAGAAAAGTTATAGTTAAATAGTGGTATTAGATTTTGAGGTTTCTGTTTGTTTTTTTGGTCAACATGACACAAGCTAGAATTATTAGGGAAGAGGAAATTTAAAGTAAGAAAAGGCCCTCATCGCGTAGCTCACTGTGAGTGGTGGCCCCTGGGTAGGTGGTCCTAGATGCTCTAAACAAGCAAGCTGAGTAAGCCAGCAAGCAGTGTTCCCTAAGGCCTGTCTCAGTTCCCGCCTCAAGCTTCTGACATGACTTCCCTCGGTCACTGAATGTGAAAGTGACCTCAGAGTTGCGAGCTGAAATAAAATGTTTTCTTCCCAAGCTGCTCTTAGTCAAGTGTTTATCACAGCGACAGAAACTCTAACACCAACTCCAGTTCTTCCTTCTGAGTTTTAAACCTGTTATGTTTAAAAAACCGATAACAGGTTTAAAACTGGCCATTGATGATTAAACAGCACCCCCTTGTGCTTAGAAGAGAAACTCTCTCCAAAGTCTAATGTCTCCTCTATTTAAATTTGTTCTGATTTTTTCCATTTGTTTGTTTTTTGAGGCAGGGTTTCCCTGTATAACAGTCCTAGCTGTCCTGAAACTCACTCTGTAGACCAGGATGGTCTTGAACTCGCCTGCCTCTGCCTTCCTTATATTTGTTCAGATTTTTTAAATTGCTAAAAAAACGACTGGTTACTAGTGCTCAATAGCAAATTGTTCCCAGCCAGACGAACACCTATAATCCCAGCACTTGGGAGGCAGGGACAGGTGGATCTTTTGAGATTGAGGCTAGCCTGGTCTACAAAGTGAGTTCCAGGACAGGCTCCAAAGCTACACAGAACTGTCTGGAAAAACGAAACAAAACAAAAAATGCTTCTTCCCTAGCACACACAGGACCCTTAGTCTGACCTCCCTGTCGGGTGCTGGAATGGAAACAAGCACCTCAAAGGCCAGACTACTAGTAAACAGATTCCATATCTCTCTGTAGGCCCATATTTCTATATGGTATGGCAGCCAAGCTATCAAGCCATAGGCCACACCTGAGAAGGGTTCCAGACAGGCTGTTACTAACCTAACAAAAGGTCAGGATGTGGTTTTGCTCCTTCTTTGTAATTTGGAGGAGGCCTGATAGAAACGCTAATTCAAACCTAAGTGACAGCTAGCATACACAGCAGACAGGTAGTTGTGGACATGGACTGAAAGCCATTCACCTGGTTACCTAGAAAACAGAATGTTTTTTCTCTTGGTTAAGTTTTGGTATTTTCCTCTTGGTTAAGTTTTGGTATATAAGGCTGTTTGGAGATAAACGAAAGGAATTCTTCAGGATGTGAACTCAGGACTTCATGAGGGATCACTGAGAATCTCCCTCCCGATAAAGCCATGTGAGTTGTGTCTTTATTTCCACATCTCCACGCTGGTCCAGAGAGAAATGTTTGGGTCTGGTCGAGAGAAATAATTTATGGTCCGGGTTAGCAACAGACCCCGATATCTCTCAAAGTATTTCACACACAAAATACCTAATTTAGCAAATCAATTTACCACCTCACTAGAGCTAGTATGTTATCTCCCCCTATTACCACCACCCCAATTACCTACCAACTATCTTAAGACCAAATTCTTCCTTAGTATCAAGAAAATGAATGAACTTTTCAAACCAACCCTCTACAGGGGCATGTTTTTTAAGTTACCACATCCTGTTCTTCAGGGATCATTCCCTACTGCAAGGCTGGAATCTGTGATTAAGGGCAATTCAGGTTAGATCCAAATCCCCAAATCAAATCTTGGTTCAACCACTGATTGTTGTTACCTACGCGTATAGAAACCTGTGATATAGATGCTTATCAATCCACAGATAACACCTATCACACAATGTTCTACTTCCCTCAGCTCTTGGGTCGCGGCTCCTCTCTTCCCTTGATGAGACATTCTCTCAACAAGGTTCTCTGAAATACAGAGCTGTGTATTAAAGTCTAGCTCAGGGCCATTCACTTCACAATGCAAAATTCCATAAAACAACTCATTGACCCTATAGTCAAGTCTACAAGGCTCCACAGTCTTCTGAACTATTTTGCATCACTGCCTATCAGTAGTGTTCTTAGGGAAATTGCAGGAGGAAAAGCTTGGTATATTTATGGACTGTTAAATTTATCTGTTGGGGGTTGAGCTAGTTAAGCTGACCAGCACTAGACTACAGAAAGTCCATTAGAAACCACCATACCTAACTTAACCCTGAGAAGCTTTTAGATTACCACTGCCCAGGTTCTCTCCAGTGTAGCTGGGGTTGAGGACCACTACTTCAAGAAAGGAGAAGGCACTGAGGCCCTCCAAGTGAGTAAGGGAAGAAAATCAGCCTATGCCTTAGCACTCTTCTGACATAACATCAGAACCACACCACACACATGCTGGTATAGGATGGCTTGTGAAATCCCATTTGCATTCTTGATACCAAGAGCTACCAATTACAAAGTGTCTTGGTGGCAGGTGTACTAATTCTCCTCTGTGTGCTCCTGCCTCTAGAGGGCACTGTAGTCCTCTGTAGACAAGTCCTTGTACACAAGTCCTCTGTCCTGACGGCTTGCTCACAAAAATTTCCTTAGGTTTTCTTTCATTTTTAAATGCTTGTTGTCTGAGAGTTTTGATATGTAGCCCAAGATGACCTCAAATCTGCAGCAATCCTCCTGCCTCTGCTTCTTCAATGCTGGGATTTACAGGCATGTACTGCAATGCTACTCTCCCCTTAGGTTTAACTTAAAAACCAATTTTTAGGTATGGATAATAGCCTAGATGACATTGTATTTGCCTAGAGAGCATGAAGTCCTGCATTTGACCTCAAGTGTTTCATAAATAGAGTACAGTGGCTCATGTCTGTAATGATAGCACTGGAAAAGTGGAGGCAAGATCAGAAGTTCAAGGTGACCTTCAGCTGAGGTTTGAAGACAGTTTTAGGTAACTGAAATTCTATCACAGTAACAATAAAAATGCCAGGAGCAATGGTGCATTCCTTTAATCTCGGCACTATGGAGGCAGAGGCTGGCTGATTGATCACTGTGAGTTTGAGGTCAACTTGGTCTAATATAAAGTTCCAAGCCAGTACCTACAGAGTAGAGAGCTAGTCTTAAAAGGAGTTACAGTTGCCAGCTATATATAGTGAAGCATGCCTTTAGTCCCAGCACTGAGGAGGCAGAGGGAGGTTGGTCTACAGAGAGAACCTGTCTTAAAACAAACAAACAAATCTTGTGACTGTGACAATAAGTAAGTGAAGCCCAAGTTCCTCTTCATATTGCAGTAGAAAGTTCTAGATCTTTGAGACTAGGTCTCATGTAGCTTTCAGGCTATGCTGCAGTTCCAAGACAGTCTAAACTAGTGAGTTCCTGCCTCAAAACACAGAGAAGCAAGCAAATAAACAAAAAATTGTTAAAGAACACACATGCCACTGAAGCTTGGAGATGTGTACAAAAACACGTTCACCCTGAACGAAAGACAGTCTGGAGAAAGCTACACTGGAACCAGGCGCTGCTGTAGTACCTCCATATGCTTCTCAGTTAATATTGGATGCTCACGTTCTCCTCTGTGTAAGCAGTCTAGATAGATAGATAGATAGATAGATAGATAGAGATATACCCTCTCTCTGATTCAGTATTTTTCAAAGTAATGTCAGTGAACTATCTACATCAAGATTATTTTGACTTTTTTTTTGTCTTTTCGAGACAGGGTTTCTCTATTTTGACTTTTTAAGAGTCTCACTTATGTAGCAAAATCTAGGCTTGAACTTGCAACCCTGACTCAATCTCCTGAGTGTTGGGATTATAGGCATATGACATCACACCGAACTGAGACATCTTTTAAATGTACCCATTCCTGAACCACCCCAGCTTAGAAATGAAGGGTATAAATAAGCCTCAAGGCCTAAGTCTCCCAACTACCGTATCACTGAACCTGGGTTTGTACTGCCAAACTCACAGCACTGCATCTTGAGGGGGGAGACAGGGCGAGCAGAGGGATACATACCTGTTCGTGATCCAGCATGGTCAGTCCTTTCACTCCCGCCAGGATAAGATTCTTGGCAATTTCAGCCCCAAGTCCTTTCATGCCGACAATCAACACCCGGGAAGCTCGAAGCCTGTAAGACACCTGCTATGTTAACTTGATGACCCCAACTAGTGGGACTTGTTCAATTACAGGATGACTAAAAAAATTAAATATATATATATTTAATAAATATATATATTTTTTTCACTATATTCACTGAAGCACCACTGAACCTTCAGATCTAGAAAATAGGTCCCAAACTATCCTGTACAGAACACCTACCATGGCATGTACCCTCTCTACAATGTGCAAACAGCAATGAATAATAAGGTAGCTCTTCAAGCAAAAGACCTGAAGAGTCTTATGAGGTTGGAGATACAGCTCAGGTGGTAGAATTTTGCCTTCCACATATAAGGTCCTGCATGAATTCGCCAGAACCACAAAAAAATAAAATAAAAAGACATCAAAGGCATAAACCTTTAATCTCAGCACTCAAGGCGTAAGGGTAGGCGGTTCTCTGTGAGTTCAAGGCCAGCCTAGTCTACAGAGTTCCAGGACAGCCAAGGCTACACAGAGAAATCCTGTTCTGAAAAACAAATCAACAGCAATGAAAGAAAAATTTAAACAGTACAGTGATAATGATGAAAACCTCCAGCTGAGGGGCTGGAGAGATGGCTCAGTGGTTAAGAGCATTGCCTGCTCTTCCAAAGGTCCTGAGTTCAATTCCCAGCAACCACATGGTGGCTCACAACCATCTGTAAAGAGGTCTGGTGCCCTCTTCTGGCCTTCAGGCACACACACAGAATATTGTATACATAATAAATAAATAAATATTTAAAAAAAAAAAAAACCTCCAGCTGAGAAAGGAGGGATCTCCAAAAGTTCAAGTCTAAGACTTGATTACAGAGACTTTGTCTCAACGACGACTAAAAACAAAAAAAAACCTTATTTTTAAAAATTATTTATTTATTTGCTTGTTTATTTATTTATTATGTACGCAATATTCTGTCTGTGTGTATGCCTGCAGGCCAGAAGAGGGCATCAGACCTCATTACAGATGGTTGTTAGCCACCATGTGGTTGCTGGGAATTGAACTCAGGACCTTTGGAAGAGCAGACAATGCTCTTAACCACTGAGCCATCTCTCCAGCCCCCCTGATGTTTTTTAATCAAAAGGAAATAAACAACCAATCAACATAGAGACAGTTGAAAAGAAAGCATTCCAACAATAGAAAACTAAACCTGTAAACACACAAGCTCAGGAAACAGACGCCTGTTTTATCATTTCTCAGTTACAGCAAGAACACAGAGGCTGCAAAGCAGCACACAAGGGACGGGACATATGCCTGGTAAGAGAATGAGGGGCAAGGCATGAGGGCTTGTAGGCATTAAAAGAATTCTGGACTCAAGTCTAAGCCAAATGGTGAGATGATGTCACAGTTAACAGAAGACAGGGTGGTTATGTGTGCATATCTACTCAGATAGTATGATAACCAAAAAAGGGCAAGTATATGTACTATGGAACTAGGGACTGAACTCAGGGGCTCTTGCAAGTGCTTTATCAATGAGGTATGACTCCAACTCATCAAGAGAACATTATTTAATCTGGAGTACACATGCAAAACAGGTGGTAGCATTAAAGTGTGTTTAAGAATGAGATTACAAACTGGGCGATGGTGGCGCACGCCTTTAATCCCAGCACTCGGGAGGCAGAGGCAGGCGGATCTCTGTGAGTTCGAGACCAGTCTGGTCTACAGAGCTAGTTCCAGGACAGGCTCCAAAACCACAGAAAAACCCTGTCTCGAAAACCCAAAAAAAAAAAAAAAAAAAAAAAGAATGAGATTACAGGCGCACACTTGTAATCCCAGCACTGGGGAGGTGGATAAGGAGGTGAGTTCTGAGTCATGCATGGATCCACAGTTTCAGGCCAGCCTGAGCACAACAAAAACAATGGGTAGGGGAATTGCTTTGATCTCTGTCAAGAGAAAGAAATGAGACAAAAAAACAAAAGTAAGACAAAAAAGTAACCCAGTTGTGAGAGGCAGGATTGTTTCACAGCATCCTGAAAGTCTTGATCCACATCTAAAGTCAGAATTTATAAAGCCTGAGAAGCGATTCAGACCTTGCTTCTGAAGCCCTAAGAGCCAGGCAGTGCAGTCCATCACAGCCACACTGGGGGCTGGTAACTCAAAAGCTTCTAGCAATCCTAGTGCTGCTGTTATCCTGGGTCTGCCAAACAGCAGGCCAGCTCTATCCAAGTACCAGCACCTGGAGAACACCAAGGGGTCTTCAAAATTACTCCAATGATCATGAGTGCTTACACAGAATTACATTTAGGAGCCTTTAATAAGCACAGGGGCCATTAGGGTGCTGGAGTGCGTCCCTAATCCCAGCACTCAAGAGCCTAAGGCAGAAGGATTGGGAGTTTGAAGCCAGCCTAGGTTATAGCACTATAAAATTATAAAACTAAAAACAAAAACAAAGCTGGTTATGGGGGGAGCCCCTAAGCCCTATAATCCCAAGCACTTGGATCAGAAACTCAAGGTGTTTGAGGTCAGCCTAAGCTTTGAAACCCTTTCTAACAAAAAAATAATCAACAAGGCATGATGATGCCTATCACTCTAGTTTATATGAAAACCAACTTTATGGCTATGTAATAGAAATGAATATTCTTAAAAAGAAACTTTAAAAAGTTATCATTTAGGGAGGGGAGCAGAGAAAACTGTACAGCTCAATAAAATCAATTAAAAAAAGATTAAAAAACAAAAGAAAAAGTGGCGGGGGGTGGGGGTGGTGGCGCACGCCTTTAATCCCAGCACTCGGGAGGCAGAGGCAGGTGGATCTCTGGGAGTTCGAGGCCAGCCTGGTCTACAAGAGCTAGTTCCAGGACAGGCTCCAAAACCACATAGAAACCCTGTCTCAAAAAACAAAAAAAAAAAAAAAAAAAAAGAAGAAGAAGAAGTTTAGCCGGGTACCTTCAATCTCAGCACTCAGAAGGCAGAGGCAGGCCATCTCTGTGAGTTCGAGGACAGCCTTATCTATAGAGTGAGTTCCAGAGCTACACAGTGAGTCCCTGTCTCCAAATCACCAAAATAAATAAATGTAAATAAAAAAATAAAATTTGTGTGATGTGTACATGAATGAGATCACAGGAAACTTTTAGAAGTTGGTTGGCTCTCTCCTTCCCCCATGGTTTCCAAACAAGCACGAGTTTGAGGCGCAGGCATGATCTACGGAGTAAGTTCCAGCACAGCAAGGAACTTACCTGTCTCAAAAAAACAAACAAACAAAAAAAAAAAGCTCAGGCTGACCTCAAGCACCTTGAGTTTCTGATCCAAGTGCTTGGGATTATAAGGCTTAGGGGCTCCCCCCATAACCAGCTTTGTTTTTGTTTTTAGCTTTATAAAAGGCTCGTACTGCAAATGTGACATCATATGGTCATCAGAGTTTCAAGTTTGTCAAGACCACAAACAAAATCATCATCTACATTCTTGTGCAATACCTGGCATGCAACAAACGCTGCACAGACTCACCTAACTCTTCAGCCCCAACCTCCTTCATTATCAAAGACTGTCTAGCCAAACACTTGAATCTGGAATTTCAGCACCCACTCTCAAAAAGAATTGAGACTTGGTCTCATACATCCCAGGTTGCTCTAAAACTCTGTAGCAGAGTATAGCCTTGAATTTTGAGCCTCCTGCCTCTATCTCCAGTGTACTGATAGATGTGCACCTTCTTGCCCAGTATGTGTGGATCAAACGCAGGGCTTCATGTGTATGAGGAAGGCAAGCAACTGAGTTCCATTCCCATTTGATAAAATCTACAGCTCACACATAGTTCCGAACTTATCTACACTACTTTACTAGCTTTATCTCCTATTAGTATCAGACTACTTACCACTAAGCATGCCCTCAGCTTTCCATCTCCACACCACCTCTTCCTCCCTGGCCCACTCAAGCTCTCACCCTAAGGCCATTTCCCCAGGGCCCATGGTGATGAATATTCACTGTCAACTTGTTAGACTTAGAATCACCATGTCACCATGTACACACAGGTCTGGGTATGTTCTATGAAAGTATTTATAGAAAGGTTCAATGGTCTGGACAAAAATGGTGTCACACACCTTTAATCCAAGCACTCAGGAGGCAGAGGCAGGTAGATCTCTGTGAGTTGAGGCTAGCCTGGTCTACATAGTTAGTTCCAGGACAGTCAAAGCTACACAAAGAAACCCTGTCTCAAAAAACAAAAAGGTTCAATAGAAGAGGGCAGACCTACCCTGACTGTGACACCATCAATGGAGTGGATCCACATTCAGGAAAAAAGAGAGAGTCCACAAGAAAAAGTGCTTGCTGCCTGAGGATGGAAGCCTGAGGACATGCATTCCATTATCAGAAGCCACGAAAGTTAGTAGAGAATCAAGTTCACAAAGCTGTCTTCTGACACACATGCCAAGATAGGTAACCCCCACAAACATTCAATAAGTAAAACTCCCAGCACTCAGGAGGCAGCAGCAGGTATACCTCTACGAGTTCAAGACCAGCCTGGTCTACAGAGCTACTTCCTAAACGAGCAAACAAAATAATAAAGTTTAAAAAGGGGGCAGGGAGCAGAGCATGGGTTGTTCATCTCTCTTTCCTGACCAACTGCAATGTGACCAGCTGTCTGACACACAACACTGTGGCCTGGCTTTCTTGCCACAATGGACTGTATTCTCAAAGTAAATCACAGCAATGAGAAAAGTATTAACATACAGGCCTTTCTTTTCAAATTTTTATTAAATTATTTTGTGTGAATGCATGCCATGGCCATATGGGGAGGTCAGAGGAAACTCAAGAGTCCATTCTGTTCTTCCACTAAGTGGGTCCCTGAGACTGAAGCCATGATGTCAGGCTTTGCAGCAAATGCCTTTACCTGCCAAACCATCCTGCCAGTTCCAGGGGTCTTTCCTACCATAGCACACTCAAGGAAGAATGACCTTTCCAGAACTTTCCTTGCAAAACAGCAATATTAAGGTTTCTAACAGGCCTTATGGAGCAAGTTTGTCATCCCAGCTGCTCAGAGGGATGAGGCAGGAGGATCAAAAGTACAGAATGAAGCTAGCTGGGAGAGGTAGCTCACACATGTAATCCCAGCACACCAAAGGAAGTTCCAGACCAGTTTGGGTTGCAGTTGAGACCCTGCCTCAAAACACACACAGAGAACTGAAAAGAGGACTGCTGTGTGTACAAATTTACAAAAAGAAAAGGGTTCTGGGGCTGGAGAGATGGCTCAGCGGTTAAGAGCATTGCCTGCTCTTCCAAAGGTCCTGAGTTCAATTCCCGGCAACCACATGGTGGCTCACAACCATCTGTAATGAGGTCTGGTGCCCTCTTCTGGCCTGCAGACATACACACAGACAGAATATTGTATACATAATAAATAAATAAATATTTAAAAAAAAAAAGAAAGAAAAGGGTTCTGCCCAGTCTCAGGTAACTTATAGGGCCTCTCCTGTTCCCCACCCCACAACCATTACAACATAGTTCTTTACAATGAGTGGTCTGGAATTGCTCACAGCAACAACCAAAAATGAGTATCATATTTTTGTTTTTTTTTGTTGTTGTTTTTTCGAGACAGGGTTTCTCTGTGGTTTTGGAGCCTGTCCTGGAACTAGCTCTTGTAGACCAGGCTGGTCTCGAACTCACAGAGATCCGCCTGCCTCTGCCTCCCGAGTGCTGGGATTAAAGGCGTGCGTCACCACCGCCCGGCTGAGTACCATATTTTTAATCTTTTTGTTTTATTTTGTTTTTCTGAAACATGGTTTCTCTGCAGCTTTTGGAGCCTGTCCTAGAACTAGCTCTTGTAGACCAGGCTGGCCTTGAACTCACAGAGATCGGCCTGCCTCTGCCTCCCAAGTGCTGGGATTAAAGGTGTGTACCACTACCGCCCGGCCACATTTTTAATCTTAACCACACTTGACAGAGCCCCAGAGACTAAAACTTACTTATGGCTCGATCATATGATAAGGGCTGAAACACTATCTGGCACTTAATGAAGTAGCTATTATTCATGTTCTCTGAAGTAGCAATTCCCTTTCACAAAAGAAATGCTGTAGTCAATGAAGTTTGGTTTGAGGCACAATTATTTTGAGTTGAAAAAAACATGCACAACATACAAAACAATGTGGTTTATCCACCTTCTTCCATGTGCGCAAACTAGACCCTAATCTATGCAATCATCAGTTCTCACCCACAAAATTCAACTGGACCGGGGCTGGAGAGATGGCTCAGAGGTTAAGAGCATTGCCTGCTCTTCCAAAGGTCCTGAGTTCAATTCCCAGCAACCACATGGTGGCTCACAACCATCTGTAATGGGGTCTAGTGCCCTCTTCTGGCCTGCAGGTATACATACACACAGACAGAATATTGTATACTAAATAAATAAATATTAAAAAAAATTTCAACTGGACCCAGGAGTAAGAAAGCACACGTAGCTCCAGCTAAGTAGGAAGCTGAGGCAGAAAGGTAATTACTCTAACCCAGCATGTTATTTGTTTGCATGGCGAGCATTTTTTATGTGCCACATGTGTACAGGAACCACAAAGGCTAGATTCCCTGAAAGCAGAGCTGTAGGAAGTTGGAGGCTGCCATATGGGTACCAGGAACCAAATTCCAGACTCCTGAGAGAGTAGTTAAGTGTTCTTAACTGAGTTATCTCAACAGCCCAAAATCCTCTTTCTTTTCTTTTTTGGTTTTTCGAGACAGTTTTTCTATGTAGCCCTGGCTATCCTGGAACTCACTCTGTAAATGAAGCTGTCCTCGAACTCAGGGAGCTACATCTGCCTCTGCCTCCATAGTACTGGGATTAAAGGCATGCGCCATGACACGGCCCTGTTTCTTAAAAGCACAAAAACAAAGGAGCTGTGGCTAAAGTTCAGTTGGCAGAGTACTTGCCTAGCATGCACAAACACTGGACTCCATGCCTAGGACAGCATAATTAGGGTGTGACACACAATGGAATCCAAGTACTTCAGAGACAAAAGCAGTAGAGGCAAAGAGGATCAAAAGTTTAAGGTGATCAGACAGAGTATAAGGCCAAGATGAGTTGCAGGAGATCATGTTGAAATACATTTGGCCTCTCTGCCTCCATTTGTCCCTTACAACTTCCTGTCCCCATTTCAAAGACATATTTTATCTGCCCTACATGGTGGTATAACTCAAGGATTCATATACTAGGCCGCTTCTCTACCACTGATCAGTCCAGACAAATCTTACAATGTGAACTACTACATCTTAAACTGTTCAAAGCTTTGAATGATCTCTCTGCAAGCTCCTTACTGGACCCAGTACTGTGGATCCTCTCATTTCAGTTCATTCTACATTCCTTCCCCTGCTAACCTGCTAAGACTAAATCCAGGTTCCCTTCTCAGGAACTAAAGATGCTTCCAACAAAGGACCCTGGCATTAAAGGATCCCATTTACCCCCCTCCAAGTTTAAACAAATAACCCATTCATTAGGTAGCAGACAAAATGCTTCTTTCCTAGAAGCCCAAAATGACCTTCTAATCCTTGTGGGGTGTTTTTCTTTTCTTTTCCTTTTTTTTTTTTTTAAAGGAAGGAGAAATGGGGTTGAGATTATGGAGATAAGCTACTGAGTCCTTTTTGATGCAGTGCCTTTTTATGCAGGGAGCCTGGGCTTTGTATACAGTAAGCAAGCACTCTACCACTCTCCCAGCTAATGAGTGGGTTGTCACGTAGGTCAACCCATGAGGAAGTCTGAAACACCAAGCTAAGTGACTTGCCCAAATACAAGACACATCGAATTTCAGCAAAAGAACATAAAGTTCTGTTTCATAATAAAATCCTCAGAAGGAAAATGCTTAGCAAAAGAGAAATTACTTGCTTTGTTTTTGAGAAAGTCTCGCATAGCCCAGGCTGACCTTGAACTCCTGGTCCTCCAACCTCAGAGGCACAGGGTTTATAAGAATGTTCAATACACTGATGAACCAGCACTCCTAGCAATGGGCAGGAGGACTGTTCCAAGTTTGATAGCAGCCTAGTCTAGAACGAAACCCTATCTCAAAAGGAAAAATTAACAATTTGCTGGTTACACTGGGAGGCTAAAGTGTTGGTACCCCAGGTGAAACATACAAGCCTAGAATATGATTCTATCCCTAACACTAAAACTCTCTGTAACTGTTCTTAACTCTTGGGGATATCATTGGTTCAATATTCTTCCTACCCCTCAAGACAAGGTTTCTCTGTGGCTTTGTAGACCATGCTGGCCTGCCTCTGCCTCCCAAGTGCTGGGATTAAAGGCCAGTGCCACCACCGCCAAGCTTCAATACTTTTTTTTGTTTTTGTTTTGCAAGACAAGGTTTCCCTGTAGCGTTGGAGCCTGTCCTGGAACTCACTTTGTAGACCAGGCTGGCCTCGAACTGACAGTGATCCTCCTGTCTCTGGCTCCCAAGTGCTGGAATTAAAAGCACGTGCCCCCACCGTCCAGCTTGGTTCAAAACTCTTAATACTTTCCCCTCTTTTGTTGCTGGTTAGAGTTGTCTAATAATGTATAAAACTCACTGATGTCTTCTGAGTGTAGGAGCTGCTCATATGCTATCTCATTTACTTCAATCTCAGAGATTTATTCCTCTTTTTTTCAGAGATGTTATATGTATGTGTGCAAACATCTGAATTATGTGCAATACATGTGTGCAGTATCCACAGAGACCAGAAGAGGATGTCAGATTCCCTGAAACTGGAATTACACGTGGTTGTGAGGAACCAAATCTGGTCTACTGCAAGAATAGCCAGCTCTCTTAACAGATAGATGATATACCTCTTCAGCCTCACACAGAATCCACATAAAGGTGAAATAGAACTGACTGCACAAAGTTGTCCTTTGGCACTGACAGCCACACCACAAAACACATACACATAAACACAGAAAATTTAAAACTTCTCCCCCCAAAATGCTTAGAAAACCAAAGTGTGGTGGTGCATGCAGGAGCTCTCTGCAAGTTAAAGTCAGTCTGGGCTATAAAAACAATAACTGCTTTTGAGACATGATGTCACTGTGTAGCCCTGGCTGTCCTGAAGCTATATAGACCAGGCTTTCCTTGAACTCACAGAGAACCGTCAGCCTCAGTCTCAAGAGGGCCAGAATTAACGACATGCAAAACCATGCTCAGCAATAATAATAATAACAACAACCTGAAAAAGAAAAAGTCGTCCGTGGTGGCACACTAATCCCAGCTCACTCGGGAGGCAGAGGCAGGCAGATTTCGAGTTCTAGGACAGACAGCCAGAGCTACACCGAGAAACTCTGTCTTTGGGGCGGAGGAGGGAGGGGCAGAGAACAGAACCCTTGGCAATGTGCTCAATAAATCCAGCCACTCTGAGCCTCTGCAGATGTCCCTTTTTCAGGACTTGCACCCAAACCCTCTCCAGAAGAGCCTGTGGGGTTTGCCAGGTACCTAGGGCTTCCAACACAGGTTCCCACCAAATGAAGTTGATGAGCTCACTCCGCCCCCTTACGATCTAAAAAACCTCCCGAGACACAACTATCACCCCCATCACACCGGGGGAGCCTAGAGTTCGAATCCTCCATCTTCTCCACCTCCTCCGAGGTCACTCGCACTACCTACCACCTGGGGAACGTCTCCACCTCCCATACTTTCCAGAAACATCCTCCATTCGTCCTTTCCAAGTCACTAGGGAACACAGGTGCGTCAAGCCCGCCGCGGCTCTACAAACAAGCCCCACCCGCTCCCTCAGGGCCCACACGCCCGCCCGGGCCCGCCGCGCCCCTCACCGCTTCTGGGCCTCCAGCCCCCACAGGCGGATCTGTCGGTCATACTGCGCCGCCTCCTCCTCGCTGATGCCGCCGCCGCTGGCCTCTTCCTTCTCCACCATAGCCGCCGGCTTTTACCTCACCCGCTCCCACTCTTGCCAACCGCCAGCAGAGCCGTGCGCCGGAGCAGCGTCTGCGCCCGCGCAGAAAGCCGCGCCTGCGCAGTGGCCGCCTTCGTGCGTTCCGAGGGACCACGTGGGTTCCCGAGACGCCAAGGCCCGCTAGCTGCCGCGGGTCACGTGGGCGAGACGCCGCTCAATCCCGGAGAGGAAAAAAGAAAAGAAAAAAGTGGCGGGCATTTTGGCTCCGTGGGCATGTCCACGTGGTCATTTATGAAGCTGTTCTTGCGTTTATCGAGTTCTCGCGGGGATTTCAGGATCGATGGTATGAAAAAATAAAATAAAGTGAATATTTTAAAATAACGGCCTGCTCTCTTAGAGTTCACCACCTATTGTCGGAAAAAACTAAATAAAAACAGACATATTCCTACTGCAGGTAGTGTGTAGGTGGGTGGGAATGGAAGGGAGTCTCTACCCTCTCCCGATAATGAATTCTGTAGATCCTCAAACCCTTACATAAAATGCAGTACTCAAATTGAACATATTCGACCGGTGCCTGTGATCACAGCTTTTGAACAAAAGAATGGAAAGGATTCGCCGGGCGGTTGGTGGCACACGCCTTTAATCCCAGCACTCGGGAGGCAGAGGCAGGCGGATGTCTGGGAGTTCGAGGCCAGCCTGGTCTACAAGAGCTAGTTCCAGGACAGGCACCAAAAACTACAGAGAAACCCTGTCTCGAAAATCCAAAAAAAAAAAAAAAAAAAAAAAAAAAAGAATGGAAAGGATTCAAAAGTTCAAGGCTGGGGGGTTGGTGGTGGCGCTCGTTTACTAAGTAGTCTGTTACAATGAGGAGCAAAGAAGGAAAACAGCTACCATGGAAATGAGAGTACCAATAAGTCTTTGAGATACTGCCTTGGTTTCCTTTGCATATATCCCCCGGGGGGGGGGGTGCTGGTGAAGGTTGCTTTTAGACTATTAATTTTAACAGCTTAAACAACAGTTTTTTAGGCTGTTATTTTTAAACTGTTAATCGGAAAAGTTGCCAAATTAAGGCTCTGTACCTTAAAGACGGGGAGAGCAGTTATTCAGTAGTTTAGACCCCAGGGTTTAAAGATTAAGAAATTACCTCCGCCCAGATGCCTGCTCACCACTCACTACGGTGGGAATTCTCTCAATAGCATTCTTAGCATCACCTAGGGATCTTAGCAACACATGCCCTACCAATTCACCTTCAGAGACACCATTAATTGGTCTGACATGGAGCTGAGATACTGGGAATTTTACAAACCCTTCCCCTGGTGGTTCTGAAAGGCAGTCCCTGTAATAACAGCACAGAAATGTCTGGCTGTGCTGGCGCATTTAATCCCAGCACTCGGGAGGCAGAGGCAGACAAATCTCTTGTGAGGTTGAGGCCAACCTGGACTACAGAGCTAGTTCCGGGACAGCCAAGACTAATATTGCTTCATTCCAATCCTGATTCTTTTCTTTGAGTGTTTAAGAAATATAACAGGCTGCTCGGTGGTGGTGCATATCAAATCAAAACAACTCTAAGATTCCATCTTACACCTGAAAGAATGGCCAAGATCAAAAACACTGATGACAACTTATGCTGGAAAGGTTGTGGGGAAAAGGGAATACTTCTGCATTGCTGGTGGGAATGCAAGCTGATACAGCTGCTTTGGATGTCAGTATGGCGATTTCTCAGAAAATTAGGAAACAACCTTCCTCAAAACCCAGTAATATCACTTTTAGGTATACGTCCAAAGGATGCTCAATCGTGCCACAAGGACATGTGCTCAACTATGTTCACAGCAGCTTTGTTTGTCATAGCCAGAACCTAGAAACAACCTAAATGCCGCTAAATCGAAAAATAAATAAGAAAAATGTGGCACATTTACACAATGGAGTACTACACAGCAGAAAAAAATAATGACAGCTTGAATTTTGCAGAAAAATGGATAGAACTAGAAAACATTATTTTGAGTGAGGTAACCCAAACACAGAAAGACCATTATCACATGTACTCACTCATAGGTGGTTTTTAAACATAAAATAAAGAAAGCCAGCCTACAAATCACAATCCCAGAGAACTTAGACAACAATGAGGACACTAAGAGAGACTTAACATAGATATAATCTACATGGGAAGTAGAAAGTAGAAAAAGACAAGATCTCCTGAGTAAATTGGGAGCATGGGGGCCTTGGGGGGGGGAGAGGCAGGGAGGAGAGCAGAGAAAAATGTAGAGCTCAATAAATATCAATTTAAAAAAAGGAAAAAAAAGAACACTGTTTGATTCCCAGAACCCACATGGTAGCTCCCAATGGCCCTGTAACTCCCATTCCAAGGGATCCAGCCTCCCTCTTCTGGCCTCTCTGGGCACCAGGGACTCACATGGTTTGCAAACATACCTGCAGACTGAACACGCATACACATAGAATAATACGATAATTTTTGTTTTTTGATTTGCAAGACAGGGTTTCTCTGTGTAGCCCTGACTGTTCTGGAATTTGATCTATAGATCAGGCTATCCTTGAACTCACAGAGTTTCACCTTCCTCTGCCTTCTATTTCTGCTTATTTTTTAATAATTTGGAGGAAGTCTTATAGAGATGCTAATTTAGCATATTCCAGCAAGGGATTGAAAGTGTGTGCTACCACTGCCCAGCAATAATTTTTTAACTTTTTTTTTTCTTTTTCGAGACAGGGTTTCTCTGTGGCTTTGGAGCCTGTCCTGGAACTAGCTCTATAGACCAGGCTGGTCTCGAACTCACAGAGATCCGCCTGCCTCTGCCTCCCGAGTTCTGGGATTAAAGGCGTGCGCCACCATCGCCCTGCTAACTTATTTATTTTTGTGTGCACTGGTGTTTTGCCTGCCTGTATGTCTGTAGGAGGGTATCGGGTTCTCTGGAACTGGAGTTACAGACAGTTGTGAGCTGCTAAGTGGCTGCTGAGAATTGAACCCAGGTCCTTTGGAAAAGCAATCACTGCACTGAACTGCTGAGCCATCTCTCCAGCCCCTGCAATCAGACTTTTTACCTCTTTATCAGAAACTTTGTAGACAGGTTTCTGTCCTGCCCAGTCCTACAGCCATTCAGTCCCAAAGAAACACACAGAGGCTTATAACAATTATAAACTGTTTGGCCAATGGCTCAGGCATATTTCTATCTAGCTCTTACATTTTAAATTAACCCATAAGTCTTTTTTTTAAATATTTATTTATTATGTATACAATATTCTGTCTGTAGGCCAGAAGAGGGCACCAGACCTCATTCCAGATGGTTGTGAGCCACCATGTGGTTGCTGGGAATTGAACTCAGGACCTTTGGAAGAGCAGGCAAGGCTCTTAACCACTGAGCCATCTCTCCAGCCCCCCCATAAGTCTTATCTATGTTTAGCTACATGGCTTGGTATGTTTTCTCAGTGCAGCATTTTCATCTTGCTTCCTCTGCATCTGGGTAGTGACTGCAGACAGCCTTTCTTTCTCCCATAATTCTCCTAGTTTATATATCTCCTACATATACTTCCTGCTTCCTCAATCAGTAGGAAGTAGCCTAGAAAACTATGCCCACATTACCCAAAAATGAATTATGGATCCTTGCCTTTGTTTAGAATGTTGGTTACAAGTTGTTATTGATAAGAGTCAGGGGAAAAGCTAAACAAAGAAGATTAGATTCAGAGTTCTTGTTTAGAAAAGAAAAAAGGGGGGCAGGAGAGATGGCTCTGAAGTTAAGAGCCTAACTGCTACTCCAGAGGTCCTGAGTTCAATTTTCAGCATCTACATGATGGCTCACACCCATCTTAAATGAGATCTGTTGCCCTCTTCCTGCAGGCATGCATGCAGGAGAACACTGTATACATAATAAATAAATCTGTAAAAAAATAAAAATAAAAATAAAGAAAAGAAAAGAAAAAGGGAAAGTGCTGTGAAGATTTGTCACACATAATGGTTTAATAAAACACTGATTGGTGGCTGGAGAGATGGCTCAGCGGTTAAGAGCACTAACTGCTCTTCCTGAGGACCCGGGTTCAATTCCCAGCACCCACATGGCAGTCCACAACTGTCTGAAAATCCAGTTCCAGCGATCTGACATCCTTACACCAATGCACATAAAATAAAGTTAAATAAACCATAGAAAATTTAAAAAAAAAAAAAACACTGATTGACCTCAAAGCCCCCAGCAATCCTCTTGCTGCCTCAGCTTCTCTGATGCTACAATTACAGATAAACACATTATACCTCATCTTTTTTTCTTTTCCTTTTGGTTTTCCAAGACAGTTTCTCTGGGTAGCACTAAGTGTCCTGGAACTCATTCTGTAGACCAGGCTGGCCTCGAACTCACAGAGATCCACCTGCCTCTGACTCCTGAGTGCTGGGATTAAGGGTGTGTGCCACCACCACCCAGCCTGAATCTGTCTTTACTGTATATCTCTCTTTTTTTCTTTTCTTTTTTTTTATTTTTCGAGACAGGGTTTCTCTGTAGCTTTTGGTTCCTGTCCTGGAACTAGCTCTGTAGACCAGGCTGGCCTCGAACTCACAGAGATCCGCCTGTCTCTGCCTCCCGAGTGCTGGGATTAAAGGCGTGCGCCACCACCGCCCAGCTGTATATCTCTCTTTTTCTGACCACATGAGTCTTTAATTTTTTAAGCAATATGGCTAGAATTAAAGCTGTGGCTTTGGTGGCTCTATCTGCCCTACACCTTGACTTCCTGAGAATCTGGCTTCATGGCAGAGGTACTGGTGTGAGCCATGTTTTTTACTGAAACTCTATGGAATTTCTAGGTCCATGCTACTACCAAGAAGCATGCTGCCATCTGCTCGTAAACATCATTTAAGTGTTTGGTGACAGGGCCTCTTAAAAGAGCTGCTAGGTTTGGGCTGCTAATGCTAATTTAAGACGCCTCTCTTAAAGGAGCTGTGCCTCTGTTTGCCGCCAGTAAATAGAGCCCACCCAAGATGCTGCTGCTACCAAGAAGCCATGCTTAACTCTGTTCTTTTGTCTGTCTAGAATCCCCCCCCCTTTTTTTAATTTAAGCTTTCTCAAGCTTTATTTGAAAATTCTTGCCAAACATTATGTAATCGGAGACTGCAATTTTGTTTCCCAACCACCCAGACCCAAATAATCTTGGATCATCTGGGCCATCTGTTCCCACTGGAGATTTTTCAGGGGGTCTTCCTTGATCAAACCTTATTTTTCTTAACCCAGAATAACCCACAGCCTCTTATTTCCTGTAAAAGTAAAACCAAAGTAATATATATTTTGACTTAACTGTCTATAACTCCAGTTCCATGGGATCTGACACCTTCATACCAATGAATGCAAAATAAAGTTAATTAAATTATTAAAAAAAATTATAAAAGGGCTGGAGAGATGGCTCAGAAGTTAAGAGCATTGACTGCTCTTCCAAAGGTCCTGAGTTCAATTCCCAGAAACCACATGGTGGCTCATAACCATCTGTAATGAGGTCTGGTGCCTTCTTCTGGCATGCGGGCATACACACAGACAGAATATTTGTATACATAATAAATAAATATTTTTAATAAACATTATGAAAAAATAAACTAAAAATTAAATAAATAAGTAAAAGATTAGGGATTTAAGTCAGTGGCAGAGTTCTAGGTACTACACTTGTTCCATTAACAGGACTGCAGAAAAAAATTAATTATATAAACTTGTGTGCAGCATGGCATGGTTTCTCATATCTGTAATCCTAGTCCTCCAGTTGGTGAGGCAGGAGGATTGTTTTTATTTCCAGGCCAAGATGTTAGACTAAGTGAGATACCATGTCAAAACAAAACAAAAGCCAGCTGATGGTGGCACACTCCTTTAATCCCAGCACTCGGGAGGTAGAGGCTGGTGGATCCCTGTGAGTTTGTGGGTAGTCTGGTATACAAGAGCTAGTTCCAGAACAGCTAGAACTGTTACACAGAGGCACCCTGTCTTGAAAATAAATAAATAAGTAGATAGAGAAATATTGTAAAGGCTTTCAGAGTGCCCATGGGGCCTCATATTCCTGTTGCCATGCCTTCCCTGCCATGATGCACCCCACTACCAATCTGTCAGAGTATCATGCGTGCCTGCCAACCTTCTCTGAAGGTGTAACACTCAGGGTCCAAAGAGTGAGCACTACCTGTAGGTGACGTCAGTGGGCCCAAGAGTGGTGCTCAGGTCGTTGCTGGAATGGAAAGAGACAGCCATTCCTAGCCCTCTTCTCATTTCCTGTATATTCACGAGGATCAGGAAAGTTCTGGGACAGCCAGCAACCCTCAAGGGTCTTGGCAAGCTGCAGCAACCACCATTGCTGCTGCAGTTCTTCCAAAATCAAGACCTAATTGCAGAGCCAAAGGGTAAGGAAAGGGAGAGAGGCAACGGGGCTCACAGAAGAGAACCACAGTGTGGGTGCCTTGCCTGCTGTGTGAGTAGCAAGGGAAAGAACAAAGGCAGAAATGGTAACAAGTGTACCCAGGAATGGAGATGGCTTAGGAGTCAAGAGCCCCTTTGGTTTGTTTTTATTTTAAGTGAATGGGTGTTTTTCATAAATGTGTGTCTGTGCAACACATGTGTATGTCTTTGGAGGCTAGAGGAGGTCATGGGTTTACATGAACTGGAATAAAACGCAGGTATATATATATAAAATTGGTTTTTCGAGACAGGGTTTCTCTGTGGCTTTTGGAGCCTGTCCTGGAACTAGCTCTTGTAGACCAGGCTGGCCTCAAACTCACGGAGATCAGCCTGCCTCTGCCTCCCGAGTGCTGGGATTAAAGGCGTGTGCCACCACCGCTTAGCTAGACGCAGGTATTTTTAACCTTGCCCTAGCTCCTTACAAGCCTTTCTTTCGTTCTTTTTCTTTTTCTGACAGAGTTTCTCTGTGTAGCCCTGTTTAGTCCTGGAGTTTGGCCTCCAACTCAGAGATCTGGCTGCCTCTGCCTCCCGACTGCAGGGAATAAAGGTGTCCACTACTGGCAGGCTAGCGAGTCATTTTCAAGTGGATAATTCATAGTGACATTTAGCGCAGTTATTATGTCCACCAATTACTGTCCCAGATGACAAAACATTTCTGTCTTTTTTTTTAATTTTTATTTTTTTATTGTTTTTCAAGACAGGGTTTCTTTCTTTCTTTCTTTCTTTCTAAGACAGGGTTTCTCTGTGTAGCCCTGGCTGTCCTCTTTCTTTTTCTGTGACAAGGTCTCACGTGACCCAAGCTGAACTCGAAGTAGTCGTGCTGGAGAATGACCTTGAACTCCTGACGTGTTGTTTTCTCAACTTCTATAGTTTTGGAATTTTTGCCTTTTGCCTCAGGCCTGGTTTTCACTGTTAATGAAGTAATCATTTATGGTGAGCTGGAAACAGACCCCTCATCACTGTAACTAACAGCAAAAAAGGGAAATTAAAAAAAAAAAAAAGATCCTAAGGGAGGGCAGACCATTTCCCCAGAGAAAGTTGATTACTGAAAACCACTCATTAATTTTCCTCGGTAATTTCACAGAGATCCTCTAGGGGGCGAAATCATCCCCTCGAGAAGAGGATGAATCTAGCTCTCAGCTTTGTTCTTTTTATCTGGCACCTTCTTGCTAAAAGCCGGGCTTTATGAAAAGAAGAGGGAGAGAGAAATTGGATTGCATGCAACAGGGCCAAGTCAGTGTAATGCCTCTCATTCTTTTTTTCACCAGTTCTCTCTCTCTCTCTCTCTCTCTCTCTCTCTCTCTCTCTCTCTCTCTCTCTCTCTCTCTCTCTCTCATTTCTGGTTTTTGCTCTGTGTAGCCCCGGCTGTCCTAGAACTCACTGGTGGCCTCCAACTCACAGAGATCCACCTACTTCTCACAGAGATCCACCTACTTCTACCTCAGGAGTGTTAAGATTAAAAGTGTGTGCCACTACCATGCCCAGCTTTTTTTTAAATGACGTCTTTTCTCTTTCTTTCTTTCTTTCTTTCTTTCTTTTTTTCTTTCAAGACAAGGTTTCTCTGTGTAGCCATGACTGTCCTGAAACTCACTCTGTAGACCAGGCTGACCTCAAACTCAGAGATCCGCCTGCCTCTGCCTCCCCAGCGCTGAGTTAAAGGTGTGCGCCACTGCTGTTTGTCTCTCACCTGCTCCTGTATTTTCCAGAGGACTCCAAGGGATGGTACCAGATAGTTTTCCTCATTTAGCAGGAATGAGAGTGTCATCTCTATCTCTGTAAACTCCTTCATTTATGTAACAAAAACCCACCTTTGGGCCATCCCAAGAACTAGAAAGAAAAGACCCTTGACGGAGTGGGGACAGACATCAATTGGTTAGAGTGCTTTCTTAGCACACAGGAAGTTCTGGGTTTGGTCAAGATGGGATGGTGCCTGCCTGTGATCCCAGCACCCTGGAAGTGGAGATCAAAAGTTCAAGGCTTTCTGATGGAGACCCTCAGCATCCTGGAAGTTCAGTGTGTTTATTATTTACACTAGAACAGAGAGGCAGCATTAATGCATATTGCTGAATGAAGAGGTAGGATGTCTTTTTTTTTTTTTGAAACTGTTTCTCAGAGTAGCTTTGGAGCTTGTCCTGGAACTCACTCTGCTCACTGACCAGACTGTCTTCAATCTCACAGAAATCCACCAGCCTCCCCTCCTGAGTGTTGGTATTAAAAGTTTGTGCCACCACCACCGGCTGAGGCAGGATGTCTTAGTTAGGGTTTACTATTGCTGTGAAGAGACACAGACACCATAACCATGGCAACTCTTACAAAGGAAATATTCAATTGTGGTGGCCTGATTACAGTTCAGAGGTTCATCTTGGTGGCATGCAGGCAGGCATAGTATTGGAGAAACAGTCTAGTGTCCTACATCTTGCAGGCAACAGAAAGTCAGACTGACTGTCACAGGGAGTGAGGCTTGTTAAAAAGACCTAAAAGCCCGCCCCCCACAGTGACACACTTCCAGCAGAAGGTGTTGCCCAGATTAAAGGTGTGCCTTGTAGCCTCAAACTCTGAATTGAAGATCTGTGTCATCTAGCCTCCTTCAACAAGGTCACACCTCCTAATAGTGCCCTATGAGTTTATGGGGGTCAAATACATTCAAACACAGGGTTATTACATACAGATAAAGAAGGAGCCCGGGTCTATGGTATACAACTTGATCAAAGAGACAGGTTTAGCTTGTCTTTGTAGGAGGAGTCTTTGTAAGGGAGCAGTCTTCAGAATATGGGGGAAAACTATGGTAGACATCTTTCTTTCTTTCTTTCTTTCTTTCTTTCTTTCCTTTCTTTCTTTCTTTCTTTCTTTCTTTCTTTCTTTCTTTCTTTCTTTCTTTCTTTTTTTCCCCAAGACAGGGTTTCTCTGTGAAACAGTCCTGGCTGTCCTGGAACTCACTCTGTAGACTAGGCTGGCCTCGAACTGGCAGAGATCTGCCTGCCTGTGTCTCCCAGTGACTGGGATTAAAGGCGTATGCCACCACCACATGGCATATCGTGGACATTTTCTGTACACATTATTAATATTCACAAGGACCAGGAAAGAAGGATTTGAGGCTTTGGGCTCCTTGACATGGTCGTGCCGACAACACATCCACAACCTCCTTCACTCAGTGTTTCTTCTACTCTTTACAGGCAGTTCTTCTCCTTTTACCTTACTAAAACATCTTTTGGCCCAGGAGATCCAGGCCAACTCTACTGCCTCTGCCTTCTGTGTGCTATAGAGTACAAGGATTACAGACGTATACCACATGATTGGATTATCTTTGTGGGGGCTCAGGGGATCAAAATCAGGTTTTCATGTACCTGTTTGCCATGTTGCCTGCTGTGGAGTTCTTTTTTCTTTTCTCTTCTTCTTCCTTCTTTGCTTATTGTTTTTTTTTTTTTCTATTTGGTTTTTTTTGAGACAGGGCCTTGCTCTGTACACCAGGTTAGCCTTGAACTCACAGAGTTCTGCCTGCCTCTGCCTCCCAAGTGCTGGGATCAAAGGCTTACGCCACCACTGCAAGTTTATTATTTGCTTTTTAGATTTTTCCCTTGTTTTGTGGAAGTTTTTGTTTTGTCTTGTTTGATTTGAGATAGGGTCTTGCTCTCTAGTTTAGATTACCTTGGAACTTACCATGTAGCCGGGGTGATCTTCCTGTCTCAGCCTCAGAAGTGCTGGGAATGCTGAGCAGTGGTGGTGAACACCTTTTATTCCCAGCACTCAGGAGACAGAGACAGGGGGATCTCTGTGAGTTAGAGACCAGCCTGGTCTACCATGTGAGGTCCAGGACAGGCTCCAAAGTTACAGAGAAACCTTGTCTCAAAAACAAAACAAAACAAAAGACAACAAAACAAAACACCCTCCAGCTCCTCCCCTAAAAGTGTTGGGATTACAGGTATTATCTACCACGGTCAGTTTATAAGGATATTTTTAGATAATGTAGTTATGAGCAGGTCAAAAGATCTGCTCTTAGAGACATTGCATATAAGGGAATAAGTTGAGTTGTGGCTAATTTCAACTCCAGACACTGGTGGATCTCCGGGAGTTTGAGGACACCCAGCTCTACATAGGGAGGTATATAGTGAGAGCCTGTGTGTCGGGGGTATAGCTTCTATTAGATTAGGAACTGTGTGTGGGTGTCTCAGAGAATTTGTGTAGCAAGTGCAAGAGTTTGGATTGCACCCAAAGAAATTAGATTGGGGCCTGGAGAGATGGCTCATCTATTAAGAGCCATTTCAGAGGACCTGAGTTCAATTCCCAGCACTCACATGTCGGCTTACACCTGGCTGTGACTCCCTCCAGTCCCAGGAGAACTAGCCCTCTTCTGGCACCGATGTACATGGTGCACAGACATACATTTAGGCAAACACCAAGACACATAAAATAAAAATAAATTAAATTAGGGATTGAATCCCGACAGAAACTTTGGTTAAAGATCAAAAGGCTCTTAGCAAGCAGTCTCAAATGAGTGGCTCATTAGTTTTTCAGAACTAATTTTATGTCACCACCAACCCCAACATACATCTCAGATGAGCTATGAATTTTGTTTTCTTTCATTACAAGGCCCCTATCTTCGTACACTTTTCTTTCCCTTTTGAGAACAAAAGGGATACCTGCTTCAAAAGGGGGTGAAAGATCTATTTCCTTCCTTTGGAGCTCTCTCTTCTTCCTGTCCCTGTCATTATTCTTGCTTCCATTTTCTCTCTCTTACGGGCAATTTCCATTACTAAACTCCATGATGCTGTGCCCATCTTTTGTCACAGAAAGTGGCACGGTAAAAAGAACTAATGAAAACGTAGGTCTCTGGGTGCAAATAGAACTGAACAATTTAGCCTGGTGGTGGTGGTGCACGCCTTTTCTTTTTAAATATTTATTTATTTATTATGTATACAATATTCTGTCTGTATGCCTGAAGGCCAGAAGAGGGCACCAGACCTCTTTACAGATGGTTGTGAGCCACCATGTGGTTGCTGGGAATTGAACTCAGGACCTTTGGAAGAGCAGGCAATGCTCTTAACCACTGAGCCATCTCTCCAGCCCCGGTGGTGCACGCCTTTAATCCCAGCACTCGGGAGGCAGAGGCAGGAGGACCTCTGTGAATTGGGGGCCAGCCTGGTCTACAAATCTAGTTCCAGGACGGGCACCAAAGAAACCCTGTTTCAGCAGGGCGGTGGTGGCACACGCCTTTAATCCCAGCACTCGGGATGCAGAGGCAAGCGGATCTCTGTGAGTTCGAGGCCAGCTTGGTCTAGAATAGCTAGTTCCAGGACAGGAACCCTGTCTCGAAAAACCAAAAAAAAAAAAAAAAAAAAAAAAAAAAGAAAGAAAAAGAAACCCTGTCTCGAACAAAACAAAACAAGAACTAAACAACTTTTAAAATTATTTAGTGTGTGAACCCGAACCTGAGGTTAGAGAACATGGTATCTTTCTGGAGCCGTTTCTCTCCTTCCCTCACGCGGGCCAGGATGACCTTAGATTTCTCATTTTTTTTTTCCCCTAACTCAATCGCTCCCTTCCCCTGAGTGCTGCAGAGTCGTCGCGATCGGTTCTACCCGATGCTGGCAATGTATGCTTAGAACCAAGCACTGCTAACTGAGCTTTATTCCCAGATCCTGGCCCCAAACCTATGACCTTAAGCCAGTTGAGCCTTCAGCCTTCGGTTTCAGCCTCCATTTATAAACGAAGACCATCAACTTGGGAAAAGTGGTGAGGGTCAAAAGATTTTGTTCGTGGTTTAAAGAACCTAGAGGATTTTCACTACGCCCGCAGGTCAGGCCCCGCCCTTCTCGCCCCCAGGGATGACGTCACCAACCGAGTTATGTAGTGACGTCATCTCCGGGCCGCCTCTGCTCCAGCCCCTCTTCGGAAACGTCCGGCTCCTGGGACCGGTCTCCGGCTTTCGGTTAAATTTTTTTCCCTCCCATTCTCCCACCTAAAACTTTTGGCTCTTCCCGCCTTCCTTCAAACTAGCAATTTTCGGTTCTTCTCGCTTGCTCTGGGGCGAGCTCCTGAAAGTCATTTATTCTTTGAGTTAATTAATCGCCTTTTCAGCCCCACCCGTGCAGCTCATTCGCTAATTCCTATTCGCTCAGCTCGATTTATTTCAGCTACTTCCGCCTCTTGCCGCGCTCCCTTCACTGACTTCGGCTCTTTCCGGATTATCGCAAGTCCTCGGGTTTCTCCAATCCCGAAGCGTTTCGGCTATTTCCGGCTCACGGTGCCTTCTCTAGTCCCACCCCCACGACCACCCTTGGTTCTTTAGGTGGGTCCCCGATCCGCTTCAAGTTCCTTCAGTGACCTAGATCATCCTTCGGCTCTTTCCGGCTTATTCCAGCCTCTCGGGTTTTTTTCAGCTGCATTCGGCTCTTTCCGTCTCCCCTCCGCCTCTCCCTTCCGCTTCGGTTCTTTCCGCCTTCTTTCGGGCGGGCTGTCTCTGCCCCTCTCCACGTGACGCTTCTTCGGCCTCTCAGTTACCCCCTCCCTCCACGCCCTTCCTCCAGCTTCAGCCTCTGTGCTCGTCCCGGCTGTGCCGCCATTTTGTGTGAATTCCTGACCGCGGCGGGGGCCCGGCAGCTGGGGCATCTAGGGCGGGCAGACAGTCGGCCCATCTCCGCAGCCCGTTCCCTCTTCTCCTTAAATTTTTTTTTTAACCATCCCCTTGCTCGCTCTCCTCTTTCCCCCTTCCCCTTCGCTTGCTCCGTTGCGCGCGACCCGCGCTAATTACACCCAACCACCCACCAGTGTCCGTGTCCCCCGGGTCTCCGGCCTCGGGGACCCGTGCGTGTGTGTGTGTGTGCGTGATCGGAAGGGGACCTCTCGCCCCGATGAGGGTCCCGTGCCCGTGAGCGAGTGATCGCAGGGTCGGGCTGCTGAGAGGCGGCGGGTGGCCTCGCCGGGGCCTAGGCCGCGCGGCCTACGTAGAAGTCGGCTCAGAGGTGATTCCGAAACCGAAAAAAAGCTTATATATATTATCTATAGAAAGAGATAGATAGGTATATGCCCAATTCCCATCAGGAGCCTTGGAGAGCTGAAGTGTGCCCCTCCCGCCACGCCCAAGCAGTCCTTTTTCGTGCATTAACATCCCCTCCCCCTCAAAGGAACGATGGAGGCCGCGCCCGGGACCCCCCCGCCGCCGCCATCAGAGTCGCCGCCGCCGCCATCGCCGCCGCCGCCATCAACGCCTTCGCCTCCTCCGTGTTCCCCCGACGGCCGCGCGGCCACCCCGCACCTCCTCCACCACCGCCTCCCGCTCCCTGACGACAGGTCAGGCCCCCGGCCTGAGCCGGGCAGCGTCCCCCGGGGGGGGGGAGGAGGAGGAGGAGGAAGGGGACGGCCGCCATGTTGGGCCGGGCCGCGGAGGAGGAGGAGGAGGAGGAGGAGGAAGGGCGGGGTCGGTGGGTGTCTCTAGCTCGCTCGCTCTTTCTCGCTTCGCTTTCTCTCCCGGCCTCATGCGTTGCCCCCCCTCGCGGCGTTCGCCCGCTCTCCCTCGCTCTCGCTCTGTCTTTTTTTGGGCGCCATGCTGAGGGGAAGGTGAGGAGGCGCCCCCTGGACCCCCCGCGCCCGCCGGTCTGTCCGTCCGTCCGCCCGTCCGGGTCACGGGCCGCCAAGGGGGTGGGCTTGCCGAGGCCCATCAGGCTCCTCGGCCGCCCCTGCGCCCGGAGCTGGCCGTCAGCGGCCTGTCGCCTGGCTTCGGGGAAGGCTTTGGGGGAGGGGCCCCCGGATTCTCTTGTTTTAGGGGGATCTGCAGTTTACAGCTCCTCTCTTAGGGGTTCGGAGTTGGGTGTCTTCCCAATCCCTGACAGTATCCTTTCTCCTGGGGGAGGTATATACCCTGCTCATTTTGGATAGGTACCCGAGTCTAACGGAGGCAGAAAGTGGGGGTTCGGATCAGCCTTCGCTCCATCCTTCTGTGGAGGGCACCTTAGGATGGGGGCTCTTGTGCACTCTGAATTTTTTGGCGGGAGGTATTTTCTAGTTACTCCCTAGAAGGCAGGCAGGGAAGGGGTGCATCTCCAGCTTTTTAGGTGAAAGCTCCTGACCTTTTTTTTGTAAACCCCTCCTTTTTTCTCAGGGTCCCCTCTTTTTGTAGGTAGGTGACATTGGTGGAGGATCCTTAAGTTTTTTTTTTTTCCCTCGGGGGTGTCGAAGATTGTTTGCTGTAGATAGGAGAGGAAGTTGGCCACTGTTTTCTTCTGGGCATGTCTCCTCTTTAAGGGTAAAATGGGGTGCTATTGCTCTTATGGGAGCAAAGGAGGTTCCCTTGTACTTTGGCAGAATGTGAACTATGGCACCCCATGTCCTTTATTAAGTGCGAAGTGGGTTCCCCCACGCCCTTCTCTGGCTGGTAATAATGGGGACAGCCCCGCTCGTTTTCAGGTTGAGGTTTTGGGCCCTTTTGGCCCTCCTGGAGCATAAGGGTATGGGGTACAGGATTTGCTGACTCCTGGGGGCTGGAAGGAGTAGATTTGAAAATAGAAAGGTGAGTTTCAGTGGGCAGGAAAGCGAGTCTTGCAGGCAGTGGGGGCAGGGGTAGGGTGGAGAATTCGCTGGACAGATGGCTTGCAGCCGCCTGGGGAATCCCAGAGCACCCCTCCAGACAAGGGTCTCAGCTCTTTATCCCCACTCCCACGTCCTCTTTCGTTTCCCTTTCTCCTTCACAGACCCTTCTTTGCCTTTTAAAAGAAATGGCACCCACATTCAAAGACACAGGTGCAGCAGTTTGGTGAGCTTTTTACTTTTTTTTTTTTCTCGTTTTGTTCTAATTAAATGTATCGTCCTGGGAATCGCAGCCCTTCGCAGCCAGACTACAGTTCAAGGAAATAAACAGATTAGCGGAGGTTTGTTCGCTAAGCCCACGTTGGGCTTCCAGGCCCTCTCGGGGGCAGGTGCCTTACTCAAAGGTGCTTACGAGCTTTATCCGACCTCTAAGGAGTTCTCTTATGTCAGAAGTGTATGTCTTACAATGGGTTGGGATGGTAAGTAGCCTCTTTTATTGAGTAATTCAATTATCTCCCTCTTTTAGTCCCTTTCCTGCCTGCTTCCTCCTCGCCTTTAGACCAAAGTGATGCTTGAGAGTGGATTTATTATGTTCAAATCAGGATTCTAACCCTATTGAGCCCTTTTAGACTTGCACATCCTTTCAGTGTTTACTTTTGAAAATTTGATGTACACAGTTTTTTTTCTTTCTTTTTTTTTTTTTAAAAAAAAGTGTTACTGTAACATGACAAAAATCCATGGAAAAGGCCCAGTATGTTTTCCGACCCTTGGTGACCCTCTTTCCAGATCCATCCATTGCTTTGTCTGCAGCCTTCAGAGAAAGTGGCTGCTTCAAGTGTAGGGAACAAGCTTACTGATTTGGTTTATACTTTTATTCAAGTTAAAATCACATCCCGTCCCCCCCCCCCCCCCCCCGAAAAAAGACCGTTTCAAGCAGGTCCTTATTTTACTGGAATGTTTCTTATGGTGATAGACATTTAAATTGAGCAAGTCATTTGTAAAGTACTGTCTAAGCACAAAATGTATCTGTAAACTGTGTCAAATCCTGATCTCTCCTGTCTCCACCGCTCTTTGTTGGAAAGCACATGCCTGACTGTGAAAAGTTGATGTAAAACGTGTTACACGCCCAGTCATGTTGGAGAGAACACCTCCCATCCTCAGTGCTCCCTCATCCTACACATACAAGTTAAAAAGAAACGTGGACAACAAAAACAGCAGCAATGACTTGCAGGACCTAACACTGTCCTTCTAATGTGTTTTACAAGCATAAGTTCTTCTGTTAAAAGACAAAAACACGTTGAAGTACCATTGTCCCCTGGCCCACTTTTGGTCCCTGATGTACTTTGTTAGGGAAGTCGTTCTCACACATATGCCTAGTCCCTTCCAAAGGAACCTGTTTCCCTCTTTGCGTCCTCAGGAGAAAAGAGGCCCATCCGCCCTTGAGCATGGAAGCTGCAGTTTGTCAGGCCTCTCGTTTTATTCCTTTTAATATATTCACAGTTACCTGCCATGCAATGGTGGCCTGATGTAAAATCAGTTATTGGAGGAAGAAGTTTCCATAACATATTACTGCACAAAATGTCTAAAGCACGAACTCAATACACAGTCCAGTGCGCTGGGTCAGCTGGAAAAAACATTTGAAGGTTCCCATCTTGTGTAAAATTCCTCCTCTAGGAGCTCAGAACAGAAACTGGATTGCCAGCTGATAACCTTTCCATTCCACATGTTTTAGGGTTACTAAATTGCAAAAGGATGTTTAAACTTTAAAATAAAATGTTAGAAGGAAATGGGATTCCTTTTGGAAATGAAAATTTTAGCAGTCATTTTGCTGAACTTGAAGGTGTTTTCTCAACACATTTTAAAGCACTTTTAGGCATAGCCATACAAGGGTTTGTTGTTTTTGATTTGTTTGCAGAGGAGTCCCTGATATTAAGTCAATTGCATTTAGGTAGTCCTTATTTTTGGAATGTCACAGTAGTACCTTTTTTTTTCCTCCCCAAACTGATGTACCAGTATTAGTTAATAATGAAATTAATGGATGTTGCAAAAGCAAAAGAAAAGGGTGTCACTTGGAATCCCTGATTTTAACAGCAAAGCTTTAATACTTTGTAACCTTGGAAGTTTTTGTTTTCTCTGGATGAAAAGTATAATTTGAAAGCAAGTCAAAAATCTCCAGTAAGAGTACAATGGGCCTTGACAGTGACAGTGTAGCTGCTTCAAGTCAGAGCTACCCCCACCCCCATTCTCCAGTTTATTCCTCCAAAGATAAAGTGATTGATTCTGTATAAGGGCTTTCTAACTCCTAGTCTGTCTTCTAGGGCTTTCCTTCATTGACTTTTAAGGTTTAGATTTTGATTCTTGACAGAATTTTTTGGAAGTTAGCTCTTTTAGAAAATCGTCCGTGTGGTTTTTGCCTTAGTCAGAGAGACCCAAGAGGAAATTGTGTGGGAAGGCAGGCTACCCTTACTTCCCTGCCTGGCAAGTTAGAGGTGAATGAATGTGTGGCTCTTGAATTTGAGTGTTTGCATATAGCCAAACTCTAGGATAGGTTCCTAGGCCCTGGCATTGCCCCCCTCCCCCATCCATTGCTGTTCAGTCTTTTACCTTCCCTGTGTACTGTCTCTTGTCTCAGAACCACCTTCTTCATTGTTCTGTGGCTGAGGTGTCCCTAGAAACGTTTTTCATGGAGGTGAGGATTAGGGATTCATTTCCAGTGAATACCTCTGTTGAAAGCAACTAATTAAACTGTCTCCAAGTCTCTGTGGATAGTTTTAAGTCAATCCAAATTTAGGGAACCTATATGTGGTCTGTATGGATGGAAACTTCTAGTAGTACCAGAGTGACTGGTTCTGCCCTGCTGTGGAATCTTTAGTGATGTGGCTTGAGTTGTACCTCACCACTGCTGGGGTGCACAGCCAGGATGGGAGGGAAACAGGAAGGTTGCAGCATTCTGGCAGTTGTTACTTGTTGAGTGCTTTGAGGACCTGGAGGAACAGCCCGCTCATTGGCAAGAGGTAAAATGAAGGAAATGGTCTGGAGTCAGTTACATAATTAAGGCCTCATAGGCTGTGGCAAGTTGTCTGTTTGGATAAGTAAAGGCAAAAATGAACTTGCCCAGAGGGAGCCAAACTTTCCAGCTCTGGCTTTCCTAGTTTGGATGCCTCGTCTGCTGCAAAGCTCTGTTGCATCTGTGAGTGCTCTGGACACACTGTACACGCAGTGCAGCGTTCGTGTTGTGACAGTGCTGTGTGGAAGGTGGGGTGGTTTCACAGTCAATTTCAGGCACATTGCCCATTGAGGTGATTCTTGAGCTGCTGTGACAAATGAAGAGATGGCCTCTTGGTTGGTGCTAGTGACAGCCACATCATCATAGAGATAATTTTTCATTAGGTTGTAGACTGCTAGAAGTAGCTTGTTTCTCCTGGCCAGATTGCTCCCCCGACAGAGTACCTTACTGTTTTCCCTGCTTCGGCTCTGTTGATTGGTAACTCAGCTCCCTGTTTGTCAGGCAAGTGGTAACATAGCTGAACACTGGAGGTGGCAACAGGATGTGAAGGAGGAGAGTGGGTATTTGGAAACAGCTCTTACTATTCAGGGCTGGTCACTACAGTCCAGTGGGTACTGCAGAGCACCCACACGGTGGCTGCGGCACAGTGCCTCTTTCCTTACATAGGAGGAAATTCTAAATAGAACTCTGTCTGGTGTGTAAGTAGGAGCGGGGTGTGTGTGACAAAGAAGTTTACTCATCCTGTACCTTTCAGGTTCTGGGCAGCTTTCTTAATCGAAAGCCTAGTGAGGACTAAAGTCAATGGAAGCCATCTTGTGGCACTTCTTATTGCACAGTGCTTGTTCTAGATGCTAAAATGTCCTGCTGTCTTGAGCCAGTGCCTGCTGTACTGGCATGTATTTGCCTTCGCAATTAAGAGTGGAGTGAGTCAGCATTCCAGCTGAGCTGGGCCCTCAGAGAACCAGAAAGCTGGGGATTCAAAGCCAACCGTCACTCTTCAACCCACCTTCTTGCTCTACTTCAGCCAACCTCTCCTGGTTTGAGTCTCTGAGGGCCAGGTGTGCTGGATTCCAGGATCTTCCACCTCTTGTAATTTGGCTGTTTATTCAGCAGCAAGGCTTGTCCTGCATTTTGCTTGGAACAGAAATGTTTCATTGTTGTGTTTTGTTTTCAGTACTAGGGGAGGAACCCAAGGCCCTGCAACTGCTAGATGGTTGCTCTACTGCAGAGCTGTATCCCTAACCCTTGGTTGTTGTTTTCATTTGTGAGACAAGCTCTCACAGTTTAGTACATACTAGCCTTCAACTCTAAGTGATGCTCTTTTCTTAGACTTCATAATGCTGGGATGCAGGTCAGTGGTGGCACACACCTTTAATCCCAGCACTTGGGAGGCAGAGACAGGCGGATGGATGAGTCTCTGTGAGTTCAAGGCCAGCCTGGTGACTTACTGAGTAAGTTCCCTACAGGCTCCAAAGCTACAGAGAAACTCTGTCTCGAAAAACCAAGGGGGGAAAAAAGAATGCTGGGATCACAGATGCAGCCAACATGTCTGACTAGCCCCTAGTATTTGTTGTTTTGGCTAGTTTAACAAGAGAGGTTCTCACACAGTAGCTCTTCCTGGCATAGAACACTGGCTATCTTCCCATGCTGAGTCCCCTGTACGACAATCCTTCTGCCGCTGCCTTCTGAGTGTTTGGATTGCAGGTGTGTTCCTCTGTGCCCTTTGACTTGAGGCTGGCTCTCAGTAGCATAACTGTACCTTTATAAGTTGAAAGGTCTAAGGGTAACCTTCAAGGCCTGCTGCAGTCTTCCTGGTCTTCCTTTACTAGCTACTTAACCTTTGCTGGGAAATCAACAAAAAAGATTTAATCATGAAAAGTGCTAGAGGCTGTATGTGACAGGTGCTGTCTCTCCCCACCGTGCTGTCCTGAGTCTGCTACATTGCTCTTCTCTCTCACTTTTAGATTAGTTTTATTTTAGTTTGTGTGTGTGTTGGCATGTTTACATTAGTGCAGGTGTCCTCAGAGGCAATAGATTCCCTGGAACTAGAGTTACACCTATTTGGGGACTGGCAACTGCTTAGGTCCTGTAGACCAATATTTAGTGCTCTTAACAACTGAGCCATC
Organism: Microtus pennsylvanicus; assembly: GCF_037038515.1. Taxonomy (NCBI): domain Eukaryota; kingdom Metazoa; phylum Chordata; class Mammalia; order Rodentia; family Cricetidae; genus Microtus; species Microtus pennsylvanicus. The sequence goes on along the minus strand of NC_134579.1, from coordinate 144,509,462 downwards.
TCTTTAGTCCTCTTTCTTTTTTGATATGGAGTCTTGATTCTATAGTTCAGGCTGGCCTTAAACTTGAAGCAGTCCTTCTGCCTCAACTTCCCAAGTGCAGTGGTATAGTACTTTTTTTGTTGTTTTGAGACGGGTTCTAAACTCGCTACATAGATCAGGTTGGCCTCAAACTCACAGACATCTGTTTGCCTTAGCCTCCCAAGATTGGGACTAAAGACAAGTACCACCATACTTATACCGCTACAGTACTTTTCACACTGTAGCATATGGTCTTTAATGGGCTATGAAGTCCATTTATTGATGTGTCTTCATACTAGGCAAACATGAGAAGAAGGTAGAAATGTAGATAAGTGAAACTTCCTTTATATCTTTACACAAAATGTAAAAGGAGATGAGACATAGGTCAAGGGCAGAAAGTTTGAGCCTGACATGATGATCAGGCCTGCAGTTCCAGCTTCCTGGGAGACTAAGGCAAGAGGATCACAAGGCCTACCTTAGCTAAGCTCATCGAAGCATGGGTAACTTTAGCAAGACCCTGTCAAGATAGAAGTAAAAAACGGAACTGGCTGGCGATGTGGTCAGTGGTATTTTGCATGTACAAAAACCTGGGTTCCATTCCTGGCCCCAGTACTACAAAAAAAAAATTGAAAAGAAAGAAAATAAAAATTGAAAGTTGTTCATCTAGTATAGGACTTTGTCCCTTCCCTTGTCCTGAGTCAGTTTTTATAGGCCGAGTTTATCAGCACAGCCATGCTCATCTGTATTATCCTCAGCAGCAAATGGGAGAGCTGAGAAATTGAGACAGCACCATATGGCGTGCAAAAAGCTGACAGTGTATACTCTGGGCCCGTGACCAGGCTTGTTGGCCTTTGCACACAGTGGCCATAGTATGCTTATGTGGGGTGGATGGGTAGTATAAAGTTGGTGAACACTGCCAGGCTCCCAGTTCATAGAGGTTCCATCATCCTTGTGTTCCATGCTTGGGCATGTAGGCTCAAGCTTTTTAGCTGCAAAGTGGATGGGTGAATTTTTCCTTTTTGAGGTACTGGAAATGAACCAAGAATGTTCTAGATAAAGTGCTGTACCACCACCCTTCATGGCTGGGATTTTCATTCATGAGAAGTAACAAAAGTCTTCCTAAGGTCCAGCTCTGGAAGTGATAACAGCCAATTCATCCTTCTGTGACCTAACCCTAGGCAGTTGGGGCCAGACTCTAGAGTCTCTTGACTAAATGTTTACTGCAGGTGGCTTGGATAATTGCCCTCCTCGTTTTCCTAACAGACGGCTGGGGCTTAGTTTTTCTTAGCATGTTATCATACAGAGCACCGGCAGATGCTATATGCAGGTTATTGCAGCTCTTCAGAAGTTCTTAATGTGTGTGTGTTTTAAGATTTATGTCATGTATGAATGTTTTGGGAATATGTGTATGCCTGATGCTCAAAAAGGGCATCAAAATTATTGGAAGTATGAGTTTAAGGTCAGCCTGTTCTATAAAGTAAGTTCTAGAACAGTCAGAGCTACACAGAGAAACCATCTTAACGCCCAAAACAAACAAACAACAAAAAGCCCTAACTCAGTGGTTAAGAGCACGTGGTGATTGTCCAGAGAACCTGAGTTCCTTTCTCAGAACCCACAGGTACATATACATACATACATAAAAATCTTTTTTCTTTTTCTTTTTTGGGTTTTTCTAGAAAGGGTTTCTCTGTGCAACAGCCCTGACTGTCCTTCTTGGAACTCACTTTGTAGATCAGGCTGACCTCGAACTCACAGATGTTCACCTGCCTCTGCCTTCCAGGTGCTGGGATGAAAAGCATGAGCCACCACTGCCTGGATCATAATAAAAATCTTTTTTTTTTTTAAAGATACTGTGCGGTGTGGTACTGTCTTTAATCTCAAGCACTCTGGAGGCAGAGGCAGGCAGATCTTTTGAGTTTGAGACCAACCTGGTCTATAGAGTGAGTTCCAGGACAGCCAAGGCTACAAAGAGAAACCCTGCCTCAAAAAACCAAAATAATAAATAAATAAAAAGGTCATACAAACGTAGGGAATATAGTTTCGTGCTATGCTAAAAGCATGCACAAGGCTCTATTGTTTGGCAGTGTTAATTCCTCTAAAAAATTATAAGGTGGAATCTTTCTTCAGATTAGACATTTCTCTCCTGAGTAAGAGAATTGCTTTCATACCATACAAACTCATCAACTGGTACCCCCTGGCCAGCAAAGGCTGTGGTAGTCATTTTCTGGAAGAGCCATGTGTCCTGGCTGTTTGCCAACTGGTAGGAGTCAAGACAATAACTACTCCCACAAAGGAAATGGCAACTTTTGTGTCTGGGAGGTTCCTCTGGGCTTGCTTTCTTAGGCCTTAGATTTGAGCTTCTGCTAAGAGTTTTTGCTTGAATAAACCTCAAGGTGGGGGCTGCAGTTTGTGAATACAAGTGTGCATTTCCTTAGGGCACTTTTGAAAATTTCCTCTTTTGGGTTTGTCTTGCTTGCTTACCCGGCTTCCCCATCCCAAGACAATGTCTTACTCTGTAGTCAAGCTGTCCTGATCTGATGGAGGGTCTCCTTCCACCTTGACCTGGGTTCTGACAGCTTATGTTATCAGAGGCAAGAGCTTTTGCTGGCTAAACCATCTCACTGACCCTCCTCCCTCATTTTGACATTTCTTGGAACTGTCATTTTATCCATTTCATATATATATTGCTTATTTTGTCTGTTTAATAAATTATTCCTGTACAGATGATTTCTGGCTATCTTAAGGCTAGAGATTAAGAGCTAGGCTTTGGGATCAGAGTCCTGATTTCTAGTTCTAGTTCTGCTTCTTGTTGTTATCCTATAGGCACATTTCTTTCCATTTCTTAGCCTCAGTTTGCTTGTCTATAAAATGGAGATGTGATGAAGCACATGGTAACAAGAGGAGACAAGGGTGAGTTCAGCGTGGAGCTGTAGATGTTAGTAGTGAGCAATGCAGACCGCCTTCCGGCTGCCCAGGACCCCAGGATGCAGGAAGTTGGGCAGAGGTGTCGCCCAGCCCTTACCTTGTTTCTTCCTATTTTTTCTTTCTTTTCTTTCTCTGTAGCTTTGGAACCTGTACTGGAACTTACTTTGTAGACCAGGTGACCAGGCTGGCCTCAAACTCAAAAACCTCCACCTGCTTCTGCCACCCGAGTGCTGGTATTAAAGGAGTGTGCTACCATGCCTGGCTAAGGATATATATTTATGTATATATCCATGTGTGTGTGTGTGTGTGTGTTGAAAACCTCCATTATTCTTAGCAAAATTAGCAGTTAGCCATTAAGTGCCTGAAATACCCAGTCCTGCTTGAGTCCTTTGGACGTCTTTTGTGTGGCATGCTGTAGGTTCAGATCCATGCACCGACATCAGGTGGTCTCTCTTCCTCTGAATGGTTTGTGCCAGTGGCTCATCTGGTTGTCACAAGGTAGGCATGTTACCATGGAGATGGCATGACATCACAGAGCGGGTTATGATTGTGCCTGCAAATGCCAAGGGGAGGGCAATAGAGCTCACTTGCTCATGGTTTCTGGTTGATGAACTGGGTAGTAAGGACACTGACAAACATGTGTGAGGTGCTGCAGAGGCTTAATTCAGGGCTTCCCTAGCTCTGCAAAGCCCTCAGTGCTGTTCCCCTTGGCTGCTGTACCACTTCCTAGATCAAGGAAGGGAAGGTCATGGGTGGGGAAGGTAGGCTTCTTTAGGTATGAGCCCAGGCCAGCCTTCTAAAGGAGAGGCTCTGTGCCTTGGTTCCTAGTGATCAGCCTGTCCTACAGGGCCAGGCCAGGATCCTTGACTTTTGCACTTAGGCTGGTTGTTAAGCATTTGAAGAGGCAGTGTCTCCTTAAATTTTTGTGGTTTTTGTCCCTAGTTAATGGGTCATTAAGAGCCTACCTAGGCAATTTGTTGAGAGTCCGGTCAGTTAATGATCATAACCCTGACCTTCACATTAACCTAGCAGCCTCATGAGCTTCAGGTAATAGCCACTGTTCCATGAGTTTCCACTGCTATTTTGTGGTATATGTCGTCCTCCCTGCTCCCCAGTGTAAACCAGAGCCATGAACTCCTGACTTCTTTGAACTTGGTTCAGTACTCTTTAACTGTAGAGTTGCTGAGAGCTATGGGCTTCCTTGTCCTGCCTGTGGGGTTTGTCTTCCTAACAAGCTTGATTGCTCCCACTGTCTTTGTCAGTTCTTCCTATCTTTTTTCTCTTTGTCAGACATTTTGAGGCTTTGTGGTCCCACGTAGATTAGTTGAAAAAAATAGAGATAGTTTTGTCAGCAGGATTGGTTGAGAGAGGATGGCCACAATGAAATGGTCATTTGTTGGCAGGCAGTCAGCAGTGTCACCCAAAGAAGTGGCTGTCTCTCTCACCCATGCCTGTTCCCCAGTCACATGCCAACTCCTTCAGGCTTCTCCATGTTGCGTACTCTGGTACTACTATTCTATCTAATTCTTTGGGTTCTGGTTTTTGAGACAGTCTTGTGAAGCCCAGGTTGGCCTCAAAGTTTCTCTGTAGCTAAGGATAACTTTGAGCTCCTGATGCTGCTGTCTCATCTGGTGTACTAGCTCCTTTTTGGACAAATGTAGCTTCTACGTTGTTGCTTACTGTATGAAAGCTCCTTATACAGGGCTTTGTCTGTTGTCTTCCACCCTAGAAATCCGTATAAGGCTATACCATTGTCCAGAAAAGAGCCCATTCTAGGGAAGAGGCAGAGCTGGTTGTGTATCACTTGGTCTGCAGGAAGAAACATCTTGCCCCATTCCTGAACCTGCTTGGGAACACCAGATCTCCTTACTGAATATTTTGGGAAGCCCATGCTGTATGCGTCCGCAAGCTAAAGACTCTGGGGAATTAAACCCTACAAGTATTGTGTTGCTAGACTGGGCATCTAGGTGTATTCTTTGACCAAAGAGGAGCTGCAGTGAACTCCAAAAATGGAAACTTGGATGCCTTGGAAGCTTTGTTCAGGAGATTGGAGGCAAAGCTGCAAGAAGCGAAGTGCTGTCTGTCCTCTTTAAGTTTTATCTGCTGGCCAGGCAGTCTCCTGGGATGACTGGTTCTTATCAGTCTTTGGGGCCTGGTAAACTGCTAGAGGCCAGGGAGAAAGGCAGTCTTTGCAGCGCAGCAGCAGTAGCCTTTTCCCCCTGAGCACCTGTCTCTAGAGGGCTTGGCAGTCTAGATTGACACTATTAGTGCAGTGGGGCTTCCCCCACTTTTCTTGGGGGATTATGTCACAGTCTATTAAGCGTGCTCCCTCGGTGTTTAATCCCACTCTGACATGGATTTTTCTGGCAGCCTGTTAATAGTGCCATTTCGTAAACCTGCCAGCTGTATTCTGTCCATGGCCCGTGGGATATCTGCCCTCTCCCAGTGGGCTTCCTTCCTTTCTGTGAATAGTCTGCAGGAAGTAGTCAGACCTGATACACCTCTTAGCTGGGGAGGCATCTGCAGCATGACGGTGGCAGAAATCATATGGGTCTGTAGATATAGTGACCAAGCTAGTGTCACCTTCCCAGTCCCTGCCTCAGCCCCCTGAGTGGGGTTACAGGCACAGATTGCCATGCCTGGCTATATTTCCAAAAAATCTCTATTTTTAAGTGTCTCTCCATTCTAGGTAAACAAAGTTTCAAACATGTGTCAGCCCATTTTGTAGAAACTTGTGCATGTAGCTCTTGCTGAGCTCAGATTTGCCTGGACCTATTAGCAACACTATTGGTGAGAATTTTGGGCTGAAGTCTTTGTAGGGTGGGGAAGCTTCTGGAAGGAAAGCTGTATGATTCTTTTTTGTTTCTTTTTTCTTTTTTTTTTTTGCCTTTTGAGACAGGGTTTCTCTGTAGCTTTGGAGCCTGTCCTAGAACTCGCTCTGTACACTAGGCTGGCCTCGAACCCACAGAGGTCTGCCTGTCTCTGCCTCCCGAGTGCTGGGATTAAAGGCGTGCATCACCACCACCTGGTTTGTATGATTCTTGATGACAGTTAAGGCTCACGAGTTCCTAGGATAATCTTGTCACACGTTCTCAGGGTGTTAGAAGTGGGGCACCTTCGTCAGAGCCAGCTGTAGCTTGGGGACAGGGTGGAAGCCTCACCTGACCTTGGGCAAGATTTCCCCCTGCACAGCTCTGTGCCTAGTGATCTATCGAAGACTGCCAGATGGACTGAATTTCATGTGATTCCTGCTGTTTTTGTACAAGGAAACTGCAGGAAAGGAGGTAGTTGGGAACCCATTCCCAGACACCATTAGCTTTTCTAATTCCACAGGGATTCTGAGCCTGCCTGGCTCCAGCCTGCCCCTAGGCTCTCCCTGCTCCTAGCTCTTTCTCTGAGGTGTGGCCCTACCCCACCCACGGTATTCCCATCAGAGATATTAGGTGGGTTTGCTTCCATCACTGCAGGCTAGTGACCACACCACACAGTGAACACCTTTTTCCTTGAGATAAAACCAGTTTTCCTCGCCCGGTGTACTCTTTGCCACAGGTTCTGAGCTGCACCTGCAGAGCGCCTCACTTGACAGGAATGCTGCTCTGCCCTGCCCTGCCCCAGAGTTGTCTGTGTCTTCTGGTGCAGCAGAGCTGCTTGGGTGGGAAGCCTCTGAGGTACACAAAGCCTCTCTCCCCTCTGTGGTCGCCTTTGATAAAGCATTAGGAGCCTGTGCCTTGCAGTCTGAGTGCTGTCCTTGACCTCCACTTTGTGTGTCCTAAGGGCTAGGCCTCTTGGGTTTGAGCCAGGCCTGGATCCTTTGAATTGGGCTCTAGATTAATTAGAGAAGCACCTCTTGAAGCTGTAGAAGGGCTGTGGAGAGCTGGGGAAAGAGGCTGTTGTTTCCCTTGGAGCCTTATAACGCTCAGGGCTTCTAAGTGGTTATTACCTCCTCCTGTAAAGCCTCTTTGGGGGTTGTTACCTATTCCCTTGTTTTGGTTAGCTTTTTCCAGGCCTGTTGCATTTTTAAAAAATTATTTTTTGGTGTGGTGTGGGATAGACCCAAGAGTGTGCATGCTAGGCAGGTAGCCCAGGTTGACTTTTATCCTGCAGTCCTCCAGGTTTAGCTTCAATTCTCTTACTCTTGCCGCTATTATCATATAATCTCTGACTCTTATTAGTTGCAGTGTATGGGACTTTTATGCCCATTCAAAGACTTTTCTGTTGTCATTTATGAGGAACATAGGGAGCTATAAAATAATTTATGTTTGTTTTGTTGTTTGCCTTATTTGTGTGTGTGTGTGTGTGTGTGTGTGTGTGTGTGTGTGTGTGTATGTGAGAGAGAGCGCGCATTACAGACAGACAGGGTTTCTCTATGTAATCCCTGTCCTGGCTGTCCTGGAACTCACTCTGTAGACAAGGGTGGCCTCGGATTCATAGAGATGTGCTTACCTCTGCCTCTCCAGTGCTAAGGTTAAAGGCATGGGCCACCACTGCTCAATTGTTGTTTGCCTTTTGACAGAGGGTCTCTGTAGCTCTGACTGTCTTAGAATTCACCATGCAGACTAGGCTGTTCTGGATCTTACACAAATCTCCCTCTCTCTGCCTCCTGAGTAGAGATGTTTGTGTGCTACCATACAGGGCTGAGAGCTTTTAAAATCTTTTTTTTTTTTTAATACCACAAATAGGGTCTTACTGAGTGCTTTTACTGGCCTGGTACTATGTAACCTGGTTTCAAACTCAAAGAGATCAGCCTGCCTCTGTCTGCCATGACACCCAGTTAAGTTTAAAAGATTTTCCATTCTCCCAACTCCTATACTTAGCAACATCTGTGTCTGTGGGTCTGTCTTGAACATTGGATTCCTTTCCCACCTGCTACTTTCTTGACCCTCCCCTGACTCCACCCATACATACCTGCCCCTCCCCCTAGCCTGCCCATAGCTATTTAGACTGTTTGGTGACTCGTAGTTTGTTAGGCTAGGAGAGAGTGCCTTTACTTTACAAAGTGCTGAGCACTGGGTAACTGGGGAGTTGAAAAGTTAGAACTGTTCGAGAGGTGTGGAAAGATGTACCTCGAGGCACGGTGAGGGAAGTTAGCTGGGAGAGGGCCCAGCAGGAGTGGGACTGACTCTACCGTCTTGGTCCCTAATGAAACAAATTCAGTTGGCTGTTTATCTCCATAAACCAGAGTGTGCCAGTTGGGGTTCCCGGCAGATGAACTTCAGTGGTCCAGTAGGTCTCAGTAATGCTGTAAAGAATAGCTTTGTGGGCTCTCGTCAGCTAGACCACTTAGCCTATGGCAATACCCAGAACACATTCCTCAGCTGTATGGTCACAGGACATACTGCTTTTGTGTGAGCATAGTACCTTTCTTTTTTATTATTTATCTCATTAGTGGGTTATTTTTTTGTTTTGTTTTTCTGTTTGGGTTTTGAGACAGGTCTTGGAACTCCTATGTAGACCTAGCTGGCCTCAAACTCAGAGATCCTCCTGCCTCTGCCTCCCTGGTACTTGGATTAAAGGCTAGTAGTACCATGCCTGGCTTAGCCCGACTTTTTATTTTTTTGAGTGCTAGGACTCGGCCTCTTAGGCAAGCACAAGCACTCTACCATTGAGCTGTACTACTTGCCTGCTTATGGCAACCCCTCCACCTCTTGTGACCCAGTTAAACTCACAGGCACAGCCCTTTTTGCAGAAGGATGAGAGTTGGCTCTGTAACTTCCTGGGGCTTGTCTTAGCCTTAGAGCTGTGCACCCCTCCTTTGGGCTCTCTGCTGTTATTTGCTCACCAGCTTAGAGCCTTCAAAAGGCCCCCTGCAATTCCTGAGTTCACAGTGTTTTGGGGGTTGGTTTGCAGGGAGGATGGTGAGTTGGAAGAAGGTGAACTGGAAGATGATGGGGCTGAGGAGACCCAGGATGCCCCTGGGGGACAAGAGAGGAGTCGGAAAGAAAAGGGGGAGAAGCACCACAGCGACTCGGATGAGGAAAAGTCTCACAGGAGACTGAAACGGAAGCGGAAGAAGGAACGGGAGAAGGAGAAGAGGAGGTCGAAGAAAAGGCGGAAATCCAAGCACAAAGTAGGTCCCAGAGGGTTCCCCACACCTCCACTGCTGGCTCAGAGCCCGCCTGCATGTCCAGCGGGCACTCTTAGTAACAGCCTTTTGTAGCATCCAGGGCCTGGGGACAGTTTATAAAATCTGGAGCTTATGCTCTGTTGCCGTTGAATGCCCCCAGGTGAGGAGTTTACAGGCTGAGCACAGAGCCCTTCCAGGCACATTCCATCATTATTTGTCCTGGGGCAGGCAGTGCCAAGCTGACCCGCCAGCAGCAGCAGTCACAGTGCCTTCTCTCATTGCAGCGCCATGCTTCTTCCAGTGATGATTTCTCGGACTTCTCAGATGACTCAGATTTCAGCCCCAGTGAGAAGGGTCACCGCAAGTACCGGGACTATAGCCCACCATACGCACCGGTGAGTGACACTGTCACATACTTCTGGTATGAACAAGTGAATGGTAGCCCAGAGACAGTGGCTATTGTTTTCATTCCTATTTTATAGATGAGAAAACAGTTGGAAAAAGGGGCTTGAGTCAGAGCAATGACTTTCTCCACAAGGCCTGCTCCTGAGTTTGCCCAGTGTCAAGTCTCCACCATGACTTGGCAGGACTCAGTATGTCTAACTCATCCAGGTCACAGATGGCTGCCTTCTACTGTTCATAAGTGACCTTTTGTGGGAAATTGGCAAGAGAATGAAGTGGCCAGTAGAGTAAATTATCTCCAGGGCTGCCTGGTTAGAAGTTAAATACCCCATTACAACTCTGAACTTAACCATAAATTTACATCATTTGTCTGATGTGTTTATACTTTTTTTTTTTTTTTTTTTTGGTTTTTCGAGACAGGATTTCTCTGTTCTTTTGGATCCTGTCCTGGAACTAGCTCTTGTAGACCAGGCTGGTCTCGAACTCACAGAGATCCGCCTGCCTCTGCCTCCCGAGAAACTTGAATGGAAAAAACAAAAACAAATAAGGGCTAGGGAGGTAGCTGAGTGGTGTAGTGATTGCCTTTGTACTCACAGCCATGGACTTCATCCCAGCACCACTGCCACTACTACCAATACTAATACTAAGTAATAGGAAGTAAAAACCAGGAAATGGTAGCACAAGCTAGTAATCCCAGGATTAGGAAGGTTGAAGCAAAAGATCAAGACTTGGAGCCCGGGGGGGGGGGGGGGGGGGGGGGGGGGGGGAATGGGAGGCGGTGGCGGGGTGGAAGCAGAAATCCTTAATAAATAAATTTAAAAAAAAGATTAGCCCCCCCCAAATTAAATAAATAAATAATTTTAAAAAATTAAAAAAAAAAAAGACTTGGATCCCAGAAGCTGGAGAAATAGCTCATTGGTTAAGTACGTGCACTGTTTTTGCAGAGGATGCAACAACTGTGTGGTGGCTACAAGTATGTGTGCCTCAGTTGTGGGAGGTACATAGATGCACGTGCATCAAAGCATTCCTATATATAAAAATCAATAATAATGTATAGAGTTTGTCTTAAGGTTTCTGTTGCTGTGAACAGACATCATGATCATACCAGCACTTATAAAGGAAAATATTTAATGGGGTGTCTTAAAATTTAAAAAGCTTAGTCCATTATCGTCATTGTGCCATGCTGAAGATTATAGTCCTACATATTGATCAGCAGGCAACAGGAAGTGAACTGAGACACTTGAGTATATATGAGACCTCAAAGCCAGTCCCCACAGTGACACACTTCTTTCAACAAGGCCATACCCATTCCAACAAAGGCACATATCTCCCCCATCCCCACCCCCATAGGGTTTCTCTGTAGCTTTTTTGTTTGTTTGTTTCGAGACAAGGTTTCTCTGTAGCTTTGGTGCCTGTCCTGAAACTAGCTCTTGTAGACCAGGCTGGCCTCGAACTCACAGAGATCTGCCTGCCTCTGCCTACCGAGTGCTGGGATTAAAGACATGCTCCACCACCGCCCGGTTCATCTTTATTTATTTAAAGATAATGGTAGTGCATGTCTTTAATCCTAGCACTTAGAAGGCAAAGGCAGGTGGGTTTCTTGAATTCAATGCCAGCCTGGTCTATAAAGGTAGTTCAGGATGGCCAGGACTACACAAAGAAACCCTGACTTGAAAAACAAAGAAATAAAATAAATAAATAAAACCACAGGTTACACAGTATGTGATGGCACCTTTTTATTTTAACTAAAAAAATATTTTATGTGACTGTTTTCCTGTATGTCTGTCTGTTTACCATATGCATGTCTGGTGCCTGCAGAGGCTAGAAGAGTGTCGTATTCTCTGGAACTAGAGCTACTTTCAGTTGTGAGTCTATATGAGTACAAGAAGCCATGCCCAAGTTCTCTGGAATAGCAACCAGGGCTCTTCACTGCTGTGCTGTCACTCCAGCCCCATGGTGGCACTTTTTAAACCCTTTCCTGTGATAGCATCATACACCACAGCAGATGATAGAGGGTCATGTACAGTAATCCAGACTGATTTCTGCAGAAGGGTCCCCTCTCCATCCTAAGGGATGGTTTGATTATGAGCTGGAGCTTGAGTGCTTGTGTGAGTGTGGATTTCCTTTTGATTTGAGCTGGTGTCACTGAGATGTTGGACACCTATACTGCAGTGCTACAGCTCATGAGTAGATGTCACTTTAGTGTCCACTTGGATTAGTTTTCTGTAGCTCTCTGAGCTTTGTTACAGTAGTTCTGCTGCTCCAGTGTCCCCTGCTCCTCAGCCCTGTCACCAAAGTCACCAAATCAAGTGTTTTATAACATGTAGGGACTGCCTAGCTTTCCTTTAACAATATGCTAAGAAATTTTTGTTTGTTTTTGTTTTGTTTTCAGTTTTGAGACCAAGTCTTTACTTTGTTACCTAGAGCAATCGTAAACTCCTAGGCTCAAGCAGTTTTTCTGCCTCAGCCTCCCATGTGGATGGAATTACAGACATGGGCCATCATACCCTACCTTAACAATGTGTGTTTAAAGCCAGGTATGATTGTCCAGGCCTCTAATCCTAACATTTGGGGTATGGAGACAGATGAAAAGTTCCATGCTAGGATGGAGCTCCCAGCACTGGGGAGGCAGAGGCAGGCAGATTTCTGAGGTGTAGCCAGGCCAGCCTAGTCTACCTAGTGAGTTATAGGACAACTAGGGCTATACAGAGAAAAATCTTGTCTTTTTTGTTTGGTTGGTTTTTGAGACAGTTTCCCCTGTATATTGTCGACTGTCCTAGAATTTACTCTGTAAAGAAACCCTATCTTGAATCCTCCCCCTACAAAAAAATTAGTGTTCCTGGCCAGGCTGAACTATGCAAGACCCTGTCTCAAAACTGTTTTCATTGCTTACAGCTTCCATTGCCAAGGTGGGCCTCATTGTGATATACTTTGTTCACCTTTTGAAAGGCATCTTGGGAAGTGTCTTTGGAAATAGTCTGCCATGGCCACAGTAGGCCATTCATTGAAATCCAAGGCCCTAGGTCAGGCTTGGACAAGCTTGGATTCCTGGTCCTGCTTCCAGGCTCTTTCCCAGGTGTGCTTGCTTTGCATCTTTGTCCTTGGTTCAGTAGGCTGGGCTCCTGTTGTTTCTCCTTTCCTTCCAAACATTGGCCCTTTTCTTAAAGCCAAATGTGTGGACCCATTGCTGTCCCCAAGCCTATCAGGGTAAACAGGGCCAAGAACCAGTGGTAAACCAGGGACAGTAGAAATACCCAGACAAGGTCAGGCGGTGGTGGTGCACACCTTGAATCCCAGCACTCAGGAGACAGAGGCAGGCGGATCTCTGTTAGTTTGAGACCAGCCTGCTCTACAAGAACTGGTTACAAGATAGGCTCCAAAGCTACAGAGAAACCTTATCTTAAAAAAAACAAAACAAAACAAAAAAAATAACCCAAACAAACAAACCAAAAAAAAAACAAAAGAAGAAAGAAAGAAATACCCAGACAAATGCACAAGTTCAAGTTCTGAGAATTGAGATGGACCTTAATGGTCCTGATCCAGGCGTGGGTACTGGCTCACCCTCTCCCTGCTCTCTCCTGAACCCAGTCCCACCAGCAGTACTCCTCGTCACACAACGCGCCCCTGCCCAAGAAGTCCTACTCCAAGATGGATAGCAAGGGCTACAGCATGTACGAGGACTATGAGAATGAGCAATATGGGGAGTATGAGGGGGATGAAGAGGAGGACATGGGCAAGGAAGACTATGATGACTTCACTAAAGAGCTGAACCAGTACCGCCGTGCCAAGGAGGGCAGCAGCCGGGGCCGAGGTGAGCCTTCCCTTCCCTCCCTTCCAACTTCCAGGGCCAGTGTTGCTGTTGAAAGTGGAGATTTTCAGAGTCAAAGGTTTGCAAAGTCAAAGTCAAATTTTCAGCCAGCCGTTATTGAGTCTTATATCTAGGAGAGCTAGGCAGTCTCTCAGAGATGGCCAAAGTGCACAGAAGCTGTCCACGTGGGGCATAAGGGCTAGAGACAGCCTTGGAACAACAGGCCTACAGAGCAGAGACAGCTAATGCCTCTCATCTGGGCCAGAGTGAGGACAGCTGGTGGCTCCAGCTCTGCCCACCCCCCAGTCCTGGGCTTTCTGTCACCTGACCACTTTGTTTACCTTTGAACTTTGGATTTTAGGAAGCTTGTGAACTTGTAGCTGGAGGCTTGAGGGAAGATGGGGGGAAGGGAATAACAAAGATTGTAGAGCCAGAAAAAACAGACAGTTGGAGGAGGTTTCTAAAGTTCCAGCTCAGGTTCTTAGACTTAGGATACAGGTTATTGTTAAGAGTGGCTGTTCTTGTTTCCTCCTGGCACCTTTGAACCAGGCTCTGCTTTGTGGAAATCCCAGACTGGTGGTGCCCAGACTGGCGATGCAGTGGGCCACCAACATGAGTACAGTGAGAGAAATCAGGTCACACTTGTTTATTACTCTGTCTTATCAGCCTTACCAGACTCTACAATAGATGCCTAGATTTTGGTGGTCTCTCCCTCTCTGTTCTCCCTATGACTTTAAAATCTAGTATTCATTTCCCAGTTGCAACCAGAAACATGTCCTAGGCTTTTTAGCCACATAGGGCTGGTGACTGCTGTCTTGGACAGTGAAGCCTTGAGTAGATAGATATCAGGAGGCCAGCTAGTGAGGGAGGAGTTAGGTGTCCAGGGTGCCGGGTGAGCCCCTTCAAGGGGACCAGAGGCTCTGTAGTCTCTCTGGGTCAGCTGGAATGGCTCCCTAAAGGAGGAGGCTTCAAGTAACAGAATGGAAATGGGTTTCTCTCTTTCTTGCTGTTGTCATCTGTAATCATGTGAGGCTCACTGTCCTATTTACTCCACAGGTAGCCGAGGCCGGGGCAGGGGCTACAGGGGCCGTGGAAGCCGAGGAGGATCTCGAGGCCGAGGAATGGGCAGGGGCAGTCGAGGCCGGGGCAGAGGCTCTGTGGGAGAGCACCTGGAGGATGAAGAGGACTTTTACGAGGAGGAGATGGAAGTAAGGTTTTCTGTAGCTCTTGGTGATGCAGTGTGACTGGCAGGCTCCCTGGGCTGCAAGTGTTATGGGTGGGTACTGTGAGACTAAGGTAGGAGGAAAGGCTTTGTGACAGGCACACATATGTTTAAAAGGTTCTTTGTTGGGGGGAAAAACAAACCTTCAGTGGCTGAAGCAGGAACAGCACCAGATGGTAGACTGCAAAAACCCTGACCTGAGAAGGCAGGGCTTCTCTGAGTGTCTTCTACCTCTTGAGGCAGGCACAGGAGTGTGCAGAACACATACCATTCTGTCCCTGTCTTCCGATGTGACCCATTTCTTGAAATCCTACTGTTCCTTGCGCCCAGAAACCCTGTGCTTGGCTCTGCCCAATGGGATGGAAGTCTGAAGTGAGAAGGCTGCAAGAATAGGGCTTGGGACTGCCCACCAGCCTAGAGGCCACTCAGCGTTAGGGTCAGTGTTGTCTCTTGCATGACACTTCTGTCCTCTTCTTTCTTGAACCCAGTATGGAGAAAGCGAGGAGCCCATGGGAGATGATGATTATGATGACTACTCCAAGGAGCTGAACCAGTACCGAAGGTCCAAAGACAGCCGAGGCCGAGGTGGGCAAGGGCTCTGCAGGTACAGGTTGGCTGGGTTCAGCAGCTAATGGCTTAACATGAAAAGTAAAACCCTTCTCTCCTTCTCCACAGGCTTAAGTCGAGGCCGAGGCCGGGGTTCCCGAGGAGGTCGAGGGAAGGGGATGGGCCGTGGCCGAGGTCGAGGCAGCAGAGGGGGAATGAGCAAGGGCGGGATGAACGACGATGAAGACTACTATGATGATGACATGGGCGTGAGTACACTCTTGTCATCTAATGTGGATTTTGTTAGTTTTGTTTTCCTTTGCTTTTTAATTTATTTACATTTCTTTTTGTTTTAGAACATTTTTTCTTTTCCCAGTTCCCCCTCCCGCTCTTCCCTTTCCTCCCCTGCCCCCATCCACTCTTCAGAGAGGGTAAGGCCTTTCTTGGGGAGTCAACAAAGTCAGGCATATCAAGTTGAGGTAGAACCAAGCCCCTCCCCCTGTATCAAGGCTGAACAAGGTATCCTACCATAGGGAATGGGCTCCAAAAAGCCAGTTCATGCACCTGGGATAGGTCCTGGTCCAACTGCCAGCCCCTCTACCCCAACAGATCAAGCCATATAATTGTCACTCACATTCATAGGCCCTAGTTTGGTCCCGCGCAGGTTTCCCAACTGTCAGTCCAATGTCTGTGAGCTTTCTTTTGTTTTTTAATTTATCTTTCTGTGAATGGATATTTTGCCTGGTACCCACAGAGGCTAGACAAGGACATTGTATACTCTGGGACTGGAATTACAAGCAGTTTTTGGGTTTGCTTTCTACACATTTTTTTTAATCGATATTTATTGCGCTCTACATTTTTCTCTGCTCCCCTCCCTGCCTCTCCCCTCTCCCCTGCAATCCTCCCCCAAGGTCCCTATGCTCCCAATTTACTCAGGAGATCTCGTTTTTTTATACTTTCTACTTCCCATGTAGATTAGATCTATGTAAGTCTCTCTTAGTGTCCACATTGTTGTTTAAGTTCTCTGGGATTGTGGTTTGTAGGCTGGCTTTCTTTGCTTTATGTTTAAAAGCCACCTATGAGTGAGTACAGGTGATAATTGTCTTTCTGTGTTTGGGTTACCTCACTCAAAATAATGTTTCCTAGCTCCATCCAATTTCCTGCAAAATTCCAGCTGTCATTATTTTTTTCTGCTGTGTAGTACTCCATTGTGTAAATGTACATTTTTTTTATCCATTCTTCAATCGAGGGGCATTTAGGTTGTTTCCAGGTTCTGTCTATGACAAACAAAGCTGCTATGAACATAGTTGAGTACATGTCCTTGTGTCATGATTGAGCATCCTTTGGATATATACCCAAAAGTGGTATTACTGGGTCTTGAGGAAGGTTGTTTCCTAATTTTCTGAGAATCGCCACCACTGACATCCAAAGGGGCTGTACCAGCTTGCATTCCCACCAGCAGTGCAGAAGTGTTCCCTTTTCCCCACAACCTCTGCAACATAAGTTGTCATCAGTGTTTTTGATCTTGGCCATTCTTATAGGTGCAAGCTCAGAGTTGTTTTGATTTACATTTCTCTGATTACTAAGGATGAAAGACTTAAGTGTCTTTCAGCCATTTTAGATTCTTCTGTTGAGAGTTCTCTTTTTAGGTCCGTACTTCATTTTTTTTTTCGTACTTCATTTTTTTTTTTTTTTTTTTTTTTTGCTTTTCGAGACAGGGTTTCTCTATGGCTTTGGAGCCTGTCCTGGAACTAGCTCTGTAGACCAGGCTGGTCTCGAACTCACAGAGATCCGCCTGCCTCTGCCTCCCGAGTGCTGGGATTAAAGGCGTGCGCCACCATCGCCCGGCGCGTACTTCATTTTTTTAATGGATTATGTGATTCATCTTTTGGTGGCCAATTGTTCTCTGAAGGCTGATCCCCGTCCTGTTCCTATCAATCCCTTAGCCAGGAGCTTATCAGTATTTTTCAGTTGCCCAGAGGGAGGCCCTGTTGGTATAGCTTTCTGTTTAAAACCACACTTTAGCAGTACTTGCAGCCATCTTGTTAAGTTTTTAAGGTGGAAAGTTTTCTAAATGATAGACCCCAATGCTCTAGAAAAGTTTCCAGAAGAACTCGGCTGCCCCCTCTAAGAGGGATGTGTACCTATATAGCATATGGAGCACCAGAGTTTTTCCAGTCTGAGTTCTGTGCTGCATGTGGTGACTTAAGCTGCCTGTACCTGTCCTATTCTCTCATACACTTAATGCACTTCCTTCTCCTCTATTACTCACAGGATGGCGGTGGTGTAAGCTACCGGCGAAGTGATCATGACAAGCCCCACCAGCAGTCTGACAAGAAGGGCAAAGTTATCTGCAAGTACTTCGTGGAGGGGCGATGCACTTGGGTAAGCAGCACCCGAGGACGTGTGGCATACAAGGACAGGCTTCCATAGTGCATACTGTTGGGGAGGGGAAGGGCAGCCTGGAAGTCTCAGCTCATTTCTTAGAATTAAGAGGACTCAGAGGGAGCAAGAGTTGAGAGTTTGAGGCTTAGGGATGCTTTATGGTAGAACTTTTCGTTTAGTCTATAGAGTCTCAAATGAATCTATAAAGGTTAATTTCTTGTGGTTATGCCATTGAACTTTAGGATTGGAGAGTTGGTTTTTTTCTTCCCGCTTTTTATTTGTTTGTTTATTTGTTTGTTTGTTTTTGAGACAGGGTTTCCCTGTGTAGCCCCAGCTATCCTGGAACTTACTCTGTAGACCAACCTGACCTGGAAATCACAGAGATCTGCTCGTCTCTGCTTTCCAAATGCTGGGATTAAAGGTGTGCACCACCATACCTGGCTTGGAGAGGCTTTATTAAAGACTCCAGGGAGACTCAACCTCAGGCTTCAGAGTTGTGCAAAAGAGAAGTATGGCCACTTAAGACAATTGGCTTGTGACTGTGATAGAAAGGCAACAGGCAGGTGACACATAGGCCTGAGTGGTGCTGCTTCCACAGGAGTCAGGAAGAAATAGCTATTCTTAGCAGATAGTTGTATATAAAATAATCTTTATTACTCTCAGTTTTAACTCTGCTGATTTCAACACATACATATTTGTCACTCAACAAGAAGTCTCAATCAGGGAGTTCAAGGCTACTGCAGTGGTCAGTGGCTCTCTAGGGACCTAGATTCCTTCATATTTAAACATGTGGCATTTACCTTTAATCCTAGCACCCAGGAGACAAAGGTGGGCAGATCTCTATAGAGTTTGAGGCCAGCCTGGTCTACAGAGCAAGTTGCAGGATAGCTAGAGCTACACAGAGAAACTCTGTCTCGAAAAAAAGAAAAAATGGAGAAAGTATCTGCTTCTTGCCAGGTGCATGCTTTTAATCCCAGCACTTAGGATACAGAGGCAGGCAGATCACTGAGTTTGAGGCCAGCCTGGACTACGTGTCAAGCTATAGATGTAGTGAGGTCTTGTCTCAAAACATAAAAATGTATTTTAAGTCAAGAAAAATCCTGCCTGGAAGCTTCTACTTGTATTTTATCAGCTAAATAAACAAAGGGAGCTGGAAAATAGGGTATGTTTAGTCAGGCAGTCTTCCTCCAACAAAACCAGGGTTTGCTTAGGAAGGACAGTACATGGGACTGACTGAAGTAAAGAGTTTTCGTTGTCAAGACAGCAAATGGTATGCAGCAGAGCAGATGGGAGAGGAAGGAAAGAGGTGAATTAGGAGGAAACAAATGGCCAGAAGTGCCCAGGACAGGATGGGGAGCAGGCATTGGGTTGGGAAGCACCATTTAGGAGCCTGCTTTTCCCTGGGGAATATTTTCTTATCTGTGGTCCCTCTGTAGACACAAGTGAATCAGAACTCATTTTCCCTACCCTCACTCTTCCTGCTTCTATTCCAGGGAGACCACTGCAATTTTAGCCATGACATCGAACTGCCAAAGAAGCGAGAGCTGTGCAAGTTTTACATCACAGGGTTCTGTGCTCGGGCTGAGAACTGCCCCTACATGCATGATATCCTTTGCTGTCTCATCTATCCTGGTTGCCCTGTGCTGCCCCTTCTGGGGGCCTCACTGGGCTGCCTCCTTTTTCTGCCCCTTTGAGCCATTGTTCGAGCTGTCCACATGTTCACCCAAGAAAGCCTGCAGACATCCTTTACCGTTCCCTTTTCTGTCAAAGTCAAAGTTCTAAGGCCAGCTCTGCAGGCCAGAACTTGCTCTTAAATAAAGCAGTGTTGAAAATGGCACCTGCCGGCCACTGCCCAACCCTGAGTGTGTCACCTCACTTCCAAAACAAAGGGGTTGCTTGTGCTTTGGGGTGGGTTCTGAGAGGAAGCATTTGCCTTAATTAGTCATGAACGTGACTTTCCCTGTAAGTTATACCACACCACTGGGAACTGCATCAATGGTGACGACTGCATGTTCTCTCATGACCCGCTGACTGAGGAGACACGAGAGCTTTTAGATAAGGTAATGTCTGGGGTGGCACGGGCTCTTCAGGATCAGAGTCCTGGCTCTTCAGGATCTGGACTAAGACTTTGTTGGAGGGGCAGACCGCTAAATTCCTTCCTACAGGAGAGGTGGGGGTCATATTGTATCCTACCCCAGACCTGAGCCACTGTCTTCCCTAGGAGATAACAGAATGAAGGAATGTCACCTTGTGGTTTTTGTAGAGAGACAAAGATACACAGAGGGGAAATGTCAGTGTCTCTCTCTCTGAGTCACAGAGACTCCTACAGAGAAGGGAGGGAGGTCCAGGATCTCACAAACCAGGTGCCATTTGACATTCACCTTGGTGTCTGTTGTTGTTCACTAAACTAGCACAGTTTGTGGGGATGCTCGCTTTGGCCATTCTTATTGGCAGCTATTTGCCTAGGGCAAGATGATCAGCATCCACTTAGGTCTTGGAAAGGTCCAATAGTGTCTGATTGAGGGGCGCCCCCTGCTGGAGGTTCAATGTTCACACTTAAACAGGAGCCCAGTCATCCCTCTTGGGTTGGTTTAGTTTTTCTTACAACTTTTAGTTTTAAAAGTTTGGTTTTTGGAGGGGGTGTTTTTTGCTCGTTTGTCTATTTATTTCTTTGCTTTTGTTTTTTGAGACATGGTCTCTTATGTACTGGACCTAGAACTCATTGTATAGACCAGAATATCCTCAAACTCAAAGAGACCCCCCCCCCACATACTGTGCTGGGATTAAAGGTGTGCAGCACTGTATTATTTAAGCTTTATTACATTTTTTGGTCTACCTTTTCTTTGTTTTTTTTTTAAATATTTATTTATTATGTATATAATATTCTGTCTGTGTGTATGCCTGAAGGCCAGAAGAGGGCACCAGACCTCATTACAGATGGTTATGAGCCACCATGTGGTTGCTGGGAATTGAACTCAGGACCTTTGGAACAGCAGGCAGTGCTCTTAACTGCTGAGCCATCTCTCCAGCCCCCCCCTTTTCTTTTTTTTTTTTTTTTTTTTTGGTAATTTTGCTATGTGGCTCAGGCTGACCTCTTTATTCCTCCCTTCTACTCTTCTCAGTGCTAAATATGCAGGCATAGATTCCCAGTTTTACTTGCTAAATTTTTAATGAGCCCTTTTCCAGCTATCTGGTCTACTTTGGGAAGCTTGCCTCTATGAGGCAAGTGATGAGGCTTATGGTAGCAGTGGAAATAGGCATTAAAAACATGAAGCAGGCCTCTCCCTGTCCCCTCTGTGGGTAGGATTTGCCTCATTTTCTTTCTTTCTTTTTGAGAAGACAGGGTTTCTCTGTAGTTTTGGATCCTGTCCTGGAACTAGCTCTTGTAGATCAGGCTGGCCTCGAACTCACAAAGATCCACCTTCCTCCTGAGTAATGGGATTAAAGGCGTGCGCCACCACTGCCCTGCTGAGATAGGGCTTCTTTGTGCAGCATCGCTGACTGTCTTAGAACTTTGTTGTCTTAGAACTTTTGACTGTCTTAGAAATTTGTTGACCAGACTGGCCTTGAACTCACAGTGATCCCTCTGTTGGATGTGCTTGGATTAAGACATGAGCTACCACTGCCAGGCAAAGGTTTTTTTTTTTCTCTCTCTCTCTTTCTTTTCCTTCCTTCCTTCCTTCCTTCCTTCCTTCCTTCCTTCCTTCCCTTCGTCTCTTTTCCATTCTTTTTGACTTCCTTTTTTTTAATGGAAAAAAAATATTTTAAAATTAATTTAGAAATAGAAATCCTTTAAAGGAGGGGGGAAAAGACAAAGTATGCAGGCAGGTTTTTTTTTTAAAGATAGATTTATTTATTTATTTTGTATGCACTGTTCTGCCTGCATTCCAGAAAGGGGCACCGGATCTCATTACAGATGGTTGTGAGCCACCATGTGGTTGCTGAGAATTGAACTCAGGTCCTCTAGGAAGAGCAGTCAGTGCTCTTAACCTCTGAGCCATCTCTCCAGCCCCAAACAAGATTCCAAGTTTTGTTTATTTGTTTTGGTTTCTCGAGATTGGGTTTCTCTGTGTTGCAGCCCTAGCTATCCTGGAACTAGTTCTTGTAGACCAGGCTGGCCTTGAACTCACAGACTTCTGCCTGCCTCTGCCTCCCAAGCCCTGGAATTAAAGGTGTGTGCCACCACTGTCTCGCTGCAGGCAAGTTTTTACTTCATGCACTTCTCATAACCTCATTTGTTTACTAGTTTCCATGATGAGAAAATACTCAGCCACCCAAATTAATGTTGTTTTTTTTTTTTAAAGATTTATGTGTTTATTATGTATACAACATTCTGCCTCCATGTATGCCCACACACCAGAGGAGGGTGCCAGATCTCATTACAGATGGTTGTGAACCACCATGTGGTTGCTGGGAATTGAACTCAGGACCTCTGGAGGAGCAGACAGTGCTCTTAACCACTGAGCCATCTCTCCAGCCCCCAAATTAATGTTATTAATAGGGATATAGATTATAGATCAGTTTCACAAAGAAGCCAGTTAATCTCAAGATCGCAAATCCTGTTGCTATTGCCACAGCAGTATTCTGGAATTCTTTTCTGTTGTATTTTGTGCATCTTTTAACTGGTCCAGTTACAAACTGCTGACTTGGCTACACAGACTGCATCACCTGATCCATGATGGTTTTCTGGATGGCAGTTCGAGAAAGCAGAGTCTCGTAGCACAGGAGAGGACTTACTTTCTTAGGTGTCGAGTTATGCAAGAGTACAAAATCTCTTCTGCACAATTTAGA
This sequence comes from Microtus pennsylvanicus, assembly GCF_037038515.1. Taxonomy (NCBI): domain Eukaryota; kingdom Metazoa; phylum Chordata; class Mammalia; order Rodentia; family Cricetidae; genus Microtus; species Microtus pennsylvanicus. The sequence goes on along the minus strand of NC_134579.1, from coordinate 144,487,301 downwards.
CCCACACATGTGAATTCTCAACAGCTACAATCCCTCCATCTTTTCCTGTCAATGTCCTATCCCAACTGTTCCTTGGCAACTGCCTCTATGGTTTCTTTCCCTATGGTTACTTTGTTTGTTTGGGTTTTTATGGTTTTTTTGAGACAGGGTTTCTCTGTGTAGCTTTGGAGCCTATCCTGGCACTAGCTCTTGTAGACCAGGCTGTCCTCCAACTCACGGAGATACTCCTGCCTCTGTCTCCTGAGTGCTGGGATTAAAGGTGTGTGCCATCACCGCCCAGCGTCCCTCTGGTTACTCTTTTAGGGAATCATAAGGATGGGGAGCAGGGGGTAACTAAGTGGTAGAGCCTATGCTTCTTGTGCACAAGGCCCTGGGTTTGATCCTTGTCATCACAGGAGAAAAATGAGTGTTTTCTAAGTAGAACTGTACAGGTTACGGGTGTGTGTGTCTGCCTAGTGTATGCCGTAATGCACTTTTCCATATGCCCATGACTCTGTGAGTCTCTACAGTTTAGTGGTGTTGACTGCAGAGTTGAACTTAGCTGATGGCTAAGTTTGTTGATGAGGTATTGGTTGAAATATACCTTTGTATATTTCCAGTTTGGGCAAAAACTTAGAATTTGTGACAACTGCCTACCTTGCTTATTTGTGTATGCAGGAGGTAAGCATGCCTTTTTTTTTTTTTCTCTTTTCTTTTTGGCTGGTTAGTTTTTTCTGACAAGGTTTCTCTGTGTATCCCTGACTGTTCTGGAACTTGTACCATAGACTAGGCTTACTTCATATCCATAGTGATTAGCCTGCCTCTGTCTGCAGAGTGTGTGTGTCACCACACCTGGTGGTGACTGTCATTTTTACATTCTAGCATCAACTCTGCTGAAAGATTTGGGGACATAGCTAGACACTAGAAATTGTGATAGACAAGAGCCTTTTAGCAGTGGTCATTGCCAGTAGGGAGGCCATGCATGAAAAGGCTGTAAAGGAGTGTAGGGATAGATATCTGTGCTCCACCTGTGCTGAAATGGCTGGTAGGTCGTTTATGTTCTATCCTCTGGTCATTTTCTCATTGTTTTTGCATATCTGTGTCATTGTGCTGGATTGAAAGGCCTGGTAGATTGCTTTGATCCAGTCCGTTACCTGGCAGTACTTGATAGGGTTGAGCCCCAGGCCTATCCTAGCTGGTAACTGTCTGTAAAGAATATTGGCCAGGTTTTCACACTTTCTCACTGATAGTGAGAAGTACAATGTGTCCTTGCTGGGCAAATCTGTCTCAGGGCATTGCAGACCTGTAGACATTGTAATGGGAAGCATGGCAGTAAGGAGAGGTTGATATTTTCCTGCCTCAGCATCCCCAGTGCCAAGATTACAGATGTGTACCACTATACCCAGTTGAAGATGAATTTAGGTCCTGGACCCTACACTCTGAAGGCCTTCTGCAGGCTTGTGTTTTAAGTTTTTTTTTTTTTTTCCAGAAAATTCAGCTTTCCACACAGTTTGACTTGGTGTGATTTCTTTTGATACCCACAGATGTTGGCTGATGATGCAGAAGCAGGTGCTGAGGACGAGAAGGAGGTGGAAGAGCTGAAGAAGCAAGGCATTAACCCCTTGCCCAAGCCACCTCCTGGCGTGGGGCTCCTGCCCACTCCTCCACGGCCCCCAGGGCCCCCAGCTCCCACCTCTCCTAATGGCAGGCCCATGCAGGGTGGCCCTCCTCCACCACCCCCACCCCCACCCCCACCTCCAGGGCCTCCTCAAATGCCCCTGCCAGCACATGAGCCACTGTCCCCGCAGCAGCTACAGCAGGACATGTACAACAAGAAGATCCCCTCTTTGTTTGAGATTGTGGTGCGGCCCACAGGGCAGCTAGCTGAGAAGCTGGGCGTGAGGTGAGTATACTGCCCACAGAAGCACAGGAGAATGGCTTGGTAGAGCCCGGCCCTTCTTCGAAGTGGTCAGATCCTATTTGGTCTCTTGGCCTCAGGCTTCAAGTGAACATTGCTGGTGTCCTGGGCTGGGTGCCACTACCTTTTTTTCAGCAGCTTCCTCACAAGTACCATTTTCTCCTCTAGGTTCCCTGGACCTGGTGGACCCTCAGGGCCAATGGGTCCTGGCCCTAACATGGGACCCCCAGGGCCAATGGGGGGTCCCATGCATCCTGACATGCATTCTGACATGCATTCTGACATGCACCCTGACATGCATCCTGACATGCATCCTGACATGCACCCTGACATGCACCCTGACATGCATCCTGACATGCCAATGGGTCCTGGCATGAACCCTGGTCCTCCCATGGGTCCTGGTGGTCCCCCGATGATGCCCTATGGTCCTGGAGACTCCCCACACTCGGGAATGATGCCTCCCATCCCACCAGCCCAGAACTTCTATGAGAACTTCTACCCACAGCAAGAAGGCATGGAAATGGAGCCAGGGCTCGTTGGGGATGCAGGTATGTAGGTACCAGCTGGGCTGCAGAGTTGGGCTCATCAAGGCGGGATGGTGGGCAGAAGTGACTTTTCTTCCTTGGTCAAGTCTTACAGCAGCATTCCAATCTCATTCTTGTCTCATGGGTGTTTTCGGTATTGTGGGACCTTTTGCCTTGTGAGAGCAGAACTCTTGTGTTTGTGGTCAGTGTAGGAAGCTGTGCTCACCTGGTATCAGTCAGAAGCAAGCTTTGGGAAACTGTGCTCATGCAAGTGCCCTAGAAAAGGTCTCTCTTCAGGTAATGCTGGGCTTGGTGACTTTGCCTGCCTGACCCCATGACTAGACAGGTTCCTTCCTCTCTTTCCTATGATGTTAACAACCTCAGTGTCAGGACTAAATGTTTGGTTGGCAATAGAATATATATTGCAGCCTCAAAAAGGAGGAGGGACCAGCCGAAGCCCAGAGCTCACAGCACGTGTCCTCTGTCCTTGCTGTGCTTACATTTTAGTAAGAGGGAAACAGAGAGAAGTCAGTTGATTCATTTGCACATGGGCCATTGTTAGAAAATAGCATGGGACAGTGTAAAGGGTGTGGGACATAGCCAAGGCCCTAGCAGGGACAGTCAACTGGAGCTTCTCTGAGAAGGTGGCCAGGTGTCACAGCTGTCCGGCCGTCTGAGGAGAGCAGAAATGCAAGGAGTGTGTGTCAGCTGGCAGTAGTGGTCTTGCCTACTCCATAGAACAGTGGAGGGCCACCGAGACTGGTGGATCACTTCCAGTTCTGGGCCAGCCCTGGATACAGTGAGACTACCAAACAATCAGAACAGTGGAGGAAATCCCCAGGCTTCCATGGAGTTGCCTACAGCAGATTTGCCCAGGTGGTGGCATGGAGCTAGAGACAGGTCATGTGTTTTGTACATGGCACTTTGGAGCCAATGTGACCTGTATGTGCTGTGTAGGGCTGGAAGGAGCATCTTGGAGGATGGGTCCAAGCATAGGCAGACCTTTACCAAAGCTCAGGCTGGTCTGTTGGATGTGAGCATCACTACTGCCTCAAAGCACAAGGAGCCCGTGTGTGGGCTTGAGCAACCATAGTACATGCATGGCATATACGTATGGCAAAGAGTAGGGCTTTAAGAGATGCTGGAAAAGGCAGGCTGCCGAGATTGAGGTACTAGTGCCTGGTCTGCATTAGTTGTCTTGTTGATGGTAGGTGTCGGTATAGAAAGTGAGTTCGTCATATGAGTTCCAGGAGGCACCCTTTAGAGCACAGAGCTGCTGTGGTTTCTTCACACCTATGTGGCCTTCTTGTAATTTGTGTTCTGTGGAGGTGGAGCCTTAGCCTGTGACTGAACATAAATTCGGTCTCATTAGGCTCATGTACTGACCAAATTCAGACTGTGGTAGTAGTCCTCCTTTCACTATGTGTGAATATTTACCAGTTTTGCAGTTTGTGATGTGTGAGTGGGGGGTGCACATGAGCAGAGGGCACCTGTGTGTAGACCAGGTTGACATCAGTTGGCTGTATATATTGAGGCAGAGAATCATTTGAACTTAGATCATCATACTAACTCATTTGAACTTGAAATCACCATTTCAGCTAGTCTGGCTAGCTAGATCTAGGAATACCCTGCCTGCTTCCCAAGCACTGGTATTACAGGCTGTTGCCATGTCTTGCCTTGCTTTATGTCCAGTTGTGCAACAGTAGCACACTGAACCATCTTTCCAGTCCCCAGTGTCTCAAGTTCAACTATTTAAAATACCAGACTGGCTTTCCTGGTAGTATGGGCTACATCTCTGATGCTTCGTATATTGCCCCAGCTAGATAAGAATCCTTACCACATGTGGAAGGAGCAGAGTGGGGCTCTTAACAAACTCTGGCTCACCATTCTACATTCAGGGAGTTGCAGTAAGATAATGGTACTGTGTCTAATGCACGTAGTAGAGCTGGTTGGTGAGGGAGGGAAGACTTGCTGTGGCTATGCAAGGGAATCTGCCTATGTACTCAGTAAGTCTAGTGTCCAGGAACCCTAGAGGACAGAGAGGAGAGAGGGGGTGCCCTGAGCTGAACTGAGGTTCTGATTCTGGGAGATAGAGTGAATTTCTTTCTTACAGGCATGTCCAGCCTGCAGCTTAGGACTGCATGCAGCTGAGAGTAGATGTGAATGCAGACATAACACAGAAATCTTAAACCTAGATGGGCCGATGGTGGCGCACGCCTTTAATCCCAGCACTCGGGAGGCAGAGGCAGGCGGATCTCTGTGAGCTCAAAGCCAGTCTGGTCTACAAGAGCTAGTTCCAGGATAGACTCCAAAGCTACACAGAGAAACTGTGTTAAAAAAAAAAATCTTAAACCTAATAACCTTTATGACTAGGCTGACCATGATGGCTCACATCTTCAGTCCCAGCACTTGAGAGGCAGAGGCAGGTAGATCTCTGAGTTCAAATCCAGCCTGGTCTATTGGAGAGTTTCAGCACCTTTTCGTGCGAGATTATTTTTAGTTTGATTACGTGCTTTCTCAAGCATGAACTTCGTAGATGACAAACATGATGTCAAACAGTTAGACGTGCCTTCAGGAAACCATGAGATAGCACATGGCAGATGAAGAACCAAGCCTGCTTCCTGTGAGGACAGCAGTAGCTACCTAGCCTGAAAGGGATATGGCCTGTCTACAGGGAGTTTCCATCTGAGACATATGCACACAGTTCTGCTGACATCCATAAGCATCCACCATGCCCTCCCTGAGCCTCATCCTTTCCCTGCCAGCTGGCCCACTGTGGGCTCCTGCTGGACTCTCAAGGCACCCAGGCCTGGGGAGGAGGAAGGGACGGGTGGCCATCCTCATCCTCGCACTCGCCACCCAGCTTGGCTTTTCCAACGGAGGCCTTCCCGACACAAACCCTCTTCCCTGCCACAGAGGACTACGGGCACTACGAAGAGCTGCCGGGGCAGCCTGGGGAGCCCCTCTTCCCCGAGCACCCTCTGGAGCCCGACAGCTTCCCCGAGGGAGGGCCCCCAGGCCAGCTGAAGGCGGGCGCCGGTGTCCCCGACTTCCTGCCCTCGGCCCAGAGGGCCCTGTACCTGAGGATCCAGCAGAAGCAGCAGGAGGAGGAGAGAGCGAGGAGGCTGGCTGAGAGCAGCAAGCAGGACCGGGAGAATGAGGAAGGCATGTGTCCCCCGGCAGGGGCCCAGCCGGCTCTGTGCAGGAACGAGGGAGGGCACCTAGGCTGGGTGCTGTGTCTGAAAGAAGCTTAGCAGGGAGGCCTGTCCTGAGCTGCTGCCTCACGCTGAGGAAATGGAGGCCAGGGTTCAGGAGACTCCTGACTCAATAGGAGAGGGTGGTGGGCTGGTTCCTAGCAGAGACAGTGCCCTTCCTGAAGCTTGAGTGACATCTTGTGGCCCGATCCCTGAACACATACTTGGAAATTCAAAGCCAAAGATGGGCCAGCCGGCCATAGAGATACGGATCACCAGTGGTGTAGTCACAGGCTCAAGTGGTCACCTCGGTGGCATCCACCTTAGGGCTGAATGGACCAAGGGTCTCAGGAATTTGGAGCAAACCAGCGGGGACAACAGAAGGAAAGACAAAGTTGGCGGCCCCTCCCTGGTGGCTCAGGTTTCCCTCCTGGCTCTGTTCATGGTTGCACTTGCTCTTTCCTGACCCCTGGACTGTTTTGAGGGTTCTGGGGATGTGTATGTGAGCTGTCAGCATGGCTATTGTCCAGACCTCTAGAGAGGTGACTAGAGCTGATCTGGACCAAACCTGCCTGGAGGGTGGGAAGAGATAGTAGGGCCCTGGGCCCTGAGGCCCAGCCTTACCCTCATGGCACCATACCTCCATTTCCTCATCTGTCCAGTGAGCATGTTGATGATAGGACCTCCTGGGGTTATGTGTGAGTTATTCAGGTCAGACCACCTACCAGGGATGGTACTGGCCTGAGAGAGAAGCCACGATGATGTCAACACCCAGAGCCAGGTTGTGCACCCCTGGCTCCCAGCTGGGGCCATTGGAGATGCTAACTAACAACACAGAACCACACACCAGGGAACCAAGGGGTCCACAGATTTATGGGATGTGGCCATTCATGCCTCCCATTATTGTGCTCTCTCTCAGGTGACACCGGAAACTGGTACTCCAGTGACGAGGATGAGGGGGGAAGCAGTGTCACATCTATCCTCAAGACCTTGAGGCAGCAGACATCAAGCCGACCTCAAGCTTCAGCTGGGGAACCGAGCAGCAGTGGGCTGGGGGATCCCCGCTTGCAGAAGGGACACCCCACAGGAGGCCGGCTGGCTGACCCCAGACTCAGCCGTGACCCCAGACTCAGCCGCCATGCAGAGACTTCAGGAGGGACTGGCCCAGGGGACTCAGGGCCCTCTGACCCTCGGTTGGCTCGTGCCCTGCCCACCTCCAAGACTGAAGGCAGCCTTCATTCCAGCCCTGCGGGCCCCAGCAGTTCAAAAGGACAGAGCACTGCAGAAGAAGAGGAAGGGGAGCGGGCCTTGCGCGAGAAGGCAGTGAACATTCCCCTGGACCCCCTGCCTGGGCACCCACTGCGGGACCCTCGCTCTCAGCTGCAGCAGTTCAGCCACATTAAGAAAGATGTGACCCTGAGCAAGCCAAGCTTTGCCCGCACTGTGCTCTGGAACCCCGAGGACCTGATCCCCCTGCCCATCCCCAAGCAGGACGTGCCCCCGGTCCCTGCTGCCTTGCAGTCCCTGCCTGCCCTGGATCCCAGGCTGCACCGCTCCACACCCCCTGGGCCTCCCAACACCCGGCAGCGTCCAGGCTCCACAGATCCCAGCACATCTGGCTCTAACCTACCTGATTTTGAACTTCTGTCCCGAATCCTTAAGACTGTCAATGTCAACACCCCTGGCCAGAGTGACAAACCCAGCGACCCCAGGGTGCGGAAGACCCCTACTGACCCCAGATTACAGAAGTCAGCAGATCCTGCGTCAACATCCCGTGCAACTAAGCCCTGTTCCACCGAAGCATCACCTCCTGCTGCCAGCCCAAGTGGAGACTCATCCCCACCAGCCACGGCTCCCTATGACCCCCGAGTGCTAGCCGCTGGTGGCCTGGGCCAGGGCAGCAGCAGCGGGCAGAGCAGTGTGCTGAGTGGCATCAGCTTGTATGACCCAAGGACTCCCAATGTAGGTGGCAAAGCTGCAGAGCCAGCCTCCGACATGAGTGCTCAGCCCAAGGGTCCTGAGGGCAACGGCAAGAGCTCAGCCTCCAAGGCAAAAGAGCCCCCGTTTGTCCGCAAGTCTGCCCTGGAGCAGCCAGAGACAGGGAAGGTCAGCGCAGATGGGGCCACAGCCACGGACAGATACAACAGCTACAACCGTCCCCGGCCCAAGGCCACTGCAGCACCTACTGCTGCCTCATCCACCCCGCCCCCTGAGGGGGCCACACCCCAACCTGGAGTGCACAACCTGCCAGTGCCCACCCTCTTTGGGACTGTGAAGCCTGCCCCCAAAACAGGCACAGGAAGCCCATTTGCTGGCAACAGCCCTGCTCGTGAGGGTGAGCAGGATGCAGGGTCCCTGAAGGACGTTTTTAAAGGCTTTGACCCCACAGCCTCCCCCTTTTGCCAGTAGTATCTGTTGGGGCCAATGCTCCCTCCACTCCACCACCCTTCCAGGGTGACATTTAAGGGCAGCAACCAGAGTTACGGGTGGGGGACAGGCAGGGTGTTCTTTCTTAACATTTTTCTTCCTTTTCTTCCTTTTTAAGTAGTACTTTCTTTGAGTCATACATTGTATCTAACCGTCTTGGGTTCTGGTCAGTGCTACAGGCTCCTGGACTCGCTCTGCCTAATGAGCAACTTGTGCCCTGCGTTGGACAGTGGCAAGTCCCCAGCCTGGGGCTTTCCCGGAACTAAGGGAAGCCTGAGTGTCTGGGAAGGCACTGAAAGCCACTCACCCCGTGCTGCCGGGAGATGGACTAAAGCACAGTTGGTGGAAGCTGGTGCAGGAGTTCTAAAGCCCCAGGGTGAGCTGGCCTCTCTTCAGCATGCAACCTGTGACAGCCTGCTTCAGGACAGAGCAACAGAGAAGTGAGAAAATGTCCAGGGGAGAAAAAGGTCCTGGTCCCGGTCCTAACCTGCTCGGGCCTGTGCACCCCACATCCTCCGTCCAGGGTTTGTCCTGAAAGTGATACCCTCTAGCCCTCCAGGAGACTCTGGGTGAGACAGACCTGCAGCCTGTAGGCCTGAGAGGGGTGGGGCAGCCCCTCAGAGCATTCTCCCTCAGTATTACCTGTCCAGTGCCACTGGCCCGACCCTCAAGACAGCTCAAGGATCCGTGGTGTTGCCACCTGCCAGACTCCCATGGAGGAAGGCCAAGGGTGGTCCTGGCAAAGTGTGTCTGCTAGCTGCTTTCATGCGCCTTAGCCGTGTTCCCTGTAGAGTACCAGAAAGTGTTTGCTTTTCCCTCCCAAGCCGACCGAAGCAGGGCATCAGCTGTCTGTTGCGGTGTTGGATTAGTGGGTGCTTTCCAAAAGGGGGCCTGAGGAAACAGTAGAGTCTGGGGCCAAAGTGGTGTGTTGGTCCTTTCTAGGAAAGGAAACTTGGGGTGGGGAGGCCTAAGGCACCTGCCAGATCCCAGTCAGCGGAGGCATTGCCACAGCCTCCCCTACTAGTAACCTTAGGTCTGGCCTTGTCCAGAGCCCCAGGGGAGACTTCCTGTGACCATGTCCCCAAGATTGGATGGGGAACTGGGAAGACCTGCTGCAGGCCTTTCTACTTCTGGGTCACTCACCAAGCCCTAGAGGTCTGCTTTCTTGTAGCCTGCCTTTTCTGTATTGGGTCTCTTGGCTCAGCTGCTTCCTTTTGGTGATAAGGAAACCTGACACAGCCAGTGGGTCCCCTCTGCCTCAGGGGGAGCCAGGCTCCCACGTCCCCATCCACCCCTCCCCTAATACCCTCCACATCCCAAAGAGAAATCCCTTCAAAACAATATTGGGCCTGAAGCTGGGGTGGGAGGGGCTTGTGCCCACAGGCTAACACCCTGCGAGGTCAGTGCACCAAGATCAGGTTGGTTTTGTTTGTCTTTGTGTTTTTTATTTTGTTTTGTTTTCTTAAACAATCATCAATGAGATTTGTCTTTGGACTTCAGCCTTGGCCTCCAAGACTGGGGCCATGGTAAGTGTAGGATAGGAAGAGTAGTGTGGCAGTGTTCGGATCCCACCCCACCCCTTTGAAAGTTCTTTTGTAAAAGCCAGGCTTGGTCGTGCCTACCTGTTATCCCAGCACTCAGGAGGCAGAGGCAGGAGGATCACGAGCTCAAAGCCAGGCTGGTCTACATTAGAAAAACAAAATTTTTCTTTTGTTAAAGGAAAATTAAATGAATTTTTAAATCTGAAATCTGTGGGTGAGAGGAACTATTCCTCCTCTTGGAATAGTCAGCTGAAGACCCTCATGGGACAAGGAACTCCCCTTGAATCGCCAGCAGGCCACACTTTTAAAGAAAAATTGTTCTCTAACCAGGATTGTAACAAAAGTGTAAATAGCATTTCTGAGTTGAAAGTCGATGGTGCAAATATGTATATAACGTACTGTATTTTTACAATGATCGTCGCATGGCTCTCCCGCCCCCTTTTGTACTCAGTATCTGTCTTCCAGAAACCTCACCTGCCTTCTCTCATGTGGTCTCTTAATCCAGTAATTGTATTACTGCCATTAAAGGATGCAGTTATTTTAAACAGCCTGCCAGTCTGGTCTCATTTCTGCCCTGCCAGAGAGCAAACAAGGCGGGGGTGGGTGTAGCAGGGCTCTCAGTTGTTTCCGTACAGTGAGCCAAGCCCAGGACTTCGTGCCCGCCACATCCCCAGCTCCCAGATACTCAACAATAGCCAGACCCGCACAGGCATGTGATCCTAGCACTTGGAAGGCTGAGGCAGGAGAATGATGAGTTTGAGGCCACCTTAGGCTAGACCTGAAGTAAAGTAAGGGAAAAACCTTGAACTCCTGTTCCTCCTGCCTTCCCTTTCTGTGTGCCGGGGTTCCAGGTGCACACTACCAAGCCCCACTTTGTCTCTGTGAGCACACGGATGTATGTGTATAGAAACATGTAGGTACGTACACACACCTACAGATAAAGATGGTTCAGCTTGGCTTTTGACACTAGAGTGTGCCTATTCGGTGTACTTTGAATTTGGATCTTTTCTCTGGCTAGCAATCCTGAATTTTTGTTTGTTTGTCTTGGTGTTTTGTTTTTGAGGCAGGGTTTCATTGGTTTTCAGTTCATATAGCTAGAACTCATGGCTTTCCTGTCTTCCTAGTGCTAAGATCACAGGCATATGCTATATCCTCAGCCCAGCAGTACACAGTCACATTTGCAAAGCTGGGATGGGGAAGAGAGTTGCAGCTGGAAGCCAGACATGAGGCCTTCATCACCAATCAAGGCAGGTTTGTGTCAGGTGCTTGTGCCCTGAGCATGCTAAAGTAAGATGTGCTCACGGCTCTAAAGGGGCTTAGATATAATGATACTGTTTCTTGTTTGTTTGTTTGAGACATGGTTCACCTGTGAAAGCCTAGGCTGGCCTTATAAACTTCCTGCATGCAATTGCTCTGTCTCATCTCCCATAGACTGTGATCATAGATGTACCTCACCAAGCCCAGCTATTTATGGCTTTTTATTTTATTTTTTCGAGACAGGGTTTCTTTGTAACTTTAGAGTCTGTCCTGGAACTCACTCTGTAGACCAGGCTGGCCATCTGTCTCTGCCTCCCAAATGCTGGGGTTAAAGGCATGCACCACAACCGCCCAGCAACGTAGCTATTTTTAATTAAAGATTTACTTTCTATTTTCCGTGCATAAAAGGGTTTTGCCTGCATTCATATCTATGTCCTTGATGCCTTCAGAGGCCAGAAAAGGGCATTGCATCCTAGAACTGGATTTTGAACTGCCATTTGGGTGGTAGGTGAAGCCTGGATCCTCTGGAAAAGCAACCAGTGCTCTTAAAAGTATATTTGGTAGTGGCACAAACCTTTAATCCCAGCACTTGGGAGGCAGAGACAGGCAGATCTCTATAAATTTGAGGCCAGTCTGATCTACAGAGCAAGTTCCAGGACAGGCTCCAAAGCTACACAGAGAAACCCTGTCTTAGAAAAGAAAACCATAATTTAAAAATAAATTTAAAACCCAACAAAATAACTCATGGACTTGGCTTAACACATTTTCTCTAAATGTTCTAGAATGTGAGAGGTCAAAGATGAAGGTTCCTGTAGATTCAGTCCTTGGTAAAGGCTCTTCCTGACTTGCCTAGGTCACATCTGATTTTTTTTAAAACTTATTTATTATGTGTACAGTGTTCTGTCTGCATGCATGCCTGCTGGTCAGAAGAGGGCGCCAGATCTCATTACAGATGGTTGCGAATCACCATGTGGGTGCTGGGAATTGAACTCAGGACCTCTGGAAGAGCAGCCAGTGCTCTTAACCTCTGAGCCATCTCTCCAGCCCACATCTGATTGTCTTTACCGGGTCTCTTCCTAAGTGCATGTAGGGTAAGGGAGCAGGCGACAGGGAGGGCAGAGGAGCACTCTAGTGTCTCATAAGACATTGAGCCTGTTAGACTGGGTTCCCACCCTCAAGACTAGAACATTGGTTCTGAACCTGTGGGTCACGGCCCTTTGAGGAGGACGTATGTCAGACATTCTGCATTCAGACATTTACATTATGATTCATAATAATAGTAACAAAATTGCAGTTATGAAGTAGCAGTGAAAATATATTATGGTTGGGGTCACCACAACATGAGGGACTGAATTACAGGGTCGCAGCATTAGGAAGGTTGAGAAGCACTACTCTGGAGTCACCTCATCCACCACTCACATGTGAAGTCACAGTGTCTTTAACACCCTTGGGCCTCCTTCATGTGTCCCCAGGCAGAAAGAGTGACAGGAAGCAAGCAAGGGGCTTGTGACGTTCTCCCGCACTCAAAAGCCAAGTATTCATCTTTTTTTCAAGATGATCTTGTAGCCCAGGCTAGCTTTAACAGGTGGTCCTCCAGCCTCCATCTTCCAAGTTCTAGGATCACAGGTGTATAACTTCATTCCTATGTATTTCCTGTTATTTGTGCCCCCCCCCCAAGAGTAAGTAGACTGTAGATGCTTTGTGTCAGCTTCCTGGTCCCTTCCATCTCTCCCCTACTTTGGCTGTTCTTTATTTATTTTGCTGTTTTTTGAGACAAGGTCTCTTCAATGTAACCCTGGCTGTCCTGGATCTCCCTCTAGACCAGACTGGCCTCACACTCACAGTGATCCTCCTGCCTCTGCCTCAGTACTGGGATTACAGGTGTGCACCACTTTCCCACTTGGCTTTCTCTCTGTTTCTTGAGCCAGGATCTCTCAGACTGTACAGCTGCAGATGGCTGTGAATTTCTGATCCCTCTGCCTTCTGGTTTTCCAATGCTAAGATTACTGTTGTATCCACCAGACCCCAATATGTAGTAGTGCTGGGTGTGAAGCCCAGGATTCAGCTTATTCTGGGGATCCCCTGTCTCTGCTGCTATGCACTGGGGTTACAGGTAGAGTGTCATGTCTGTAGTGGTCTGTCCTATCCCTTTAAGAGACAAGCCTGGGGCTGGAGAGATGGCTCAGCGGTTTAGAGCACTTACTGCTCTTCCAAAGGTCCTGAGTTCAATTCCCAGCAACCACATGGTGGCTCACAACCATCTGTAATGAGGTCTGGTGCCCTCTTCTGGCCTGCAGGTATACACACAGACAGAATATTGTATACATAATAAAGTAAATAAATGTTTTTTAAAAAAAAGACAAGCCCTGCCCACCCCCACCCCCACTGCTGAGGCAGGTATATCTTTCTTTCTGTCTCTCCCAGGAAGAGGTAGTTGCTGTTCTGGCTCTCCCCCCCCCGCCATTTCTCTCTCTCTGTCTCTCTCTCTGTCTCTGTTTCTCTCTCTCTCTCTCTCGTTCTGCTTTTCCCCTATCTCCCCTTTTCCCTTACCCCTCCGTAACCCACTAAATAAATACCCACTTCCTCTGCATGGCATGCCTATCCTTGGTCTCTTGCCCACCATGCGGCTCCATTCCTGGGACTTGCCTGCCTTCATGGTCTGCCCTGTGGTCACAGGACCTGCAGTGTGATCTCATGGCTACCACTCCGCTGCCACTCGAGGACAGCGTAGCCTTTTTATTTAAGCCATAACAGTGTTTGTCCAGCGTTTAAGTGGGTAATGGGGATTCAGACTTGTGTTCTTACGTTTTCACAGCAAGTGCTCTACCCCCCAAACCATTTCCTCAGACCTCGGAATTATTTATCTGAGTTCCAGAAAAACGTTTCCATGTGGCACTACGAGGGCAGAGAAGGAGAGTGGAGTCCCTGCATAGCAGAAGGGTGGAATTCGTAGTTTCAATAAATTCACTTTTGAATCGAAACGACCTGGGTATAGTAGTGCAGTCCTACAATGCTACACTTGGGAGGCAGAGGCAGGAGGATGAGTGCAAGTCCAAGGCCAGCCTGACCTACATAGTGAGTGAATGGTTAGGAAGGCAGTCAAGCATAGGGAATAGAGTTCAGCAACCTCTTGGCCAAGTTTGGTTCTGTGTGATAGTTTGCATTCTGACTAATAAAGCTTGCCTGGAGATAAGAGGGTGGAGCTAGCTACTAGTTAACCATAGAAGCTGGGCAGTGGTGACTCACGCCTTGAATCCCAGCGCTTGGAAGGAGGAAGGAACTGGCCACTACTGCCGGTTCTTTGATCTTTCAGGTTTTTGCCCTGAGAGCTCTTGGTTTTTATTGATAAAAACTAATTAGGATCACGCTTCAGTTTAGGAACTCCACTTGGTTTGGACTATGCGTGCAACCTTCTTCAAACAGTGTACTGGACACCCAAGACCATCGCCTGTATCTGCGCACAGGCCCTATTAATGATGCACCTAGCAACCCTTAGCATCCTGGGGTCCCCACCAGGATGGTAATTTTCCATGTAAACAAGGGAAGTAAGTTACTCCCATTTGCAAACCCTTGGTAGCACCATGTTCCTACTCAACCACAAGCTAGGAACTATGGACAGTGGATGAGCTGATGTGCTCTGAGCTTATTTGCTGCTTGCAGTAAACTGTGTCTTCTCCCCCTAAGTAAAATATAAGGGAGGGCAGAGGCAGGCAGGTCTCTGAATCTGGGGCCAGCCTGTTCTACATAGTGAGTTTCATAGTAAGACCCTGTCTCAACAAAAATCACCAGGGGGCCTGGAATCATTGCACAGACATTAAGAACACCCACAGCTCTTACAACACCCTAGATCAGTTCCCAGGACCCATGAAGCACCTCTGCCTCCAGGTCTGAGAAATCAGACTACCTGCCCCGGCCTCGGTGGGCACTATCAAGCACAAAACACACAGGCATACATTTTGTAACTATTTTTCTCTATTTTATGAGTGTTTTTATGTCTATCCATGCAGAACGCAGGATGTGCATGCCTGTTGCGGCCAGAAAAGGGCACTGGATCCCCTGGAACTAGAGTTACAGATGATTCTGAGTCTCATGTGGGTGCTGGGAATGGAACCGTGGCGTCCTCTACAAGAGCAGTGAGTGCTCTTAACTGCTACATTGTCTTCCCAGCCCCTACACACATACTTTTAAGAAAAATAACTAATTAATTAGCCAGGCAGTGGTGGCGCAAACCTTTAATCCCAGCATTTGGGAGGCAGAGGCGGTGGGTCTCTGTGAGTTCAAGACCAGCCTGGTCTACGTCGTGAGTATTAGGACAGCCAAGTGCTACACAGAGAAACCCTGTCCCAAAAACCAGAGAAACTTAATTAAATAAAAAAATATTAGCAGAGTATAGTTACTCTACTGACCTGCAGAGCCGCATATGTGCCCCTCCTTCCTGTGACACTGCCCATTGTTTGAGTGAGACACACACACACACACACATCCTCTAGGCCTGCATATTTGACCACTTGGTGGTTTCAATCACACACACACACACACACACACACACACACACACACACCCTCTAGGCTTGCATATTTGAACACTTGGTGGTTTCAATCACACACACACACACACACACACACACACACACATCCTCTAGGCCTGCATATTTGACCACTTGGTGGTTTCAATCACACACACACACACACACACACACACACACACACACACCCTCTAGGCTTGCATATTTGAACACTTGGTGGTTTCAATCACACACACACACACACACACACACACCCTCTAGGCTTGCATATTTGAACACTTGGTGGTTTCAATCACACACACACACACACACACACACACCCTCTAGGCTTGCATATTTGAACACTTGGTGGTTTCAATCACACACACACACACACACACACACACACACACACACACACACCCTCTAGGCTTGCATATTTGACCACTTGGTGGTTTCAATAACACACACACACACACACACACACACACACACACCCTCTAGGCTTGCATATTTGAACACTTGGTGGTTTCAATCGCACACACACACACACACACACACACACACACACACACACACCCTCTAGGCCTGCATATTTGAACACTTGGCCCCCAGCTGGTTATTCTGTCAGGGAAAGTTTAGGTGGTCCAGCCTTGATGAATCAAGTCATCACTGGGGGCAGGGCTTCGAGTCTATGGCCTTACCCCATTTCCAGTTTTCTCTCTCTGCTTCCTACTTGTAGCTGAGGTGGGATCGCTAAGTTCCCCGTACCTGCAGCTGTTCTCACCATGATGGAATCTTATCCCTCTATAACTGTGAGTCCAAATAAATTCCCCTAAACTGCCTTGGCTATGGTGTTTCATCTGAGCAACAGAAAGGTAACTGAGGTCCTGTGTGTCCTATAGGACAGTGCTCTTGGAGAACCCAGCCTCGCCGATGGTGTCGGGGGAACAGTGGCCTTGTGTATGAGTTGGTTGTCCTAATGTCATGCTTGCCTTCGTTCTCATAAGTTCTCTGAACTGCTCCCCAAATGAGCACCAGCATGTGACTGCATAAAGTCCCAGGGGCTGAAATAGAACCCAAGGCCTACCAGGCTCCTGGCCCCTCTGGTAGATTCTAGGTAGGTACTTTCCCAACAGAGCCATGCCCCAACCCAAGAACACCTCGCTCTTTCTTTTTGGCATAGAGATTAAGTCTAGAATAGTAAATCACACATTTAATCCCAGCATTTCAGACACAGAGGCAGGTGGATTTCTGCGAGTTCCAGTCTAGAATAGTCAGTAAGGAAAGAATCTAACAGTGGTCACAGTTGATCAACTACTCTAGACTGGAACTCAGAGAAATTTCTCTGTCTCTGCATCTAAAGTGCTGTGTTTTAAGGTGTGAGTTACACCCAACTCTAGATAAATTTGTGTTTGCCTTTTTTTTGGCGGCAGGGGTGGGGTGAGACAGGGTGTCTCTGTGGTTTTGGAGCCTGTCCTGGAACTAGCTCTTGTAGACCAGGCTGGCCTCAAACTCACAGAGATCCGCCTGCCTATGCCTTCCGAGTGCTGGATTAAAGGTGTGCGCCACCACTGCCCAAATGTTTGTTTTTTTAAATTTAAATCTTTCAGATGGGCAGCAGGGGTGGCACACGCCTTTAATCCCAGCACTTGGGAGGCAGAGGCAGGCAGATCTCCGTGAGTTTGAGGCCAGCCTGGTCTACAGAGTGAGTTCCAGGAAAGCCAAGACTACGCAGAGAAACCCTGTCTTGAAAAGAAAAAATAAATAAAGGAAAAGAAAAACGTAAAGCCTGCCACTACCCAGCCTGCACTGCTCTGCAGTGGGCTGGTGTGTTGACATGTTTGCAGCCTGCATTGCTCTGCAGTGGGCTCTGCAGTGGACTGGTGTGTTCACATGTTTGCAGCCTGCACTGCTCTGCAGTGGGCTCTGCAGTGGGCTGGTGTGTTGACATGTTTGCAGCCTGCACTGCTCTGCAGTGGACTGGTGTGTTGACATGTTTGCAGCCTGCACTGCTCTGCAGTGGGCTCTGCAGTGGGCTGGTGTGTTGACATGTTTGCAGCCTGCATTGCTCTGCAGTGGGCTCTGCAGTGGACTGGTGTGTTGACATGTTTGCAGCCTGCATTGCTCTGCAGTGGACTGGTGTGTTGACATGTTTCCAGTCTGCATTGCTCTGCAGTGGGCTGGTGTGTTGACATGTTTGCAGCCTGCATTGCTCTGCAGTGGACTGGTGTGTTCACATGTTTCCAGTCTGCATTGCTCTGCAGTGGGCTGGTGTGTTGACATGTTTCCAGTCTGCATTGCTCTGCAGTGGGCTGGTGTGTTGACATGTTTGCAGCCTGCATTGCTCTGCAGTGGACTGGTGTGTTCACATGTTTGCAGCCTGCATTGCTCTGCAGTGGGCTCTGCAGTGGGCTGGTGTGTTGACATGTTTCCAGTCTGCACTGCTCTGCAGTGGGCTGGTGTGTTGACATGTTTCCAGTCTGCACTGTTCTGCAGTGGGCTGGTGTGTTGACATGTTTCTAGAGGTCCTCAGTTAATTCTCCTTCAGCCTCAGGCCTAATGACCAACCAGCCACAGGTGAAATCTCTTTAAGGAGGTTTTGCTTTCCCTGCCCTGACCCTGCCTGGCATTCAGATGGTTATTATTCTTTCCTCTTTCTTCTAGGCACAAACCCAGAGCATTTCCCTAGCCAAAGAATGTGAAAAATTCTGTCCCTGGTGTTTTCGGTTCTCATTTAAGTCTAGTGTGGAATGTTCCCTGCAAGGAGCAGGGCAGCTGGCTGCCCATCTCAACCCTCTCCTCCCCAGGCATCCACCCTCTCCTCCCCTGAATCTCAAGCCCTTAGCTGGGCCCATAGCTCAATTAGTAAAGAACCCTTGCTCAACGGGCCCTGTGCTCCCTCCCCAGCAACCACATAAAACAGGCATGAAGCTACAGGCCTATAATCCCAGCAGTCAGAAGGTAAAGGCAGGAGGATCAGGAATTCAAAGTTGTTCTCAAGTCACGGAGCAAGTTCAAGGCAAAGCTGGACGATAGGATGCCCTGTCTGGAAAGAAACATTCAAGTGGTAAATGAAGGAATAGATACCACGAGTGTTCTGAACTGGGCACTGCGAGAGACATTTGCTTAGACCCCAGCCCTCCTGAGCCTGAGACAGGCGGATCAAGTTCAAGGCCAGTCTGTACTGTGCAGTACCAGGCTAGCCTAGGCTACATAGGGTACACACATACATTAAACCAAAGACTGAGGGTGTAGAACACTTTCATACCATATGCAAAGCCTTGTGTCTCAGCCTCAATACTGGAAAAAAGAATACAATGCTCCCAGCGTGATCTCCAAGACCCCTGGGAGCTGGTCCTCCTTCCTCCACTGTCTCTGGCTTCCTCTCTTTGACGTCACTGTGCTGTGGTTCTGCTGACTGCCCGGCTAACGCACCAGGCAAACACCAGCCACAGGGCCTTCATACACGACGTCTTCTTTGCCTCAGGTCGCCTTTTCCTCGTCCCAGCCTGGCTGACTCCTTCTCAGAGAGCTGATCTTATGTCACTCTCCCCTGTTTTATTCAAGACAAGGTTTCTCTGTGTAGCTCTGTCTGTCCCGGAACTTACTGTGTAGATATAATGTGTGTATGTATAATCAGAAGGTGACTTCCAAGGCTTAGCTGTTAGAGACACTGCGACTTCTGGCTTCTCGTGAGTGATGTTCTGTGTGGGAGGTTAGCCACCATGCTGTGGGACATGTCAGCCCATTCTATAGAGTGAGTTCCAGGACAGCTAGTGCTATGTAGAGAGATCCTGTCTCGGAAAGAAAAATTTAAAACAAAGGAAAAACAGAGCTGGTGAGATGGCAAAGGTGCTTATCACCAACCTGAACTGGATAACCAGGACCCACATGGTAGAAGGAGAGAACCAACTGCTGCAAGCTGTCCTCTGACCTCCACACATGAACTGTGGCACACGCACACACACATAAATAATTATGAAAATTAATAAATAAAAATTATTCGGAATACATTGGATATACATGGCCTCGTGTCTGTCCCCTGTGGCCTTAAAATTTAAGAAATGTTGCTACAAATGGTACCATATTTTGTGTTTCAGTGCAAGAGATAGTCTTCCAGGACTATTCCGGTCCACAGATTACTTCCGGGACTGGAGAGATGGCACAGCTGAAGATGAAGAGTGCTTGCTGCTGCGTTAGTAGAGAACCACAGTTCAGTTCCCAGCTCACAACCATCTGTAATTTCAGCTCAAGGGGACCCAAGGACCTCTTCAGGCTTCTGTGGGCACCTGCACTTCAGTGCACATACCCATACACAGACATTTAATTAAAAACACACCTGAGTCTTAGGCAAAATGCAGTTAATATTTCCCTTTTAATGGACAATTGATAATTGAGCCAGATTGCTCATATCTGTAGCCCCAGTTCTTGGGATTAGAGAAGACGGAGGCAGAGGGACTGTTTTTTTTTTTTTTTTTTTTTTTCGAGACAGGGTTTCTCTGTGGTTTTGGAGCCTGTCCTGGAACTAGCTCTGTAGACCAGGCTGGTCTCGAACTCACAGAGATCCGCCTGCCTCTGCCTCCCAAGTGCTGGGATTAAAGGCGTGCGCCACCACCGCCCGGCACGAGAAGGACTGTTAAACTGAGTTTAGGCAGCATAAAAAGGTGAGAAGGGGGAGGGGAGAGAAGAAGAAAAGTATCATGGAGTAGCACGCCAGGTTTGATTCTCTACCGAAGTTATGTAGGGGATAAAGAGTTCTGAAAATAATTTAAGGACAGGGATGAATGTAATGGCATCTTACTTTACTAACATCTGTAAAGAAGAAAAACGGAAGAGGAATACAACATAATAGTCGTGTGTCCTCTTTAGTGAGTGGTTTTGCTCCCTCGGTTCAACAGAGTCTTGCAAAATTTCTACATTAAGCTCCCCTCGTACAAGTTTTGTTTCCTGGCTGTTGAGAGCAATTTTTTTTAAAACTACAAGTCCCAGCAGCCATCACGCCACGGTTTTCGGCAGGCCGGCCTGACCTGAGCGCATTGATCTCAGGGACTTGTAGTTCGACTATAAAATAAGGTGGGCCACATACTACCGGCACAGAAGACAGAGGTGGAGACACCGCCAGGTTGACCAATAGGCATTGCGTACTGGGCTAGAGTGGCGGGCAGTTCACCAGTCGGCAAGCCGCTCCTCGTGAGTGACCTGGCATGCAGCCTACAAACGGCCCGTGGGGCGGAGCGTGTGTCTCGGCCCCATTGCGAGCCATGGGAGGCGGCTGGTGGTGGGCTCGGGTCGCGCGCCTGGCCCGCCTGCGCTTCCGGGGGTCGCTGCTGCCACCTCAGCGGCCCCGCAGCGGGGGAGCGCGCGGGTCCTTTGCCCCCGGCCACGGCCCACGCGCGGGGGCCTCACCGCCCCCGGTGTCTGAGCTCGATCGCGCGGACGCTTGGCTCCTCCGCAAGGCGCACGAGACAGGTCTGTGTCAGGGACCGGGGTCGGCCGCTATGCGGGAGGGGTGCGCAGGTGGGAGTGGGCGGCGAAGGTGCGGCATGCATCTGCTGGGAACAGGGCCCGGGCTCGGCGGGGGTAGGTTCTTCATGGAAGCTCAGGGAAACGCAGGGTGGGAGATTTTGCAGCCTGAAAGCATAAGGCACCAGTTTGCGGGTCCCGGCTAATGGGGTGCAGCACGGATTAGTGGGGGGGGGATTACGGTTAGGCGAGGTAGCGCGATGGCACCACACCTGCTTTAGTCAGAGACGGTTCCAGAGGCACCTGGGAAGAAGCGAGATGCCTGCAGTAGGGGGGTCGGTTCGGATTGCAGAGGGGAACACTCGGAATAAAACAAGAGTGTGGCTACCCGCAGAAGATGGGGAAGTTCCCGATTGGACCAGCGCGCAACCAATGGTAGAGGAAATGTCTGCTGATTGGAGGGAGAGGTGATCTAGATTCCAGGGGGAGGGACCTTAAGTAGGGCATTGGTTTGACAGATTGGAGCCAGTCAGGTATAGAATGGGGCTAGTAGTGGACACAGCCTTTGGCAGCACTCAGGGAGTTGAGTGGCGGGGAGATGTGGACAAATGGAGGAGGCCGTGCCAGGTAGGAGCAGTTTCCATTTAGGAGAACAGGGAGGCTGAAGGCAGGCCCAGGTGGAGAAGTTTGTTTGAGGAAGAGAGAGGGAGGGCTACAGGATGCATAAGTATCCTTGGAAAGACTTTCCATCCTCAGATTGAACGTCTTCAATTCTTGCTTTAGATTTTCATCTGGGTTAGATAGACACTGTCTTCAACCATGGCTCAAAACGAGCACATAATGTCGGGGGGAGAAGGGAAGGGGATTTGTAGGCAGTTTTCTGGAACGTACGGGCACGTGAAATACTTTTGCCTGTGGCTGAATAGGGTGGGGATTGGCTTGATGGTCTGAATGAGAGGGGAAATCAAGGAAGCAGGGCTTGGCTGATACAGAGCCCCACCCCGACCAATCCCCAACAGCTTTCCTCTCCTGGTTCCGAAATGGACTTCTGGCATCGGGCATTGGGGTCATCTCCTTCATGCAGAGTGACATGGGCCGCGAAGCTGCCTATGGTGAGTACAGGCCTTCCCTTACCCCAGCTAACACCTGGTAAAGGCAAACACTCTCTCCTCATTCCACACACCTCCTTCATCAGTCAGCACTGTTGTCTCGTGAGCGCACTCCCTAAAGCACAGCTGTTGGCTATCCTGCCTCTAATCTGATTTCTCAAAACCGAGTCCTCGGGCCGTTTCCAAGGGGCTTTGACTTGTGCGTACACCTTTGTCTATACCCCCTAGATCGGCCCCCTCATTTGGATCCCAGATACTTCTGTGTGCAGTTGCATGTACTTGGCTCTTACTACTTGAGCCCTTGTCTGCCACCTCCCCCTCTAGTTTATCTGTTGATTTATAGATTTATTTTATTTATTGTTATACTTGGAAGGAACCCAGCATGCTAGTTAAATTCTGTATACTAAGCCACACACCCTCAACCCCTCCCTGCGGTTTTAGGCAGGGGCTCTACTGTTGAACTACACTCAAACCATTTATTATATGGTTATTTGTTCATTTTTCAAGAAAAGGTTTCTCTGTGTGTAGCACTGGCATGCCTGGAACTCACAGAGCTCCGCCTGCCTCTGCCTCCCAAGTGCTGGGATTAAAGGTGTGCACCACAACTGCCAGGCAAGATTTCTTTATTTTTATTTTATGTGTGTAAGTGTGCATGGGGACCACGTGTATCTGGTACCGATGGAGCCAGAAGAGAGAGTCAGAGCTCCTAGGACTGGAGGTAAAGGTGGTTGTGAGCCACCTTGCAGGTGCTGGGAACTGAACCTACGTCTTCTGCAAGAGTAACACATGTTCTTAAACTTGGAACCGTCTCTCCAAACTCCCAATCCCAATTTTTTTTTTTAAAAACAACTTGTTCTTTTGTGACAATCTAAGTTGCCTGAGCTAGCCTCTAGCCTCTTTTTTGTTTGCTTTGTTTTTTCAAGACAGGGTTTCTCTGCAGCCCTGCCTGTCCTGGAACTAGCTCTGTAGACCAGGCTGGCCTCGAACTCACAGAAATCCGCCTGCCTCTGCCTCCCCAGTGGGCCACCACCGCTGACTCCTCCAGCCTCTTACTAACTGGCCTTAGAGGCCTTGCCAGCCCCGTGCTAGTACTGACTCAGCCTCCCCATCCGTCATCTTGGCAGCCCCTTGGGATACCCTGGACCCTGCGACTAT
Source organism: Microtus pennsylvanicus (assembly GCF_037038515.1). NCBI lineage: Eukaryota > Metazoa > Chordata > Mammalia > Rodentia > Cricetidae > Microtus > Microtus pennsylvanicus. The sequence continues at coordinate 144,464,227 of NC_134579.1, read as the reverse complement.
TGATTGCTGCTCCTTCTCCACAGGCTTCTTCCTGCTGGGTGGCCTGTGCGTGGTGTGGGGCGGAGCCTCCTATGCGGTGGGCCTGGCAGCACTGCGAGGACCTATGCAGCTGTCTCTTGCCAGTGCTGCCGCTGGTGTGGGGGCAGTGTTGGCAGCCAGTCTGCTCTGGGCTTGCGCTGTAGGCCTCTACATGGGACAGTTGGAACTGGACGTGGAATTGGTGCCTGATGATGACGGGGCAGCCTCTACGGAAGGCCCAGATGAAGCAGGACGGCCACCACCCGAGTAAACAGCAGGGCTGTGGGGAATGGCTGGGCCGAGGACTGGGACATTAAACCTGACCCTTCAGCAGTTTGAGACTCCGAGTGATGGCTCCTGTTATCTGGGGAGGCCGGGAGGGGAGAGGAGGACAACCAATAGGGACGAAGTGGATGAGGTGTCTAAGGAAGAGGCAAGATGGCTCATTGAATAGAGACATTTGCTCCCAAGCCTGACAACCTGAGTTTGATCCTCGGGACCAACAAGGTAGAAGGAGAGAGCTAATTCCCATACCATACCACCCCTACCCACACACAAACAAACAGATAAATAAATGAATAAATAAATAATTTAAAGGGACAAGGAAAAGCAACCATGCAGGGTCCCTGGGGATGGAACCTCTCAGGGAATGGTGTTTAATTCTCAAGGAGGACTCCAGGCCTTGATATATGCCCCAGATTCGGCTTCTCTTCACTCTCCCTTCCGCTGCACCCTAGTACCTGTGGGCCCTGGGTAGGGCAGGCCCAGGGTAGGGTAAAAGGCCTCCGGGAGCGTGGGGCCTGGACCCAGCCTGTGCAAATGTGGATACATCAGGCTCAACTCTGCAGGGCCATAGCGGATGGTGCCCGGCGTGCACAGGCCCCTCACCACCGGTGGCAGGAAGCCTGCGTGAAGGAGGGCAGGCGAGGGCTCTCCAGGAGTTGTCAGGCCCCACGGGAGTACCGCATCATGCTTCAGGGCCCCCGCCCGGATGACAGAAGTGAATTCTGGCCGAGGTGTGGTCGGCGGATCTGAGAGCTCCTCGTCTCCACTGTCCTCGGAACCCCTAGCTTCCTTTGGGCCAGGTTCCACTTTGATGCGTTTGCCTCGGGTCTGAGGGTTCTTGTCCTTGTCCTGGTCCACAGAGGCAGCCTGCTTCGGGTCAGCTGGAGGCTCGTCCTCTAAAGGAGATACTGGTTTTTTATTCTTTGCAGAGCTCTGCAGCTGAACCACGCCCACAGCCCCTCATTGTATGCTCGCATGCGCAGTACAATGTCTAGGCAGGGGCTCTACCACGGAGCCATGGCCGCAGCCCTTCAGTGATGGATTCTCCACAGGCCATCTACTGTTGAAGCAGATTCCAAGCCTTCTCTTTACTTTGTGTGTGTGGGTGAGGGCATGGTGGTGAGATGTCAACATTGGTGTCTTCCTCTGTCTCTATTATTAGATGATGGTGGGCATGATGGGGAAGGCATACATGCCACCGTGCAGATGTTGACCAGGTCAAAGGACAGCTTTGCAGCTTTGTAAAGTTGTGGTTTCTTTCTTTCTTTTCCTTTTTTTAAATTTGCAACAGAGTTTCTCTGTGTAGCCCCGGCTGTCAATGAACTCTCTCTGTAGACCCGGCTGGGCTTAAACTCACAGAGATCCACCTGCTTCTGCCTCTAAGTGCTGGTATTAAAGGTGTGCACTACCGCACCTGCCTCCCCTTAAGTTTTAGAGAACTATTTAAAATTTTAAAGACTTATTTCACGTGTTTGAGTTCTTTGTCTGCATGTGTGTCTGTGCACTGTGTGTGCTTGCTGCCCCTGGAACTGGAGTTACAGATGGCTGTGCACTGCCGCATGGATGCTAGGAGTTGAACCCTGGTCCTCTGCAGTAGCAGTCAGTGCTCCTAATTGCTGAGCCATTTCTCAGCCCCATTTAGACTTATTTTATTTTATGTGTATGGGTGTTTTACACATACAAGTATGCCTCTGTGGGGTCTGGAGAGAGGGGTCTGGAGAGATGGCTCAGCGGTTCAGAGCAATGGCTGCTCGTCCAGCGGTCCTGAGTTTAATTCCCAGCAACCACATGGTGGCTCATAATGTAATGTGATGAGATATGGCGCCCTCTTCTGGCCTGCAGGCTTACATGCAGGCAGAACTCTGTATGAATAATAAATAAATAAATCTAAAAAGTATGTCTCTGCATCACATGAATGCCTGTTGCCCACGTCGGTCAGAAGAGGGCATCAAATCCCTTAGAACTGGGATTATGTCTGGCTTTGAGCTCTGTAGGTGCTGGGGAATCAAACCTGGGTTTCTGCAAGAAAAAGTGCTCTTTGTTGTTGTTGTTGTTTTTTGTTTTTTGATTTTTCGAGACCGGTTTCTCTGTAGCTTTGGTCCTGGAACTAGCTCTTGTAGACCAGGCTGGTCTCGAACTCACAGAGATCTGCCTGCCTCTGTCTCCCAAGTGCTGGGATTAAAGGCGTGCGCCACTACTGCCGGCGTTTTTTTGGGGGGGGTTGTTTGTTTGTTTTGGGTTTTTTTTTTTGCGACAGGGTTTCTCTGTGTAACAGTTCTGGTGTCCTGGAAGTCTCTCTGTAGACCAGGCTGGCTCTGCTTCCCAAGTGGTGGAATTAAAGGCGTGCTCCACCACTGCCCAGACAACAAGTGCTCTTAGCCTCTGATCCATCTCTCCAGCCCCTCCACTTTCCACTGTAACACAGGGCCTGTCAATCAACCTTGAGCATCTTTGTGCTCCACTTCCCTGGCAGCAGGACTGCGGCAGTGTGCTTCTGCTCCTGGCTTCTCTCTGTGAGAAACTAACCTCATTCCATCAGACTTTCCAGGCCAGCACTTCCCCTGTTGCATCAGCCCCAGCTTCAAGGAAATTTGCCTTCAGTGTTAATGTAAATACCACCTAGGTTTCCACAGTCAGTCCAAAGGTCCCTAGTCTTTCCTGGGTGCAGGAGTGGGAAGGGGTTAGCTTACCTGTGGACTCTGGGCCTGGGCTTGATGGATCCTCATGAGACACAGTGGCCGGAAGCTGGAAGGCATCCAGGGGTGTTTGGCTCTCTTCAGCATGGCTGGGGACAAGACGACGGGACTGAAAACCAGAGGTCTTGGGACAGCAGTGACTATAGACGGTCTCAACATGGAATTTGCTGATACTACCCTGAGGCGCTTAAAACTTTCTGTCAGACCTATTAACTCCATGCTAGTCTCTCTCTCTCACACACACACATGTGCACAAACACACACATGCACACAGTGAATTAAACCCATAGTCTCCAATGTGCTAGCTAGGGTCTCTACCACTGAACCACACCCCAGCCCCTCACTGGGGGACTCTAGGCAGGGTCTCTACCACTGAGCCACACCCCAGCCCTCACTGGGGGATTCTAGGCAGGGGCTCTACCACTGAACCACACCCCAGCCCCTCACTGGGGGATTCTAGGCAGGGGCTCTACCACTGAGCCACACCCCAGCCCCTCACTGGGGGATTCTAGGCAGAGGCTCTACCACTGAGCCACACCCCAGCCCCTCACTGGGGGATTCTAGGCAGAGGCTCTACCTGTGAGCCACACCCCAGCCCCTCACTGGGGGATTCTAGGCAGAGGCTCTACCTGTGAGCCAGACCCCAGCCCCTCACTGGGGGATTCTAGGCAGAGGCTCTACCTGTGAGCCACACCCCAGCCCCTCACTGGGGGATTCTAGGCAGAGGCTCTACCTGTGAGCCACACCCCAGCCCCTCACTGGGGGATTCTAGGCAGAGGCTCTACCACTGAGCCACACCCCAGCCCCTCACTGGGGGATTCTAGGCAGAGGCTCTACCACTGAGCCATACCCCAGCCCCTCACTGGGGGATTCTAGGCAGGGGCTCTACCTGTGAGCCACACCCCAGCCCCTCACTGGGGGATTCTAGGCAGGGGCTCTACCACTGAGCCACACCCCAGCCCCTCACTGGGGGATTCTAGGCAGGGGCTCTACCACTGAGCCCCACCCCAGTCCCTCACTGGGGGATTCTAGGCAGGGGCTCTACCACTGAGCCCCACCCCAGTCCCTCACTGGGGGATTCTAGGCAGGGGCTCTACCACTGAGCCCCACCCCAGCCCCTCACTGGGGGATTCTAGGCAGGGGCTCTACCACTGAGCCCCACCCCAGCCCCTCACTGGGGGACTCTAGGCAGGGGCTCTACCACTGAACCACACCCCAGCCCTCACTGGGGGATTCTAGGCAGGGGCTCTACCACTGAGCCACACCCCAGCCCTCACTGGGTGATTCTAGGCAGGGGTTCTACTGCTAAGCACTCTTCCCAAGTTTCCCAAGCTGGCCTTGAACTTTCAGTTCTCCTGTGGCAACTGCCCAGCTCCAGAATATATTCTAACTCAGATGAGCTCCCTCCTATGGGCAAGCCTGTGCCACTGTCAGCCACTTGATATTACCTGGGGTCCTTTAAAGATGTGGTGGTCATCTAGTCTCTTCCTTCTAAACCTCCTGTTCCCTTCCAGGATTCAAAGGGGCAGATGGGCACCCCCTCCTCTCCTGGCTTTTTTTTTCTTTCCTTGAGACAGGGTTCCTCTATGTATTCCTGGCTGTCCTGGAACTTGCTCTGTAGACCAGAGACCCACCTACATCTGCTCCCAAGTGCTGGGATTAAAGGCGTGCACCACCACCCGACTTTCTGGCGTTTCTTAAAGCATGCCCTAGCCTCCTCTTTTCTCTTTCTCCAGTTCCTTTTTCTCCCAATCAGCTCTCAGCAGGAAGAAGGGTTTTTAGTGCAGATTTGCTTGTAATCCCCTCTCCTGTCACAAAACCCTCAATACCTACGCCCTGCTGCTGCTGCTGCTGCTGCTGCTGCTGCTGCTGCTGCTGCTGCTGCTGCTGCAACCCTTTCTCCTGCCTCTGCGCTGGCCCCAGACACTCCCTCTCCTTCCCTAGGCAGCGAAGGCTGTGGACCTGAGACTTCATTTGCTCAGTGCCATTGGCCAGCAATGCATGTATGTATTGCCTCACTCTGGTCCTCCCTGTATAAAGTCTGCCATGGTTCCCCAGTGCCCTAGAGTCAATCTCACACGTTCAGCCTGAGGTGAACCACTGTGAGTCTTCTCCTCCCAACAGCGACTCCTCTCTGTCCCAGTGAGGCTGTTCCATGCCTAGGCATTTGCTCTCAGCTGCTTCCCCCTTCAGGCCTACAGAGCTCTCCCTTGTGGGCCCTGGCTGGGGATGGGGAGGGGCTGCCGCTAAAGGCCACCTCTCACCTGAGCACGTGACTGACCCACAGAACGTGATGCTCCCCGGCACTCTTCCCGTTCCCGGCCACAGTGGCCACAGACTGCAGCCACACGAAGCCCCCCGCACGCTGCAGCCAACGGTAGTAACCAGTCACCACCTGACCTTTGTCCAGCACTGGGTCCATCCCAAGAGAGCAGAGAGCCCAGAGGGGTGGGGAGGGTGGGAAGAGTCAAGGCAGGTGGGCAGGAGACAGGAAGAGGCGAGGCGGCAGGAGTGGGGGAAATCGAGAAAGACAGAGAAAGGTACAGAGAAAGTCAGCGACCGGGAGGTATCCCAGCATCAGAGACCCCTCTCACCCCACTTACTGCCCACCCCCATGAGCACTTGCGCAAGCTCTTGGATGCTTTTCTATTCCAAACAGAGCCCCAGGAGCTGCAGTACAAGCAGAGACCGTGGTTAGCCCTGAAGAAGGACTTCCAGGGATCAGGGCTGCGGGGCCATTCGGGTCTTTGTGGTGGGTGGGGAGAGGGTACAGAAGTGTGTCTCACGGTCCAGGTGGCTTTGACGGATCCTGGTTGCATCCTGTCCATGGACAAACTGGTAGCAGCTGCGCCCCACAAGCTCCGAGGGTCCCATGTCCATATGGTCGCTAACTCTGGAGGAGACAGAAGAAAGAAAGGGGGGGGGGAGGAGTTAGAGACACTAGGCGGTATGGGAGATGGCAGAGTTCGCTTCAGCGTCTTCCAGGGTCTACATCCTTGTAGTACAGCCCTTTGCGTCTCAGTTTTCCTCTGTAAAATGGACATAGTAATAATATGGGTGAAGGAAAGGGCAAGTGATGATGGACCAGCAGGGCCAGGCCCACCCTCCCTTCGCCCAGGCACCCCTGCGTCTCCGTTACCCTTCCTCCTCCCATGACTCCCCACTGCCCTAGTCAAAGGCCCAGGCTTGACTGATTCCCGTATATCCGCATATTTTCAAGGAACCCACCTTCCCTCCCACCCATACCCCGGTACCTGCTCTCACAAGCTAGGATGGTGAGGCCCAGGCTGAGGCGGAAGACAATCATGTGTCCGTGCAGAGGAAGCTCAGCCAGCGGGGCTGGGGGCAGCGTGTGTCCCAGTGCCACAAGACCCAGGGCTCGGGACCTCAGGCGCCCTGTCACGTGAATGACCTGTGGAAGGCGGTCCTCATTGGAAGGGATCAAGTGGGGTTAGAGCCCATGGGGCTGGAGATGGCAAGGCAGGATCAGCAGTGATGGGAATTACTGCTGAGGCAGGAGGACCACAGCCAAGCCAAGGCCCCGCCCAGTTTCACTTGATAACCACAGGTCCCTTGGCACAGGCGAGGCCTTGAGTGTCTCCCAGTTTCTGTCTTCACTGCCCTGTAACCCGGGACATAGCTAGCACACAGGAAGGACAGCTCCTACCTACCTTGTAACCTGAGGCTTTGACATTCAGGCCCCTCTTTGTGAGGGTGGACTTCATGCGGACGAAGAAGGAACGCTCCTGGACCCGGAAGGTAGGGGATGCCTCGGTAGGGCTGGCTTCTGAGGCAGAACAGGAAGGAACCACCTCAGAGCCAGCCTCATGGTGTGCTGGGCCACCCCAGACACTCGACACATCTAACGGTTAAACAGGCACACTGCTACAACAATCTCCCCTCCTCCGTGGGACAGCCAGGTCTAAAGTCAGATGTGCCCCTCATTTCTCAGAACCCACGTAGTTCACGAGAGCCTTGAGAAGAAAGCCATCTTTAACTCTATCCCCCAGGCATTAGGTCTGACCCCAGCCCGGTGCAGGCACTCCGTCTGGCCAGTTGTTCCTACATGGGGACAGCCTAGTGTCCACTGGACTGTGAACCTAGGGAGGGTGGGCTAGAGCTGTTGTGATCATAGCCATGTCCCCTGTCACAGACTAGAGGTATAAAAGGAAGAAGAAAAAAAACAAAAATCAACTCTTTTTTTCCCCTTTTTTCTCCTTTTGGTTTTTCGAGACATGGTTTCTCTGTGTAGCCCTGGCTGTCCTGGAACTTTCTCTGTAGACCAAGCTGACCTTTAACTCACAGAGATCCACCTGCCTCGTGCCCCCACCATGTAGCTAAAAAACCAACTCTTAAAAAAAAAAACAAAGCCGGGCGGTGGTGGCGCACGCCTTTAATCCCAGCACTCGGGAGGCAGAGGCAGGCGGATCTCTGTGAGTTCGAGACCAGCCTGGTCTACAAGAGCTAGTTCCAGGACAGGCTCCAAAACCACAGAGAAACCCTGTCTCGAAAAACAAACAAACAAACAAACAAAAACGACTTATTTGTTTATTATGTATACAATGTTCTGCCTCTGCCTATACACCAGAAGAGGGCACCAAATTCCTTTATAGATGGTTATGAGCCATCATATGGTTGCTGGGAATCGAACTCAGGACCTCTGGAAGCCAGTGTCTTAACCTCTGAGCCACTCTCCAGCCCCAAGAAACCTCGAAAGTACAGCTTTGCTGTCCCACCTCATCCTGAGATGGCTTCGGAGTCACTGTCCCCCAACCCCAAATTTGGCCAACGTTAAGAAATCCTTTCCCTAAAGAATGTTCACGTCTTCCCATCTTTCTCGAGGCACCCAGATTCATCAGTAACCTCTATTAGTCCCCTGCATGTAACAGCCGGCTCTCTAAGCTCCTTACACTGTGGATGGCTCATTTAGGATGTTAACCAAACCCAGTTCAGTCATCCTCACTGGTCTCCAACATCTCCAAACTAAAGGGAGCTGTGGGTGATGTCTACTCGACCTTTGTCTGTCATGAGAGTGGAAATTTCCACCCAAGAATGGACTGGAGCCGGGCGGTGGTGGCGCACGCCTTTAATCCCAGCACTCGGGAGGCAGAGGCAGGCGGATCTCTGTGAGTTCGAGACCAGCCTGGTCTACAGCAGAGCTAGTTCCAGGACAGGCTCCAAAGCCACAGAGAAACCCTGTCTCAAAAAAAAAAAAAAAAACCAAAAAAAAAAAAAAACCAAAAAAAGAGAATGGACTGGAATAGATATGTGACTTGGGTCAATTAATTTGACCTCTCTGTGCTGTGGCTGGATTTTGGAAGCCTCCCTTCTGGCTTGTGGAGAAGCAGTAAGGATCCAGTTTGTTTGTTTGTTTGTTTTTTGCTTTTGTTTGAGAAAGGATTTCACTGTGTAACAGCACTGGCTGTCCTGGAACTAGCTCTCATAGACCAGGCCGGGCTCGAACTCACAGAGATCTGCCTGCCTCTGCCTCCCGAGTGCGTTGGGATTAAATGCCCGACCCTGGACCGAATTTTTTAAGACACCACTTAAAAAAATACAACAACAAACAAACAAACAAAAAACAAGGCTTGAGGTATTCCCACCTCCATCTGGCAAGCTCAAATCTTGGTGTATCTTGGCCATTTGGGGGAACCAGGCAAGTTTAGACAGCCTAGTGGACTTAATCCGTTTTACAAAATCTTGCTTTGTTAAGAACAAACACCAGGATCTACCCTCAGGCGTTATTCTTTGGCAAGGAGGGAGTTCCTGGAAATTACCAATCTCGGGAGTGTCCACCAGCGAGGAGGATGACGAGGAGGAGGAAGAGGAGGACACGGAAGGTGGCGTGGGGGGCCCAGGAGTTGCAGCCCGCAGCCCCAGTTGCTCCAACACCTCCGAGTGGTCCCCAGGATGGATGTAGTCGAAGACGCTGCTGCCCGTCAGCTCCACCTACCGGTGATGGAGGGGAATGCAGGAGCGCGTGAGCGCTAAAGCAGCAGCTGCGTTTAGCCTGGGCCTGCTCTCCCTCAGGTGCACTTCACACCAGCCTTGTATCTTTCGTTACAAGTTTTCCCCCTTTTAAAATAAGGGCGTGAGGGAGAATTTTTGTTTGTTTTGAAACAGGGTCTCACTTTGTAGCTCTGGCTGTCCTGGAATTCATTATGTCGATAGGATTAGGGTTGGCCTCAAATTTAGAGCTCTGCCTGATTCCACCTCTGGAATTAAAGGCTTGTTCTGCTACACTTGGCCCTTTTTTGTTTTTTGTTTTTGTTTTAGACAGAGATTTGCTAGGTAGTCCAGGCTGGCCTCGGACTTGTGGCGATTCTCCTGCCTCAGCCTTCGGAGTGTTGGAAATTACAAATGTATGCCATCAAGCCATAAATGAGTTTGAACCTTTGAGATCGGCCGCGTCTCCGATGTCACAGGGATCCTATGCTCCTGCGCTCCCCTCAGCGCAGCCTCTAGCTTTGTCCCACTGATCTTCTGACCCCGTTTAAAGCTCTTCTGAAAACTGCACAGCTGACCACAGCAGAAGCCCATGCCCATCCCACTCTCCCGCTGCTTGGGGTGGGTGACCCATCTCCCTCCAGCCTTCATTGCTCTATACTCCCCTTATCTCTTAACTTTTTCACACCCGCACCCTTGTCCAAAGTCCCCTCCTTTGGGGGAAGTGCCATTTGTTTGTTTATGTGGTTCTTTCAAGACACGGGTTTCTCTGTGTAGCTCTGACTGTCTTGAAACTCGCTCTGTAGACCAGGCTGGCCTCGAACTCACAGAGATTCACCTGCCTCTGCTTCCTGAGTGCTAGGATTAAAGGCATGCACCACCACCGCACAGCGAGAGTGTTAGTTTTTGAGACAGCGTCTTATGTAGCTTAAACTGGCCTGGAACTTCTAATCCTCCTGCTTCCACCTCCCAGATGCTGGAGTTTAGTGCACAGGTTTATCCTCACCACCGTGCCCAGTTTATACCATATAAAGAGTCTAGCCCAGGGCTTTGTGAATGCCGGGCAAACATTCTATCAGCTAGGCTCCAGTGCTGTCCCAGCTACAGTGGATTGAATTTCAGAAGCCCCAGACAGTTACACAAGCATGTACATCTGAGCCATACCGTCACTGAACTCAGCCCCTCGCTGGGGAAGAGTCTCGGCAAGCACTTCGCCATGGAACTACATCTCTAGGCCAATTTTTAATTTTGATACAAGGTCTTATGAAGTTGCCCAGGCGAGCTTTGAACTTGTGGCCTTGCCTGAGTCCCTGCAGCATGCGTCGGTGTGCTTTGTGAGTTTTCAAGGAAGGCTGTCTGTTTTTCATGTTGAGATCAGTGAGACCAGCAGAGAGCAAGGGCGTGCATAAGCCAGACATAATGGCAGCCCCACTGTGGGTTGGTACCTGTGAGAGACCCAGGTAGATGGACACCGTCTCTGAGATGTAGAGGAATTTTCCTTCCTGGTTCAAGGCGAACACGAAGCCATCCAGAGACTAGAGTTGAAAGAAACGGAGCGGGTGTAAGAAAGGCCCCGGATTCTGAAATCTAGGTGTCCGTCTGGAGGGTGGCCCCCGGAAAAGGAACAGGAACAAGGGACCTTAGTTCCAGCTCTTCACAGACGCAGGAAAATGGATGCTATTCCCAGATGCGACCACCAGGTGGAAGCACGGAGTAGCGGGCTAGGAAGGGATCTCACCTGAAGGATGTGTCCACCCAGGTGTTGCTCGAAAACTTCAGAGACCAGAGCCACAGGGCCTCTGCGGCTTGGGGCTGGGGACAGAAGGAAGAGGAAAGTCAGGGTCCGCGGGTCTGGCTTACTGCATCCTGAGCAGCCAGTAGGAACCTAGTCAATCTTGAAAGCCCCAGCCACCATAGAGAACTGGTTTACAGATGTCTGTTCCCTATTGCTAGGACAGAAAGACCAAGATTGAGAGACAGAGAGTGGAGAGAGAGATTTGTCCACTCTTTCTTCTTTCTTCCAGGACAGGATTTCTCTGTGTAGCCTTGGCTGTCCTGGAACTCGCTCTGTATACCAGGCTGGCCTCAAACTCTACAGAGACCTCCTTACCTCTGCCTCCCTCGTGCTGGGATTAAAGGTATGTGCCACCATTGCCAGGTTCACACCCTCCTTTTGTCCACCAAAAAGGTCCTTGAGTATTGCTATTCCCAGGTTCTATACCGTGCAGACAGTGCCATCGACACAAAGGTGACCAGAAAACCACAGTCAGTCCTCACTGGGCCATGAAGCCAGGTCCCATGAAGACTAAGCCAAGGCCAACTGGCCTGGTGGTGAAGGCCTGTAATCCTAACTGCCTGGCAGGCTGAGGCAGGAGAATCAAGAACCTAAGACCTGCTTGGGCTTCATAATGAGATCCCATCCCAAAAACTAAAAAGAGGTCTAGCAACATAGCTCAGTGGTAGAGCCCCTGCCTAGAATCCCCCAGTGAGAGGTTGGGGCATGGCTCAGTGGTAGAACTCCTGCCTAGAATCCCCCAGTGAGGGGCTGGAGAAGCTGGGGCGTGGCTCAGTGGTAGAGCCCCTGCCTAGAATCCCCCAGTGAGGGGCTGGAGAAGCTGGGGCGTGGCTCAGTGGTAGAGCCCCTGCCTAGAATCCCCCAGTGAGGGGCTGGAGAAGCTGGGGCGTGGCTCAGTGGTAGAGCCCCTGCCTAGAATCCCCCAGTGAGGGCTGGGGCGTGGCTCAGTGGTAGAGTGCTTGTCTAGCACTCACTCACCCCGGGTTCAATTCTTTGTACTGAAAAACAACAACAACAGATGAAGAAGTACAAAAGAATAAAAATGTGGGTAGAGAAATGGATTTTCTTACAGTGCCAGGTGGACTGCAAACGAGGGTAGCAGCTGAAGAAGACAGTTTGGTGTTTCTTCAACAAATAAAAAGAATTATGATGTGAGCATCTGGCAATCCCTTCACACCCAGTGAACCGAAACTAGGAATGGGAGGAGAGCTGTGGTCACACGGAGAGAGCAGCATCACACACAGCCAAAGAACCAGTGTGGTACATCCATTCAGAGGACCATTATCGAACCACGAAGAGGAATGAAGCTCTGGTACGTGATGCGATGTCATGAGACCCAGAACTACATCTGAAAGCAAACAGGCACAAAAGGCCACAGTGTGTTTGATTCCATGTCTACGAAATGCTTAGAAATGGCAGGCAAAGCAGGTCTGTGGTTGGCAGTACTGGGGAACTGGCGGCCCCACGGCTGTGGGAGTCTGTGGGGGTGAAGGAGGTGTTCTGAGACAGGCGGTGATGGTCCTACAACACTGTCCATGCAGTGAATGGTGCTGATTTTGATACCCCAGAACAGCCTTGTCCACACAGCAAGTTCCAGACAGCCAGAATGGAGAGTGAGGCCAGGTCTAAAGATGCAAGCGTGCGTGGTGTGTGTGTGTGTGTGTGTGTGTGTGTGTGTGTGTGTAGAGATGGTTCAGTGGTTAAGAGGTCACTAACTGCTTTTGCTAAGGACCCAGGTTCCATTCCAGGGCACCTTACAACCCTAGTCACGCTAGTCTCGGGGAATCTGATGTCCTCTTCTGGCCTCTGTGGGCAATGCTCACATGTGGTACACAGATATACAAGCAGGTAAAACACCCCCACATGTAAAGACAAATAAATAAATTTAAAGCTGTTGAAATGGTTTAGTGGGTAAAGGCATGGGCTAGCAATCCTGGAGATCTGGGTTTGCTCCCCAGAACCTCTGTGAGTGAGTGAGTGAGGAGTGAGTGAGTGAGACTTGATTCTCACAGACTGTCCTCTGACATCCACATGGGTGCTGTGTCCTGCTCACAGGCATATGCACACACAAATAAACAATGGAAGTAAAAAAATAATGAAACAACCAACCAGCTAATTTTACCCTGGATAAATTTTACATAACATATTTTAGTTTGTTTGAGCTGGAGTCTCAATATTTAGCCCAGGTTTAACTCAAAATTTCCATTCTCCTATCTTTGTTTCATGAGAACTATATTTAAGGGATGCTCCTCCAGGCAGGAGTACAGTGTTTTTACTTACTCTCTCTTTTTTCAGTGCTGTGGATTGAACCCAGAGCTGTTCATGTAGGCAGATGCTGTCCCACTGAGCTACACCCCTAGCCCCTCACTGGGGGATTCTAGGCAGGGGCTCTACCACTGAGCCACACCCCAGTCCTCACTGGAGATTCTAGGCAGGGGCTGCTGCTGAGTTACATCTCCTGCTGATATTTTTGTATAGTAGACCATGGCATAAAAGAGGGGAACTTTAGGAGATATGTTGAGGAGATGAAGACATATACAAAGAGAAGGAGAAACTCAGAATTTCAGAGAGACATAAATTCCACCAAGACGTAGGCTGATTGACACAAGTTTTCCCCCTTAGGAGAACTGGGGTCCCAGACTTGGTGTTGATGGTTGGCAGACACACAGCGGTCCTGGATGCCATCCTAAGGACTCTATTGCTGCAAAAGTTGACACTCTCACCCTACCCAAGGTAGAACCAAATGCTGTGGGAGCACTGTCAGGGACCTTCCCTCTGCGAGGCGGAGGGCCTGAAGCCATTCTTTCCTCTTTGTACCTCAGTTTCCTCTTTCAGTGGGTTTGCTGGAGGGGTCTGAGCCCCTGGGCTGCCAAGCATCCAGCCAGTATGGTGGAGAAACATACAGAGTAAATAAAGGTGGGATTATTATTATTCCTAGGCAGGGACATGTCCCCACTTCTCCTCAGGACTCCCCAAGTCCTCAGTAGCCCAGGGATGCCTCCGCCCCCCACATCTGACCACTGTTCCTCCTGCTTCCTCCTTATCTGAACCTCTAGGAACAATAAGTGAAGGGGCTGATGGGGACCCCTCCCCTGAGACCCAGCTCCAGGCAGCTCTGTGACAGGCAGGAACAATGCCGCCTGCTAATTGTGGCAATTTTCCCCTGTCATTTTTGCTAATTCCTTCATTTTCCCTCTCTGCAGATCAGCCCGGGTCAGACCAAGCTGCTGCAATTAACGGCATTAATGGGCGCGCTGGGATGGGGGTGCCCAGGGGGGAGAGCTTGGGGACCTGCTGTCCCCCCCACCCGTGCACAGGGCCCATCCCCTGTCACTAAGATCCCCAGGGTGTGCCTAGGATTGCCGATGGATGCCTTAGTATACCGTTTCTGCCCCCCCCCCAAACCTGACAGCTCTCCACTCCTCCTGCCTACAGCTCCCTCTCTATCCCCCAAAGCAACAAGTGTCTCCCACCTTCACATCTGCCCTCCTGAAGTTCAAATCCCCTGGAACCACTCATTCACTTAAAAATTTGTCTTCACTTAATAAACGTTTGTCAGCCAACACCGGGGGTGATGGCGGAAGACTAGGATGAATGAGGGGGAAGAAGTGGGGAGACCCACAGGCAGAGAGAGGGTAGGTTTGGAAAAGGAAGGACAGTTAAGACCCCTACCAAGTTTCAGGAGGTCCTCTCCTTTTCCCTTCTATGAGTCTCCTGTCTTGGGTTGTTGTTATGGTCTTCATGACTCTGGGGAGTGGAGAAGGGGGTCCCATCATTCCAGTGTCTGTTCTTATAGGACTAGATTGATGCTGAGCAGGGCCTCAACTTGCTCTGGAATTCTCTCTCTCTCTCTCTCTCTCTCTCTCTCTCTCTCTCTCTCTCTCTCTCTCTCTGAAACTAGGTTTCTCTGACCAGGCTGACCTCAAACTCCCAGAGATCTATTTGCCTCTGCTTCCCGATTGCTGGGATTAAACATGTGACATACCACCAGCTCTTCCTTCCTTCCTCCCCCCACCCCACCTCTGAGTGTCTCAAGTAGCCCAGGCTAGCCTGGAGCTCACTGCGTATCATTATCATTCTGTATCCACTTCCTGGGTCCTGAGATTACAGGCTGACACGGCGCCTGGTTTGTGCAATGCTGGGATGGACTCAGAGCCTCCGATGTGCTAGGCAAATACTCTACCAACTAAGCCCCACCCCGCCCAGCAGCCTCGTGCTAGGCAGTTCTGTATGCAGTTCTGAGAGTTTCACCGACTCCACCAGTAACAGGAGTCTAGCTAGAGGGTGAAATGGGTTTTGTACATCAAAGGTTACCGGGGCCACAGTCCTGGGTGCGAGTGACTAACACGTCACCTAAGGAGTGCTAGGGTACTGTGCCAATCTGAACCACTCGGGAGCTTCCGGGTCCTCTCTCCTTCCTGCCTTCACCTTCCTGCTTTCCCCAGCTCCTGTCTCAATTCCTCCCCCACCTCCAGTCTCCTCACTGCTTCCTTCTGGTTCTTGCCTGCCTAGGGCCCTTGGCTCCGGTCGTGCTCTCTGCCTGGCCCTTCTCCTGAAGTCTCAGGTCAGTGGGCACGCCCTCCTGAAGCAGCATCCTACCTGTGGGAGTGGTCTCTGGTCAGCACACTCCGCCCCTCCCCCCAACCCTCCACTGACTTAGCTCAGTGGATGAGTGATTGGGGGAAAGGGCTGGGAAGATGGTTCAGTGGGTAAAGTGTGGAGAGACCTGAGTTCAAATCTCCAGAATTTATGTGACATTGGATATAGTAATGAGCACCTGTAATTCCACACTCCTGCTGGGAGGTGAGAGATGGAGACTCCCAGGCAACCCTGGGTCTGCTAGCCTGGCCTACTCAGCTCTGAAGAACAGACCTTATGTCAAAGGAGGAGGGAGGCAAGGACTGAACCCTCCATATGGATACTACACACACACACACACACACACACACACACACCTCTGACTTCCACATGGGCACCTCTGACCCCCACATGAACTGGAGAGATGATTCAGCAATTATGAACACATAGACTAAAAGAAAGAAAGAAAGAAAAAAAGAAAGAAAGAAAGAAAGAAAGAAAGAAAGAAAAGAAAAACTGGGCAGAGATGGTTCACACCTTTAAAACCCAGCCCTGGGGAGGCAGAGACTGGTGGATCTCTGAGTTCAAGGTCAACCTGAAAAGAGTGAGTTCCAGGACAGTCAGCGATACATAGAGGAACTCTGTTCCAAAAAACAAAACAAACAAAAACCCAAAAACCGCAGACTGCTCTTGCCGAGGACTCCATCTGGTCCCCAGCACCCAGCTTGGGTGGCTCACAACCATCTATAACTTCAGCTGCAGGGGACCCAACCTCTCTAGCCTCTTCCAGCAGCTGCACACACGCGGCATACACAAACACGTGTAGTCACAAACACATACATATACTGTAGCCTTGGCTGTTCACTGCAGGAGCTCTGTAGACCAGGCTGGCCGCGAACTCACAGAGCTCCTCTTGCTCTGCTTCCTGAGTGCTGGGATTTAAGGTGTGTACCACCAACCTAGACATTACATACATTTTAATAAAAAGCTTTATTTTATTAATTTTCAAATTATTAAATAACAATATTTACTTTTAATTATTAAATTATTGTTTAATAAAAAATTCTAAAGGGGGCTGGAGAGATGACTCAGAGGTTGGGAGCATTGCCTGCTCTTCCAGAGATCCTGAGTTCGGTTCCCAGCAACCACATGGTGGCTCACAACCATCTGTAATGAGATCTGGTGCCCTCTTCTGGCCTGCAGGCATACATACAGACAGAATATTGTATACATAATAAATAAATAAATAGAATAAATTAAAAAATACTAAAAAAATAAAAGCCAGGTGGTGGCGGCACACTCCTTTAATCCCAGCATTTAGGAGGCAGAGGCAGGCAGATCTCTGTGAGTTTGAGGCCAGCCTGGTTTACAAGAGCTAGTTCCAGGACAGGCTCCAAACTACAGAGAAACCCTGTCTCGAAAAACAAGACAAAACAAAAAAGTGGTAGCCCACATCTTTAATCTTTAATTCCTGTAATCTGGAGGCAGAGGTAGGTAGATCTCCGAGTTCAAGGCCACCCAGTCCATGTGTGGTGTGGAGTTCTAGAACAGTCAGGGTTAGTACTGTCCTAGATCCGGTCAGTAACAACGTCTGGCGCTGTTAGCTCCGCAGATAAAGGCACTTGTCATTAAGCCCAGCAACCTGAGTTTGTTCCTAAGGACCCATATGATAGAAAGAGAGAATCCACACCCGCAAACTGTCATCGTCCCTCCCATATACGTATGATAATCTCTTCCATATATGCACACTGAATAAAAAATTTAAACAGAGCCTTGGGCAGAGAAAGAAAATGGAACAGGGATGGTTCAGGGGTTAAAAGCACTGGCTGCTTTTCCAGAGGACCTAGGTTCAATTTCTAGCATCTGCGTGGCAATTCAAATCTGTACCACCAATTTCTGGCCTCCATGGATACCTGGTATAGGTGTTGTACAGAGACACATGCAGGCAAAATATTCATACACATAAGATAAAAACCTTCACAGGGCGGTAGTGGCGCACGCCTTTAATCCCAATACCCGGGAGGCAGAGACAGGTGGATCTCTGTGAATTCGAGGCCAGCCTGGTCTACAAGAGCTAGTTCCAGGACAGGCTCCAAAACCACAGAGAAACCCTGTCTCGAAAAACAAAACAAAACTAACAAACAAAAAGAAGAAGATAAATCTTTGGGTGACTTTATCTCTTAGGGCCTCAGTTTTCCAGGGCTATTAAATAGTCACAAAGGGCTTCCTGCCTAAGGTGTCTGCAGGCTGGCAGAGGCCTAAAGTTGGATTTGTTGCCTTGAGTTGAGCCACCCACGCACACTGCCTGAACCAGTTAGTTCTCATGTACAGGTGGGCATTGCTGAAGTAGCCAGAAAATGGCCAGGGAGCGGTGACTGGAGTGAGCCCTTCTCCCTCGGAGCCTCCCAATGCCCCTGCAAGTACTGGGGGGCTGGACACCTTCAGGGCTCTCTCAGTCCCCCCCTTCCCCTCCCTGGGGCTCCAGGACAATAGACAAGATGTTTATCCCCCGCCGGCGCACGTGTTGTTCGCGGGTAATGACAGTAATCAGCCTCCCTAATGCGGCATTCTCTCAGCGCCAGTCAATTCGCCTAATTACCGCCTGGGAAGCCGGATTATTTAAATTTAAATGGTGATTTATTGCGGGGCTTAATCAATGCTATTTTCTCTCCCCCCAACCTTCTCCCTGGGCACTAGGGTAGGAAGGGAATAGGAGCCCTCTCCAACCCCACCCTAATTCTTCAGGTGGGAGGAGGGGCTTTTTCACCTGTGACCTCAGATAACACCTTCATTGCCCCGTAATAACAATTAAGCAGGGATATAGAAAATAAAATGATGAATATCTAATACTTCTGTGGATCAATAACCACAGGTGGGAAGTAAGAAAAACGAGGTATTCATCTATATGTTGACATCTATGCAACATAGTCTACATTTTCACACATCATAGACTAGAATTTTCCTCCTCTTGCGTCTCATCTGCATCTCTGAGGCAGGGACTTTTCATTTCATTTCCCCCCTTCCTACTAATTAGCCTATCTTTCTTGAGACAGGAGCTTATGTAGCCCAGGCTGACCTTAGGACTGACTCACTATGAAGAGCAGGCAGGACCTCCACCCGCAGAGATCCGTCCACCTTTGCCTCTAGAGTGCGGGGATGAACACGTCACCAGGCCTCGCCTTACGTGTGTTTGTAGCCTAGGCTGGCCTCATACTCCTGGTGATCCTCCTGTTGCAGCCTCAGGAGCACTGGAAGGATCCACCATCAATGCCACATCCTGACAGAGCAGGGACTTTGGTAGCATGCGGTTCCCCTTAGGTCCTGGGCACTCACAAAGGTATCACACAGGAGGTTGACTCAGTCAAACCACAGACCACATCCCTAAGGCTGGCTTGGCTTTGCTGGGATCCAGGGGCCTTGAAGATGTTCATTGGTTTCCAGTCAGTCGGAAGGGACCAATTCTGATGGGCACTCCCACAGAAAGAGGGAGCCACCTACCTAGGACTGCAGAGCTATGGGGACGAGGGCTGGAGATGGCCACACAGCTGATAGCTTCCCAATCATCCTCCCTCATCCTCCCTAGGCATACTGTTGGAATTTAGCCCCCAGAGCTCCAGTAGTCGCTTGGAGCTCTGCAGGCCCAGATCGGGAGGCTCTGGGGACAGGAGGCTCTACAGCGCCTGTCAGAAGTGACATTATTGTCCTTTCTTTTGTGACAATATTAGTTCATCTCCCCTAATAAAATTAATAGCCTTTGCTGCGTGACAGACACCTGTATTTCCGGGCTGATGGCAGACACCTGTATTCTCAGCATTGAAGAGATGGAGGCAGGAGGATCCTAAATTCAGGGCTAACCTCTACTACATATCAAATTTGAGGCCAGGTGAACCTACAGGAGACATTGAGTCATGGCGAATACTTTTAATTCCAGCGCTTGGCAGGCAGAAGCAGGTAGATCTCTGTGATGTGAAAGCCAGCCTGGTCTACATAGCAAGTTCCAGGCTAGCCTGAGCTACATAGTAAGACTCTATCTCATATAAACAACAACAGCAATAACCTAGTGATCTGAATTGTTGCCAGGTTCTGACTTAGGTCAAAGGTTTGTAAAAATCACCACTTTTTGTCCCCTAGATAGCCTAAGTCACCAGTTAGGAACCCACAAAGGGTCTGGAGGACTCTCTAGGAGCTGAGCCAGGGAGAGTCTGGCTTTCTTAATCCTGTCCCCAAGGCTGAGGTGGGTTGGCATGGGAGGATTTGGCAGCAAGAGCATGCGCACTCACCGAGGCCAGCCGGAGGCCCGACGGCTCGCAACCCCCAGGGCGGCGCCCCTAGCGCGGCGAAGCGACGCAGGCGGAGGTAAGTGACACTGAGACGCACGATGGACGCCTTGTCCAGTTGGCTGGAGATGGCACCGGGCAGAGGAAGCAGCTTAGCCAGCTCGAAGAACTCTAGATTCTCCTTCCCGCGCCGCCAGCGCGCTGCGTTGCGGGACTTTTCTTTGCGCTGCGCCTGCAGGCTGGGCGGGCGGCGTTGAGGAGGCGTCAGTGAGCGCCCCGGGCTCACGGTTCCCACACTTTAGGAAGTGGGACAGACCTGAGTGCCAGTTCTATACCCCTGCTGGTTTTTGGGAAAGGGCCCTTATTTATTTAATAATAACAATTGTTATTATTATTATTTTTGTTATTGTGGTAGGGGCTGAACTCAGGGTTTTCAGCACTCTACCACTGAGCTCTCCCGCCTGTTTTTTTTTCTTTTTCTTTCTTTTTTCTTTTTTGTTGAGACTGAGGTCTCACTACACCAGGGTGGCCTTGAATTTACAGAGATTTGCTTGCCTCTGCCTCCGGAGTACCGAGACTAAAGACATGCGCAACCACACCCGGTTCTTGTTTTTGCTTTTTGAGGTACATCTTTCTATTTTGCCCTGGCTGGCCTTGAACTTGAGTCTCCCGCTTCACCTTACTGAGTGTTTGGGATGTCAGGCCGAAGGGCTCAGCTGGGGACAGTCTTTTCAATTGCCTAAGAATGTCGGGGGTGAATTCGGAGGTGGAGGACTAAAAACAGAACTCCGGAGTAGGTGAGGGTGACAAAGTCTAGGCGCAGCAGGGTCAGGGCACTGACCTGGGTATGAATGCTCATCCGAAAAGCTGTGAAGTCCCCCCAACCCCCGCAGCCTTCGGGGGCGAGGCCATGGTCAGGGCCATTAGGTTTGCTCACCAGGGCCCTGGTGGGGCCTTGACCATTAGCCCGGGCAGGAAATCCCAGGGGACGCTGGCTCCACGGTCTCCCCCGCACTTGACTTCACCTCGGCCGCTGCTCCTGGGATAGGGGGTCGCCATCACGGCGGGGACTGGAGAATTCAGGCGCGAAGGAGTCGCAGGTGGGGCTCAGTCCCCTGGGGGAAGAATATCTAGGGAAAGTGAGGTGCGTGCCGGTCCCCAAGGGTCCAGCCAAGAACGGGCTTGGATGCGTGCCTCAGTTTCCCCTTCCTGGGAAGCCGCGCTTCCCACCCTGGCGCTCCGGGTGAGGACGTGCCCCGCCGCCGCCTCCCCCGCGCGGCCCGCCAGCGCGCCCGCCTCACGCCCGCGCCGGGCCGGCTCCCGCATACCAATGGGCGCACGCGGCGCGCATACGGATCGGACCGGCCCGCGCGCTGCGTGCCAAGCATGCCCAAGCTGCGCTCGGGGCGGGCGCCTCGCCAGGGCCCCGACGCTCCGGACTCCATCCCCCCCAAAACTCCCAACCCCTCGGGGATCTGTCCCCCAAAGCCACCCCCAGTAACCTACTCCAAGGTCTGCAGCTGCACCCATTTCCTAGCCTGGGCTAAGGAGGTAGGGAGGACAGAGGGACCCCACCCCAAATCCTGCTCAGGAAGCATTCAAGCCCCTGGGGAGGCGCCACCTGACCCGGTTGCTAAATATCTTCAACCCACAACTTCCTCCCAAAGACCAGGGCGTGAGACCCTGGCCCATGACACCGCTGGCCACTGTGACTCCAGTATGAACGCGACACTCGGGTCCAGGTGTTCTGGAATCCAGATCCCCTAGAACCAGGGACGTGTCCAACTGGCTCTTTCCTCTTCACGATTAGGTGTCCAGACCGCGCTCATGTCCTCAGCATCCAGGTGGCCCCCAAGCCTCCCCAAAACGCGCTGACGTCTAGTGCCCTGAACCTGTGTGACTGTGACCAGGACCCCCAACAACCACGTACCTTTCTCTGGATCTCGCCGGTACAAGCGTCCTGATGCCGTGGCCTCCAGGTCACCTGAGTCTAGGACCCCGCATCCCAGAAGGACCCAGGGGTCCCCGTTCCCTCCTGCCAAGCCTTCAGGCGTCCCGCACCCGCAGGGCTCCCGACCGGGTTACCTGGCCGCGGGGTGGGCTCGGGGCGCGGCGTGGGGCCGGCCGGGTGACGTGGAGGGGCAGCTCCATAGACCCTGGGGCGCACGGGCTTGGGCACCCGGCTCTCGGCGCCCACGGCGGCCTCGCAGACTTGGAGACCACGGACAGCGGCGGCGAGGGGCGGTGCCTGTGTTTGCCCCACCCACAGAGGCCCCGCCCAACGCCGGCCCGCGCGCCTCTGCCTGACGGATAGTTCTCATTCCCGTGTCCGTCTGGCCCGGCGTGTCTGAGTGGTCTCACCCCACGACCATATCAGGCAGGTCGGGTCTCAAGCTCCTCCACCCTGGAGTCTCACCACGATCGTCATCCGCAAAGGATGGAGCCCCTCAGCAGCCCCTGGGGACCCTGGGGGCAACCAGCACCGTGGTTCAGTCGGAGTGGACATTCAGAGGTCAGCGTCCCTGCTAGAGACGTGAATCCAGGCCTTTAACGACCTCCCTTCCCAGGAGAAAATTCCAGGATGCCAGTCTTCATTCAGAGTAGGACCTGGTGGGTACCAGCCCTGTCCCCAACCCAGGTCTTAGTTGTTAAGAGAACTCAATAGTCCAGAGCCCCCTGAGATCTTGCCTCTATGGCTCCCTATTGGAACTAGAACCCCAACCTGTGGGCGCCCAACTTCATAACTGAGAACAGAGCCAGGGTGTGATGGCACTCATTTGTTAACCTCAGCATTTGGGACAGTGAGGCAGGAGGATTAAGTTGGAGGCAAGCCTGGACTATGGAATGACTTCCAGTCTCGTCCAGTCTGGGATTCAGAGTGAGACCCTGTCCCAAAATTAATAAAAACAAAGGAGTAGCTAGGCTGGGAGAATGGCTTAGTGGGTAAAGCTTGCCAGGGAAGCGTGAGGACCTGAGTTCAAATCCCCAGAATTCACATAAAGTCACACTCGGTGGTCTACTTCTATAATCCCAGGACTCCTGAAGGGCATAGCAAGAGATCCCTAGGAGCTGGGGGTGGGGGCTCAGCTAGTCTGGTTCCACAGCAAGGCACTGTTTCAAACAAGGTAGAAAGGGAAGTAACTCCATATGAGATTGCCCTCTGACCCCCACATGTACTGGAACTGCGGCATGCATGTGAGTACACACACATACACCGATGGCTCATTTTATTTATTTACTTACTTATTTATTTATTATGTATACAATATTCTGTCTGTGTGTATGCCTGCAGGCCAGAAGAGGGCACCAGACCCCATTACAGATGGTTGTGAGCCACCATGTGGTTGCTGAGAATTGAACTCAGGACCTTTGGAAGAGCAGGCAATGCTCTTAACCTCTGAGCCATTTTTCCAGCCCCTCATTTTTTATTTTTGAGACAGGGCTTCTCTGTGTAGCTTTGGAGCCTGGCCTGGCCTGGAACTCACAGAGACCTGCCTGCTAAGTGCTGGGACTAAAGGCGTGTGCCACCATACCCGGCTTTGTACACAGATTAGTTCTAAAGAGGGCGGGACTGGCAAGATGGCTTTGCGGGTAAAGTACTTGCCACCAGGCCAGATGATGTGCTTATTCCCCTGGACTCGCATGGTGGAAGAGAAGAACCAACTCCCCAAGTTGTCCTAAGGTTGTGCCTCATGTTGGCAGCTGACCTTGGTAGTGTAAGCGTTACTCAGGTGGCACTGGTTTTGAAGGCCTGAAGGGGTCATGGAGAGCAGCTGAGGCCTGGCACTGTGAGAGGCCAGGGGGCCATTGGTGCAGGTGCAGCCTCAGCAGCAGTAGAAGGCCCAGGACTGAAGGGGTCATGCAGAGAAGTTGAAGTTTGAGGATGTGGAGAGAGCCTAGGAGAGGCTATTTGTAAAAATGCAGCTAGGTTGTCATAGATCACCCCAATATTCTGGAGATGCCAGCACCATGGGGTGACCACCAAGAACAGCAGCAGCAGTGGAGTGGAGTCAGCTGGAGCCTAGGAGACAGCTGTGCCTGCTGCAGAGGGCGGAGCCAGAGAAGTGACCAAGCTCCTTGGGAGGGTCCCAGAAGATTGTGAATGGATCCTGGGCATTGGCCATTGAGTTATCAATAATACACAGTGCAATAATGAACAATGTTTTGTTGAAGCAATAGAAAACACCAAGACAGGGAGGAAAGGATTTATTTCAGTTTATGGTTGTAATACACCTTGAAGAGAAGTTAGGGCAGGAACTGAAGCAGAGGCTGTAGAGGAACAGTGTGGCTTGCCAAGCCTGTCTTCTTATAAAGCCGAGGAACATCTGTCTAGTGGTGACACCACCCATGGTGGGATGGGTATCCCCACATCAGTCATTAGCCGACAGGCCAGTCTAAGGGAGGTACTTTTGAGACAGGGTTCCTTTGTTTGTTTTTTATTTAATTATTGTATTATGTATGCTGCAGACCAGAAGAGGGCATGCGATCCCATTACAGATGGTTGTGAACTCAGGACTTATGGAAGAGCAGCCAGTGCTCTTAACCTCTGAGCCATCTCTCCAGTCACAAGACAGAGTTTCTCTGTGTAACAGTCCTGGCTGTCCTGGAACTCTCTCTGTAGACCAGGTTGGCCTCAAACTCACAGAGATCCACCTGCCTCTGCCTCCCGAGGGTTGGGATTAAAGACGTGCACCACCGTCCAGCATCTTCTGGATAACCCTAGCTTGTGTTAAGTTGATAATAAAAACTACCCAGGACACCCAGGCTGGCCTCAAATTTACTATGTAGCTGAGGTCATCACCTTGAACTTCAGCTCCTCTTGCCACCTTCCAACGGTGTTGGTCTTCCAGTGCTGGGGGAATTGAACCCAGGGTTTGTGCCTGTTAGGCAAGCGCTCTACCAACTGAGCTATGCTACCATTTCCTAGGCAGCTTATGATCAGGCACAAACACACAGATCTCACTAATAGTTTGACTGTGGGTGTTCACTCAGGACTCTGTCAGAGCAAGGAACAAAAGGGCTGGAACTCAAGCCATCGTCAGGCTTGCCCGCTGTGCGTGCACTTTCAACTGACTGCCATCTCACCAGGCCACCTGTGGAATTTTCTTCAGGCTGCTTCTATAGATCACAGGAAACACAGGGAGGGACACTAGACCACCGGAGCATGTGACTCTGGGAGGTCTTGCCCTTTGCCCCCATTCCAAAAAAACAAAGAGGGAAAACTGAATGGGATAATAGGTAGATTAGTGTGTACTTACTCACACTACTACTAATAATAGTGAGTAATAGAGTAAATACTTGTGAGCTATTATTTATGAGCAATTTATTGGTATAGATTCTTGTATATTGATACAAATTCAAATTATATTTGTCGTATTGAATATGCTCCTATTTCTGTTTACAATGTTTGTACACCTATGCAAAGTTATTTTGTCAAATTTTATGCATGAATGTTTCTACCTTTGTTTAAGACAATTTATATATTGATACAATTTTTAGGATATATTTATCATATTGCATTATATATTTCTCTCTGATCAAGATACTTGTACATTGTTTAGATTTTGAGGTCATTGTCCTCATTTACTGCACAGTTGTTTGAAGATTGTTTAATATCTCTGATATGAAGTCTTTTTTTTAAAATATTTATTTATTTATTTATTATGTATACAATATTCTGTCTGTGTGTATGTCTGCTGGCCAGAAGAGGGCACCAGACCTCATTATAGATGGTTGTGAGCCACCATGTGGTTGCTGGGAATTGAACTCAGGACCTTTGGAAGAGCAGGCAATGCTCTTAACCACTGAGCCATCTCTCCAGCCCTGATATGAAGTCTTTTTAAGTTATATAGGTATTTTTTTTTTCTGAGACAAGGTTTCTCTGTAGCTTTGGAGCCTGTCCTGAAACTAGCTCTTGTAGACCAGGCTGGCCTTGAACACACAGAGATCCGCCTGTCTCTGCCTCTCGAGTGCTGGGATTAAAGTATGCATCACCACTACTGCCCAACACAGGTATTAAGTATTATAGGTCAATAACCATTTATGTTTGTTATACTCAAGTCAAACTAATCAGGTTCTTTAGATACATAGAGATTAAATTCTGCATAGATACATAATCTTCAACCACTTCAAAGATTTGTAGAACATGACATTTAAATAACTTAGGGTTCTGTTGACCTGAGACACAATTGCTACTGGTAGCACCGATCTATTCCCTAGAGAATGTTGAGCACCAAAGACACTCCATTCGGAGCTTGTTTTCTTCTTGCTACAACAGGCCTTTGGGCAAGAAACTGCCCATGCTTTGACCACTGACAAAGTACATGGTGTCCGGACTGGACAAGCAGGACACAAGAAAAAAGATGTCAAATCTTGCCAAAGACAGGGTAAGATGGTTCTGAAAGATTTCCTGCCTCTGAAAATGGTCTGTCAGTTACTCTAGGCCTTAGCCAAAGTTGGTTGCTCCAATGTTGCCAATGAAACTTTGGGTGATTGGTCAGGTAGCCAGTTGTCTCTGTCATATACTGCATACTTTGGAAGCTGCTTGATTGCACTTCCTGCCTACTCAAGTAATATTATCTCCCTTCTCAGGCCTTTGATGGGGTTAAAGATTAGACAGTCACAGTTTTCTTCCTCTACGGTCAAGCCAAGCCATTTCCAATGCAAGACTTAGACTCCTTAGGATAGAATGTTTATTAAAAACTTAACATTTGTTCCTTGCTTATACTGGCTTATACTGGTTGTAATTCTAATTTTATTCTTGATATCTGTTCCTAGTGTATATAATTTTGTATTGGGTTTGGAACTCTCTTATTTAGACAAAAGGGGGAGGTGATGGGGAACCTCCTTCAGCCAATGATCTTTAAGAGGCTGGACCAGGTTCTGGGTAGCCAGAGCCAGCCTGTCTAGCTCTCTCTCTCTCGTTTCCACGCTTCACACTTTGAGACTTCCTGTTCTTGTTCTGTGAGTTTTTCCCTTACAATAAAAACTAATATTAAATATTAATATTAAAATCTTTTTGAGTTAGCGTGAGATTATTTGACTAGCATTCCCCTTATGCATTCAGCTCTGCTGTCTTGCTAAACACTGAGTGATTACATTTCTCCCAAGGTAAGTCCCTTATTTGGCCACTTCCTCCACCTGAGGCTGACCATCAAGGTCCAGCTATCAAAGTATTGAAGTCCAGCAATCAAAACCCCCTCTGGAAGGCTGGAGAGATGGCTCAGAGGTTAAGAGCAGTGGCTGCTCTTCCAGAGGTCCTGAGTTCAATTCCTAGCACACTCATGGTGTATACAACCATCTGTAATGAGATCTGGTGCCCCTCTTCTGCATGAAGGTGTATAGCAGGAGGAGCATTGTACATACATAATAAGTAAATAAATCTTTAAAAAAAAACTCCCTTTAACTTGCCTAATTAACATTGCAAATTAAAATTAAATACCTCTGAGTTCAAGGTCAGCCTGGTCTACAGAATGGGTTCCAGATTTACACAGTGAAACCCTGTCTCCAAAAACCTAAATAGGCAGTCCTGTCCAGACACCAAAGAAGGAAGATGTGACCTACCCCACTGAAAAAGGTACTGAGCCATATTAGAATAATGGGTTAATATAAGTTATAAGAGTTAATAAGAAGCCGGGCGGTGGTGGCACATGCCTTTAATCCCAGCACTCGGGAGGCAGAGACAGAGGCAGGCAGATCTTTGTGAGTTCGAGGCCAGCCTGGTCTACAAGAGCTAGTTCCAGGACAGCCTCCAAAGCTACAGAGAAACCCTGTTTCAAAAAACGAAAAAAAAAAGTAAGCTTTATTTATTAAAATACAAATGAAGTATTACTACAGCTGGGAATGGAATTTAGGGCCTCCTGCATTATAACCCATTCACTGGGGGACTCTAGGCAGGGGCTCTACCACTGAGCCATGTAAGACTTTAAGACAATCCTGAAGCCATTTTTGACAATTCTGAATCCTCTCAGCCTCTGTGCCATAGTGCTTCCCCTCCTCCCCTGGGAACCAAGGACCTAACAGCTACACTCGCACGTACTCAGTTCCTGAACAATTACCCATATACGTATGTTTTGGTTTTGTCCCCTGGGAAACGGGGTCAAAATGACTTCTTACCTCATCTGATCTGGCAACAGCTCTCCAGTCAATTATTGGTAATAGCCCTTTCAAATAAGCCAATCAGAATAGTCAAAGAACAACCCCCCTTGCTTCTGTGGCCCCTTTAAAAGTAGACTGTACCAGCTATTCGAGGTCCCTTGGCTTCCCGAATGCTGGAGGACCCTGTCATGACAGAATTAATAAAATCCTCATGCTTTTGCATCAGCTGTGGTGTGTGAGATGGTCTCTGGGGGCGACTCCTCCTCGGTGTTTGGACGCTAGAGTCCAACAGCCATACCCCAGCCCCTCACTGGGGGATTCTAGGCAAACCTCTACTATTAGTGTGCCACAGTCAACTCTACTAGGTGGATTTATAGTCACACTAAGCCACACACACAGTTCCTTGGCTGGTCTGAAACTCTCTATGTAGACTAGGCTTGGCTGAACTCACAGAAATCTGCCTGCCTCTGCCTACTAAGGGGGTGGGATTAATTGTGTGTGCATCCTGCCTTTTTTCTTTTCTTTTCTTTCTTTTTTCTTTCTCTTTTTTTGACAGAGGATCTTTGTAGCCCTGCCTGGCCTGGACTTTACAGTTACCTTGCTAGGCTTCTAGCCTGCTTTATTTGTCTATTTTAAACTATATTTCTCAGCTTTTATTTTCAAATATGGCAATATTCATTACCTGACAGATCAAGAACCTTTGGAGTCTCATAAAAATACAAAGAGACTGGCCAAAATGTGTGTGAAGTGCTGAGCTGTGAGGCTTTTAGCTGCCCTGGAATACCACACACGCTGAGGATTTATTTGCTCCCAAAGACATATGTGTTCTCAAACACATGCTCTACTCTCAGAGTCCCAAAGCTGTAGACACATGCTCCATTTCGGGGGTCTGTGTCCCATATCTGACCCGGGAGGTCCTGCTGCAGCTGCTGAGCCTGTGGCCCCAGCTAGCAGTTGGGTGTTTCAGTACTGGCTCCAAAGGAAGGTTTGAGGAATCACGAGGGAGGGACTAAGGCAGGACTGGCAAAGCGAAGGAGGGAAGGGACTGTGTGTGGGAGACCTTCCCATGGCACTCGTCTTTTCCCATCTTAGGCTGACACGTGTGAGCAAGGCCGAGGCCGGGAGGAGCTGGGGCCTAAGTCCAGTTTCCCGTGTCTGTGTTTCGGGCCTTCTGCTGACTAAATTGTACAGCAGCGTAGATGAGGCCCACCAGGGAAAGAGCAGAATGGGAGATGACCTGAGAGGCCATGGGACCTCTCCCCACTTCTCTCTTTCTGAGTCTGGGTCTCCTTGCCTAGCCTGGAACTTGGTATGCAGACCAGGCTGGTCTCACACTCACAGAGCTCCTCCTGTGCTGGGATTAAGGGCGTGTGCCACCATGTCTGTTAGATTCATGTGATATTTCAAAGGTGTTGTTGGCGGAATTGTCTGGCAACTGGAGCTGGGTGTGGCAGAAAGAGGTTGGCGTGCCCGTGACAACTTGCAAGGCCTCCGCTTGGGAGGGGGGAGGAGGCGGTTTGGTAATGTAGCCGAAGTTCCCTCTGGGACCGCCAGAGGGCACCCGAAGGTCAGAGAACAGCTACCAGGAGTCTCCTTCCACCTTCAAGAAGAGGCTTGTTTTTAACAGGCTTGGTATGCCAGGCCAGCTAGCCCCTGAGTTTCTGGGCGATTACCGTGTCTACCTTGCTACTCACAGTAGGATGGCCGGGATTACAGGTGTGCGGCCATTAAATTTGGCGCTGTATATAGGTTCTGGGGATCAGGTTTTCAGGCTTGCATGCCTGGCAAACGACTGGGACTAGAAGTGTGCTCCACCACACTTGTGTTGTCCTGGAGCTTGAACCCAGGGCTTGCTTCATGCACACAAGGCAAGTGCTCCAGCATCTGAGTCGCATGGAAGCCCCTAGACTTACTACCATTATTTGTGTTGTTTTGACACAAGAGCTCACTGTGTGACCCTGGCTGGCCTTGAACTCACAGAGATCCACTTGTCTCCTGGGTGGGATGGGATTACAGTTGTGTGTCACCACAAGCAAATTTATTGATTTTTAAAACTTTACGGGCTGGAGAGATGGCTCAGAGGTTAAGAGCACTAGCTGTTCTTCCAGAGGTCCTGAGTTCAATTCCCAGCAACCGCATGGTGACTCACAACCATCTGTAATGAGATCTGGTGCCCTCTTCTGGCCTGCAGGCATACATGCAGGCAGAACATTGTATACATAATAAATAAATCTTTTTTAAAAACACTTTACTTTTAATTTTATGCATATGGGTGTTTTGCCTGAATGTATGTCTGTGAACCATTTGCAAGCCCTCAGGGCACAGACAAGGCTTTGGATCAGCTGAATCTGGAGTTGCAGACATTGTGAGCCGCCATGTGGTTGCTGGGAATCCAACCTGGATCCTCTAGAAGAGCAGCCAGTTATCTGAACTGCTGAACCATGTCTCCAGATCCAAGGTTTATTTTTCTTATTTTTATTTATGAATATGTGTGCAAGTTTGTAATATGTACAATGCCTTTGGAGGTCCGAAGAGGGCATCAGATCCCCTGTAGCAACGCAAGTGCCAACACAGGTGCTGAAAACCTTAGGTCTTTTTGAAAAGCAAGTGCTTTTTACCTCTGAGCCATCTCTCCAGCCCCAATCGATTATTTGATTGATTGGATTGATTGACTGATTGTGTGTGTGTGTAGAAGTCAGAGGGAGTCCATTCTCACCTTCCACCATGTAGGTCCTAGGGATTGAACTCAGATTGTCAGGTTTATTGGCAAGTGCCTTTACCTGCTATCAATCGAACTAGCCTTTTTGTTGCTATTTTTTGAGATAAGGTTTTGTGTAACCTAAGCTGCCTCAACTTATGCTTCTCTTGTCTCAGTCTCCCCAATGTCAAGATTACAAATGCCCGGCTCCCGGTGGTGGGACTTATTTTCTTAGTCTGTAATGCTTCGTGTGGCCTGGCCCCTGACCTCCCATTAACAGAGTGGCAGAATAAAGGCAGGTGGGGGATAGGGGGTGATGGTGGTGGTGGATGGATGAATTGACCGACTGAGACAGGGAGAATGACATAATTAGTCACTCCCCTCCTTGGATGCCACCCAAGACACTGATTCTAGGCCGTTTTTAGAATATGCATGCCTCCACCCAGGCTCCCAGACCGGATCGGTTCTGCACATCCTGCTTTCTTTACAGGAAGTGCCCAACCTTGACTTCAGGACTCCACACGCAACAGGTCAGGATGATGCTCTCTGCTGACCTCTGGTGGCCGCTGGGAACAAGGCAGCGCATTCTCCGCAGGCTCGGACTGATGCCAATCCTGGCGTCTCCCACACTGGTTCTCACAGCTGCTTGCGATATCCAATGCCTGGACGGCCAAGATGCGCAAAACCCCACTTCGTTTCCATGCTCACATTCCCACTGTGTGCTTATACAATTGACTCTCATCTCAGTACCCCACGCTGGGATTCACTCAAATCTTTTCTGGTTTGGGCTGGTATGTTCTATTCTGGTTACTGATGTATTTAGTGGTTTTATCGAGATGGGGTTTCAAATTGTCCTTAAACTCAGAGTCTTCCTGCCTCAGCTTTTTGATTGTGGGGATTACAGGCATGAGCTTCCATACTTGGCTTAAGATTTTGCTGTTTATTATGGAATATTTTGCCACTTATTTGCTGTGCTAAGGATTGAACTCATAGCCTTCTGCCTTGTGCATGCTAGGCACTTTACCACTTTTAACACCCCCAACCACTCCTTTGACTTTTTATTAGGAGGCACAGTCTGGCTAAGCCTTGAGTTCCTCTGTGCCTAACAGGTCTGGGAAAAGGCAAATTCCTCTGCCTCAGCCTGAGTAGCCAGGATGATTGGTCTGTAACATCAGACTTGGCTACTTTTCTTTTTATTGATTTAAAATTATTGTGTCTTACATTTGAGTACAGGAGCTGATGCAGGACAGAAGAGCAAGAATTGGTAGTTAGTAGTCTGCTGTAGGTGCTGGAAACGGAACTCAGGTCCTCTGCAAGAGCAGTATATTCTCTTAACCACTGACCCACCTCTCCAGTCCTATGACTTTGTGTGTGCTTTCTTCTCCTGATCCTTTCATCATGGAGGCCTTCTTGAGAGCTCCACTGAGTCTGCTGGGTTACAGCTGGAGCTGCTGACATGGAGGCAAGATTGCTGGCTTTTTCCATTAAGAAATGGGTTCTGGAAGGCAGAGGTGCACCCATGGCTGTCTCCCTGGGGCCTGGCACAGAGCACATGCTCAGGGTCTCTGAATTAAATGGGTGGAGACTATCTGAACAACACTATCAGGTATGTTAGAGAAGTTTCTCATGCAGGGGTGGGTGCGCGGCCTGTATACAATCCCAACATTTGGGAACGTGGACGCAGGAGAAATCAACTGAAGGTTACTTTCAGCTCTATACTGAGGTCCAGGCCAACATGGGTTCTACCAAACTAAAAAACAAAAAGGACAACTCATGGGAGTTGCTTGTCTCCTTCCACTGTGAAGGTCCAGGGATCAAATTCAGGTCCTCAAGGCTTGGTTGGCAGTAAGTGCCTTTATCCAACGAGCCACTTCGCCAGCCTGGAATTAGGTGAAGGCATTCTGGATAAGAAAAGAAGAGCCACAGGCATGCCCCCAGTCTGCTGTGACTTCTCAGCACTCAGGAGGCTGAGGCAGGGTTGCATGGAGTACAGGAATCTGGGCTACATATTAAGTCTTGGGGCTAGAGACGGTCTAATGGCCAAGAGTGCATACTACTTATACAGAGGACCAGAATCCTGTTCCTAGCACCAGTGTTAGACAACTTAGTACTCCCCTAGCTCCAGGGGATTCTACACTCTCTTCTGACCTGCACAGGCACTGTGTTCATTCAAAAATGATTGTCTCAAAAAACTAAAAAATAGGGGCTGGAGAGATGAATCAGGTTAAGAAAACTTGCTGCTCTTGCAGAGGACCCAAGTTCAGTTCATAGGGTGGCTCACAACTGCCTGTAACACACATAGGAGGCAGAAGCAAAAGGGTTTATTTCAAGTTAGAGGCTGCCTGGAGGTGCTTCCCCATCCATTGGTGGTGCCATGTCTACTATGATCACAAGGCTAAGAAGAGGCATCCTGAGTTTTTGAGTCCCTGTCATAGGCCAGACAAAGTGTGTGGGGTTTACCAGAATCCAGGCAAACTATGGCATTCTAGAGCACTAGAATGGAGGCAGAGGGATCAAAAATGTTGGTAACAGAACCATTTGTGCTCAATCTGTCAGACCCAGGTGGTAGAAGGAGGTGTCTTCCGACTTCCTCCCCATGATGGACCGTGCACACTCACTCACATGTTTGAAAAAGGTTCATCTGTAGGCTGGACAAGGTGGTCCCACGCCTTTGATCCCAGCACTCCAGAGGCCAG
Organism: Microtus pennsylvanicus; assembly: GCF_037038515.1. Classification (NCBI taxonomy): domain Eukaryota; kingdom Metazoa; phylum Chordata; class Mammalia; order Rodentia; family Cricetidae; genus Microtus; species Microtus pennsylvanicus. The sequence goes on along the minus strand of NC_134579.1, from coordinate 144,431,141 downwards.
TGTGGTTTATATAATAAAGGTGAGCCGGAATTACAGGGTAAGACTGCATCTCCAGCAGGGTGCTGGTGGAGCGCGACTTTACTCCCAGCACTTGGGAGGCAGAGGCAGGTGGATTTCTGTGGGTTTGAGGCCAGCCTGGTCTACAAAGCAAGTTCCAGAACAGGCTCCAAAGCTCCAAACCTGTCTCACACCCCTCCCCCCCAAAAAAATCAAATTTGGGCAGCAACAGTGCACGCCTTTAATCCCAGCACTCAAGAGGCAGAGACACATGGATCTGAGTTCAAGCCCAACTTGGTCTACAGAGTGAATTCCATGACAGTCAGAACTACACAGAAAAACCCTCTCAAAAAAACAACAAACCCCAAACAAGAAAAACCCCCAAACACCACCCCCTCCATCTCCCCAAACCAAAGGTCCAAAGGTCTCCAATAGCATCTGGGAGGTGGAGTTAACAGGTAAAGTAGATCCAGCGTGGATGATTTTGTGTGTGCACATACACATAACAGACAAGACCTCCCACAGCTAGCCCAAGCTGAGCTTAAACTTGAAATCCTCCTGCCTCAGGACACCCGATTCTAGGATGACACGATGTTATCTTTCAACATTTTCAGGGGTGGGTGGAAATGTTTTTGGTGGTGGTTTCTTTGCCCTTCCTGGTAACACTATCTTGGCAGATGGTAACCCCTCTGCTGGCAGGAGGGTAGCTTTTAGGCTTCTAGCTTAGGATTTCCTCAAAGCTACTGGCCATCTGCAGCCCTCAGAATTCCATCCTATGGTACACTGGAGGGCAGGGCTGCCCCTAATTGGCCCCCAGGCTGTGCTGGAGACTGCAGCCCCTTCATTTCTTTCAGGCCTGTGTTGAATTTTTTTTTACAAGATTGATTTTATTAACTATGGTACATATCACATAAGGCCTTTTCATTTTTTAAACACCATTCCCATTGAGACAAGTACAATACTTCATAGCAAATACATAATTTTAAAAACAAAACCAAACAAAAACCACCTCAGTCAAAGATGCTTTGGCTGCCAGGACGGCTGCCCATGCACTGAACAGGAAGTAGCCTCGGAAAACCCATGACTTGCTTAAAAAAAAAGGCTGGAAATAAAGCAGCCATTCCTAAAGCCAACTAGAGAGGTCCTGGTTCGAGCCACCACGACACAGGAAATCATCGTTACATCCGCTTTACAGACAGGTTCCCACTTTCGCTGCAGAACAGAAGTTTGGGCACACGGCCAGACTAACACACTTCAATATCATTAATGTTTCTGTTTGTTCCCAGGAAACTTAAAATATTTGTTAATCCAACACATATAAAGATCATGTAACATGTGAAAATACAAATACCAGGAAAAGAAGCCACAGCAGCACTATTCCAAATTTTCAAACAAGTTTTATTCCCATACAATCCCGAGACGTTTCCTTTGCTTTAAATGTACACAGGGAACATGATTCTTTAATGTGAACAATAACTTATGTCCTGGCTCCACTACTCGGGTGGCTTCATGGCTGGGGTAAGGGACCATCTAGGGCCTCTCACCTTGGCCTGTGAGGTCCCTGGCTGGTACAGTCCTGGACTGACCTAGCTCATCCCCGACCTTCCCCATGCACATGTGGGTAATGTGGAATGGAGACCCCCCCCCCGACCTGCCACCTGTAGATGACTTTGGGGAATGAGGATTGCAGCTGGCCCACTGTCAAGTTTTGAGGGTCTGGGGGCAGAGCACAAGGTACCCTGTGGGGTCCTTGGGGGAATGCAGGCCTTCCGGGATTCCTCCCATTAGACCAGGGGCGGAGGCACAGAATACAGGAGGGTACACCCCACACCCTCGCCTACAAGCTGTTCCAATAGAGCCACCCCCCGTAGTGGCAGAGACTGGGAAGGTTCTACAAGACTGCTGCTACTCTGCTTGCCTCTCCTGGGAGAATGGAGAGGATGGGGCAGACCAGCACCAGAACTTTCCATGTCCTTTAAAAGGCGAGATAAGAAGGGTGGACAGTGCTGAAGGACTGTGCACCACCCAATGTGCAGCACAAAACCCAGCCTTGGGAACTGTGGTGTTGTTGGGCGGCACCAGGCTGAGGTCACCTCCAGGGCTGCTTTCTGAGTAGGGCAGCAGTTGACCGGCCACCCAAGCCCTGAGTGCTCTCCCTTCTGTAGGTCCCCAGGTTGCCTTGCCATGAGCGGGAAGGTCACTCAGAGTACCTGAAGAAGCAGGAATGACGTGCTCCAGCCTGGTGTCTGCCAAGGTGAGATCTGAGCTGGGTTCTCCTGGCCATGTGCCTGCCCCTCTGACATTACACAGGCACATGCAGCAGCCTCACAGGAGGGTGGCTTGGGTCACAACTCTTCACAGTTGGATGGCTCCACCTCCATTTCTTTGAAGACCCAACACAGAAACTACTGAATGTAAGTCATTTTAATAGTGAGGTGCAAGGGGCATGAAGTCAGGGCAGGGGACTGTCTGTGACCTTAGTGGATGCAACCCACATTATGTTCCTGCTGACCCCAGGCCTACAGCACCCAAAACAGACCCTCAGGAGGGAAAACATTTACATATAACACATTTGTACCTTGGGTTTTGTCTGGTCTTGGAGATTATACTTTGCAGGGGCAGCGTAGTGTTTGCAAGCACCTTATGTTGCCAAGTACTAGAGATAGGAACACTCAGCTTCTCTAGGACAGGACCCTTTGCCAAGGGCCAGTCATCCTCCTACCCTACAGAGGTAAAGGCAGGGTGGAAGTCCACCTGGGGCCCCTGGAAACATACCCACATGCTGTTTCTAAAGTGCAACGGTGAGACCCAGGATAGTGCTGTGTGACCCATGCCCCTCCTATGCCCAGGGTACCTTAGTGTCAGGTTTCATGGCCCAGTGCTAAGATTAAAGTAGGAGGCAGAGGCAGAGGCAGAGGCAGAGGCAGGAGCCAATTAGGGCTGCCACACCAGGAGCAGAGTGTGTGGAGGCTGCTGGGAGGAAGTGGTGAAACTGGGTCAGTATAGGGTGGTGACAAGCCAGGTACAGTCCTCTGTCTGAGAACAGGATCCTCTATGTATAACCAGATGCTCATTTCTGGAAGGTGCCATACCTGCCCATGTCCCAGACACCCTTGCTGGTTACATCTACAGCATGGGATAAAAGGACCCCACTTTAACATCAAACACGCCAACCTGGGTGCTGTGTGTACACACCTGTAGTTTTTCTATATATGTAGTGTTTCTATAGTGTGCTGGTCAGGTAGGGACCTTGCCAATAATTCCTCCAAAGGCTCTGTCTTCTCAGGGGGTGGACCTATGGGGGCCCAGTGGGTTTGCAGCCATTGTCCAGGTGTCCTTACTTTGCTGTCACACACAGACAAAGGGCTTTTTACCCAGTGGCCACCTGGCAGGTGAAGTGGAAACTTGAGGTCTATTTTCTTCCTGTGCTGTCTGTCTCTGTGGAGGGTTCCATCTTTCTTCCAGTGTTCCTTTGCTGCAGGGAATGGAGCAGAAGCCTGGAAAGGAGTTGGGAGGGAAGCCACACACTGGGTCTAGGCACAAAGCTCTCTTCTTGCTGTGCTGTGGGCCATGCCAGTGCCCTGTGTGTACTGTGGGGTAGCAGAGCCAGAGCCCACAGGTTCCCAAGGACCCCTTTGCAGGTGTGTGTAGGTATGGAAAATGCGAGAGGACAAACTGGGAGGTGTCCTCTTTAGAGGGGCCAGCCCTGCTGGGGTATAACCTCTGCCCCTGGCAGAGGCTGGGGTGATGTCCCAATGATGGGGCCCTGACGCTGGTGCAGGCAGACAGGTTGGGCAAGGGGTCCAGGGAGCAGTGAGGGTACTGGGGCCGCTGTCTGGTCAGTTCAGTCCTCAGAGTGATTAGGCCAAAGGCAGGGCCCCACAGCTTGCCACAGCCAGTACCAGGTGAAGATTAGGCTGCAGGGTGCTCGACTGCCCAGCCATGGCAGACACTGGCTAGTGCCACCACTGAAGTCTTAAAAAGGCGCTTGGCTGCGACCTCCAGCCCAGGGGACCTGATTTTGTTCAAGGCCAAATGCCATCCTGTCAAAAAGACGACTGGTTTTCCTGCCTCCTGGATGTGGTGGCTCACAGCGTGTGTTCGGCTTGGAGCTGAGAGGAGAGCAATGGCTGCATTGGGGACTGAGGGGTTGGAGGAGGTGACTGGGGAGGTGACGGCTGACTGGTAGCAGGTGTAGAGGTAAGGAAAGGGACAGTGGGAGCCACAGCTGAGGGGGAGCCAGGTGCAGCTCCAGGAGGCTCACTGATGGGCCGGTTGTAGAAGAAGAAGGGGCACTGCTGGATGAAGAGCTCGATGATGGTTTGGTAGGAGCGTGTGGCTGTGAGAGCGTCCATGCTACTGAAGTCGGGCCTCATCAGGGTGGGCCAGAAGCAGATAGACAGGTTCTCACTGGTCATGAGATTCACCTTGTTGTTGTGGCTGACTCTGCAGGTGACAGCAAAGCCAGGTCAGATGTGCACAGGGCTTCCCTGCCTCCTAACCCTTGGGCTGATCCTGCCACTAGCTCTAAGGAGCCACAGAGTGTGGCTGAGGACACACGGAGGCTCCACATGTCCCTGGAAGGTGCAGTGCATAGACCATCAACCAAAGTGGTGATGTTAGGGATGGGCAGAAAATTAGTGCATAACTACCCCTCTGCTGACAGGTCCACCATGAGCAGACAAACCTGGGCACTGGTTAAGTGCTTTAATCATATGACGATTATTCTACAGCAAGGCACCTCTCCTGATATATGTTCTGCCTCACACCAGTATGGAGACATGGACAAGGAGCAGCTGTGAGAAGCTCTTGGAATTTTTGCTTTTGGGAAGTTTCTAAAGGCACCAGCACCTGCCAGAAAAACTCCCCGCATGGGCTGGAGCCAGAGTTAGAAAGGAAACTAAGGATGCCAAGGGCCCTTGGCTATACCACTGGCCACTGCAGCAGTGAGTGGACCCTGCTGGCCTTCTCCTCTCCCTCGGTTAACTAACTCAAGATGCCTGTTTATTACAGGAGGAAAACTACCCAGCAGCATGATACTTACTTGTTCAGGTGGGAGATGACATATTTGAAGACTTCATGGTTTTCCTTTGGGAATTTCTTCAGCACCTCCTTAAGAGCATGTAACTTCTGTTCTCGGTCGTTGATTTCTGAGAGAGGAAATGAAAGGCTTTCAGGGTTAAGTCTGGTGGGTGTTCTGGAGGTGTAAAGTAGCTATGCAGCAGCTGGTGGTCACTCCAGGTGTACTCTGGCAACCCTCTGGGAGGGCAGCCCAGGGCTTTCTGACAGCTCCATTCCACCCTCATGCCCGGAGTCTGCATCCATGGTTGCACACCTGGACTGGGGTCCAGGCCACTTCTATGTCCCAGGGCCCTGCTGAAGGACAGTACTGTATGCCTGGGCTTCCTGCCCCCCTTCTGCCCCCCAAGATAAACCATCCACAGACTCTACCATAAAGAACACCATTCTTTGCTCATCGGTTGCCCCTGGAGACAGGCACCCCGATGCAGAAAGACCACTTGCTTCCTGGCCAGACGGGAGGGCACTGCCACCCACCCACACTGACAGACCATGGAAGGAGGGGGTCTGTTACAAGACCAGGGCTCTGTCCTTCCCTGCGGACATGAGGAGCTTTGCACATGGCACTGCTGGAGGGGCTGATGCAGACAGTGGGTGATTCTTATGCAGCTCATCAAAGGGACCACATGCCCCTGTTCTTACTGCCGCCTACTGTGCCCACTGAGGGTACTAATGTGCTGTGACAGGAAGCATGTCATCCATGCCATGCCAGGTCAGTCATCTCTACAATCTGCCCTGTTTTGAGGATGGAAAACAAGGAAACAGAAAGTCTGTGAAGCAGGGATTTGAACTGACCAGCTGCAGAACTGAGCTGAATTTGGCTCATTCTGCAGGGAGGCAAAAATGGTCTAGACTCCATTAAGAGTAACACTTGATCAAGCCACATTTTTCTGTACATGCAAAGAGATCTTTATGGCCACCCAAGTGTGGGTTGACAGTGGCTAGCAGAGTAGCTTATGGGTAAAAGCTCTATCTGCTAAGTCTGATGACTTGAGCTAGGGATTACAGGGTAGAAAAACTGACTCCTGTAAGTCGTCTGGTGACCTCCACTTGAGTGAACACGCCACACACATACACAAGCCCCCAAAACAAAACAAAAACAAACTACAATGGCTTTAGTTTTATTGGGCACAGCCTCCTTGGACACCACTAAAACTGCCATATCTTCTTGCTTCAAACTCCTGGTGGTTCAGAGACTCAGCACACCATGCCTTCCAGGTGAAGGTCATGTGGGGCATGACAGTCTGCATCTCTGCCCCCCAGTCCCTGGAACGTTCAAGTGGGAGGATTGTCAGTTTGAAGTTAGCCTAGGCTACAGAATGAGACCCTGTCTCAACAACAACAGCAAAATATAATGATTAAAAATGGGGTAAGAGGGGCTGGTGAGATGGCTCAGTAGTTAAGAGCACTGGCTGCTCCTCCAGTGGACCCGGGGTTCAATTCCCAGCACCCACATGGCAGCTCACAGCTGTCTGTAGCTCCAGTTCAAGAGAATCTGACATCATTATACCAATGCGCATGAAATAAAGTTAAATAAAGTTTTTCTTAAAAAAAAATGGGGTAAGAAAGCCCCATCCCTAACCCAGAAGCTATTTCAATTGATAACTGCTCACAAATGAAATCATGGTTTCTCTATCAGAGTCTCATTGGGTGTACAAATCACTCTTCAGGGCAGATCCCATGACCAGCAGTAGATGGCATTTCTGGAGGTTGTCTCCCAGTGCTTTGTCAGCCCCACCTGTCCACAACAAGTCCTTCCCATCCACATTATGGTTTCTCGTCCCATGTTTTTATGGGATTTCTGTGTGTGTCTCTGTGTTTGTTTCCTGAGTTTTTTTCTTTCGCTTTTTTCTTCTGCTAGTTTGTTTTGTCCTATTCTGATTTGTTTTTAATTTATTATTATTTTTTTAGATGACTGTTTTCTAAAGAAAGAAAGGGCGGGGAAGTAGGAAGATCTAGGAAGAGAAACTATAATTAAAATATTGCACTAAAAATAAAATCTACCTGGGTGGGTGGTAGCGCACACCAGTAATCTCAGCACTTGTGAGACAGAGGCAGGGGGAATCTCTGTGAGTTTGAGTCCAGCGTGGTATACACAATGTGTTAGTGAGTTCTGGGGCAGCCTCAACTACATAATGAGACCCTGTCTCAAAACAAAACAAATTTATTTTCAGTTAACAAAAGGCCTTGGCTTCCTGACTGGGAACCTTTACAGTAGAAGACATGTCAGGCCATAACTGGGTGCGTCACACAGGAGTATGGTGCAAACTGGTTGCAGTTCAGAGCTCAAATCTGACTCAGCCCTGATCTGGGTGCCAATCCTGTCAAGCACCCAGAATCTGTGAACCTGGGCAAGTGACACCTGAGGGCCACTCAGTCTCCTGTCTGTAATAGAGACTGGAGGCAGCGAGAGGTTCGAGGTAAGCTCAGAGGTAGGCACCTGCAGGGAACCTGAGCAACGGAACCTGTCTGCCTGTAAGATGATGGAAGTCACAGGATCTGAGGTGAACCAGTCAGTGCCAGTTTCTAACCCAAGAGTTGCTTCAATGGTTCAGCCTCCGTGGATAATCCATAGCTCCGAGTTTTAAAATCATTTGCTGTGGTGTTTCAGTAAGAAGTCTGTTTAGCACGAGGAAGCCACGGGGAGGGAGGATGAATGACTGACTACATAAGAGCACATGAGAATCATGAGCAAGACTCACTTTCACTGACTAGAGTTAGTGCACCCCTTTCAGATGCAGGCTTGCCAAGGTCCCTACAGTACCCTGTGACACAAAACACAGCTGTGTCTCTTTTCATCAGGCACCTGTGGAGCAGTATCTCAGACAGCAGTCTCATGCAGGAAACAGCCCTGGCCTTCCCACCCGAGGAGCAGAAACAGGTGTGTCCTTTCTTTCTCCTTGGGGAGCCCTTCTGATACTCATTCATGCCCCTCCCTTGGAAAGCTCATCCCCCTCCTGTGAACTCTTAAGTCAGACGCCCAAGAAAGGCCTAGATGGTTCCTGACCTATATTCCCTCTCTCACCTGTTTGATTTTTCTGCTGGTCCCTGCACTCATTAACACTGAGGAGCACCAAGTGTTTGGTGGGAGGACCACAAGGGGATCTTCCTAGCCAAGTTTGGTTCTCGGCCAAACTAAAGCATGGCTGATTCCTCTCTCTTAAGGTGCTGGGGATGGAACCTAGGACCTTACACATGCTAGACAAACAGTGTACCACTAAGACAGATCCCACTCCACCACTGCCCTTTTTTATTTTGCCCATCCTCTTCTCAGTCAGTACCTAGCACGAGCTTCTTCCTGTGGAGGAGGCTAATATCTAACCATACCCAATCAAAAAGAAGCTGGTTTGAGCCACAACTGTCATGACACCATTGCACCAATGGACACACCTTGCCAGGCAGGATGTTTTTTTTTTTTTATAATTCAAGACAGGGTTTCTCTGTAGTTTTTGGTGCCTGTCCTGGAACTAGCTCTTGTAGACCAGGCTGACCTCGAACTCACAGAAATCCGCCTGCCTCTGCCTCCCGAGTGTTGGGATGATAGGCGTGCGCCACCATCGCCCGGTGGCAGGATGGTATTGTAACAGGCAGGGTTGAACACTGGGCGAAACTGTTGATGTCTTTCTCCCACAGTAGCCTGCAAAGCACCTTCTAGCACTATGCAGAATAGCCAGCAGAATTTTCTGCTCAGTTGAGGTTCAACAACAGGATCTTACTGAGTTATGGTGAGCAATCAACCATTATGGTAATATCCTGTGATGTTCTGGATGCCTCCCTGACCAGTAACTCAGGGAGGTATCCCATGCCTGGCAATGAGATTTCATTTAGGATCCTCTGTCTTTTGGGAGACAGAGGATGCTTATATCTGCATGGTGTTATAGGGCCTGGAGGACCATTTCCCAGATGCTCTCTGTGTAATCCTCAGCAGACATCCAGGCAGAAAGTGGGGCTGGATCTCAGCTCTGCTCTCTGCTGTAGACTCCCTGCCGTTCTTGTCCAGTGAAAGGAAGGGAATGGGGCACTCAGGTGAAGTCTACATACACACAATGCAGCTGCTAACATCTGAGTTTTCAGGAACCCATAACCCATTAGGAAGAGGAGAGGAAGTCACGTCTATCAGGGACCTTATAAACACCCTTAGAGTGTACACAAACCAGGCTCTAAAAGGCACAAAGAACTAGCTGTAGTGGCACACACCTGAAATTCCAGCACTAGAGAATCTGGGACAAGAGAATTCAGAGTTTGAGGGTAGCTTAGACTATAGGAGACTTTGTCTAAAAACAACATAAAACAAAGAAACCAAACAAAACACAAACTAGTTGGGCATTAGTGGCACACACCTTTAATCCCATCACTCGGTAGGCAGAGGCAGGTGGATTTCTAAGTTCAAAGTCAGCCTGGACTACAGAGTGAGTGCCAGGACAGCCATGGCTACACAGAGAAACCCTGTCTTGAAAACCAAACCAAATCAATCAAACCAACAAAAACCCAAACTAAAGAAAAACAAAAAGGTATAAGAACTCATTTTGGCCATAAAACCTGGCAAGGACCCTGATTCCCACTGTCCCCACTCTGGCTGCTTACCGCCAGCCGAGTTCCAGGCTGGGAACTGTTGTTTTCCCCTCAGTGCCTAGAGTGGAGGTTGCTGACCGTCTGCATATTTATGCTATTGGAAAAGGAGAAAGCTGGGCAGAGGCTTGAGCAATGTAGGCAGGCCCCAGGTGTGTCCCTGTCTTCCTCCCATGTGGCACACAAGATTAAGGCTAAGGCAAGACTGGGACCACCCTTGGCTTGGTTTAAAAATAGAAAATTCAGACTATTCTGGAGGCATGATCATGCAGTAAGCTGGGCAGTGTTCCTTCTCTACCAGACTGTAGTTGAAACCAATATCCTGTCTGTCACTGCTATGTGTCTCTGTCCACACAGGGCCCATTACACAGGCATATACTTGTAGTGAGGTACATAGCATCTCTGAGAAGTTATGTGGACAGACAAGAGAAAGCAACAACCTAAGATAGAATGGGAATAAAAACCTACAGGATAGTGAGGGTCATTTATCCCCAAACCTTGGCTGCCTCATCTGCCTACTGGAAAAGGTAGATGATAAGGCTGTATTGAGAACAATATCCCTTGGATGACCAAGCACTGGCAGCTACAGGTCCTTGGCCTGAAATCCTGTACCCAAGGTGGGCCTAGTGCTAGGTCTCCTGTTGGTACAAAACCATAGGAAGCCTGCGGGGAGCAGATGGACGAGGACTCTGGTCAGGGAAGGGATTGGTGGTGGAGAAGAGGAGAAGGAAAGAACATACAGCTTGGACATAAGTCTGGTTGGAATGAGGTGTAGGAGAAGAGAGAACACAGAGCCCCCCACTTGCTGCCTTAGAACTCAAACTTCTGCCTAAAGCCATAGTTCATGATTCCCCATTCTTACTACTCCCTGCCTCTCCCCCATCACAGAACTTTTTGCACTTGTAGTTCAGTTTGTTTGGGTCGGTCTACAGAGAACATCAGCTTCCAACCAGTGAAAGCAGGAACTCAAGTTCTAGCTTGCCAGTCCCCAGCCGTGTGATCTGGGCCTCCAGCCAAACTGTGTCACTCTGACAGCCTCGGGCTCCTCTGTACCATGGAGAGACAATCCTCTACCTCATTGGTGACTAAGAGCACACACCAATACCCAGCAAAGCCTGCTGCACACAGCAAGCAGCAATCTGTGATCTCTGTTGGTGCCTGAGTCTCCATGTGACCTTGAATAAGCTGGAAAGACAACTGGCAAAAAGTCACACAGATTCCCTTGGTGGGCACTCCAGTAGTGTTCAATATTGTGAAATTCTGATGCTTACACAACAATCAGACAATGACCTTGTTATCTGTTGTGATGGGATGTGGAACCGCATGCAAGCCTGAATACACAGACATTGGTACTCTGAGGCAGTAAGTGAAAAGAACTGGTCAAGTTGCTGTTGCCATGGAAACCTGTGATACTATAGAGCATGGCAACCTTCTGTCTACTATGTTCCTTGACACAACTTTTTCATTGCCTGGTATCTGACTCAGCTAAGACCACCTCAATCCATTGAGCCTCATGCTCCACTTGCTTCTTCCACTGTGAAGTGCTGTGTCAGTGAGATCCCTTCCTCCCTACTCTCTTCTGTCAGGCTATCAAGAAAGGATAGACAAGAGGTGGCCCAGCTGACTATCAGGGCCCAGAAAGCATACAATGGAGAGGAAGCTATGAGACTCCACCCTTCCAGGCTGCTATACAGCCTCCTTATGAGCTGTGGGAACCTACAGAGTAGGTGGCAGAAGCGTTGGGAGGAAGGGAAGTAGGCCCCCTATCAGCAGCACCCTCTCCTGGCCCTCCACAAACAAAAAGGTGCCATGTCAGCTGTTTCAAGAAACAATGGCATTATGTTGGGTGCCAGTACTCGACAGGCCTCTAGATGGCGCCAGGTCAAGACAAATGTGAGAACTGGGTCTTTGACAGCTGGGTACCAACCAGTGAACCTCCTCTAACTTCCCTTAGAGAGACAGCATGAGTCTGATACGGGTACCAACTCCCAGGTAAATGGGCAAAAAGGAATGGCTGGCGGATGTGGAAACAGGCTGTGAGCAGGAAACCTGAGCCCTGCACCCTCCACAGCTGGGATAGCTTCCTTAGAGGAGCAGGGACTCAGGAATGGGAGCCCTTGACCTATAACCTTACCACAGTCTTGAGAGTACACTGCTTGAGTTGGGTAGTGATGAGCTAGACCAGAATACAGACCCACAAAGGGATACTCCTTTCAACAGTTGTGGAGGAATTGCTGTTTCTCCCTTGGATTTACCTTCTCTTCTCCTCACAAGGGCAAAGGCTTCCTCTGGCTAAATAATATTAAGTGCCCTGTAGTGACAGCTCCAAGAGGCCAGGGCCTTCATGACACATGACAGACCCAGACAATAAGAAAGCATCCTACACAATGGTCATCCTAGAGCACAGGTTCTCAACTATCCTAATGCTGCGACCCTTTAATACAGTTCCTCATGTGATGTCCCAACCATAAAGTTATTTTCTGTGCTACATCATAACTGTAATTTTGCTACTATTAACTGTCATGTAAATATCTAATATGGGAACCCCATGAAAGGGTTGTTTGACCCCCTAAAATGGTTGTGAACCACAAGTAGAGAACCGCTGCCCTAAATACTGCCATTAAAACTAGAGGTTCTAAGTCAGGTATGGTAGCACATGCCATAATGCCAGTCTATGGGAGGTAGAAGCAGCATGATGAGAAGTTTGAGGGCACCCTGGAATATCTAAGACATTACCTCAAACAAACAACAAAAAATCCTGGAATTACTTATGTGCTGCAGAGCCCTGTGATCCTCTGGCTAAGGCCACTGGAGGTAACCTTCACCAGCTTTCCTCCAACCCTCAGTAATTTTCTTCTCTTAAAATTTTTTAGATTTATTAATTTTATTTTGTGTGTTTTGCCTGCATTCATGTTTGTGCAGTACATGTATACCTGGCACTCTTAGAAGTCACAAGAGAGCTGGGCGGTGGTGGCGCACGCCTTTAATCCCAGCACTCGGGAGGCAGAGGCAGGTGGATCTCTGTGAGTTCGAGGCCAGCCTGGTCTACAAGAGCTAGTTCCAGGACAGGCTCCAAAACCACAGAGAAACCCTGTCTCGAAAAACCAAAAAAAGGAGAGAGAGAGAAAGTCACAAGAGAGTGTTAGATTTCAGATATAGATGGTTGTGAGCCATCATATAGGTATTAGAACTGAACCAGGGTCCTCTGGAATAGCAGCCCATGCTCTTAAACACTGAGTCATCTTTCCAGACGTATGGCCTCAGATGATGGATTTGCCTTATATGAGGCAGAAGGAAAGGGTCCAGGATAATCTACTTTAGAACAGAAGTTTCAGCTTTACCCCAAGGAGCAAACTAAGGGCAGACATGGAGAGTCAGCCACAGCAGAGGGACAGGGATGGCATCCAAGTCAGATGACAAATTTGGGGACCTGCAGCTGCCCTGGGGGAACACTCAGAAGTGTTTCTGTCAAAAAGTCTCTCTCCAGCTGCTGTACTCACTGTGTGCTTCCACCAGGTCAATCTGCATGCTGTATGGTACTAGGGGGTCTGGTAGCTCTGAGAAGAAACTCTTCATGGCCCCTGCCACAGTGTTCACAGTGAAATCTTTCTCTGCCAGGTCCAGATTGTGGTCTGAAAGCAAGTCAAGAAGTGAGACCAGATCCATCTAGGTTACCAGAAGCCACCAGAAAGGTCACAGAAAAGCTTCTAGATGTTGCCCAGGGTACAGACTACAGAGGAGCTGGCAGCCTGGGTTTACAGACATGACTGGAGAGGTTTCCTCTAGTTCCCCAGGCTACCTGCTCATCCCACTGGGTTCTTATGAGCTTCAGCTCCCCCCCACCTTACTTCCCTTTCTGCCAGCCATGTGGTCACTGTCTCATTCAGATCCTGATGAAGGGAGGAAGAATTCACCATTTCCATCCCCCTGGTTCTTCCCAGCCCATAACTCCACTGAACTCTCTTCTCATTTTCCCATTTTCTTCTCTTTCTAGCATCACTGTGTGACGATTCTGTAGGACTTGTTACAGATGGCCAGCAAGTGTCCCTTTCTGGACTACCAGCTGTTCAGGTTTTTACAGGTACAGTCATGTACCACAAAACCATGCTGGTCAGCAAAGGTCCTCTAAGAAAATTCCATGTGGCTTATTGTAAGTGTATTATGTGACACTTGCCCAATGAAGAACACACTCCTGATGTTCAAATAGTGGCACATGATTATAAGGCATCACTTCCAAGTGGCTCATGACAGCAGCAGGTGAGTTGGCTGTTCCAGAAGTTGGCCCTCCTGTAACCTCCACTTTTCCCTATCTGGCTGCTGAAAGTTGAGAGTAGAGTATTCACTGTTCCGCTGGCCTAGTAGCATGGCTTGGCATTCAGCGTGGGCACTTCTCCAATTAAGAGCTGAGTCGCTAGCTGAAAGCCTCTCACACTTGACCTCTCACAACTTAGGAGCAGTTTAGTCGCACCAAAGCTGGTGTGACTAAGATGTCTAAGCCCAGTGCCTCAGTTATCTTGAAATGTTGCTTCACTTTCTCCCCTACAGGGCCATTTTGTGGTTGATATAGACATCTCTGGTCTGTCAAAAAGTATTGGATCATTAATTCAAATGCTACCATCCCTGGGTCCAACTCAGGGAGACAAGGCCCTTCCAGAAGTGAGTGAGGGCCAGGGAAACCTCTAATGGTGGCTGTGGATGGCCATGGGAAAGCCTTGGCAGGGACAGTATGCTGACAGACCTGGTATCCCACGGCAGGGGGAGGGAGGCACACGTGGCCTCTGTGTCTGAGGCAGGAGTACCCAGGCACTGTTGGCAATGCAGCCATGGCTCTGCTTTAGACCGGTAATGCACAGCCAGGCTGGGACTCACCTTGATCGAACTGTCTCTGCAGACTTTCCATTTCTGACTTGTTCCCACTGACCCGGTAGATGCCCTCAGTGCTCAGTCCTGTGGAGAAAGAATAAGCAGGTCCCATGAACCAGAGTTGGAGAGCAGGACAGGGGCTGACTGAGGAGGTCACAAGGTTCCCACTACAACAGAGAAACAGAGCTAGCAGCGCTTTCCTGCTGATGCTTCACTTAAAATACCACAGTACTGGGTCCCACCCTCCTTTTACTTTAAAGGCAAGGGCTCATGTAGTTCAGGCTGGCCCTGAACTCCTCATCTTCTTGCTTCCAGTTTCCAAGTGCTAGAACTGTGTTTGCTTCTACATTTGGCTTAGCACTTGCTGGAACCTGATATACAGACCAGGTTAGCCTCAAACTCCAGAGATCCACCTGCCTCTGCTTTCTGAGTGTGTAGTGTATCACAACACCCCGCCAACACTGCCCACATTTTAATGTAGTCGTTTACAGTATTTTACTAAAAAAGAAAACTTGTATGTATGAGAATTTTTTCTGGGTATATGCCTGGTGCCAATGAAGGCCAGAAAAACAGTGCTGGAATATCGAACCCAGGTTCTCCTTTGGAAGAGTAGTCAGTGCTCTTAAGTGCTGAGTCATCTCTCCAGTTCCTTTACTTTTATCTAAAAACAAAAAAACCCAAAAAAACACAACTTAGTTTTGTATATGTGTACATATGTCACATGAGTGCAGTACCTATAGCATACAGAAGAGGCCACTGGATGCCCTGGAGCTGGAATTATAGGTAGTTGTGAACTGCCTAAACTTATGTTCTTTGAAAGAGCAGCCAATGTTCTTAACTGCTAAGCTGTTTCTCCAGCCTGTTTTTCTGTTAAAAATAAAGATTAAAAAAAAAAAAAAAAGCAGCCAGGCATGGTAGTACACACCTATGCTCCTAGAAGGTAGAAACAGAGGTAGAAGGATTATATTAAGTTTAAGGCCAGTCAGAAATACATACTGAGTTCTAGGTCTCCATGCATGAGAGTGAGATCCTGTTTCAGAAAGCCAGAATGGGGCTTGGAGAGACAGCTCAGTAGGCAAAGGCGTTGCCAAGGTCGATGGTTTGAACTTTTTTCTTTCTTTGAGACAGGGTTTCTCTGTGTAGTCCTGGCTGTCCTCGAACCCAGAGATCTCCTCCCTCTGCATCCCAAGTGATGAAATTTAAAGGCGTCCATCACCACCACCTGGCGACAGACTGAGTTTAATGTCTGAAACCCACTTGGTGGAAAAAGAAACACTTAAGTCCACACCCAACAAAATAAATAAAAAGGGCTAGAAGTGGTTTAGTGCTAGAACACTTGCCACTATGAGTGGGCTTCTGTCCCAGTGCCAGAGGCACAGAAGGCAGAAAGGAAGGCACAGTGTGCCTCACCTCAGTTGCTGCCTTGCTGTGCACTCAATAAGCTTTTCTTGACTCCAAAGAAACGAACAAACACTGTCCCTTCTTTCACATCCAGAGCACCCTGAGAACTTTTCCTATAAAATTCAGTGTGTTCATGTATTTAAAAAATAGCTCTTAGGAGCTGTAGTGTAGATCAATGGTAGAGCACCTGCTCTGGCTGGTTTGATCCCCAGCACCATAAAAACAAAAGCACAAAACAAGAATGTAGTGCACCAGGAGCTTAAAGATCCCAGTATACACAATGACTCTAGAAACAGTTCCATTCTAGTTTAGGTTCTCCTAGGCTTTCATTGGTAGAAAGCCTTAAGAGGTGTTTCTGCAGTGGTGGGG
Organism: Microtus pennsylvanicus; assembly: GCF_037038515.1. Taxonomy (NCBI): domain Eukaryota; kingdom Metazoa; phylum Chordata; class Mammalia; order Rodentia; family Cricetidae; genus Microtus; species Microtus pennsylvanicus. The sequence goes on along the minus strand of NC_134579.1, from coordinate 144,414,863 downwards.
AGAAACTGCCCCCGGTCAAGTATTCTACCATAAAGCACGCCCACACCACACCAAAGCCTAGGCTTGTTTCTCTTTTTTGTTTATTTTCGAGATAAGGTTTTTCTGTGTTAACAGTCCTAGATGTCCTGGAACTAGCTCTTGTACACCAGTCTAGCTTAGAACTCGCAGAGACCCGCCTGCTTCTGCCTCCTAAGTGCTGGGATTAAAGGCGTGTACCACCAATGCCTGGTACCTAGGTTTATTTCTTATTATTCACACTTAGGATTTCCCTCTGCAGTGCTTCTCATTTTGCACTTGAGAGAGGTCTTTGAGTATTAAATAATGTTCCTTTTCCTACCCCCTTTTCTATTACTTTTTTTTAAAAAGAAAATTTTTTTTCCATCCATCTTCTTTTCTTTTGTTCAAGTGTCTGAAGAACAGCTCAAGTGGTTGTTGTAACTTATTTAGTGGCCCGAGCAATGCGAGTTCCGGATCAGTCCTCAGTGGCAAGAGGCACCTGTACAGCATCAGATCAGTATGCGAGCTGAAGAGCTGGTGGGGTTCATTCGACCAGACATCCTTCCCTTGGTCATAGCTTTTCTCAGCTCTGCTTGTTCTTCCTTCTTGACTTCTTCAGCATCCCTGCAGAGATGGTACTTATGGGAGATAGTGCCATGAATGTGCAGAACTTCTGGGCCCATCAACCACCATATCAGACCCACTGAGTGAACTCTCTTGTTGCATGGGATAGCAACGTCCACACAGCAGGAGAATCTGAGTCACACAGTGATGGTAGGCAGATTGATGTAAGACGCCTCAGTGAGGGGCTGGCAGTCAGCCCTGGGATCTGTCACCATCAGAAGTCATGACTTCCTTAAGTTCCTGAAGGCTGCTTAGATCTGGTAAACCAAGGACTTGGAGTGGCCACCGTTCTTGGAGATGATGCTGATATCAGAGCTTCTCTCAGGCCCTCTTCAGATTTATGATGCAAACACCATTGCCTTCTCTTTTGTAGATATGCTGTTTTAGTTCACAGCCAAGATTGGGGCCACCTACTTGGTTCCTGATGTAAGGAATTTAAAGAAAACTCCTCCACCATTTGCAGGACCATCAAAGACTCTGGACATGGTGTGAAATTTTTTAAAAAAATTAAGACAGGAATCAAAACCAACATTGAGATGGGCATGGTGACGCATACATCTAAACCCAGCACCTGGGAGGCAGAGGCCGGCGGATATCAGCTGGGTCTACAGAGTGAGTTCCAGGACAGCCAAGGCTGCACAGAGAAATCCTGTCTTGAAAAGCCACTACCACCACCAACACAAACAAAAAAACTAAACAAACAAAAACTTGTATTCTTGTGTATGGGTATGTGCATGTGAGTGCAGGTGTCCTTGGAGATCAGAGACATCAGGTCCCCTGAAGTTGTGAGCCACATGGTGTGAGTGCTGACAATCAAACTTGCTGTGTCACCACAGGTCTTATACATGCTAGACAAAAATCCCTATCAACTGAGCTACAGCTACAGTTTTTTCAAAAAACAATGTTAATGCTGCCGCTGCCAACAATGATGATGTCTCACTAAGTGGCCCAAGCTGGCCTGGAGCTCATGGTTATTTTTTTTTGTCTCCACCTTACAGGGATTATAAAAACATGCCATTCATTCTTCAATGACTTAAAGATGTCCTCAGACATATTTAACTTTCTACCCATTTCACACCTTAGATGACACATCACAAGTATACAGGTGGAACTGGATAACATTGTCAAGTCCCAGGTATGTGCCAGCAGTGTCCAGTTTTCATGAACTAGTCTGAAATAATTTTCTAAACTCTCTTCCTTGTCCCTAAATATTAGCCCTCTTAACGTGGCGACACGATGGAGTCATATGTCCCAGGATGGGAAGGCACTTTTGGCACTGTATTAGGAGCCTGCAGCATCCATTGGGTCAGGCATCCCCATCCTCTGCACAAGAGGGCAGAAAAGAAAGCACACATTGGCTCTCTGGAAAGGAACCAGGGTGTGGGCTGCAGCTTCACTGCAGGATCATCACAGGGGCGGCACATCTGAGAATAAGAAGCTAGCTCCAGAACATCAATTAATCATCAGCTCAGCATTTCCTGTAAGCGGCCTGCCTGTTTGTTTTACCAAACCTCATTTTAAAATAGCAATCCTGCTGCTGTTGTACCCAACGCCACAGCATAATTTAGGAAAGGTATCATTAGCCTAGTGAGCATAATTTATTACAACTACCACTTAGAATCAATTAAAAACAAACAGCACTGAAAGCTGACTGTGCCTATCATGATGGCTAAGTGACCAGTGGGCTGGCAAATGGGTGGAGACCCAGATGCTGTACAGAGTACGGCCACTTGACAAGGACCTGAGACCACATAGAGAACAGAGAGGACTGAGCAGAGTCCCAGGCATACATACCAGAATCCAGCGGGGAATGCCAGGGTCATCACAAACACAAACAGAAAATTCTAGAGTGGCTCACACCTGCCAGCAGAATTCTTACTAGTCGTGGCTGGAATGCATTGTATCAATCAGAGAAATGGAGATTGAGGCACCTGTCTATCTATCATAAGTCTCCAAAGAATCCTTTTATATTATAGCCCATCTCACCCAGCAGCCTTCCCTCTTTTAAATATCTCTATTGGTTTTAAGCATTTTCTCTGGGGGCTGAAGAGAGGTGGATCCTGGGGGCTGGCTATACAGCAAATCTAGCTAAACCAGCAAGTTCCAGATTCAGTGAGACCTAATCTCAAAAAATGAGAGCTAAGTGAGAAAGACACTTGATGTGTTAAACCTATGGCTTCTGCCTGAGTAAGTTGTGCGTTCGTGTACACACACGAAATAACAGAGTGGCCAACATCACTATTTTCAAGTGTCTGAACACTGCCATATACAACTGTCATGTTCCAACAGCTCTAGGGAGCAGAGATATGACTAAGAATGGAAAATACAAGATGGCAAATATTCTCTCAATACATAAAGTAACTATTAATAGCCATGGATGTCATTTAAATGGCCCAGAATTTTTTATTTCCCTCCTTAGTGGATAAGCATCTGACTGGGATGCTGTTTAAGATTAGTATCTGGTCCAGGGAGGTAGGTACCCAACAATAATCACAATAATGAACCATGTGCTAAGTGCTCACGCAGAATGAGGCCTTGGTGCTCAGTGCTGGTTATACATCTGTACAGTTCTCACAATAACTCCTTAAGGCAGGCTGCCACCAGTTCCACCAGACGGGAACACTGAGGTTAACAGATGAAGTAGCATATACAAGGTGGAAAGCTTTTACAGACATGATCTTCATTAACCCTGTTGTACTCTACCATTTCAGTTGGGTATTTTAATATACTCTGGCTCTCCAGTTTTTGAAATGTAGCCAGCATCAAGAGCAGGAGAGGGGGCTTGTATAGAACAGACAGACACCAATGCCCTGGTTTGCTTTTCAGGGGAACAACACAGTCCTAAATGTGGCTCTATGGAAAAGTCTCTAAAAATCCCCGAGATGTTATTTTGATCTTTAAGTTCATTCTACAATAATTTATACAAAAATTCCTAAAACCGTGTATAATTAGCTCAAGAATCTAACCTGAGCCAGTGAAGACCTTTAATACTTTAAACCTGTGCTCTTCAGACTTTTAAATCTGTAAATCATCTGGACAACTCGTGAAAATAAAGATTTCAATCCAGTGGAAAAAAAAAATAAATGTGGCTCTAGAAAGTGGCCACTACCTAAATTCCATGAGTATCAATGAAACCAAAGGGCAATCAATACAGGCAAAACAAAAAGATGCTTTAGGAATAAAGCTTATTCAGGAAATGCTGTGGCTGCTTTAAAATAACTTTAAATTGTGTATGTGTGTGCATAAGAATGTAGGCGACCCAAGGACCCAAGGCCAGGTGTTGGGTCCCCTGGAGCTGGAGTTATGAATAGTTCTGAGCCATCCCATTTGAGTGCTGGAAACCAAGCCTCTGGAAAAGCAGCACATATTCTTTTTTTTTTTTTTTGCAGCACATATTCTTAATCATCACTTAAGCAATCTCACCACTGAATTTAACCATGGTTGGCCACACCCACACACCCAAGCCAGACAGATCTCCAGGAGTTTGAGGCCAGCCTGATCTACATAGGGGGAGCCTGTCTTGACTACTGTCCAGACTACAAAACAGAGAAAAGCAAGATCTATTCCTTCTTTCAGTAAGAAATTACTATTGCTTTTTGTCCTTTTGGCTATGACCAAGTGTGACACCATTAGCTTACTAAGCATGCACATGACAGGCAAGTTACTTTACAAAGGTTTTAGGCTTGCTCCAAGCTAGTTTGGCTATGAATGGCCCCTTTTCACTCTTCAACTATCTAGTTCCTGAGAGAGGCCAGCGGCATGTTGTCATACAGGAGCCTAAAACCTGAGGGGGAAAATTGGCTCTTGGCCTAACTCCCCTCTCATCCCAACACACGGGTTTTCTACATAGCCTTGGCTAGCATGGAACTCACAGAGATCCAACTGCCTCTGACTCCAGAGTGTAGGGATTAAAGGAGGCACATACCAACATGCCCAGCTTTCTGGGCAAAATTTTAATATCCAAATGAGCTTTTTTTCCCACCACTGGCAGCACTTTTGGCCAGAAGTCCCTCTGTAAGGAAGGTCCTTAAGTAAGGCTACACCACTGTTCCTGCACAACCTACCACTCAGTTCTTTGGATTTCCTTTTTAACAGCGAATCAATACTTCCTCCGAGACAAACTTGGAGTTGCTTATGTTTTTACTTTCTATATTTGGATATTAAAAAAAAAAATCAGCACTTTAGCTTTCTTTCTTTTTTTTAAAAGTAACTGATGCTGTTAGCATATTTTAAACCACTCTACTTAGGATGGACAGCAAGCAACAGTGGGTTTTACTGAGGATTGGCTCTCTGGGGGCAGAGCAGCTCTTCCTTTGAGATACATGCTCACAGTCTGCTGCAGCTGTAACTCCTGTAGAGATCTGCTGTGCACTGCCATCACCTCACCAAATAGTGTATGGGGTGGTAAGAGCTGGGTTAAAACCAAGAGCAAAAGTGTTGTATCCCCTTTCTTTGGGCACTGAAGGTACAGGCTCTATCTCAGTAGAGTGGTTTGTGTTTAGTGACATCTTGGCTGTCACTTGGTGTTTGGAATGGCTATTATCCTAATGTATGTAGCACTAGCAGGTGTGCAAGGGCACAATACTGAGTCCTACCTCCTGAGTTCCTCCATCTAGCTGCTTCTATAATGTGCATTCTTTTTTGCTTTCTAAGACAGGTTCTCATGTATCCCAGACTGTCTGTTTAACTGGGTCACATCCCAGCTCTGTGGCCTTGGACAAACAGCCTGTCCAAGTGCGACACCATTAGCTTACTAAGCATGCACATGACAGGCAAGTTACTTTACAGAGGTTTTAGGCTTGCTCCAAGCTAGTTTGGCTATGAATGGCCCCTTTTCATCAGCGAAAAATTTGCTGTTTCGCTGATGGCTGATCTTGAACTCCTGATCGCCCTGCCTACTTTCCAAGTGCTAGGATTACTTACATACTGTGACTCTGACTTTGTAGCCCATGTTTTTTTTTAATTATTTAGAAATTATTTATGCGTATGAGTGTTTGCCTGCACACATCTGTGTACTATATATGTGCAGCACTCTTGGTCCGGGAGATGGAGTCAGATCCCTGGAACTGATATAACAGATGGTTTTGAGACATCATCTGAATGCTGGGAACTGAACCCAGGTCTTCTGCCAAAGCAGCAAATGCTCTAAATCACTGAGTCATCTCTCTAGTCTCCAAGCCCCAGAATCTGCCTGTAGGCACAGCCTGCATTTTGAAACAGCAAAAAGCACTTAGAAACACTTGGTACCTAGGTGGGTGATGGTGGTGCACGCCTTTAATCCCAGCACTCGGGAGGCAGAGGCCGATGAATCTCTGTGAGTCCATGGCCAGTTTGGTCTAGAGTCAGATCCAGGATAGCCAGGGCTACATAGTGAAACCTTTTTTCAAGAGGGAAAAAAAAGTGTGAATATTAAGATTATATAAATCAAAGGCATACTGAAATGCTATCAAAATGTCAATAATAATCACAGTTAAAACAGCAATAATAATCCAACTTTCAGGTGAAGCCCCACTATTGGACACTATACCAAGCTCTTAACTACAAGCAGAATGCCAAGTCCTACCAATAATTCTGACATACACTACTACTGTTGTCACTGGCTTGTAAGGCAGGAAGGTTTTCCTTGGGTTCATGTTTCACTGTGGTGGAGTGGATCTGTCTGTGGTCCCATGAATGAGGAAGCACAAACTAGTAGCAGATTTCTATTTTGTTTTTGTTTTTTTTTAAAGAAAGGGTCTCATGTAGCCCAAGCTAGCTTTAATTTTTTTATGTAGCAGAGGATGACCTTAAATTTCTGATCCTGCTGCCTCTAACTTTCAAATGCTGGGATAATAGATAAGTGTTACCACACGTAACTTAGACATTATTTTTATTCTCATTTTTTCAGAGCAAAAGAATGCTCAGAGAGGCCAGGCTGTTTGTCCAAGGCTACAGGGCTGGGATGTGACCCTAATCTGGGTGTATTTCAACTGATAGAACAGAGGCATCATGCTACATTCAAAAAGGGCCAGACTCCGATGGCTACCAGGAATCCCTTCTACACTGTACCTAAGGGGAATTGGTGCTCCTAGATACCCACTCTCCCAAGCCAGTTCTGCTTTATAGGCTTCCTGCTACAGTCCTCAAAAGATCAGCAGGAATCCCATTAAACCTTTTCTATGTTCTCCACTGCCTTTTTGCCTGCTATGCAACCTGAGATGTTCAGCCCCTCCAGAGCCTGTCAGTTGTCCTTTCGAGCTATGTTCCTTCTGCCAATACCACTGACATACTCTTTGACAGAGTACTACACACACTGTATTATGACAAGCCTCATTTAGCTGCACTGAAGGCAGTGTGGTTATGCATTTCCAGTGCCCCGGTTCCTCTGCACAGCATGCCATCAATCCCAGGGCTGAGGAGAAAGGGCAGAGGAATATGGAGAAGACACACAGTCCTTACCCAGTTTGGGTGCATCTGGCTGAGCTTGTTATGAACTGTGAAGCAAGGCTTTTGGATGTGGTTCTTAATGAAACACAAGCCCTGTATTTCCCTGATGTCCAAGGGAACAGGCCAGCAGTGTGAAAGATGGGCATAACCCACAGTGGAGGCAAGCACATTTTCTCTCTGAGGAGCAGGAATGAAAATTCCTAGCCAGGACAGTTCAGAGAGCCCTCCTGTCAAGGATATGAGGTGTCCTCTCACTCTAAGTGACTCCTAATCAGCATACTCATGAGCCTAGAGGTTCAGGGGTGGTGCCAGTGTGGTCATGAATGGAGCTAGTGCACTACTCCAAGGGTCCTAATGGCTGAACAAAGAGCTGTCAAAGTCACAGTTTCCTAGAGCCTGGCTGGAGTGAGTCACTACATCACTGTCATGGCCTCTACACAGGATGCCAAACTCTCCAGAGCAGCTAGGTGAAAAAGTACCTTGAGGTCACAGGTACACTTTCCCAATGCTGCAAGGAGGGTAGGGGTTCTTTATACATAGTGGCCCATGAAAGGAATCAAAAGTCACCAATCACAGTCCTGGTCTCTAAGGGGTGCTTTTCATAATCAGAAGCCTATGGGACAAAATCAGGTCCCAGGCTCTGCCATCAACAAACAAACAAACAAAAACAAACCCCTTGTCTATATGTGGCCGGAGGAGGGATGCTGTCACCAGACTTTACTCCAATGTTCACGGCCTTTTCTATGCTCCTGCAGACACTTCAGTTAATTCTTTGTGGCTAGACGTAAAAAAAAAAAAAAAAAAAAAGTTCTCTGCTACATCACCTCCAAGGTGCAGCACTTATCAACCCTGGGGTCAAACAAGAGCCAACACTTCCTATATCCTCTCCACAGACCCTTACAAGTGTCCATAGTCCCAGAGCAAGAAAATGAACACAGCAGGAGGGAAGTGGACAGCCCAGGTTACACACCACTCTTCCTGCACAGCACCAAGCAATGTCTACAAGTTGTCTATACTGGTTATCTGTTAAGTGATGGGCCCTGGGTCCCCACAGTCCACACAAGCCACCAGTGCTTTCCGATGGCTGTGTTCAGCATGCTCTAGCACCTAGAAAAGGTTTAGAGACTGTGAGAGGAGAGAGGGGTTGATGTGCAGAATTTCTGGGGCAAAGGGGGAGAGAGGAGATAGTGGGCAGCAGTGGCATCAGTCACCATCTCTCCTGTATATATGTGCAGCCTCCACCGTTCCCTAAAGCCTTACTGCCTCCCTAAATTTAAGGTCTTCATTAGTTCATTACAGCTGCCATTTTCTGTTCTCCATCCTGTTTCTTTACTTATTCACACAGGGCCATGGCTTGTTTGTAACTGGGATGTCACATAACAGGTGGTACTGCTGAGAGTTTACCTAAGTTCTTGGTCTCTTGGCCCCTTTCATCAACTCAATCTTCCCTATGTGGGTCTTCAACATTTTTACTGACCTTAAAGGGAGAAAATAGGGCCTGTTGCAGATGAGGTTTCTTGGCTTAGTCAGTAATGGTGAGTGACCTGGCCTCCCAACTGCCTACAGTCTCACCTCAGGTCTGTATCTGAAGTATCTGAAAAGTGAGAAACTAAAAAGATCTCTGTGCTAGGGCTATTGTGCCTAGGTTGTCTACAGAACATTAGCATTGTGCCCTGCTTGCAAGAGTGGTGCACTCAGGATCCAGGAATGGCATATTGGTGGCAGCACCTGCCAGCACCCTCACACTGCCATCATCAAGACTAGCAGGACACCAAACCTTTAGTTCCTAGAAAGTTCAAGTGGGAGTTGGGGGTGTGACACTCCACCAAAGTAAGATAGAGGGATGAGAGAAAGGGATAGACAGATACAGGTCAAGAGCCAAAGCCAAAGGAGTCTTCCAGGTCCCGGCTAGATGGGACAGTAGGCCAGGTCTATGAAGGGACACTAACACAGGATAGCCTGCTGTCCCCATGACCCTGCTTGTCTTGTATGGAACACGTTCTGTTCACTCAGGGCAGAGCAGCCTGTCTTTCTGATCTTCCCCAACACATAGAGGGCCAGAACAGTCAAGTCAGCCAGGCAGAGTGGGCCTGTTGGAACTATGTTAGGGACTTGGGCTGACACCCAGACTATTTCTGTCTTGGATGGAAGGCAGGGTTACTTGGTGAGACACGCTCGACTTCTCTTTGGCTGCTGGGCTCTCTGGGCAGTATGCCAGGGCATGCTGTTCTGATCATGAAGGGCACTGGGTCCTGAGGAAATCCTTTAGAAGGCAGAATCACAAGCTAAATGAATTTCACTTATCTGGAACATGCAAGAGCTGGCGAGCTGACTGCCTGGATGTGTGGCAGTGAAGAATTTTTGGAATGCAAGTTGACTTGTGTTTGCTTCACTTACAAGGAAACAGAGAAACAGGAAGGTGATGAGGAACAGGTATGCAAAGGCCAAAAAAAAAAAAAAAGCAACCTAGAACAAGAAGTAGTGATATTAACTCACACAGACCCCTCCAACTACAGCGTATGAAACTACACACCTTATACTCTAACATCTTATTAGCAATGAAAAGGGCACAACAGGTGATCACCTGCAGTGGGCCTGTTGGTTACTCACCTACTATAGAACACAGTGCATTTGGAGGCATCTCTAAGGCAAGGAGCCCCATGAGAAGCAGCTCCAGAGCACAGACCTGATAAGCAACTTATCTTGAGGCCTCCCAAGCAGCTATGCTGCACCCAGTGTAGAGGTTTCCTGGGTTAGATAGAGCTCTGTCTAGCCCAAGACTAAATCACAGTCCCATTAGCTCAAAGCACAGAAGGAAGGTTTGTAACAATGCTGTGGGCAGCTATTGCCCAAAGGACTCTAATTTTTGTTTTCTATGGTAAAAAGGGATTAGTGCAGCTTTGAAACTGACACTGTCCAGCTCATGGGAGATTAGCTCATGTATAGTGAGGAAAAAGATCTATAAGGAAAAAAGACTATGCTGATGAGGATCAGGCTCCTCTCAGTGCATTTTTAGCTTCAGGTCATGGCCTCTGGTCTCCTTGTGGGTTCTCCTCAGGGGTTGGAAGAAGCCCACCTCCAAGATATTGGATGTAGAAATACTGAGGAGAGGCTGGGCAGGGTGATGGAACAGGTGTCTGGTACTTCTAAATGCTCTGGAAATTTCCTGTTAACTCTGGGAGGTAGAGTCAGAACTGCAAGTGTGCAATGGGTGACATTATGCTGTCACAGAGCTGGAAGTGGTACTGGACACTTGTAGGAGGCGGGCTTTCAAGCACAGAGGAGTTGGGTGCCGGGAACAGAGTCCAGTCCTACCTGGCCTGATTCTACTTTCCTGTAAGGCTCCAGGGCTCTACCTAATATGTCTTCTCTGGCCTCTGATAATCCAAATCATAGAAGGTTAGGAGGACAATGCCTCTGGGTTTGAGTTCCAAGTCTGGTCTTCCTCTTCCTGGATCTGGTTTTCCCACCAGGGCAGTAGAGGTGATAGCTCTCAGGGATGTGAGGAGGACAGAAGGAGAATCAGGAAACCCAGAGCCTGGCAGGTGAACTCCAAATAAGCACTTGGCGTGTGCTGGCCCTTGAATGTCCATAGGTGCTATTTTTGTCTCATGCAATAGTAAAGGAAATGGGAACCAGAGAAATGGAGGAACTTGCTCAGAGCCACTATGGCGACGTTGCCCGTAGATGCTGCACTGGCACCTTGTTCACCAAGGGTGCTGTGCTGTGTGCTAGGTGCAAATAAAGTGCATTTCCTAACTGGATTGGGCAATCTAGGAGTTCACTAACAGCTGGGAGGAGTCAGTTCAGGCAAGAGTTGGCCTTTTGTCCTGCTGTCCCCCATCAGGGCGACACTGTAGTTTGCTCTGTTATAGAGCTGAAAATATTTGCATGTCTAAATTCTTAGCAGCTATTTTCCATTTCATAGATTGGTGGAAATTTTTGGAGACTAGCTCCCGGAAAAATGTTCTCTTCTGAACTGTGCACCACACTCTCAAGTGCTCTGTAAAGTTGGACATCTATTTCTCAAGATCATGTGAAACAGGAGTGTGCTACTGAGGGGAGATTAACTAAAGCCGTCTTCAGATTCCAACACTGCCAGAGGAAAGTCTGTACAGATACTCGTTTTCATTCTGTAACATGGAGGTGAGATGTGGGAAGTAAAGCCAAGGGTGAACCTAGAACTCTGCTCAAACAGCCTCTGGTCCGCACTATCCATGTTGTCAGTATAATTAATTGGTCACTGACTATACCTTAGAATGGACGCAGGTGCAGGGAATGGAACCCAGTACTACTAGAGGTTGGTTTTGGTAACATGGACCCACAGCAGGTTGACTGGAACTCCATTAAGCCTCCCTTCTACAATTCATAGGCTTAGTAACCCCGACCCCTCCCTCTGGGGGTTTTACTGATCTCTTTACAACACTATGTTCTTTACCTTTGAAGGCAAGGATCTTTGTCTACGCTGAACCACACGGTGGGTATTTCACAAACACTTTGGCCAGATAGTATAAAGGTTCACCTTCATTGCCAGCTTGACTGGATTTACTATCACTTAGGAGACAGGCCTCTGGGCATGTTTGTGAAGATGTTTCCAGACAGGCTTAATGGAGGTTGAGAAGATCCACTGTGGAAGTGGGTGGCACTATCCCAAGGGGAAATGTGAAAGGCAAGCTGGGTGTCAGCACTGGACATAATATAACCAGCCAACTTACACTTCTTACCATGTCTTCAAACTGTGAGCCACAATAATCCTTTCCCTCCTAAAATTGCTTCTGTGGCATCAATGAGAAAAGTAACTAATACAAAGCAGTGGCCCTAGCAGGTGGAGACATCCCTTGTTTTTATTAGCAGAAGGATGTAAACATTTTGTAAGTGTGTTTGGGCATGACATCTCCATGGTGACTTGCAGGTTCAGATATCCAGAAGCTCATCCAAAACACCTACCCAAGCTGGGCGGTGGTGGCCCTTTAATCCCAGCACTTGGGAGGCAGAGGCAGGCGGATCTCTGTGAGTTCAAGGCCAGCCTGGTCTATGAGAGCTAGTTCCAGGACAGGCTCCAAAACCACAGAGAAACCCTGTCTCGAAAAACAAAACAAAAAAAACACCTACCCAAAAACACTAAGGTAAACACATGTGATCAGTCTTCCAAATGAAAGGTGGCAGGGGTCTGAGAATCTGCTATCCCCTTGCTCTTTACTACACTGGGGACACTACCTAGCAAATGTTTAGGCAAAATCAAAGATAGATCTACAGCAGCAATACCTTGTAACATTCAGAGATGGGACAAAACTTGTATGGGACAAAACAATGGAACGCTGAGGATAAAGAAAGGTGAAAGTGCTGACCAACCCCAGCCAATCAGAGGCCCCCAAGAAGAGGTGAGTGCCTGTGAACTCATCCTGTACGATCAGGAAACCCAATAATTTGTTTTCTTTATTTGCCTTAATCTTCCTCCCTTAAGCTGTTTCTTGTAAGTACTGATCACAGCAAAGAAAAAACACAGACCAACACCATCTTCCTCCCCAGTTTCAGTGTTCCAAGACATGAACAACACCGAACAGCCCTGTTCTCTAAGGATCCGCCTCAAATCAAAACAAGTAACTGTAGACTCAAGTGAAAAATGATCAATCCTAGAGGAAAATATCTATTTATCTTCCATTTACTGTTACAATCAACCAACAATTAACATTTATTCAATATATTCAAAATATATAGCACAACAGCTTTCTCCACCCACAGCATATCCAGAAAAAATCAGCCATTAATTTTACAACCCTTTTATTAGCCCATAAAAAATTGTCCCCATGAGCAGACACTTCAAATTCCTGCCTCCTTGTAGCTGCTACACAACTTTCTGAACAGACAGGTTTGCCTATTTTGGACATTTTATGTAAATGGGAGCATACATCCTGATTTTTTTTAACTTGTCTATTTCACAGACCACACTGTTCAACGATTTTAGATATTCCATTCCATCTATGGCCAAGTGACAGGCTAGTGTATTTTGTTATCAGGCATGGGTTTGCTAGTTGGGTGTTTACCACTCAGGCTATTATGAATAACAATCCCTCACACAGTATTTTGTTGTTTTCTTTTTCCAGACTGGAGCTGATGTCTTGAATTTCTGTTGTTAGAACCCACCTAGAGGATACCATGTTTTCCATCAGCCTATTCAGGCTGACTCCTTTCATTCCGCTGTTTGGCAGCTAGCAGTATCATGCATGCTCCCTCCCTTCTTGCAATCTTCCCTTACACCTAACACCAAAGACATAGGGCACTTGTTCCCACTCAGATACTGAAACCTTAGGACCTTGCCTAGGATCTTAGTATTAAATGTATCTTTCCCCTTCTCTTTTTCTATGTACACATTCCACATTTCTACAGCTAAATGTAGCTCTTAAGGGATGGGGCCTTTTGAATGTTCTACACTACTCAGTCATTCATAATCATTTACAGAGTCTTGTGCACTTGGCTTGAAGGATACAATAAAAACCCAGTCTCTTCTTTTAAGGAACTTAGAGTCTATTGAGGAGACAAACAATAAGGGTCTTGCTCATAGTGTTTGTAGAGAAAGGTATAGGGCATAATAGATGGTTCAGTAGGGACTCTGGCTTGGAGGACAGGCAAGAGAGGGATTCCAGGTAGGACTTTTGAGGAATGGCAGCAGTTTTGATCATGACCTGAATGAAGAAAACATCAAGATAACAGACTCAGTTTTTGTCCAGGATGATGGAGAACACTGACAGGGGAAGTTGATATAGGCGCCACAGACTTTAGAAAGATGCTGCAGCAAGCGGGAGCTGGAAAGATAAGACCACTCAGTAAGAAGCTATGCTAAGTTAAGGACAGAATGAGACTAAAGCTGGAGACCAGATTCAGGATGCCTGAAATAGGAAGACACAGCAGGATGGACTAAGTTGACAGCTGCTGGAGTCATTTCCTAGATGAAATGAAGCAGGCCAGCAACTTCTCCCACATAGCCCCATCCCTAACCAAAACTTTTCAAAACCTGTCTTCTTACTGGAGAGAGAAAAAAAAAATTAATTTGCCCAAAGAAACCTTTTTTTTTAAAAAAAAAAGACAGGGTTTCTGTGTTGCTTTGGAGCCTATCCTGGAACTCGCTCTGTAGACAGGCTGGCTTCAAACTCACAGAGATCAGCCTGCCCCTAGTTCCCGAGTGCTGGGATTAAAGACATGCACCACGACTGCCAGGTTTCCCCAAGGAAATCTTTAATAGACCTTTAGCTCTTGATGGTGTGGCCTTCCTCAGGCTCCAAGGAAGAACCTGTATAGCCCTGAGCAACCCCAGGAAAACAATACAAAGACACCAAGCCTAAACTTACATTACAAAGATATTCAGCTGCACTATTGGTTTTTTGTTTTGTTTTGTTTGGGGGGGGCAGGGGGGGTTGAGAGAGGTAATCATTGTGTAGCCCTGGCTGTCCTGGAACTCAACTCTGCAGACCACACTGATTTCCAATTCAGAGATTTATCTACTTCTGCCTCTGAGTGCTGGGATTAAAGGTGCCACTACCTCCTAGCTTCAACTGCATTATTTTTAACCAAAGAAAATCTCAATGAGGTGAAGATGATGTTATCTGCCTGTAATCCCAGTTGAGGAATTTTGAGTTTGAGGCCAGTCTGGTTACAGAGCAAAGACCCTCCTACCGAAAAAGAGAAATGAAGACATACCTCTATGAAATGTTTAAAATGCACCAAACAAAGCAATTCCTAGATTGCAAAGATGCTTTGTGGAAAAGTGGCAAATTGAAGATGCAATAGGAGGGCTGTGGACAGGGCTCAGTTAGTACTGAGATTATCTACTACTCAGGACACCTGAATCTAATTATCCCCAGAAGCTCATAGGGACTGGCACTATTATGAGGTATGGTTTTGTTGGAGTAGGTGTGGTCTTGTTGGAGGAAGTGTGTCATCATGGGGGTGAGCTTTGAGGCCTCCACTGCTCAAGCTGCACTCAGTGAGACAGATCACATCCTTTCGCTTATGAGTCAAGACCCAAGAACTCTCAGCTCCTTTTCTAACACTATGTCTGCCTGCATGCTGCCTTGCTTCCTGCAATAATGATAATGAACTAAACCTCTGAACTAAAATAAGTGAGCCACCACAATTAAATGTTTTCGTTATAAGAGTTGCAGCCAAGCCGGGCGGTGGTGGCGCACGCCTTTAATCCCAGCACTCGGGAGGCAGAGGCAGGTGGATCTCTGTGAGTTCGAGACCAGCCTGGTCTACAGAGCTAGTTCCAGGACAGGCTCCAAAACCACAGAGAAACCCTGTCTCGAAAAAACAAACAAACAAAAACAAACAAACAAACAAACAAACAAAAAGAGTTGCAGCCAGTATTTGGGAGGCAGAGGAAGGCAGATCTCAGTGAGTTCGAGGCCAGCCTGGTCTACAAAGCAAGTTCCAGAACAGACAGAACTGTTACACAGAGAAAACATCTTGAAAAACCAAAAAAGTTGTTGTGGTCATAGTCTCTCTTCACAGCAATAGAAACCCTAACTAAGATAAGATCCGAGGGCTAATCCTTAGCTCTACATAAATGGTGGCATACACCTGTAATCCCAGGAATCTGGAGTTAAAGGCAGGTAATTCTCCAGTGCATGTCAAGCTCAAGACCAGCCTGGGCTACATGGAAACACATATGAAAGAAAGATCCAAGCACACTTTTTGACTTAAGGTTTCCCTAGGCAGAGTTCGGGGGGGAGGGGGGATTATGCATCATCCTATTCATTTTTAATCTCCAGCACCAAATGGAAACAGCACAAAACAGGTTCTTAGTTGCTACTTTTAAGTCTGCAAAAATGAAACACTAAGAGGATATAGAAAGAGAAAATAAGGGAATGGAAATTTGAGTTAAAACTAATCAATTGTATAGTACATTTTAAAATAAAAATTTAGGAGCCATAATTTTGATATAAAAAGTAAGTAAAGGTCAGGCGGTGGTGGTGTAGGCCTTTAATCCCAGCATGAGTACAGGCCAGCCTGGTCTACAGTTCCAAGAGAGGCTCCAAAACTACAAAGAGAAACCCTATCTCAAAAAACATAGGAAAAAAAAAAGACAAATCGTAGAAAAGGCTTGTTTTAATTTATAACTTTTATTAAGTGTGTGTAGGTGTACATACTTGTGCATACCATGGTAATATGTAGTTAGAGGAAAACTTGAGTATTGGCACTCTCCTTCCACCATGTGGGTCTTGAAGAAGGAACCAGGAGAGCAGGCCTTGGCAGCAAATGCCTTTACCTGCCTTTATCTTACTGGATAAAGAAGACTCAATTTTAAATATTGACTATTCATACACCTTCAACTTCTGCACCTGGGAGGCAGAGGCAGCTGGATCTCTGTGAGTTCCAGACCATCAAGGGTTACATGGAGACTATGCAACAAAAAAAAAATCCAAACAGAACCAAGGTTTATTATTCAAGAGGGCCTGAGAGATGGCTAGAGGTTTGGGTATGCTGGATGCTCTTCCAAAGGACCTAGATTCAATCCCAGCACCCTATAGCCATCTGTCAGTCTAGTTCCAGCTGTGGTCAGCGGGAACTTGAAACCATGGCTGCACACTTAAGTTTATCTGGATTGCCTGGGAACATCTGCCATAGCTACAGGTTCACAAAAAAGCTAAAAATTAAAAAGCAAATTTATAATAATCTCATCCCAATGGTGATATGGTAGGATACACAATGGACTGTGTAAAATAACTCAGTGAGTAAAGGTGCCAGTAACATGAATAGGTAAGTTTGTGTTTTATCCCTGGGATCTAGGCAGGGAAAGTAGAGACCGGACCCCTCTTCAGAGATCTTTTTCACTTTCCCTTAATCCAGTGGTTCTCAACCTTCCTAATGCTGACATACTTTAATAGTTCATGTTGTGGTGATCCCCCACCATAAAATTAATCCACTGCTATTTCATAACTGTAATTTCACTGTTATCAATCATTATGTAAATATCTGTATGTAACCAACAAAGGGGATAGAGTACTGCTGTCTATATTCCGTTTCTTTCTTTTTTAAATCTACAGAGAGAGAGAGAGAGAGAGAGAGAGAGAGAGAGAGAGAGAGAGAGAGAGAGAGAGAAAGAGAATACCTGGACTGGTGAAATGACTTCATCTGGTAAAGGAGCTTGCGACTAAACCTGATAACGCAAGACCCACATTGTGGTAGGAGGAGAAAACGGATTCTTGCAAACTGTCCTGACTTTCCCCATGTGCGTACATACTCACTTACATATACATAAGTAAATATGTAAAAAAAATTAGAAAGCAAATTACTGAAAGCACAGTGCTGGGGCATGAGGATACAAAATAAACAGCTTTAAAGAATGCTACGGCTTACCAAGAGGCAGGGGAAGGTGGGAAGGAAACCTTACTGAAAGACAAAGGAGACAAGCCCATTTATGGGGCATGGAGACTACACAACACAGAACAGTCAGTTGGCCCAGAGTAGGGAAGGCAATGTCAGCTCCCACAGGGATGGTAGGCTTTGAGCAGGGTCTCTGATGAAAGATGAGATTTGCTAAGGCAGCTAAGGAGCATTTAAGGCAAAAGAGGAGAATGATGAGGGACTTAGGTGAGGTCCAATGTGGCATTTTATACCGGGAGCATGTTGTGATATGAGCCCAAGCAAAGTCAACAGTGTATGTGTAACAGCGTGCTCATAAACTTTAGCTTGGCCATCACATTCTTCTCTCACCAAAGATTTCCACAGAAAACTTCAGCTCCAGGGGGATCCAACACTGTTGGCCTCTATGAACACTCTGCTCACCCCAGTCACATAACTAAAAACAAAACATTCACTAACTAACCAACCAAACAACAAACAAAAAACCAGGACTGGAATATGGCTCAGTGGTAGAATGCTTGTTTGCCTAGCATAAGGCCCTGGGTTCTACCCCAGCAATCTCCCACCCCCCCAAAGACAGAATGATGAGAGGAGAATGAGAATGGAGAAAAAAAAATTATGAATGAGAGGCAGGAGGGAATGGGACTTCTCAGTAGCAACCATCTAGAGCTCTGTCCCCTGTGTGAAGGGGATTGCTTTCCCCTAAACAGCAGATCAAGCTAAGAGTTTTCCAGAAACTCCCTTTGATGTATTAGCTGGCTCTAAGATACACCGTTATTCTTCCAGGGCTCAAGGTGTGAGAGACACTGTCCACATGGTCACACCCCCCCCCCCCCATGCTAATACTACCATAAGGCCAAATCTTGGCAAGCCAGAATCTTAGGAAACCCTACAATCCCCAGATCTTAGCTATACATGAAGAACTGGGTTGGATCCTTAACCAAGACTTTTATGTAAGGTAACACATGTCCAGCAGTTTACAGAGGTATATGGTGATGAAGTCTCAAGCTGGCCACACCCATACGTCAACAGAGATGGGTACATACGGGACTTAACCACAAGAACCTGTGTTTTCTCAGCTATAGACAGCTGCTACAGTATGACATGTAATAACAGACAAACATATACCTTTCAGCTGCCATCTGATTAAATAATCTGATACATCCAAAGAAAGACTATGCAGAGGAAGGGAAGGCAGGGGAAAGAAAGGAGGGACTTATAGAAGATGGGCTTAGGAGAGACCTGCAATCCTAACACTCAGAAGACTGAGAGCTTGAGATATTAGCACAGTTTGTCTCAAAAAAGCAAAGCAAACAAAGAAAACCCATCATACAACTGCATTATGTCATTTCAATTTGCTATTTAAAAAGAAAAACACAAAAACAAGAATGTGCATATGTAGACATTTCTTTACAGGAAATTTGGAGAGATAAGCCAATAGTTAAAAGTGTACATTGTTCTCAGCACCCACAATGGGCGGCTCACAGCATATACTGAGCTGCTATACTCTGGGCCTCTCATAGTCATCTGAACATAGGAACTCTCCATCCGGTATCACCCACTTCTGTTTTCTAACTCCTAGGGACTGCTAAATTGTGCCCTAGTCACTGTCTTTATCGAAAGAGACTCACTAAATATCTTCACACACAAAAACCAAAGAATGATAGATCCAGAGCTAAGATTTGGATGTATTCTGACACAGACATAATCACCTTGCCACCATCCTTGTGACAATGATCACAAGTATCTAAGGTCACAGAGAAAGCCAACACCTCATCTATTCTAAACCATACCTTTAATAACTCGAATCACACCCCCCAAAGATAAAAGAGAGAACCATTTGAAATGATTTCTGTTTTTCAGTGATGAGCAGGCAATCATTCTATAACTAAGCTACACACTCAGCCTCTCAGTGGTAGATTTTAAGCAGGAGGTTCTACCACTGAGCCATGCCTACAGCCTGTTATTGCTGGGATCTAGGCAAGCACTCTGTCACTGAACCATGCCTACAGCCCTACTTCCTAACTCAGCCTAACTTTCAATTACTGATTCTATCTCTACCTTCCAAGTACCGGGATCACAGACATGTACATCATGCTTGGCTTTAAAAATCATTTTAAATGTGGAGTGCTAAGACCTACAAACAAGTGTTTCCTAAATGCTTAGAAACAGTTAAACATAGGATAGGCAGGTGCCGTGGCATGTGCCTGTAGTCTAGTTACTTAGGAAAAGGAGGTAGAAGGATCCTTGAGTCCTTAAGTTTGAGCCTAGCTTGGCACTCTAGTGAGTTCTTATCTCAAAAACTAAAACTTCAAGAAAACAATGTGAACATATTTGAGTCAACGAGATAGTCGGCAGATAAAGGTGTCTGCCAAGCTTGATGACCGCAATTCCATTCCTGGGATCACAATACTGAAGAAGAGAACTGATTCCCTCAAGTTGTCCTCTGACCTGTACATGTATGTTGTGGTACTTTTGCAGTCATGCCCATGTATGGAATGGATACCTCCTACTGGTTGTTCCCAGTTAGCTGTCCCACATTTTCCGTATGCTTAGGTCTGTATGCAAGGTTTCCTTTTTCTTTTTGGGATGTAGATTTGTGGTACTGCAGCTTACCTAGCAAGTCTTTGTGCTCCATGCCCT
The DNA here is from genome assembly GCF_037038515.1 of Microtus pennsylvanicus. Classification (NCBI taxonomy): domain Eukaryota; kingdom Metazoa; phylum Chordata; class Mammalia; order Rodentia; family Cricetidae; genus Microtus; species Microtus pennsylvanicus. The sequence continues at coordinate 144,394,811 of NC_134579.1, read as the reverse complement.
GTACCACAAATGGGGGATGGGGTTTGAAGGGATACTGCATGTCAGTGACAGAACAATTTCTATTTTCTTGAAAAAAGGAAAAGAAAAAGATCACTCTAAAAATACAGCAGCCTCTCTCCCCAAACACAGAAAGTATGAACCAGATTAGGAGATACATGACCATTGTCAAGAAGTTTGCTGAAAGGTAACCAAGGGATAGAAAAGAGCAGATACCTCTAAAACAGTAAATAACCCAATCATTATTATTATTATTAAAATATCTATTACCACTTTCTTCTCATCTGTAATGTTTTCCAAACTAGGCAAACTTAATGTTAACACTTAAGCGCCCCCACTACCACCCATCTCAGCCAACTGTAAGAGCAAGTATGGAGGGAACAGCTTGGGACAGACCAGAAGAACTGTATACAGAACCCGAGGAAACGGCTTAACAGACAAAAATCAAACCCCTAGAACTTATAAAAACAGCCAGATGAGCAGCAGTGTGCATCTCTAAGTCTACCTCTACTTTGAGAGGAGATGTGGAGAATGCTTTGGCACCTCCCAGGCCACCTAGCCTCAGTAGAATCAGAGTCTGTACCTCAGTAAGACAGGTGAGAACAGATTTCTGAAATTTGTTCTCCGACCTTCACATTCATGTAACAGTGCACATAGTGTGCATTCAAGCATATACAGAGAAGCTATGCTTAGGCCAAACAGAGTGGCACAAGCCTATAATCTCAGCACTTAGAAGAGAGCCTGTGGCAGAAGGATTGACAAGTTCTTGTCTGTCAAAACCAGTAAGTAAAATCTTATTCAGTCCATTCCAGGGCAGGAATTTCTACTTTGTTTTTCCTACTCTATCATCACACACCTCGTTGTTCTAACATAACAGGCTAGGGCCATGTTGAAAATCATCTCAGAAGACTTGTGGACATAGGGTCCTATAACATCTTTTAGTTGGAAGAGAACATAGGCTTCTCTCTTCTCAGAACAGCCAGTTAGAAGTGAAGACCTCTTACAGACCAGGCTGCTCCATAAACAGTCTCGCTGTCAAAGCCCGAAGGCTGGCTCCTGACAACCACAACAGAAGAAAGAGGCTCTCTGTTGTGGTTTTTGAAACCTGCAAAATAGATGCTAAACACAAACACCAATTGTAGTTGCACTTATCAGGAGCTCTGGACCACACACTAGAAAGGTCTCATTTCAACAAAACTGCTGCTGACGTCAAAAGATAAACTGTGTTTTGTTGTATTTTAAGTTGTCAGGAGGTCACTGAACTTAAATAGCTAAAGGATTCCAGCCAAGAGCAAAAGGACCCAAACCAGGGTAAAATCACAAGGTCTTGTGCCATCTCTGTTTGCAAAAGTGGGGTTCCATTATCCAATTCCCAAGTCATCTTTCATTTCAAACCAGTTCAGCAGCTGAGAGCCTGGCCCTATACAAAAGAGTACTTTTATCTTTTCTGCCTAGGGTTCTCAAGTGTACACCTCACATCTTCATCCCTGTCTTGTTCTTCTGACTGTTGCCTCAATTCCCATTCCTGCTGACCCAGTTCTCTGCTGTGGTCATACAGGAACAATATCTCTTACTGAGGCTCTGGGGAGCTGGGGCTGAGGAGAGGCTTCAAGTGTTCTGACACCTGTAGCAATCCTTTTGCTTCTGACCCCAAAACAATACTGTAGGCACTGGGAAACAACACAAAATTTACATTCTGACACTTGTGGAGCTGGAATGTTCAAGGTCAAACTGACAACTTAGTTTGTGCTGATGCCCTCCTCCTGTCCTGCAGAAGGCCTCCTTCTTGCTGTATCCACCCATAGTCAGAAGAGAGTAAGAACAGGTGGTGGATTCTTTCCAGTCTCTTCTTATGAATGGCAATAAACAAATACATAACCCACGTACAAAAAGAGAAGTGCTATACTAGTAGTCTGCCAGAATGGAGGATATGGCCCATCAGACAGGACAAAGTGATGAACAATGATGTGGAGACATGGCACCAAAGAGTGATTATGTAAAGACATCCAACTTGGGCAGACCAGCTCTACTCTCAGGTTCAATCCAGCTGAGACTACAGGTCTGGGGGATGTCGACTAGCAATAAGGGGGACCAGGACCTCTGTGCCTTCTCTCCTTCCAGAGAAGGAACAGAGCAGAGTGAGACACGCAGAAAGACAGCTACAGCAAGAGCCCTTGAGCCTTCTAGGGTCAGGCATTTCACACAATGGCAGAGTTGCTTTACTAGAAGGAGGCCAAATTCTACCTCTCCACTCAAAGCCCTCAACCAATAGTACCCTTCTCCTCAGAGTGCCCAGGGCTCTGAAAACAATATTTCAGTCTCAGGGCTTTCCCACTTATAATCTCTCTATCCAAAGGACATAGAATGGCTCCAGCTTTCACAACACTTTTACCCTTCTAAAAACTAATTCAGTCTAATGTAGTAGCACATGCCTGAAATCCTAGCACTTGAGGAAGAGGCAGAGACAGGAAGATCCTGAGTTTAGAGTCAGCCTGGGCTACACAGTGAGTATCAGACCAATCAGAGCTACACGGCAAGACCCTGTCTCAACAAACCAATCAACCAAAATATTAATCCATCCAAAAGCCTAGTTCCTCAACCCTTATTACAGGAAATATAGATTCTCAATCCGTAGAGTTCATATTCCAGGGGACAGGCTTCATTTATTTTCTCTGGAGTACTAACCATTGAGACCCTTCACATTTTACTTATTAAACATTGCCCCCTCTTGCTCAACTGTACTACATGCTACAGAGGGGCAAGGACTTGTGTCTCTTGTCCAGCAGTGAATGTCTAGCACCTGAACACGGCACTTGATATGAGATGCTCAATCTCTACTTGCAGAGCCTTCACTGCTCTGGGCCTCCTACTTTGACTCTCTGGAGCAGGCTAAGAAATTCACAAGAATGAGACAAAGTGGAGGCATGAGACCTTAGGGGGAAATCTAATTCCTAAGTTGCATGGTAGGCCTGGACAGCAGGGAGGATTATGAAAAGACCAAAATCCCAACTACAAGAGTAAGCAGCAAGAAGTTCAAAGTGAAATTTCACAGTATGGTTGTAATAGCTCCCCGCTTACTGTTCTGAGGTTGACTGACCTAGGCAAGCATCTCACAAACAGAATTTCTGAGGGTCAGTCCTAAGAGGTAGGCTAGGTGGCTTTATAGACAGGAAGCAGTTCAGCCTACATACACAGTAGAACTGGAATCTTAAAGCAACTGCATAGATTCCAGAGTCCATGTTGACCCACCCTGCTATAGTCTCCAGCAATTCAATAAGGAGTGTCCCTCAGGCAAGCTACTCTCTGTGGGGAGTAGCCTATTCTGGACTCTGAAAGCTGGCACCTCTGTGTAGGGGGCAGATAAGGGTGCGGTATCCTGGACAATGTCAACAGCAGCAACAGCAGCAGCAATAGCAATGAGCTTACTACTTATGGCCACTAGCTACTGTTACAAGGTCTGTAACATGAGTCATCTTACTGACTCAAAGTGCTTTCATTAGTTCCATTTTATAGCCAGGGCAGTGAAGGCAAGGCAAGGTTAAACATTTGCTAGTAAGCAGAAAAGCCAAGGCTTGGCTTGAGGTTCATCCTGTACAGAATATTCACTAGAGAGAAAACACCACCAAAATGTGCAGAATGTATAGCAGCCTCTGCAGAAGATCTACTGTTAATGAAGCAGTATTCTGTGCCCTACCCCCACAGGGATGCTCAGTTGGCTCTGAGAGTGTTTGTTGCAAGGCTGTCTCCCAAAGGCCTCTGATCTAATGGCAAGAGTAGCTCCCTGAAGATGTTCCCATCAATTAGTAGTGAAACCTAAATCTGTCACACAGAAAGCACTCGACACATTTACCCAGGCAAATGAGCTCGGGAAAGGTCACAGTTCTGAATCTTTCTTTTTATGGAGGAGCTGAGGGTTGCCTCTGAATAGAGACATAATATTGAACCACATACACATAGGGAGTGACAGAAGTGTGGTTGCAGGTCACCGGTTTGGCTAGAGTTTGCTTCCTAAGTCGTCTTCCCACACCACCTGAGAGCTGACCAGTCTGTCTTGCAGTCTTGGTGAGACCTTTGCATCACGGTGAAGTGCAGGGGAGAGTGTCACTTATCTCTTTCACATATAGGCAATATTTAAGCTGAGATCAATGGCTGGGCAAGCAGGACCCTGGGATCAAGATTATGTGAATCAGTCTGAACTGAAAACCACAGAGAGCCACAGTAAAGAGAGCTGCTGCAGCGCACAGGTAGAAACATTCATTCAGGTACTACAGGAATGTGGGTCATTGTGGCATCCCCATCCTCATCCCTGATCCTAAAGGACAGCAATTGCAAAGCCATTATGTTAAGTATGCTAAACTGAATAATTCAACCCTGCCTTCCTTCTAGGCATATGCTGAGTTAAGTCTACCAACATGCACATGCAAAAGTGCTCACTGCAGGACTGTTCATAACTGCCCACAGATACATTGCTGAGTGGGAGAAGCCAGGTCTGAAATGGGTATCTGGTACCATTACATTGTGAAAGCTATTCTATTCTGTCAGAAGCCAGGATAGTGCTTATCCTTCCTAAGGGAAAGAAAGAACTACGCGGGCCCTGCTAGGGGATTGCTCATGTTCTGCTCCTTCTCTGTAGTGGTCGTAGTGGCACAGACATACTGTACCATGCACATCTGTATTCATGAAAGGTGTACTTCTCTTAACGTACAATCAACTTCAATGAGAAGTTTAAGAAATCTACTGTGGTGCTAGGTGGTGGTGGCACACAGCTTTAATCTCAGCACTTGGGAGGCAGAGGCAGGCAGATCTGTGTGGGGGGGAGGTCAGCCTGGTCTACGGAGTGAGTTTCTTCTTCTTCTTCTTTTTTTTGTTTGTTTGTTTTTCGAGACAGGGTTTCTCTGTGGTTTTGGAGCCTGTCCTGGAACTAGCTCTTGTAGACCAGGCTGGTCTCGAACTCACAGAGATCCTCCTGCCTCTGCCTCCCGAGTGCTGGGATTAAAGTCGTGCGCCACCACCGCCCGGCTTACGGAGTGAGTTTCAAGACAGCCAGCCCTACACAGAGCAAATCTGTCTCGAAAAGAAAAAGAGCAAGAAAGAAAGAAAGAAAGAAAGAAAGAAAGAAAGAAAGAAAGAAAGAAAGAAAGAAAGAAAGAAAGAAAGAAAGAAAGATAGATCTACTGGTGTCACAATTCAGTGTTACTTAGCCAACTGTTCTGGAAAGATTTCTATTTTGATGTTTACCCCATAACAAGTCACTATATTAGGTGCCATTGAAATGATAGCTAACAGGGCTGGAGAGATGGCTCAGTGGTTAAGAGCACTGACTGCTCTTCCAGAGGTCCTGAGTTCAATTCCCAGCAACCACATGATAGCTCACATCCATCATAATGAGATCTGGTGTCCTCTTCTGGTGTGCGGTTATACATGGAAGGAATGCTGTCTACATAATAAATAAATAAATCTTTAAAAAAAAAAAGAAATGATAGCTAACATCAGACAAGCCATCATCAGACCTCTCAAAACACAGGTAAGATTTGATTCTCAGAATCTTCTGACCGATAGCCTGGGTACAGGGGTATAGCTGGTGTGACTTTACAGCCAGTGGCTTAACACTGGGCCATGAAGGGAAAGGGGTTCATATCAGGTCCCCAAACTCTTCTTCACAATACTAACTTTGTTGAGGTTGGGCCAGTCACCATTCACTCATTCACTTATTCATTTATCTAGGTTTTTTTGAGACTGCATTTCTGTGTGGATAGTCTTGGCTGTCCTGGAACTCATAGATTGGCCTCCAACTCACAGAGATCTGCCTGCCTCTGCCTCCTGAGTTCTGGGATTAAAAGCACATGCCATCATCACTTGGCCTAATTGTCTTAAATATAGCACATCTGATTTGTCCAGTCATTGTCTCCTGATAAAGATTCAGATGAAATATTTGGCAAGGAAGCTTATAAGGTTAGGGTGCACTGCTACTGGGCAGGCTATGTCCAATCATGCTATTAGCAAGGTAAGCTTAGCCCTCTCCAGCATAAAGTACTTCAATCACTAATTGATATGTTTGGTGATTTTTTTTCTTTTGTTTTCATTTTGGTCTTACTGTATATTCCCAGATGACCCAGAACTCATTAGAATTAGAACAGGCTGGCCTCAAACACATAGATCTACCTGCCCCTGCCTCTGGAGTGCCAGAATTAAAGGAATGTGCCACCAAGACCAGTTACTTATATCTACCTCTATCTATCTATCTATCTATCTATCTATCTATCTATCTATCTATCTATCTATCAATCATCTACCTACCTACCTACCTACCCCCCCACACATTTGTTATTGAAATAGCATCTCCTGCTTTTGTCTCCCAAGTGATGAAACTAGAGGCATGAACTATCACAGTTAGCTTAGGGTTGTAAAATCATAATCAAGTTCTCTAAATCATTCAGTCAGCAACTCTTTGAGTATCTTAAGATCAACTTCACTAAGGCAAGATTTACTGAGGTATCCACTGAAAGTGCCATTTATAAAATGTGCATATGAACAGAATTGCTTCAAGACACAGAATGCTGCCCCTCAGTTTCCTCAAGTCCTGTTGCTATAAGTCATTTTTGGGCCAGCTTCCAGGTTACACTGTCCTGCTTGCTGCCAGAGTGGCCTTCACTCTACAGAGTCATTTCTGTGGTTTTGTGCCTAGCTTCTGCCATTCTTGGCAGAGTGGCAGTCTATCATCTTAGTGGGTGTGGCAATGCTAGTACCTTTGGGTTCCAAGTTGTACTTCATGGGGTAGATGCACCAGTTTGTTCTTCTACCTGCTGAGGGATGTCTGGGTTCTTTCCAACTTGAGCCTCTCCAGAACAAAGCCACTACAAACTGTGGTGTCTAAGTCTGGGTGAACATGTTTTTATTTCTCTTGGGTAAATAAATACCTAGAAGTGGATGGCAAGTGTATATTTAACTTTTTTGTAGTGTGCCAAAGAGCTCTGCAAAGCCACCCACCTTCTCTACGCCCCTTGGTGGTTTCTGTGAAGGTGCTAAATGTTCCACCTCCTTGCCTACACTTGATACTGCTAGTCGCTTTATTAACAATTTAAAAATCCAATCATGTATAGTGTTGATTAATTATGGATGTATGATTATGTCTATCTTTCCCATCTTGGACACAATGAGGGTAACCTAAGTTCAATACAGTGCTTAACATACAGCAGGTTCTTAATTAACAATAATTTAAAGAAGGTATTTACTGAATACAGGTTGGGTGAAATCTACCACTCTTACCAGATTGTTTTTAGATCTACTCATGAGTTCTCAGAAATTCCTATCTTTCTACAAGTATGTGGTTCTGTATTTGGGACTTCACCACTTAGGCAAGCCTGACCAGTTATGCTGTCCAGCAAGGCCCAGTGTCCCTGAAGGCACCACTTGTTTCACAGAACCACTAAATGATTACATATTGCACTGTTACCAAGATAGGGTGGTATGGCTCCATTCTAGGACTTCTCACAAAGCTTTCTTTTTTTTTTTTTTTATTAATTAATAAAATTTTTGAGACAGGCCTTCACTATGCAGCCTTGGCTGGCCTGTAACTCATTATGTAGACCAGGTTAGTCTTAAAACTCACAAAGCTCATGTGCCTCCTTGAGAGCTTAAGTATCACAACCACACCTGGTTCACAAAGAGTTTTTACAAATGAATGGGTTTCAGTTGCAACACTGCACCCAACTAGGAGCAGCCCCATAGGGATGCCAGGTTGCCTTAAGGTTTATGCATCACTACTCCAAGATTAGTGAATGGGACCACACACATTGCCATCTTCTTGCAAATAATGCTCACCCTGTACTGTGATGACACCCAAGGTTCTCCCAGAAGAACTATAATGATTGAGATGCCCCTACCCCATCCCAAGGGCCAGTTTTCTACCACACCCTGGTTTTTCAAGCAATAGAACAAGCTATCGTGAAAGGCAAACAGAAACAATGACAGCTCACACCAACATCCACAAATATGTATGATTAGAAAGTGGGCTGATGAGTATGACAGCAAGCCATTTTTGGCATTATTATTTGACAGATTCCAAGCTTTCTAGACTTCAGGGATTTTTTTTTTTTTAATTCATGGGAGCCAACTAAAATTTAAATGTACCAACAGGGTGCTGGAGAGATCGCTGAGTGGTTAAGTGCAGTGGGTGCCCTTCCAGAGGACCAGGGTTCAATTCTCAGCACTCACATGGTGGTTCACAACTGCCTATAAGTTCACTTACAGGGTTCTATGTCCTTTTTGGTCTCCTAAGGCACTGTATACACACAGTGCACAGACATAACATGCAAGCAAAACAGCTATAAATATAAAAACAATAAAGCTTCAAAAAAAAGTAAAAAAAAGTTAACACTGGGCAGTGGTGGTGCACACCTTTAATCCCAGCCCTCGGGAGGCAGAGGCAGACGGATCCCTGTGAGTTTGAGACCAGCCTGGTCTACAAGAGCTAGTTCCAGGACAGGCTCCAAAGCTACAGTGAAACCCTGTCTTGAAAAAAAAAAACAAAAAAAAAAACCCAACAACAACAAAAAGTAACAACAGATTTGAGGCCCACCAGTTATGTGAATAGAATGGTTTCGATATTATAATTCAGGATTTCAAACAGGTATCTTCTGTCATGAAACCACTTCACTATGCCCAACAATGGCTGCCTGCCATGCTTGCTACAGGGCTAGGGACTGGGTACCTCTCAGAAAGTAACCCAATTAAGAAATGATTGGCAGATGGGAACACTGAGTATCATCCTATCTCCACCTACTCTCGGAGAACAAGGTTGGAAGTCACAGGAAGGTTTGGTCTCACAGATTACTCTATGCCAAGAGAAACGTTAAGTGGCTAGAGATGAAGCTGTATCAGAGTCAGGGAACAACTGTCATGGCAAGTGCCAGGTGCTGAGCATCTGGGATGCACTAGTGAATGAAGGGCCCCTGAAAGCTCCCTCGTAGGTCCTGTGATATACAGCATAGTCATTTCCTGAACCACAGGAAACTTTGATTCAAATCTGACTGAGACATAGGCTTTGAAATTTATTTAACCAACCTGGAAAATTCCAAATTTAAGCCTTATTCTTAACAGGTACTCTCACAACAATGTTCCAAAAGTGACCTCTCACCCTACTCCCAGACACATAAACTGTGCAGAACTGAATACTCCTACTTCCTGTCATGAAGCAGGGAATTCAATTAACTTGGCCAGTATTCTGTTACTTAGGAGTCACACAGGCTCCACAAGGGAGCAGTGACTCTATGGCCTCAACCTATTTTTCACACAAATGAAACCAAGGGCCAAGGAGGGCATAGGACAGAAAGACAGGCCCAGCCTCCCCACTGCACAGTGACTCTCATGGAGGTCCCAGAGCAGCTGTGGTAGTAACATGCCCTCTTCCAGGCTTTCCATGTAACAAGAGCTGAGAGGATGAAAATCTAACACCTTATTAGCACAGCAAGCAAAGAGGCTGACCCTGAAGCTGCCTAACAGCATCTGCAAATCAATGTGAGAGCTCTTCTAACTACTGACCACAGTAGCCTCAGCACAATGTAATTTCGGGCAACATGAAACAAAGGTAAAGGAACTGGTTATGAGGAATACAAGAACAAAACCAAAATCAATCTGCACTCATGACGTGCCAAGTTACCCTAAGGAGGAAAACATACTCAGAAAGAGTTTCAATAGAAGGTGGGCTATAAATAAAATAGCAGGAATGACAGTTTTCACATGAGAATGCCACAAGCCCAGCTGGTGTACACTTGCAATCTCAGCACCTGGGAGGTAGAGGCAGAAGGATGAAGAATTCACAAGTTCATCCTCACTGAAGTAGCAAGTTCAAGGCCAGACGGGGCTCCAGGAGACCCAGCCTCAAAAACAAAACAAAACAAATGACAACAAATCCCACAAGTTTTAAAGGTACTGGGATGGATTAAGTTGTCCTGACTTGCATACTGTTAAGTCTTATCATAAGCTTCTACTCTGCTGTCCATGCTCCTGTGTGGCTGTGCTCTGGTTAGGCTGAGAGGTGGGTGGATGGGTAGCATCATGAGCCCTGAGGCTAGGGTCTGAGCTCTCAAGCCCTGCTGCCTCTGAAATGCAAAGTGCAATAGACTGTTTTATCTGCCAGGGTCATGTGTCAGGGTTATCAATATGAAGGGAACAGATGAGGAAACTGGGATATAAGTTCTTTTGAGAGTGGTCTGCTCTGACAAAGTTTGATGGGATGTTGTTTCTGCTTGTCTGGACTCTATACTGCAGTTCCTCACATGAGTGAAGAACAAAGACACGAGAGGCCAATGACAGCACCCATTTTCCTGAAGAAAAATCTAATCATTCAACACAAGCCTACAGAGCTCATACAAGTTCATGTCACAGATGTGTTCTGCTTGAGGGGGAAGCACTGGTCCTGTGCCCACTGTAAGCTGGGAACTTACTTATCCAAGACCACACTCTGAGGAGGTCATATGTAGTACTGAAGTGGGCTGAGAGTGATGAGAGGTCCAGACAGTACTTTACATCAAAGTTACTCTGTAAGGCAACTGTCTACACACTTCAGAAAAGGTAATGGTGGCAGTAGGAATGGTGGAGTGAGGATGGAATTGAGTGTTTGCATCCTCGAGTAAAAAAACTCAACCATAACAGACAGTTAAAAGTCAGCTGAGCAAATTCAAACATGGACTAAACATAAAATAACACTATCAGTATTATCAACGGTAATGTTTTTCTTTCAGGTGCTGGAGGTGGAACCCAGTGTTCATGTTGAGCAGCTAAGCAGGTGCCTGAGCACTGAGATCTACCCCAGCCTTGGCAGATACTGCTTTCTTTTTAAAAATCTATCACTACTAGTGCGTGTGTGAGGGTACATGTTTGTACTGTGGAGCACGTGTGGAGGTCAGGGACTTTTAGGAGGTGGTTTTCACCTTCTACCAGTGAAGGTCTTGCCAGGGCCCTGGTGAATATTCTTAAAGTGACAATGCCAGTATAGCCAATGAATTATGAAGCTTCTTTCAACTTTTCAATAGCTTCAAACTGGCAAACCAAGAGAAAGGGCAGTGGGGGTGGGGGAGGGGCGGTTACTGGTGTGGTGACACACACCTGTAATCCTAGCAAAGAGAAGGAAGCCAGCCTGATATACAGACCAACATTCAGGATGTAAAAAACAAACAAACAAAAACCCCCAAAACCCAAACAAACAACAATGAAAAATTCAGACTGAATTCACTTTGTTTTTCTTATATGGTGATATGGGAGTCCCCTCTGTATGCTGCGAATACCACTGGTTAATAAAGAAACTGGCTTGGCCTTATAGGGTAGAACAGAGCTAGTTGGGGAGTGGAGGGATTAAATGGAATGCTGGAAGAAAGGAGGCGGAGTCAGAGAGAAGCCATGGAGCCACTGCCTGAGACAGGCCTGCTGAAACTTTGCTGGCAGGCCATGACCTTGTGGTGATGGAGATGGGTTAAATCTGGATGTAAGAGTTAGCAAATAAGAAGTCAGAGCTAATGGGCCAAGCAGTGATTTAAATAACATTGGTTTCTGTGTGATTATTATGGGAGTCTGGGTCGACAAGCAGCCTCCTACAACAAAAAAACCTTATGTGGAGCTGGGCCATGGTGTCGCACATCTTTAATCCCAGAACTCAGGAGACAAGAGGCAGGTGGATCTCTGTGAGTTTGTAGCCAGCCTAGTCTACAGAGTAAGTTCCAGGACAGCAAAGAAACGTCTTGGAAAAAAAAAAAACCTACACAACCAAACAAACAAAAAGCAACACCAAAAAACCCTTATATGGTAGCTACAGCCGGAGCCTGGGAGACACTGGTGTGGGTTTTCACAAGATGGTCAGTGAATTCCTGATAAGGAGACTTGGTGAATACAATCTCTTTCCAGAGGTCAGGGGTCAAGTAGCTGTAGGTCTCTGCGATGGCATCAAAGGTGACCTTGGCAAAGTTGCCCAGGGTGACAGTGAAGTCTCTGGCTGATGTGCAGCAGTCATTAACACTGGCCATCATCAGTAACTTCTTGGGCACGGGAGCAGAGATTATGCCAGTGCCTCTGAGTGAAGGGATGAAATATACCAACACAAAGTCAAGATTCAGGACTCTTGGAGCATGGCTATGCTCCAGGTACCACAATCTATGTCACTCATGTAGGTCACCCTAAGCTCTGTGGTCCCTCCACGAGACAGGCTAGTTATTAGTGTTCACAATGCAGTGATGAACAGATGATAGAGCTGAGATTCTGATCCAAGCAAGGCCATGTGTTCAAAGGTTTATCACGACCCCAGAATACTTCTACTAATTAATATGCCTCTTTTTTTTTTGACACTGTGCAGCTCTGGCTGGCCTGAACTCAGAGAACTTCCTGCCTCTACCTCTCAACTGCCGAGATTTAAGGTGTGAAGCACCCCACTTGGACCCTGCTTCTTAAACACACAAGAAGATGATGCTTCACAATCAGCAACAGCAGCTGCTTCTACAACATTGCAGTAAGATACAATGCAGTTAGGCAATCTGTATTTCAAACCAGTTGTACAAAATGTATAGTTCTGTTGTCAATTAAAGTAAGTAACTTTTAAAAAGGCACACTTTCAGAGTTTAGGGGCTGAGAAATATACATATAAAACAATGTCTTACTTAACATAAAGACCTAATAGTCTTTCATATGGGCTGGAGGGGTCAGTAGTACAACAAGGAAGAACGGCGAGGCTTTTCTACATCAGGCTCACATAAGCAGGAAAGTCTACGAAAGAGATGATAGTGGGGAAGCAGAAATGAATGGGTGGGGACAGAGGCAAGAGATGATGTAGATCTAGCAGGCCTGGGATGCGATCAGATGAATCAGTGTCTGGAGAGACAGTGATGCAATCTGGTGGAGTTTGCAGAGCAGCAGCTTGGCTTGACAGTGACTGAAGGTGGACAAGCGTCAGGGTTGAAAAGGATTAAGAGGACACAGAGTCCCATGTTTGTGTATGCTCTGGTGGTGTGAAGAATGAGACACAGGACCTTGCACAAGCCAGGTAAGTGCTCTAGTATTGAGCTACACACCTAGCCCATGCCTCTCTATTCTCCACCTTAAATTTTATTTATTTTATGTGCATGGGTGTTTTGCTTCCATGTATTATCTACATACATGCAATGCTTACGGGGCTAGAAGACAGTGCTCCAGAAGATATTTTGGAAGGTTATGAGCTGCCATGTGGATACTGGGACACTCATAACTGCTGAGCATTGCCTCAAGCCTTCCAAATCTATATTCTTTTTTTTCCCTCCTCCTCCTCTTGGTAGAGGTGGGTTGAGACAGGGTCTGTGTATCCCTGGCCTCACAGAGATCTGCCCGTCTATGCCTCCCTAGTGCTGGAATTAAAAGTGTGCACACTACCCTGCCTGGCTCCCAAGTCTACATTCTTAAGCTCAACCAATAATGCTTGGGAATCCACACTGACAGGTACTTACAAAACCTCCTCCTCAAAGAACCCTGAAAGTAGCTAGGAGAAGAAAGAAAGAAACAATAATGTGAAACTGGAAGGCAAAGAGACATGTAAGAGCCCTAAGTCAGTAAAATGAAGCACCCACACAAGTAAAACTGTACTATCTTAAGAACATAAAAACTTAAGGCAACTTCTCTTTTTGTATCTCACACTGTTCCATGGACAAAAACCCAGTCACAGCCGGGCGGTGGTGGCGCATGCCTTTAATCCCAGCACTCAGGAGGCAGAGGCAGGCAGATCTCTGTGAGTTCGAGGCCAGCCTGGTCTACAAGAGCTAGTTCCAGGACAGGCACCAAAAACTACAGAGAAACCCTGTCTCGAAAAAAAAATCAAAAACAAAACAAAACAAAAAAAACCCCAGTCACATGATCACAAGATATTCAAGCACTATGATTGTTTTCTTACCTCAGAGCAGAGACCCTACCTGTACATGAGTCTTAGATGCCCGATCAGAATGCCAGGATTGGTCTCAAATACTTGTTCCTATTATTGAGTGTAATATGTGTTCCATGTAAAGCCCTTACTCTGACCTCATGCAATCTACAGACCCACAAGGGGACAACACAAACTACCAAAAAAAACTAACCACACGCTAAAGCTACGTGAGGACAGGTCTGAGGACAGAACTGCTCCCACATATTTTAAGTCTCCTTAGTGCCACACTAGCCTTCCGATTGAAGCTTCAGTGGTCAGATCACCCAGCGCCTTTCTGTTAGCATCTCTCATTTCCAGAAAGTTCACAAATCCCAGCCCTCTTGGAAGCTCCCTGCAGGGAGTGGAAGGTACTATTTGCTGTGGGAGATGCTTACCTGTGGCTTCAATATACTCAATGCATCTTTCAATAAAAATGGGAATTGGCTTCTCTGGAGTCACCACAGTTGTTAAGGGCACCCCAAAATAGTTACTCTCCCAGGTTGCCTTCGTGATGGATGGTCGGGGTTTGGGCTTTGGTTTCTGTCCAGGAAAGAAAAAAGGAAGCACAAAACAAAGTGAGTATCATAAGAATCTGCAAGGGTTCCAAAGAGGAACTGGCAGTTGGTAACAAAGTGCTGAAAAGATTTCAAGAGGACAAACAGATCCAAATTTGCTCATCTCCTTAATAGCATTTTCTAGCCTCCAAATACTGGAAAGTTGTCACACAGTCACACCTTTGGTGTGAGAGTGCATTATTAGAACAAAGATGTTTATAAGAAGCTGGCCAAGTTTACTTAATAAAGTAACAACATAATGGCATCCACATCCTCCACTGGGGACACACTGGAGTAAACAGGAAGTTTTCCAAATAATCTACATAATAATAAATGGTATATACTCAGAGATGGCTGATGCCTCGGAAAGATCAAACATGGGTCCAAAAACTAGTAACTTCCTCTTTCCAGAAAAGAGACAGCACATATTCTGTCAGAGCTGTCTCAAATGAGGATTCCCTTTGATACATTAGCCCGGGGTTAATTCCTGGTGTTTTCCACATTAGGAAATGGTAAAGCCAACTAATCAAACAAACAAACAAAATAACATAACCCAGGCTCATGCCTATAAAATCAGTCCTTAGGAGGCAGGGGTGGGACCAGCAAGAGCACCAGGCTAGCCTGGGCTACAATGTAATTCTGTCTATTCTTTTACTCCTTACGAAGCAGTCAGCAGGGCAATGATAGCCACTGAGATTTTACTATGTTACCAAACAAGTCCCACATACACTTCCTTTAAAAATCTCACAACCTTTCACTTTTTCAAGAAAAAGAAGTCTCCATAGGCCTCAATGACTCAATTAGTGATAATGCCTGATTACCAAAGCCTATGCTATTTAACAGTAATTACTGAAATAGTCTGCCTGAAAATCACTCAAACTGTGACCCCCCCCACCCCCACTGAATTTAGTACTTTTATTTTGAAGCTTATATTGGGGGAGGGGGCATGTTTTATACTAATGGAAACTCCCCAAAGCCAAGGAAATGGGGTTTAGAATGTCGATCTTTCTTCAAGTATCTAATAAGAGGGCAACAGAATACAGGTAAATTAGAGCAGTGTGATTCTAATAATCAGTTTTCATTTCCAAGTGGCTCAGCCCAATGTAGCAGGGCAGATGACTCCCCTTAACAATGTGCATGGATTATAAATCTAGTTAGGGATCTTTCCACAAAACCCACAGAAGGAGACATCCAACTGCGAGGTCACAGGTCAATCAACCTTCCCCTTTTCTTCTGCCCATTTTCATTCATTTTAGTACTCCTTATAAGGGGAAAAGATACTTCCTGTTTAGTCTGAGATTCTTTGAAAACTTCCTGTGCAAATTAGAGGGGTGGGAGTGGGAAGTAGGAGTTAGAATTAGAGAGGGTAGAGGCAAATTAAAAAGTATACTGGGCTGCTAACTGGTAATACTTCAGAAAACAGTGAAAGGGCAAAGAAAGCCCAACCATTAGCCTGCTAAATAAGTTAATGTGGAGGTTCATGGACCCCCACGTGGCTTGGCTCTGACAAACACATGCCATAGCTCTTGAGGTAGGCAGGTACTGACTTTAGGGAAAAGCAAACTGGTGACCTGATTTTTCTTTATGGATAAATCTAGACTGTCCAGCAGTGCGTGATGCATGCTATAACCCATACTTATACAAAGTTCAACATAAAGAGTTTAAGCTTTGCTGCCAGACGTTATGTACCAAAAGGTGCAACAGTGGCATGGCTGCTATGGGGGTAACCAATGGCTTTCTGATTGGATCTGAGGCCTGCTCCACAGAAGGGAATTCTGGTACGGTAAACCTGGTGACAATTCCAGCTGGAAAAGGCAGGACAGACAACACACAGAGACTCAAAACTTGTCAAAGTGCCGAGAATGAATGGCTGTTGAGTGAGGGCTCAGCTCTAAATGAACACTGATTATCAAACCCCACAAGGTCCAGAGGACATCTTGAAGAGGGAGACAGACAAAATGGAAGAACCAAAGGATGAGGGAAGGGTGCTGTCAAGTGCTGACTTCTGAACAGGCCATATCATTGTGCTTACAAAGTAACAGCAGCTATAGTTACTGTATTACCCAAGACCTAAACAAGAGCAAACCAGCAATACTTCCAGCATGAATGGAGGGAGGTCTTCTAAGACTCCATCTAGCTGAAGAGCCTGACAATTGATGGCTGGTCTGAGAGGGAAAGTTAATTTTCCTTCTAGATATGTTGCTCATGTGCATGTAGGCAACACTAATTGGGCTCAAGGGTGTTTAAATAAAAAAAGACAAAGACAAGAAAGCTAAGTGGGTTGTTTAGGGGATGGGGGGCTTGGTGAAGGTAGATATGATCAAGATACATTGTGTGTATATACGTGTGAGTGTGTGTGTGTGTAGGTGTAGGAAATTGTCAAAGAGGCTGCTATGGTGGTCCACACCTTTAGTCCTAGCACTTGGGAGGCAGAAGCAAGTGGATCCTCTGTCAGTTTGAGACCAGCCTGGTCTACATACAGAGTTCCAGAACCTGTCTCAAAACAACAACAAACAACAACAAAGAAAAAAAAGTTAAAGAATTAAAAAAAATTAAAAAGCCTGGAATGGCAGTAAGGTAAGAGTAGGCAGATCTCTGTGAGTCCAAGGTCAACCAAAAATACACAGTAAAACTCACACACACCACAAAGAATTTAACCTGCTGGGGACGTGGTTCAACTGGTAGGACACTTGCCCAACTTGCATAAAACTCTGGGTTTGAAGCCCAGCACCATATAAAATTGGGTGTGGTAGTGCACACCTTTAATTACAGCACTTCGACCTGGAAGAGAATCAAAAGTTCAAGGTCATCCTAGACTAAGTAAGAAGTATGAGGCCAGGTTGGTTTCTGTAAGACCCTATTTCACAAGAGAAAAACAGATTTCTATGTTTCAATCTGACTGATGTGGTTTGGGTCAAGTACTGCATCACCTCTATCTACCTTCCTAGCATCATCCTGGTCACATGGTGTTATGGGCAGGACCTTTCAGCTGATGTGTACTATTGTAGTCAAATAGCCTTGGATCAAGCAATATTCTTCCTGTAAATGTTTCTGCCATTTAAAAGGTTAGTTCTGAAGTGTGAATAAACAGTGACTGACCATCTGTATTAAAACAACAACAACAACAACAACAAAACCCACTTCCATCAATCCCACCCAATTTCTTGGTCAAAATGAAGATAATACTATTCCCTAGTAAAACTGAAACTTCCAAATAAAGTGCTGCTAAGGGAAAGAGTGGAACCAAAAAGCAGTAGGTGACCCTGATTCTCCTAGTCATCACTGGGATGCTTTCTAGCTTTAGTTCTAGAATCTAATCAAATTGAAACAATATACTCCTCAAAGCGATGCTCATGTGTATGCTTCCAAGCCACTGGCTAGAGAGGTTTGTCTCACTTAAGTACTTTCTAAGCACCAGATCCCAAGTTTCTCTCTTTTTAGTGGTACCAGAGATTGAACCTAGAGCAGAGAAGATAGGCAAGCACTCCACCATTGAGTCCCCAGAATAGCATGCTTCTGTTGGTCATACCCCCAGAATACCCCACTCCCACTAAAAGCATGCATACTAAGAACCCTGGGGCCACTGAGCTGGTCCAGCAGATAAGGGCACCTGCTATTAATGCTGAGGGCCTTTTCTATTCTCAGGACTTACATGGTGAAGCAGAAAACCCATTCTTTAAAGTTGTCTCTTTCATCTCTATAGGCACAAGGCATGCCTGAACCTACATAGAAAATAATAGAGAATGAGGAGCAAAAGTAGGAGGGGGGAAAGATAGAAGGGAGAGAAGGACGGAGGGAAAGGAAAGGGAGGAACTCTGGAGATGAGTCCAAGGAAATCCCACCGAGGTGGGTCTGATTGCAGAACTTGTACTTTACAGCACTACAGTTTATATAAATAAGTTCTTGGGTTAGGTAGAATGAGCAAATGGATGCTGAGTAAAGTATAAAAGTACACCAACTATCTGGAAAACTTCTAAAGGTAATATATATTTGTCTACTCAAAATTTACTAGGGAAGTCTTTTATTTGTGTGTATGTGTTAGTTTCCTGTTTATTGCTGTGATAAGACAACAAGCAAGCTGGGGAGGAAAGAGTTTTTACTTGGTTTACAACATTCCTATTACAGTCCATCATTTAAGGAAGTCAGGGCAGGAACTTAAGGCAAGAACCTAGATATGAGAACTGGAGCAGAGACCATGGGGAAGGCTTCCTGTCTTCTCTACTTTCTTTCGCTTATTTTGGTTTTTGAGACAAGGTCTCACAATGCTGCTAGCTAGCCCTGGCTTGCTTGGTGTACATAGCATCAAACTCAAGAGATTCACCTGCCTCTGCTTTCCGAGTGCTCAGATTAAAGGTGTGTGATACTATACCCTACACTAGTTTATTTTTTTATATACCTGAGGATTACCTGCCTGGGGATGGTACTACCCACAGTGGGCTGGGACTTTCTAACAAGGAATGCCCTGTAGACCAATATGATGGGGCCATTTTTTTCAATTGATATTCTCTCTTCTTAGATGACTCTATCTTGTGTCAGCCTGATAAAAAACAAACAAACAAACAAACAAAAACAAACCAGCCCAGGGTGTGGGTGTATGTGTGCCCACGATGACGGTGGTGTCATATTCCCTGGAGCTGGAGTTACTGGCATCTGTGAGCCATCTGATGTAGGTGCTGGGAACTGAACTCTGATCATCTGATAGAGTATTAAGTGCTCTTGACCTCTGAGATTTGTCTCCAGCACCAGATGATGATGTTTATCATTATTTCAAAAGACAGAATCTTGCACAGTCGTGGGTGGCTTTAAGGTCTTGAATCTTCTTGCCTGTCTCCCTAACACTGGGACTATAGGCATGGGGCACTATCTTCAGCTACTATCAGGCAATTTCAAGCTGGAAAAAGAGCCCTAAAGCAGTTATGTTCAAACAGTTGTAGAGCCATCTACTAATAATAAGGAGAAGGCTTATTTTGTACAGTTGTGCTCCAGAGATAAGAGCAGGATAAAAGATAAGTTAGACTGCTAATCTCTTTCACCTCAAAGAGTCCAAGATCCAGTTTAACCCTCCAATTTATGAATGAGATAGCATTTAGAGAATATCAATCCCCTTTGTCGGGTGACAGAATTCCACCCCACCTCCTCACATGCATTCTTTTAAGCTTTAAACTCTGGATTAGAGTGTCAAATACATCTAGATTAGAGTGTCAAATACATCAAATACATTTAGATAACTGAAGGTTCTCCAGAGTATCATAAAATTAGACAGGAATTCTTGAACAACTATTCTAAACCTTCCTCATCAGGAAGTCAGTTTGTGGAATGCCATGACAAATTCTGGGCTGGCTCTGATATTACCAACACTTCTGGCATCTAAAGGGTTACTGAATACATTTTAGCTGGAAATGGCTTGCCAGATGTCTTGTGTCCCCAGTAAGGCACGTGTCCCTCTTTAGGGAATCACAGGGAGCACTCTCACAGCAGGTGCTCTCAACATCCATCTTCTTTTGGGGTATTCACTTAGCAGGCCAAACCAGAAAAAGCAGGAGAGGCCAAGCCCTAGAATGACCCACACATCTGTGCCTCAAGTGAGTCAAACAAAGCAATAGCAATTCCCTAGGAAGCTAGGTGCCGAAACCTCACAGCCATAGCCCACACTACTTCCAGGATGAAATGTCAAGACCCAGATAAAGGCAGGACCAACTTAAGTCATCTCCTCCTTTCCTTTTAGACAGATGCTGATAGAATAAATAACGTCTCCACTTTTCCAGATCTCTTGGTTTCCCTAAAAACAAACTTACAGCTATGTGTACTAGCTCACACCTGCAATTCTAGCACTTGGGAGTCAGAGGCAGGATGACCAAGTCTGAGGCCAGCTTGGACAGTATAGTGAAAGTTTGTTTTGAAAAACAAAACAAATAAAAAAAGCACCACTCAAGGCTTTTTTCCCCACCCCTTCTCACATTCATCACCAACACTGTGATTTTCTAATTAACAACTATCCTCTATGTTTCCAATAGAGCTTCAAAGGGGCCCTTTCAATTAAGTTATTCATACTCCTGGCACTTATCAGCTTATAGCACCTTGATTTAGGGCAAAACAGGAAGAAACACAAACCCTGGTGTTACCACCATCTAGCCCTCTTATATGAAGGAAAGGGAAGGTGGCTGTGTCATCACACTGCAGAATGAAGGAGTGTGGCAAAGCTAAGGATCTTGAGGCTCAATTTTTGGCCAGTGCAGCTGGGGGCAAGGTAGAAAAGGCAGCTGGATCTAGGCATAGGTCCACGCACACTGATTGGAGCTAACCTCACATGGGTCGTGCAGAGATAATTTTATATAACCAGGTGGTGGAAGAGAACCAGTTGGCTTAGGGAAGTATCACAACAATTCTTTGTCCTTTGAAAAGAGGACCTGGACTCCCTATTTTATTTAAGGAGCAGGTGTGTGCAAGCTAAAGCAGATAGTTAAAAGTTGTTCTATTTTTATCACCAAAAGGACACTACAAAAGTTCTTTAGGCTTAAACTAAAAAAAAAAAGCCATGACAGTATACATAATCCTAGCACTCAGGAGTCTCAGAGGACTGTGAGTTTGAGGCAGCCTGGGCTACATAGAAACTGCCGAGAGAGAGAGAGAGAGAGAGAGAGAGAGAGAGAGAGAGAGAGAGAGAGAGAGAGAGAGAGAGAGAGAGAGAGAGAGAGAGAGAGAGAGAGACAGGAAGAGAGAGAGAGAGGGAGGGAGGGAGGGAGGAAGGAAGAGAGAGAGAGAGAGAGAGAGAGACAGGAAGAGAGAGAGAGAGAGGGAGGGAGGGGGAGGGAGAGAGAGAGAGAGAGAGAGAGAGAGAGAGAGAGAGAGAATAAAATAAACTGAAAATCCACTGGCATGGATTTAAAACAAGTTGTTAATGTTCCAATAGCTAATTCAGCCCCTCCATGCCTATTTTGACCTTACTTGACTAGACACTGAAGGCAGAAAGAACAGCACCATGCTGTCCTTAGGAGGGATAGCATAAAGAAACAGTCTTAATAAAAGTTAGACACTGTTTGAATGAACACAAGTGAGTGGGCTCACTGGTCTAAACATGTGCACATGAACAGTGAAAACTAGCAACTTTTTTTTTAACTTTTATTTATTTACCTTTATTATGTTTGTTGGTCTGAAGGTGTCAGATCTCATGGAACAGCATTTTCAGACAGTTGTGAGCTGCCATGTGGGTGCTGGGAATTGAACCCGGGTCCTCTGGAAGAGCAGTCAGTGCTCTTAACCGCTGAGCCATCTCTCCAGCCCCAACTAGCAACTTTCTTGCATATGGGAGTGGCAGCTATAAAACTGGCCTCAAAAGTTCACCCACTCTATTGCAGTGTTGGTAAACCAGGCAATGCACTCACGTGTTTGTTTTTGGGACAAGGTCTCATGTAGCCAGACTAGCCTGCAAGTTACTATGCAGCTGAGGCTAATCTTGAACTGATCATTCTACCTTCACCTCCAAGTGCTGGAATTACAGACAAGTACTACCATGCCCTGCTGAGAAGGTATTTAATCTCTCTGAGCCATGAATGTGCTCTACTTCCTGATCCAGCCAGCTATGAGGAAGCAAGTAGCCTCACACTTCCACCCTACTGAAACCACACTGTTCCCATGCCTTCCCCACCAGGATGGACCATACCTTCAAAATGTGCTCCAAAATAAACTCAACTATGAAATAAATAATGTTGGGGTTAAAAATAAATCATACAAGTTAAAACATAAACCTATCCTATTTCTGTGGCAATCACACTATAGACTCCATATGAATAGATTCTGGTCTCCCATCCTGACTTTGAATTCCACACTGTATCTGATGAAGTTCTTCCCATGAACTCTCCATCTTCATTGTCTGTCTGCTTGGTGCTTCATCCACGTTAGCTTTACATTATCAATTCTTAAGAAACTTTCCTAGATGTCTCAGTTGAGAGTAAACTTTGTTCAATAACCCCTCAGTATCTAGTACTTCCACACCTGTTACTTAAGATACATACAAGTTTATGTTCAGAACCTATCACTGAGGAACACATGAACTAACTACCACATCTAGGACACCTAAAACACCAGGCAGGAGATAAGTGTTCACTGATGTCTCAGCACTGAACCAAATGCTGCCTTCCTAAAAGGGTGAAGGTGCTTGTACACCGATGTCAAAGTACTTATTTAAAAGAGGTTTTACAGCTCACTCAGTAGGACTAAGCTCAAAAGCATACACTGAATTTTTCTGAGCAAGTTACAAAGAGGTCTTATCATATTCTACTTGTCTGTCAAAACCAATATCCCTCCCAGGGGTGTGGGCAGTCCAATTGCCCAGCTGGTTTTCATTCACACTAGAAACTAGAAACTCCGTTCTAGGCCTCACAAAACGAGAGCTGTGTCTACAAAGCCATAACAACCAACCAATTCACTGAATCCAATGAAATAAGCCAATTCACTGGGGGAACACAAACTGTCAAACTGGTTACTTGGTGCCTTATAGACCAAACAATGCGTGATTCAAACAGTTCACTTTTCAATAGGTTGTCTTGTCATGTGGCAGCTACAGTAAGTGAAAGATTTTCTTTATCACTGTTTTGTCTTTTTATTAAACACAAGAGTAAGAGCGTATCTGACAGAAGGGTAAATAGCCAATAATATCTAGCCTTTAAACAGTGGTCAAACACACCAAATTTCAGCAAACTGAATGAGCCCCAAGGGCACAATTGTGGAACAAGGCTCTATGGCCTGCTTTTTGGCTTTAAAATAAGAGCTGCTGGTCCCGATCTCATCTTTGCAAATGCACAGCCTTGGGAGACAGGAGACATGAGCAGCAGCAGCAGCAGCTTTAGACAAAGCTCTATTCACAGCCACCCAAGTGCAATCTTAGAGTTTCAATTTCATTCAGATGAGTGCGGAAGGCTCCCACTGAGGGTAGGCTGCTGAATGGTGCTGTTGGGAAAATGACCCAAGAAGGAGCAAAGGAGCATTGGCTTTACTGTCTGTACTTTCATTAGAAGAGATGAAAGCATCCCTCTCTCTGACTAAGGTACTAATCTAGCAAATTAGGAAGAGTACTGAGTGGGTTTTTTTTTCCCCTTTCCCCCATCACATTGGTACCCAGAGCAGAGCTTCTCTTCATTAATATGGTTGCCAGGGCGAGTACAGAATAAGCATCTGAATCACTGTGGGTTTAACCTTACACCAAAGAGGAAATGGTGTGGTCAGGAGGCCCACAGCAGCCTCCTCCCTGGTACAATGCCATGTTCCACCTGCTGCAGGGGCATGTCACCTTATGCTATGCTTCAGCCTCATCCCTCTTTCAGGTCTAGCTATTTCCATGGTGAAAACAGCACAAACTTCTGGCCCACAATACTCAGCCCTCTGAGGATCATGTTCCCTTTTACAGAAGGTACCAGAGGAGGGACATCATGTGCTCAAGTCCAAATGAGAAAGCAGGGAATTGGGACCTGATCCTAAGACCTCATTCCCAGGACCTCAGCAGCTAATATCAACCCACACTCCACCTGGGCTATCATAACATTAGCTCTGCCCACAGGTCTTCCCTGGCAGACAGATGACCTCTTCATAGCCACTGTGTAGCTCTGGCTACCCTACCTGGGTGCTATGGCCTGGGTGAGAAGCGGGGGTGGGGGAGGGATGGGCACTTCCCCACAGTTTGGCCTGCAGGAGGGTCTGAGTTGTTGTCTACTGAAATCAGAATGCCTTTCCCCTCACTTCAAATAAATGCTGTACTGCTTTGTCATGCCAATAAAAATCAAAGGATAAATCCCCCACGGAGGGTAGCTTGCACTCTCTGCCCTGATGGTATCTTGCTCTTCCAGTAAAACAAGTGTCAGTCTGCATTCCCGATGGCAGCAGTCCGAACAGGAGGCCTGCTCTGTGGCAAAGGCTTTCATTTTCTCTGCAGGGATGACAAAGCAGCTCTGCTCATTTCAAAGAACCGCTCTCCAAATCAGGGAAGTACAATGCCAGCTTCTACCCATTCTTTCCTAAGGATACTCCTAAAATGACTGCTGGCATGCCATGGTTCTTAGGCCAGAGGAATCATTTCTGTCTGATTTGGAAAAAGGCGTGGCCTACATAACTCAAGACAGGCTGGAAGCTGGTACTTCTTGCCTGCTGATCCAGCAGCTGGGGACATGTCTGGTCCCCAGCAGGGATACAGCTCAAGACACAGAAACTGTTTCTTCTGAGTAAAGCCTTTGCCACAGTGAGATCTAGAAATCAAGTCTTATTTGACAATTTTTAAAAAATTATTTATTTTGATTGTTTTGAGAACGGTTCCATGCTGGCCTTAGGTTTGGTAGGATCCTCCTGTCTCTATCTCTTCGATGTTGGGATTATAGATGGGCACCACTGCCCCCACCCCCAATAGGGCTTCTCTGTGTAACAGTACTTGTTGTCCTGACCTCACTCTGCAGACCAGGATTGCCTCTAGCACACTTTGTTTCATGTGGTACTGGGACTGGAACCCAGTGTTTCCCAAAGGCTCAGCACACTCTTTACAAATGAGCTACATCCCCAGACTGGGATGTTTTCAAAGCATCATTTGCAGTATTAAAAATATTGCCAGAAGTCAGAAAAAGACTTATAATTCAGTGTGCTATTATGCCACCTTCTTAATTCCCAGGTGTGCAAACACCCCCACTAATCAGAAGACTGTCAGCATTCACATAAGCTGTTCCAGCAACAGTTTTTACCAGGAGTGGAGGTGGAAGGAAGCCAAAATGTTCAAAATGCTCAGATTTGGTATCATCAAACAAGAAAACTTGGGGGAAATACAAGGAAGTTGGTTAGCTTTCTAAATAAGAACTATTTTCACTGGGTCTTCTTTCCAAGTTTTGAAGAACAATATCCAAGAGGCAGATATGACCCCAGAGTAGACAGACAAGCTATAGAAAAACTAAATGCGAAGAATGTAGAGACTCAAAAAAGGGGCCCACAATTCACACAACACGGCTCTGCCCTTTCTGATACTACAGACAAGGCTGCCATGGAAGCCTCGGCCAGCAGTGACTGAGAAGCACTCTGCATGACCAAGAACACAATGGTGTCATGCTCCTCCACCTCCCAGGGCCCTGGGTTACCACAATGGCCTCTATGCTATCTCTCAGTACTCCAGATACTTTTGATATGGTGTGTCTTCTAAGGCATTCATTTCTGGCAACTTCCCCCTCCGAGGTCCTTATTTATAAAGCCTCACAAGTGACTGATCTCTGCTGTTTCCTGGCAGGGAGGAGCGTGAGCACCAACCTGTATATATCCCTGTCAGAGTGACCAAGATGTCACTCTCTGAACAGTTCTAATGGTGAGGGGAGTGGGAGGGTGTGTGTGTGTGAGAGAGAGAGACAGAGACAGACAGAGAGAGAGAGAGAGAGAGAGAGAGAGAGGGAGAGGGAGAGGGAGAGGGAGAGGGAGAGGGAGAGGGAGAGGGAGAGGGAGAGGGAGAGGGAGAGGGAGAGGGAGAGGGAGAGGGAGAGGGAGAGGGAGAGAGAGACTTTGTCTCAAAGCCCAGGCCTAAGAGGACAGGGCATTGCCTCTAGCTCTCTGCATTGTAAACACCAAGTTGCAGTCTACAGCAAGAAAAGACATTTTATCTGCTACTGACATGTAAAACACTACCAGTAACTTCTTCCTTCCCTTGTTGGTCCCTGTCCCTGTCATGCCTGTGGTCCCTTCAAGTTCAGAGACTCACTAATGGAAGAAGTGAATGGAGATGAATGAAGTAAGCGATGTAAAATCTCATTTTACAAAATCCCATGCTGAGATTTTTTTTTTTGCCATTTCATCACATTCACAGATTTGTGTGTGCAGAGAACCATCTACTCACTAATGTAAAATGTGATCATGAGAAAGCACCATTTGAGAGCCATATAGATGATGTATGTTCAGGCCAAAGGGTGCAAATCTGCAGTCTTTAAGGGAGGAAAGACTACCTGTACTGTCACTGGCTTGGCCACTTGTCAAGACAATGAAGAGCTCTACACCACCTGCTCATTTGGGTAATTACTGTTCTAGGCAAAGGCAAGCCCAGGATACCTATCCAAGGTGCTAACTACATTAGAACTGCCAGTAGTAGATATCTAATGCAAAGGTTGGTTCTTACCATAAGGCCAAAGAACAAATACACTCTCATGCTTATGTGCTCACGTCCAGTGTTTTTTTTTAAACCATGTTGTCCTTGAATAGTTGCTATCATCAATCAAATCTCAACAAGATGCTGTGCAAACCCCTACTGACTCATTCCAAATTGAGTCTTACCTTGGTGTTCCTCCTTAGACTTCGAAGGATATTCCTCCTCCTAGGGTCCTCATCTGTTTCATATGGAATGACAGCATTGTCCCCTTTATAACCTTGGGATGCCTGATCCTCTTCTTTCTTCCGGATGGGTCCCAGCTCGTCATCACTCCCTACACTGAAGCTGGTGCGGTAACTAGCAAACCGCCCCAGCCGGGTGCATCTTGTCCTGTACAGCACAGGCTTACTCACAGCTGATACCTTGCGGCCTCGCTCTAGAGAACTCGTGTCCATTTCACTATCAGAACCATTGCCACTGCCATTGGACTGGGCTTTGTTGATGTTCCGAATGGTGATGATCTTGCCCTGGGTGCTGTCGTGGGGCACAGAGTAAATGTTTTCTTCCTCATTCCTTGGCTTGACCACAGCATCTATTGGCTCTGCGTAGTCAGAAGGATCAAACCCGTCCTGAGGCAGCCAGGGGCTAGAAGACACAGACTTCCTCTGTCCTTCCCGATGGCCTTGGTCTAGGTAGGACAGATCTTTTGTGATCTCAAAATGGACAGGAGGCTTTGGTTTGACTGGTGGAGGTACTTTGTTGTTCAGTTTACTCTCAAAATTGCTCATTATGAAAGACAGCCCGTCATTTCCCTCCAGCTCCATAGAGAACTTGGAATGATCTTTGGACAGGGAGGGCAATGTGGCATCTTCCCGAAACAGGTGGTACGATGGAGGCTCCACATCTTCTTCTGAGTCCTGCAAGTTTGAGTTGCAGAGTGGTGACCCAGCCCTGGGGGAATTGAACACTTCTTCAGTGGTGCTGCAAGCCTCAGCAACATTATCGTACATGTGTGTGGCCTCGATTATGTTCTTTTTCTCCACCACATCTTTAAAAAAGGGATGAAAGATCTCAAGTTTATGCTGGGGCTGGCTACAAGGGATGCTTGTGAACCTCCCATCAATTTCTTGTGCAATTTCCTCCCCCTCTGTCAGTTGCTCTCGACTTAAGTCATTGTCCAGGACATCTATAGCGCCATCAGTGAGTGCAACAAGCTGGATGGGGATGATATCCTGCACTTCACAAAGAAAGGCACGCAACATTGCCAAAGAGGCCTTACGTTTGGCTGAATAAAAAACAATGTACCCATGAACCAACCGGCTCTTTCGGATGCTGAACGAGGAATGGTATGAAAGAACAGATAGCTCAATTCGCTTCTTGTGTAGTCCAATTGGAAGTTCAAGTAAAACAGAGTTGCTGCTCCCACAGTGCGAAGATTTACAAGTTTGGGACTGCAGGACAGGAGAGAGTATGTCATCTGCACTAAAGGGATCACCACACATCAGACACATGACAATTCGGAGGTCCACATCAGCCAAGTCTTTGATACTAGCAGTGGAGCTGACCAGGTTTAAGTTGCGCTTAGAATCCAGTAGTCCCTTCAGAACTTGACTGATCTGCTTCTCATTAATGTTGCGTCCGTAACCAATGCCAGCAGAAGCAGGATCAAGAAAGACACACTGTAGTTTGCTAGCGATCTGTTGGCCTTGTTGTATTAAACTGTGCAGAGTTTCTCCACTTGTGTCCCCTCTCTTGTTAACTAAAATTAAGGTCAAGGGGAGGTGAACTAAGTGATTATCCCGCCTGCCCAGTGTGGACTCTCTGCTCTTCTCTATACTCTCCACCACATAGGACAAAGACTCCTTTGAATTGTAAAGGCAGAGGCAGCCATGGGGTTGGAAGGTTGGTGTCTGGAAAGAGTTCACAGGGAGCCTGACATTCCCCTCTATTGGCCTCAGGGAAAGCTCATACATTTTACCATCTATCACATATTTGTCATCATTTGTACAAAGAGCTCGAATTTCATTGGCTAATTCTCGGGCAAGGCCATCTTTGCCTAAGATAACCAAATTGATTCTATCAATGTTGGGGTCAGACAGAGAGTTCTTCTGATTCCGATCAGACGGTCGGATAAAGCGAGAACTAATCAAGTGTTCAATCTTAGCATCCACACAAGCTGGGCAGCTTGGGCATGTCTCCTTTGTGGGGTGGTACACAAAATGAATGTGCTTCAGAATGAGAGCATCACGTTCTGCTTGGAGCTTCTGCAATGCTTTAAATCGCTGTTCTTCTCCCAAAACATCCTGGATGACACCCATCTTTTCCTTGCTAGGTTTGGCATCTAGTTCCAGCTCATAAAACAATTCTGAGTACTCCAAAAGCAACTCCTGGAACTCTTCCTTTGCTCGGTCTATAATCTGTTTTTGGTGCTTGCCATAGATGTCCATATACACAGACTCTTCCAGCCACTGGTAAAAGTCTTCATTCATAATAAAACTACGAGCCTCTTCCCAAGGTTTCCCGGGAGTAATGAAAGGAGAGGTCTCCAAGTTTTCTTTGAATGCCTTTCGCATCTCAGCTCTCTTCCTCTCATTCCTCAGCTTCTCCAAGTGGGTCTCATACAGCTGTTCAGCAGGGACTGTATCCATCAAGTCAAAGGGAATCCGCTCATTTTCCATGTTATCAATGTGGCTGGTGGCATCCCATGGTGTCTCTTCAAGCACAACAAACCACTTTAAGAACTCTGGCTTGGTCTCTAAGAGTTTTTTGGCTTTAATGCAGCTCAGGTGGTCTATTTCATCTAGATTAGGTATGAGGGCTTCAAAAGCCAATGGCAGGGCTGCCAGGTAAAGCTTTCTCCGGCGCTCAATATGCTCATGCTTGAGGCGGTGGATGTGCTGCAGGAAGAGCTTCTTGGCCTTCTGTGTCCCTTCCAGGTACACATAGTCCTGGTACTCAGGGGATGCCTGCATCTTTCGGCTGACATTCAGCCAGTTCTCGTTGTGATTTTTCACAATGCGGCTCACCAACCACTCATACTTGTCCTTTGCTGTAGCTATTTGCTGACTCTGCTGCTTGAGAGCTTCAAAGTAAGGAATGATTTTTGTCTTTCCTCGACTCTTATCAATGAGCTGCACTAAAGTACTGAAAGCCAAGTCCACATTCACATTGGATCTTGCTGAGGTCTCTACAACCTGGAGGTTCTTTTTGCTTAAGGCAAAAGTATGTGCATCTCTAATGTACCGCTCAACACCCTCATCACACTTAGTCAGGACTACCACTATGGGCTTTTTAGTTTTTGCAAGCTGATTGTAGAGATTGGAGACAAACTTCAGCTGGTCATCGAAGTTCCTGTTCATGCCCCTGCTAACATCGATGCCCAGAAGGAAACCGTCAACCAGCAGCTTTCCATCTGGCATCTGTTTCTGCTCAAAGTCCTGCTCCAACCCCAGCTGGTCAGTGCAAAAATACATGAGTTTTTCAGCTGATGCGAGCTTGGTGGCTGCAGCTCTCTTGATGTAGGGCTGCAGTGCCGTGCTTCGATGAGGTTGAAAAGTCTGATCGTCAATGAACTCAGTCTGCTCCACAATATGCATCTTACATTCCACACAGTCCTCCAGGGAGCGGCTAACTTCTCCCCAGTAGAGAAAGTGGTCATTATTAACAACCCGTCCACCAAAGTCACTGGTGCTGAGGACAGAAGTGTGGTCCAGGTGAAAATCATCTGCACTTGGGCGCACGAAGCGGTTACACAGACAAGACTTTCCAATGCCACACTGGCCTTTCTCCTTCTCAGTCCCAGACAGTCCCACCACGCTGATGTTGTAGGTGGGGATTCGAACATCTTGCTTTCTTGCCATCATCATCTTCGAAACATCCTGCCACAATCAACTACTTCCGAGATCAGATTAGTGTTCTGCAGTAGAGTAAGAGGGCTTCTCAGCAGTGCCAGGGGAGGCCGGCTGCCAAAGCAGCACAAGTGTCAGGTCCCATAGTGTTCTAAACCAGTATGATGTCAGTTCTTACTACTTCTCATCGCCAAATAGCCAACATGTCTGCCTAGATGGAGGGGGTAAAAGAAAAAAACATCAATATCCAAACTCTACTTTAACTACTGAATTATAATAAATTATAGATAAAAGTTTTTTGTTTCTTTCCTTATTTATTTAGCTTTTTATTGAGACAGGGTTCCTCTGTGTAAAAGCCCTAGCTGTCCTGGAACTAGCTCTGTAAACCTGTCTGGCCTGAACTCACAGAGATCCATCTGCCTCTGTATCCTGAGACAATAGAAGTATTTTTTTAATCCAACAAATATTTAGTAAACCAATGTCTTTAGTAAGTCTTATATTTGGTGAGTGATTAAGGCTCACATCAGAGTTATTGAGATGGTTCAGAGGGTAAAAAAAGCGACATTTCACAAGGGCAACGGTGTCATCCTGAAGGGGCTCCTATAAGTAAGGTCTAGGTTAATCTATGAACCAAAGAAATTGTACAGTAATAAATTACAACTCACTACAAAAACATGAATTAAAGCCATACAGTTGGATCAGATGAGAACTATGATGGAAGGTAAAATGTAGGGAAATCTTGAGGGGCAGGATGTTGACAGATAATTCAAATGTCTCCTAAAACTGCCTATTAATTATCAGGAAAAGCTCTCAATAGAAATTATAGTGGAGAAAACAGACAACACCTTTAGGAGGTAATCAAAATTCACATCACCAGTCTGGTACAGAAGCACTTTGGAGACAGAGGCAGGAGAAGCAGTTCAGGAATAGCCTGAGCAGAGAAGGAAAGATAGATGAGAATGGAGGAAGGAAAGAGCAAAGCTTCCTGGAAGACTCACAATATTGCTTTCAAAATTTACTACAAAGCTACAACAATCAAAACAGTCCTGCAGTGACATAAAGACATAGATCCAATGAAAAAGAAACAGAAAACTCATAGCTAAATCATTATATATATATATCACCAAATGACTTTTTTTGGAAGGGAGGGGGTAATGGTTTGAGACAGGGTCCCACTTATGTAGCCCTGAAATTCACTATGTAAATCAGGCTGGACTTAAACTCACAGAGATCCATCTGTTTCTGCCACCATGCCTAGCTGGCTAAACGACTTTTGACAAGGCTGTTGAGACCATTCATTGGGAGAAAGGATAGACTTTGAAAGCTGGTGCTGAGGAAAGTGGATCTTCACACAGGAAAGGACAGAGGTAGGTCTTTATCTACATATCATATACAGAAACTAACATTAGAGCTGGGGATGTGACTCAGATGTAAGAATGTTTATCTAGCATGTGATAGGCACTTCAATTAAACAACAATAACATCAACAAAAACCCCAACTCTAGTAGTGTGTGGTGGAGCACACTTTTAATCCCTTAAGCATTTAGAGGCATACAAATCTCTCTGAATCCAAGGTCAGCTTGGTACACATAGTGAATTTTAGGGTATTCAAGACTACACAGAAGACTCAAAAAACAAACAAACAAACAAACAAACAAAAAACACCACCAACCAAGCAAACAAACAAAAACTCTAAATGGATCAAAAACCTAAAACTACAAAATGTAGGAGAAAACCTAGGGCAAAAGACTCCCATGAGCAATGGTGGGTAGTGCAGAGATGAGATATAGCTACCAAGCCTATCAAAGGAGATGTAACCCCATTAAGCAGATACTTTAACTGTACACACATATTGTTGCATGCATGCACACAAACACATCTGTACGTGCACATACATTCAATTCTGAAGACAATTTATAACAGTAGATTGCTTCTATTTTAAGAGTTGTCAGAACAAGGAGGTACAATGCTGGTTGCCATGGCTGAGAGAAGGAGTGAACAGGGACCCTGCATTCACACAAAGAATGAAGTCACAGGGATGGGCGGTGGTAGTGGTAAAATATTATTAACAGTTTTAACACTTATAAACTATGTACTAAAATTGGCTAATTTTTTGTTACATGTCTTTTACACATTAAAATTAATTGGGGTGAGGGATGTAGATCAGTGATAGAACACTTGAGTAGAAAAGATAAATCAGAAAAAAAATCAATACAAGTGTTTATGAAGTGGACGGCTATACTAAGATAAAGTATCCCTACTTTTAAAGTATTTTTGAGGGGGAAGAGCCAAAATGAATGTAAATGTTCAGGAAAAAAAATCTCTTTGTGAAAGAGTAAGAATGCCAAGGAGGGACTAGGGCTGTGACTTTCATGCTTGCCTAGCATGAAAGAAACCCTGGGCTTGATCCTCACCCCATATAAACTGGAAGTAGTAGTGCCTGACTGAAATCCTAACACTTGAGGGGTGCAGGCAGAAGATCTGGCTATGCAAGGTCATAGGCAAAGCCAGTTTCAGACCAACATGGGTCATATGAGAACCTTTCAAAACAAAACCACTGCAGACAAAATGTTAATAGATAAATCTGGATTAAAGTATGTGTGCTGGCTTAGTTTTAGGTCAACTTGACACAAGTTAAGAGTTATCCAAAAAGAGGAAACTTCAATTGAAAAAAATGTCTCCATAAGATTTGGCTGTAAGTCCTTTTTTAAATTAGTGATTGATGGGGGAGGGCCCAGCTCATTGTCGGTGGTGGCATTCCTGGGCTGGTGGTTCTGAACTTTTTTAATAAAGCAGTTGAACAAGCCATGATGAACAAGCCAGTAACAGCACTTCTCCAAGGCCTCTGCATCAGCTTCCTGCCCAGTGAATTACTGCCCTCACTGCTTTTGATAATCAACTGCTAAATGGAATGGTGTGAGTAAAATAAACCCTTTCCTCCACTAGTTGCTTTTGGTCACGGTGTTTCATCACAGCAATAACATGAAATTCTTTTGTGTTGTTCTTACTGTTATCAATGACAAATTCTCAAGAGTGTAAATATGCATGGGTTCCTCTCATAAAAAGCCTTATAGTTTTCAAGTTCGCTGCTGTGTTCTCCATCTGCAATTCTTATAGAGGAATGAGTACTACAGTGATTATAAAGGATATGCAAGGCTCTTGAAAACTAGCCTTCTAGACTAGCCTCTCCCCTCTCCCCTGTGGTTGTCCTGGAACTCTGTAGACCAGGCTGCCCTTAAACTCAAGAGATCTACCTGCCTCTGCCTCCCGAGTCTGGGATTGAAGGCGTGCACCACCCTCATGTGGCTAATGCAGTCTTTCACTGGCCAGGACAGGAGGTGGCAAGTGTGGGGCTGAGGAGAGGCACTCACTATAAGGGACCCAAAATGTTCACAATTTCAGTCATTAGCAAGCTGTTATGGTATCACAAAGTCTTCAGTAACCTTTCAGCTGAAGTAAATAAAATGAACTGCCCTTGGCTACCTCTGTACACATAGGCCTTTGACACCTACTATTCTGTGGCATGGACATTTACTTGCACACTAAGGTGTGACTGTGTGACTGCCAAGTCTGTAGCCAAGCAAACAGTCTCCTGAGAGCAAACAGACCAATTTTTTTTTGAATCTCATTTACATCTAGTAGGAAGCTGGCATTGCTATAAACTTCATGCTTTTGTGTGCCTCACAGAAATGTCAAGAAATATCTTTAAACATTATAAAGATTTTTATTTTATGAGTATAAGTGTTTTGTCTACATGCATGTATGTACAACTTGTGCATACCTGACGCCCATGGAGGTCAGAAGAGGGTGTTGGATTCCCCCAGAAATGGAGTTATGGATGTTTGTGAGCCACCATGCGGGTGCTGAGGAGAAAAAAAACTCAGGTTCTCTGCGAGAGCAACAAATATTCTTAACTGTTGAGCTATCTCTCTTGACCAGTGGTTCTTAACCTGTTGGTCATGACCCTTTGCGGGGAGGGGTCGAATGACCTTTTCACTGGGGTCACAGGTCTCAAACTTACCTATCTTGAAACGTACTTAGTAACAGCATCCTCCTTGGAGTGACAACTGCATGGAACTGGCAATCTGTGACTCAGCTCTCTGTACAGTGGGTCCCTTTCCAGAAACCCCAGGGAACAACAATAAACAAAAACACTGGCTCAAATTTGAAGCAAAAATGCATCACCTGTTCAATCTTTGCTTAGTTATAATTTTTAAATGGCAGGATGGTCTTAGCTGCAGAAAGCTGAAATGTATAGAACAGTCAACTCTGAAGAGGATAGCTACTAATATGTATGCAGTTTTGCTGCTGTTTTGAAACAGGGACTCAGTAACTGAGGCGGGCCTTGAACTCTAACTCCTGCTCAGCCTTCTGGGCACATTAGGATTTCAGGCAGGTATGTGCCACCATGTCTAAATATAACTTATAATTTAAACTCCAAATTATATTCACAGCCAAAAACGTTACCAAAACTTAAAAATCACGTGGCATGGAAGTAGTTAATTTTCGAACACCTGATAACTTCTACTTGTTAGGAACCTAATAAGTTCCTTGGTGTAACTGCACTCTCAGCTTTGATGTCTGAATAATGCGGTTTTACTAGTTCCTCAATTGGACTGAATTACACAGTAAACAAAGCTGGTTATAAATCTAAGGATGTCTCAAACACTTAGTTTAGAGGAAATAACTTTAAGTGCCTGCCCACATACACGTTCAACTTTTCAAAGAGGTAGCTAAAAAAAATTAGAGCCACTAAACTTAGGGATCAAAAGACCATAAAAAGAGAAGAGAGAACAAGGAAGGCGTGTCCAAGACTTCACAATGTTCAATGTCCTCAAACTTACATCTGGTGAGAAACAACTATTTTTTCCTTTAAGAGACAAGGTTGCTCTACTCCCTTTGTATACCAAGCTGGCCTCGAACTCACAGAGATCTACTTGCCTCTGTCTCAGAGTGCTGGGATTAAAAGCGTGCACCACCAAACCTGGCTGAAAAACAATTCTTAATGAGAAACTAAGTAAGAAAATATGCATCCCAGTGATTTTCCAGTACTAGTCCTTTCAGAAGTGGAGAGTGAAAACAGGAAAAACACATCTTTAAAACTAACCCCGGGGTGCCGGGCGGTGGTGGCGCACAAGCCTTTAATCCCAGCACTCGGGAGGCAGAGGCAGGCGGATCTCTGTGAGTTCGAGGCCAGCCTGGTCTACAAGAGCTAGTTCCAGGACAGGCACCAAAGCTACAGAGAAACCCGGTCTCAAAAAAACAAACAAACAAACAAACAAACAAAAAAAACTAACCCCGGGGCTGGAGAGATGACTCTGTGGTTAAAACTACCTTTTGCTTTTGCAGAGTACCTGAGTTAGATTCTCAGTGCCCACATGGTGGCTTACAACCATCAGTAACTCCCTAGCATTCATATGGTGAACATTCATACACATAAACTAACTCTAAAAAAAAAATAAGTAAAATGAACCCAAGCTGCTGTAGGTTCCTGGCCACCCTTAGTCATATAACTTGTCTCAAAAAAACATAAAAACAAATCAACAGAAAAAAATCTATTAAGAGGTTAAAAAATAGTAAAACCTTGGATTACTGAATTCTGTGGAAATACTGATACTAGGAAAACCAACAAAACACAGAGCCTAAAAGCTTAACATTTAGTGCTAGGAGTCAAGGTGGAGAGGAGGATACTTCAGTACTTTCAACTTTTTTTTTTTTTTTTTTTTGGTTTTTCGAGACAGGGTTTCTCTGTGGCTTTGGAGCCTGTCCTGGAACTCACTGTGTAGACCAGGCTGGTCTCGAACTCACAGAGATCCGCCTGCCTCTGCCTCCCGAGTGCTGGGATTAAAGGCGTGCGCCACCATCGCCCGGCTACTTTCAACTTTTTATCACAATTGTGTGCTGTAGTAAAAACCATGCAAACACGTGTGCTCTGCAAACCTTGTCACCAGGTGTCTAGAATTGTCTGTGGAACATGTAGCACCGACTCTAAACTAGAGCAACTCTTCTAGAAGGGGAAGGAACTTTTTATCCAATACCCAGAATAAGAATCTGCACCATTCCCAAAACAGCACCAGAAATGCTACTGTGATCCAACAGGACATGAACCACACTACAGGTCAGGGGCTGTGCCTGAAGGTGTATTCTCTGACAAACACCACTCACAGTAACACATACTCCTGAGCTCTAGTCTAGAATGACCCAAATGACATAGAATTCTTACCTCTATCCATAATTAAAACTACAGTGTCTAAATATGAGACTATACAACAACCCCCAAATGCCACCAATTATAGCTAGGAAAAAAGTTCCGTGGGCCACTACTCTTGAACAGCACAGCACTTGGTACTGTTATTTTCCTTCATCCCAGCTGGGAAAAGAATGGAGCCATGTAAGCATCACAACAGAAAGGCACCTCCTAACCCCCTCTTCAATCTCAGTTTCTGGGTGCGTTTCAGGTGTCAATCACCGTCAGCCAGTAAAATGTCTGTTACTCAGCTTCAGAGAAACAAGCAAGAGCAGATAAGCACATTCCCTGTCCCTTATAAGAAAATAAAGCAGGGAGCACAAACCAGGTGTCACAGTGCACATCTAGAACTCCAACACTCGGGAGAGTAAGCAAAAACACAAGTTTAAGACTTGCTTGGACAACTCAGACCCTGCCTCCAAAAGATAAAAAACAAACAAAGCAAAACACATTGGGGCTGTAGCTCAGTGCTAGAATATTTGCATAGTATGAGAGACCATGGGTTCAATCCTTAACACCATTAAAACAACAACAGAGTAGCAGTAACCTCAGTCCTCAGGAGGAAGAGGTCAGAACTGGTGTTCAAGACCCAGGCTGGGGTATTGGCGTAAGAACAGACAGGAGGACCAATGGAATTGAATAGAAGACACGGATATCAATCCACACATCTTCCAACACCTGATCTTTGATAAAGAGGCAAAAAAAATATCAAATGGAAAAAAGAAAGCATATTTAACAAGTGATGCCGGCATAACTGGATATCAACATGTAGAAGAATGAAAATAGACCCATATCTATCACCATGCACAAAACTCAAGTCCAAATGGATCAAAGACCTCAACATAAAGCCAGCCACACTGAACCTTATAGAAGAGGAGAAAGTGGGAAGTACACTTGAACGCATTAGCACAGGGAACTGCTTCCTAAATATAACCCCAGCAGCACAGACACTGAGAGAAACAATTAATAATTGGGACCTCCTCCTGAAACTGAAAGGCTTCTGTAAAGCAAAGATACACAGTCAACAAGACAAAACGACAGCCTACAGAATGGGAAAAGACTTCACTAACCCCACATCAGACAGAGGTCTGATCTCCAAAATATACAAAGAACTCAAGAAATTGGCCACCAAAAGATCAATCACATAATCCAGTAAAAAAAAAAAAATGGAGTACAGACCTAAACAGAGACTCTCCACAGAGGAATCTAAAATGGCTGAAAGACACTTAAGGAAATGTTCAACATCCTTAGTAATCAGAGAAATGCAAATCAAAACAACTCTGAGATTCCATCTTACACCTGTAAGAATGGCCAAAATCAAAAACACTGGTGACAACTTATGCTTGAGAGGTTGTGGGGAAAAGGGAACACTTCTGCATTGCTGGTGGGAATGCAAACTGGTACAACCCCTTTGGATGTCAGTGTGGCCATTTCTCAGAAAATTAGGAAACAACCTTCCTCAAGACCCAATAATACTACTTTTGGGCATATATCCAAAGGATGCTCAATTGTGCCACAAGGACATGTGCTCAATTATGTTCATAGCAGCTTTGTTTGTCATAGCCAGAACCTGGAAGCAGCCTAAATGCCCCTCGATTGAAGAATGGATAAGAAAAATGTGGTACATTTACACAATGGAGTACTACACAGCAGAAAAAAAAATGACAGCTTGAATTTTGCAGGAAAATGGATGGAGCTAGAAAACATTATTTTGAGTGAGGTAACCCAGACACAGAAAGACAATTAATCACATGTACTCACTCATAGGTGGTTTTTAAACATAAAGCAAAGAAAGCCAGCTTACAAACCACAATCCCAGAGAACTTAGACAACAATACAGACATTAAGAGAGACTTACATAGATCTAATCTACATGGGAAGTAGAAAGTATAAAACGACAAGATCTCCTGGGTAAATTGGGAACATGGGGACCTTGGGGGAGGATTGAAGGAGGGAGGGGAGAGGCAGGAAGGGGGAGCAGAGAAAAATGTAGAGCTCAATAAATATTAAAAAAAAGTTAATAAGAAGCCTGAGCTAATGGGCCAATCAGTTTATGATTAAAAAAAAAAAGACCCAGGCTGGGCTACAAAGCAAGTTCAGGCAGCTCCGGGCTGGAGAGATGACTATGATTAAAAGCACCTGCTATTCTTCTAGAGGACTGGGGTTCTATTCGTAGAACCTATTCAGCAACTAAAAATGGTCTATAGCTCCAGTTTCAGGGAATCTGATGCTTTCCTCTGGTCTCCAAGGAAACCAGGCACACATACACATGGTACACAGACATACATGCAGGTAAAACACCAATACACATGAAATAAAAATTAAAAGAAAATCAGAAGGGGCTTATACCATCCTTCTCTAAGAAACTATTAGCAATTATTGATTGGTGGGATAGATGTAATCATTTTCTTCGGTAGAGCAGGACATGTTCCAGTAAATAATCTCCCACCTATGCTCATGCAAACAAGTTTTTGCCTTTCCTTTGGAATAGAGAAAAACTACAGATGAAGAGACAGAAGTACAGTTCAAAGTCCTTATCCATGCAGT
Organism: Microtus pennsylvanicus; assembly: GCF_037038515.1. NCBI lineage: Eukaryota > Metazoa > Chordata > Mammalia > Rodentia > Cricetidae > Microtus > Microtus pennsylvanicus. The sequence goes on along the minus strand of NC_134579.1, from coordinate 144,355,612 downwards.
CTACTCACATGTGAAATCTAGATGAACATGCAAAACTTCAAATCTACTGACTTAAAAGATAGCGGCACTGGGCAGTGGTGGCGCATGCTTTTAATCCTAGCACTCAGGAGGCAGAGGCAGGCGGAACTCTGTGAGTACGAGGCCAGCCTGGTCTACAGAGCAAGTTCCAAGACAGCCAAGGCTGTTACATAGAGAAACACTGTCCCAAAAAACCTTGATAGGTAGACCGACAGAAAGAGTGAAGGCATGGAGAAAAGTATCTGACCTAAGAAGATGTGATAATCTTTGGGAATTGACAGATACCAAGATGACCTTGTTTCTGGGAATCAGAATTATAAGGGAATAATACCTTTAATTCTACTCACCTGCTTACCACGAATGCATTATTAAATGACTGGTCAAAATCAACATGCTGACAGCCCCCAGGATGGCGCAAAGAAAGGCCCCACTGGGTGACCCCCGTTACACTACCTTCCCCGTTTCCTGCAGTCAGAGAAAATCATTTTTATGACACTCTTCAGAACTGAGAGACAATCTATCAGCCCAATCCAGCACTTATCTACAATGCAACATCAGTGTGCTGTAGTAAATAAATGCAGTGAGGCTCAGCAGTTGAAAGCACTTGCTGCTCATGCAGAGCGCCTGTGTTCAGTTCTCTGCACTCACAAGGCTGCTCACAACCATCTGTAACCCCAGTCCTAGAGTATCCAATTTTCTCTTCTGACTTCTACAGTCACCAGGCATGTATGCACATGATACGCGCGCGCGCACACACACACACACACACACAGAGGCAAAACACTCATACATAAAATAAAAATTTTTTATTTTGGGGGAAAAACTAAAATAAAAAAATTTAAACGATGCCTTTCCTCCTTTGATGTTATTGTATTTATTTTTGTTATTTTATTTTTTTGAGACAGGGTCTCAAATTAGCTTCAAACTGACAATGTAGCTGAGGATGACCTTAAGTCACTCTATAGAGTTACTGGGATTACAAGCATATACCACCTCGGACAATGGATGGGGTGCTAATCAAGGGCTTCATGTATACTAGGTAAGCAAGCAACTGAGCCTTATCGTCAGTACCATATTCTGTTGGTAATATTGCCACCCAAACTCTTTTTAGAAGAAAACTGTACTTGAACATGGCAATTATAATTCTACCTTTCAGCCCAGTAAGAGCTGAACTAAAAGTATCTGGGTGTGTTGTGTGGAAAACCATAGGTTTGCAAAGAAAGCAATACAGGCTGTGGAAGGGAAAGGTTCTTACAGCTAGGGAATCTAACTATATACATACATACATAATACAGCACACACACATACACATGCACGCACCGCTAAAATATGTCCTCTATATTTTAAGAAAGACTGAATTAAGTGTTACCTCTCTAGTCATGGACGTTGGGCACGTATACTCTTAGCCATGCTACAGCAGACTCCAGAAAGTTTAGGAAGCCCGCAAAGCATCAGGAATCGCCAAGTATTCGATCAAAAACTGGAAACTCATGTCTGTTTTGAAAATACTCTGGCCTAAAGTTAGATTTTCAAAAAGTAGTCATGAATGATTCTAATTTTCTGTTAGATTAACTTTCTGCTAAGATTCTGCTCTGTGTATTTGCCAACAGCCCCTCTACACTCGTTTTCCTGAGTCCTGGTGAAAGTACCCTGAATTCCAGGGTTGGGGACAGAACTACGATGATGTTCTTACCAGTCCACATTCAGTACAACATGTCTTTTTACCACCCTTAACACAATTCTCAAGTTTTGAGGGTAGCCAAACTCTACAAACTGGTCCTAAAGCAACAACATTTCTAAGCCAAATTATTCAGAGGACAGAATCAGATTCCCATGATCAATGAAGGGAGCTGTTTCAGCAAAAGTACTTCCTTAAACTTTATCCTCAGCAGCTGCAACCAGGCAGCTTCAGAATTCTAGCCAGCCTATCTCATGAAAGTATAAGACGAAAATAAACAAAGACAAATCAGAACCTGAGGAACTGCTCTTCCTGATTTACAGGATCTCTCTGGGTTACCTGCCTGTTATGTTGTAAAGTATGTATCTGATTTTGTTCCTGTCTTCTGGCTTATTACTAAAACCTTTAAAATCTTCACAGAAACAAATGTTATTTTGCATGATGATGACTTTAGAAGGGAAGCAGTTCACAGGGAAAACCAGGGCAGGATTAGACTGGGATCTGTATTTCCAGCCTCTACAGAGCTGAACACAGTCAATAATCTAATTAATCACGCCTATCTTCAGAAGCTCCATAAAACCAAAAGAGAGGGCTCAGCCAGCTTCATACAACTGACAACATCGAAGTTTAAGGAGGTTAGATGCATGGCCACTCTATAATATCCCTTCCAACTTACCCTGCCCTCTCCATCTCATCCTTTATAACATCAATAGTGTGCTGCTTTGTGGACCACTCTAGTAAAATTAACCAAAACCAAAGGGCCATGGGAAGACTGGTGTACAGAGTATGAGTAACATAAAACACTAGGACTTTCATGGGAAGCAAGGAAGACTCTTAATTGACTAAGCCCTAAACCTGAGACGTGACATTATCCCTGGGTATACAGTATCGGGGCTGCATCTAATCTGAAAGACCTGCTGGTGTCTGCTGCGGAACAGACTGCTTGCTTGATGGGTAGGTGGGGATGGGGGTGATCTACATTTCTGATGTTAAAATTGTATAGTGGGAAAAAGAACAGAGTTTATATTTATTCCTGTTTTCTCAGAATTGGTGTCATAACAGGGATTTGCTGAGCCGGATGTGGAGGCACATGCCAGCTCTTGTACAGTGGACACAGAAGGGTCAAGAGTTCAAGGTCATCTTGGGCTACATATTGGGGCCAATTCTGCTACATCCTGTCTCAAAAACCAGAAAGAGAGTATTTCTCCCTCAGAGCTCTTTTCACTCTCAGGAGTTTATTTTCCCCATTTGCCCTAATAAAGATGTTTGTTCTGCTTTTTAAGTAGGGGGGCAGGGATGTTGAAGAGATTGTCTCGGTGATTTAGAGTGCTTGTTGCTCTTGCAGAGGACCTGAGTTGGGTTCCTAGCATCCACATGGTGGCTCACAACCACCCCTAACTCCAGTTCTAGGGAATCTGATGAACTCTTCTGACTTCTGCAGGTATATCATGCCCATGATGTGTGTGGTGTGTGTGTGTGTGTGTGTGTAGGCCAAAATACTCATCAAAATACTTATACACAGAAAAAAGGTCTTAAAAAAAAGACAGACAGGTACTGGACAGTGGCAGGGCACACCTTTAATCTCAGCACTTGGGAGGCAAAGACAGGTGGATCTCTGAGTTTGAGGCCAACCTGGTCTAAGGAGCAAATTCCAGGACAAGAAGACAAACGACAACAGAGAGAGAGACAGACAGACTTCCTAGGATAATGCTGGTTCACAGAAATATGGACTGGGAAAGAAAATCAAGGGTAGGAGGTGAGGAAATTGGATTCCTGGGTGGACATTGTGATCTTGGAAGACATGGAGTCAGATGTGTTCACTGTGCTCAGTTACTGAAGGTAAAAGTTAGCAAAATTATCAGACACATGTTTGAACTACCAGGAAGCTGGTCTGCTGGTTGTATAAGAAAACACAGCGGCATACAACTTTAATCCCAGGACCCAGAAGGCTGCAGATCAGTCTGGCTCACTGACTGAAGCTATCCCTGCACTGAAAGGCATAATTTGAGAATCCAAGACATCTAGGTTAGTCACTCCTTGGGCAGTTGTAGAGGAGTCCTTAGGAACAAGAGGCACTCTTTTCCCTAAGGTTGACTCTAAGGAATTTCGAATTCTAGTAACGCTTAGACAGTGTCCTATAACTATTACAATAGTCCCAGAAGCTGAAGGATACACTATCATCTATCCACTTGGGAGAATGCTGCTCCTAAGAAAGTGGAGCTGGGAGAATGACACAAAGTACTGAGCAGTATGTGTCTGGGTATCTATGGACACACGTGCAAAGATCAAAAGAGTTTATTTCCATATTCTCAGACTTATGGCAAGGAAAACAAAGACCAGTATTTAGAATACACTGTACAAGCATTACACACAAAAGGCAACATAAAACCTAAGCAAGTCCAAACTTAAAAGCATTTCAATAAGCCACACATAACACAGCCTATTTAGCCATCGACACAGTGCATTTGGATATCCTTACCAAATTAAAAAAAAATGAAACAAGTGAGCCTTATCCTTACCTTAAGATCGATTTTACTCAGATTGTGAAATAGAAAATAAAACCTATAAAATTATTTTGTATTACATTTTTCCTGGTTGGGGGGCATGTATATTATGATGCATATGTGTCATTGAGAAGACAACTTGTGGGAGTTCCCTCCTATCATGTGGACTTCAGGCATCGAAGTCAGGTCATCAAGCTTGGTGGCAAGCACCTTTAGCCACATCCTGTCAGCCCTCACCATTTGCTTTAAAACACTTATATTCGTGTGTGTGTGTGTGTGTGTGTGTGTGTGTGTGTGTGTGTGTGTGTACCCAGAAATAATTTTAGAAGAGGTCATAAATTCAAGTGGTGATATGGAGGAGCTGGAAATGGGAGGGAGGGGAGCAGAAATGATGCAAATACAGTATACTCATTGTTAGAAATTCTCAAATAAGTAAAAAATAAGGGTAAAGATGAATACAAGATGGTGTGAATCTGCAATCCTATGGTGGGATGGGACATGGATATTAGAATCATGCAGAAGTTCAGTGGCCAGGTAGCCTGGAATATACAGCATGGAAGCAAACAAAAGAGATCCTGCCTTAGCAAGTGAGAGAAATGGCTGCCAAAACTTGTTCTCGTGGGCTGGAGAGAGGGTTTAGCCATTAAAGTCTAACTTTCATAATCAAAAAAGTTTTTGTCTGACCTCCACATGAGCACCATGGTACTTGCACAGCTCCCATTCCCCTTTGGTCTCTATCTCATACACACATACACAATAAGAAAAACTGTGATTCCTCATAGATTTGTTCAGCATCATTAAAAATACATCTCTAAGGGGGCTGGAGAGATGGCTCAGAGGGTAAGAGCATTGCCTGCTCTTCCAAAGGTCCTGAGTTCAATTCCCAGTAACCATATGGTGGCTCACAACCATCTGTAATGGGGTCTGGTGCCCTCTTCTGGCCTGCACGCATACATGGAAGGAATGCTGTATACATAATAAATAAATAAATAAATAAATATTTAAAAAAAATACATCTCTAAAAGTGACTCTAATATGCAATGAAGCTTGGAAATCACTGTGGTTGCCATTTCTAAATAAAATGCTATATCTGTGCTTTAGCTGGGGTCTACAGTGCTTTAATACAAAGAGAATACTATGGATGAAGTACTTGAACCGAGCAGGAGAAATGCTTTGGATCTGTTCCTTGCCCCATGAAGGCATAGGATACCAGCACTGTTTCTAAAAACAAGCAAACATGTATTAACAAAAACAAAGCAAAACAATAACAAAACCCCACATACTCTTGCAAAGTTTTTTGTTTGAAAATTTCTTAGCACTTGGGAGGCAACAGCAAGACGATGTCTGTGAGTTCAAAATGCAAGATGTGGTCAAGACTAGCTCGGTCTATACAGAGAAACCCTGTCTCAGAAATACTAAAACCAAACCAAACCAAAACACACACACACACACACACACAAAAAAAACCAAACCAGCAGCAGCAGCAGCAGCAGGAGGAGGAGGAGGAGGAGGAGGAGGAGGAGGAGGAGGAGGAGGAGGAGGAGGAGGAGGAGGAGAAAAGATTCTTAACTCCAGCATTTGGGAGCCAAGGTAAAAGGATCGCAAGTTCAAGGGTAACCTGAGTTCCAGAGTGAGACCCTATCTGACAAAAAGAAAATGAATATTCTTCATGTTCCTGAATATGCAAGAAGACTGTGCACAGTGCAGAAGATACAGGACAATGTCACAGGCTAGAACAGAGTCAACTTCTATACCCAGCAAACTTTAACAGGAAACAGTTGGAGTCACATGTTTATAAACTTCATATAGCCAAACCCAATACACATACTCATCTTGGCCATTATATGGTTCCCAAAATAATATATATTCCTGTCTTGCTTAAAATGAAGTAAAAAAACAACATCATGAGTTAACAAAACGAAACACACAACTATTGTAAACGAGCTGAACAAATGACTGGAATCTGTACAAACTGTGCCCTAAGCTAATCTTATTTCAAAATCTGCTAAATTAGGGGTTTTGCTCTTTATTCTTCTGTAGAAAACTGCGTTTAAAATAAGCTGAATTTCATTTTTCTTTTTCCCTTAAGACAAGGTTTCACACCCTGGTAGCCTCCAACTGCCTATGTAACTGAGGATGAAACAGCTGACTCTCCTGAGCACTGGCGTTTACAAGTATATTCCATTGTGTTTTTAGTGATGTTAGGACTCAAATAATAGCCTTTCGTATTCTAGACACACACTATACATTCTGAGCTACATTCCCAGCCCCAAATAATTTGAACTGTCAGAGAAAAAAGTACGTTTTACTATTAGCAAAAATATTACAAAAACCAGCTAGCCCCTACTATATGCTGAGCCTAGGCCTGGCAATCTGAGTTCTACTCTGGAACCCACATGATAGAAAGAGCTAGCTCCGCTGCATGTGCTATGCACACGCGTGTGCACACACATACATACACACACACGGCGGCGGGGTGTGTGGCATACTACTACCTTTTCACTAAATAACATCTTTTGTAATGTGCAAAGCCCTTCTCTGAGCCAGGACACTGTTCAGATGCTGTTTTCTAGAAGGAGACATGCAAACCAAGTTCACACAGCTAGCAAGCAGACCTGGGACTCTAATAGGACACTTTTTCATATCCTTGACTCTTTTCCACCAAGTCCATGCTGGATTACGGCAAAGAGGCGACACTAACCTCACTGGTGCAAATACTGAAGCCATGCCCTGAAGAGCCAAGGATGCCGTTAGTTCTTCAGGTTACTAAGTAGGCTCAACAGGTGACATAATACCAGGACTATCAGCCTCAAGAGAGCAACTCTAGCTTAGTCTGCTTTTATATGCTGAGGTCATGTATTAAAAAAAAGTTGCCAGTTGTGTGGTACACATCTTTAATTCTGGCACTCTGGAGACAGTGGAAAGCAGATCTCTGTGAGTTCCAAATCAGCACTGTGGTGCACTTAGCACTTGGGAGGCCTGGGCTGCATAGCCAGAGCCTGAAAGAAAGGGGGAGGAAGGGAGTTTGAGGATGTGGTTCAATAGACAGGGTGCTTGGCTAGTATTTGTTAAACCCTGGACTCAACCTCCTCATAAGCTGTCTGGACATAGTGGTATATACCTAAAATCCTAAATCCCAGAGGCAGCAGTAGGAGGAAAATACATACATACATATTCACTAGATAATCCCCTCAGAGGCCAGGCTGGGCTACTGGGGACCCTGCCTAAAACAACTCCCAAACCCTCAGTTTCTATGCTTTTTTTCCCCCCGTTTTTTTGAGGCAGGACTCTCTGTAGTTCCAGGGCCTGTCCTGGAACTTGTTCTGTAGACCAGCATGGCCTCGAACTCACAGAGATCCACCTGCCTCTGTCTCCTGAGTACTGGGTGATTTTGTTATTTAAAACAAGACACTGAATGCGCAGTTTTTGGTGGTCTAATTCCCAAGACTCTGCCTAAACGTATGAGTCAAACAAGTTGCTATTATTCCCTCAAATTCTTTCTCCTCTTTATCCTCCTGGGAAGCCTATATCCAGATAAGTGGCTGGGACAGAGGAAGGAAATATCTGCTTAGCCAGGGCCCTGGTACACTAGGGTGTCAGCCTTCACTCTCAGAGGAGCCATGGCTTGAGTGTGCTTGCACAGACACAGTAGGAAGGTCTGGAGGAATGAAGAAGGCCATCTCTGGGCTTCCTATATCTCTACCCTGCTCTTTCGCCCTCATGGGAGCCCACTTCCCATGCAAAGTCAAGTTCAACCTGCTTTTAACAAGTGCTGTGCATAAACAACTGCCTTCGATGGAATCACTGACACAGTAGTAGTGTGGGACACTCCTTTGAAAAGCCTTGTCAGGCCTGGGCTGTGTAATTTAGTGGTGGCTCACAGGAAGTGGAGCCAGATTCTTTCTGCCTGTGCTCAAGGCTGTAATTTCCTTCCCATACTTAAATCAATGACCCTGTGGCTCTCTGTCAAGGGAGTGGGCCGAGGGTAAAGGGCAGAAAAATAAGAAGCAAAATCTGAAGAAAATGGGTTGATCTGAAAAGATTCCTAAGATTCTTCTCAAGATTAACTAAGAAGGACTACTGGAAGAACACAATCTGCAGCCTCTCACTGAAAGGCACAACAAGGCAGGCAGGGCTGGTGGAGAAGAGACAATCCTAGAAGTTACTTCAGACCTGGGGCCACCCTGTTCCCAGCCAGCATGAGAGAGGCTAACCAAAATCCTAGAAGCAATATGACTGGGAAGGGAAGTGGAAAAATCATTGTTCAGGGCAGGCATGGTAGGGTACACCTGCTGCAGGTGTTAAGGAGGGAAGCTAAGGCAGACAGACAGCAGGATCATGAGTTTGAGGCCAGCCAGTACCACCGATTTACACCAACAAGCTCTGCCTCTACCGCAGGCAGATTTTATGAGCCTGTCTGTTTCCTACAGCACCTGTTCACCCTTCAACACTTCAAGAGCAACTTTAAACTGTAAAATATGTCATGTTGTAAAATCAAACATAGGAAAACAGTTGTGCTTCTATGAGGAATCTAGTAAACAGACTTTTCTGTATAACGCTAGCTTCACAATTTCCCTTCAGATAATAGACCAGAATAGTAACTAGTTGCTTCTTATCAGCCACCATTCCTTAGAAAGTGCTTGGCCTGTAATTTTTTGAAAATCAGTGAGTCATGTCTTATCACTGCTGCCCCCAGACTGAGAAGGAAAACAGGCCCAGCCCACTCTTCAGAAACAGCAACAGCTGACCTACCTAGCCTGCAGGAAGAAATCTCCTTGACCTCACGCATTCTGGCTGCCCTTCAGAATACCTCCTCTCCCAGGCCAAATCACCAAGAACATGCACACCTTTTCTCAGCTGTACGCAAGCCACTACACATTACCAACAAATCCAGAGCTTCCCCTCTGACCTTATGCCCTGCCCTGTGACACACAACCCCAAAGAGCAGAGCCAGTCACAGCACCTGTGATGTTAAACTTAAGTGAAAATGGGGAGCATGGCTAATGTGATTTTCTGCAGTCTTTATCATTCAGGGAGGATTTAGGGCCTAGTACCTCCTTACCACTTTGTTTCCTCCTTCTCAGACCTCAACTTTGTCCCTGTCTGAATCTATTTCTACTGCCTCCCCAGAAAGCCTACCATACAACAGCCTGTCCAGGATTTGAAATGCCTCCTATAACTTGACAAGTCCTTGCTGCTGATAACTCTTAGAAGCATTATGTGGAATACAAATATACAAAAACTTATGTAGGCCAAGATGTCGCATCAGACACAACAACCCTTTTACAGTCTTTATGGAGGATGTCATAGGTCACACTCAGCTAAACAGATGACATTTTTCTGTCCAGAAAAGAGTCACATACTACAGAACAAGATGTGGCTCCTCACTGTATCTACTTTGTGAGGGGAAGGGTTCTGTAAAATCTGTCTACACATAGGCTTATAAACTCCTCAACTGCATTTAAAACAAAAAGCAAACCACTTCAGTCTGGGGAGATGGCTCAGTGGATAAAAACACTTAGTACCTGATTCAGATCCCCACACAGTACCCACATAAAGCCAGGTGTAATTTTGCACACCTTTACCTCCAGTGTGTACTGGTAGGTGGTGTGTGTTAGTGGGGCATGATGGGGAATAAAGCAGAGAACAAAAAGGAGAGCATCTGATTTACTCTGTCCTTTAAATACACTTCAAATAGAAAGACAAAACACACCCCAACCAATACTATGAGTTCAAAACACTTGAGTAACATAACTCTATTTTCCTTAATATTTAACAGAGAACTCAACTAAGTTGAATCATGAGAGCCAAAGCCAAGTCAGGCCACACAAAAGTCAACTAAGATCAAAAGTTTTAAATTCCTATTCAAACTAGTAGGTCTACTGTGTGTAAGTAGGCCCCTATATAGGGCCCTATGTCTTTCTACAGGCGTATACCTCAGAAGTCAAAGCTTTGTATCTGCTTGCTTCTAATTAAAGGTCATTTGATTTTTAGAACTTCATAAAACAGACATAAACCTGCACTACTCTGTAAGAATGTTGAGAATGTGATGCCTAACTAATTTTCTTTCAGAGTGACCTTCATGAAGGACTTACCTCTACTACTTTGCTAACCAGCACATCAGGAGGCAAAACATTCCTATGACAGGCTACTAAACTTAAAAAGGCAAAAACAATAGAAAAAGCCTCGCAAACAAAATCAGAGGCTCAAATTCTTCCAGCAAAAAATAGCCCAAAATCTCAAAAGAAAAAAAAATAGCATAATCATGCTGATATGGTTGTACACACCTTTAATCCCAGCACTCAAAACGGCAAAAAGTGGATCTCTGAATCTGAGGCCAGCCTGTCTGCATAGCCAGACTGTGTCTCAAATAAACAAGGTAAAAATCAACTTTAAAAAGTCCTTTAGTGTGAGTGAGCAACAGAGAAGACTTTTGAGCAAGGTAATATTAACATTTTCATGGGAGAGTACTTGGCGAGTAGCCAACAAAGCCTGGACTCTTGTTAGTTGGGTCAGCAAGTCCTGCACTGGGGGGGGGGAAGCACACACAGATAAAAACTAGTTAAATGACATTTCACAGCCAAGCTATCTTGACAACTCTCTGTCAGCAAGATCTGTGGACAGTGATGTTCTTCAAGGAGGCAGGTAGAGATCTTGGGCTAACCTAATAAAAACCTAAGTGCATACCATTATAATCAGCCTGATAACAATCAGTCCCTACCCAGGGATGGATACTTCAGAGTCAACAGCTAAGAAAGACGATACTTCTGCTGCGAGGTAAGCTGACCTGAATCCTGTAGCCTCACATGTTCCTTTCCATGCCTACTCTGTACTTCTGCTCTCTGTAAATCAAACTCCTCCCTAGAGCAATAGGTTACTTTTTAAAGAACATATTTCATCTTGTCAATACCTTGTTCACAGCTTCCCTCTGCTCTAATGCTAAAACCCAAATCCAAATTCTCAACACAGCCCTATATAGTCTCATAATCATCTTTTCCTTACTGGACTTCAGTTACTGTGGCTTTCCATTAGTTCCCAGGATTTACTCATTTATTTATTTTCATTTATCTACCAAACCACTCAACAAAAAATTATCAGAAAGCACACCCAATAGTGTCAACACTGTATTAGGCACTGATACAACACCAGCAATAACAAGCTTAACATACTAGAATGTCTGCCCCTAGGAAGCTCAGTTTGGCAAGAGGAAATGGACAATAACAAAACAGACACAATTCAAGAGATAAACACCAAATAGGATTAGAGCTTCAGCAAGTGGGAAAAACAGTACAATGTTAGAAAAGATGGTCAAGGGCCAGCAAAAGGGCTCATTGATCACAGAGTTCTTCCCTAGGGTTCACATCATGGAGTGAACAAGTTTCTGCAAAATATTCTTTGACATCCACAAGTACATAGATGCATATGCACACACAAATGTCATAAAATTTGGAAAAGGTCTCAATGCGAAGGCTGAGAATGAAGTCACCAAGTGGACAAAGAGAGACGGTTAATAATGTGGGGTTGCCAGAGGTCACAGCGTCAAAAATTATTTCTCGCCGGGTGATGGTGGCGCACACCTTTAATCCCAGCACTTGGGAGGCAGAGGCAGGCGGATCTCTGTGAGTTCGAGACCAGCCTGGTCTACAAGAGCTAGCTCCAGGACAGGCTCCAAAACCACAGAGAAACCCAGACTCAAAAAACAAAAACAAAACAAACAAACAAAAAAAACCCAAAACAAAAACAGTTATCTCCAGTACTTGGGGAGGTAGGAAGATCAAAAATTCAAAAGCAGCCAGAGCTACAAAAGACCTTCATGAGTTTGTTTTTGCTTTTTTTTGAGACATGGTCTCTCCATGAAGTCCTGGCTGTCTTGGGGTCTCAAACTCACCAAGATCCTCCTGCCTCTGCCTCCTGAGTGCTGGGAATAAAGACCGGCTTTGGTTTTTGCCTTCTTTTTAAGAAAAATTTCTTTCCGCTTGCATAGAAAAGCAGGAAATCAGATTTTATTATTTATGCTAATCACATGCCTCATCCCATAAGAAGTTTATCCATTAAAAGCTTGCAGTTGGCAGTTTTCTTCCACTCCACTACCAAGCCCTAGTACTGCCCTTTCAGAGTTCATCCTGCTGTGAGGATCCCTGCTGGTTTGCCCTAGTCAGGACGTAGACATCTGTAACAACCAACCTACACTGGCCTGTCCTGAGCTTCCCTCCCTAACCCTTGACAGGCTTCCTGTGCTGCTATGAAGTTCCCACTTCCATAACCTGACCCCTTATCTGGACAGTCACTGCACCTCTATTCCACAATTGCAATGTCCTCAGTATAAAAGAATGCCTTCCCTGCCCATCCCCAGCACACAATATTTATCACCCCAAACACCTGCAGCAGTGGTTTTCAACCTTCCTAATGCTTCAACTCTTTGATACAGTTGCTCATGTTGTGGTGACCCTCAACCATACAATTATTTTTGTTGCTACTTCATAATTGTAATTTTGCTACTGTTATGAATCATAATGTAAATAATTTTGGAGATAGAAGTTTGCCAAAGGAGTCGCAACCCACAGGTTGAGAATCACTGACCTACAACATTCAGTAATTTATTTACTTGTACAGTAGAGAATGGAACTATAAGCCTACAAATTACATTTTCCATATTCCTCTGCCACTTGGCTTCAATTAGGTTCTGCCAATGGCCGGATGGAAACTGGATGGCAGGAAGAGAATGACGATGTAGCTGGTCTGTCTCCAGCAGCAAAGGCAGTGAGCCACTGTGTAGGAATGCAGGCAAGTGCTCAACACAAGGCTGCAGCAGCAGCAGAGCTAATTTAACCATGACAAGCAGGCTCTTGCACTCCAGCACATAGTTTACTTGCTTTGGTTTACATCCCTTTCCTCCCTTTCCAATACTCTGTAGCAAAGTCTTAGTGTTTAGTACTTTTATGTTCATATTATCTATAACGGTTTCTACCTTCCTGCTTGGACAACTGTGAGTGAGAATAAGAGATGAGACTAAGGTGACGCCTTTAATCCCAGAATTCAGAAGGCAGAAGCAGACAGATCTCTGAGACCAAGGCCAGCCTGGTCTACAGAGTAAGTTCCAGAACAGCCAGGCAATACAAAGAAACCCAGTCTCAAAAAACAAACCACTAGCCGGGCGGTGGTGGCGCACGCCTTTAATCCCAGCACTCGGGAGGCAGAGGCAGGCGGATCTCTGTGAGTTCGAGACCAGCCTGGTCTACAGAGCTAGTTCCAGGACAGGCTCCAAAGCCACAGAGAAACCCTGTCTCGAAAAACCAAAAAAAAAAAAAAAACCACTACTACTAATAATAGAAATAAAAACAATACTAAACTGCAAAATTAAATATAAAATAGCAAATATAGCTTTCAACAATTATTATTTTTGGTTTCCAGAAATCAAAACTGCAGAAAATTTCTCTCTAGGGATATTCCATTACAAGCCTGAACTGAAACAGTTAAGGTGAGAGGTTGGGACTGGCAAGAAGGCTCAGCAGGTAAAGGTGCTTCTCAAAAAAAAAATTTGACCTGAGTTCCATCCCTGGGACCAAAGAACTAACTCCAAGTTGTTCTCTGACCTCTATGTATGCTGTGGCACCACACCAAACCCCACAAAAAAAGAAATATGAAAAAAGCTAGATTAACTATGTAGTTAGCTGTTCCTTTTGTTATTTTCAGATAGGGCCTCCCTGTAAACTCTTAGTCTACCTGCCCTGGTATACCTGTATACATGAGATAAAATTCAAAACAAAAAACCAGAACAACAATAACAACAAAACCTAACTACCAATTTCACAACTGCTAACCTTATACTAAAAGCTGTTCATCAGTCACCTGCTGGCCCCGTTTTTTCACAAGAAAGATATGCTTCATGAGATAGACATCTTGGAGCACACTGAGGCTTGCCTCTTGCTGCTTTCCAGGCTGTCTGAAGTTAAGTGGGCCATCAGTACTGGGTTTGGCACAGTTCCTTTGTTCTTATTTTGTCAGAACCTTCCTCTGTAGCCCCAGCTGGCCTGGTAGTTGCTCTGTAGCTCAGACTGGCTTCAAACTCACATCAATCTTGCTATCTCAACTACCCAGACACTGAAGGTATGAGTGCACCATCACACCTGCTCTTATTGTCTCTGCAGCTGAATCAAGTGTCTGTCTGTAGACTAGAAGCCACAGGCATGGACCACTATGCCCAGTTTCATATTCATACTTTCTCTGACAAAATGTCCAACAGATAAACACTACAGCAGCTCTATCATCACCTCTATTACAGAACCACAGGAAACACTACTACAGTCAGGTGCCAGCTTTTCTCAAGAACTGGATATAATAAATTCCTTTCAGAGAATGTAACTTCTGGTAAAAGGGAAGTTACTGGATGTTTCATTGTGACAACACTGCTAACAATGCCTCACAGAAAACATTTCTCAATAAATTAAAAGTCAGTAATTAAGCCACAGCTTCATAACACAGGCCCCAGGGTCACCACTTATTTGAAATTTGTTGAAGGGCTCTTGGGGACAGTTAGAGCAGGAGTCCCGTGCCAACGTGAGGTCTTTTCACTACCCAGAAATGGGCAAAAGAAAGAACACAAGATGTCTCAGAACTGATTTCAACATAATCTCTGTCCAAATGTTTCCTCATAAGTCAGGTGAGGCACCAAGCAAAAAGAGCCATAATATGATACAGCCCAGGTACCAGTGATTGAATAGAATTCTCCACAATAACCCAACAAGGCAGGCAGTACCATAATCCTTATTCTATAGAGAACAAAAGTGACTTAAAGACATCAAGTAACTCATTCTTGATTACTGAGTATAACAGGGGACAGCTGCAGACCTCTAAAACAAATATGTGTGGCTTACTCTTTTCCTACTGCACAGATGAAAAGATGAGAACTATGCAGTGTGGCTTTCTGGGACCACAAAAGATTCCAGTGTCACATTGCCCTTGGTCGTTTGGCATGGCAACAGGCTCTTATCTGCCTAGACCCACAACTTTAATAACCCTCTCCCCACAACACAGTTAATGTACTATATGTTGCTCAAAATATTAATCTAAATGCTCTGGGAAAGAAGGGCAGGAACCTTTTCATTCTGTATGTGACAACACTGGGGCCTGGAAGAGGTCACTCAATCCTAGTCTCAGAGAAGAAACACAATTTCTTTTCCCTTTTGTTACTTTTTTTTTTCTTTTTGGCACAATCTCATGAAAAACCTATGCTGTCCTGGAATTCATTATATAATCAAAGCTGCCTCAAATTCTTGGCAATCCTCCTGCCTCAGCTGCTTCCTTGAGTACTGGGATTATGAGTGTAAACTCAGAATTTCTTCCAGTTAGGGACAGATACCATGTCCAAAGTGAAACTAAAGGGGAGGGGGGATGGATTTCAACTTCAGCAGTCAGGCAGTGGTGGCACACACCTTTAATCCCAGGCAGAGGTGGGTGGATCTCGGTGAGTTCCAGGTCAGCCTGGCCTACAAGGGCTAGTTCCAGGACAGGCCCCAAAGCTACAGAAAAGCCTGTCTCCAAAAAACCAATAATAACAACAACAACAACAATAATACAGAGCTGGGAAGATGGCTTAGTGGGTAAAGTTATGCTGCCAAAATTGACAATCTGAGTTTGGTCCTCAAAGCCCATATGGTAGAACAAGAGAACAAACTCTGCCAAGTCATTCTCTGACCTCTAAATGTGTGTTATGAAGCACAGCTCCACTCCCATCCCCTGCATCCCACAAGCACAATGAAATAGATGAATAAAAAAACATTTTAGAGTTAGTATCATTTCAGTTGTCTGAAGGTCAAGGGTGTAAAGAAGCCCCACTGTGCATCTTTTTAAACTTTCCAAACCAGAAAAAGGGTAATATCATGAAAGTTTTGCCCTTAATTTACCCTTAATTTTTCTCTTCCTACTGAAACAAAAAATCAGTTTCACGCAAACAAAAGGAATACCTCTTAAAATAAAAAAATTAAAGAAGAAAAAAAAAGAATATGTAATGATTCTGTTTTAGAGGTAACACTGAAGACTGAAGAAAAAGTACCTCTTTCCAGTGTTACAGTGAACACTGAGGAATTCGGCCCTTCGTGAGGAGAATGATACAATTTAGTACTAGGAGAAGAGATCCAGCCATGAATTTAAAGGAATGAAAGTACCACGGTGGGGGCTGGAGAGATCGTTTAGTGGTTCAGAGTACTGACTGCTCTTCCCAGCACCCACATGGCAGTTCACAACTGTCTTTAACTCCAAGATCTAACACCCTCACACAAACATACATGCGGGCAAAACACTAACGCACATAAAAATAAAAAGAAAAAAAACTAAAGTGCCATGGTAAGAATAAACAAGGAAGACTGGAGAGATGGCACAGAGGTTAAGAGCACTGGCTGCTCTTTCAGAGAACCTGAGTTCAATTCCCAGCGACCACATGGTGGCTCTCAACCATCTGTGATGAGATCTGATGCCCACTTCTAGTGTGGCAGCATGCGTGCAATCAGAATACAGGATATATAATAAATAAATAAATCTGAAGGAAAAAAAAAAAGAACAAACAAGGAGCTGGAGGTCTTGACAAACAGCTACTCATAAAAAAGCAAAATGAGGCACTACACAGGGGACAGCTGGAGCAAGGACCTGGGCTCCACTGTTGTCCCTACGAGAGGAAACAAGAACAGGACCAGACAGAATGTAAGCAAAGTCTGTCTCATTTAAAGTTTCAAAGGGAAAAGTAAAAACCACTCTGAGTATAAAAAACAATTCGTAAGTCAGAGCTACTCAACACATCTTACAGTAGTGCTCCATGTGCAAAAGCCTTCTTAGGAATTCTCTTTATAGGAAAGTCATGGGGTTAGGGAAGTAACTTATTTGGCAGAATGTTTGCCTAACACACGCCCACTCCAGCACCACATAAACTGGACACGTGGCAGCAATTCTAACATTTGAAAGGTAGAGAGGGGGAGGATCAAGGTTATCCTTAGCTACTTGGAGAGTCTAAAGTCAGGAAAAGGAAGAAAGGGAGGTCATTTCACCTTCCAGCTTTTATGCTGCATGTAAAGTTTTCCTTAAAGTCCACAGGCAACAAATTGATCCTAATTGCATCATTTATTCTTTGTTTTCAGGGTGTCAAGGACAATCCTAACACCAGAGAGACTTGTGCTTAAAAATTACTCATCCTTGGCTGGGAGTGTCACTCATGGCTCACCTACCATGCATGCTCAAGGCCCTACAGTCTATCCTGGGCATCAACAAAAATCAATCTTTTTTTTTCCAGCTAATTAAAAAAAGTTCCGTCTAATAAAAAAAATGGAACTGCTTAGAAAACAACCTGGATTTATGGTCAAGAAAGCAAAGCTCCCGCATAATAAGTCTGGCTTTCCCTAAGAAATAGTCTTATCTGACCCAAACTTTATTTAGTAACAAAGGTAGAGACAATCCATTATCTTTTTTTTTTATTTTTTTTTAAATATTTCTTTACTATGTATACAATGTTCTGTCTGTGTGTATGCCTGCAGGCCAGAAGAGGGCACCAGACCTCATTACAGATGGTTGTGAGCCACCATGTGGTTGCTGGGAATTGAACTCAGGACCTTTGGAAGAGCAGGCAATGCTCTTAACCGCTGAGCCATCTCTCCAGCCCCAATCCATTATCTTTAACAGGAGAAATTCATGGAAAGGGTGAAACAATCTAGCGTGAAAGCCCTTCAAAATTTTCATAAATAAATGCACTCCCCTCAAACAGGTTTTGCATGGTGAATATGGTGTTACAATTCTCCACAAAATCAGTCAAGGAATTCACTTATTAGTAAGGATTTAGTCCTCAACTCTGCCTAAACCCTGACACCTTCAGTTCATGCTCTATTGGTATTAACAGCTTCTATCCAACTCTGAATAATCTTCATCTGTTTAAATTATGGGCAAAGACAAAAAGAAAAGCACTTATAATTATTAGGGAAGCACACTTTTTAATCTTTAAGTGTCTCCTCACGTGCTCCTTAAAATGATCCAAAGCAGAGGCTCACCAAATCCTAACCGGAGAATTTCAGGGCTGGAAAGCATGACTTGATCCAAGGTCTCTACTAAACAGAAGCCATGCATCCTGGCTTGGTTCTTATGCAGGCTCATGTCCACAATACAGCGTGGTACAGGGGCAGCCCAGCAGTAGCACCTATTCCCAGATTCTTGAAGTGACATGCTCTGGTCAGGGCCTCTCTATTGCCTAAGGACTATACTTCAGCTTTGAGAGGCTTTCCAAGCTCTCTCCTGATTTCAAAAGAGCAGCATCTAACTTTTTGCATTTTTATTCATTTTGATTCCTTAAGCAGGTGCTCTGTTCCTTCATATGCAACATTCTTTTTCACTTAATAAACTTCCAGAACTCTCTATTAGTGCCAACTCTACGATAGGAAAGGAGATGTTCTAAGCAGACAGATCTCATGAGCTGACAGCCTGGGAGCATAATGAGGAGAACATGAGTGGTTCAGTGTAGTCGGGAAGTAAGGAGGGAATTCCCAACTGGAGGAGCTGGTGAGGGAAATCTTCAGATAGTTCCTCACTTCCTCCTTTCCACTTCTCCCACCTCCAATTTCCACACATCCAACAAGAGCATATGAAAAATTTTCAAAATTTCTATGGCTTTATTATATTTTTTTAATTGGGAAAGGTTCTCTTCAGTGACACTGTATTAAAATACACACTGTAGGGTGAAAGGTAAACTATAGTTCCACTCCACCCAACAAGCCAAATGAGCTAATTCTTAACAATTATGGACAGCTTCTGAGGTCCTCTGCAAGAACAGATGCTCTTAACTGCTGAGCCAGCTCTCCAGCCCTGAAAATTAACCAATTCTTAATCTTACAGTAGTCAAGGATCTCTTAGACAACCTGATACCAGTTTAGACAATCTGATCCAAATTTGCAGTTACACAAAAAATTTTAGGAACACTGGATTAGGAACCTTCTTCCTAGGACAGCCAAGGCTACACAGAGAAACCTTGTCTTGGAAAAAAAAAATAAAACATAATTAAAAAAAAGGAAGAACCTTCATCCTAACCACATTATGTAAGAAAAAGGCCCAAATATAAAATACTTAAGCCACTGTTTCTAACCACAATATCTACTTCCCCGTTCTCTTAAGTACATTATTCTTTCTTCTGAGTGGCTCAAGTAATTTTTTTGAGTACACATGTTCATGTTCGTATGGGTGTGTGAAGGCCAAAGGTCAACAACAAATGTGCATCTCAACTGTTCTCCACCTTATATCTTGAAACAGGGTTTCTCAATGAACCTGGAGCCCACCAATTTACTTACGACTGGCCAGTCAGGCCCCAGGATCCTCCAGTCTCTGCTTTCCTACCATGACTGGCTAAAGTGAGTGCAAGGGATAGAACTCAGGAGTTCATGCATAGCAAGCACTCTACTGACAGCCTCTGCAGCAAAATAGGTGACACAGAGGATCCCATATCCTGCCAAGCCCTGAAAGGCAAGTAATAGTTATACTGTCGTTTCACACAAGTGAAAACAGAGGCCTGGACAAGGCTAATGAGCTAGATTTGGAGCTCTTGATCCCAGAGCCCACCAAAGACAACCTGACACCATGCTGATAACTGGGACAGATAAAAGACACTGCCTGGAGTGCCACAACCCAATCATCTTCTCAGCAAGCACTATCAAATAAATACCTACTGTGTGCTGCATGCCTTTAATCCCAGCACCTGGGAGGCTGAGTTCTAGGCCAGCCAGGTCTATCTACAGAGAAATCCTCTTAAAAACAAAACAGAACAGAACAAGGAGAACCTTAGACTTGTCTACAGAAATAGAAAACAGGATCTATAGTCTAAAAATTGTCTTTAAAACTTAAAAACCGCCGGGCGGTGGTGGCGCACGCCTTTAATCCCAGCACTCGGGAGGCAGAGGCAGGCGGATCTCTGTGAGTTCGAGGCCAGCCTGGTCTACAAGAGCTAGTTCCAGGACAGGAACCAAAAGCTACAGAGAAACCCTGTCTCGAAAAATCAAAAAAAAAAAAAAAACTTAAAAACCAAGGGTAGGGACCTGGGCAAAAAAAAGGGGGGGGGGGCAAGGGTAGGTAGGCCAGGAGTGGTGGTACATGCCTTTAATTCCTGCACTTGGGAGGAAGAGACAGGTGGTTTTCAATGAATTTGAGGCCAGTCTGTTCTATACAAGTTCTAAACCAGCCAGGGACACTGCCTCAAGAAACAAAGAGCCAAGAGTGGTGGTGCACAGTTGAAATTCTAGCACTTGGAGGCGGAGGCAAAAGCAGGACTACAAGCTCAAGGACAGTCAATACTACAGGGCACCCCACACTCACACCAATGAAGTTCTTTGTGAATACTCATGTTATAACTAGGGTTTTAAAATCACTGTCCTGTTTCCAACTGAACCTCTCCAGTTCAGCAATTTCGCCAAGCACCTAACCTATTACATCCTCACAAGAAGATTTGCAACATAGCAGAACCTTAATGAGTGAAAGTCCCATAAAACATCAAGTCAGACTGGACACCTTTCCATGAGTCCCTCAGCTATATTCCTCATGACTTACCCATGACACCCTATGAGACTAACAGCTACCATTTCTGTGCACTTATAATAATGCCATTACTAAAAGTGTCCAGGAGACTGCACCCACACTTCAGCTCACTGGTGCCCAGCATAGTCCCCAGCATAAAGACATAAGAAAAAAGAACGAATACCTAAGTATAAAAAGCAAAATTGTTTCAAACATGAAAGCATGATTAGTAAACAATCAGAGAAGAAACAAAGGTTTCAGAATCAAATTAACAAACACTCAAAAAGAACAACTTAACACATTTCTTGTCTTAAACGCTCCCAGCTTGTAAGTTCTCTTATACCAAGGACCTCTCCAATGAATGTCAGGAAAAAAAAAACAAAATAGCACTCCTCTTCAACTGTACAGTAAGAGACAAAATGAGGCCATGGGGCTCAGCATTACTTTAAATCAATGGTTCTAAGCTTTTTTGGGTCATGAATTCCTTTGAGAATTTGATGAAAGCTACAGATTTGCTCTCTGCAGAAAATAAAACCAAATTCAGGAGCAGCCCAAGAGCATCATAAGACTGCTGCACCAGAGATACAGCCCAAGAACATCATAGAGCCCCATGTTAATCACCTTTACTCTAAATCTATATTTTTGGTCATGTCCAACCAGAGGCCACCTAGAATGAAACTTGAAAACTGGAGGAGTCGGGTTCTTACCATAGAGCTCTAGGAGACCTGGAACTTACTGTGTTAACTCAGACTAGCCTCAAATTCAGTCACTTTCTCTTTCAACCTCTCCAGTGCTACAAATTAAAGGCATGTGCCACTATACTTGACTACATTTTAGATAATTAACAATTATTGACTAGCTTACTAAATAACAGGCTTAAAATAACACATACACATGATCTTTTATGCTAAAGTGAGCTGGAGATTCAAGTAGTACAAGAAAAGATCATGCTGCATAACTAAGCAGCATTTTAAAAACATTTCTTCAAATGGGTCCCCAGGGAGCCTGAAATACAAGGAAGTCTACACAAAAACTATTTCTCCTCTCTACAGAGCCAAGCTTCCCTCTCTGGTGGCACTACAGCTCTCTTCAGTACACATGGATAAAGAGAGACCACAGCCACCCATGTAAAAGATATGAAGGAAACTGAGTAGACACTAAGGTGTGGGTAGGAATCTTGCTTCTTGTAGAAGGCATTTCTGCTACCAGCATTTCCTGATCACTGATAATGCCTAGACTCCTGGGTTGTGTGATCCACAACCATCAGATACAGTGACAAAAGGCTCTGACCAGAGATTCTGGTGTGGAAAATACAAGAAACAAGCATTGGAATACAGAAGAGCAAGTACTGAAGGGCACTCAGCGTATAAGACAAGGCACTTCCTTCTGCGCATCAGAGAAGGGGGAAAAATCTCTAGGCTGTATGTATCAAGAAGTAAACAAAATTGGTTCAAACTGTTTTTTAGATTGTTTTGCTGGGTTTCCTTCAGTCTGACTGGGGAAGAAGGTTACGGAAGACTATCTCAGATACAAAGCATATGAATGATTGTTGATGTAGCTCAGTTGGTAGAAAGTCTAGCATGCATGAGGCTCTAGGACCAATTACTAGACATGGTGGGACATGCCTGTAACCCCAGCACATAGGAGGTAGAATCAAGATGATCAGGAACAGCTGCATGTGATGTTTCATGCCTTTAATCCTAACACTGAGGAGGCAGAAGCAGGCATATCTCAGTGAATCCAAAAACAACCAACCAGGTCTACATGGTGAGACCCTAACTCAAGAAAAAGGTGTGCGTGGGTTGGGGGAGGGTGGCAGCAGTGCACACCTTTAATCACGGCATTAGGAGGCAGAGGCAGATCTTTGTGAGTTTGAGGCCAGCCTGGTCTACACAGCAAGTCCCAGGATAAACAGAGCTACATAATAGAGACCCTGTTTCAGAAAAAAAAAAAAAAAAGGAGAAAATAATGAGGGTGGGTGGGAAGAGTGCACTGTGAGTAAAGGCACTTGTTGCTGAGCCTGCTAACCAAAATTCAATCCCTGGGACCCATATGGTAGAAGGAGAAAAATTCCTGCAAGCTGTTCTCTGACCTCCATAAATGTGTCTTAGTACATGTGCCCCACCCCCTTAAACATGAAAAAAAAAATAAAAATTAAAAACAAAAAGATTATTAAGAGTTCAAAGTCAGCTGGTAGTGAGAGGTGACACATGCTTTTTAATCCCAGTACTCAGACGGTAGAGGCAGGTTGATCTCTTTTGAGTGTGAAGACAGCCTGGTCTATAGAGTGAGTTCCAGGACAGCCAAGGCTACACAGAGAAAAAAACAAAAAAGGCAGAGGGGGAGTTCAAAGTCATATTTGGCTACACAATTAAGACAGGGGGAGGAGACATATGAAGAGTCCTGGAATAAGAATATCGGGGGAGCTATGGTGTTAAAACTAAGGAACACTGAGTTTAAAGGGAGATATAAACAGGCTGGGCTTGAGGGGTGGGGAGGCTAATATAAACAAGTTTCACCTACATACATGTCTCCCTGGGTGCTCTTGCTAGTCATGGCTTTTAAGTATAGTTTGAAATAATTTTAGAGAACATGCAGAAAGTCCAAGTCCAGTGATTTATTCATGTAAAACACTCAAAAAACAAAGACAGAATGATTGCTGTGCATTTGAGATCAGCCTGAGGTATACTCAGAAAAACTTCAGATATTACAGTATTACTGAATGTCCCTTGTCCAGCTCTCCCTGTCCACGCCATTGAGATGACTCAGGTTGTAAAGGGATTCCTACAAAGCCTGACAATCTTAGTTCAATCTCCAGGATCTGGATAGTAAAGGAAGAAAACAAGATCCTGAAAATTGTCCTCTGACCCTCCACACAAGTGTACCATGTCACATGTATACACACATGTACACACAGGACTCAATCAATACATAGTATAATGGTCAAAAGAAAAATTAAGCCTGCCATGGTGATACACACCTGTAAGTCCTAGTACTTGGAAGGTGGAGGCAGGAAACCTTGAGTTCCAGATCAATCTGGGCTACAGAATGAGACCCTATCTCAAAACAAACAAACACATACACGAGTTCATACATACATAAATAATAAATTAACTTTAGGACAAAAATTAAACTATAGGCTATGGAGGTGGGGTTCAGTGACAGAGCACCTGTCGCTTTTGATCAAAGTCCTGAGCTCCCCAGTACCACAAAAAGAAAGATTTCTTTCCTATTTCATCAGTTATCCGTTAATTCCATTTTCTCCTCCAGAATGACAAGATCCTATATCCCATTTCACACTCCCTAAAATTCCTCTTTGCTTGTTAACACTGCTGCTTGATTCTTTACTGTCACTCTCTAGGCCTCCCCATTCCCCCAACTTCAACAGCCTACTGGACAGGTAAATACATTTCAGTACAGAACATAAGTGACAAAAACAGATGACCTGGAGTAAGAACTAGGGGTTCTCAGAAATATAACAGAATAAGAACTCACCTTTACAGAGGTCTTCACATTATATATATACACACACACCTACAAACTGAACTTGACCTAACATGCTGCTTCTCCTATGGAAGAAAAAAAGACCTGTTCCTATTTCTTCAGTTCTGCCCAAAAAGGCTAAGTCAGAAAATTTCTCATCTCTCTTAAAAACTCCAACACAAGTACGAGATAGAGAAGCCCTCAAAGAGCCGTCAGAACAAAATGCTACAAATCCACCTGGGATTCTGGAAGGCTGGGAAGGATGACTCATGTAGATCCAGGTTTTCAGGGAGGCCTCTGATTGTTAAAGGACTGCGATCCACTGCATTGTAATAACCGCTGTACAGAAGACTTTACCAGCATTAGTCACAATTCTGCTATATATACTCACTCCGCCTCCATCTTCCCAACTTCCCAAAACGACAGCTTTGGGCAATGCCCACTTCCTGGGACCAAGGATAAACCCTGTGGTGTGGCTCAGATTGCGTGCCTAACAACATGTGTGAGTCCCTGGGTTCCATATCCAGCACCATAAGAAGAAAACAAAATCTCCACTGTGCAGAAATCATTTCAATGTTGATGCAAATGGTCAAACTGTCCTTAATTTTTAAAAGGGCTGTTAGGGCAGGGTACGATAGCACACATCTATAGTCCCAGCACTCAGAAGTTGAGGCAGAAGAATGATTCAGATTTCAAGGCCAACGTAAGCTCCCCAAAGAAATTTTACCTCAAAACCAAACACATAAGAAAGCACTTCTCCAGAGAAGGGTTGGGGGAAAAGAGGGGAGGAAGAAAGAAAGGGACAGAGGAGGAGGAAGCAACAAAGTATAGGTGAGGACTGCCCTCTGTGGTGAATTATTATCCAGATAATGTGCCACACTCTCTAGTTCTTTGGTCATTTTGATAGTTAAGTTAATCAAAAATGAAATAAAACTAAAATCTTGGCTTCTTTTTCCAGTAGCTACACTGCATAAACTGACAAGGGATAATGCAGAGCACACTACTAGAGATCTTAAGTCACAAGACCGAGTTATCAGCACAGGCCTGATACCACACACTTAGGAGGCTGAGGCAGGAAGACTACAAGTTGAAGGACTGCTTGAGCTAGACAGTAAATTCAAGGTCATACTGGAAAACTTACAGACACCCTAAACAAAAAACAACCAATCAAACAAATCAATGGGATGAGGATATAGTCTAGTGGCACTGCAATTGCCTAGTTTATGCAAGGTCCTGGCCTCAATCCCCTGGTACATAAAATAAATCCAGGTGCTAATTCAAACTTGAAAATACAGGCATTGGAGGGTGTGTGTGTAATGAAACAGGCATAATAGCATATATTCCAGAGTAACACAAGCCACTAGCATTGTAGCAGCATCACGCAATACTAGAGCTCTCTCCCAAATCCAAGAAGCAAACATTTCAAGACGGCATTAGAAAAATGACTCTAATTGAACTTTGCTAAATTAAGCTGAGATTAAAATGAAAAAAAATCCAAACCAAAACCAAAAGTCTAATAACACAACTACAGCCAGGCATAGGTATCTACGCTTGTAAGCCTAACACTTGACAGGTGAAGGAAAGAAGATCAGGAATTCAAATGTGCCTTGGCCCCAGAGTAAGTTTGAGGACAGCCTGGCTTATATAAAATGCTGGTTAAATACACATACACACCCACACACAAATGAAACTACATTTTAAGTCCAATTAGGCCCCACAACAAAAACAGGGTGGGGGGACAAAGTTAAAACTAACTGACAATTATTCTGGAAATCTTTAACAAGTAACTAAGCTATAGATCAAGGGAACACACCAAAAAAATGCACTGTTTATCCAAGTGTCTTCGGTGGAGAGTCAAGATTGATGTGGAAATCAAACGTTTAACCCTGAACTAATAAAACAAGTTACCTTCCTCTGACCCCTTCAGCTATGTCACCTAGCCATACTGCCCCAGCTTCCTCATCTGAGAAATGGGAGCAAACAGAGAATCAAGTTCACAAGGGTATGTGTTACATGCATGGTGCCTGGCAGAAAGGACCTGGTGCTGGCTGTTATTACTACAGTCATATATATACAACTTGGAAGATCTAGTTTCCCTGGCTGAAACGTCAAAGGGCTTCTTTCCCTAGGGGTGAGATCCTAGGGGAGAGGGATGTTGTGCTGACTGCTGTATTAGGAGGTAGGTTTTAGAAGTCTCCTTCACCCCAACAGACACCTTCCAACCATGTCCTACCAGCTCTAAGCCAGCAGCAGTGACAGCAGCTGCAGAAGTGCTGCAAGCTGGAGGTTCCCTGCAGGTCTTTGCACCAGGTAGTGCTAGTGCCAGTTTCTTTCAGTTATCTATCTTGTGTCCCCAGCTACAATACTTGATATTTTGTTCAGGCCTCAGGGGACAGCCTAGTACAAAGGTGCTGGGTTCAATCCCAATACTGATGAGGAAATAACAACAAAAGGAGCCAGTCCCAATTAAGAATTCATATGCCAAGTACTTTACTAAACACTGACAAGAGGAATGAACAAACCTGCATTCAGAAGGGAGAGCTAGGCTGGATGTGATCTACACGCCTTTAATTCCAGTACTCAGAAGGCAGAGGCAGAGGCAGAGGCAGGTGGATCTCTGTGAGCTTGTGGCCAGCCTAGTCTACATAGTAAGTTCTAGGATAGCCAGGGCTATATAGAGAGACTCTGTTTCAAAAAACAGGAAAAAAAAGGAAAAAAAAAGAAAAATAGAAAAGGAAATAAACAAAGGAGAAGGCATGTAGTTTACAGCAGTAATCTCAGTACTCAGGAGGACAGAGCAGGTTTACCTTGAGTTTCAGACAAGACTGCACTGTAGAATATAAAAGAAACAGGGAACACAGTTCAGTTGATTGCTTGTCTAGCATGCAAGAAGCCCTGGATTTAAACCTCAGCACAGTGTAGAACTTGAATACTGAGAATATATAGTGTTCCACAATTATACTCTCAGTATGCAAGGTGGAGGTAGAGACAAGAGTATCAGAAATTCAAGATTATCCTTGACTATACAGCAATAGTTCAATAGTTCAATACCAGTCTAGACCACGTGAGATCCCGTCTCAAAAGAAGCAAACAAGAAGAGATTATTCTACTCCTCAGAGTTCTCCTACTGAATGGCAAATGAGCCATAAACATTCTCTTTACAGCAAGTACTAACTGGGAGTACACTAGCAATGCACTCGTCTAATGGAATGCCACAAAGCTGTAAGCAAAACAAACAAAAACCCCTCTGTGTTAATATGATATAATCTTCCAAGATATTAAACAAAAAAGATACAGACACAAACCACAGCATGGTACTATTCACAAAAAAGGACAGGGTTACACGTCCACATCGCTGGTAAACATGAATGTCTCCAAGGAGGGCAACAGGGCAGCTAGGGACAAGGGCAAGAGAACAGGACAGGGTGCTTTATGGCTACTGACATGGAACTCTATGAACATGTCACTATACTAAAACAAGTGACATGCTGAACCACCACTAAAGTTCATGAACAGGCAGAAAAAAATCCCGACATTCGAGGTCTCAAAGCACAGACTCCTGAGATGCTGAAGGATGAATAGGGAACTTACCAAGCAAAAGGACTGAGGGGGGCACTTTGGAGTCAAGAGCCAATTCACCAGAAACTAGCAGAATAAGCACACTGTTCTTGAGCCCCAGTAGCTTCCCTTGGCTAAGGGCAGGTATCTAGTTGGGAGATTACAAGGTGGCTGAGGGCAGAGTAGGGCAGGGCAGGGAAGGATAGGCCAAACTGCCAAGGGTTCTACAGATCACACAAAAGCCCTGAGGATTCTTCTGTTTTTATTTTTTTTTAATATTTATTTATTATGTATACAATATTCTGTGTGTATGTCTGCAGGCCAGAAGGGGGCACCAGACCTCATTACAGATGGTTGTGAGCCACCATGTGGTTGCTGGGAATTGAACTCAGGACCTTTGGAAGAGCAGGCAATGCTCTTAACCACTGAGCCATCTCTCCAGCCCTTCTGTTTTTATTTTTTTAAACTTATTTTTGTTGTTATATGTACCATGTGCATGCAGTGGAAGAGGGCAACAAAACTTGTGGAACTTAAGCCATTTGGGGCCTAGCAAAAGCAGCAAGTGCTCGTCACCACTGAGCCATCTCTCCAGGCCCAAGCACTGAGGGATTTTAATCATGGGAAATCAACTATCAAGGAGTTTCCCTATGATCCCAATGGCTTGTGGTGGGGACTAAAAGAAGAAAAGACACAGGATGCCTTGGACTTCTGCAAACAAACACAGTGTACTTTACACATGACACCCAACCAATACTTACTCTCTGGGAATAAAAATTCCTATTGAGTGAACACTTACTATACAAAAATACTGTTCATTTACTACCTAGACCTCCCATAAACACCCTGTTAGTTACTGATATTAATAAGGTGACACTGTCATGAATCTAAGTTGGCTAAGTACCTAGCCATATATTATCGTTGCTGCTGTGTGGCAAAGTTTCCCATCTATGTAAAGTGAGACTTAAAAACACACCTTCATATGCCCATGCAAATCCACCAACTTTTTTTTTTGTTTTTGTTTTTCGAGACAGGGTTTCTCTGTAGCTTTGGGGCCTGTCCTGGAACTAGCTTTTGTAGACCAGGCTGGTCTCGAACTCACAGAGATCCGCCTGCCTCTGCCTCCCAGGTGCTGGGATTAAAGGCGTGCGCCACCATCGCCCAGCACCAACTTTCTTGGGATAAACTATTTCTATCCTGTCCCTGGAACCTAGTTTTTAATAAAACTAAGCTGAGAAATTTCATGCTCTTCTCTTCCCAAGACTCTTCCCCGGCAAAATTAAAGAACTTGTGTTTGATAAACTTTCTCACCACCACTCTCTCTCTCCGTTGGTCCTTAAGCAGCAACTCCAGGTATCACAGCACTAACAAAGGCATTTGCTGAACAAGGACTATGACCCATGTATTCATTCTTCCAAGCTTCCCAAGTGCACCATTAGAACTTGAATTTGCACTCTGACCCTGTTTATAGACACTGAAGCAGCCTGCTGTGTTCTAAGCAGGAGGTACTTGAGGAGTCACAGTTTGTCTTGCCTGAAGAAGGGGTTAGCCTCAGGTGAGAGGAAAAGGACAGGAACTCTGCTGAGAGAAAGTGGCTGGGGCCTGGCCTCCAAAGGTCTGACAAACATTAACAACTGATATTTGGCCTGTGACCTAGAGTTAACAGTGACAAATAGGAGACACTTGCTGATAAGACCCGGGGTCACTGTGACCTAGGGGCAAGAGACTATCAGTTGGGCTGCTGAGACAGCTGTTGCACAGACCAAGAGATAAGCGCAGCAGCAGGTCTGCTCCACTTAAGACCAGCAAATCCAGCCCAGGTGCAACCCAATGCTTACCTGACCATTCCTATGCTGCCTATCCTCTCCACAAGCTCAAGAGTTTCTCAACTGGAATTCTCATCACTCTACATTTAGTCCACGATGATAAAAGATTAGGCAGGCAGAGTTAGTACTAAGGCCATTTTATAGACAACTCATAATAAAAATAAATAACCAGTCCCACATTGCAAGTTTGGTAAAAAAGCAAATGAAGATAGCAGAAGAAAGGTTTCTCCCTGAAACTGTTTAAAGAATCCCAATACTCTAAGGACCAAGGCACTCAAGACTGCATCCTCTCTAGATTTCTCCTTAAAAACTTATCTTTTGTTGGGCAGTGGTGGTGCACACCTTTAATGCCAGCACTTGGGAGGCAGAGACAGGCAGATCTCTTTGAATTAGAGATCAGCCTGGTCTACAGAGTGAATTCCATGACGGGCTCCAAAGCTACACAATAAAACCCTGTCTTAAAAACAAAAACAAACAAAAAAAAAACTTTACATTTTGGGAAAGCGGATGGCACAATAATGACACGGTCTCTCTCTTTTTTTAAAAATATTTATTTATTATGTATACAATATTCTGTCTGTGTGCATGTCTGCAGGCAGAAGAGGGCACCAGACCTCTTTACAGACGGTTGTGAGCCACCATGTGGTTGCCGGGAATTGAACTCAGGACCTTTGGAAGAGCAGGCAATGCTCTTAACCACTGAGCCATCTCTCCAGCCCCTGACACGGTCTCTTGTAGCCCAGGCTAGCTGCAAACTCAAATGCTTGGTTTTTAGGCAGTGGAATTAAGGGTTTTGTGTACGTCAGGCCAACGCTTTACTAAGAGCTAAATCTTCAGACTGCTTCCCCACCTTTTCTGGAGACACAATCTCATGCAGCAAACACTAGTTTTAAATTGTAATCCTCTGCCATGTGTTGGATTTTAGGTGAACACTGTCATGCCCTGCATTCATGGTTTTTATTCAGCAAACACTATACTCAGATTATCTGTCACATGCTGCTCTAGAAGTAAATAACGCAATAAGGCTAAAGGTATGAGTCTTGAGCCCTGGGTTTTTCTGGTCTTGGGACCAAAATAGGAGGAAGAACAACCAAAAAAAAAAATCCCAGAGCTACTCAAAGCTTTTCTTATTTGTTCTGCTTGTTTATTTTGTTTACTTATTTTTGGTTTTTGTTTTATGAAACAGGGTTTCATTTCCTAGAAGTCTGACTGCATCTACCAGTACTGGGAGCAAAGGTATGTAACACCACACACAGCCTTGATTTTTTAAAAAAAAAAAAATTTGAAACAGAAACTAGCTATGTAGTTCAGGCTAGCCTCAACTCAAGATTCTCAGCTTCTTGAGTGCTAGCATTATAAGTATTCTTCCACACCCAGCCCAAAACTTGAAATTTCACGGTCATATACACCTTCACACTGCAGCTAATCTTCAAGAACTAGCCCTCATGGGCAAAAGTAAGTGGCCAGTAAAAATGTATTGCTTAGCATATGGGTGTTCTGTTGAATAAATACAACAAAAAACAATGGGGTAAACGTAATTTCCAAATTATTCTTTCTTCCCTGTGGTCCTGGGAATGGAAGTTGGATTTGGGTATAGATTAGTATTCTACCACTCAGCTACACATTGGACCAAATCATTCCTTTTTCAAAAGAACCATGAATCCGAACCGATTTTCTAAAAATGTCTTCAATCAAATGAAATCTTAAACCCAGTCAATGCATTCTTGCGTTGAAATGTTTAGTCACACTTAGTTCTTTAAGATAAGATCAGGAAGAAAGAAGCAGGCCACTGGCCTTCTAAAATCTGTACTTTTCTGGTACAGAAACAGTATGCTCCCTGTGCTACCTGTAAGGGAAGAGCAGCCTTTGTTTCCTAAGTGGCCCACATACTGGGGAGAAGGACACTTGATTTGTTTAACTGGCACCCTCAACTTCTCATCATCACCCAAACAGCGGCTGAACAGGGAGGGAAAAGAATAAATAAAACTTCTATTCTCCTACAGAGGAGCTACAGAGAACTAGCCTGCTCTTTTCTGCTTAGCAGCTCATAACCATGTAAATTATTTTAATAGATTTGATTAAACAGATTAGATAAAGTAAAACTATGTAAATCTTTTTTGTTTGTCGGGATCTGTAGCTCAGGCTAGCCTGAACTCCCTGAGGATGACTCTGAACTCAAGATCCTTCTGCTTCCACCCCCCATGGGCTTTCTGTGTTATTTATTTAAATTATTTAGCTCTTTAAAAATATTTTTGGCCCATAAAAGAGAAGACATAGGTCAAATGAGAGGTCAGGTAACCTGTTCCTTTACTTCCAGCACTTGGGAGGCTGAGGCAGGAGGATCTCCAGTTCAAAGTAAGCCTAGGCCATCTAATGACACACACAAGACCACTGTCTCCTCACTGCAACCACCACCACCAAAGCCCCCAGTGTAAAAAAGATATGAACCAAGAACACTTGGGGGTCTAAGGGCAGAACTGAGCAGAACTATGCTCCAATTGCCAGCCACCAAACTGACTCTTCTTCTTCTAGGGGAGATCACTTTGTGTAGAGCATTCTAGAAAGGCAAAAGCAGACCAGAGCAGCTTTTCACTTGGTTGGCCAAGTAGCCTTAGGCTAGTCCCTCACTCAAATGCCTCAGTTCCCCATCTAGAAGCTGTAAATACTCCCCACTTAGGAGGATGATTGTGAGGAAAGGAAGGAGTGCTTTGCAGCCTCTGGTAAAAGTAAGCAGTGGCTGTTGTTAATAATTAATGTGATTACTCTATGAGAAACAGTGACTGCCCTGGAGGGACTAGAGTCCAAAAGATCTTGCCCTTCTTAATTTCTTGTTTTTCAGCATAGTTTTACTTCCATGTTTATATAGAAAAATATATAATATGACCAACGTGGCTAGCTTTTTTTAAAGTCAATAATAAAAAACAATATCTGGGTGTGGTGGTGCATGCCTCTAATCCCAGCACTCAGGAGGCACTAAAATCAGTTGGGCACTGTGGTACACACCTTTAATCTCAGCAGAACAGGGGCAGGCAGGAAGATCTCGAGTTTGAGGCCAGTCTTATCAAGCTCCAGGCCAGACAGGTCGTAGTGAGACCCTGTCTTTAAAATAAACACAGAAACTTGCCTCTTTTTCATTTTTCATAAAAGTTTTATCTGCATTCAACTGACCAATCAGAGGAAGACATTTCTTAGAGCCCAGCAACATTAAAAAGACACGTCAGAATTTCAAGCCACCAAAAAGGTGATCACCGACATCAGTGTTTCCAGCTTCCTCCGCTACCTTAACAAACATTTCTGAGAGTGAAGGAACTTGGGACACTTTACAGTATCAGGACCCACACCTACTCCCAGGTGGTCCTCCTGTTGTGTGCCATTCTGCCAATAACAAAGATTTCAAAACTCCAATAATCTTGTTTCAGTGCAGCACTGACTTTTATTTGTACACAATTTGTTACTGAACAAAGAGCCCTTTTTAATTACCTGTGGCAATTAACAGTTATCATTTTCTTATGTCTTATGTATGCCTAATACAGGCTATAAAGGCTACATAATTTTGACCTTTCTTTTAAACACAGATAGGAAAAAGTTCAATGCAATCACACATGTTATTTTTTTCTTAATTTTCATTTTATATGTATGAAAGTTTGTGCACCATGTGTATGCATCTGGTGTCCAAGGAGGCCAGAAGCAGGTGTCAGACTCCTGGAACTTGAGTTACAGGTATTATGTGCCATCATGTGGGCATTAATAATAAACCTAGGTTCTCCGAAAGACTGTATTCTTAAATCTTCTGTACGTGGGAAGGCTATGCATTAGCTACAGCTTCCTAATATACTCTCACCCCAACACTGTTTTCCAATTGAAACTGAAAAGTTACAAAATAATTACAGTGAGATAGGTTAGCAAAATGCCCCAGTGGATGAAGGTATTTGCCACCAAATAAGACAACCTGAGTTTGACTGAGTTTGAGTCCCAGGTCCCTCCCACATGAGAACTGACTCTCATAAGTTGTCCTCTGACCTCCATACATGGCGCACACACCCCCAAATAAATGAACATAAGTGATAATTACAATCAGCAATGAAACAAAAAAATAAAGAGTAGTGTTCTTTATATCCACGCATCTGCATTTCTATGTCCTTTTAGTGTTTTTACATTGGTTGACTGCAGTACTAGAAATGGAACCCAGGATCTTATGCATGCCAGACTAAAAAACTACCACTGAGCTACGCACCTACCTCCTAGTTTTTATTTTTAATTGCAAATTGGCAAATTATGGCAGTATTCTATCTATACATTTCTAGGTGCCTAAAGAATATTTTCTTTTTTCCTTTTTTTTTTTTTTTTTTTTGGGGTTTTCAAGACAGGGTTTCTCCTTAGCTTTTTGGTTCCTGTCCTGGAACTAGCTCTTGTAGACCAGGCTGGCCTCGAACTCACAGAGATCCACCTGCCTCTGCCTCCTAGGTGCTGGGATTAAAGGCGTGCGCCACCACCGCCCGGCCCTGTTGTTGTTTTTCAAGATACGGTTTCTCTGTAGCTTTGGAACCTGTCCTGGAACTTGCTCTGTAGACCAGGTTGGCCTAGAACTCAGAGAACTGCTTGTCTCTTCTTCCTGTGTGCTGGGATTAAAGGCATGTGCCACCACTGCCTGGCTAAGAATATTTTCAAAAGAAGAAAATCTTGGTTTTATGTCAGTGGTGGAGAACATGCCCAAGAGCAGGTGTTTCTGGGTTTCTCCCCAGCATCAAAAAGACTCACTCAAAAGGTACTTAAATATCTTTTTGTCTCCTAAGAAAATAGAGTTAAGCCTGCAGAGGTGGTGCATGCCCTCAATCCCAGTACTCAGGAGGCAGAGGCAGGTGCAACTGAGTTCAAAGCCAGCCTGGTCTACGGAGTGAGTTACAGGACAGCTAGGACTGTTACATGGATAAACTCTGTCTCGAAAAAAACAAAAAGGAAAGAAGGAAAAAAGAAAGGAGGGAGGGAGGGAGGGAGGACAAACAAGACAGAGTTAAGCAGGCAATACTTGGCCATTTGTAGCTTCTTTCTGTTAGACTAACTTAATTTTACCTAATTTTGTGATGCCTGAATTTGAGTCTGGAACAGAAATGCTCAAACTTCCCAACACTGCCTAGCTGGCTAGACAATTATGCAGAGTAGAAGCCATCTGATAAAATCCTTTCTTTCTAAGAAGGAAAAACCACCTGCCCAAATCACATAGCTAGTACATCAAAGGGTCTTAACATTTTTTCTAGTTGGTTTGGGTTTTTTGGGTGTTTTAAAGACAGGATCTCATTTAGTCCAGGCTGGTCTTGAACCCATTTAGTTAAGGATTGCCCTGAACATACATAATCCTCCTCCCTCCACTTCTCAAGCAATGTGATTATAATGTATGCCACTGTGCTTGGCTTTGTCAACATGTTTTTACAGCATGGGAAGCTTTCAATGGCTAAATTTCAATCACCAACTCACTACAGTGACCAGAAAGAGGGCATACATAAGTCAGGAGAAGGCCCAAGCAAAACAAAGATTAGTGAAGAAACTACAACCAACGCACATGTCACGACTGCTGCAGAGTCCATAACACAGTAGCACTCCTTTCATAAGGGAAGGTGAAGAATACAGGCAAGTTGGCTATTCCCAGCAAAAACAAATAATACATTTCTATAATGATGCTTCATGGCTCAAAGTACCCAGTTTCTATTAATTTCAGAGATGCCCATAAATCAAAGATTGACAGCTACTCATTTATTTTCAAGAATTCTTTATAGATAAATTTTGATAAAATGCTGTATCGAAAGCTAAATAGAAATAAACTTTTGGGAAGATGAACACCAATGATTTGTTTGCATTTCTTAACATTAGTAGTTCAAGTACTATTCAAACCATTGCTATGAGAGTCTAGGTCAACAATGACTCAGCTTGAGAAATTCCCTACCACTTTATAAAAGAGGTGTAAGCTGAGTTATATAGCTAATGCAAACTAGAAAGCCTATCTCCCCCCCCCCCCCCACATTATAAACTAAAATCCATGTGAATGGCTGAGAAAGTGGCAGTGTTAATTTTCTACTGAAAAAAAAAAAAAGTATCCACAAAGGTAAGTCTGTTCAGTCTCCTCTAAGCCAGGAAAAGCCCCTTCTCAACTCTGTTTTAGAACAAGACAAGGGCGGGGGGCGGGGGTATCCAAGCTCCAGCCCCAGCTCTTCTAACAGCAAGTTCTTTGCTGAATGGAGTCTACAAGAGGACTGGACTTCGGAGATTATTGTCCAGCCTAGTGGAGAAGCAAGCTCTCCCCAGTACTAATTAATTAGGACAAGGCCCAGACAGAAGGCAGGCCCCTCTCCTGTGTCCAATGTTTTTCTAATATGGCAGAAGCAAGCCTTTCATTTCCCCACCTGCAAACAGATTTTCAAACTAGGTTCCACCAAACTCCAGGACCCAAGAAGACTTTTCTGCTAGATGTCTTCCCTCTTCAGGCAATGAATCTTGGGGTTTATGAAAGACAAAAAATGTAAATAAGTGAAATAAATGATTGACCAAATGTCACACAGACTGGATAAATTATACCAGATGTGGTAGTGCATATCTGCAATCCCAGAATTTCAGATACAGACAAAAGGATGACTTGAAATCAACCATCAGCTACATACTCAACTAGAGGCCTGCCTGGGCTATGTGAGATCCTGCCTCAAAAATAAAATAAAATAAATGACCAAAAGCACTGTTTAGTTTGCCAGGTAGGTAGTAAATGACAACATTCCTAGGAGATCACAAGAAGGGTTGCAAGAGGTCTAACACTTCAGGAGATTGCCTCAGACCAAGGATTAAAAAGCAATCTAGTTAGACTGCCCACCTCCAGCTATGAGGACCTGATCTGCTCTATCATCTCTGGAAGACTGACCACATAGATACAGTCATGAGGCTATGGCTCTCCATTAGCTGTGTAACCTGCACCCTTCCCAGACTGTCCTTTTCCAAGTCACCGTTCGAGCCAGATACCTACACCTACCCATCTGGTATGAAGAGAAATGAAGTTTCTGACTTATTTATCCTGAGGCATCTTTGGTCCAATTAAATAAGGAGGTAATGGGCAAGGGAGAAAAGACATAAGTACAAAGAAAGGTTAGTTTTAAAGATAGGGAGAGGGGCTAAGAAAGGCTAGTTCTAAAAATTTAGACAGGGTTGAGAGCCCTTGAAGACATGCTAGTACATTGAAAAAAGTCGTCTGCTGCTGTCTCTTGCTTCACACTCCACCCCAACTGGCATAGAAACTGTTCCAGAAGGCCAAGGTTACCACCTCACATTTCTGTAGCACCCAATTCCATCACGAAAGCAAACATCAATTCCAGGATTGGAGTCTCCACTACCATGAGAGAAATCTGACTGTCTTTGGAACATTAGTCCCAGTTTAGGAGAAAGACCAGCTCTTCATTCTTTCTGTCTCTCCTCTTCCTATTACGTGAACTCCAGCTTTGAGGATGTAGAATGTTTTAGGCTGACAGTGTTAGGAAACACACACTGTAGCTGCCCATATAGTTGTTCCTATTCTTAATTGTGTCACCGTCACATTAGGAATGAAAAAACAACTAAATGTTTGTACTGACATGGAGAATACAAACTCTAAAATGAATTCAGGAGATTGTGACACAAGGCCAAAGACGCACCACTGGAAACAGACCAAAGTGCTACACAGCATCAAAATCCCCACTCTCCTTGTCAGAGTTTAAAGTCCTGTAGCTCAGTTAGGGGCAGAACATGATACTGACTTCCAACCGTAGTACACAACTGAGAAGAAAAAGACCCAGACCCAGAAAACTTACAGTTCTAAAAAGGTAGAAGAGCCACACAGATCTATTGTACAGCCCCCTCCATGTTCTTGTACACAAATGCCCCAACACTGGATGAGTCAATGGTCTAATTCTGTAGATGACAGTGAAGGTTTTTTATTTCAAATGTGTTCACACAGAACTATTTCTAAGCAGGTGCTGAAATAAACAGTCTGATCATAGCTCAGTTAAGAAAGAAAGACCTTCCAGTAAATGTGCCTTCACAGCTGGATAGCTGTTTTAATATGCAACTGCCCTGGGCCACAGGGAGGTTAAAAAACAAAAACCCAAAAACAATAAAAATGGGCTTTTGACTTAGATTTACTTAAGAAATAAAATAAATAAACCTACAAAAGGTCCTCCCTCCCAAGTTAAAAAAGATTGTGGTCAAATGGCTCTTTATTGAAAGAATGAATTTTCTAAACCCATCACAAAATCATTGAGGAACTTGAGGAACACAGGGTAGGAAAGCCACAGCTCACACACATCAACCCCAAATCTACTTACATCAGCCAGTTTTTGCAGCCCTCTCCAACACTACCCATCCAGTTCCCTCATGTCTGGGGGATGTCAGAACTCACCCTCTGGCTCCTGCTCCTGGTTCAAGAGCCCAGTAACCCAGCATGGATCTGCCCAGGAGTACTGGGCTCCTGTGGCTGGGAGTGCCTGCTGGCAACACCAGAAGGCAGAAATCTGAAGACACTTAGCACTTTCTCTCAACAACAACAACTACCACAAAGTGCTTTCCATACCCAGCCCCCCCCACACCATTTTGAAGACCAGGAAGCTGGAGTCTTCTAGGGGGCAGAGGTGAAAAAGGAAAAAGAAACCCACTGGGTCTAGGCACACCCTCAAGGTCAAGGCATTAACCAAAGGCCAGGAGGGAAGGCAAGAAGGCTGCTCCGAAGCCCAGAGCAGTAAACACCAAGTGTGGCCACAACACCCCCTGGGACCTGCAGAATTTGAGAACTGGCATTTCCCTAGCCTGGAGTAAAAACAAGATTATGACTTTTCAGCTGGGGGGGGGGGGGGTACAACAAAGAAGCATACCTCAAACAGGCAAGGAGAAAAGTGAGAATCAAGAGTCAAGAGCAGCTTGTAGTCCTCTTTCCCAAGGACACAAAGGTCTGAGGACTAGAGAGGGAGCAAAGAGAGCACAGAGGGAAAAAATGGGCAATGGCTGAGTATTACCCACCATCACTAACCTTGGTACAAATCAGAGAAATGGGGAGATAGATGCCCCCAAACTGCAGAGTTGCAATCCTATCTATCCCTACCTCTTACAGCAGATCTCAGAACTTTGGGAATAAAACTGGAAACACTCGGGGCTCCACACAGAATCTGCAATTCTTTGGACCAGTGCCTAGAGAACCTGGTCTTAGCCAACCCTGGCAAATGCTGAGAGAAGCATAACAGGTAGAGACAGACCTAAAAGGGGATATCCTCAATGGGGAACCTGTTGGCAAGGGTAAGAAGCCCCAAGAAGCAGGAGTGATAGTAAGTGTTAGAAAAGGGGCCTGAGAGAGCATGAGGATAAAAGACAGAAAGACACGAGGGAGGAACGGGAAAGAGACATCAAGAGAAAATGAGCATCTGTGCAAGAACTTGAAGGCTCCAAGAAAGTAGAGACAAATAAGAAAGGAATGATTAATGCCTTCAGGTTAGAACTAAGGAAATGAGGGCTTAAAAGGAGGTAAGAGGCAAAGCAAAATAAGGACAGCAAATGGAGAAAAAGAAAAGTGCGGTGAGAGACTGAATGGGGGTGGGGTGGGGCTTAGAACTGAAAGGGACCAAAGGTGGGACACAAGAGATCAGTGTCCAAAGATTGATCACTTTGACAGGGACAGCAATAGTAAAACTAAAAATGGGTCAAAATATGCAAATGGACAGCTCCAAAAGGAAGCTGTGGGGAGGGGGCACCTACTAAACAGAAGGAGGGGGAAAGCCAGTGGAAAAAAGGTAAGTCAGTACAGAATGGCAAGTGTTAAGGGTCAGAGCCATCTGAGGTACAGAGGCACAGCAGTAGCAAGAAGATGCAGCAGCAAGTCCTAGATGGAGAGTAACTTACTAGAGACAACAGGCTAAGGGGGGAGAGGGATGAATGGAGCAGAGCAGAGGAGCACTGAAATAAAGGTAAGAAAGAGGGGAAACACAAAACAGAGGAGCAGAGGCAAGGCACAACTAAGATGGAGTTAGGGTTAGAGCAGAGGTCTGCTAAAGGGAATGGCAGAAATGAGATACCCTGAGGGACAGGAAAGGGGGAAAAAGAAGAGGCTGAATGCCAGGCGCTGCAGGAGAGTGCATGCAAGGCAAGGGGCAGAATCGGCAGGTAGAAGGATCTGGAAAAGAAGACAGGGTCTGAAAGACAAACGCGGGGGGGGGGGGGCACTGAAAAGGGAAGGAAGGAAGCAAGCAAGCACCGAGTATTTGAGTCCGAGAAAGGCTGGAGAAGAAGCCTAGGGGCATCCCAAGGAGGCACAGCGAGCAGGTTCCGTGCTACGACCAGGGCAGAAATGTGGAGCAGTTGGGCCCAAGTGAGAGGAGGTATTATGTCCAAAGAAAAGACCAGAGGGCAGCAGTGCCTTCACCAACAGAGGTCTAGCATGGGTCTCCACAGAGGTGGAACCACAGGTTCTAAGGGGACAGCTCCTGGGGATGGGAGAGGTTCTAAGTCAAGAATAATAACAGCAGACAGGCCAAAGGAGGAGGACGGTGACCTCACCCCAAAAGTGATGCTAATAGAAAACAGATAAGGTAGGAGGACACGGATGTCCAAAGTGGGCGCCAGAAAGGAGACAGAGGGGTCAGTGAGGAGGTAGAGCGTCCCAGGAGCACAGCCCACTCCAGGAGGCAGCGAAGGGTATGACTGGGGAGTGGGGGGGGGGGGGGAGGAAGTGGGAAAGGAGACGGCTCAGAATTGGGAGTCGGATGTCTCGAGTGGAGACTGAGAGACACCGAGATTCCCCATCGGGTCGTGGTGGGGCGTGTGGAGGCAGACGCCGGGATTGCAGGGCTGCGGGGACAGTGGCGAATAGGAAGGGCAGTGCGAGTCGCGCGGGCCGGGCCCGGGCATGCAGCGGCCAGGACGCGGGGACCGCGGGGCGCTGGGGGGGCGCTCCCTCCCCTCCCCCTCCGGCTCCTCCATTGTTCGCGGGCTCCGGGCCCCGCGGTCCCCGCCTTTCCCCCCACCCTTGGATCCCGCAGCGGGGCGGCGCCCGGCGCCTCGCCCGTCCCCACATTCCCCTCCGCCAGCTCCGCGGCACTTACCAGCCTCGGGGGCGCCCTCAGCGCGGCCCCGGCCTCCGCGATCCCGGCCGCAGCGACGGCGGGCCCGGCGCCATGTTCCCCTGGCGACTCGTTCCTAAGGCGGCTGTAGCGGCGGCGGCGGCTCCGGCGGCGGGGGGCCGGGCGGACCCTCCCTCGCGGGCTCCCTCCTCCGCCTCCTCCTCCTCCCGCCGCGCCGCGGCTCTCCCTCGGGGCGGGGGGCGGGGAGGGGAAGGGGGAGGGGCGGGAACTAGGGGGAGGGCTGACCAGCCTCGCTCGCTCCCTCCTCCCTCCCGCGCAATGGCGGCGGCGGCGGCTGCGGCGCTGCGACACCTCCCTGCGGCCGCCGCGACCGTGCGCGCGCCTTAAGACCCTCTCGCTAGTGCGCGTGCGTGTCTGAGGTACCAGTGGCGTTGGGGCGGGGGGCTGGACGGTGGGTAACGGCCCGACAGGGACACGCACGCCGCTCACGGTGGCCCGGGAAGACAAGCACGCGCGGGCACGAAGGGCGCCGAGTGCGCGTGCGCGCCCGAGGGAAACGCCGCTTTGCCCAGCAGCTGCGGCGCCAGAGTCACAGCGCGAGGACAACCGCGAACCGGCTCAGGAGGGCGCGGGGGTGGGCTTCGTGCGCGTGCGCAGAGACGGCTGCAGCCTGCCAAGCAACCAAAGGGAGGGCCCGCGAGGGGCGCGCACGGCGTTGCGCGCTCCAGGCCGCAGATGCCCTCCACCCCTCCCCACACACGCCACCCCACGCCGGCTTCTGGAGAAAGCCAGCTCTGAGAGGCATGGCCCGGCTCCTGAGGGCGGGTACCTAGGGCTCTGTCCCGCTCGCGCGGGACCTCAGCAGCCAATGGGTGGCAGGAGGGGGTGGGTTCGCCTCGTCAAGCCGCAGCCTCGGGATAACGGAGGTGGGGGGGGACGGGGTGAACGTAACGTGGGGTGGCGAGGCGGGGCTGTGAAGAAGGGAGCGTACCCAGCGAGGGAGCAGATTGGGCGGGAGGAGGGGGCGTGGTCCGCTGCAGTCCAATCTGGGCCTCGCAGTTGGTCGGCCCGG
Organism: Microtus pennsylvanicus; assembly: GCF_037038515.1. NCBI lineage: Eukaryota > Metazoa > Chordata > Mammalia > Rodentia > Cricetidae > Microtus > Microtus pennsylvanicus. The sequence continues at coordinate 144,313,874 of NC_134579.1, read as the reverse complement.
AAGAGTGGGCGGGGACAGAGGGCACGTGCTCTTTCCCGGGCGCTGAAGAAAAACCTGTGGGCCTGGCGCGTTGATACAGGTTACTGGTGATTTCACCCAGCGCTTGGTCCCGGGCAGAGGGAGGACAGGCCCATGTTGCAGCCCTAGCCTCCAGGTCGCATCGAGCAAATGACAACAAACCACATGTCACTTTGGGTGCTTTCTGGGATAAAGTGCTGATGTGAGAGGACCCCCCACACACACCTCTTCCTCTGGGAGTCCTCCGGAAGAATGGATTGTGAAAGACAGGCTTTCCCTGCGCCCGAACGGTGTGTGGAATGCATAAAGAACACGTGTTTCCGATTCAACACTGCGCTTCTTTCCAGTGTTTTCACCTGTAAAGTCGAATAATAGTACCCAACTCAAAGGGTCGCTGGGAGAGTCGAATGAGGTGTTATGGTCCCCAATGCCATGATTCCCAGGAGGATCCTCCAATCACTAGAACCCTGTAAAATGTAGGGGATTTCCCCCATACATTAACATCTATAATAGCTGATGAGTTACTCTCAGCAAGGGATTAACACAGCAATAATAAAACGACTATGAATATATTGTGTTGTAACGAGAGCAATGTGAAGATGATCTCTTTGGAGTCAAGGCAGGTATTTAATATCTCCCTCTTGGCCATGGATAACTGAAACATCAAAAAGCAACATGGGAGTTAGAGGGGGACTACAGTGTCTAAATGTATAGGGGGGTGACGTAGGGGAAATGGCTTCCACATATTAAGTACTCAGTAAGCATTGTTAAACAAAATTACATGAAGCCTTTCATTACAGTTTTCAAGTTAGAAGGGCGGGTTCTGGTATTGTGGGCTGGAGAGATCAGCAGTAAAGAATGGGTCCTTCTCTTGCAGATAGACCCAAGTTCAGTTCCCAGCACCCACATCAGGCAGTTCACTACCACATGCAACTTCCGCTCCAGAGGAAGCCGAGGCTGTGGCCTCCCGGGCCTCACACAGACACATAATAAAAAATAAAACATCCTTACCTGAGGCTGAGGATAGAACTTGTTTGTAGAATGCTTGCTTACATACACAAGGTCCTGGTTTTCATCCTCACCACAGAATATCTCAAAGTAAGTAAAAATAAAGATAATTTCCATTGAAATTTTTCTCACTAGGAATCTGTGGTTGCCCTGGAATTTACTATGTAGCTCAGACTGGAATTGAGTGTGTGGCATCCTCTGCCTCTTGAGTGTTGGAAAAGAGTGATGTTGGTACAGCACAAGGGAACACAAGAAAAAAACATCAAGACAATTTATTATCATCATCATCATTATTAATTTTGCAAAAACAGTACTTGCAGGGAGATGTAAAGCTGGGTCAGAGATTAAGACCACTGGCAGCACTTCACAACTGCCTGAAACTCTAGTTCCAGGGAAACTGGTGCCCTCTTCTGGCCTCTCCAGGAACAGCAGAGACGCAAGCAAACCATCCATGCAATTAAACACAAATTTCTACAATTTGTGTGTGCGTGCATGCGTGCTCTTGTGCCAAAACCCAAAGCCAGTTCTTGAGCACACAGAGCTTTGGTTTTTTTATTTCTGATGGAAGTGACTTTGTCTTATCCCATTTATGGGAACTCAACTCAATCTGACATGATTGACCAACTGGGGAAAGGGGAAAGTTCAGGAGATATGGGCCCTTGTTGGCCTAACTACCCTGGATAGAAAAACAAACAAATCCTATTTCTCACATGAGTGCATGCACTACCACAACAGAGTTCAGAAAACTAACACCCTTCCAGGGCTGGAGAAATGGCACAGTGGTTAAGAGTACTGGGTGCTCTTCCAGAGAACCTGAGTTCGAGTCCCAGCACCCACATGGTGACTCACAATGTATGTCAGTACAGTTCCAGGGGCTCTGATACCCTCTTCTAGCATCCACTAGCTCCAAGCCTGAATGTGGGGCACAGATATACATGCAGGCAAACCACCCACTCACATACAATAATCCTTCCAAACCCTCTCAGTCTTGGGAAACATGTGAACAGACAATGTCTCACTCTCAACTTGTGTTTTTCCTTGTTGGAGTTTGTCACCTTTTCTTCAAGTCTCAAGTTGAAGTCACTTCCTCAGAGTGGCCTAACAGATGTGGTCTGATCCTGGTCTTTAATAAAATGTGTATGCTGGCAAAGGATGCAGTTCAGCTGCTAGAGTGCCTGCCAAGCATGTTCTAGGTTCAGTCACCAGCATCACTTAACCCGGTGTGGTGGCACACGCCTGAAATACAGGCAAGAGCATCAGAAGTTCAAGGTCAACCATAGCTACACTGTGAGTTCCAGACCAGTACAGGCTACATGAGACCAGTGTGTGTGTGTGTGTGTGTAGTTAATTGAATGTTAAACAAAAGGGATAGTTAACATTCAATCTCATGGTAGTCAAAAAGATGAAGTCCTTGTCTGCTCATTCCTACTTTCAGATGTCCCCTCAGGCTGGGTCAGGTGGCCCCTCTAGGATCCTAAAGTCCCTGGACCACCCTGAGTCATTCCTGTCTCTTAATTCTTTCCTGTCGCATAAGAGCAGGCCTAGTGCTCCCACAATCGCCATCAATGTCTCTAAAAGGTCTAAGCAAAAGGAAGAGGCTCAGAAAGTGCTTTGTTGTTGTTGTTGGGTGAAGGTACCTTAAGGGAGGGCCTTCCCAGCTCTGTAATTCTTTCCAGTGCTTAAGAAGGAGCTGAGTAAGCCAAAGACAGGAAACAGGCTTCCCTGGGGGCAGCCACCCCCGCGAACCCAGCTCCCCTCCTCTCCAGGATAAACAAACAGCCGACTAAACAATTAGCTGACAGAGAGAAGAGTGCGCTGCCGGCTTGGATCTCTCTCAAGATTTCCCAAGCATGGCCCTGCAGGCCCAAATAGCTGGAGGTCACAGCAACTAGAGTGCTAGGGACCATCGTTCAGGGCTTCAGATCTGGACGCGTATTGCAGAGATGGCTAGGCAAAAGAAAGGAAGAAAGAAAGAAAAAAAAAAACACAAAAGTTTTCAGACAAATTAGGGACGCTGGGACATAGCCTTCATTCCGGAGAATTAAAGAGAGGGTAACGACCAGGGTCGAGCATGAGCTAGAAGTCGATGATCCTACAGCGCCGCCTTCCAGAAGAGCAAGGAAAGTCACAGCTTGCTGAAGCTACCGGAGAATACAGCAAAGGATGGAATCTTCTGCCATTGGCCAGAAAGGCAGCCAATCACGAGGAAAGAACGAGAAGCGGTGATGCTGGCTTTCGACTCAGAATCCTAGAGCGCCAGGAACCAGTCAAGACATTTAGTGTATGGTGCACCAGATATTTGATGGAAGGTTGCACGATGACCCTATTTCTATAAATTTGTAAGATTAGCAGGGCATGGCATAATCCCAGCATTTAAGAGGAAGAGACCGAAGGATTGGAAAAGTTGAGGCCAGATTGATCTGTGAAGTGAGTTACAGGCTAGCCTGGGCTACTCAGAGGCAGCATGGGAAACAGCGAAACCATGCCTCGGAAAGCAAGAGCAAGGAGGAGGTAGAAGACGCAATAAATTTAAATTTAAATAATGTAATTTTGAGTAAGGCATAGTTCACACATTGATTGTTTTAAGGCTGTTTGCTTTTTGGTGCTGGAGTGGTAGAGGCAAGCTCTCTCCCACTGGGCTACATCTTCAGTCTTTTAACTTTTATGTTGAGGCAGGATCTCACAAAGCTGTCCAAGAGACTCAGTCCCTAGTCCTTTCAGGTTTGAATTTTTAATCTTTCTGCCTCAGCCTCTGTAGACACTGGCGATAACAGGTGTGTGCCATCAAGCTGACTTGTTTGAGACAGGGTATTCTGTAGCAAAGACTACCTCAGATTTGCTATGTAGCCAGCACTGGCCTTGAACTTCTTTTTTTTAATATTTATTTATTTATTATGTATACAATATTCTGTCTGTATGTATGCCTGCACGCCAGAAGAGGGCACCAGACCCCATTACAGATGGTTGTGAGCCACCATGTGGTCGCTGGGACTTGAACTCAGGACCTGTTGAAGGAGCTGCGGGTTGCATTCCTGCCGCCCTGCTCCTGGCCACCTGGCTAGCTTATACCCCAAAATAACAACACACAAACTGTATTCATTTAAACACTGCCTGACCCATTAATGTGTGTAGCACCAAGGTGTGCTTACCCGGAAGATTCTAGCCTACGTCCATCCTGGGTCAGAGCTTAATCATGTCTGCCCGGGAGAGGGGAGCATGGCATCTGAGCTCACTTCCTCTTCCTCCCAGCATTCTGTTCTGTTTACTCCACCCACCTATGTTCTAACCTATCAGGGCCAAGCAGTTTCTTTATTAATTAACCAATAACCTTCTTCCATCAAGGACTTTTGGAAGAACAGGCAATGCTCTTAACCTCTGAGCCATCTCTCCAGTTCGGGCCTTGAACTTCTGATCCTCCTCCCTTTCCCTCTCAAGTAGTGGGGTTATAGGGGTGCATATTCAACCTGCCTATAAATAAAGGGGGCACTTTCTTGTGACCAGCCTATACATACAGGAACTGTGTTAGATCATCTCTCAGATGCCTCTAAGAACACCTCCTCCCTCTTCCTCCTCTCCATAACCAATGGAAACTGCTGTATTAGTCATGACTTTGACTCCTGTGGATTCCTTTTGCCTGTTTTAATGCTGTCTTAAGGTTTTGTTGATGTGAAGAGACACCATGACCATGGCAACTCTTATAAAGGTAAACCTCCTCTCCCTTCCTTTTTTTGTTTTTTGTTTTTCAAGACGGGGTTTCTATGTAGTCTTGGTTGTCCTGGAACCCACTCTGTAGACCAGGATGGCCTCAGAGATCCACTTGCTTCTGCCTCCCAAGTTCAGGAATTAAAGGCATGTGCCACCTCCATCCAGCATAAAGGAAAACGTTTCATTGGGCTGCTCAGAGGTTTAGTCCATTGTCATGACTGGAAGCATGGCGACATGCAGGCAGACAAGGTGCTGGAGAGGCAGCTGAGAGTTCTACATCTGGATCTGAAGGCAGCAGGAAGAGGGAGCAACATTGGGCCTTAGCTTGAGCTTCTGAAACCTTAAAGCCCAGGCCACACCTCCAAATAGTGCCATTCCCTGTGGGCTTATGGGGGCCATTTTCGTTCAAACCACCACAGTGTTGCAAACAAATGGATTCCCCCTGTAAGTACTTTCAGGGATAGCTCTGTTGTATAACTGTTTCCTCAGAGATTGAATGAAACATTCGTACTGAAGGCAAGCTCCTTAAGTGGGAAAGTGTAACATGAGGGCCGGCTTGTTAGGGTTTCTGTCCCGCCTGGTACCCCACAGCCAGCAAGTCCCAAAGAAAATCACACAGAGATCTCCATAAGTTATAAAACTGATTGGCCCATTAGCTCAGGCTTCTTGTTAACTCTTATAGCTTATATTAACCCATTGTTCTTATCTACATTAGCCACATGGCTCAGTACCTTTCTCAGCAGGCAGATTACATCTTGCTTCTTTCATGGTCTGGGCAGGACTGCAGAGGGAGCTTCCTTCTTCCCAGAATACTCTGTTCTCATCACCCTGCCTCTACTTCCTGTCTGGTTGACCCACCTATACTTCCTGCCTGGCCAATCCGTGTTTATTTAAAACATGATTGACAAAATACAGACAATTCTCCTGCACCAGGAAAGTGAACAACTCAAAATTGCTTCAGGAAGTCCCTGAAACTGGCCAGATTCACTAGGTTCTTCCCTCTCAAAGCAAGCGTGCTGCAGTGGAAAGGAGACTCAGAGAGAGACCAGCTGTTCTAAAAAGACTGAACAGGTAAAATTGCCACTTGACCAATCTAGTAATATTAGTTTGATTTCTGAGAGCCACATTTTACGAGAGGAGAACGGAACTACATAAGTTGCCTGACATGTTTTCCACACATGTGTGTCCTGCCCCCACTATTAAATGAAGTGTCTTTTAAAAGATTACCACACAGGACTCCTCATGGAGCACTCCAAAATGAGGAGCTGTTGGGATAGCAATACTGCTTAGGAAGTGGGTATCACTTACATTAGAGGTAGAAGAAGATGAGATGCCTGGAAGATGTTTAGATTGACTTCATCAACCTGTCTAGCTACCTGCAGGTTGTGTGGTGTGTTCCAGCTTTGTGAGCTGTCACCCTTGCTGGAATGGGCTTTGGTTATAAACTGTCTTTGAGCCACTTCTGTTCCTGTAAGTAACCCCTCACCTAGATTCCTGTGAGTAACCCCAATAAAATCCATGGTTCACCAAGTTGGACTTCAGTGGTATCTGTACTTTGATCTCTTGTGGGATCCCTATCTGGGGTAGATAAATGTGTGTGTTGTGCCTCCCCAGGAAAAGTATGTGACACAGCTTAGTCTTCTGAGTCCTAGGGTTTGTGAGGTCCAGGCTGGCCACTGTGAGTCAAGGTAAAACATTAGTTCTCCTCATATACATACTGCCAGATGCTACTGACGAGTGTAACAGCTGGGCTGGTGAGATGCTTTACTGTATAAGAGCACTGGCTGCTCTTCCAGAGGTTCTGAGTTCAATTCCCAGCAACCACATGGTGGCTCACAACCATCTTTAGTGGGATCTGATGCCCTCTTCTGGCATAAAGTTGTATATGCAGATAGAGAGCTTATATACATAAATAATCAAATCTTTAAAAAGAAGTTGTTCACCAACCTCCATACCCATGCTATATGTTCACATTCACAGGCCATGCACACACACCCATACAAACTAATAATAAATCTTAAAAAAATTAAAAAGAGTGTAACAGCTGGTCTTTGCTGGATGTGTAAGTAAAAGCCTGCAATCCCAGCACTCAGGAGATTGAGGCAAGTACCAAGAGATTCTGCAGGCCAGGGGTTGGAGAGATGTCTCAGCAGTTTTGGAGCACTTCCTGCCCTTGGCAGAGGAGCTGAGTTCAATCCCGGGCACTCTCACAAGCATCAAGCACCCCTACCTCCAATTCCAGGGGATACACTGCCTCTTCTAGCCAGGCAGGCATGTGGCGCACATATATACACAAAGACAAAACACTCATGCATTTAAAAATTCCTTGAAAGGAGAGAAATCCATGTCAGCAATTCTATCCAATAAGATATTATTACAGAAAAAAAAAGAACAAGCTGCGTGGTGGTGGTGCACACCTTTTATCCCAGCAGGTAGGAGCCAGAGGCAGGTGGATTTCTGCGATTTCAAGGCCAGCCTGGGCTACAAAGAGTTCCAGGACAGCCAGAACTACTACACAGAGAAACCCTGTTTCAAAAAAAAAAATGAAATGAATGAATGAATGTTCTGTTCAAAGGATGAGTATTGAATGTCTTTCCAAGGAAGTTTTGTAAAGTGGGAAAGTGGGTGTTCCAACTGATTTCTTTTTTTTTTTCTTTTTGGTTTTTTCGAGACAGGGTTTCTCTGTGGTTTTGGAGCCTGTCCTGGAACTAGCTCTTGTAGACCAGGCTGGTCTCGAACTCACAGAGTTCACCACCACCGCCCAGCTTTTTTAAAAAAATATTTATTTATTTATTATGTATACAATATTCTGTCTGTGTGTGTGTCTGCAGACCAGAAGAGGGCACCAAACCTCATTACAGATGGTTGTGAGCCACCATGTGGTTGCTGGAAATTGAACTCATGACCTTTGGAAGAGCAGGCAATGCTCTTAACCACTGAGCCATCTCTCCAGCCCTGATTTCTTTCAAATTAAGTAAGTGTGCACATCAGTTCTTGGCTTCCACCTTGTTGAGGGGAATTCCAGGATTGAACTATAGTCCCTGGGCTTGTGTGGCTATAGCACTTTTACTAGATGAGCTGTCTCACCTGCTCCATGTTTTGTTTTGTTTTAAGGCTCAGAGAAGGGTATAAGATAAAAAGCTAAGGAAGCACTTGAAGTCTCTCCACAGCTGAGGATGACCTTGAACTCCTGATTCTTTCGCCCCCCATCTCCCTAGGGGGTTGTAGGTGTGTGTCACCATGCTCAGCTTTAATTAATGCACAGTTACAAAGTCATTTAAAGCTGGCAGTGATGGTGCACACCTTTAATCTCAGCACTTGGAAGGCAGAAGCAGGAGGATATCTGTACGTTTGAGGCCAACCTGTTCTACAGAATGAGTTCCAAGAAAGCCAGGGCTGTTACACAGAGAAAACCTGTCTTGAAAAATCAAAACAGAAAAGCAAAAAAAAAAAAAAAATGAAAAAACAAAAACAAAGTCATTTAAGAATTTTAGGGCTGGGAAACCTAATTTTCTTGGTAGACTGTTCACCTAGCATGCCTGAAATCATGGACCTCACCAATAATCTTGGCATTTGGGAGGTACAGGCAGGAGTGTCAAAAGTTCAAAGTCATGCTTGACTACATACCGAGTTCTGGTCAGCATGGGATACATAAGACCCTGTCAAGAAAAGAGGTGAGGGGGCTAGAGAGATATCTGGCTTAGAGGTTAAGAGCATTGCCTGCTCTTCCAAAGGTCCTGAGTTCAATTCCCAGCAACCACATGGTGGCTCACAACCATCTGTAATGGGGTCTGGTGCCCTCTTCTGGCCTGCAGGCATACACACAGACAGAATATTGTATACATAATAAATAAATAAATATTAAAGAAAGAAAAAGAGGTGAGGGGAAAAGGGAAGGAAAGGAGGGATGGGAGGGAATTTCAGTTGTTCATTATTTCCCAAACACTTAGTATTGGCCATTCATTCCTTTTATTTTATGTATATGGGTATTTTGCATGCATATATGTCTGTGCACCCATGTGTCTGCCTGCTGTCTGGGGGGGGGGAGTGCATCAGACCCCCTAGAACTGGAGTTAACAGACAATTCTGAGCAGCCACAGGGGTGCTTGGAATTGAACCTTGAGTTCTGGAAGAGCAGCTAGTGTTCTCAACCACTGAGCCATTTCTCCAGTCCCAACAGTCAGCCTTAGCAGGGTGGTGTGGTGGTGCAAGCCTTTAATCCTTCTGAGGCAGGCTGGTCTCATTCCAGGATAGCCAGGGCTACAAAGAGAAACTGTCTCAAAAAAAAAAAAAAAGCCCATTTTTAAGAGTTTTGTTACCTTGTTTCGTTTTTTTTGAGACAAGGTCTCTTTCTGGTCTGGAACTCACCCAGTAGAAAGACTAGACTGGCTGGCCAGTGAGCCTGTGACTGCTAATCTTGGTTGTTAACCTCAATTGAGCAATCTCCTCTATCAGATTGACCTGAGGTGATGTCTGCAGGGCATTATCTTGATTGCTAATCGGTGTGGGAGGGCCCAGCCACAGCGCACCCTGGGGGCGATAAGGGTGGAAGTGGGGTAGGGATAGGGGTGGGCAGGAGAATTAGTCTGTACCAGAAAGCAAAAGGACTAGGAACCTGGAAGCAAGCCAGTACACAGCAGTCAAGGGTCTCTGTTTCAGTTCCTCTGTCCAGATTCCAGTCTTGAGTTCCTTCTTGGCCTCTTTTTAACAGTGGGCTGTGACCTGTAAGCTAAATTAAGGCTTTCCTCCCCAACTTACTTTTGGCCATTGTTTTTTTTTTCTGGTTTTTTTTTGTTGTTGTTGTTTGTTTTTAATCACAGCAACAGAAGCCAAGTAGGATAGAAATCCCTATGGAGGATAGGCATTGTGGTGAGAGACCTCACCATGTGGTGTTTATGCCTTAGAAGTTTTGCGGGAGGAAGGATTTTTCAAGCTCTAGGCTCGAAAAGCCACCAAGTGTTCAGAGCTTGTTGAGCTGTTGTGGGAACTAGGAAGATAATGCTGGGAGTGATAGTGGCCTGACTTGTAAGGTTGCAGCGTGTGTGTGTGTGTGTGTGTGTGTGTGTGTGTGTGTGTGCGTGTGTGTGTGTGTGTGTCACTGTCAGGGCCATTTGTGTGTGGTTTATTTAAATTAAGAATATGTTAAATAAGGAAATAAATAATTGGTGGAATTAGGGCTGGCTAGGTGGTGGCGCCTTCGGTGGCACACACCTTTAATTCTAGCAGTCGGAATGCAGCAAATCTCCAAGTTCAAGGCCAGCCGGGCCAGCCAAGGCTACAAACAGAAACCCTGTCTCAAAAACAAAACAAAACAAAAAAAACCAGAAACCTGTCTCAAACACGCCCCCTCCCCAAATCTGTGGAATTATTCTTTGATGTTCTTACTGGCTCTGTTGATGAAGAATCAGCTGTGGTTAACAAGGGACCAGCAGCACTAAGGGGAAAATCTGGGAAGTCTGGGAAGTGGTTCCTCAGGGTCAGCACACAGAGGCTGTGGTCCAGAGGGGCCAGGACTGCATCTCAAACAGGAAGCAGGACTTGGTCATATGTAAGAGTGTCCCATGTTGTGCTGGTTTTCACGGTATGAAAACTGCAGGTCAAAGGAGTCATGAAGAGACTTATGTAGAGGGATTGGGTCTACCCTTGGAATGATGGGATTTGCCCAGGATAATGGGACAGCTTTCTTCCTTTTAAAAATAAAATAAAAATTTTGTGTGGGGGCTGGAGAGATGGCTCAGAGGTTAAGAGCATTACCTGCTCTTCCAAAGATCCTGAGTTCAATTCCCAGCAACCACATGGTGGCTCACAACCTTCTGTAATGGGGTCTAGTGCCCTCTTCTGGCCTGTAGGCATACATACAGACAGAATCTTGTATACATAATAAATAGATAAATATTTTTAAAAATTGTGTGTGTGTGTGTGTGTGTATGCATACATAAGCACATGAGTGCAGGTGCCTGCAGAGGTCAGAAGAGGCTATGAGAACCTGTGAACCTAGCATTACAAACACCTGTGAGCTGTTCTACCAGATTTCTGGGAACTAAAGTCTGGTCCTCTGGAAGAGTAACAGCCCCCTTAACCACTGAACCTCCACCACCACCATTTTTTCTTTCCTATTTATGTTTTTGTTTTTGTTTTGTTTTGTTTTGTTTTGAGACTGGGTGTCTGTAGCACACACTGGCCTTGAACTCACGAGGAGTCAGAGTTAGACTCCTAAGTTACAGGACTTACAGGCATGAGCCATCCCAACTGGAAATAATGGGATTCATGTTAGAATCTTTATACACAAGCTGTACTAAACAGACCCACTTCCCCTCCCCACCACATCCCATCTTTATTGCGCCGTTTGAATAGCCTCTTCCATGATGTGCTTGTCCAAACCTTTTGTCTGTCTCCTTACTTTACCTCGTTGCTATGATGCTAAGGATGCTATGGTGCAATTGCTGGGGCACTGCACATATGACGTCAGTACTGTAGTATTGATGGACTTTTGCCACTTTTTTTTCCTGTGGTGCATACCTATGACAGGGCATGCATGTGGAGGCTTTGCATGAGGACAACTTTGTTAAGTCCATCTCTCTTTCCACTGATTATGAGTCCTGGGGATCGAACTCAGGTCATCAGACTTGACAGGAAGAGCCTTTTCCTGATGAGCCATCTCACCAGTGCTGTTTGATGTTTTTCTTGTTAGCCTCTTAAATCCATATGTAGCCAAACGTCCTAGTTACTTCTCTATTGCTGTGAAGAGACACCATGACCAAGACAACTTATAAAAGAAAGCATTTAACTGGGAGCTACTTTACAGTTTCAGAGGGCAAATCTATGATTATCAGGTTGGGAAGCAGGGCAACAGACAGGTAGGCATGGTACTGGAGAGCAATAATTGAGTGTTTATGTTTGAGACGGAGATAACTGGGAATGACATGGGCTTTGGAAACCTCAAAGCCCACCCCCAGTGACATATTTCCTTCAACAAGAACACACCCAATTCAATAAGGCCACACCTCCTAATCCTTCCCAAAGAGTTGGGGACCAAGCATTCAAACATATGAGAGTCCATGGGAGCCATTCTCATTCAAACCACTACACCAACAATGAACCTGGACTTGTGATCCTTTTGTCATTTCCTCCCAAGTTCTGGGATTCCAAAACTGCATCTCCATACCATTGAGGATGGAACCATTGGGGCTTCATGCATAAGATGGTGTGTGTCTGGCAAGCACTGTGCCATCTTAACCCTCTTTTTGGTGTTGTGTTTCTGGTTTTTCACTGTTGGCTGTTGAATCTAGAGTTTCATAAATACTATGAAGCATTCCTTCCACCAGTCACTGTAATGGTCTGTCCTATCCCTTTAAGAGACAAGCCCTGCCCACTCCCTACCCTGTCCTCCAAGGCAAGCAGATCTTTCTTCTGCTTCCAGCCTGAGTTCCTTCTTTGGGAGAGGTGGCTGCTGCTGTGGCTCCTCTCTTCTCCCTCCCACCCCCGCTTCTCTTTCACTGCCTCTCTCTGTAAGAGGATACTGGTAGTTAATTTCTGGTAGCTTAGCCCCAAAATAATCACACAGAAACTATATTATTTAAATCACTGTTGGCCCATTAGCTCTAACTTCTTATTGGCTAGCTTTTACATCTTAATTTAACCCATTTCCATTAATCTGTGCATCACTATAAGGTCGTGGCCTACCAGCAAAGTTTCAGCACATCTGTCTCTGGTGGCTCCATGGCTTCTTCCTGATTCCACTTTCTTTCTCCCAGGATTCTGTTTAGTTTCCTCACCTAGTTCTGTTCCCCTATAGCTCTGCTATAGGCCCAAAGCAGTTCCTTTATTAACCAATGATATTTACAGCATACAGAGGGGAATCCCACATCACCACCAAGCAGGAAGTAGAGACAGGTCAATAAGAATGCTGGGAAGAGGGAAGCACAATCTGCAGTCATGACCCAGCTACACAGGAAGCAAGATGTGACTGCCTTGTCGAAAAAGGTACTAAGCCATGTGGCCAACATAGGCAAGAATTATGGGCTACTATAAACTGTAAGAATTAGTTAGTAAGAGGAGCCTCAGATACTGGGCCAATCAGTTTATAATTGATGTAGACCTCTGTGTGATTCTTTGGAACTGAATGACTGGAGGAACGGGCAGGGCAGAAACCTCAGACAACATCTCTCTGCTCATCCCCCTCTCTCCTTCCCTCTTTCCCTTCACCTCCATAACTCACTAAATATATATCCACTTTCTCTGCATGGCGTGCCTATCTGACTCTCTCATCCACCACGTAGCTCCCTGCATGGGACCCACTGGTCCTCATTGCCTGCTACTGCATCCCTCAGGGAACTAGGGAACCACATTTTATCTAAGCCATAACATTTGGTGCTTGTGACTCAGCCAGGCTCTCTCCACATTCCGTCCTGCCTGAGGACACCTGGAACCCTGGGCTCTGGAGCTGGCTTTCTTCACAACAGCCCCGTGTTCTATCTGCCTGACCACCAACCTCTATGTACATCAGCAACCACAGCCTTCACGGCTACAGTTGAGCCCTTCACTGACATTCATCTCTGGTGGTTTCCCATAGCTAAAAATGTGACGGGGCTAACCAGGTTAGTCTTCCCACACTAGGGGGAGTGCATTTGATTTGGGACCCGAAGTCCCTGGGATTATTCTCTTTTCTTTTCTTTTCTTTTCTTTTCTTTTCTTTTCTTTTCTTTTGCACCACTCATAAGTAGTTCCCTCCATGAGAGACTGCTTAGAGTGGTCTCTAGCCTCCGGCTTCCGAATCGCCCAGACACAGAGCCAGCCAGACTTCATTCATACCCTGCCTGTCAAGAGATGTTTTCCTACAGGCTTTGTGGTGTCACTGTTTCATTAACACCCCACCTTCTACAGGCCTTGCAGTGTTTGTTCACTGTTTTCACAGGTTTTCACATTTTCAGCGATGGTATAAACCCTCAAACTATCAGCTACCCGCCTGTGGATGCTTTGCCGGTTTTCCACTGGCTCTGCTTTTCCTCAAACTATCCCTGCCACCACAACCACTGGCCTCACGGAAACTGACAGTTTTAGTCGGATCTGCGAGGCAACTGTTTTCAATTCCAGCCTTTGCTCCTCATTGCGACTTACGGTGCAACAGCTCAGCGACAGGGAGAATCATACCTCCAGGTCTCTCTTGTTATTATATATTTTTTGATTTATTTATTTATTTATTAAAGATTTCTGTCTCTTCCCCGCCACCGCCTCCCATTTCCCTCCCCCTCTTGTTATTATATTTAAAACTCCTGCAGCTCAAAAAACGTGGCTTTCGCCGGGCGATGGTGGCACACGCCTTTAATCCCAGCACTCGGGAGGCAGAGGCAGGCGGATCTCTGTGAGTTCGAGACCAGCCTGGTCTATAGAGCTAGTTCCAGGACAGGCTCCAAAGCCACAGAGAAACCCTGTCTCGAAAAACCAAAAAAAAAAAAAAAGAAAGAAAAAGAAAAAAAGAAAAAAAAAACGTGACTTTTCCATACAACACGTGATGGCTGCCATTTTGACTAAGGTCAGGTGACCTTACTACTGCCATCTTAACAGAGGTCAGGTGACCTCACTACCATCTTAACTGATAGCCAGGTCAGGTGACCAAGTCCTGCCATCTTTACTGAGGTATTCGCTGCCCGATCCCCAGTGATGACTCTGTTGCATGTGTGTTTTGTGCAGTGGCATGCCTTTGGAAGGGCCCACATAAAGCATCCACTTTGCCCAATTCCTGTTCACTCTGTGTTTGTGTGTGTATGTGTGTGTACATACGTGTAACTTAAATGCACCTATGTTTACTGTTAAATGACCCTTTTGCCTTCACTTGAAAATTTGGGGGTTGTAGAGATGGCTTAGGGGTTAAGAGCACTGCCTACTCTTCCAGAGGTACTGAGTTTAAAACCCAGCAACCCCATGGTGGCTCACAACTATCTATAATGAGATCTGGTGTCCTCTTCTGCCCTGCAGGCATACATGTAGGCAGAATACTATACATAATAATAATAATAAGTTACAAAAATTTACAACCACACTTAGCCTACTTTTATTTTTTTATTGTTTTTTCATCTACATGTATATATACACATATATGAAATTTTCACCCAGGACTATAGAGTGTGGGAGGAGGATCATCACAAATTATAGAGGCTAGCCTGGTCCACTTAGTGAATACCAGGCCAGCATGATCAACAGACTCAATGAGTCATGTAATGGCATGTAATGTTTTTTGTCTTAGTTTTTGGTTAGTTGGTGTCTCCAAGTATTAAGATTGGCCTTGAACTCCCATATAATGACATGAGTTTTTTGTTTTGTTTTTTGTTTTTTGAGACAATATTTCTCTGTTTGAAGCCTGTTCTGGAACTCACTCTGTAGACCAGACTGAGCTTGAATTCACAGAGTTCAGCCTGCCTTTGCCTCCCAAGGGCTGGGATTAAAGGCCTGTGCCACCACTGCCTGGCTACAGAGACTTATTATTGTTAAATTGGGAGCGTAGCCCCCAGGCCTGGGAATTGTATTGGTCTGGACTCCAAATCCCAGCATGCCAAGCCCTGGGGGGGGGTGGTCAGGACCATTCCCACAGGGTATTTAAGTGAGCTCCCAGAGGAGAAACACGTGGTCTCTTTCTTCTCTCCTTGGTGGTCACCTCAGTGGCCTCCCAGTTCCCCCTCAGGGCCATCTGAGAGCGCAGGAATCCCATTAAAACTGGGTATGTTTTAATTTGGCTTGTGGTGATTTGGCTTGATTGGGATTTTTGCGTCAGCAGAGAGCTTGCGTTAGGAAAAATTCTTAACAATTATTAATTATGAAAACTTGGTCTTAGCTTTGGCTTGTTCCCAATTAGCTTTTATAGCTTAAATTAACCCATTTATATTAACCTACATTCTGCCACATGGCTCATTACCTCTCTTAATACAGTGTACATTCAACTTCATCCGCAGCTTGCTGGTGAATCACCTGCCTCAGATTCTTCCCAGAGTTCCTAGCTCTGCCAAGAAGTACCGCCTATCATCTCCTGTCTAGCTATTGACCATTCAACTCTTTATTCAACCAATCAGTAGTTGCCTTAGGCAGGTAAGGACGGACAGAGTCCCATCTTCACACAGTGGGATCAATTATCCCACAACACAGGTGTACACAACTGTGCCCTGTTTCAAGTAAATCATTTATTTTATCATTAATTAATTCATTTTTTTTTTTAGTTTTTTTTTTTTCGAGACAGGGTTTCTCTTTAGCTTTGGAGCCTGTCCTGGAACTGGCTCTTGTAGACCAGGCTGGTCTCGAACTCACAGAGATCCGCCTGCCTCTGCCTCCCGAGTGCTGGGACTAAAGGCGTGCGCCACCACCGCCCGGCATTTCATGACGATATTAGGGTGCCTAGTGTATGTCCCGCACTCCCATTCATAGTCGTTGCTCTGTAGAAAGGCACAGGTTGCTTTCGATGAAGGTGTGGACGAGTCTGCACAGCAGAAAACAGTTTGAGGAAATTTGTTTTGTTTTGTTTTTGATTTTTATGTTTCAAGACAGGGTTTCTCTGTGTGGTCCTGGCTGTCCTGGAACTCGCCTTGTAGAGCAGGTTGGCCTCGAATTCACAGAGCTCCTCTTGTCTCTGCTTGCCGAGTGCCACTGCCAGGCGATTTGAGGAAAGATTTAAATGTGCCGCGGGACAGAAGGACAGAGAGCCGGCTCTAGTACAATGAAGGAATTGTGCTGTGGATTGGTGGCAATGAAAGTGATAAATGCTAGTGAGAAAAGAAATTGACCTACATTTTACATTTGCAGCGTCTTGAGTAGGAAGTGGGCACTTTTTTGGAAAACCTTTTATTTATTTATTATTAAGACTTATTTATTTGATGTGTTCTGACTGGTTTGCCTGTATGCACATATTTGTGCCGGGTAACCTTGGAGGTCAGAAGAGGGTGCCTGATCTGGAGTTACGGATGTCTGTGAGCCACCATGTCTGGCTGGGAATTGAACATTGTGTGGCTTACAACCACCTAAGCTCCAACCCCAAGGGAACTAAAGCCTCTGACCTCTGAAGGCACTGGTACTCACATGCAAGCGTGCACACGTGTGCGTATACACACCACACACACACACTGAAAAATAAATCTTGTCTTGGAATGAAGGTAAACTGAGTCCATGCCCACAATGTTTTGGGCCTCTTCCTCTGCTTCCATTTCCTGTAAATTCTATCTTCTGTGGGCATGGTGGTGTGTCCCTGTTAATATTGGCCATGTTGAGATGGGCACTGAGACAGCTGGACTACTGCAGCTGGCCAACTACCCTAACTTACTTGGCAAAGTTTTGAGCCAATGGGAGCTGGACTCATAAAAAAACGTGGAAGTTGCCGGGTGGTGGCAGCACACACCTTTAATACTAGTACTCGAGAGGCAAAGGCAGGCAGATTCTAGGACAGCCAAGGCTACACAGAGAAACCCTGTCTTAAAAAAAAAAAAACTAAATAAAGTAAAAGATAAAATAAAAATTAACTAGTAAATTTATTTTTTTAATTTATTTATTTATTAAAGATTTCTGTCTCTTCCCCCCCACTGCCTCCCATTTCCCTCCCCCTCCCCCAATTACGTCCCCCCCATCAGCCCAAAGAGCAATCAGGGTTCCCTGCCCTGTGGGAAGTCCAAGGAACCCCCACCTCCATCCAGGTCTAGTAAGTTGAGCATCCAAACTGCCTAGGCTCCCACAAAGCCAGTACGTGCAGTAGGATCAGAAACCCATTGCCATTGTTCTTGAGTTCTCAAACTAGTAAATTTAAAAAAGGTGGAGACACCTGTGGAACGACTCCAGGTTGTCTTATGACCCGCACTCACCACATAGGACATGTGCACAATGCAACACATGAAATAAATTAAAAATATATATATATTTTATTTTTGAGACAAGGTTTCTCTGTGTAGCCTTGGCTGTCCTGGAACTCACTCTGTAGACCAGACTGGCCTTGAACTCACAGAGATACCCCTGCCTCTGCCTCCTGAGTGCTGGGATCAAAGGTATGCACTACCACTGCTAGGCTATCAAAAACTTAAACTTCATTTTTGTGCAACATTTATTGTTTGTTATATGGGGGAGTGCCCACATACCATTGCATTGAAAGGAAGTCAGGAGACGGCGTTTGAGAGTTTTCTCCTTTCACCCTGTGAGTCCTGCAGATCCAACTAGGTTCTCAGGGTTTGGGGCAGTGCCTTTACCACTGAGGCCAATAAACTTCAGTTTCTGATATGGAGCTTCTCATTAGTGTGGACGTGGCTGCTTCTAACAGTCCCTTGAAGTTGCTGTGCACATCTGTGGCTTGAACATCACCTTCCTGCAGCCTGGTATTCCTCTCTTGAGGATGCTTAAGTGTGATTATCAATCATGGACACTAGGTGGCAGCACAGCACCATAGTATTTCCTAAGAACGACCTATACTTCATGGATTAATTTCATCCTGTGCTCTGCAAAATGACCATCTTGAGGTGAGCGTGAAACACTTGCTTTTAGAACTGGAAGGCAATTTAGAGGCGAGCTTGTGGAACTTCAGTGTGTTTACAGACTGACCGCTCAGCTTATTGGCTTTAGTTTTATAAGAGTTGCTTTTGTTGTTTTTTAATTGTGTGTATGTGCCTCTGTGTGTTTGTGTTTGTGTGGGTGTGGATAGGTGTGTACATGAGTGCAGGTGCCTGCAGATGCTACAGGCATTGGATCTCAACAGAGATGACGGTACTGTAAGAGATCCATATTGGCTCAGGACACCTCAAGACTGTCACATTCACAGCACAAAGGAGATTTGTCTCAGTGGGACAAAGGGCAGGGAATAAGAGACTAAGACAGGAGATAGAGGATGTAGCAGTTCGGAAAAACAATGGTCCCCAAAGGGAGTGGCACTATTAGGAGGTGTGGCCTTGTTGAAGTAGGTGTGGCCTTGTTGGAGGGAGTGTGTTGCTATAGGGGAGGGCTTTGAGGTCTTCTATGCTCAAGATACTGCCCAGTGTCTCAGTTCACTTCCTGTTGCCTTTGGGTGAAGATGTAGAATTCTCCAACACCTTTTCTGCCTGCACACGGCTGTGCTCCCAGCTGTAATGATGTAAAAGACTAAACCTCTGAAACCATAAGCTGCCATCTCAATTAAATGTTTTCCTTTATAAGAGTTGCTGTGGTCATGGTGTCTCTTCACAGCAATAGAAATCCCAATTAAGACAGAGGATGAGGAAGAAGGGGACGGGAACAAGGGAGAGGTCAGAGATATTTGTGGTGGGGGGGGGCAGGACAAAGGACTGCCTCTGGATGGAGACAGATGTGGCCCATGGGAAAATGGCGGTTTACAAAGGTAGGAGGGGAAACCCCATGCTAGGATGTGGTGTTTCATTTTAATTGGGCATGTTAATTAGGTGAGTCGAAGGGGGCTTTTGATTGCTGGGTTTCAATAATTTGATAGCTGAATCTTGGTAGTCAGGCTCAGGAGGAGGAAGTAGCCAAATAGAGGAATAGACCTTGGTGGCTAGCTTTAGGAATGTAATCTAATGGTTTTTAGAAAGGCGGAGGGAATGGTGGCAAAGGGCAAGGCCTGGCAGAGCCATGTTTGCTGTGCCCAGGCCGATCAGAGTCCCTTCAGTTACAGTCTGTTGTGAGGGAGCAAGACTCAAACTCAGGACCTCTGAAGAACAGCATAGCCTTTTAGCCACTGAGCCATCTCTTGGCCCCCAAAAGGTTATTGTTTAAACAAAGGTTCTAATTCTTCTGGTGGGAGCTTGAAAGCCTCCTTTCCATTTCTCTCTCCTCCTTCTTTCTCTACAAATTCCCTTGAGCAGAAGTGGGAGGCATCACAATTCTGGGCTCCTAACGTGCTGGGCGGAAAAGCCTCGTACCACTCCTGTGCTGTCTGGCCGAAGCGCACCACAAGGTTTAGTCATGCAGGCCCATTAGGTGAGCCCAAATTAAAGGTTATCAGAAAGGAACAGAAACGTAACAAAAAACCCGATTCTTCAAAAATGTTGAAGAGCGGGGGTAATAGCCACATCCTCACATTGGGGGCCTGAGGCTCACAGACTCCAGGCCAGCTTGAGCGACCTAATGAAGCTCTATCTCAAACAAAGCAACAACAAAATGTTGGGTGGGGCAGGGCAACATAAGGACAACCCCAGCACTCGGGAGGTGGAGGTGGACAATCAGGAGTTCAAGGCCAGCCTGGATTCAAAATTAAGGAGAGCCTGGGCTACACAATAAGGTGAGACCTGGTCAAAAAACAAAAGAAAAACCAGTTACAAAAGTCAAGACAAAAAGCCCAGAGTCGCCGGGCGGTGGTGGCGCACGCCTTTAATCCCCGCACTTGGGAGGCAGAGGCAGGCAGATCTCTGTGAGTTCGAGGCCAGCTTGGTCTACAAGAGCTAGTTCCAGGACAGGAACCAAAAAGCTACAAAGAAACCCTGTCTCGAAAAAAATCCAAAAAAAAAAAAAAAAGCCCAGAGTCATTCTAAATCCTGCTTCCACAAGACAAAGAAGTTTCTTGACTGAACCTCAGAAGCAGGGCATGATGGGAGGGAGGTAAACTCCAGGTGAGGCACAAGCGTCATGGGTCCAAGTTGGTTCCATCCTCCTCCATATTTTGTTGAGACAGGGCTCCCTATGCAGCCTTGGCTAGCCTGGAACTCTCTATGTACACCAGGCGGTCCTCGAACTCACAGATCTGCCTGCCTCTGCCTCCCAAGTGCTCGGATTGAAGGTGTGCACCACCGTCACCTGACTTTCAACACAATGGTGCAGGTCATTTTTTTTTTCCTCTCAGAAATATGGTAAGTCCGAGGGAGTTCGACACTGGGTACACTTAGATCAGTCCTCTTACTTTGTTAGACTTTACTAATATGTGGCCCAGGAGAGCTCGGGTCTTTTGAAACCGTGTGAGTAAGTAAGGTCCTTCGGTCTGTGAAAGTGAGGAGGGAAGGGAGCTGAGAAGTCACCACTGATCCGAAGCCATGGGCTTGGCTGTTTTTAAGGTTTCTGGGTTTAAAAATTCTCCTCTTGGTGACTGTTGCAAGGACCTTTCCTCTTTCTACCTGAGTGACATTTCTCCCTTTTATGGCCACAAAATAACTGTGCAAATAGTTCACACATTACAAAACAAAACAAAAAAACAAAAAACAAATCCTTTTGTGAAGACAGGGAACCTGGTTCTGTCTTTTCCTAAAAGATGCTAGTGTCTATAAAAACAAGGATAACAACGAGCTGTGAAGTGGTCTGTGTGGAGTGAGACAGCAACAGTGGATGCTGCTGTTCAGGGACAAACGTAATTTGGGAAGGCTGAATTCTGTCCAAGAGACCTCAGAAACCTGGCAACATCTTCTTCCCAGATGGAGTGGGAATGAAATGAAATGACGGACTTGGGTCATGTTGGGCACACTACTTGACTCTTCTGCCTCAACATTTTAATCTGTAAGATGGGGATGACAACACAGTATCTCTCGATACTGTGCAGTTCTGTGCAGAGCCTTAGGTGGTAACCACACACAGTGGGTGCTGGTTGTGAGCTGTTGTTATGGAAACAGCAAAGTTGCCAGCCCGGGTGTCTAGGCTGGGATGGTTGCTTGTGGTAGGGCCTTGGCTGGCCAGCTGGGGGTGAAATGGTTCAGGGAGGTGGACATTCCAGGTTTCACTAGGCAGTTCTAGGAAAATACCTTTGCCAACAGGAGGTTGTGAGGGGTGGGGAAACAGTTGAAATCTCCTGGAGGTCTAGGTGTGTACCCTAAAATCATATAGGCTTGTCAGGCCTAGACACAGGTTTCAGGGAATGTCTTGCAAAGACCATTCGTCTGGCTAAGGGAATTCTTTATTATGGCCAGAGTCATTATTTTTATTTTTGTACTTGCTGTGGATTATTCCTTTAAGCTGTGTGATACATGTTGCTGTGATTGGTTTAACAAAGCAGCTGACTTCCAATAGTTGAACAGGATAAGATTAGGCAGGAGGGCCAGACTAGGAGAATGCTGGGAGGAGGAAGGGTGGAGTCAAAGGAGTTACCAGCCAGATGGAGAATGAATCAGACATACACATTGGGACTGGGTAAAAGTCATGAGCTCAGGGTAGCATATAGATCAATAGAAATTGGTTAAGTTGTAAGAGCTAGTTAGTAATAAGCCTGAGCTATTGGTCCAGGATTTATAGTTTATATTAAGTCTCCGAGTCAGTTATTTGGGAAGTGGTCAGGACAGGAAAACTCCACCTATGTGTACTGCTCTCATTTATAAGGTGTAAAGAGAAGGACTGAAGAAGGCTCCAATAAGGAAATGGATGTGTGCACCAGAACAGGTTTGGGGCTGGTGTATGTTAGCAGAGGGAGCATGTATTTTATTTGAACATAAAAAGGACTTCTTAAAGCTGGATTCCCTCATATAAACACACTGAGAACCTGAGATGACAGCAGACTCCCTGGAGAAAACCCTGAAGAAGAGTCACATCAGGAGGCAGAGGCAGGACTGTGCCACACGGCAGGGTAGAGCAAGGATGTCCTTTAAGGGAAAGGGAAAAAGAGAACTGAATGGCGAGAGGAGAGGGCTACAAGGATGCTTGTGGGGGACGACCACAGCCCAGGCACCTGCGTGGCTTTATTTGCTCTCTTCCTGTCACCTTCTGATGCTAAGAATGACCCTTGTGCTACAGATGAGGTGGAGGAGGTGAAGGTGCTGCCCAGGGTCGTCTGGCCAGAGCTACAGAGCATTGCCTCCAAGTCTGTTCTCTTTCTCTACCAGTCAGTCAAGTGAAAGGTAGAGGAGGACAGCAGGTGAGTTTATGCCCCTGGTGAAGATTAGAAAGGGCACCCTGGGGTCGGCAGTAGTGGTACAGGCCTTTAAGCCCAGCACTGGGGAGACAGAGGCAGGCAGATCTCTGTGAGTTTGAGGCCAGCCTGGCCTGCAGGTGAATTCCAGGACAGTAAGGACTGTTACACAGAAAAACCCTGTCTCAAAAAAACAACAACAGCAGCAACGAAGAAGAAGAAGAAGAAGAAGAAGAAGAAGAAGAAGAAGAAGAAGAAGAAGAAGAAGAAGAAGAAGGGGAGGGGAAGGGGGAGGAGGAGGGGAGAGGAGGAGGAGAGGGGGGGAGGAGGAGGGAATACTTGTGTTAGGTTACCTGGGAACACTGACAAGAAGAACGCTGCAGATGTAATGAAGTCAGGGTCTTGCGATACAGATCATTCTGGGTGTCTGTGGTAAGAGGTTCTTTTGTGAATCAGGCATAGATGATAAAGGCTAAGGGAGATTCTGCTGGCGCTCACTGTTAGGGGCCAGCTGATGCCATTTTTCTTCCTTTGACTAACTAAACATAATGTTTGTCTTTAATCCTATCCCAAGCAGAAGGTCAACTTGTTCTTCCTCCATAACCTTGTGAGCTACACATCGTAAATGGTTTCCATTGTTTCATGATATGTTCTGAGGATGAACTGACCATAAGATGTTTCATGCTATGTTTCAATAACTTAACTGACCATAACATGACTCATAATATGTAACTTTCCCATCATCATAAAAATAACTGCAGTCGGGCAGTGGTGGTGTACACCTTTAATTCCAGCACTCGGGAGGCAGAGGTAGCGGATCTCTGTGAGTTTGAGGCCAGCCTGTACTACAAAATGAGTTCCAGGACAGACTCCAAAGCTACAGAGAAACCCTGTCTCAAAAAAACAAAAAGGAAAAGGAAGAAGAAAGAAAGAAAGGAAGGAAGGAAGGAAAGAAAGAAGGAAGGAAGAATCTTTAAGAATGAAGAGAGAGAGAGAGAGAGAGAGAGAGAGAGAGAGAGAGAGAGGGTGGTGGTGGTGGCCTGGAAGGGACCAGTAGCAGCAGTAGGCTGGGATGAGACACAACATTATCAGGGACCTCTGAGTGCCAGCCTCAGTGTCCCCTTTGGGGTTCAGAAGAAGACCTATAACAAGCGCAGGACTTAGGTCTGAGAGCGAAATGAACTCTACACTACATACTTTTCTGCATCAGTTTCTTTATTCTACCCCTCCTGCTAAGTTTTCCCCTATATGTACACAAACAAAACAAAGGCAGTTCTCTGAGCTTGAATCTTCTCAGGGTCAAAAGGCAGATAATAGCCATCCTGGGTACACTGTCAGCACCTTTACAGCCCTGGGGAGGTGTGGCCAGAAAAGATGCCCAGGCAGCACCTAGGAGGCTTCTAAATTCTAAAAAGGGGAAGAAGGGGAATTCGTATGTTAAACTGCACACTTAAATGTGGTTAGTTAAGCTAGAAGTTTGTAATCAATGTAGGAAAAGGGAGGGAACGCAGCAGCTCTGTGCTCTCTGGGCACACCATCCAGCGCCTGCAGCGGCTGGGAGCAGAGTTTAAGAGCTTTGGGGGCAGGGGGGGGGGCGGTTAACTGAGGTTAGCACTTTCCTAAGTCAGCTGTAGGAGAATTTAGGGCACCAATCTCTTTTTCAGGAAGGACTATGAATCAAACAAGCCGGGACTGGGACGTGCCACCCCTATCTAGAAGGTCCGGAAGTGAGCCATAGGAAGGACTCCTCTCCTGACCAAATGTCCTGCCAAGTAGAAGATAATTGCAGGGAGTTGGCTACTGAGTTTGTCTCAGGGAACAAAGCAGAGATTAGACTGTCGAAACCAAGGTTATTACCTGCGTGACTGAATTTCCCACTGAAAGTCTCACAGAGTGGGGGGGATGGCCCAATATATCAGTACATTGGAAAAAGTTGTGTCCACTTATCCATACCCTGCTGAGTCTTGCACCAAGGGAGAGTGCTTATGGCTCCACAGGAGATCCACTGTGAGAATCAATCCACAAGCAAAAGGTGGTAGTCTCAGCACCTTGCGAACTGGGTTTGCCCGCATCAGAACGCATTAGCTCTGGCGGGTCAGCCTTCTGCCTTATCCACCGAACTCTCACTACATAACTCCTGCGGACCACAGCACAACATGATCAGAATACTGTGACTCCGGGAGGGGCTCCCGTGCCCCAGGTGTGAGGCAGAGCTGAGGCAAGCAGGCACCGAGACCATGGCGCCCCCTTCTCCACTTTTCTGCAAAGGGCTCCTGCATACAGGTGAGACAGGTCCTGAGAGAGGCTGGGAGGAGGGGACCTCAGAGGGGAAGAGGTCCTGAGAGGAGACTCACTCTCTGCTTGAATCCCGAAGGGAGAGGGCTGCGGGAAGGGGGGGGGGGGCGACAAAGGCTGTGCAGCAGAACCCTCCAGGGAACCGGAAGTATTGGGGGGAGGTCGAAGCCAGATTATACTTTCTTCAGTGATAATCGCCATTGCCTGCTGTATTTTCCCTGGATGCTGGCCTCTGGGGTCCAGACAGGTGTGCCACAGCACTTGGGAGGCAGAAGCAGGTAGATATCTGTGAGTTTGAAGCCAGCCTGGTCTACATAATGGGTTCCAGGACAGCCAGGGCTACATAGTGAGACCCTGTCTTGAATTTCCCCACAAAAAAGGTGGCGTTGGGGTGGGGGTACACTTCCAACTAGAGACTGGGGGTGGAGGAGGTACTCCTAAGAACTGCAGCTGACCTGGCTCAGGGGCAGGATCTTGGATTGGAGCTGGTCAGGGTCTGTGAGGACCAGAGCCTCGTGGTTGCAGTCTGGTCTATGTTTGCTGTCTCTAGGCGGGAGACCATGGTGGAAGGGACTGTTTACTGGTGGGAGGCACTGAATGTCTGCGGGGATTTGGAGAAAAGAGAGGCCGGACAAGATGTTGAAAACAAAAATAGGAAATTCTAAATACATGTAAGACCCTTTCTAAGGGGAACACTTACTACCTGTAAATTAGTTTGTTTTGCATACTTGACATAAAGTTCTGCATACATATGAAAGACCCAGATAAATTCAGACCCCTCTAGCAGAAAGAGTAGAGCCAGAAAAATCTAGCAGAAAGAGAAGAACCAAAAATCTAGGTTAGCCAGTTCAGTGACTCTGTTCCAGAAACTAGCTTGTTGTAATTGGAGTGGCGGGGCTGCGTCCCCAGCACCCCAGCCGCCTGGCTAGCTTATGCCCCGAAATAACAACACACAAACTGTATTCATTTAAACACTGCTTGGCCCATTTCTATCTAGCCTCTTCTAGGCTAACTCTCGCACCTGGACTAGCCCATTTCTAATAATCTGCTGTAGCCCACGAGGTGGCTTACCAGGGAGATTCTAGCCTACGTCCATCCTGGGTCGGAGCTTCGTCGCATGTCTGCCTAGGAGAGGGGAACATGGCGTCTCTGCTCCAGAGAGCAGAGCTGTCGAGTCTGAGCTCACTTCCTCTTCCTCCCATCATTCTGTTCTGTTTACTCCACCCACCTATGTTTTAACCTATGAGGGCCAAGCAGTTTCTTTATTGCTTAACCAATGAAACCAACAGATTGATATATGACATTCCCACATCACTAGCTGACCATAAAGTTAGAGTATAATCTTGAGAAACAGGGAATTACCCCCTTGTTTGTGATTATCACTGATATTTTCGAAATTTTCCAGTGACACCCTCCCTAACCCCTTTGGGTTATTGGGTTATGGTTTCTTCCCTTAAACACCCCTTCTCCCCGCTACTCAGGGTCGAACTCTAGCTCTGTGTGGGAAATGAGTCTCGGCCCCAGTGCACTGGTTCCAGTCCGGTCAATAAACCTCGTATGATTACAGCAAGGATGGTCTCTCGTGAATTCCTAGGGGGTCATGAGAGTCTCCCCACTGGGGGGGGGCTTTCACATACACATATAAAAGTCACAAGTGGGCAGCCTGCCTTAGTTAGAATGTTAAAGGATCCAGAAAAGATGTCATAGGGGCTGGAGAGCTGGCTCTGTGGTTAAGAACACTTTTATTCTTGGTAGGAACCAGGGTTCGGGAGGTTCAATTCCCAGCACCCATGTGGCTCATAATTCCAGATCCCGGGACTTTGGTGCCCTCTTCTGGCGACTGTAGGAACTAGGCATGCACACACACTTAGGCAGAACACTCACAGGAAATAAAAATAAGTGCATCTACAAATAAAATTTTAAGTTGCTAATTCACAGTAGTTAATAAGATTTCTAAAGACTACACATGAGTTTAAAGTAGATACTAAAAGTGATAAACATATTTTGAAAATACTTTAGAGGCTATAACAAAAGCAAAGATAAATTCTGGGAATAATTTTCTACTAAATTCTACATTAAAGGGAAATGCATGTCCTATCTTAACAAATAGGCAGGGCGGGGGAGGGGGAGAGATTCCAGCAATATTGAAATTTCTCATTTGTAGCCAGGCATGGTGGTCAAGTCTTTAACCCCAGAGAAGCAGGTGCTCTGTGGGTTCAAGGCTAGCCTGATCTTCATAGCAAATTTGAGGACAGCACAGCCAGAGATGATACATAGAGAGATCCTGTCCAGAAAAAAGAGTTATTTTTTGTAAAGGTCATGATCCCTCAGGAAGCCACACTCACATGGAACGTGGTCATCTCTCTCTCTCTCTCTCTCTTTTCCTCTCTCACACTTAAATCTTGTGACAGACACTGTCTTTATTTTACAAGCCAGTCATAAATTCCTTTCAGGATTGAAGCCTTGAATCCCAGTTTGTCCTGAACCTGGTCCCTAAAGCTTAGGGGGAGGGTGACAATGTGAACAGGCATCTCTGTCCCCTGGGGGCTGACATTCCTGAGTGGTCCTGCTGAGATCCATCTGGTTGATAGGCTTTCCTGCCTGTCCCCACTGATGTCACTTGTCAGCATGGCTTGCTTGTTTCCTTGGGTTCCTTTGCTTTGGTTTCTTTGGCCAGAGAACCACTTAGTGTTTGCTGAGTGCCCCTTGTCCCCACAAAGCCCTGGTTCTAGTGGACTGGATGGCAGAGCAGCGAGGGCTTCTAGAAGGTGCAGCCAGGGGCAAACACACAGGGAACAGAAATAAAACAGGAAGGGTTGACCCAGAGTCTCTAGAAGACAAGGACAGGGAAAGCATTCTTCACCCCCAATATAAAGGGCAGACACCTGAGGAAAGGGTTCCAAGCAGAGGACACAGCTTCAAGGGTCCCCAAAACCAACCAGGAGACCAAGTCCTGTATGGAAGAGCAAAGAGTCTTTATTCTTTTTTTTTTCTTTTTTTCTCTTTTTTTGGTTTTTCGAGACAGGGTTTCTCTGTAGCTTTGGTGCCTGTTCCGGAACTAGCTCTTGTAGACCAGGCTGGCCTCGAACTCACAGAGATCCACCTGCCTCTGCCTCCCGAGTGCTGGGATTAAAGGCGTGTGCCACCACCGCCCAGCTAAGAGCCTTTATTCTTACACAAGTTTGCAAACTCGGATCAGGAGAGCTCTGAACTCAGTTAGGCTTGGGTTTTTATAGTAGCAAAGGTAGGGGTGAGGGATTTCTAAGGTTCAGGATCCCTGACTGGCTGACATTTGTCTAGGGGGGTCCTGGTGAAAAGCGATGGGTGTGTGCTGGCAGGTGATCCTATCTACAACGGTTGGAACATTAGGAATTACCTTTGGATGGTCTGTTCCTGGGTGGTGGTAACCGGGTAATCTCAGTTTGTGGTCTTTCTTGCAACCAGGTATTGCCTCAGGGTAAACTGAGACTCAGTCCTCTTTTGAGCTTGTCATGGCTGGGTCCTACAAAGGGCTCTGTGGGAATGGGGTTCATGTTGCTTTTCTGCACCAAGCAGTATGGACACACCTCCTCCCACATACCTAGACTGGGTGATGAGCGCAATGCACCCAGTATTGATGGATGTTCTTGCTTTCCTTCTAGCCTCCCTTTTAACCTATGGGAACTTAGCTACCACAGCCCAGCGAATTATTAAAGAAATACGATTCTCTGCTGCTGAAGAGGGATTTTGCTCATAATCAGTCAGACTCTTTGAGCCCTGTGCTTGTACAAAGTAGCCCACGTTCATATAGGTCGTGAGATTGTAAATTAGGAAATAGTCACTAATTCATTTAGGGGCCTGAAGGGAGAGATAGAGAGATGATTACACACCATTAGGTCGCTGTTGCTCTGGAAAGCACAGGCTTGTGCGTTGAAGAAACCTTGAATACATGTGCGTATCTCTGAACACACAGTGAATGGTTCTTTTGATGACTAGATGCTAGAGAGATCAGGCCTGGTCTGGGTCTCCCTGCCTGCTGTGTTGTGTTCTGTAATGGGAGTGTGAGCACTTAATGGTGGGGGTGGATCAGACTCCTTCACCTGACTCCAGCCTGCAGAGAAGCGGTGTGTGCTAGATAACTCAGCCCACTCTTGGGGACTCTTACCATGAACGTGGCCCCTGTGAGAGTCAGGAAGGGCCTGGTTGAGATAGTCATGGGATCTTCACAGAGGGATGTGTGCCTGGCAGCTCTGGCTCCTGACCTCTGTCCCAGACTCAACTCCAGGTGACAATGGGGACGGTTGCTTCAGGGCAGAATTTGACTTCCTTTTAGGGCTGATAGGAACGAGGTTTTATTGGCCTGTGTAGGCAGCCAGCCCACTGCCATGACAGCCACACAAGATTGCTGTGGAACAATTTTTTTTTTTCTTTTGGTTTTTCGAGACAGGGTTTCTCCGTAGCTTTGGAGCCTGTCCTGGAACTCCCTTTGTAGACCAGGCTGGACTCGAACTCACAGAGATCCGCCTGCCTCTGCCTCCCGAGTGCTGGGATTAAAGGCGTGCGCTGCCACCGCCCAGTATGGAACAATCTTTGTACACTCTAAATGTGCACTGCTCTCATTGTCAATAGAAAGGTGATTAGCTGATAGTTGGGTAGGAAGAGATTGTGTGAGACAGCCTGACACAGAGAGAATTCTGGGAGGAAGAAGGGCAGAGTCAAGGGCTGGCCAGCCAGATGCAGAGGGAGCAGGAGATGAACATGCCAGGCAAATAAAGGTACCACCATGTGGTAGAGCATAAATAAAAAAATATGGACTAACTTGAAATATAAGAGCTAGTTGGTAATAAGCCTGAGCTATCTGTTGAGCATTTATAATTTACATTAAGCCTCCAAGTCAATTATTTGGGAAATAACTGCTGGGTATTTTGGAACAGGCAGTCAGGACAGGAAAACTGCCAACATGGTCCTCTGGCCATCAGCCTAAGGCTCTGGTGGACTTCTAAGAAACATGTCCTCTTGACAACTGCTGTACTCAGGGCTCCAGTTCAGTGAAATCTCACAGCTAGGCAAATGGTAACAGACTGCCAATTTGGGATGCTTAGCTGTTACAAGGTCAGGTCATTGTTCATACTTAAGGTTACTTTATAGTTGGGTGGTGGTGGTGCACGCCTTTAATCCCAGCATTCAGGAGGCAGAGACAGGCCGATCTTCATGAGTTTGAAGCCAGCATGGTCTACAAAAGAAGTTCCAGGACAGCCAGTACTGATACACAAAGAAACCTTGTCAAGAGAGAGAGAGAGAGAGAGAGAGAGAGAGAGAGAGAGAGAGAGAGAGAAGGTTACCTTATAGCCACCACAACGATCATAGCCAGCAGATCTAATGATGCAGGAGATGCTACATGTAGCTTTAGCAGCAGCTCCTCCACCTGGAGGCCTTGTTAGATGCCTGTGGACCAGAGAGAGATGACCAGGAGCTACTCCATTCAGTCCCCTCCCCTTCCTTCACAAAGCCTATGGCACAACCCTCCCTCCAAATCACTGAAACCATAGTCCAAGAGTGGGACTCTGTTTCTCTTACCTGCTTTTCATCTTACACTGGAATCTACAACCTTTGCATCTTCAATAACCAGAGCTCAGAAATGAACTTGAGGACAAGGCTGTTTCATGAAAACTGCAGGCTCAGCACAGCTCTATCTGAGGGCAGGTGCCGAGGATAACAGTGTAAAGCCTTCAAACATTTCGTGTCCAAGGGGAGCAACTGCGTTTACATGTCCATGATCAGTGAGTCAGCTCTCCTACCTTCATACACCACTCTGGGGGAAACTCTTTGTCAATGGCTTGAAAAATGGAGAAATGTTCTTGGCCCAAACTATTAAGCCTTTTAAAAAACAAGCATAAAACAGAATTGCAAAGGGGTTAAGAAGACCCTGGGGTGAGTTCGAGACCAGCCTGGTCTACAAGAGCTAGTTCCAGGACAGGCTCCAAAACCACAGAGAAACCCTGTCTCGAAAAACCAAAAAAAAAAAAAAAAGAAGACCCTGGGGGGGGTCTGTATTGTAATGATTTCAGCCACAAATAAGGCCGCATGCACTTCTGAGGCTCTAGAGTCATGCACTCCCTCAGGCAGAAGTGCCTGAATGTTAAAGGGCCCCACATGACCCACATGCGAGAATGCGTGATTACATCCACTATGACTCAGCTAAGCCCTTGTGTGCATGCATGAGCCTGTCATCCGCATCATCTGCATATGACGTAGTCAGGCCAACCCCCTGTGTGCATGTGCTGGGCAGTTTTTAAAAAGCTGGATGCACCGTCTTTCTCTCTCTCTCTGCACACGGATTCCCTAGGCCTGTACACGCCCCCTCTAATAAACTCACTGAGTGGGTTTGCTGTGTGTTCCATATTTTTTTTATTTATGCCAGGTAATTTCATGTATCAGATGCATAATCAACCCTTAGAATTCATGGGGAATGGAACTCAGGAGCCCAACACACCTCAAAATCTGTGGAAGCTCTGAGTCCCATGTTAAACAGGGTATAGTGAAGCCAAGTGTGGTGGTTCGTGTCTTTAATCCCAGCACTCAGGAGGCAGAGATAGACAGATCTCTGTGAGTTCAAGGCCAGCCTGGTCTATAGAGTGAGTTCCAAGATAGCCAAAGATACACAGAGAAACCCTGTCTCAAAAAAAAAAAAAACAAGAAAAAAATCAAACCAAAACAAAACAAAAACCAGGAATTTGTGTTTGCATGGAGCTAAACACATCCCCTCATCTGCTCCAATCACTTCTGATACCTGATACCTAGGCAATACTGTCTAGACAATGGTCATTGTTTGGTTGGGAACTTCACCCCAGCTCCTCGAATAAGCTCCCTCCCCTGGGAGTTGCCTCAGTCTAAAGCCCACCAAATGGTAACCCCTCCCCAGGGAAGGTTGTGAACACTCCCACGGGTTATTTAAACTGCCCCCCAGGGAATAAATATACGGTCTCTGGGTTTTGTGTGGTCTCCCCTTCTTTCTCTTTCCCTTGCCATGCTTTCCCTAGGGGTCACCCGGGAGTAAAGGCATTTTATTAAACATGGGCATTTTTGATTTGGTCTGATTAGACTACCTAAGAGTCATGCGTGTGAAGTGAGCAATGGTGGCAGGAAGTCAGATCGTCCATCATGTGCTCCCCAGGAGTTTTGCTCTGCACCCCGTCTACTTCCTTATCTGTGTGGATTCTCTCCAGCCCATGTCTGCAGCCTCTAACATGTGTCATTTTGTCATCTGCATATGTGCACACAGACACACAGATACATTTACCACACGCTGGGTGATGCGAGAGCTCCTATTAATAATTAAGATAAGAATAAAAGAACCCTCATTCTCCTCAGCCAGGCTACCAAGGTGGGTGGAAGAGGTGACAAATTGCTGTCATTGAAACCCTTACATGTTGTGGATGGTTATTCAGTTAATTCTGACATTGTGGAATGACACAAATGTGTTAATCTGTTTCATGTAGAGTGTTCTCCCAACACAGCCGTGTGCAGATCCATCGACACGAGGTGAGGCTGACCCTGCCTGCTTTTCTAAAATCATCCAGAGATGCATTCTTATTCTTTTTTTTTTAATTTTTTTTTAATATTTATTTATTATGTATACAATATTCTGTGTGTATGCCTGCAGGCCA
The DNA here is from genome assembly GCF_037038515.1 of Microtus pennsylvanicus. Classification (NCBI taxonomy): domain Eukaryota; kingdom Metazoa; phylum Chordata; class Mammalia; order Rodentia; family Cricetidae; genus Microtus; species Microtus pennsylvanicus. The sequence continues at coordinate 144,281,435 of NC_134579.1, read as the reverse complement.
GAAGAGGGCGCCAGACCTCTTTACAGATGGTTGTGAGCCACCATGTGGTTGCTGGGAATTGAACTCAGGACCTTTGGAAGAGCAGGCAATGCTCTTAACCACTGAGCCATCTCTCCAGCCCTGCATTCTTATTCTTAAAAAATATCTCTGGGCGGATCTCTGTGAGTTCAAGACCAGCCTGGTCTACAAGAGCTAGTTCCAGGACAGGCTCCAAAACCACAAGAGAAACCCTGTCTCGAAAAACCAAAAAAAATAAAATAAAATAAAAAAAAAAAAATATCTCTGGGGTTCCCCCGCCCGGCCGGCGGGCTCACAGCAAACTCCTGCGGGTCCCAGCAGTGCCGGGCGCCAGTGCACCCCAGCAAGCGGCTACAGTCGGCGGCGGTGGCGGCGGGTCAGACATATAAACACAGAAAATAGCCATAAATGTTTATTAAAAAGGGGGAGGGAGAGAGGGAGAAAGGAGAGAGAGAGAGAGAGAGAGAGAGAGAGAGAGAGAGAGAGAGAGAGAGAGAGAAAGAGAGAGAGAGAGAAGAAAGAGAAGAAGGGAGAGAGAGAGGAAAGAGACAGAGCTCCGTGTGTACACCAGGGGAGAACACAGGGAGAGAGGAGTGGCCTGTGGAGGGCAGAGGTTAAAAAGGAGTGGGCGTGGCTAGGGCAGGGACCAAAAGAATAACATGCATAGCTTTTCCTTTTCCCTTGCTCTTAGCTGCTTCTCTTTCTTCCAGGCTCTTGGTATGGCCTGATCCTGCTTTCTTTGGGCACTCTGGGGTTCTGCGCTCTTTTCTGAAGCTCCTCCCCATTCCTCCCCAGTGGGGTTGCTAGTCTGTTCTGTGGTGGTGCGCTGTGCTGACCTCTGTGCCTGACTCAGGTACCCTGCTTCTCTGTTCCTCATTTCCATCTCCCTTTCCAGGTATCTGCCAAGATTTCCATTTGAAATCCCAGCTCTGTCTTCTTTTTGAAATATTTTATTTTACCTGCGTGTAAGTCTGTGTACCACTTGTATACCCGCCTAGTGCATATGCAGGCCAAGAGAGGACATCGTAGACACAGGAACTAGATTTATAGAGGGTTGTCAGCTACTGTGTGGTGCTGGGAATCAAACCTGGGTCCTCTGGAAGAACAGCCAGTGCTCTTAACCACTGAGCCATCGCTAAGCTAACTTTCTTTTTCTGACAGGGTCTCACTGTGTAGCCCTGTCTGGACTTAAACTTGTTATGGAGACCAGGGTGACTTTGGGCTCAGAGAAATGTGCATGCCAGTCTGGCATCAAATGGGTGTGTTACTACCTCAGGTAAGCCCCCGTATTTGGTTCCCAGCCAGGAAGAGGGACCCAGAAGACATCTTAATCTAATGGAAAACAGAAAATATGACCACACCTTGGAATCACTGAGACATTTGTTCAAAGAAATGATGCTTTGGCCCCATTCACAAATTCCAATTTAATTGTTCTGTAATTGAATGCAAGCATGGGTAAGTTCTCATCATCTGCCCTAGCTAGGCACTTGTCATGGTTTACGGTGACAGCCACAGGCATACCTGTGAGGGCTTACCCACATAGGGGTAGCCTCAGAGACTGTCTGGAGATAATATCTAGGTCACGCAGTACAAGTGACAAGTCCCATCTTCAGTGTGAATGGAACTGTCCCCTGGCCAGGATTTCCTGGACTGTGCAGATGGAGATGGTGGACTGTGGGTGTGATGTGACCATCTGCTCCAAGCTCCTGCAGCTGTGACCTCCCCACCGTCATGGACGCATGAATGTAGGAAACAGAAACGTAATACAGTGTAATACAGTCCTTGCTCTCTAGGAGCTGACACACTCAGACACAGGAAAGTGCTAAGCCAGGCAAGCTTCAAGGACAGTGAGTGGCCTGGGATGTCACTAAGAGCCCCTCTTTATCTAGGGCATGCCAGGCCAAAGGGCAAGCTGGCCTGGGCTCACTCTGTAGTTCAAACTGAGTTTGGGACACTCCCTGACCAACACTGGGGGGAGGCAGTGTGAAGTCTAGGGATTCTTATTTATTTAACTTTTTTTTCACTTGTTTTACTCACCCACCAGTTTCCCCTCCCTCCTCTCCTCCCATCCCTCACCCCCCCAAACCTGCTATCTACCCCTCTCCCTAGCCACTCCTCCTTCATCTTCAATCAGAAAGGGACAGGCCTCCCATGGACTTGAACAAAGAAGGCACATCAAGTTGAGGCAAGACTGAGTTCCTCTCCCTGAGAGGAGGTAATCCAGCATAGGGAACAGGTGAAAGACCTGGATAAATCCAGACCCCCTCTAGCAGGAAAAATAGAGCCAAAAATCTAGCAGAAAAAACAGAGCAAAAAATCTAGGTTACCGGTTCAGCGACTCTGTTTCAGAAACTAGCTGAAGATGAAGTTAGATTATAATGTTAAAAATAATCTTGAGAAACAGGGAGTTACCCCCTTGTGATTATCACTGGTATTTTTGGAATTTTCAATGATCACTAGTATTTGTGGAATCTTCCAATGATGCCCTCCCTACCCCCTTTGGATTACTGGGTTGTGGTTTCTTCCCTTAAATACCTCTTCTCCCAGCTACTCGGGGTCGAACTCTCTACCCCTGTGTGGGAAATGAGTTTTGGCCCCAGTGCACTGGTTCCTCTTCTGTCAATAAACCTCGTGTGATTGCAGCAAGGATGGTCTCTCGTGAGTTCCTGGGGGGGTCGTGTTATCCTGAGACTTGAGTGAGAGTATCCCCACTTCGGAGGTCTTTCACAGGTTCTGAAAAGCCAGCTAAGTGCCAGGGACAGGTCCTGATCTCATTGCCAGGAGCCTTACAAACAGACCAAGTTACACAGCTATCACACACTCAGAGGGCCTAGGTCCTGACTGCTGGTCCAGAGTTCAGGTCAGCTGTCTCTGTGCGTTACCCTCGTCATGACCTTGACACACCCCAGTCCCTTTTCCCCTCTCTTCAATAGGACTCCTGGATCTTGGCCCACTGCTTAACTGTGGATGCTTGCATCTGCTTCCATCAGTTACTGGATAAACGCTCTCTGATGACAATTAGGGAAGTCACCAATCTGATTGCGGGAGACCAGTTCAGGCACCCTTTCCACTATTGCTCGGAGTCTTAGCTGGGGTCATTCTTGTGGAATCCTGGGAGTTTCCCTGTCACCAACTTTCTCCCTAACCCAAAAATGCCCCCCCATCAAGACATCTTGGTTACTCTCCCCCTCACTCCTGCCTCTAACCCGCCTCCCACACACAGCCTGCCCAACCCACTCCCTCAAGTTCCCATCCCCTCTATGCCTGCTTCCAGTTTACCCAGGAGCTCTCTTCTAGTTCCCAGTTTAGGGGTTCTTTATTTCTTTGATTTTTTTTTTTGTTGTTGTTGGTTTGAGGCAGAGTTTAGTTTTTAGTGTTTTTGTTTATTGATTGGTTCATTTGCGTATGTTTGATTTTTGTTATTGCTATTGTATGGTGAGAGAGGGTCTCATTTTGTAGTCCCAGCTGGCGTGGAACATCCAGAGATCCACCTGTTTTTGCCTCCTGAGTGCTGGCTTTGAAGTATAGGCCACCACACTCAGCTTTGTTTGGAAGAGATCTCATCTCTTTCTGTAGCCCAGGCTCTTCCTGGATTCCTTACACAGTCCAGGCTACCCTTGAACTCCTGTCCGTCCTGTGGGGGCCAGCCATGATAAGCTACGAATGCGCAGGTCACCCAAAGGAAGTTCTTTACTTCCAACCATTATCACCTGCCAGAGTAGAACTTGGCCATCCATAAATTTAATAAGAGGCCTGAGTCTCAGTAGTTTACCCTGAGGTAATACCTGGTTGCAGGAGGAATCACAAGCTGAGATTATCCAACTACCACCCAAGAACATATCATTCGGAGGAAATGCCTAACATTCCAACCACTGTAATAGGATCAGCGGCTGTCACACATTCACCAGGACACTCCTAGACAAATGTCAATCAGTCAGGGGTCCTGAACCTCAGAGACCCCTCACCCCTACCTTTACTACTATAAAAACCCAATTCTAACTGAGCTTGGCCTCTCTGGTTATTCCAATATGTTGGACATGTGGAGAGACCAAGTTTAAAACTTGATTAAAGGGCTGGAGAGATGGCTCAGTGGTTAAGAGCATTGCCTGCTCTTCCAAAGGTCCTGAGTTCAATTCCCAGCAACCACATGGTGGCTCACAATTATCTGTAATGATGTCTGGTGCCCTCTTCTGGCCTGCAGGCATACACACAGACAGAACATTGTATACATAATAAATAAATAAATATTTTAAAACTTGATTAAAATAAAGGCTCTTTGCTTTTACATACGGGACTTGGTCTCCTTTTAAGCTTTTGCGGGGACTTTGTAGATTTGGGCATAACACATCCCACCTCCACCTCCCTAGTGTTGGGATGCCAGATGCTACACACCAAGCTGAAGTGTATTAGTCGGATGTTTTATTTTTGCTTGTTGCCGTAGATCTGATGTGGGTTCACGCAGGTCTGTGGAAAGAGGATGCAGAGGCACTCTAAGGATGAATTCAGCCTTCTGCGGCTGCAGAGTCCAATAATCAACAAAAATAAGTACAAATGGATCCCCCCAAAACCCTGTAGCAGAGACAAGAAAAGGGACTCACCAAGATGCAGCCGCTGTAGCCCAGGAGCCGTTTTTAGCATGGTGTGAAGAGCTCAGATTGTGGCCTAGGGGGCTTTCAACACGTGGCCTAGGGCCACACAGAAAGGCCGCCCTATCTCAGTGGGACCTCCAAGATGTTAGTAATATTTCCTAACGCCAGCTCTCTGCCTGTGCAAAAATCCCAATCAAGCCAAATCATAAAAAGCCAAATTAAGAAATATCCAGGTTTAATGGGATTCCTGCGCTCTCAGGTGGCCCCGAGGGGGAACCGGGAGGCCACAAATGTGATGGGGGGGGGTAGGGCGGAAAGAGACCACAAGTTTCTCCTTTGGAAGCTCACTTAAATACATTGTGGGAGGGGGAGGGTCAGGACCTGGCACACTGGGATTTGGAGTCCAGAGCAAAGCAACTCCCCAGCCAGGGGCTGAGGGTTATGTTCCCAACTTAGCAATAAGCTCCAATGACAAGGAGAAACATAAAGGCCACAGCACCCGAGCCATTCAGAAGCTAAGGAAAGGAGGGAAGCATTGGGATGATCCCTGGAAGCATGATTCCCTAGGGTTTCCTAGCCTGGGTGGAATGAGCTTCCTTCAGGGCTATCTCAGGCAACTCTTATAGTCACAAAGAATGTGAATAGGTCTGGGAAGTAGAGATCCCCTCTGTAAACACATAGGAAGGAGAGAGTAGTCAGTGAGCCCAGGATCTCCTGTCAGAGCAGGACCAGCTGTAGAACACGAGTTCTCACTGTGTGAATGAGGTTCGAGGCTGAGTCGCTTTGCCAAAACTGATACTGTGACGACTACCTCCACACACAGGCCTTTGCTCCTGAAGTTGGGGGACACTGTAGGGCAGATGATTTGTTTCTTCAGGATATATATATATATATATATATATATGTGTGTGTGTGTGTGTGTGTGTATATATATATATATGTGTGTGTGTGTGTGTGTGTGTATTATGTATGTATATATATGTGTGTGTGTGTATACATGTGTGGGTATGTGTGTGAGACAGGGTTTCTCTGTAGCTTTGGAGCCTGTTCTAGAACTACCTTTGTAGATCAGACTGGCTTCAAACTCACAGAGATTCACCTGCTTCTGTGTAGTTATGAGGCAGCAGGTGGCTCCTGGCCGCCTGGCTAGCTTATGCCCCAAAATAACAACACACAAATTGTATTCATTTAAACACTGCCCAGCCTCTTATTGGCTAATTCTCACATCTTGCTTAGCCCATTTCTAATAATCTGTGTAGCACCACGAGGTGGTGGCTTACCCGGAAATATTCTAGCCTGCATCCATCTTGGAGAGGAGAGCTATGGCGTCTTCTTGAGGCATCTGCCTCACTGTCTTCTTCCTCCCAGCATTCAGTTCTATTTACTTCGCCTACCTAATTTTCTGTCCTATCAAAGGGCCAAGGCAGTTTCTTTATTAACCAATGAAAGTAACACATAGACAGATGATCCTCCTCCATCACTTCTGCCTCCTAAGTGCTGGGATTAAAGGCATGCACCGCCATTGTCTGACTTCAGGATATATTTTTCTTTCTGTTATAAGGATATCATTTCTATATTAAGATGAAAAACTGAGGTTTAGAATGGGATTAAAAATCTTACTAAAATTTGTGTCGTTTATCAGTGCAGGACCCAGCCATGACAAGCTCAATAGATGTCTGGGTCTCAGGAGTTTTCTCTAGGGCAATACCTGGTTGCAAGAAAGACCACAAACTGAGACCAACCAGGCACCACCCAGGAGCAGACCATCCAAAGGAAATTCCTAACGTTCCAACTTCCAACCATTGTAGATAGGATCACCTGCCAGCACACATCCTGCTAATGCAACTTTTCTGGTCGTTGCCTTTAAATAATGCCCTCTAGAAGGCAAGGTACCTCCTCTTGCTGCTGCACTGAGGAGGTTCTTGCTGCTTGTAATGCATACACAATAAACCTTGCTTTTGAATTTGGGTAAGTCCGTCTCTCTTGTGGTCTTTTGGGGTCCCCACAAACTGAGCATAACAATCACAGAGCCACCCAGCTGCTGACTTCAATTCTAACACTAATGGTGCTCACAATTATAGCTAAGACCTGTGAAACAGTCCCTCTGTGTGAAGATTTTTGTTAAAGGGGTTCTTGATTCTTATATTAAGTCCTTAAAACAAAAATGTGAGAACCCTCCCCACTATCTCCAAAGGGAAAAAGCACCCCATGCCCTTTGGCCCATATTGAAAGGAGCAAATAAATACAGAGTGAATATAAATAAATTAACAGTATGGAAAAGTCAGTTCCACTGAAAGTTGGTTTTTGACGAGTGACTAATATTGACCTCTTTTAACTAGATGGACTTAATAATGAAATGGATTGATATAAATAAGACTAGAAGTGAAAATTGAGACACTGCTATATGCTGTGAATATGCTTTATTGCCATTGGTTAATAAAGAAGCTGCTTCCAGCCAATGGCTTAAACAGAACATAGCCAGCCTGGAAGAGATATGTATAGAGAGAGTAGGCAGAGTCAGAGAGAAGCCTTGTAGCCACCTGCAGGAGACAGACACCTCTGCCGGAACCCACTGGAACCTTGCTGGTAAGCCACAACCACATGGCGATATACAGATTAATAGAAATGGGTTAATTTAAGATGGAAGAGTTAGCCAGAAATACACTTAAGCTATTGGTCAAACAGCATTGCAAATAATATAGTTTCTGTGTGATTATTTTGAGTCGGGGCAGTCGGGAAATGAGCTAGCAGCCTCTGACAACACTGCTATCTGTGTTTCAGAATAACAAAAATTCCACAATTAGCAAAATGTATTATATGTATGTTGTATCTGTAGTACATATCTACTACTTCAAGTCCAGGAAATACTAATGTAAATGGCATGAACTTGTCTGTAGAGGGTCCTAAAGATTTCACAAAAGGTTGTCAGACTAATGAGCAAACTCTGCAAAAACAAAGGAACAGACTTGGGTGAGATGTGTTTCTCTGCGCTGATACTAACCATGAACAATTAGATTCGTTTTGTCATACACTTGTGGACAGAAAGTAGCATGTTGGTCAGTTACATGGATCTCAAGGGAACAGAACAGGTCTAGAACATTTGTAAATAGACAATATTCATGCTTACACTATAGGGAACCTCTAAGTCTGCTCATGACACCCCAAGACCAAGTTCTCAGCACAAAGGAAATTTATTTGCCCCAGAGGGAAAGAGGACAGGGAATAAGAGACAAAGATGGGAAATAGAAGATGAGAGAGAAGGGGAAGGGAACAAGGGAGAGGAGGGAGAGGTATTTGTCCTGGGGATAGAGGGGGGCATGACAAAGGACTACCTCTGGATAGAGACTTAGCACACAGGCAAATGGTGGTTTATAAAGGTACAAGGATGAGATGTTTAATTTTAATTAGGCATGTTAATTAGTTGAGCAAAAGGGAACTTTTGATTGCTGGACTTCAATACTTTGAGAGCTGAGCCTTGTAGTCAGTCTCAGCAGGAAGAAGTGGTCAAATAAGAGACTACACTTTGGTGACTAGCTTTAGGAATGTAATCTGCTTTTAGGGGAATGGGGGAGAAGGGCAAGGCCTTCCAGAACCATGTTTGCCTTGCTTGGGCTGGCTAGAGTCCCTTCATACAGAACTACATGAGTGTGCTTGACACCAATAAACTCTTTGCTTCAAAATGGCCAAAACAGCCAGTCTTATAAATGTAACCTACCACACCAGGGACTGTTAAGACAAAACAGGAACCTGGCGGTGGTGGCGCACACCTTTAATCCCAGCACTCAGGAGGCAGAGACAGGTGGATCTCTGTGAGTTCCAGGCCAGCCTGGTCTACAAGAGCTAGTTCCAGGACAGACTCCAAAGCTACAGAGAAACCTTGTCTTGGGGGGAAACAAAGACAAAACAGGATCTTGGGCAAGATCTCGCTGTAAAGGGCATCCTTGGGCAGGAAGCTCAGCCAACTCCCTCCTCTCACCTATGAATTTATATATGTGGATGAAAACATCTGCAGACCAGAACTGTTTAAAGGCATTTTACATGTGGAACATGTCCTGTCCAATCTCCCCTCAGCATTCCAACTGCACATGGATGACTCATGTCTAGCAGCATTGGCATTTGATATGAGAAAGAATTTGAGCATGTGAGAGGGTGTGTTTAGCTCTGCGCAATCACTGTACCATTTTAACAGGCAGCTTTTGGTGTGGAGGGAGTGCCTGAACTGTTTCCCATGGGTCCTAAGAGTAGGGCTTGTATTCGACCCACACAGAAGGTGGTCACCTAGTGTAACGCATTATTAAAAATTGCTGCAAGTCCCCAGGTAGTGGCAGTGGGCCTTGTGGCGGCAGACAGTGGGCCATGAGAGTAGCCAGCCCCAGGCAGGGGCAGCTGCAGGTCCCTGAGCTATGGTTGGTCCCAGGCAGGGAGACACGTGGCAGTGGGCAACACATGCTGCAAGTCCCTGGCAGCTTGCTGCAGGATCCTAGTGGCAGCAGACAGTGGGTCTCCGGAGCAGCCAGTCCTAGTTAGGGACTGCGCACGAAACCACGCAGCATATCTCCAAAGGTGGCTGGTCGCCAGCGGCCCCAGCAGCTAGCCATGTGGGTAACGGGCAGATAAGGGGCAGACAGATAGGCACACCATGCAGAGTGAAGTTGGACATTTAATAGGTGGGTTGTGGAGGGGAAGGGAAAAGGGGAGAAGAGGGGAGGGGGGGGAAGGGAAGAAGTGGGGAGAGGCAGAAGCTGCTTCTCCCAGAGAAAGATGGAGAAGAAGGACCAAGGCTGCAAGCAGCGAGGGAGTGGGCGTGGCTCATCTCTTAAAGGGACAGGACATATCATTACATTCCCATCTCTTTTTTATAATAAAAAGCGGGAGGTTAGGCACCATAGGTTAAATGAATTGGGTTGGCGGATTCTCAAAGCTTCTTCCTGCTTATTTGTGAGTGTCGTCTTTGGGGGGGCGGGGAACCTGAGAAGGCTGGGTGCTGGTCACATCCTGGCATGGTTGATTTTTTTGCTCCTGTCCAGTGTTTGTAGTATGGAAATGCATGGTGTCTCTTACACCTGTCTGAGGTATTGGCAGAACAGAGGACAAAGTTAAATTAAGGAAAAAAATTAGAACCAGGAATTGAAGGGGATGTATCTGACCTGTTTAAGGTGGATCCTTCAATTCATCTCCTTGGAACTTACAAGAATTCTTTAGGTTTGTGAAAACAAAAGTTTTAGACACACACACATATATGCATATTTATGTCAGAATGACTGTGACAGATTATTTTTTTTGCACAATGAAAAGTATTTTTAAGACTATGAAAGGCAACATGAGAAAGAAGTTTGATAACTTGGATTTGCCCTCACACCTTTATAACTTGCAGGTCTTGTATTTGTGTTTTACTGAAATTTGTTTGGTGAGGTTGTCCTTTTAAACTGACAAAGCCTCTAACTGTCAGACTGCATCAGAGATCTTTGAGGAGGATAAAATTTTACTTGAATTACTGATTTAAAAAACGACAGAGAACTTACTTGGTTGGCACCCAGAGCTACTCCTCAGGATTCTCCATGGTCACTGAGGGTTGCGTTTGCCTTTTGCTATTTAGCAGGGACTGACAGGCTCAAGAAGATCCTGTAGGCTGAGAAATCTGTAGGAAGACAAGCCTACCTTGACCTGAGCAGCTAGACTGTCAATTCCAGCAATTCTGTCCACGTCAGGTGATCTTCAGTTTAGATGAAAGGCAGTTTTGCCCAGTGGTCAGCACTTGGCAGTTGAAACAAATTGCAGATTGACATTGTTGTATACCCATTTGTCTTCTATCTTCTTTGGAGGAAGTAGAGTGCTGCTAGGAGCCTCTTTTTGTTATGAAAAGCTTTTAATTATTAAATATCTAAACACCATATTGCCCAGATCTCTGAGCAGTTGAGGGCTGTTTATCAGGTAAAACTACAATATAGAATCTGTCTGGAGAATTGGGTTTGAGCTTGACTGTACTGGCTCTTAACAGGTAAGATTTACATTCATAAAAAGACAGAAAAAAGAAAAAGCTGCCTGCAATAGAAGGTTAATGGCAGAACTGACAATAGTAGAGAACAGCTTAATATATTTTAAATGAGGGTTGGATTAAATATAAAGTATTTTTGCAAGAAACTTAAAAGTACATACCAGTTTAAAGCATGCGACTTATTGTTTTTGTAGTCTTAAATGAGATGTAATGAACAATTATAATATTAAGCATAGGTGCATTTAAGTTACATATATGAAGACACAGAGAGTGAACAGGAATTGGGGAAAGTGGATGCTCTTGATGGGCCCTGCCAAAGGCATACCACTGCACAAAACACACATGCAACAGAGTCAACAAGAGGAATTTAGTAAAAACCGGGGGACAAGGCAGGATATACTTCAGTAAAGATGGGAGAACCTGGTCACCTGACCTGGCTCCGTATAGTACTCTGTCCCTTTAAAAGGCAGAAATCTACCTACCCTTTTCTCTTCTTCTTCCTCCTCTTCCCCTCTCAGCATCTCTCTGTCTCTCTTTCCCTCCTCCCCTCCCCACAAACAGCTCTGTGCTCCCTTTCTCTCTCCCCTCTAATTCCCTTCCACCAATAAAACTCCCCACTAAGCTCTGTCTGCATGGCATGTTTGTCTTTCACCATCAGTGGTTTGGGCCCACCACCAAGGTCCAACCTTGATCTGTATCATAACATCCAGAGTGCTAGGATTAAAGGCATGTGCCATCAACCAGCTAACTAATGGAAGTTTTTAATGCCTCAGTTTGATTTTTTTTTTATTTTTGGGGGTTATTTTTGTATTTGGTGAGAGTAAGAAAAATTTTACAACCTCTAATCCACAGAGAGCAGTCAGTTTACAAAATGGTGGATTCTGTGCTTTCCTGACTCAGACCAAATCAGGATTCCTGGCCGCAGTGAGAAAGGAGGACAATAAAGACACTTTCATGTAGTGATAAGCATGGATCAGGGAAGCCTCCCAGGGTCCTTGTACGTGTAGCCACCTATGGAAACGTGTTCTTTACACATGAGCTTTTAAATAGGGCACAGGATCTTACTCTGTTTTAATCTTAGGTCTCTTATGTCTTAAAAAAAAGTCATGCATCTTCCTGTGCTATAGAAGGAAGAAGAAAGGTCAGAGACAAGGAGCACGGAATGGAGGAGAAAGAGAACTTCTGTCACCTAATTCCTTCGTTCCTGTCCCACTTGTAGAAGTGAGATGAGTCAACATCCAAGACTGCTCCTCTCTCATAATCTGTATTTTCATCCTCTCCCCCACTGCCCGACCATGTGCGTGTGCATGTGTGCTTATGTGGCATGCGTGTGTGGGTATGTGAATGTGTGTGAGCGTGCGCATGTGTGTGTGGTGTGTGTGTGTGTGTGTGCGCGTGCGCATGCGTGTGGGTATGTGAGTGTGTGTGCGTGCGCATGCGTGTGTGGTATGTGAATGTGTGTGTGTGTGCGCGCATGCGTGTGGGTATGTGAGTGTGTGTGGTGTGTGTGTGTGTGTGCGTGCGCATGTGTGTGGGTATGTGAGTGTGTGTGTGCATGCGCATGCGTGTGTGGTATGTGAGTGTGTGTGTGCATGCGCATGCGTGTGTGGGTATGTGAGTGTGTGTGTGTGTGCGCATGCACGGGTGGGAGCATGAGTGCAAGAGAAGACAATGCTCATTTTGTATTAGTGGTTAATCAGGTGCTAGCGGGCAAGGACCTGGGGTTGTGTCTGTAAACTAGAACCAGGTCTTCCAGACTTCTGGAAAATTTAAATTCCCAATCTCCCACAGCTGCCCTTGCAGGAGATTCTGGGCTTCCCTGGAGCTGTGTGGAGAAGAAAATAGCCTGTCTTGGTTTGTAAGACCATCTGCTTCCAAAGTGTCCCAATTTCTGAGAGTGATAGGCACCTAGGAACATGTGACCTCAAACTTCGGAGGATTAAGGCACATCCCCTGCTCACCCGAGGTATCTTATCATCACAAGATGTCAATAAGATAGGATATCAACAAAGCAGGTTAGCTATAAGATAGGAACAGGATGACTGTTGCCAGGCATCCATGCTGAGAGAGGAAACCATTCATGCCACCGCCTCATTCCGATAACCACGCTTTTGCTTCTGTAAACTTGCTTTTTGCTCTTCCCTATAAAAAGCCCGCCCTCCAGTTGGCAGGCGCTCAAGTCCTCCGAAAGACTTGCTGCCCGCAGGTGCCTGTGTTTACTCAATAAACCTCTTGCTAATTGCATCCTGTGGCCTGGTCTCGGAGTGTCCTTGTTCTGGGGTCTTCATCAGAGAGGAAAGGTCCTCTCTGAGTGTCTTTCACTGCTCCCTGGAAACTCCAAGCACAGCATCAAGGCCCTGACCCCCATTCCAGAGCCCCTGATGGGTCACAAACACAAGAGCCTGGGCCTGACCAAGGACATTTGTGGTCCTCTTGTGTGCCCCTCACTGGTAAATCCCCAGTGGGAAGCACACACCAAATACCATAGCCGCCCCTGTCAGGACCTGATGTGGGATTCCCCTCTGTATGCTGTAAATATCATTGATTAATAACCTGTGCAGGGAATAGAGCTAGGTGGGGAAAATGAAACTGTATGCTGGAAGAAAGAAGGCAAAGTCAGGGAAAAGCCATGGAGCCACGGCCAGAGACAGACATGCTGAAACTTTGCTAGTAGGTCACAGCCTCGTGGTGATGCACAGATTAATGGAGATTGGTTAAATTAAGATGTAAGAAGCTAGAGCTGATGGGCCAAACAGTGATTTAAATAATATAGTTTCTGTGTGATTATTTCGGGGCTGAGCAGCCAGGAACCAACAAGCCGCCTCATTAAAACAAATTGGTGCTCACATGGCCAACTAAAATCCACTTAAAACTTGAAAAAACTTGAAAAGGAATTCTAGACAAAAATACAGAGTTTAACACAGCTTCTTGCTGTTTGCTTGCGGCATGCCGTAGCTCCTTTAAGAAAGGTTTTCCTGACTCAGCGGTAGCAGAAAAAAGCTGTGGTTTTGAAATTCAGTCTTTCTAGGCCTTGCTGCCAGTGTGAACTCTGGCTCTTTTAGGAGACTAAGCATTTAAATGGGGTTTGTAAGCAGCATGTTACAAACTGCTTAATGACTCTACATAGACCTGCTGCATACTTGGAACTGGGGCAATGTGCACAGCTTGCAGAGGTGGTGAACAAACTTACACCATGTTGGACTGTGTGGAGCAAACAGGCAGGGCTGTATATGCCTAAAGGCTAGACAGTTCTTCAGGGTTCCTGCTTCATGAAAGAGTCTTTTAGACATTCTGCAGAACACAAAAGAAAATTAATAACAACCTGCCAATACAGGCAAAACTGTCTCTGAAATTTCCTGCTTCATGGAAAAGTCTGCTGGATAGTATGGGCCTGTAGGCTGAAGACGGATGCCCCAAGGGTACAGAAGAACTTTGAGTGACTGTCCAGATAGTGAGATGTCTTTGTCAGTTCTAGAATTTTGGAAGTTGCTGACAATGTACTTCCTGTTTACTTAGGTAATATTATATTTGATGGAGTTGAAGAATTTATAGTTATAGTTACAGTTTTCCTTAGTTATGATAAAAATAAAGTAGATATAAATATTATAACTATAATTTTTGCTTGACACCTGTTTTATTATATGTAATTTTACTATATTAAATTTAAAATCTTCCTTTTTATTTAAATAGAAAAAGGGAGTGATATAGGATTTTCCTTTGTATTCTGTGTATGAAAGACCCTACAGACCCCCTCCTCAAAACCCGCAGCTAGCATGCTCCCGGGGGAACGTCCTGTTTGCTTTAAAAAAAAAAATTCTCTGGATCAGCAGCCAGCCTGCTCTTGTAAGAACATCCCATGTGCTTGAGAGAGCAGGATGTCTATGAGATAGGAAGACTGCAAGGCAGGATGTCAGTAAGATAGGACATCAACAAAGCAGGTTGACTGCAAAACAGGATCCATGCTGAGAGAGGAAACCATTCATGCCCCCCCCGCCCCCCTCATTCCGATCGACCAATAACCACGCTTTTGCTTCTGTAAACTTGCTTTTTGCTCTTCCCTATAAAAAGACCTCCCCCCAGTCTGCAGGCGCGCAAAGTCCTCCGAAAGACTTTGCTGCCCACAGGTACCTGTGTTTACTCAATAAACCTCTTGCTAATTGCATCCTGTGGCCTGGTCTCGGAGTGTCCTGGTTCTGGGGTCTTCACCGGAGAAAAAGGTCCTCTCTGAGGGTCTTTCAGTGAATATTATTGGTTAATAAAAAAAACTGTCTTGGGCCTATGCAGGGAATAGAGGTAGGCAGGGAAAACTAAACTGAATGCTGGGAGAAAGAAAGCAGAGTTAGGGAGAAGCCATGGAGCCACCAGAAACTTTGCTAGTAGGCCACAACCTCAAGGTGATGTACAGATTAATGGAAATTTGTTAAATTAAGATGTAAGAGTTAACAAATAAGAAGCTAGATCTAATGGGCCCAGCAGTGATTTAAATAATATAGTTTCTGTGTGATTATTTGGGGGATAAGTGACCTTATTCAGCTAGGCAGTCACATTTTGCTTCTTCTGTGGCAAGGTCACGGCTGTAGACTGTGTTCTCTTCCCTGAATTCTCCTGTTCTCATTGCCTTGCCTCTACTTCCTGCCTGGTAGCCCCACCTATAATTCCTGCCTGTCTACTGGCCAATCAGCATTTATTTAAAATATAATCTACAGGATACAAACCATTGTCCCACAGCATCCTCCTCCTTCTTCATTTTTTTATCTCTGCTAATTTCTAGGCTGCTTCTGCTTTAGCTTCTGTTAACACTCTTTATTCTTAGCCAGCTATAAAGGACCCATAAAATCTTACACACATAGAGAGTAACCAGGCAACCTATATAAATAGACAAGGGAAGTTTATGACCCTTGACTCATTAGCACATTCTTCAAATTGTAGCAAGTTCTGAGGGTCTTTTAGATCTGAAATTTACACCTATTGCTCTAAGCAGTTGAAACAAAGAGGAGACCCAAGTGTCAGGGCTCGATGCTTATCAGAGGTACTAATGGAAGTTTGTCTTCCTCCAGGCTATGGGTAGATGGTTAAGTATTTTTTCCTGAGAGTAAGACACAAGCAGTAGGTCTCCTGAACTAAAAACATCAGTAAACTGAGATGAAGGTGAGGTGAGAAGTTAGGAATCTCTTAACGCAAGCTTAGTTTTAGGTCATCGTTTTTCTTATGGACAAGTGAGGTAAAACCAAGGCATGCTTATTTTTTCTATCTGAGCAACTATGAATCAACAGCTTGGTCATGTAGCAATTCTATATCCTTTGATATCCAGGAATGTCTTAAATGGAATGCTTTTGCCTGGATCCTAAACATTGGCAAATGCCTGCCAGTAAAGATAATTGCAGGAAGGCAGATCTCTACTGTACATAGGAGAGAGGAACAGAGACCTGGTGGAGGAAAACAGGCTTCTTGAATGTGTGGTAGGTTTCTTGACTGTGTGATTGTTTTCACACATAGTTATGTGATGTAATCAGTAAACCCCAAATGCATAGGGGAAATTGTGTTCAGGAAATGATCAAATAGTGCCAAACTGTGGGAGATAAATCCCAAATTTCTAATAGAGAGAAAAAGCTTCAGTGAGAAATATACAGGAAGAAAGAGCAACTTTGTTTTCAAGGCAAACCTGTCTTGCATTTTGGCCTAATCCTCCGAAGTCCTTGGCTCTGAGGGTTGACCTTGTGAAATGAGGCTGATAATTACTGAATGATCCTGTGGCTCATAGCATTCTACAGTTGACATCCACTTGTGCCACCACCATTTGTTGAAGATGCTTTCTTTTTTTTTCTTCTGTATAACTTTGGCTTCTTTGTTGAAAGTAAGCTATCCAGAGGTGTGTGGATTTATGTCAGAATCTTTGGTTTGATTCCATTGATCCACCTGTCTGTTTTTATGTCAATACTTTGCAGTTTTTGTTACTATAGCTCTGTAGTAGAACTTGAAACCAGGGATAGTTATACTTCCAGAAGTTTTTTGATTGTACAGGATTGTTTTTGGCTATCCTGAATATTTTTCTATATGAAGTTGAATATTGTTATTTCAAGGTCTGTAAAGAATTGTTTTAATGGAGATTGCATTGAATCTGTAGGGGTTTTGTTTGTTTGTTAAGATGGCCAGAGAGACTATGGATTTTAGAAGACTTTGAAATTTAAAAGAGACTTTTGGGTTTTTTTTATTTTTTAAAGAGAATGAGGCTTTGGTGGGTGGTGGACTATAGCTCTACAAAGTTAGTGTTTTCATTTTTTAACTTTCTTTTTATTTATTCTTTGTGTCTTTTAAATCATGCATCCTGATCCTACCCATCTCTGTCTTCTTGCATCCACCCTTTTCCCTGCAACCTTCATTTGCCGAAATAAAACAAAATAAAATTTAAGAGAAAAA
Organism: Microtus pennsylvanicus; assembly: GCF_037038515.1. Lineage (NCBI taxonomy): Eukaryota > Metazoa > Chordata > Mammalia > Rodentia > Cricetidae > Microtus > Microtus pennsylvanicus. The sequence continues at coordinate 144,264,416 of NC_134579.1, read as the reverse complement.
AAGAAAGAAGGGGGAAATCTCATCATGGAAGCTGCATTGTGACACAGTGGGTGTCCATACATTTTCACATGCAAGCATTCACCACAAAGAATCATTGATCTGGTTCCAGGCTGTTGCATTGGAGGGGCTGCTTGTTTGTCCTGGCCACCCAGCTAGTTTAGCCCCAAAATAACCACACAGAAACTGTATTAATTAAATCACTGCTTGGCCCATTAGCTCTTGTTTCTTATTGGCTAACTCTTACATCTTAATTTAATCCATTTCTATTCATCTGCATAACACCACATGGCAGTGGTGTCTGTCTCAGGAGGATCCATGGCATCTCTCTGACTCTGCTTTCTTCCTCCCAGAATTCAGCTCTATCTTTTCCGCCTACCTAAGTTCTGCTGTATCAGGCCAAGCCAGTTTCTTTATTCAGTAACCAATACAAGTCAACATGGTGGACTAAATCCACTTAAAAACCCGAGAACTTCATTTTAAACACAAAAATACAGAGTTTAACCCAGCTTTTTGCTGTTTGCTGGTGGTATGCCAAAGCTCCTTTAAGAGAGGTATTCCTGACTCAGCCATAGCAAAAGAAAAAAAAGCCACACTGTTTAAAAATGCCAGATTTCTGGGCTATGCTGCTAACATGACCTCTGGCTCTCGTAGGAGACAGAGCATTTGGATGGGGTTTGTGAGTAAAGTGCTATGGCTTGCTTGATGGCAACTGGACTCGTTGTGTGTCTGGAAGCAGGGCAGTGCACATGGCTCAGAGGCACAAGCAGCTCCTCAGCCATACTTGACTGTGCAGAGTGCCAAGCAGGAACTACAGTATTTATCATAGTAATAGCACAGCTTAAGTTTTAGACTGGGCAGGCAAACAGGTAGTACCATATTGCCCCTACTAATGGCACAACTTAAGTTTTTTAAGAAGTGCTTAGCATTTTAAAAAGTGCTTCTGGACAGTAAACAATTACAGGTTCACAATAGGACAGATTCAGACATAAAAGACCTCTAAATGGGCCAGGCAGTGGTGGCACACGCCTTTAATCCCAGCACTCAGGAGGCAGAGGCAGGTGGATCTCTGTGAGTTCGAGGCCAGCCTGGTCTACAAGAGCTAGTTCCAGGACAGGAACCAAAAACTATGGAGAAACCCTGTCTCGAAAAAAATCCAAAAAAACCAAAAACAAACAAACAAACAAACAAAAAGACCTCTAAATGGGTCACAGTGTTGAATAAATGTACATAGGTTTGGGAGAGAGAAGAAAAAGAGTATAGAGAGTCATAAATTAAAGTTAATACTTTAAAAAAAGAGTAAAGTCTTTTAAAGAGACAGAGTACAGATAGTCATAGATTAAAAGGAGTAAAGAAAAATAAGAAGGCCGGGCGGTGGTGGCACACGCCTTTAATCCCAGCACTCGGGAGGCAGAGGCAGGCGGATCTCTGTGAGTTCGAGACCAGCCTGGTCTACAGAGCTAGTTCCTGGACAGGCTCCAAAACCACAGAGAAACCCTGTCTCGAAAAAACCAAAAAAAGAAAAATAAGACACATAAAAATAGAAAATTCATAGAGAGTCTGGATTATATATGTTGTATTTTCTTTGAATTTTTTGACAGTGGAGGAACTAAGCACAGAGAGACAGTTCATTATTTGGACTGCTAAGCTAAATCAGCATATATGTTCTAAAGGTATCTTGATTCCAAAATTTGAGTCTAAGGATATGTTGCTTTGGAAAAGAGGTTTTTCTTTTGTTTCCACAGAGGATGAGAACCTGTGGAATACTTCCAGACAAATATGGTTTGTAGACCACACCCCCTTAAAGATCACCATGAACACCCTCAAAAAATTACTCCGCCCAACTGCTGACTGAGATGAACCTAGCACACAGGATACACCATAAAAGACCTAATTAACAGTGCTCCCAAACAGCAGGAAGCAGTATGGACAAGACTATGCCCATATTCCCAAATATTGTCTATAAATGTTTGTTTACATTTAAAGAGGGATATGCTATAGAGATTTGCATTGGTATGGATCTTGGTTTATTGATACAAATTTAAGGTCAATTTTGTTATATGTACATTTCTGCTCTTGATTAAGGTATTGTGTTTGTGCAGCTCAGTTAAAAATGTAATGTATAATTAAGAAACATAGGTTAATAGATAGTCATCTATAATAGTCAAGTTTGCAGTGATGTTAGATTTTCTGGATATATAGAGGTATATTTCAGTTGGGTAGGTACAACAGTACAGAAGAACTTTGGGTCACTGTCCAGGCAGTGAGAGGTCTCTGTTAATTCTAGAGTTTTGGAAGTTGCTTCAATGCACGTCCTATTTACCTTACGGCCTTGTGGTAATACACAGATTAATAGAAATGGGCTAATTTAAGATGTAAGAGCTGGCTAAGGATACACCTGAGCCATTGGCCAAACAGTATTGTAATTAATATAGTTTCTGTTTGATTATTCAGGTCTGGTGACCAGGAAAAACAAAGCACAGCCTCCTTTTACAACAGGGTTTCTTTGTGTAGCCCTGGCTGTCCTCGAGCTTACTCTATAGACCAGGCTGGCCTCAAACTCAGAGATTCCCCTGCCTCTGCCTCCGAAGTCCTGGGATTAAAAGGATAAACTACCCCTGCAGCCATCACCACCAGGCTTGCAAAAAAAAATCTTGTGCAAGCTGACACTGTAAAAGCCAGGGTCAGGAGAGAAATTCAACCCAGCTGGGCTTTGTGTTGCATGGATTTTTCCATCTGTGTATAAAACAAACTGGATCTGACTGTTCAGAACACATTATGGTCCCAGTGAAAGATGTCTAATCAAATTTCCTATCATCATTCCAGCTTCTCATGGATGGCTGTCGTCTAGGCAGCATTGGTCTCAGGTAGCAGAAATAATTTGAGCTTCTAAGAGGATGTGTTCAGCTCTATGCCACATGGCACTGTGGTTTGTTTTGAAGCAGGGTCTCAATCTGTAGACCAGGCTGACCTGGAATTCACAGGAATCCACCAGCCTCTGTCCCCAAGTGCTGAGAGTAAAGATGTGTGCTACCAATGCCTGGCTCACTGCACCTTTGTAAAACTGGGACCCAGAGAATTTGGAAAGGCCCCAGGAAGCAGTTTCCCGTGGATTCTGAGGGTTAAATGTATTTGACGCAGAACTCAGAACCTAAGTGCTCTCTGTCTCTCTCTGTCTCTGTCTCTGTCTCTGTCTGTCTGTCTCTCTCTCTCTCTCTCTCTCTCTCTCTCTCTCTCTCTCTCTCAGTTTTTCCAGACATGGTTTCTTTGAGTAGCCCTGGCTGTCTTGGAACTCACTATAGACCAGGCTTGCCTCAAACTCACAGAGATCCACCTGCCTCTGCCTCCTAAGTGCTGGAATTAAAGGCGTGTGCCACCACCACCTGGCCTGGTCACTGTTATTTTATGTGTCTGTCTACCCAAAATCAAACACATGGTACTTGACCATTGCCATGTCTGTAAGGTGACCTTAGGCCTGACCTCAGAGCAGGAGAGTTGCCCAAATCAGCAGAGATCATTGCTACCTGCCTACCGAGAAGTCCCTGAAATGGACTGGTAAGGATAAGAACTAAACAGGAGGACCTGTCCTGTCTTCCCGTGACATTTCATAAAGCCATCAGAGCAGGTGGCTGACAGTCTGGGTGTCTCTTCTGCTTTCATCTCCATGTTGGGACTCAGAGGACATGCCCAGATGACCTAGGTAGCCTAACAGTTATAGTACACAGGCTGGCTCCTGACTCCATGAGACTTCGGCAAACAGTAAAGCATTGCTCCCTATCAGCTAATGCAGGAAGTCAATTCCAATCCTGGAGAAAAGCTCCCAAACCCATCTGGAGTAGGGACTGAGACAGAGGTCCAGAACCCGATATTTGGAGAGTCACCCTGTGATGATTTGAAGCATCGGTCTTCAAAATATAGTGACCAATGGTGATCAACTTTGAGTAGAAAACATTCTGCACCCTCCCCCACCACTTACCATTCCCTGTTCACCAAGGGCTTCCCGCTACTGAGCCTCTGTCTCCCCGTGGGCTCAAACACAAACCCCAATTTGCCTCTCAAGTTCTCTTGCTCCTTAGAGTCTCTTGTCGGGGACCAGCTGGACATAAATCATTTCTCGTACCAGAGTGGAGCTGCGGGAATGAAAACACAACTCACAGGACTATATTGGGAGGGAGTTTCAGTGATCCTTCAAGAATCTTGAATTCACCCGCATTTATTTTTCAAACAGCTTTTATATCAAAATGTAAACCGAGGGGTAAATTCGTTAGCATTCTGTTGGGGGGGGGGGGATGACTTAGGTAACGTCTTGCCTATCTATGCCCATTTTGTCACGTAGACTGAAAAACACCTCTTCCCCAGATGACCTCCTAAATTACAATAGAAGGAGCAGAACGACATTAGCGTATCCTGACCTCTTGTTTAGGATGGCAGCAGGTGGTTTTTACTGTCAAAAGCCAGGCAACCACCTTCTGTGTGGCAGGTGCAAATTGCGCCTTGTAGGTGGCTCAGACTTCTCCGCCAGACAATGTAGGAATATGGGCCTGCCAGCTCAGCCCCTACGGTCTCTGAGCGCTGCTCCTACACACGTGGTCCAAGTACGGCCTGCCCACCTGCAGGCAGGTCACCCAGCTGGTGGTGCGCCCTCTGCAGGACCATACAGGAAGGGGGCCTCCATAACTGCTGCTGCCTGCTCTGTCTTGAGGAGGAGCACGTCTGCCCCAGCCCTGCTGCCCTTCCTGCCTCTGAGCGCAGCCTCATCCCAGGCAGGAGCACCTCTCAGAATCAAGACACTGCCCTGCGCCCCACCCCAAGGCCCCATGCTGCCTCTGTCCCTCTCCCCTTTTCTCTCTCTTATGTTTCAGTCCTGGAGACCACACATTGAGCAACAAGGCAGAAAAGCACCGTTTCCCAAGAGAACAGCAGCTGAACTAGACTGTGTCCTGACCTTGGTCTGTCGGCACCAAAGAGGGCGCCCCTGTCCTCCCTATGTGTCCGTGTGGTACAGAGAGCCATGCGGGCACCCAGTCTGAACTGTGCCCTCAATGCTCTGGGAAGGTGGCATTTACTTCCAGCAGGAAAGTGACAGAGATGAATGATGGGAAAGCATGGGACCGCTTGAGAGGTGACCAGGAAAGGGATCTGGTCCATTGTCACTGGAGTCACCAGTGAGGCTCTGGTCCAGGACAGAGGCTGGGGGACAGCTGCGAGGGTGTGAGTGACCTGGAAGAGGGTGTGAGTGGCTCCGTCTTACTATGAAGGGCTTTAGGGAGCCAATGCAACTGCCAGTGTTGGCTGAGCTATGCATCTGGCCAACCCGTTCCCTCCCTCCAGGAAGCTTGTCTTCTTTGGGTGATCCCCCTGTGGTTACCCTGTCTTTCCCCATGGAAGATGCCAGCCTAGTGGGGACTGCACAGGTCCCTGGAACAGCACAGTGCTCAAGTGCAGGAAAAGGTCGGGAGATCACACAGACTTGTGGGAGGTAGCTCCTCCTTCAGCTGGGACCAGTGGAAGCTAAGTCGCAAGGTGAGTTCCTGACCTAGGCAAATACTGTTCCGAGTGTTGATGATGTGTCCTGATGCTGCCCCCTGGTGGTCAGTGGGAGAACTGCAGCTCATGTCTGGGAGCTGTCCACATTGGCAGAAACTGTTACTATTTGGTTCCTCGAGAGAACCCCTTGTGCTGAATTCCTAGGACAAGGCCTTCCCAGGAGGACCTGCATCTCTGTCCCTCTGCTTGGGGACCTTGACCTTCCTATGAAGTGTCACAAACCCATCAGGACAGCTGACTGATGGCCTGGGCACCTGTCCAGTTGTGATCTCCATGGTGCATCTCAGGAGGTGACTTATTCTGTATGTGGCTGACGCTGCAGGGCATGGCTGGTTCCACACGCTATGAAGATGTCAACGCTAAATAGAGCCTTGTTCACTTCCAGCTCTAACAGGAAGTCTGATTCTAGCCCTGGAGAAAATCCAAGCAGGGTCGCCTGGGCTCATAACTGGAACAAGACATGCGGTCAGGGCTTCATCGCAGAGGATGCCATGCTTTCCTCAGCCAGGCCCTACCTGATGCCCACACTCTCTCAGGATCATGTTCATGGTGAAACCCAAGAGTTTAAGCTCAGTCGGTGTCCTGGAGCTGAGTTACCTACCAAAGCCCCTCCTCTCTGCAGGGTGGAATCAGGCGAAGGGTTGAAACCTACTGCAGTTTGTCACTGCCATGTGTATCCTGCAGTAAATGCTCAACACACACACGGAGACATAATACATAAGAAAGACAGGCCTGACTGTACCGAGTGTGGAATTAGAGTTAACCCATCCAGCACCCAGAGAGCACAGAGAAACACTTGCTGTGTACATGGATGAATGTTGTGGACTATTTAACTATGTGAAGATGTGTTACATTTGTTTAGGCTGCGGAATATGACTTCAGCTGTGTACAGGTGTGTTACATTTGTTTAGGCTGTTTCTGTGTAGCACTGGCTGTACTGGAACCTGGAACTCCAGTCTGGCCTCAAACTCAGAGATTTGCCTGCCTCTGATTCCCAAGTGATGGGACTAACGGCATGTGCCACCACCACCTGGCTAAATTTGTTATTCTAGATTTGTGACTATTTTCTGCCATTCAATAAGTTTTTTCCTTTACTGGGAGTTTCTTTATTTTGTGTCTTATTTTTGTGATGTTGAGATCAGATCTAAGAGCTTGCATATTTCAGAGAAATGCTGTACTACTGAGCTACTCTTGAAGGTCAGTGTCTCCTGAAATACAAAAATTTCCCATTTTGATGAAGTCTAACTTACCCTTTTTCCAGTATTAATTGCAGTTTTGAAGTCAAATATGTTTTCTAATCCAAAGTCACAGGAATTTATGGCTATCTTTTTTTAAAGGAATTTTACAGATTAATTTTTACATTTAGGCATGTGTGTATGTGTATGAGAGAGAGACAGAGAGAGAGAGACAGAGAGAGGGAGAGAGAGACAGAGAGGGAGAGAGGGAGAGAGGGAGAGAGAGAGAGAAAGACAGGCCTGACTGTACCGAGTGTGGAATTAGAGTTAACCCATCCAGCACCCAGAGAGCACAGAGAAACACTTGCCGTGTACACGGATGAATGTTGTGGACTATTTAACTATGTGAAGATGTGTTACATTTGTTTAGGCTGCGGAATATGACTTCAGCTGTGTACAGGTGTGTTACATTTGTTTAGGCTGTGGAATGACTTTAGCTGTGTACAGGTGTGTTACATTTGTTTAGGCTACGGAATATGACTTCAGCTGTGTACAGGTGTGTTACATTTGTTTAGGCTGTGGAATGACTTTAGCTGTGTACAGGTGTGTTACATTTGTTTAGGCTGCGGAATATGACCAGCTGTGTACAGGTGTGTTACATTTGTTTAGGTTGTGGAATGACTTTAGCTGTGTACAGGTGTGTTACATTTGTTTAGGCTGTGGAATATGACTTTAGCTGTGTACAGGTGTGTTACATTTGTTTAGGCTATGGAATGACTTCAGCTGTGTACAGGTGTGTTACATTTGTTTAGGCTGTGGAATGACTTTAGCTGTGTACAGGTGTGTTACATTTGTTTAGGCTACGGAATATGACTTCAGCTGTGTACAGGTGTGTTACATTTGTTTAGGCTATGGAATGACTTCAGCTGTGTACAGGTGTGTTACATTTGTTTAGGCTGTGGAATGACTTTAGCTGTGTACAGGTGTGTTACATTTGTTTAGGCTACGGAATATGACTTTAGCTGTGTACAGGTGTGTTACATTTGTTTAGGCTGTGGAATATGACTTTAGCTGTGTACAGGTGTGTTACATTTGTTTAGGCTGTGGAATGACTTCAGCTGTGTACAGGTGTGTTACATTTGTTTAGGCTGCGGAATATGACTTCAGCTGTGTACAGGTGTGTTACATTTGTTTAGGCTGTGGAATGACTTTAGCTGTGTACAGGTGTGTTACATTTGTTTAGGCTGCGGAATATGACTTTAGCTGTGTACAGGTGTGTTACATTTGTTTAGGCTGTGGAATGACTTTAGCTGTGTACAGGTGTGTTACATTTGTTTAGGCTATGGAATATGACTTCATCTGTGTACAGGTGTGTTACATTTGTTTAGGCTATGGAATATGACTTCAGCTGTGTACAGGTGTGTTACATTTGCTCTTGCTGCATTTGTTTAATGATGTAAGGATGTGTGTTTAATTATGTAAAGATGTGTTGCATCTGTTTCACTTTGCTTGCATGAGGCACCTGAATGGTCTAATAAAGAGCTGAATGACCAATATCTAGGCAGAGAAAGGATAGGCAGAGCTGGTAGGCAGAGAGAATAAGTAGAAGAGAAATCCAGGCTTGAGAGAGAGAAAAGAGAAGAAGAAGAGAATAAGGGGAAAAGAGGGGACATGTCCGGGGCAAGCAGCCAGGCAGACATAAAATGCAGTAAAATTAGGATATACAGAAGGGGAAAAAAAGTAAAAAGCCCTGAGACAAAAGGTAGATAAAGAGAAAGAGATTAATTTAAGTTAAAAAAAAAACCTAGCCTATAATGAGCCTAGGCTAGGCTGAGCACTTATAACCAATAAGAAAACTCTGTGTCATGATTTGGGAGCTGGTTGTGCCCCAAAGAAAAAGTCTGGTACAAATGAACACACATGTTTGCTCATTCTTAATGTATGTTCCTAAACTTCATAGGGTGTGGAATCCAGCATGTTTCTGGATATTGTTCTAGAATGGGGGGGGGTCCCTGTGTGTAGGCCACAGAAATCAATGGTTATTATACATCATGCAACTTTGACTCATGCCTCCAGTGACCCTTTGGTGCTAGGACAAGTCTTGGTGATTGTCTGGCAGAGAAAGGACACATGGAAGGAACGTTTCCCCTTCAGCTACGTGGGTCAGCAGCATGGGAGGCACTGGAAGGCACTGGGAGGCACTGGGAGGCAGGTATTCTGGGGGTGGGGGCGGGTGGGAAGAATCAAGCCACTAAACATGAGGCTAGAAATAGAGAGAAATCCATCAAGACTGAGACCTTCCTCTTGGGGGAAAGATGGAGCCCTGTGTCCTGAACAGTGTGCACTGAACTCAGCCTGAGTGTGGTCTATAGAGTGAGTCCTAGGTGGAGAAAGCAACGTGGCCTCCTTTCTCTTGTTGCCCCAACCTGTCTATTCACCTATGTGGATTCTCTCCTTGGGACTCTGCCTGGCTCACTACTCAGTGCCCTCAGATCTTTGGCCACTGTCAGTCCTTGGAAGGGGTGGATGCCTCCTCCCCAGCTCATTCTCTCCAGACCCTAGCTCTTGACTCTCTCTTTCTTAGTCTCTGTGCGCTTGTGATTCCAATAAACCCCTGATATCACTTCAAAATGCCCTTGATGGTGGTACAGTCTCTTAGAACTGTGACTTTGTGAGGACAGTAATTGGTCTACTCCTTTCAAAAGGCACAGCCAGATCAAACCAAATCGGAAAGGTTTAACAAGAAGTTTTTTTGAGCAAAGCAACTCCCAGGTGGATTCTTCAGTCCTGGAGATCGAGGCTGGAGAAGCTGCACACCTGAACTAAAGCACGGAGATTTTATAGCTTGTAGACAGGGTGATGATGTCTGCCCCAAGCTGAGTTTATGCCACGTATGATCAAAAGCTGATGGCTTTAGGTGGAGACTTCAGGAGAAGAGCTGCTGTAATGGCCAAGAATGTGGAACTGGACTCTTTTCTTTATGGATGACTGGGGCCTTTTCTTTATGGGTGATTCTCTGAGAGGACAGAGTTTGGAGAGACAGTAATGGGCTTTAGGATCATGCAGGGGTGAGTTGGAGGTTCCTGCTGAACACCTTTGTCATAACAAACCCTGCTAAAGGGAGTTGTTTCAGCTTCCTGGGGGAATCTCCCACCCTGATGCTTTCATTAAGACACTGTAAACAGAAGTCCCTGCCATTAGGGTGCCGTTGGCTGGGAGAAAGGGAAGAAGGCAGGAAAGGGGCTTCATGGTCTCTACTGCCTACTCAGTCCTCCGTCTGTGGAGAACAGCTTCAGCCCTGCTCCCCAGCTCCAAGCTCTGCTCTCCCTTCTGCTATCTTCCTGCCTCTGAGCTCAGCCTCCTCCCAGGCAGGAGCATCTTCCAGAATCACAGACTGGGTGTGTCTGTGTCCAAGGCACTGCCCTGTCCCCTCCACTCTCAGTGCTGTCTCCCACCCCTCTCCCCTTCTCCCCCTTTGTGTTTCAGTCTCCACACCACACAGTGAGCAGCAAGTCTGAGAAGTGTCTGTGCCCTGAGAGACCTCTGCTGAGTCCTGGCCTTGGTCTGTCAGAACCACAGGAAACCACTGGCCTCTCTATGTGATCTTTATGAGATAAGAATCCCTGTTCATCCGGGCTGCCCTGAAGGTAGGATTTACACCCAGCACGCAGGTGAAGGATTTCTCCCCGGGCTAAGGGACTAATGGCTGATGACTGTGTAAGGGACCTTATCTATGATCACGGGTGTCACAGATCAGAGTTCAGTTCCAGGACAGGTACCCAGGAGCAGGTGTGTCAGGAGTGGGACATTCGGTGTATGTGGGAGGAAGTGACCTGTGTCCTAGAAAGAGGATGTGTGTCTTCTTCTTGTGGAAGGTTTCCAAAAGTTTTTGAGTTCCCTGTGCCTGGGTCTTTATAAGTCTACACTGTTCAGTAGGCAGAGGGCTTGCCTAGTATGTCCTGAGTCAGACCCCAGCATTTGCTGTGAGTCTAAGGTCAACCTGGTCTGCATAGTGAGTTCCAGGACAGCCAGGACTACATAATGAGGCCCCGTGTCAAAAAAAGCAAACAAATAAATCTTAAAGGATGGATCTCTGGGACAGGTGGGGGGGAGAGCAGGAAGTCCAGGCCACAGCAAGAAGAAGAGTTGACACAGACCGTGGCCTTGGGCAGAGACCCTGCCCACAGCCCCTGTGACTCCTGGGAAATGCCCCTGGGGGCTAAGGACGGTAGAAATAAGAGAGGAGGACACCAGAAGGCCTGACACCAGGCAGCACACTGGGGACCGGAGACCATGGAGACCTCTTCTCTGCTTCTCTGCAAAGGGCTCCTGCTCACAGGTGAGATCAGTCCTGCAGTGGTGTGGGGAGGGCTCTCTGGCAGGAAGGGATCCTGGGAGGGGGGACTCTCTTTCTTTTTCAGGCTGAGGGGAGAGGACACAAGGGGGGAACAGAGGCTGCTCAGCTGGAAGCTCTCAGGGAGAAAGGAGTGTTCCGAGGAGAGGAAAAGCCAGATCATTCTTTATACAAAGTTAGTCACAGGGGGCCTGACAGGAGTGGCTGTGGTCATGGGGGTGTGCTTCCCACTGGGGATTTACCAGTGAGGGGCACACAAGAGGACCACAAATGTCCTGGTCAGGGACTCTGGAAGGGGGTCAGGGCCTTGATGCTGTGCTTGGAGGGAGTGCAGGGGCCAGGGTTGTGCTGGAGGAGACCTAGGCAGCTGGGGCTTTTAAAACAGAAGCAGTGGGACAGGTAATGAGCTGGAAGGATGATGGAGAAGGTGCTGGGACTCCACAGAGGGCACAGACGTCTCCTCTGTGTGAGGAGAAGGAGCTGGCATTATGGGCAGGGAGGAAATGTTGGGAGTGGGAAGGAGACAGCCCTGGAGAGATTCTCTTCAAGGAAGAGAGAGCTGAGAGCCTGAGATACGGCACAGGAACAGACAAAGATTTTTTTGTGAAGCCATGGTTTTTGTACAATGCTAGAGAGGACCTGTGTGGTGTGGGGTGGGGTGAGGTGGGGTGGGGTGGGGTGGGGCGGCAGAGGATTTCTGCATGCTGGGAAAGGTGAGGGAGGATGCTCTAAGGACATTGGGAAGGGGCAAAGGGATTGTCACTGTGGGGGAGTCAGGAGTGGAGGAGGGGTCAAGGAAGGGTATGATAGGTGCTTTCACTTGGGTGAGCAGGGGATGTGCCCTAACCCAGTGAAGTTTGAGGGCACATGTTCCTAGGTGCCTGTCACTCAGGACATCAGGACACCTATGAAGCAGATGGTCTTACACACTGAGACAGGCCTTTTCCTTCTCCACACAGCTTCAGGGGCGCCCAGAATTACTTGAAAGGGAATTTAAATTTTCCAGAAGTTCAGAAGCCCAGGGCTGTGTGACAGACTTGATCCCAGGTCCATGCCTGCTAGCATTTGTTTTTTTTTCTTTCTGGTTTTAGTTTTTCTTTTTTTTTTTAATTTTTTTTAAATTTATTTATTTATTAAGGATTTCTGCCTCCTCCCTGCCACCACCTCCCATTTCCCTCCCCGTCCCCCGATCAAGTCCCCCTCCCTCATCTGCTCGAAGAGCAATTAGGGTTCCCTGACCTGTGGGAAGCCCAAGGACCGGCCACCTCTATCCAGGTCTAGTAAGGTGAGCATCCAAACTGCCTAGGCTCCTCCAAAGCCAGTACGTGCAGTAGGATCAAAAACCCACTGCCATTGTTTTTGAATTCTCAGCAGTCCTCATTGTCCACTATGTTCAGCTAGTCCGGTTTTATCCCATGCTTTTTCAGACCCAGGCCAGCTGGCCTTGGTGAGTTCCCGATAGAACATCCCCATTGTCTCAGTGTGTGGGTGCACCCCTCACGGTCCTGATTTCCTTGCTCATGCTCCCTCTCCTTCTGCTCCTGATTTGGACTGCCTGCTAGCATTTGTAAGACGCCGGGGGAATGTGTTCTGTTTAACCACTAACTCTAAACTGACATTCCAGCCTCTTTGCTCACACACACACCACAGAGAGAGGGGAGGGGAAGTGTGCATTGTCCGAAAGATGGTTCGTAGATACTCACTCGTCTGGCTTCTACGAGCTGGACATGGATGAAGAAAGATGACTCCTTGACCCTCAGTGGATCATCAGTTGTTGAGTCACGGCTCTTGCAGGCATTCTCAAGTCAGTAGGGTGTTGTCCACGAATCTGAGCAGCCTGTTGGACTGTGTTATAGATGAACTGATTCAAGTCTGCATTGAGGAGGGAACCCAGGGATATGAGGAGCATTGGGGTGGTTATATTAGAGGAGTCGTATTGGTGCTTGCCAGGAGCCGTGTGGAGTTTCAATGCTGTCGGAGCCTCTGGCAACCTCTGGCCTCTTTGCTCCTTCTCTGGCCAGGCCCAAGGGGTTCACGTGTAGTATCCATTGATCTCCAGAACAGTGGTTCTCAGCCTGTGGGTTGCAACCCCTGTATGTCTTCCTTTCCCAGGGATCTCAGAGCAGTAACCTGCATATCAGATATTTACATAGCAACATTATAATTATGAGATAGCAAAGAAAATAACTTTGTGGTTGGGGAATCACCACAACATGAGGAACTGTATTAAAGGGTCACAGCATTAGGAAGGTTGAGAACCACTGCTTTAGAAAAAGGCAAACTCCTTTCTCTGTCACCATGAAATCTTAGCCTCTCCTGCCTTGTAGGATGCTGGTTGGGAAGGAATTGATCTGATCTTGCATATTAATTAGGCTTTGTGAAATTTTATCACAATGATAAAGAGACACACACAGATACACAGAGAGAAACACGGACACAGACACTTACACACATAGACACACATCCCAAATAAATTTACAAAAAACAATTTAAGTCAAACTGGGGTAATAAACACTGTCATTAGCTCTAAAGCTGAAACTTTCATAATAAGCCCTGGACATGCCCCGTTCTGCACATTCATTAGCTCTAAAGCTGAAAATTTCATAATAAGCCCTGGACATGCCCTGTTCTGCACATTCATTCATTCATTCATTCATTCATTCATTCATTCATTCTTCCGCAGAGGTCTGAGTCTTTCTCAGGCACATGGCCTTCCCAAAGGCCATTCCCTAGCCCCTGCCTTCACAAAGCCCTAGTTCTCATGGAAGGTGCAGACAGGGGGTGACTGCAAACCCAGGGAACAAACCACCAACTCTCAGGTAGTGATGACCCAGGGTCTCCAGAGGAGGAGGTCAGGGGAGCCATCCCCAACCCCAAATATACTCGTGGCTGTGAGCAGAGAGATGAGGGCAGTAAGCGGGCCATGCAGAGACTGAAGGACACCGAGTGGGAGAGGCACAGCCCCTGCGCTGAGTGGGAGGGGCACGCCCCCACCACACACCTCGGCTGAGAGAGGAACACTCCTGCTCAGGAGCTGGGGTTCATCTTTCCACCAAACACTAAGGTCCCCATATTGATGGATATTTCTCTTTCTTCCTAGCCTTCCTCTTAACCTGCTGGAACGCACCCACCACTGCCCAACTCACTATTGAATTAGTGCCCCCCATGGTTGCTGAAGGTGGAAACTCCGTCCTATTTGTGCATAAAATGCCGCTGAACGTCCAGGCATTTTACTGGTACAAACAGAAAGATGCGACCAAGAGCTACGAAGTTGCACGCTACTTAACACCCGATAACACAACGTCGAAGATGCCTCAACACAGTGGTAGGAAAACGGTATTCTACAGTGGATCCCTGCTGATCAGAAACGTCACCCAGGCTGACAGCGGATTCTACACCTTACTGACGTTCAACACAGAAATGCAAAGTGAACTCACACACGTACATCTGGAAGTATACAGTAAGTGATCATGTGACCTCTGGGTGCCGGGGTGGGGCTCATTCTATTTAAACACACAGGACCCATCAGGCATAGACAATGCCCATCTTCTGCGTGGGTTCCCTCACTGGCGTTTGAGCATTTAGTATGGGACACACACTGGGGAGGAAAAACAGCAGTGGGTCAGAGTCCTTTACCTGACTGCCTCCAGAGAGCAGGGCATGTGCTATGTAACTCAGTCTGAGGATGTCACCCTTAGCCTAAACCCTTGGGGCTTCACCATGAACATGGCCCTGAAAAAGATGGTTTTGATTCAGAAAGGGCCTGATGAGGAACCATGGGGTTCTCACAATGAGGTGACCACAAGAAAGTCCTGACTCCAGATCTCTGTGCCAGACTCGTCTCCAGGGGACCCAGGGATCTTTCCTCCAGGGCTGGACTTTGACTTCCTGTTAGAGATGACAGGGGACAAGGCTTTGTTAACTGTTTGTCTCATATCAGGTGGGACCAGCTGGGCACTGGATAGAGGGTCACAGTTAGGCTAGGTCACCTGGACATCTTCTGAGTCTCAGCATGGAGCGTCCCGCTGTTCTGAGGGGTTCATGGGGACACACGTCCTTCTGGCAACTATCCATCCCAGTTGACTCTCTCCTGTAGGCAGAGTAACAGACTCGGATGTTTGGGAAGCCCCCACCTCTGAAGATCAGGTCTTAGTTCATATTTAAGTCACCTTAAATATGTCACCTTACAGACATGGCAGCGATCATTTGTGTCATGTGCATTATTATTATTATTATTATTATTATGGTTTTTCAAGACAGGGCTTCTTAGTGTAGGCCTGACTATCCTAGAACCCACCAGGCTGGCCTCAAACTCACAGACCTCCGCCTTCCTCCGCCTCCCTAGTGCTGGGATTAAAGGCATATGCCAACACTACCAAGCCATGTGCCCTATTATGTGGAAACAGAGATACATACAGGAAGCACAGTGATGGAATTAGGGCCACACAGACTGTAGGAGGCAGATCTGAAGCAGTACATGTCTGTCTACAGCCTCAGGACCAACTTCTCCACCCTGGATGCCTTACCAGGTGTCCATGGCCCAGAGAGGGCTGGCTGGGCTCTGAGGATGAACCTCCATCATTCGGTCCTCTCCTTTGTTCCTTCACAGAGCCTGTGGCACAGCCCACCCTCCAAGCAGACAAAACCACAGTAACAGAAGATGGTTCTGTGACCCTCACCTGCCTCCCAGAAAACTCTGGACTCTCCATCCGCTGGCTCTTCAATCGCCAGAGCCTGTATTTCAACAGCAGGATGACGCTGTCCCAGAAAAACAGTCAACTCGTAATAGATCCGGTCAGGATGGAGGATGCTGGGGAGTATCAGTGTGAGGTCTCCAATGGGTACAGTTCTAAGATGAGTCCCCCAGTCCAAATGTGTGTGACCAGTGAGTGACCTGTCCTCTCTCCAGGCACCACAGGGCGGAGGGGGAGGGTTGCCAACGATATGGAAAATGGAGAAGCGTTCTAGGGGGAAATCAGTGAAGACCATAAGGCAGCCAGCATGGCGACACAGATCTGTAGTCCCGGATTAAACAAAGTCAGGAGGAATGTGCATTGGAACCAGCGAGAGCTACAAAGATAAACCCAGTCTCAAAAAAAAAAATATAGTAAGCAAAACTACAAAGGGGATTAATTAAGGGCCCCCAGACTTCTGGATGTTCTGAATCCCCTGTGCTGCGGTGTCTGCACAGAAGCAGACGTATCCTCCCACAGGCTCAAGTCATTTCTGATGCCCACACCAATGCTGCCTGGACACCATTCATCCACATGAAGTGAGGAAGAGTGACAGGAGAAGGAACTGCCCGTGTTTCACTGAGGACATACCTTGTTTCTGAGTACTTTTAATTCACGGTTTTTTCCATCCACAGATGTAAAACCCATGGTGTAAAGGCCCAGCTGGGCTGTTTCTATCCTGAGACTGGCATGTACAGTGTGTCCCTGATTTTTCTGTTAACAAGATTTAGGCGTGTGCCAAGCCTGTGTGTGTGCATGCACACATGTGTGCATGTATGTATTTAAATGGCTTCCCACTTTAGCTGTTTTGAAGTGTCCGGTTCACTGGCATAAAGCGTCTTTATATCACTGTATAAACACCATGACTGTCAGTTTCTAGGCCATTTCCAAGCCACAGCCTCTGGGACGGTCAGTCTTCTTCTGTCTCTCTGGATGTGGCATCTGTCTTTTTTTGTTAGCCTCATACAAAGTGTGATTCTGTTCTCTCAAGCCACTCTGTTGTCGGCATTCTGCTGGCTAGATATTCATTAAAGGCCATCCCTGGTACACTTGGTACATCTTTTGTTGTTTATTTTATGTTCTTGTCTCCTGCTGACCACCAGAGGACAGTCTGTCTACTTGATTTTCAGCCTTAAATTCATTTGCAACTCCCTGGGATAGAGTCAGGGTGGATACCAGAGGACCGGGTAATGGCCTCTCAGCCTTGGGATTAGTTTTGCTAAGAGGAGAACTAAAGGCCAAAGGCCATGGTAAAGGGTATGGGCAGTTGGACCAATGCGAGGGTCCTGGACCAGCCGGGTGTGGCTTGAGGAAAGCTGTCGTGTCCACAGCACCATTGTCAGCTCAGGACACAGTGAGTACTGAGTGACTGCAACATCTCTGCTGCTTGAGACATGGATGGGGGAGGTGAGCCTCTATTACCCCGCCATGTGAGACCATCCCTGCTGGTGAGGGGGTTCCTATACGCCAGCCTGTACAGTTGGGAGTCCCCATGCTTCCTTACCCCATGACAAGGCTAGCATAAATTTACTCCTGTGGGGTCTCTATGTCCCATCCCAGGGAAAAGAGTACGGTTGAGCCGGAATGTATAAAATAAAACTTATTTATTATGCATAGTGTATTGCTGCTGGCATGTATGTCTGCAGGCCAGAAGAGGGCACCAGATCTTACTACAGATGGTTGTGAGCCACCATGTGGTTGCTGGGAATTGAACTCAGGTCCTCTGGAAGGGCAGCCAGGGGTCTTATACTCTGAGCCATCTCTCCAGCCCCCACATATCAGCCACTTTTATTGAGGGCACGTACTCATGTCAACTCATTCTGGGTAAGCTTCTCTCAGGACACTTAGCCAAAGTTAAAACAAAGGAAAGTCTACCGCCAGTATGTCTTTTAGGTGATCAGGTACTGTCAGGTTCCTGGCAGAGTTAATCTTATGAACTCTGTAATTGATCCACCATGGAAAACTAAGGACATATGTTTATCCATGCAAGAAAGTTCCCTCTGGCTACACTAGACAGGTGTCAATTTGCACAAATAGCAGGATGCTGTTTTAGCTGTGAAGTCATCAATTTCCCATGAAAGATTGGGGTCGAGGAGGCCAGGGACACAGGACTGAAGAACAGCAAAAGTCTCAACTTACTTGAGAAGCAGAGTAATGACTCTTTATTCTCAGCCATACTATATACTATTATCACTCTGATTATAAAATACATACTGTATAGGATACCGATCTGTAATATTTGCTCTTTTCTTACTGGGCAAAGAGCTGCTTTTTATATGTTACCCATTGAGTCTTTTCCCAGAAGATAATTACGAAGAACAAGGAAATACCTGTTGGAGTGTCTCCTCACTGGAGGGAGAAAAGTATGAACTCACTTCTGAGTTTGCAAATCCACCAATTCCTGATCTTGATCCTCAGCTCCTCTGCCAGCTCCTTCTTGATACTGTAGATGCACATTCGAGCCAGTTCCCCAATTTGTCCCAGGGCAGCTCCAATTCCTGGACACCCATTATGTAACTAACTGCTCCCCTGAGGGGTTTTGTCTTTTCTCCTTTGGGTGGTACCACTTGCGAATAGGTCAGCCATGGATCATCTCTCAGACCTCATGATGCTGTAATGGAACTAACCACACCAGTAAAGCTGATTGAGATTCATTTTGAAGATAGCCTCAAAGATGAGGGGCCAGAGGGCAAAACAATGATTGTGGGTGAATCTATTGGAGTTATCTTAAATACTGGTCATGTGTGACTTTGCCATGAAAGGGGTCTAGAAGGGACCTCCCACAGAGGAACAAGGAATTAAGGCTACAATAAGTCATTGTGAGGAAACCTGGGAGGAATAATATGGGAACTGACCATAGAGAAGCCCTGCCTCAAAATTCTGGCTTTTGTAAATGCTAGTCTCAAGTTCCTTAACCTAATGGATCCATCTTTAAGTCAGACCTGCTGGGTGTGCCTGTATGAAGGCCAGGGTACCTACACTGGGGTAGGAACGGCTAACCAAAGCCTGACTAATAACACAAAATGGCATGTTTAGTTGGTCCTAGTTAAAAACAAAACAAAACAAACAAAAAACCCAGTATCTTCTAGTAGTACATACTTCACCTACTCCTAAGGTATTTACACCTGATACCCAGGAGACAGGTGCATACCAATACCCTACTTAAAAGTGCTCACAGGAACTGAAGTCCAGAAATACTTACATCCCTGAGAGTCAAAAAAAAAATAAAAGAAAACTCCTGTACTTTTACCAGACCTTGTAGGAATGGCCCGGTCTCTGCAATAGACATCCAACAAGTTCAGAACAGCCAGGACCCTACTCAGCTCAGGAAAGCCTAGTCACTTTCCAGAATCAGAGAGATTCTTTGGTGGCAATGTTCCTCCAAAACCATAGAGCTTAGATTTGAAAACCACCAAAGAGGGAGGCATAACCACCATTTGAAATGAAGAATGCCGTCTCAATGCTAATTAATCAGAAACAGTATGAGAAAATGCCAACATTTTATAAGAAAGGGTTAAGGCAAGAGTACAATTGAGAGCCACTGGAGGACGATATGGACAACATGGGGACCCTGGCTGGCTCTGCTATGGGACCTCTTATGATGATAACTAGGACTTTTATTAGAACCATGCGTCTTGGTCTTTTCAGGATCATCAGAACTGGAATGGAAGTGACAGGCCAGGAGTAGCCATCCATATCTTAAGGATCGGCACGTGGGTCTTATGAAGGTAAGGAGAGTATGAAGTAGAATAAGATAGAAAAGACCAATTAATAGATACCGACTGATCAGTTTATTTAGTGATCTGCACAAAGCGCTGCTCGTACTGCCTGTCTGCCAGAGCGTGACTTCGCTGACAACCTGGAACAGAGTGCCCTGGAGACATAGCGGAAACGATGAGAGGGCCACACAGGCTTCTGTGAAACGTTGCTTGTCTGCCCCGCCTGTGGCTTTAGGGTATAAAACGAGAATACAAACTGGACTGGTGTGTGTGTGTGTGTGTGTGTGTGTGTGTGTGTGTGTGTGTGTGTGTGTGTGAAGTCGGAGGACAATGGAGGGAGTCGGTTCTCCCCTTCCTCCATGACTTCTGAAGACTGAACTCAGGCTGTCATGTTTGGCAGTAGGGTGTCTTTATCCATTGACCCATCTCCCTAGTGCTGTTTTTTTGAGATTTTTGAGACAAAGTCTGACTCTATAGACCAGGCCAGCCAGAGAGTCACCATATAACTTAGGAGAGCCTCAAATCCATAGCAATACACTTCAATTTCACAATTCAGTGGAATCACCGTGTCTGGACTGATTCTTAATTTTATTTTATGTATATATGTATTTATATGTATGTGAAAGGTTGTGCCAGAGCTAATCCCTAACCTCAACTATTTTAAATAGAATAGTGCATGAACATGGAAAGACAGGTACATTTTTAGGTCCACAGTGTTTCCTTATTTAAACTACTATTCTTGCTGGGCGGTGGTGGTGCTTTAACCGGCAGAGGCAGGTGGACCTCCATGAATCTGACGCCAGCCTGGTTTACAGAGTGAGTTCCAGGACAGCCAGAGATATAGAGAAACCGTGTCTCTGGGCGGGGTTGGGGAGAGAGAAAAAGAAAAAAAGGAAAGAAGGAAGGAAGGAAGGAAGGAAGGAAGGAAGGAAGGAAGGAAGAAAGAAAGACATGAAAGTAGGAATTTGGGAAAGAAGGGAGTAATAGAAGGTAGTGCGGGAATATTATCAAAATACATTACACATGAATGAAATTATGAATTTTTTAAAAACTCTAAAGAAAAACTACTATTCCCAGCATGCCCTTGGGAGGGAACTTTGGGATAGGGAGGTGAGTGGGTAGCCGTAGTGCCTCATTTCCCGAAATGCAACCCTCATTTCGCCCATTTTTTTAACCTTTGAGAATTGTCATTATAAAGAGATCTTTATGTACAAAGCCCGGCAAGCACTTGGAGGCTAGCTTTCTCGATAGGAAAAGGACAACCGCAGAGTATGCTGGGAAGACGTCTCGACCTGGGCGACCCTTACTTGCCAACGCAAGAGTTTAAACTACAACTCCCAGAGGGCTGTGCATGAGGAGGAAGGCGGGTTCTCCTGCCGGAAGTAAGCTTTAACCCTGGGCCCCACAACTGCAAGCAAACCCGGAGCCGCCCAGTTTCTGCGGGACCCGGGCCTTTGGGGTCCGGACAGGGGTCGCCATGGTAATGAGGGGGAGCGTTGTACCTGGGACGGGCTGAGGGAGGTCCACGCACGGCCTGCGGAGTTTTGATTCGGAGCTGACAAGCTTCCCCCTGCCGTGGATGGTCCGGGCTGAACTCAGGCTCTCGGAATTGGGGTCGGAAAGGGGGATCGGGGCCTGAATGCTGCACTGTGGGGTGTGCTTGGGTTCCAAGCAAGAGGATACGAACGGGAGTGTCTAGGGGAAGGACTGTCCTGGTGGGAGACATTTGGGGAAGATTTTGAAACTACAGAGGCGGGAGAAGACATTGGAGATGAGAAAGGGATGATGGAGAAGAACTAGAGACTCTACAGAGAGGGTTGGGAGGTTTCCTTATGGAGAAGGAGCTGGTTTTAGGAAGCGCGAGTGTTGGAGACAAGGTAGATATGGCCAGGGGGAGAGACTCTCTCAAGGGAGGAAGAGGACTCTGGAAACCGGAAGTCGGCCCCCGTAGGATTAGGATTAGGTTGCTGCAAAAGGATAGAGGGCTTTGAAAGTAGAGAGTGGATCTAGAAGAAAATGGGGAGCAGCTGAACAGAGTTCTATAGAGGAGAGGTCTGGGGTGCAGAATAGGCTTGGATATGTGGTGTAGGGGGTATTGGAGCAAAGACCGAGCAATGGATTTAGCGGAGACCACCACCTCCCAGATGGGGCTTTTGGAACTAAGAGTTCTTTGGATGGTGACTTGGGAAATAAGATGAATAGTAGGGGGATGTCAGAACAGGACATGAGTCTTCCCCCAAGGAATAGGGGACTTGGAGACTCAGTTTGACCTTTGTAACAAGGGAGACCAGTCTTGGAAAGGGAGAAGGGATGCTGTACTGAAGGCTGGAAGAAGCTTCATGGGATGAGGAGGGGGCAGGAGGCTGGGGGTGGTGGTGACAGGGAACACAGGGGAGATGATTGGGAAGCTCCCTGAAGTGATGGATGCAGGGACAAGAGTCTTCTCGGCTGTATTTCGATTGGGGGTAGAACGATTCTCACTGGGGGAAACCAAAAGAAGTATTGGGTGGTGTGTAAGGACACAGAGGGCTCAGCTCGGCACGGCCTTCCCGCTGCCTTCCCCTGTGGGCCTGTGCCTGGCTCTGCCTTAGCCTGCCTGCCTCCCTGGGCTGCCCAGAACTGGATTTCCCTGGCTCAGCAGAAGGAGTTCTTAGAAGGAGCATGTAACATCCTGTTCCCGTTTCTCTGCTTAGGTTGGGTAAGGCGAATAGATTTGAGTGGAGAATAAGGCTTGGGGAGTGAAGGTCCATAAAGAAAACAGGGCTCAGGGTAAAGACTTACAGCTGCTGTCTCTGCTTTCTGGTTGTGATATCTGCTTTCCCTGGGCCTTAGCTTTATCATCTGTAAAATGGGCAGGAGCGTGCCTGTGTAGGACAGATAGGGCTCAAAGCCAGGCTTCCCAGTAGGGAAACTTTAAACCATAATTTTCTCTTTTTTCATTTTTTTTCTTCGATGCTAAGGACTGAACCTAGGGTCTTGGGTATGCTACATAAGTACTTTGCCCTTAGCTAAATTTCCAATCATGTGGTTTTTCTCTTCTTCTTCCTCTTCCTCTTCCTCCTCCTCCTCCTCCTCCTCTTCCTCCTCTTCCTCCTCCTCCTCCTCTTCCTCCTCCCATTGTTGTTGTATTGAGGATGAAACTCGGGGCCTTGTGCATGGTAGTCAAGCACCCTGACACTGAACTGTACTTCAGCCCTTTCTACTGTGCTAGTTATTTTACATTATGTGTGTGGAGGTCAGAAACAACCTGCAGGAGGCAGTTCTTTCCTTCCACCATGTGGGTATCAGGGATCAAACTCGGGTCTCCAGGCCTGTAGACCTGTACCCACAGAACCATCTCACTGGCCCCCTTTTTTCTTTTTCCTTTTTTCCTTTTTAAGATTTATTTATTATGAATGATTGATTGCACACCAGTAGAGGGTACCAGCTCTCATTACAGATGGCTGTGAGCCTCCATGTGGTTGCTGTTGAACTCAGGACCTCTGGAAGAACAGTGCTCTTAACTGCTGAGCCATCTCTCCACCCCCCCCCCCTTTTATTTTTCATTTTGAGATAGGGTCTTGCAGGTAGCTGAGGTTTCCCTTGAACTCCCAACCTCCCTGTCTTAGCCTTCACAGTAGCTGCGATTGCAAATGGATATCACTATCTGGCTTGGACTTGAGTTTCTGAAAGGGAAATGGCAACACACTTTGTAATACTACTAGGAGGTT
Organism: Microtus pennsylvanicus; assembly: GCF_037038515.1. Taxonomy (NCBI): domain Eukaryota; kingdom Metazoa; phylum Chordata; class Mammalia; order Rodentia; family Cricetidae; genus Microtus; species Microtus pennsylvanicus. The sequence continues at coordinate 144,241,181 of NC_134579.1, read as the reverse complement.
GGGTTTTATGGTTTACGATGCATATGCACCCCTTATAGGTGTTACCCTGCTCATTACTCTAATGAAGGCGAGAATCCCGTTTATGTCCATTACATAGAAGGGGAAGCTGAGGCCTTTGGAAGTTAAGTGCTCTGCCCATGAGCATATAGCCACTGTCTAATAGTACTACGATGCTTTTCTAGCTCAGGAATGCATGCCCGTAGCTATGTGATTGAATACTAGTTTTACTGAGCACTCAGTGGGTACTGAGTGCTGTGCTAAGCACTTGTGACTTTAACTCCTCCAGTTGTTTCATTTCTGTGGTCCTGGGGATTGAGTACCAGACCTTGAGCGTTGTAAGCAAGCTCTCTGTTTCTTCAGTCCATCTTCTTTATTTTCAGACAGGGTCTCACCAAGTTCCCTACGCAGGGTTTGAAGTTGTGATCCTCTTGCCTCCGCCACCCAAAAAGCTGGAATGACAGCTTGACTTACTCAGCTTTCAGAATTGCCCTGCGACAGGTGACCTAGTGCTTTGGGATCTTACTAACCAACTTCTGAGCCAGACAGAAAAAAATCAGTCTAACACAGAGTGTATGGGGTCTGAGCCATGGGTGGATATCATACATGACTTACTGCCTGCAGTACTCTGAGGCCCCAAGCAGTTACCATACTTAAATGTCAAGGCTCACTTATGCTGCATAGCAGGTGTGAGACCCCAGGTTCCATCCCTGTTTCCATCAGCGAAACACAGTCATGGGCTGAAATGGCTTGCCACACAGGCCTAATGACCTGAGTTTTACCAGGAACCCAAGGTGGAGGGGGCGATTGGCCACCTTCAAAATCCTCCGACCTCCACACAGAGAAACAAGTGTCAGATGCTTTGGGAAACAGTGTAACACTTCCTGGAAAGGATAGGCAGTTTCCATACAATCCTGCTCTTAGGTTTGCAACCACAAAACAAGGAGTACACACACAGGGACTTGTAGGACACTTCACGGTAGCCCAGAAGTGGAAACTGTCCAGTTGTCCATCAGATGGAGAATGAAGAAGTGAAATGCTGTAGATTATACAGTAGAAAAGCATTTGGCTCTAAAGAACAGAAGTGGGCGGGATAGGGCTGTAATTTCGTGCCTTCAGGCTGAGGTAGGAGGATCTGAATGAGAGGAGGGAAAGTACATACTAGAATTGGTGGTAACAGTTGCACAGCTGTGAAGAGACTAAGGGGTCACCCTAAATTAGCCTTAGAACATTGGAAGGGGTGGAGTTTCTGGTGCCTGATTTTTGTTTTGTTATGTTTTTTTGAGACCAGGTCTTGATATGTAGGCTTGGCTGGTCTGGAACTGAGGATATAGACCAAGCTTATACCTCATACTTACAGTAATTCTCCTGCCTCTGCCTCCAAGGTGCTGGGATTCCATCAAGCACCAGCAAAGTCAGCTGACATGTGAATTATATTTAGTAAGTAGGCTGGAGAAATGGCTTGGTGGCTAAAGCAAGCACCCCTCCCCCAAGCAAATGGAGTAGATTGTGATCCTCAGCTTCAAGAAGGCTTAATACAGACATTATTGAACATCTAGTTAGCCATCGTTGAGCTTGGGTAATAACTTGCTGCTCAGTGTTAATGCCTATCATTCCCCCGTCAGGGGCGTGGCTCAGTAGTAGAGCCCCCTGCCTAGAATCCCCCAGTGAGGGGCTGGGGTGTGGCTCAGTGGTAGAGCCCCTGCCTAGAATCCCCCAGTGAGGGGCTGGAGGTGTGGCTCAGCAGGAGAGTTCCTTAGAGTTCCTTCCTGGCTTGCACAAGGACCTGGGTGTCCCCCTCCCCCCCCCAGTCTCTGATAAGCTGGGGCATCTTAGGAAACTTGATTTGAATGTGCGGAAATGGCTTCCAAGATGCATATAAGATGAACTAAAGCTTGGGACTTGGTCAGCTGCTCAATGGAAGAGGGGCTTGCAGGGACATGGATCAAGCCTGCGTCTGGTGTGACCCAGCAGGGCCCAGGGAGGCAGCCATAGAAAGTTGGCTACAGGGAGACCCTGGGCCCCACCATCTTCCCTATATGGTATCTCATGGTACCCACCCTGAGCCTTGTTCATACCTCTCCCACTTCCTCTCCTGCTTGCTCTAGATCCGCTTCATCCTCATCCAGAACCGGGCAGGCAAGACACGTCTGGCCAAGTGGTACATGCAGTTCGATGATGACGAGAAGCAGAAGCTGATTGAGGAGGTGCACGCTGTGGTCACCGTCAGAGATGCCAAGCACACCAACTTTGTGGAGGTGACTGACACCCTTCCCACTCCTCTTTCAGCCCCCTACTTCCTTGGAGCCTCTGCCTCCTGCCCGCCTCTATAGCAGCCCAGCCCAGATCTCCTCCCCTCTATTAATCCACCCCGCATGCTTTTAGCTTTTTTTATTTTTCAGGAGCTAGGGGTATGGCTCAGTAAGTAAAGTGCTGTTGCATAGCATGAGGAGTTGACTTTGGGTCCTCAATAGCCACAACTTTGTTCAGGTGACTTTTCAGCCAAGATATAAAGGGCTGAGTGGGTAGGAGAAGTTTCCAGACCAGTGAACATTCCAAGCCCCAGGGGAACAGCCATTGCAGAGGCCCTGAGACAGAAGCACAGGTGGAGCATTCCAGGGTGAGCCTACAGGGAGAATCAGTGTGGCTAAGGTCCTGAGCCACAGAAGGGTTTGTGGGTTGGCAGAAGCTTCCAGGATCTCCCATAGGTTTGGGTATTATTTATTATTGTGGGAGAGCTTGAATGCCACGGATACACGTGTTTGGAGGTCAGAAGACAACTCTGTGGAGTCATTTTCTCCTTTTACCTTGATGTGGACTCCAAGGATAGACCTCAGGGGCCAGGCTTGGAAAGCGCCTTTGCCTGCTGGCCATATTTTAGGTTTAATTTGACTTTCTGTTGTTTGGTTTTTCAAGACTGGGTTTCTCTGTAGCTTTGGAGCCTGTCCTGGAACTAGCTCTTGTAGACCAGGCTGGTCTTGAACTCACAGAGATCCCCCTGTGCTGGGAATAAAGGTGTGTGCCACCACTGCCCAGCTTGTTTGTTTGTTTTTGAAAAGAGGGCCTCAGGTGCTTCCAGCCTGCCTCAAAGTCACTATCTAGCTGAGAATGGCTGCCTTGAATTTCAGATTCTCCTGCCCCTGCCTCCCAAATGTTTGAATTACCTTGGTTTTGCTTTTTGAGACTTACTCTGTAGCCCAGGCTAGCCTGAAACTCACTGTGTGGTCCAGGCTTGCTTTGAACTTGAAGCAATCCTCCTGCCTCCATCACATGGTTGCAGGGAACACATACTGGCTTGAAACTCATAATCTGCAGCCTCAGCCTCCTTGGTGCTGGGATTACAGGCCTGTACTGTGGTGACACCTGATTAGTATCCCCCTTAGGGAGCAAGAACAAAAGCAGGAGACCCTCAAGGTGGTACTGGTGGGATGGCAGCAGAGGATGTTAGTGCTGAGCCAGCATCTCTAACTAGAGGTGGGCGGCTCTGTTTGAGCTCCCAGCTGGACAGCCCTGCTCTTCCAATGCTCCCACAAAAGAGTAGGTTGGGGTGCAGAGCAGGAGGGTGTCTGCTCTCATTCCATGGAGGTGTTAGGAGAGAGTGACAGTCACCAATAAGGGAGAGGCTGGGGAGGGGAACAGAAATAAAGTTCTGATTTGTTGGAGGCATCTGGGCTCAGGAGCTCACTGGGACAGTGAAGAAGCACAGACCAATCACCACTCCATCTCATTCCAAGTCCTCACAGTCTAGGGACAGCGCAGGAACCCCACTGCATTTTGAGTCTGTAAAGAAGCTGAGCCTGTCCCACGGTGTTCCTGTGCTACCTTGTACTGGGCTAACACTGAGCAGCTGCCACTTGAGTCAACCCCATCCTAATTGAGAGCTATGAGTATGTGACACTGCATGGCAAAGGGGACATGGCCAATGAACTTAATGAACTGGTGGGTACTGGGCCTGTGGCTCGTGTCCTTAATCCCAGCACTGAGGAGGCAGAAGCAGGCAGATCTCTGTGAGTTCTAGTTCTAGGCTAGCCTGGTCTACATAGAGAGTTCCTGGCCAGCCAGAACTACAGATTGAAACCTGAAACTTTGTCTTAAAATTGAAAAAAAAAAAAAAGAAAAGAAAAAGGAAAAAGAAAGGGGGGAAAAAGGATAAAATGAGGATAAAGCTCAGTTAATAAAGTGCTTACCTGGAGTGCATGAAGTGTTGGGCTCAAACCAGAACAACATAACATGTGCATGGACACATATGCCTGTACCCTAGTGCTTGAGAAGCAGAGAGGTTAAGAAGATTGAAGTTGTCCTCAACCACATAGTGAGTTTAAGTCCAAGATAGCCTACAGAAACACTATGTCTAAAAAAAAATTGCATTCCCGTAACCCTAGCCCTGCGTTGCATGCCCATAACCCTGGCCCTGTCCTGCATGCCAGTAACCCTAGCCCTTCCTGCATGCCAGTAACCCTAGCCCTGTGCTGCATGCCAGTAACCCTAGCCCTGTGCTGCATGCCCATAACCCTAGCCCTTCCTGCATGCCAGTAACCCTAGCCCTGTGCTGCATGCCAGTAACCCTAGCCCTGTGCTGCATGCCCATAACCCTCCTGCATGCCAGTAACCCTAGCCCTGTGCAGCATGCCTGTAACCCTAGCCCTGCGCTGCATGCTAGTAACCCTAGCCCTTCCTGCATGCCAGTAACCCTAGCCCTGTGCAGCATGCCTGTAACCCTAGCCCTGCGCTGCATGCCCGTAACCCTAGCCCTGCGCTGCATGCCCGTAACCCTAGCCCTGCGCTGCATGCCCGTAACCCTAGCCCTTCCTGCATGCCCGTAACCCTAGCCCTTCCTGCATGCCAGTAACCCTAGCCCTGTGCTGCATGCCCATAACCCAAGCCCTAGGCTGCATGCCCGTAACCCTAGCCCTCTGCCGCATGCCCGTAACCCTAGCCCTGCGCTGCATGCCCGTAACCCTAGCCCTGCACTGCATGCCCGTAACCCTAGCCCTTCCTGCATGCCAGTAACCCTAGCCCTGCGCTGCATGCCTGTAACCCTAGCCCTGCGTGGCATGCCCGTAACCCTAGCCCTGCACTGCATGCCCGTAACCCTAGCCCTGCGCTGCATGCCAGTAACACTAGCCCTGTGCAGCATGCCCGTAACCCTAGCCCTGCGCTGCAGGCCCGTAACCCTAGCCCTGCGCTGCATGCCAGTAACCCTAGCCCTGCGCTGCATGCCAGTAACACTAGCCCTGTGCAGCATGCCTGTAACCCTAGCCCTGTGCTGCATGCCCGTAACACTAGCCCTGCGCTGCATGCCCGTAACCCTAGCCCTTCCTGCATGCCCGTAACCCTAGCCCTTCCTGCATGCCAGTAACCCTAGCCCTGTGCTGCATGCCCATAACCCAAGCCCTGGGCTGCATGCCCGTAACCCTAGCCCTCTGCCGCATGCCCGTAACCCTAGCCCTGCGCTGCATGCCCGTAACCCTAGCCCTGCACTGCATGCCCGTAACCCTAGCCCTTCCTGCATGCCAGTAACCCTAGCCCTGCGCTGCATGCCTGTAACCCTAGCCCTGCGTGGCATGCCCGTAACCCTAGCCCTGCACTGCATGCCCGTAACCCTAGCCCTGCGCTGCATGCCAGTAACACTAGCCCTGTGCAGCATGCCCGTAACCCTAGCCCTGCGCTGCAGGCCCGTAACCCTAGCCCTGCGCTGCATGCCAGTAACCCTAGCCCTGCGCTGCATGCCAGTAACACTAGCCCTGTGCAGCATGCCTGTAACCCTAGCCCTGTGCTGCATGCCCGTAACACTAGCCCTGCGCTGCATGCCAGTAACCCTAGCCCTGTGCTGCATGCCTGTAACCCTAGCCCTGCGCTGCATGCCCGTAACCCTAGCCCTGCGCTGCATGCCAGTAACACTAGCCCTGTGCAGCATGCCTGTAACCCTAGCCCTGTGCTGCATGCCAGTAACCCTAGCCCTTCCTGCATGCCAGTAACCCTAGCCCTGTGCAGCATGCCCGTAACCCTAGCCCTGTGCTGCATGCCTGTAACCCTAGCCCTGTGCTGCATGCCCGTAACACTAGCCCTGTGCAGCATGCCTGTAACCCTAGCCCTGTGCTGCATGCCAGTAACCCTAGCCCTGTGCAGCATGCCCGTAACCCTAGCCCTGTGCTGCATGCCAGTAACCCTAGCCCTGTGCTGCATGCCCGTAACCCTAGCCCTGCGCTGCATGCCAGTAACACTAGCCCTGTGCAGCATGCCTGTAACCCTAGCCCTGTGCTGCATGCCAGTAACCCTAGCCCTTCCTGCATGCCAGTAACCCTAGCCCTGTGCTGCATGCCAGTAACCCTAGCCCTTCCTGCATGCCCATAACCCTAGCCCTTCCTGCATGCCCGTAACCCTAGCCCTGTGCTGCATGCCTGTTACCCTAGCCCTGTGCTGCATGCCCGTAACACTAGCCCTGTGCAGCATGCCTGTAACCCTAGCCCTGTGCTGCATGCCCGTAACACTAGCCCTGTGCAGCATGCCTGTAACCCTAGCCCTGCACTGCATGCCAGTAATCCTAGCCCTGCATTGCATGCCGTAACCCTAGCCCTGTGCTGCATGCCTGTAACCCTAGCCCTGTGCAGCATGCGTGTAACCCTAGCCCTGTGCTGCATGCCCGTAACCCTAGCCCTGCGCTGCATGCCCGTAACCCTAGCCCTGCACTGCATGCCCGTAACCCTAGCCCTGCGCTGCATGCCCGTAACCCTAGCCCTGCACTGCATGCCGTAACCCTAGCCCTGCACTGCATGCCCGTAACCTTAGCCCTGCGCTGATTGCCCGTACCCCTACCCCTGCGCTGCTTGCCTGTAACCCTAGCCCTGCGCTGCGTGCCCGTAACCCTAGCCCTGCACTGCATACCCATAACGCTAGCCTTGCACGGTAGCCCAGCCATTGAATTCTTGTGTTTGTTCAAGTTTGTGGCAGGGCAGGATGTGGAGGCCAGAGGTCAGCCTTGAGGGTCATCCCTCAGGAGCCTTCCTTGTGTCTTGAGATAGGGGTCTGTCATCGAGGCCTGGGGCTCACCATTAGTCTAATCTGACTGGCCAGAAAACTCCAGCAAGCCGCTGGGATGTGCCCCCACTTCTTTTTTTTTTTTTCATAGTGAGCACTTTAGAGAGGAGCTGTTCTCCAACATCCACAAAGTCTCACTCTGTAGCCCTGGCTGACCTCCAGCCCTGACTATCCTCCTGTCTTTGCCTCTGAGGTGACAGTTTTCCCTACACTTGGGAAGCTGAGGCAGAAAGATCAGAAAAATGTTGAAGCTAGTCTGCTCTGTATATAAAGTTCCAACCAGAGTTAAATAGAGAAGCTCAAAAAGTAATAAATAAATAAATAAATAAGCAAAATAATAAAAAGGATGAGTTGAGCTGAAAATAGTAAAAATTCCAGGACCCACAAAATATGCAGGTCTCCCAAGTTACCACCAGGTGGTGCTCCGCACACATCCCAGAGAACCAGGATTTACCTCCTTATCTGCCTGTCTGCCATGCACTCCTCCTTTTGTCTTTTCACTGCTGAGACCAGAACCCAGGGCATCCTACATGCTGGGCAGGGGCTCTGTCACTCAGCCATTCTCCCAGCTCCTCCTCACTGGAGGATTCCAGGCAGGTGCCCTACCACTGAGTCACGCCCCCAGACCCTGCCCATCTCTGTCTTTATTTAGTATATATGTTAATTAATACATAGAATTAAGTCTACCCCTAGCATAGATGTCTAACTTGTGAGCCCTGTGAACATTGTTCTAATATTTACAATCTATCAGTTGAGCTTCCATTACCTGAAACTCTAAAATCCAAAATAGCCCCAAATAAGAAACGTCTGTGTTTGTCTGTTAGTGTTGCCCAGGCTGGTCTGAAATGCCTGGCTGGAGCGATCTCCTTCCTCTCGGCCTCCTGAGTAGCTAGGATGTAAGGTTTGCACCACTACACACAGTTCAGAATCTGCAGCTCTGAGCCAGCTGTGGTGCTGCATGCACCTCCTGAACTCGGGAAGTGGAGCGGGAAGATAGGTTCAAGGCTGTCTCAGCTACACAGCCAGTTCAAGTCCAGCCTGGGCTACATGTAGAGCCTGTCTTTAAAAAAAAGCCTGAAATTTCATTTCTGCTTTGTATTGGGATAGGGTCCACTACACAGCACAGACTTTCTTTAAACTTGTGATCTTCCTGCCTCACCCCTACCGTCCCCCAGCCCCAGTGCTGGGATCCCCGCTGCCAGGCCTGGTTGCAGTACCTGGCCTGGCTCCTTCACAGTCTGTTCTCTGTTCCTGTAACTCCCCTGACCGTCTTCAGCTGTAACTCGCAGTTCCCTCTGTCAGGAAGCTCCCCCCCCCCCACACTCCCAGGATGAAAGGATTAGGGCTCCACTCTGAACCACCAAAACCCAACCCTGCCCACCCTGGGCACCACCCCACTGCCTGGGGGAGTCACCCTCGGCTGGGCCATGATCCAAAGCTGGCTCTGCCAGTACTGCCCCTCCCCCAGCCAGAACAGGGGGGCTGGGGTCACACACACAGTGGAACAGCTGGCATCCAGCCCCCTCCGCCAGGCTCAGTCCCGACTCCTTTCTGCCCATAGTTCCGGAACTTCAAGATCATCTACCGACGCTATGCTGGCCTCTACTTCTGCATCTGCGTGGACGTCAACGATAACAATCTGGCCTATCTCGAGGCCATCCATAACTTCGTGGAAGTGAGTCAGTCACGTGCCGGCCTAGGGGACCCCAGAGGGCTGGGGTGGCCACTGGGCCTCTCCTCAGCCTCCTGCTGTGTGCATGGGTCTGTCCTTCCGCTCTCTGCCTTGTCCTCATCACCTCTCTCATCCACTGCAGCCAACTTCTCCCCTCTCTGCCCATCCGCCACCAACTTTGCCTTTGACATGAGTCTCGCTGTCAGTGAGTGTGCCTGTACATGCGTGTGGAGGTCAGAAGATGACGTGTGGGAAGCGGTGCTCCAGCCTGCTCCAGGGCGTGGACATCAGGCTTGGCAGCAGGTGCCTTCACGTGCTGAGCCCTCCTGCAGGTCCCTTGTCTGATGTCACAGTTGAGGTCTTCCATTGTCTTGTCTGTTGCCCAATATTCCTATCCTCATTGCTTCTGTCACTTTCTGGCTGCTCTCTTTGATAACTGGTCTGTTTGTGTGAGACTACTATGTAGCTCAGGATAGCCCGGGACTCGTGATCTGGTTTCCCCAGTGCTTGATGACAGGCAGCACAGCTGCCTCCTCCACCACCCACTGTGGTTTTGTTTCGTTTGTGTGTCTGCATACAAGTGTGACATGTGTGCACGTGCCCAAGGATGCAGAAGGCCATGTGAGCCACTTGACACGGGTGCTGGGAACCAAACTTAAGTCCTCTAGAAGAGCAACCTGTGTTCTTCACCACTGAGCTGTCTCTCCCATGCACACACCCTCTTTTGGGGGGTACACGGTCTCATATAGCCATGACCAACCTCAAACTTGCTATATCGCTAGAGGTGACCTTAATTCCTGATCCTCCTGCCTCTGTCTCCCACATGCTAGGAATACAGATGTGGTCCTCCAAGTGGGTTTTATGCAGTGCTGGAGACAGAACCCAGGTCTTCATGAATGCTAGACAAACACAGTTATATTCCCCAGGCCTCCCTGCCTGACTTATTTCATATTTTAGTATTATCATATGTGTATATAATGTCTGTGGTATGTGTATGCATGCAGGCATACATGTGCCACGGCTCACACATGGACGTCAGAGAACAGCATTGAGAGTTGGTTCTCTCCTCCTGCCATGGGATATAGGGTTTGAACTCAGCTTTGCACAGTAAGCACTGTTACCCACCAAGTCAGCTGTGTGCCGGGCCTGTCTGTGCCTGTCTCTTATCGCTGTTCTTCATCTTCCTCTCTCAGGTATTAAATGAATATTTCCACAATGTCTGTGAACTGGACCTGGTGTTCAACTTCTACAAGGTAGGCTCTCAGGGAAATGGGCAGGAAGCAGCCATGGGGTGGAGGGTGTGGCTATAGCCACTAGAGATCTGCCTGGCCCCCTGTTGCTGCTTTCCTGCTCAGGTTCGATGCTTGGCTCCCAGGGGCTGGCTTCTGCAGCAGCCCTTCATTCCCTCACTCCAGCTTTCCCGGCCTCCCTCCCTTGCCCAGGTTTACACGGTGGTAGACGAGATGTTCCTGGCAGGTGAAATCCGAGAGACCAGCCAGACGAAGGTGCTGAAGCAGCTGCTGATGCTGCAGTCCCTGGAGTGAGGTGGCCTCTGCCCAGCCCGGCCTGCTGGGCCAACCTGCCTGCTCACCCCCTGCCAGGCCCAAGGCCCACCCCAGCAGCCCCTTCCCTTCCTCAGCTGCCCCAGAGGAAGGACCCAGCAGGGTCTAGGCCGCTTGGGAGGAGGCTGCAACCCACTGCCTCTGGGCCCTACTTTGATGGCAGAAGGCCACCTTGATGTCCTGAGTAACTGTGCCATCGTTGTGTGATGCTGTGAGTGTGTGTGTGTGTGCAGCCCCCAATAAATCTGTGGTCCTGCCTGGTCCAGCTGCCTCTGAGCTCTTGTCTGTCTTCCCAGGGAACCATGGAGCCTTAGGAAGCCTTGTGCTTGCTCCGTCAATGAGTTAGTCAACAACACATCTCATTGGTCTAAGGAAAGCAGAGACCTAAGCATACTTTACACTTGCTTCTGCCCACAAAGGGCTCCCAACACTGAGGGGTAGCACATGAAACTTGCTCTAAATTCCTACTCAGTTTTCAGACTTAACTGCCCTGCATACCAAGCACCAAGCTACATACGCAGCCCTGAGATTTGATTTTGTTTTGAGAGATGCCCTTGCTGTGTAGCTTTGCCGGGCATGGCACTCACCTGCCTCTCCATTCCAAGTGCTGAGATTAAGGTGAGAGCCACAGGTCTAGTTGAGCCCCTGGATTATTGAGAGGAGTCTTGCTTTTGGCCCCCAAGGTCAGGGAATGCAGTGTCCTCCAAACCCAGCTTCTGAGCAGTTTGTGCTTACAAGATTATTAGGAAGGAACCCTAATTGTCCCTTTTTCCATGGGATATGACTGAGTCCAGGAAGATGACCAGACTTACCAAAGTTGATTGCCTGTGTTAGGTGGATATGGAGCTGATTTCAAGACCTGGAAGGTGGTTCTAGAATGTTTGTTTCTACCTGCTAGATCCTGTGGTCGCTGGGAATGTAGGCACTGTACATATGGTTTAGTTTCTTCATCAACAGCCCTGTTGCCAAGTGGGCTGGGACAGTTCCTACTGTGATAATCCTTAGCCTAGGCAGACTCCAGCTTCTACCCACTGAGCACCACAGTAGACCCTCTGGCCAGTGTGACAGTGGAAGATGGCCCTGAAACCAGACCTGGGGGCAGGTTACTCTAATACCAGATACCTAAGAGGCTGAGCCAGGAGGATCACACATTCAGAGCTTACCTGTGCTAAAGAGTGAGTTCAAGGCCCGTCTAAGGAAATAAGTGAGACCAGATCTCAAGTAAAAAGAGCTGTAGCATGGTTAGAGCCCTTGCCTAGAATCCCCCAGTGAGGGGCTGGGGTGTGGCTCAGTGGTAGAGCCCCTGTCTAGAATTCCCCAGTGAGGGGCTGGGGTGTGGCTCAGTGGTAGAGCCCCTGTCTAGAATCCCCCAGTGAGGGGCTGGGGTGTGGCTCAGTGGTAGAGCCCCTGTCTAGAATTCCCCAGTGAGGGGCTGGGGTGTGGCTCAGTGGTAGAGCCCCTGCCTAGAATCCCCCAGTGAGGGGCTGGGGTGTGGCTCAGTGGTAGAGCACCTGCCTAGAATCCCCCAGTGAGGACAGGGGCGTGGCTCAGTGGTAGAGCCCCTGTCTAGAATTCCCCAGTGAGGGGCTAGGGTGTGGGTCAGTGGGAGAGCCCCTGCCTAGAATCCCCCAGTGAGGGGGATGGGGAATGGCTCCTAGATAGATTGCTTGCTTAAGCATGTGTGAGACCTTGAGATTAATTCCCTATATGAAAAAGAGGAAGGAGCCGGGTGGTGGTGGTGCCTTTAATCCCAGCACTTGGGAGGCAGAGGCAGGCGGATCGCTGTGAGTTCGAGACCAGCCTGGTCTACAAGAGCTAGTTCCAGGACAGGCTCCAAAACCACAGAGAAACCCTGTCTCGAAAAACCAAAAAAGGGCTGGAGAGATGGCTCAGAGGTTAAGAGCATTGCCTGCTCTTCCAAAGGTCCTGAGTTCAATTCCCAGCAACTACATGGTGGCTAACAACCATCTGTAATGAGGTCTGGTGCCCTCTTCTGGCCAGCAGGCATACACACAGACAGAATATTGTATACATAATAAATAAATAAATATTTTAAAAAAATAAAAATTTAAAAAAAAAAAGAAAAACCAAAAAAAAAGAGGAAGGAAAATTTGGAGAAAGTGAGAAGGTGAGATGGCTTAGCAGATAAAGATGCTTGCTACCAATCCTGATGGCCTAAATGTAATCCTGAGACCCACATGGTAGAAAGAACCAACATCTACAAGTTGTCCTTTGACTTTCACAAGCATGTTATGGCACATGTGTTCCTGCCCTGTCCCCACCCAATAAGTAAGTTAAAAAAAAAAAAGTACTTAAAAGCATAGAGGAGAAACAGGGCCATGGGTGCTAATCTCTGAGCAGTATATCCACCCATGCCCTCTGAGAGCATACTGTGATGACCACCATCTCCACCTCTGACTGGTACCATAGGCAAGCAGGGACAGCTCTGGTATGCCACACTGCTTTCTTTCTGATTTTACCCCCAGCATGGCCACTTAGCAGCGTGGCCTTCAGGAAAGCCCCTCAGCCTGCCTTGCCTCAGACTCTTCGCCTGGAAAATATGTTGGTGACAGTTTGTTTTTAGTTTTGTTTTTGGTGTTTTGAGCCAATGTCTCACTCTGTAACCTAAACTGACCTTGTGTTTATTCCCATCTCCCTGCCTCAGCTTCCCCAGAGCTGGGCTGACATGCTCAGCTGGTGGTAACAGTTTTTCCTCATCTGTGTTTGTGTGTGTTCCATGAGTAAACACATTATTTTGTAGACATTGTGACTGCAGTGTGCTGAGCATCCCCAGAGACCTCAAAGGTAACTAACTATAAAGACAAAGTGGACTGGGGCTACAAGCTCAGTTAGTAGAGTGCTTGCCCGGCATGCAGCATGCACAAAGCCCTGGGGTCAGTACCCAGTACCAGATAAAGTGGGCGTGGTGGCCCACATCTGTAATCCCAGCACTAGGTCAGGAGGTAGAAACAAGAGGATCAGGAGTTCGAGTTCTACATGGCTAATTCAAGACCAGCCTGGATGTGTGAAACCCTGCCTAGAAATTGAAGCATTTTTAGAAGTGCCATTGAGATTACCACAAACCTATTCCAATGATCAAAACCAGGCCAGCCAGATGGCCCAGCCAGTAAGTGCTTCCTGAGCAAGCTTGAGTTGGATCCCGGGGGGTTGGGGAGTCTGGTGCAGTGGGCCTGCATCTATAATCTTTTGACAAGATAAGAGCCAGAGACACAAGAATCTCCGCGAAGCTCATGGGCCAGCTAGCGCAGAGTATGTATGCAGAAACAAAACAAACCGCGAAGCTCATGGGCCAGCTAGCGCAGAGTATGTATGCAGAAACAAAACAAATGCCTTAAGGTGGAAGGAGCTGACCTCTGACCTCCACATGGGCAAGTACACACATGTATACATATCACACACTGTAGTGATATTTTGTTAGTTTTTTTTTTTTTAAACAAAGCTTGCCTGAAAATCAGAGTACAGAGCTAAGCCACTACAGACCAGGCAGTGGTGGCACACACCTTTAATCCCAGGATTTGGGAGACAGAGGCAGAGAGACCTGAGCTATACAAAATTGAATCTGTCTAAAAGAGAAAAAGCTCACACAAAGGGATCCCAGGACTTGGGATCACACACCTTTAATCCCAGCACTAAGGAGGTTGAGACAGGAGGGATATAGCTGGGCAGAGAGAAGAATATGAGGCAGGAGGAGACAGGAGCTCAATGCAGTCTGAATCTGAGGGTGCAGTCTGAGGACCGGATCGCCTCTTTGGTCTGAGCATTGATGGAAAACTCTAGTGGCTTACTGCTTTGCTTCTCTGATCATCGTCAGCATTAACCCTGTGTCTGACTCTGGACTTTTCTTATTAAGACCAACTATATTTCGTGCTACAACACACACACACACAAAATACACAGCGGCAAGCACAGTAACCTCACGTGAGCTGAGCATCTCACCCCTCGGGCCTCCTCAGAGGCGAGAGTGCAAAACTGAGCAGCCAGGCTGGAAAGCGGCCAAGTGGCTTCTTACAGAGGTAAACACACGCCCTGTGACTCAGCAAGGCTGTTCCTATTGACTTACCCAAAAGAAATAAAGGCTTGTGTCCACACATTTGTGCCCATGTGTCCATGGCAGCCTTGTTGACAGCAGCCAAAAGGCAAAGCCAACCCGGATGCCAGTCCATCAGTGAGGGAAAGCATCAAGCCACACAGGCAGAAACCATCCGGCCATAAAAAGAAATGACGCGGACACACACACGACAGCATGGACAGGTCACCTGATGGGAGGGGGACAACACAGGAGACCACCCAGCAGAGGTGTGGGTGGAGGCCTTTAATCCCAGCAGTCAAGAGGCAGAGGCAGGTGGATCTCTGTGAGTTCAAGGCCAGCCTGGTCTACAAAGCAAGTTCCAGGACAGCCAAGGCTATAGAGAAACCCTGTCTCAAAAAACCAAAAAAAGAAAAAAAAATACTATGTAGTTGTTGAATTATCTTCGTTCTTGAAATAACCAGGCTAGCTAAAAGATAAAACAATTATATTTTTATTTATTATAACGGGCAAACTCACGAAACAGAAACAAGAAGTCGAAGCTCAGCTGCACTCCACACAGAGAGAGCACACCTGGGCTACCCACCATTTTTCTCACGGTCCCAGAAAGTCATACTATTACTTGGTCCCATCTCTTAAAGATAATGGGTTGACAAAGATTCCCCACCATGTAGTGTCTGTTCCAAGTATATGAAATGCCCAGAAGTCCAGAACAGAATGGAAAGCTGACCAGCAGTGTCCTAAGGCTGGGGGAGAGAAAGGAAGTAACGGAGTACAGCTTAATGCACAGGATTATTTTGTGTTATTCGGTAATAGGGACTGAACACAGCCCTATGTGGGCTGAGCAATTGATAATACCTTCTTATCCTTTCTGGGGAACTCCAGGCAGATGCCCTAAACTAAGCTATATACCCAACCCTCTTATATATACCCAGCCCTTTTATTTTCCTTCTTTTATTGGTTTATTTTTATTTTTAGAGACAAGTCTCGTTAAATATCCAGACTGGCCCTTGGCTCACTTTGTAGCCCTGGCTGCCCTTGACTTTGTGATACCGATGTCTCAGCTTCTCAAGTGCAGAGATTCTAGGCCTGCACCACCAGGCTTAGTTTGTTCTGAGACTGGATGTCGCTGTGTGGCCCATGCTGACCTCAAATTCATCATTTGCCTGCCTCAGCTTTCCAAGTGCTGGGATTACGGAGCTTGGCCACCACATCTGTCTCACAGAATTTCTTTGGGGGGGGGGTGGCTGCTTGGTCCTGCAGATTTTGGACTTGTAGCCTCCGGAACAGGGAGTCAGTAAGTTCCTGTGGTCAAAGCCACATGTTTCTGGGAACTGTTGCAGCAATCCAAGGAAACAGACCTGTGGGAATACTAAGCCTCAAAGAAAGGCACCGTCCTTTTAAGGCCAAATACAAGACAGATTACCCAACCAGAAATTAAAATTCTGCCTTCATAACCAAGAGAAAGTGGTGTTTGCATGGCATGGCAAGAGGCTAGCACCTGAACACACACATGGCAGGAGGCTAGCACCTGAACACACACATGGCAGGAGGATAGCACCTGAACACACACATGGCAGGAGGCTAGTACCTGAACACACACATGGCAGGAAGCTAGTACCTGAACACACACATGGCAGGAGGCTAGCACCTGAACACACACATGGCAGGAGGCTAGCACCTGAACACACACATGGCAGGAGGATAGCACCTGAACACACACATGGCAGGAGGATAGCACCTGAACACACACATGGCAGGAGGATAGCACCTGAACACACACATGGCAGGAGGATAGTACCTGAACACACACATGGCAGGAGGCTAGCACCTGAACACACACATGGCAGGAGGCTAGCACCTGAACACACACATGGCAGGAGGATAGCACCTGAACACACACATGGCAGGAGGATAGCACCTGAACACACACATGGCAGGAGGATAGCACCTGAACACACACATGGCAGGAGGATAGTACCTGAACACACACATGGCAGGAGGATAGTACCTGAACACACACATGGCAGGAAGCTAGCACCTGAACACACACATGGCAGGAGGCTAGCACCTGAACACACACATGGCAGGAGGATAGCACCTGAACACACACATGGCAGGAGGATAGTACCTGAACACACACATGGCAGGAGGATAGCACCTGAACACACACATGGCAGGAGGATAGTACCTGAACACACACATGGCAGGAAGCTAGCACCTGAACACACACATGGCAGGAGGCTAGCACCTGAACACACACATGGCAGGAGGATAGCACCTGAACACACACATGGCAGGAGGATAGTACCTGAACACACACATGGCAGGAGGATAGCACCTGAACACACACATGGCAGGAGGGTAGTACCTGAACACACACATGGCAGGAGGATAGCACCTGAACACACACATGGCAGGAGGATAGCACCTGAACACACACATGGCAGGAGGATAGCACCTGAACATACACATGGCAGGAGGATAGTACCTGAACACACACATGGCAGGAGGCTAGCACCTGAACACACACATGGCAGGAGGCTAGCACCTGAACACACACATGGCAGGAGGATAGCACCTGAACACACACATGGCAGGAGGCTAGCACCTGAACACACACATGGCAGGAGGCTAGCACCTGAACACACACATGGCAGGAGGCTAGCACCTGAACACACACATGGCAGGAGGATAGTACCTGAACACACACATGGCAGGAAGCTAGCACCTGAACACGCACATGGCAGGAGGATAGCACCTGAACACACACATGGCAGGAGGATAGTACCTGAACACACACATGGCAGGAGGCTAGCACCTGAACACACACATGGCAGGAGGATAGCACCTGAACACACACATGGCAGGAGGATAGTACCTGAACACACACATGGCAGGAGGCTAGCACCTGAACACACACATGGCAGGAGGCTAGCACCTGAACACACACATGGCAGGAAGCTAGCACCTGAACACACACATGGCAGGAGGCTAGTACCTGAACATACACATGGTAGGAGGATAGTACCTGAACACACACATGGCAGGAGGCTAGCACCTGAACACACACATGGCAGGAGGATAGCACCTGAACACACACATGGCAGGAGGATAGTACCTGAACACACACATGGCAGGAAGCTAGCACCTGAACACACACATGGCAGGAGGCTAGTACCTGAACATACACATGGCAGGAGGATAGCACCTGAACACACACATGGCAGGAGGATAGCACCTGAACACACACATGGCAGGAGGATAGCACCTGAACACACACATGGCAGGAGGATAGCACCTGAACACACACATGGCAGGAAGCTAGCACCTGAACACACACATGGCAGGAGGATAGCACCTGAACACACACATGGCAGGAGGATAGCACCTGAACACACACATGGCAGGAGGATAGCACCTGAACACACACATGGCAGGAGGATAGCACCTGAACACACACATGGCAGGAGGATAGCACCTGAACACACACATGGCAGGAAGCTAGCACCTGAACACACACATGGCAGGAGGATAGCACCTGAACACACACATGGCAGGAGGCTAGCACCTGAACACACACATGGCAGGAGGATAGCACCTGAACACACACATGGCAGGAGGATAGTACCTGAACACACACATGGCAGGAGGCTAGCACCTGAACACACACATGGCAGGAGGCTAGCACCTGAACACACACATGGCAGGAGGATAGCACCTGAACACACACATGGCAGGAGGCTAGCACCTGAACACACGCATACATTAAAAATAAAATCTCGCCAGGTGATGGTGGCACACACCTTTAACCCAGCACTCAGGAGGCAAAGCAGGTGGATTTCTGAGTTCAAGGCCAGCCTGGTCTACAAAGTGAGATCCAGGACAGCTAGGGCTACAGATAAATCCTGTCTCAAATAATAGTAGTAGTAGTAATATTTTAATTAGTTATTTTTATTTTCTGTGCATTGGTGTTTTGCCTGTATGTATATCAGTTATCAGTATGAGGGTTGTAGTAATATGAATGGCGGGGCTGTGTCCTGCCACCAGGCTAGCTTTACCCGAAATAATTACACGGACACTGTATTCTTTTAAGCACTGCTTGGCCCATTATATCTAGCCTCTTTTTGGCTAACTCTCGCACCTGGACTAGCCCATTTCTAATAAAGTGTGTAGCACCGAGGTGCGCTTACCGGAAGGATTCTAGCCTACGTCCATCCTGGGCCGGAGCTTGATTGCGTCTGCCTCAGAGAGCAGAGCTATCACGTCTGCCCGGGAGAGGGGAGCATGGCGTCTCTGAGCTCACTTCCTCTTCCTCCCAGCATTCTGTTCTGTTTACTCCACCCACCTATGTTCTAACCAATAAAATGGGCCAAGGCAGTTTCTTTATTTTTTAACCAATGACCTTCCTCCATCAGAGGGTGTCAAGTTCCCCACAACTGGAATCGCAGACAGTTGTGAGCTGCCATGTGGGTGCTGGGAATTGAACCGGGTCCTCTCTCCTTTGTTGAGACAGGCATGCAGTTGAATGCTGTTTAGGATCCACTAGCGAAGGGCTGGGAATAAGGCTCATGTCTACATTGTAGAAGCCTGGACTCCATCCTTTAGGACGACAACAACAAAAGAGTAGGCCTAACAGAAAGGCCTGGGAGTCCTTTGACATGGCTGAAAGCAAATCCAAGCTGAAGATGGAAAACATTACTTTGGTTTGGGCCTTGGGAAGAGAGAATCAGACCCAGGCCAGACAGGGAATGTGAGACTGGAGATAAGGTTAACCTCAGGCCCGACACCTGCTGGAGCCTTGTCAAAATTAACCAGAGTCAGCAAAGGGCTCCCAACCATGATGCAATCCCCAAATTGGCTGCAACATCCACCAGAATTGACACAGGATGCTCACAGGTAGGGCGCTCCCTCTGCCAACTGCACAGCCAGGATGGGGTGGGGCCTACTCTGATGAGCTACAGAGGAACCACCTTCCTGGCCCTCAGCCTGGAGTCTCTGAGAGGATTCCTGACACTCACATTCCACATCGCATCCTGCAGGAAATCCTGTGGATTCAGCCTTGGAAACACAGAGGCTGGCCCAGATAGCTACTCCGGCACCATCATCTCCTGCCAGACCAGCTGCCAACGGAAAGGTCCTCACACCACCACTTGGGAGGAAGAGGAGGTCAGAAAAGGGTGTCAGGTCCCTTGGGTTCTCTGTAGGAACAATACAGCTCTTCGCCCCTGAACCATCTTTCCATCCCCAAAGGAAACGGTGTAGCCCTGGATGGCCTCCAACTCGTGATGCCCTGCCTTCTCTTCACATCCTATGGTCGTGTACCGCCACACTGGTTCTCTTTCAAGAACACTGTCTTTGGGCTGGAGAGACGGCTCAGCAGTGAAGAGCACTGGCTGTTCTGCCAGAGGTCCTGAGTTCAATTTCCAGCACCCACACGGTGGCTCACAGCCATCTGTAATGAGATCTGGAACCCTCTCTGGCCTACAGGCATACATGCAGACAGAACCCTGTATATATAATAAATAAATAAATCTTTAAAAAAAATAAAACAGGGGGCTGGAGAGATGGCTCAGTGGTGAAGAGCATTGCCTGCTCTTCCAAAGGTCCTGAGTTCAATTCCCAGCAACCACATGGTGGTTCACAACCATCTGTAATGAAGTCTGGTGCCCTCTTCTAGCCTTTAGGAATACACACCAACAGAATATTGTATACATAATAAATAAATATTAAAATAAAATAAAATACAAAAAAAATAAAACAACAGCTCTGCTTCATGGATTTCTCTCTCTGAAATTCATTTCTTCACTGAAGGTGAATCCCATTTTGGCCAGATGGGAGGCTCCTGTATTTCCGGAAAGTGACCTCTTCCGGCTGGAGTAAATGAGGAAGTCAAGCTATGTTACTGTAGTGAAATGAGACCCTACCCCTAAATGATCCAATACAACCTCCTGGTAGAGGAGGTACCTGCCTAGAACCCCCGCCCCCCCACTGGGCTGGGGGCATGGCTCGGTGGTAGAGCCCCTGCCTAGAATCCCCCAGTGAGGTGCTGGGGGTGTGGCTCAGTGGTAGAGCCCCTGCTAGAATCCCCCAGTGAGGGGCTGTGGGTGTGGCTCAGTGGTAGAGCCCCTGCTAGAATTCCCCAGTGAGGGGCTGTGGGTGTGGCTCAGTGGTAGAGCCCCTGCTAGAATCCCCCAGTGAGGGGCTGGGGTGTGGCTCAGTGGTAGAGCCTCTGCTAGAATCCCCCAGTGAGGGACTGGGGGTATGGCTCAGTGGTAGAGTCTCTGCCTAGAACCCCCCAGTGAGGTGCTGGGGGTGTGGCTCAGTGGTAGAGCACTTGCCTTTGATGCTTGATGCCTAGGTTCAATCCCCAGTAGTACCAAAAACAAATAAATGAATGATTAGGGGATTTTGTTGCTACCATTGTTTAGGGATTTTTTTTATTTTGTTTTGTTTTTGTTTTTTGAGACAGTATTTCTCAGTGTAGTCCTGGCTATCCTGGAACTCATTCTGTAGACTTGGCTAGCCTTGAACTCACAAAGATCTGCTTCCCAAGTGCTGGAATTAAAGGCCTGCACCACCACTGCCTGGCTTTATCCTGCTTCCTTATCTCACCCAGACCACCTGCCCAGGAATAGCATCATCCTTAGTGGGCTGTGCCTTCCCAAATCAGTCAAGAAAATGCCCCACAGCCTCAACCGTCTGATGTAGGCAATTCCTCAGTAGAGGTTCCATGTTCCCAGAAAACTTTAGCTTGTGAGAAGTTGACAAAACCAGAAAACAACCAGCACAGGGCACCTGCTACATAAACCTAGCAACCTGAATTGGGTTCTCAGAAGCCATGAAGAGATGGAAAGAGAGACTCCACAAAACTGTCCTCTGACCTCCATATACCCATGATTGGAACATACTCATAAATATATTTTTTTTGAGACAGGGTTTCTCTGTGTAGCCTTGGCTATCCTGGAAAGCACCAGGCTGGCCCCTGCCTCCCGAGTGCTGGGATTAAAGGCGCGCACTAACACCACTTGGCCTCATAATAAATTTAGGGTTTTTTGATAAATAATAATTTTTAATTAAAGAATAAGGTGGAGGGTGATTGAGGAAAATGCCCAGTGTTAACCTCTGGCCTCCACAAGCGTGTGTCCAGGCACATAGGTGAATTTACACCACAGGCGCACATGAGCATTTACATGTACCACAAACATACACACATGGAAGGAAGGAAGGGAGGAAGGAAGAAAAGACAATCCTTACCCAGGTGGAGACCTCTCCCTCCACCATGTGGATCTGCCCGTTTCTATGGAGATAAATGCCAGGCTTCATCCTTCAGTCCAAAATGATGAACATGTGGTTGCCATGGCGACCCCACATCCAGATACCCACTGGGCAGCATTAAAATGATGTGAGATAAAAATAGAAGTGCAGAGAACTAAGCCCTGGCCAGGAGGCTCCACAGCCTCACTCTGTTACCTGCTGTGTAGCTTGTTGCTGCCAGAGAGCACCCCAACTCTGTCCCTCACACTTCCAAACCTACTGGCCCAACTGGGCGGTGGTGGTGCATGCCCGCCTTTAATCCCAGCACTCAGGAGGCAGAGGCAGGTGGATCTCTGTGAGTTCGAGACCAGCCTGATCTAGAAGAGCTAGTTCCAGGACAGGCTCCAAAGCTACAGAGAAACCCCATCTTGAAAAACAAACCAAAAAAAAAAAAAAAACCCTACTAGCCCACCTTTCCACCTCTCTCCCTCTCTCTCTATCTCTCTTTGGTTTTTGAGACAGGGTCTCATATAGCCAGCCCGAGTTTATCTCAAGCATTCTATGCAGCTGAGGCTGGCCTTGAACTCCTGACCCTCTGCCTCTGCCACTTCTCCCTTCCCAGTCCTGGGACCTTTCTCAGGGCACAGACCGTGACTGCCTGCAGAAGTTCTTCATCACCATCCCTTTGTTTCCAGCCTTCCTGGTAGGATGTGGGCTCTGCTTTCCCTCTGCTCCAGCCTTGGCAAGGTGCCCGAGAGCGGATGTCAGGCCACAAGGTAATCACAGAGGGACACAGGTGGAGAAGGGAGGTCCAGAGGAGACAGTGTGTGCTTGGAGGAGGCTTAGGACAGGAGCGTGCAGGGATGACCCTGCCCAGGTCCAGAGGGAGGTCCGGCTGCTGGAAATGAGGAACAGATTGGAAATGGAAAGAAACCTGGGCTTGGTGTCTTGTGCTTGTCACCCCAGCCCTTGAGAAGCTAAGATGAAAGTGTGGCTTCAAATCTGAGGCCAGCCTGGATGCCACAAGACCTTTTCTCAGAGAAGATCTGGGGATGTCGCTCAGTGGGTAGAGCAGTTACTTGATGTGTGTGAAGCCCTGGGTTGACTCCCCAGCACCTCGACAAACTGGACATGGTGGCTCATGCCTATGTCACAAGCACTGGAGAGATGGAGACAGGAAGATGAGAAGTTAGAGGTTATCCATGGCTACATAGTGAGTTCCAGGCTAGCTTGGGCTATGTAAGGAGATCATATTTTATATTTTATGTATGTTGTTTATTTATAATAAATATGTAACATTATTTTAATGACTGGGTCTCATTGTGTAGCTCTGGCTGGCCTGGAACTCAATACAGAGACCAGGCTGGCTTAAACTCACAGAGATCTGTCTGCTTCTGCCCCCACTCCACATGCTCCCCCTCCCCCAAAAAAAAAGATTTGAGAAAGAGAAAAAATGGGGGAAGGAAGGAGATAGGGTGAAAGGGGACGATAGGAGAGGAAGAGTTGGAAGATGAAGGGAGAAGAACAGAGGACGGGGAGCAGGGAGTGCTGGGGTAGGGGTGGGGCTGGGAAGCTGAGGGGAGCTGTGGGTCAGGGCCTCCCTCACAGAGCCTGAAACAGACACAACCTTCATGCGCGCGGGTCACTTGGAGGCAGCTGGAATGACAGGGGATCTTTTTACTTCGGGACAGAGGGTGTCCGTTGTCAATTTGAAAGACTCTGCAAGAGTTTCCAGAGACCCAGCCTTCGCCTCCCAGAGCCTTCTATGGGCTGCCCGAAGAACATTCCATTGCTGGACCTTCTGGAACATGTTGAGGAAGCTTGGCAACCTCTGCTGCTCAGCTGCTGCCTCCTCCTTCAGGACTAGCCTCCCTCCCCCCCCCTTCCTGTTCTCTGACACAACCCCTCCGGCTGGTACTTTTTTTGAATATATGTATATGGGAATTGATAACTGAAGGCACATGACATGCACCGGACAGGAAGAGATGATGAAAACCCACCTATCTCTCCTCCCCCTCTCCCATCTTCTTAGCCTGTTCCCAGGAGGTACCCTAGCCTCTTTTATCCCATCCTCAAAGGCTCATCTGGAGAACTCTGGGCTCCAGCCGGGTGGACTGTTGACCGGAGGTGGAGGCTCTGAAGTGGCCACATCAGAGGCCCCCAGCCGCCTCAGGCAGGACCTCCCTGCAGGATGCTCAGAGGGCCCCAAGTGGGGAAGGGTGGAGCCTGCAGCTGAGGACCAGCCCCCAGGCCAGGGTTCCAGCGCTCTGTGTTTTCTCTCTCACAAAGCGATGTTATGTAAGCACAGCTGGAGAAAGTTTTACTTAGAACACTCACAGGCCCTAGGCCTTACTGTTTTTGTACTTAAGGGTGGATTCGTGCTTGAGAGATGGCTTAGCAGTTAACACTTGCTGCTGGGGCTGGAGAGATGGCTCAGTGGTTAAGAACTCTGGCTGCTCTTCCAGAGGCCCTGGGTTCGACATGGCAGCTCACAACCATCTAGATGTAATTCCAGCTGCAGGGGACCCAACACTCTCTCCTGGCCTTTGTGGGCACCAAGGCAAATGTGGTAAGCAAACTTACATTCAGGCCAAACATCCACACACACAAAATAAAATAACTTTAATTAAATAAAAATAAAAAATAAAAACAGTGTACTTAATTCAGGCACAGTGGCACACACCTGTCCTGCCAGTAATTGGGAGCTGAAGAAGAGGAACAGGAGAAGCTCAAAGCCAGCCTTAGCTTCTGAGTTCCTGCCTTAAACACAATATGGACTGGCAAGACGGCTTAGCGAGCAAAGGCGATAGCTCCCAAGTCTGATGGTCCAGGTCTAATCCATGGGGTGGAAGGAGAGCACTGATTTGACCAGCTGTCCTCAGACTTCAACCCTCATGGGAAGTTTATCCGGAGGGATAGTGGCTCAAACCTTCATCCTGGCCCTTGGGGATGACGGCAAGATCATCAGGAGATTAAAGCCAATCGCAGCCACAGAGCGAGTTTGAAGCCACCCTGGGTGACATGAGAACCTGTCTCAAAACAATGATCTATTTTTTTCTACTAGCTTGTAAAAATGAGCATGTTAGTACACACCTAATTCCAGCACTCAGTTGGCAGAGGCAGGAGGATTGCCATAAGTTTGTAGTTAGTCTGAAGCAAGTTTCAGGCCAGCCAGGGTTCCATAACAAGGGAAAGGGGGAAAATCAGAAAAGCAACCAACTGGCCTGTGAAATCCCAAAGTTGAGCAATCCACTCTAGAGCTAAGGATTGATCCCAGAACATGCCAAGATGGTGACAGAGCTCCAGGATAAGAAAGCAAATGCCAGTCATTTTTGTTTTGTTTTGTTAGTGGTGCTGGGGGTTAAACTTGGGGTCTTATGCATACCAGGGAAGCATTTTTTCCCTACTACTCAGCTCCATTCCCAGCCCCCACACCAAATGCTGGGGCTGCCTGAGGATTGTCGGGCTTCTTTACCCACAGTGCTTGACCTTTCCTGCCCCAGGACCTTTGCACTCATCCTGGGCCTGTGCCCATCCTTACCCCAGATAACCCCCTGGGCTCACTTTCTCTCTTCCTTGTGGCCTCTGTACATTGGTTAAGCTTTCTCTGACCACTTTAAAAAAGAAAAAAAATTCTGAGATTCGTACCCCAGCTTCTGTCTCACGACTAGCTCTGTTCTGAACCAGCTATGGTGGCTCACACCTGTAATCCCAACATTCTGGAAGCAGAGGCAGGAAGCTCAGCCTAGACTTTATGAGACTCTGTCCCCAAAAAATAGACTGAGAAAGAAAAGAAAAAGAAAACAGTCACTCTTCTGACCACCTGATCTGCAATCCAACTGTGTATGTGTGTGTGTGTGTGCGTCCATGTGTGTTGTGTGTGTATGTGTGTGTGAGTGTTGTGTGTGTATGTGTGTTTTGTGTGTGAGCGTTGTATGTTGATAGAACTTCAATGTATGTTCCTAGGAACTTAAGCTAAGGCTTCTCAGGAACGTTAGTGAGACAGAGTCCTTCTACATATCTGCTTCATACCACAGGCTGGACTTAAACTCAAAGCAATCCTCCTATCTCCGCCTCCTCAGTGCTAACATTACTGTTTATGCATCCTTGGGATGGAACCCAGGATTTCCTGCATGTTAGGCAAGCACTTTAACAGCTAAGACACATTTCCAGACCTGTGTGTGTGTATGTGTGTGTGTGTTGTATGTATGCATGTGTATGTATGCGTGTTTGTGTGTGTATATTTTTATTTGGTGATTTGAAGTTTTATTATATTTATTTATTTGTGCATGTGTATGTTAGGTTACATATGTGGCCTCAGCACATGGAGATCCAAAGACAACTTGCAGGAGTCTGTTTTCTCCTTTCACTATGTGGAGCCTGGGGAATCAAACTCATGTCTTCAGGCTTGGAGGCAAGTACCTTCACCCACCGAGCCCATCTCAATGAGGAGGAAGAATCATTCTGTTTGGAGGATATGATCACTAGCACAATTCCCACGAGCCAGTGGATGGCCCCATCCTCATGCGTTGTGGAGTATTCCTTTACACTGTGTGAAGATATGTCACTGTGATTGGTTTAATAAAAAGCTAAATGGCCAATAGCTAGGCAGGATTTGGGGGGCAGAGAGAATGCTGGGAAGAAGAAGGCAGAGTCTGGAAGATCCCGAGAAAGTATGACATGTAGGAGATGAGGTCACAAGCCATGAGCCATGTGACTGCTTGTAATGAATAGAAATGGGTTAATTTAACCTACAGGAACTAGTTAGAAACAAACCTAAGCTACCAGTCAAGTTTTCACAATTAACAGTAAGTTTCCATGTTTCCATGTAGTTATTTGGGAGCTGGCTGGCAGTACAGAGAAAGGTTCACTACACCCATGCACATATGGACAGTACTAACTTAGTCAAAAAAAGAAAAAGGCCAGTCCATGGTGGTGCACGGCTTTAATCCCAGCATGGGAAGCAGAGGCAGACAGATGTCTGTGAGTTTGAGGCGAGCCTTGTCTACGGAGCAAGTTCCAGGACAGGCTCTAAAGCTATAAAGAAACCCTGTCTTGAAAAAAAAAAGAAAGAAAGAAAGAAAAAAAGAAAGTTGGAAGGGGGGCAGGGGGATATGTTAAGGGGACATGAGCAAGGTTAGGAGGAGAAATAAGAGGATAGATATGATCATATTTCCATGTCCAAAATAAAGAAAATGTCTTTAATTTTATTAAAAATAAAAATGATGTGGGGTGGGTGTATGCACATGTTTACAGGTGCCCAAGGGTAACTCCGACCCTCCAGAGCTACAGTTACAGGCAGTAAGTTCTGGGAATCAAACTCAGATTTTCTGCCAGAGTTCTCTTTACTCCATTCCCAAGGCGGCAGCAGGGAGTGGCTTTGATTACATTTTTGAAGATGTGTGTTTTATTTTATTACATCCATTTGTTCACAGTACGCATGCAGTCAGAGGACAACTCAGGAAGTCAGTCCTTGCCTCTGCCATGTTGAAGTTGGGTCTCTGTTTCTGCTACTGCACCGTGTACTCCAGGTTACTGCTCTACGCCCCATCTTCTGGGCAGTTCACCTGTCTCTGTCTCCCTCCTTGGGGAAGAATCTTGGGAATCTGGATGCAACCACTGCATCCACTTTTTCCTTTTTTATATGCGTGTGTATGCGCAGTGAGTACATGCTTTTTAGCATGTGGATGAACACGTTGTGGGCTTGAGTATGTGTGTGTGTGTAGTGAGTGCATGTTTTTGTGTATGAACTCGCATGTGGGCGTGTGTATCCTAAGATTGACACACTGGAAATCAGTCTCAGTGGCTTGGTGCCCACCTTATTCATTGTGGGCAGGGTTTCCCCTTGAGCCCAGAAATTGCTCCTACACCTGTCTAAGTAGCCATTTTTCTGTGGGGATCCCCACCTGTTTTCTGAAGCTAGAATTAGAGGTGGGTCACTACACCCACACTGACATTTATTTGGGTTTCTGGGGATCCAAACTCCTGTCCTCAGGCTTGTGAGGCAACAGCCTTTACCACTGAGCCACATCCTCAGCCCCTGTAGCCAGTTTTGTTGTTGTTGTTGTTGTTATTGTTTGTTTTGTTTCTGTTTTTTGTTTGTTTGAGTTTTTGGTTTTTCAGGACAGAGTTTCTCTGTAGCTTTGGAGCTGTCCTGGCACTTGCTCTGTAGACCAGGCTGGCCTTGAACTCACAGAGATCCACCTGTCTCTGCCTCCTGAGTTAAAGGCATGAGCCACCACTGGCTTCCCTCGAGCTCACCATCCTCCTGCCTCAGCTTCCTGAGTAATGGAATTACACTTGGGGATCTTTCTGATTTCCCTTGTTTCCAGCCTTTTACTCACACAAAGAGGGCTTCAGGAATGGCTCACACAACAGACTCCAGCTGCAACAGCCATCCTGCAAAGAACTGCTGTGTCAAAGGGTGTGGGAGGCCCTGCTGGGAACCCTGCCCCGCAGGCAGCCAGCGAAGGAGGCTGTGTCCATTTCCACGCCCACCAGCAAGTATGCCAGAGGACACGGGCGTTTACTGAGGCCAACTTCACTGCCCAGACCCTTTGATGGTTCGTGGCCCGAAGCCCTTAGACAGGCTTTCACAGTCTTGCCTTGTCCCTGTTTCTTGCAAATTTACATTAAGACCTCATCATGACTCCTTCTAAATTCCACAGGACAGCTCCAGAAGACCGGCTGTCTCTTCTCAGAAATAGATGGTGTCCCCACCACTCTGGCTGCTCGTGTCTTTCTCTGGGGGTAGAGGGTACAGGACCTTACTTCCTATGACCTCTCAGCAGGCTGAATCCATTTAACCCTGCCACACTTGGACCTGTTTGCAAAGCTGAAAACGCCATGATAACTATGGCCAATAGACTAGGCAAGCTTCAGGCTCAGTGAGAGACTCTGCCTCAAAAAACAATAGTGGAGAGTGATTAAGGACGTCAAGGGCAGCCTCTAGCCTTCATATGCACCTGCACCATATGAACACATGTGTCTACCACACACACACTCAAAAAAGTGGCCAAACCGAGGGCTCAACAGGTAAAGACACTGCCATCCAAGCCCAATAACCTGAGTTCAATCCTTGGAACCCACTTGGTGATATCAACTTCCAAAAGTTGTCCTCTGATGGCCAGGATTTTCTGGACTCAGTTTCCTCATTTGTGTGAAAACAGATTGAAGGCCCACAGGCCACATGTCCTTGGGCTTCTCTTAGGCCAGAATCTGAAGCCCGCCCTTACTATCCCCTCCCTACATCAGAATGTAGACACTCCTCTCCTAAGGACTGGGAGGACCTTGCTCAGGGCCTTTCAGTCTGCACTGGGTTACAACCTCAGCTGGTACAGGCTGGGGTTCAAACTATAACACCTCAAATCCAGTCCCCACCTTCTACTAGTCTTCCTCGCCCATGGAAAGCAAGATGGGAACCTGGCTTACTGTTCAAGGCCAGCAATTGGGAGGCTAAGGCAGGACGATTGTCAAAACTTCAAGTTCAGTCTGGTGAACTTGATAGTGAGTGCTCTGTGAGCCAGGACTGCAGAATGAGATCCTAACTCAAAAAAGAAGGAAAAAAAAGCAGTGGGGGCCAGCCAGGGATACACGACATTCTGTCTCAGAGAGAGAGAGAGAGAGAGAGAGAGAGAGAGAGAGAGAGAGAGAGAGAGAGAGAGAGAGAGATTGTAGCTCAATTAGTAGAGAGCTCACCTAGCATGCATGAAGCTCTGAGCTCCGTTTCCAGCACGGTGTAAACCACATGTATTAGTTAGGGTTCTCTAGAGTAGTAGAACTTACTGAGTGAGTCTCACTGTATAAAGAAAGAGGTTTTATCAGAACCACTTACAGGCTGGGGTCCTGCAAATCCAACAATAGCTGCCTATGGACAGAAGGTCCAAGAGTCCAGTAGTTCTCAGTCCACGAGGCTGGATGGCTCAGCTGGTCTTCAGTAGACACTGGAACCCTGAAGAAGTAGGCTCTAATGCCAGTGAAGGAATGGACTTGTGAGCAAGACTAGGGCAAGCAGGCAAAGAGCAAAAGCCTCCATCTTGTCCTTCAATAGACTTTCAGCAGAATGTGTGGTCCAGATTAGAGGTAGGTTTTCCCAGTCCAAATGATCTTGATTAAAGGCTTATCTTCCTACCTCAAAGATCTAGATTAGAAGTCTATCTTCCAACTTCAAATTAAACAAAAATCTCCTACATCTTGGCATTTTAGTTAATTCTAGATGCAGTCAACTTGACAACCAAGCATAGCCACCAAACCAGGTGTGGTGATTCATGCCTTTGATGCCTTGGTGAGTGAGCAGAAGGATAAGAAGTTCAAGGTCATCTTTGGCTACCCAAGAGTCCAAATCACAGACCTGTCTGAGCTATCATGAAACTGTAAGACTTTAAGACAATCCTGAAGCCATTTCTGACAATTCTGAATCCTCTCAGCCTCTGTGCCATAGTGCTTCCCCTCCTCCCCTGGGAACCAAGGCCCTAACAGCTACACTCACACGTACTCAATTCCTGAACAATTACCCATATACGTATGTTTTGATTCAGTCTCCTGGGAAACGGGGTCAAAATGACCTCTTACCTCATCTGATCTGGCAACAGCTCTCCAGCCAATTATTGATACTAGCCCTTTCGAATAAGCCAATCAGAATAGTCAAAGAACAACCCCCTTGCTTCTGTGGCCCCTTTAAAAGTAGACTGTACCAGCTATTCGAGGTCCCTCGGCTTCCCGAATGCTGGGGGACCCTGTCATGACAGAATTAATAAAATCCTCATGCTTTTGCATCGGCTGTAGTATGTGAGGTGGTCTCTGGGGGCGACTCCTCCTCAGTGTTTGGACGCTAGAGTCCAACAAAACCTTATTTTCATAAAAGAAAGAGGGAGCAGGAGAGGTGGCTCCCCATGGTTATGAGCTCTGGCTACCCTTGCAGAGGACCAGGGCTCAGTGTCCAGCGCTCACAGAGCAGCTCACAGGGGATTTGGCCTCCCATATGGTGCACATGCAGGCACTCACCGTGGGAAAGTATTGAATTGGTGCTTGCTTACAGTTTCAGAGGTTTAGTCCATCGTTGGAAGGACAGGAAGCATGGTGGCTCATGGTGGCTCCAAGGCAGACATGGTGCTGGAGAGGAAGCTGAGAGTTATGCACCTTGATCTCCAGGGACCAGGGAGAGAGCATGGACCTGGTTTGGGCTTTTGAAATCTGTTGTAGTAGGAGCAGCAGGCTGCGTCCCCTGCACCCGGCCGCCCCCACGGCTAGCTTTACCCGAGATAATTACACGGAAACTGTATTCTTTTAAACACCGCTTGGCCCATTTCTATCTAGCCTCTTCTAGGCTAATTCTCACATATTAATTTAGCCCATTTCTAATCATCTGTGTTGCACCCCAAGGTGCGCTTACCGGGAAGATTCTAGCCTACATCCGTCCATCCTGGGTCGGAGCTGAATCGCGTCTGCCGGGGAGAGCGGAGCATGGCATCTCTGTCTGAGGCGTCTTACCTTTCTCTTCCTCCCAGCATTCTGTTCTGTTTACTCCATCCACCTATGTTCTAAGCTATGAGCCCAAGCAGTTTGTTTATTACTTAACCAATGAAATCAACAGATTGATATATGACACTCCCACAGAAACCCCAAAGCCCACTCCCAGTAACACACTTCCTCCAATGAGACTACACCTAATCCAACAAGGCCACACCTCCTAATCCTTCTTAAATAGCTCCATTTCCTAATGACTTGGCATTCAAATCTATGAGCCTATGCAAGGGTCATTCTTGTTCAAACCACTATAACATAAAAATACAATTTAAAAAATCTCAAAAGAAGGGGGAACCAGGCGATGGTGGCGCATGCCTTTAATCCCAGCACTCAGGAGGCAGAGGCAGGCGGATCTCTGTGAGTTTGAGACCAGCCTGGTCTACAGAGCTAGTTCCAGGACAGGCTCCAAAGCCACAGAGAAACCCTGTCTCGAAAAACCAAAAAAAAAGGGGGGGGCTGGAGAGATGACTCACAGGTTAAGAACCCCTGGCTGCTCTTCCAGAGGTCCTGAATTTCAAATCCCAGCAAACACACGATGGCTCACAACCATCTAGAATGAGATCTAGTGCCTTCTGGCGTGCAGCCATTCATGCAGGCAAAACGCTTTATACATAATAATGTTTTTAAAAAATCTCAAAAGATGAGGAGGAGAGCTGAGCATGGTAACTCATGCCTTTAATCCCATAATTTAGGAGGCAGAGGCAAGCCACTCTCTGAGAGTTCTGGGTCATCCAGGTCTGCATAGGAAGGTCCAGGTCAGTCAGGGTGATGATATAATGAGACCCTACCTCAAAAAAAGAAAATGAAAAAAGGCAGAGGAGGAAAGAGAGAAAAGAAAGAAGAAAGGGAGGGAAGGAGGGTGGGAACACCCTGCGAGATCAGGTCAGTGAGAAGGGAGGGAAGGAGGGAGGGAGCACTCTGTGAGATCAGGTCAGTGAGAAGGCTCAGCAGGTAATGGTGCTTGCTACCAAGCCCGATGACCCAAGCTCAATCCCTGGGACCCTCACAGTGAAAAGAAAAAACTGACTCTCACAAGTTGTTCACAGGTATGCTGTCCTGTTGGAAGAAAGAAAGAAAGATAGAGAGAGGGAGGAAGAAAGAGAGGGAAGGAAAAAAAGGAAGGAAGGAAGGAAGGAAGACAGATTGACCAAGATGGCTTAGTGGTTAGAAGCACTTGCTGAGCAGCCATGAAGACTTGAGTTTCATTCCTGGTACCCATACAGCAAGGTGGGTGTGGTCTCACTCACCTCTACAACCCAGCACTGTGTGGGGTAATGGAGAAAGCTGAATCACTAGGGCTTGCTGGCTGCCAACCTAACCAGAAAAGTGTGAACTCCATGTTGAGGGAGAGACTGTTATGGTTAAGTAAAATGCTGCGGGTCCCCAAGTGGCAGCAGTGGGCAGCAGGCCATGAGACCATGCCGCAGGTCCCTGAGCGGCAGCAGGCAGCAGGCAGCAGGCAGCAGGCAGTGGGTCCCGAGACCACAGCAGGACCACGAAGGCAGCTGGGTCCCAGGCAGAGAGCCACATGGCAGGTGAGAGACTGAAACAGAGAGACACACCATGCAGGGTGAGGTTGGATATTTATTTAGTGGGTTATGGAAGGGAAGGGAAAAGAGGAAAGGGAAGAAGGGAGAAGAGCAGAGAGAGGCAGAGAGAGAGCATGCAAGGGAGAACCAGGGGGGGGCACAACAGCAGCTACCTCTTCTGGGGAGAGATGGAAAGGAAGGGGCTCAGGCTGGAAGCTGAAGATCAGCTTGCCTTGGCAGATGGGAGGGATGGGTGTGGCTTATCTCTTAAAGGGACAGGACAGATCATTACATTCCCATATCTTTTTTATAATAAAAAGGTGGGAGGTTAGGCACAACAGGTTAAAAGAATTGGGATGGCAGATTCTCAAGACTGTTTCGTACTTATATGTGGGCATCATCTTGGGAGCAAACCTGAGAAGGCTGGGTGCTGGTCACATCCTGGGGTAGCTGGTCTCTTTGTTCCTGTCCAGTGTTTGTGGTATGGAAATGTCTTGTGTTTCTTATACATGTTTAAGGTATTGGCAGAACAGAGGACAAAGTTTAGGGAAAAAAAATTTTAGGACCAGGGAATTGAGAGGGGTGTATCTGACCTGTTTAAGGTGGATTTTTCAATTCAGCTCCCTGGAACTCACAAGAATTCTATGGGTTTGTGAAAACAGAAGTTTTAGACAGCAGTAGAATGATTGTGAACAGATGTTTTTGCACAATGAAAAGTATTTTAAGACTATGGAAGGCAGTATGAGAGAGAAATTTCATAGCGTGTATTTGTTCTCACACCTTTATAATTTATAGGTATATACCTTAATGACTTGTATTTTGTTGAAATTTGTTTGGTGAAGTTGTCCTTTTAAACGACAAAACCTCTCAGCTATCAAACTGCATCAGAGATCTTTGAGAAAGATAAAATTTTACTTGAGTTATTGGTTTAAAAACAACAGAGAACTTACTTGGTCGGCACCAAGAGATACTCCTCAGGGTCCTCCATGGTTGCTGAAGTCGTATTTGCCTTTTGCTATTTAGCTCAGGGCCTGCCAGGCTTCAAAAGATCCTGTGGGCTAAGAAATCTGTAGGAAGACAGGCCTGCCTTGACCAGAGCAGCTAGGCTGCTGATTCCAGTGATTCTGTCCACTGTCTGGAGATCTTCAGTTTAGATGAAAGGCAGTTTTGCCCAGTGGTCAGCACTTGGCAGTTGAAGCAAATTGCAGATAGACATTGTTTTGTGCCATTTGTCTTCTGTCTGCTTTGGAGGAAATAGAGTGCTGCTGCTAGGAGCCAACTTGTCTCTTTTTGTTATGAAAAGTCTTTTAATAATTAAATATTTAAATGTCATACTTCCCAGATCTTTGAGCAGTTGAGGGCTGTTTATCAGGTACAGCCACAATACAGAATCAGCCTGGAGAGCTGGGTCCAAGCTTGACTGTAGTGGCTCTCAACAGGTAAAGCAGGACTGGATTAAATATAAAGTATTTTTGTAAGAGACTTAAAAGTACATACCAGTTTAAAACATGAGACTTATTGTTTTGTAGTCTGAAATGAGATTCAATGAACAGACAATTCAGTAAACATAGATGCATTTAAGATACATGTATGAATACACACACACAGAGTGAATAGGATAGGTGAAGTGGATGCTCTTGGTGGGCCCTTCCAAAGGCATGCCACTGTGCAAAACACACATGTGACAGAGTCAGCAAGAGGAATTTAGAGACAAAAACATAAGTAAACCAGAACCAGGCAGGGAATACCTCAGTAAAGATGGCAGAACTTGGTCACCTTACCTCAGTTAAGATGGTGGTAAGGTTACCTGACCTCAGTCAAAATGGCAGCAGTTACATGTTGTATGGAAGAGAGACCTAGAGGCTTGGTCTGCCCTTTTGTGGAGTTAACATGCCACAGGCCATGGCAGGGAGCAAAAGGCTAGAATTGAAAACAGCCACCTCATGGATCCGACCAATCTTGTTGACAGCAGTAGTGGTGGCAGGGACAGTTTGAGGAAAAGTGGAGCCAGTGGAGCCGGAAGGACACTGGCAGAATGAGGGTTTATACCATAGCTGAAAATGTAAAAACCCACGAAAACGGTGACACCACAAGACGTCTCCCCTCTATAGGTGGTGAGTGAAATGGTGGTGAACACTGCAGGACTTGTAGAAGAGCGTCCTCTATCTACAGGTGGGTGTTAAAGCCTGACTGGCTCCGGTCAGGGCGACTCAGAAGCCAGAGAGGCTAGAGGCTGCTCCAAGTGGTCTCTCACAGCGGGGAAAACTGATGAGCAGTCCAAAAGAAAAGAAAAAGAAAGGAGAAAGAAAAATCCAAGGGGCCCTGGGTCCCCAGTTGAATGCACCAAACAGCGTGTGCAGTGCTAGCGCAGGAGGACTGACCCTGGTTCGTCTGGTCACTTTTTTAGCTGTGGAAAGCAGCGAAGGGCTCAGCTGTAGCTGTGAAGGCTGTGGTTGGGGACTGGAAGGGGAAAACTCGACACCGAAGCTTTTGGTGTGTGTAGATAGAGGTCAGCGCTCAGGCAGATGGAACATGTGGTTGTTGTGGAAAAAATACCCGATTCCAGATCACAACCTTGAGAGAGGGGCGAGAGAGCCTACTGAGTCCCACAGCACCAATGTAATGGTCTGAGTAAAACACTGCAGGTTCCCAAGTGGCGACAGTGGGCAGTGGGCCATGAGGCCATGCTGTAGGTCCCTGAGTGGTGGTAGGCAGTGGGCAGCGGGTCCCAAGACCACGGCAGGCCACAAAGGCAGCCGGGTTCCAGGCAGGAAGCTGCATAGCAGGTGAGAGACTAAGACGGATAGGCACACCACGCAGAGTGAAGTTGGATATTTATTTAGTGGATTACAGAAGGGAAGGGGAGAAAGGTGAAGAGCAGAGAAAGAGGCAGAGAGAGAGAGAGAACAGAGAGGAGAGAAGGGTAAAGTGGGGAGAAGGGAGAGACAGGAGCTGCCTCTGAGAGAGAGAGATAGAGAGATAGAGAGAGATAGAGAGACAGAGAGAGAGAGAGAGAGAGAGAGAGAGAGAGAGAGAGAGAAGGAAAAGAAGGAAGTTAGGCTGGAAGCTGAAGATCAGCTTGCCTCTGCAGATTGGGGGGGGAGATGGAGAAGAAGTGGGCATGGCTTGTCTCTTCAAGGGACAGCACAGACCACTACAGAGACCCTGCCTCAAATAAACACTTTGGAGTAAGAGAGGACACAGAGGGCTGGAGTTAACAGCACTGACTGCTCTTCCAGAGAACCCAGATTCAATTCCCAGCACCCACATGGGAGCTAAAAACTCTCTATAACTCCAAGATCTGACATCCTCACACAGACATACATGCAGGCAAAACACTAATGCACATAAAATAAAAATAAATGAATCACTAAAAAAAAAAAAGAGGACACCAAATGCCCTACTCCAGACCCCTCTTATGGACATCCAGGCAAATCCATCCTCATTCATGGCACACACACCACACTTTCACACATACACACAAGGGGGGGGGAGAAGGGAGGGAGGGAGGGAGAGAGGCAGGGAGAAGGAGACAATGGCGGTGACATCTTTCCCTGGGGTGCTGCAGCAGTCTGAGGCAAGTGCCTCCCAGATAGAAAATGTCCTGGTTCTTCAGGCTTGACCCTCAGGGAAAACCCACAGAGGTGCTTTGAATGGGTCTGGTGTCTGCTCTCTGAGTTCACTGCTAACAAGGTCATAGTCCTTGAGTTAACTCAGGACAGGTACCTGTGTTCCCTCAGAATCCCCAGAACAGAGCCCTGTTCCACACAACACCTGACACTACATAGGATTGAATCCTCTCAGAGTCCCATCGCGTCATGTGTCCGTCTGTCCGTGTGGTGTCGTGTCGTGTCCATCCGTGTGTCGTCCCCCCCCCACACACACACATGGCCTGACTTGCTTCTGAACTTGCTTTGGAAAGGAAAATTGTTCTTGTTTGTCTGATTGGTTGGTTGGTTTAGGAGTTTTTGAGTCAGACTGGTTTCAAACTCATTACATAGCCCAAGTTGACGCTTGACGCCACCTCCTAAGTGCCAGGATCACATGCACACGCCACCATGCCCTGTTTTCTAAAGGGAAAGTTAAGCAGTGATTTCAGCCTCTTCTGGGTAGGTAGCTTTCCAACTTTGTTCTCTGAACAGCATCGAGTGGGCGGGGCCATATCTGTGACGGAGGCCGAAATAAATTCAGATGCCTGCTTTCCTTTGCCAACAGCCACCTCACTGAGAAACTATTGAACTTTGTAAAAAAAAAAAAAGTTGCTACTTATTTGAATTCGTGCACATGTAAGTGTGTGTGTGTGTGTGTGTGTGTGTGTGTGTATGTATGTCTTAATCCCCAGGATTAATAATGGAGACAGAGAACCAGCTTCTCCAAGTTTGCTTCTGACATCATGGACACTGTGACATATCCCTTCTCACCAAATAAACAAACATAAAACTAAAACAAACAAATCGGTTAGGGATGCAGCTCAATTGGGAGAGAGTGCATGCCTAACATGCACAAAGCCCTGGGTTCAGTCTTTGCCTACAAAGCAAGTTCAAGACCAGCCTGGACTACATGAGATATGCGACCTTATTTTTTCTTCTTTTTTCTCTCTTTCTTTCTTTTTTTTCTTTTCTTTTCTTTTTAGACAGTGTTTCTCTGTGAAACAGTCCTGGAACTCACCATGGAGATCAGGCTGGAGTATTTTTTGGGTTTTTTTTTTTGGCTTTGTTTTTTTTTTAATTTCTTCATTTAATAACCCACATCCATCCATGTGGTATCTGTGTTCTTCAAAATGTTTTGCCCACAATTAAAACCTTATTGAAAAACTGACACCAAAATATACCATTTTTTGTGTGTGCGTATGCATGTGTATGATAAAATCAAACATAATATCATGTTGGTAGAGTAGCTGAACTTAAAGACAGACTTTCTGTGAGAAAACACAAATTCAGGAGGTTGTATCGATCATTAGTGTTGCTTTACAATGGTTTGTTTTAAAGATTTCCATTTTAAATTATGTATATGTGGGGGTTATATACACAAAGTGCAGGTTCCCATAGAGGTCAGAGGCATGGGATTCCCTGGAGCTGGAGTTACAGGTATTTGTGAGCTGCCTACACAGCCTCCTGTGAGCCTGGCGATTCTTCCTCTGGACTGGCACACCCTACTCAAAGAGCCACTCTCAGCATGGCTGAAAACCCTGGCACCCCTGTAGCAACCTGGCCATTTTACATCCATGAAGTAAGCATTTGGACTTTGTGCTAGCTGTTTCTTCCAGTCTTTTCTTTTTTCCTCTTCCAA
The DNA here is from genome assembly GCF_037038515.1 of Microtus pennsylvanicus. Classification (NCBI taxonomy): domain Eukaryota; kingdom Metazoa; phylum Chordata; class Mammalia; order Rodentia; family Cricetidae; genus Microtus; species Microtus pennsylvanicus. The sequence goes on along the minus strand of NC_134579.1, from coordinate 144,203,264 downwards.
TGACAGAGTATGTCTTTACCCAAAGGCAGAGCAACAGCTACATCAGCACTGCCACAGGAGTGAGCGCTCAGACAGGGTGCTAGGTTGGTCTCTAACTCTTGTTTATGTCTGTCTGTCTGTCAGCACATGCATGCCAAAGTGTAAAATGTTAGATCAGGTGGCAACTGCTGGAGTTGGTTCTCTCTTTTTGCCATGTGGGTCCTCAGGATCGAACTCTTGGCAGTAAGTCCCTTTACCTTCGGAACCATGTAATCAGGCCTGAAGGCTGGGAGATTTGTAATTGTTGGTGTGTGTACGTGTGTGGGGGGGGGGGGGAAGAGGGAATTATACTCACACAGGAGTGTAGGATCCCCTGGTGGTTGTGAACTGCCTGACTTGAGTGCTGGAAACTAAACTCAGGTCCTTTGCAGAAGCAGTACGAACTCGTAGCCAACTCTCCAGCTTCCTGGGTTTGATGTAGTTGTTTTGTCTTTAATTTTATTTTCATTTGATGTTATAGGTATGGGTCTTTGCCCACATGGATGTCTGTACACCACTTGCATGCCTGGTGCCCCCGAAGGTCAGAAGAGAGTTTTAGATCCCATAGAACCGGCAGTTGTGAGCCATCATGTGGGGGCTGGGAATCAAACCATGGAACTCTAGAAGAGCAGCCGTGCTCTTAACCACTGAGCCATCTCTCCAGCCCCCAGTTTTGTTGTTTTCTTTTGAAGACAAAAGCATCTCAGTATAGCCTGGGCTACTCTGACATTCCCAGCAATCCTCCTGCCTCAGCCTCCCGAGTGCTGGGATTACTGGGGTATACCACCACCCCAAGCTAAGCAGTGGTTTTGTTTTGTCCTTCTACTACCTGGGATAGTTATTGCTGTCCTCCCAAGCCACACAGATAAGGACCTGAGGGTCAGGTGACTCCCTCTCCATCGAGGTCCCCGAGTCTGACGGCCTGTGCCTGACCCTCACTTCTCTACCATTATCGTGTCTTGTCTCTCAGAAGCATCATACATCTATCTATCCAGGTCATCCGAGTCCAGAGACACCTATAGGGTCCACTCCTGCGTCTGGAGTGGTGGCAAGGGCACAGGCCCCAGGAAAGGCTGGGCCTCCAGGCCTAGAGAGGAGTGACCAGTGCCGTGCCGCAAACCACCGGGCCTGACAGGCTACAGCTGGGAGAGCCAGCTTGTAAATAAATAAGTAGGAAGGTAGGAAAGGCGGGGTGGGACCTTCTCCAGTTTCCAGACTCAGAGGCCAGGGGCAGGAAGCTCCAGGCCTTCAACTCAAGCAAACCAAGGCTCCTACCTGTCATGTCCCTTCTTTGTCCCAGTGCTAACATTCTGGAATCAAACCAGCTGCAGGGCTCTGCAGGAACTCTCTGGCTACACCTGCTGCCTCCTTCACCCCCACCCCCAGGATGACCTTGAACTCCTGAGCCTGCTGCTTCCACCTCCCAAGTGCTGGCTCAAAAGAGGTGCACCACAGTGTTAGTTTTATCCAGTGTTGGGGGTACTGTATGCGGAACCCGGGGCTTCCTCATGCTCGGCTAGCACGTGACCAACTGAGCTACAGCCCTGCTCCTGCCTGGTTTTGCTTTGTTTTGAGACAGGATCTCACGTAACACAGACTGGATTCAGACTCACTACGTAGCTGGGGCTGGTCTTGAACTTCTGATCCCCCTGTTTTTAACTCCTAAGTGCTGAGATTATGGGATGTCACCACCATAACTAACAGCTTAAAAAAGAAAAAGAAAAAGAGAGTCTTACTTTGTAGCTCAGCCTGGCCTTGAATTTACAGTCATTCTCCTGCCTCAGCCTCCAGAGTCCTGGGATTACAATTCTGAACCACACCTGACCTTGGTGTACCTGTGCCAATGCAGACCCATATCAGGGGACACAGAAGACATGGGAAGAGTCCCCACCTCCACCCCCAGTCCTGCAGAATGAGCAGACGCAGCCTCTGGAGGTGAGCAGTGTAGTAGCCGAAGAGTCCAGGTTACTAAACGGCCTGAGTTCTCTGCCTCCCCAGTACCAGGATCCGAGTGTGCACCACCAGCCCCATAATTTTTCATTTGGGCACTGGGGCTAGAACTCAGGTCCTCCTGTAAGCACACAGCACACATTTTACCCACTGAGCCCTCTTTCCAATCTTACCATTTTATTTCCGTTAGGGTCTTTGGGACCCAAGGCAGCAGCCTAGTCTGAAACAATAGCCTCTTTATTTATTTATGTTCTTTGTTAGTTGTTTATTTAGCTGGTTCTGAAAATGATATGCGCAGGGCCTTGTGCATGTTAAGTGTCCATCCTGTCACTGAGCTGTGTTTCTGAATCCCGTTTATTGATCGATTGAAACAGAGACTCACTGTGTAGTTCAGATTAGACTGTGTTAGTCCTCCTATCTCGGCCTCCCAAGTGCTTGGCTATGCCTAGTTTGTAATGTTTAATAGAATGAAAATACACGTGTATAGATTAGTGTCAAGGGACAAGACGAAACACTGTAGTACCAGCTTGGGGCACACAGTTGTTAACGACAGCTCACACACATCCACAGCTTAACCTTAGAACTGTGTTGCAAACTAGGCCTGGTCGTACACATCTGTAATCTTAGCAAACAGGAGGCAGAAGCAGGAGGATTCAAGTTCAAAGCCAGCCTACACATTGAGTTCCAGGACAGGGATATATAGAAAGACTCTGGCTTTGTTGTTGTTTTGTTTTGTTTTTGAGACAGGGTTTCTCTGTGTAGCCCCAACTGTCCTGGAACTCACTCTGTAGACCAGGCTGGCCTTAAACTTACAGAGATCTGCCTGCCTCTGCCTCCCAAGTGCTGGGATTAAAGGCATGGGCCACTGCCCAGCTTCTTGTTTTTTGTTTTTGTTTTGTTTGGTTTTATTTTTAAAGAGAGTGAGAAAGAAGGGGGGGGGGCAACAAGATGATTCCATGGACAAAGGCACTTGTTGCCAAGCCTGTATTCAATCCCTAGGACTCACAGGGGATAGAAATAGCTCCTTAAAGTTGTCTTTTGGCCTCTATACATTGTGAATACATGTACACACACACATAAATTAATCTAAAGAAAATGTCCTCATAAAAATTTAAAGTAAGTTATTTCTTCCTCCCTCATCAGGCTGTTTCAGTGGGGATAGGTTAGGCTGCACAGCAATCACAAACAGTCCTGACTGCCCGCTGGAATGGCAAAGAATTGGAAGCTGGAGAGCCGGTTTCAGGTCCCAACACCACATGGCATCTCACAACCGTCTTTGCCTACAGTTCCAGGGCATCTGACACTCTCCTCTGGCCTCTAAGGATGCCAGACATGCATGTGGCACATAGACACACAGGCTGGTGAAACACCCATCCACATAAAATAATACATTAAATAAAATACTCACTGATGTTACCTGTCCAGATTCTAATAGATTTGTCCTGCCTCTCCCTCCCTGGCTTCTTTCTTTCCTTCCTTCTTTCCTTCTCCTCCCCCCCTTCCTTGTCTTTTCCCTTTTAGAGTATGTGCAGTTAAATTCCTAAAAAAATTCAATATTGGTAAAAATGGGTCCCTTTTGATTTCACATTTCAGCCTCATTTTTCAGTCCTTGGCTTCTGTCTGTTGCAGAATTCAAAAGCGCTGTCTGTACGCAAAGCATTCTACGCATTCTGCCGGAACCCTGTGCTACAGGGGCTTCCTGTCTCCCAGCAGGGGCTATTGACCCTTGTAGTGACAGAGCAGGTTTGCAGGGCCAGCAGGAAATGGATAGTTTATGAAATTAGCTCCCAGCTCCTGTGCCTCTGGCAACTGAACGGCTATAGCCGTGGACTTGGGTTTATGCTAATGAATTAGGGGAAGTGAAACAAATGCACAGCAGGACCATGTGCGGTGGCTGCTGGGAAGACGGTAGAGAAACAGGGTGGCAGAGAAGGCTGTGCTGCCAAGCCTGAAGACTTGAGTGCAATCCCCAGGACCACATGGTAGATAGAACAAGAGAAACTAATAGTGCCAGTTGTCCTCTGACTCCAAGGCATTGACGGGCATGCACTCACACACAGTAAATAAAGATGAGACAGGGTTCTCTGTAGCTTTGGAGCCGGTCCTGGAACTAGTTCTTATAGACCAGGCTGTTCTCGAACTCACAGAGATCTGCCTGCCTCTGCCTCCCGAGTGCTGGGATTAAAGGCGTGTACCACCATTGTCCAGCTAAGAACTTTTTAATAATGAAAAGATGGTGTAATATTTTCATAAAATTTATACATCCTCCATACACTTTTTTGTTTGAGACAGGGTATCACAGTGTGGCCCAGAATGGCCTGGCACTCACTACTAGTAGCCCAGGGTAACTTCTTCAGATTTGCAGCAATCCTCCTGCTTCAGCCTCCTGAGTGCTGAGATTCCAATTGAATGGCACCATCCTTCAAAAACTGATATGGATGCCTCCTCCGCCAGCAAGCCCTCCCTGCCCTGTCTCTATCGCTCAGGCTAGTCTTCCCCTCCTGCCCCTCATGCCCATCTTTACTCTTGATGTCACTGTCTGTGGCCCAGGCTGGTCATGAACTTGGAATCCTCCCATAGTTAGGATTGCAGGCCTGAACAAGAGCTGTGAATGAGGTCTTGCCCAGAAGGCTGTTAGAACAGACCCGAGCCCTAAAGTGTCTGTCCTCTGCTCCTCCTACAGGCAGACAGCAGACTTTCTAAGAGAGCCACCCTTCAGGGCATTTCCCAGGCGGTCAACAGAGCCCAGGCAGGGCTTCTTGGTTGCCTATGCCCATGGTGATCAACAGAGCCTAGGCAGGGCTTCTTGGTTGCCCATGGTGGTCAACAGTGCCCAGGCAGGGCTTCTTGGCTCCCCATGGCTCAGCCCAACCTCTCACTGCCCTTTCCACCCCTTGGGAAGCCCCAGGCTTTTCTCCCACTGATGAAATCTGAAGGAATCCTGGTAGGAGGTTCGGCCAAAGAGAAGAGAGCTGGCTGGAACCAGTTTGTGTGTTTCTTCTTTTACAGGGGACAGGCAGTGGGGCAGAACACTCCCAGCCAATCCTAATCCCTACCCTTCAACCTTTCCTGGCTGAGGTTCACCCTACCAGTCCCAAATCCCCAAGAGTCTGGGTTCAGGAGGCTTCTTTACTCTCCTTCTCCGAGTCTACTGTTCTTACCCTTGGAAGGCTGACAGTGTCTAGACCAAGAATGTATTTTGGGATGAATTGGCCTGAGACCAATATTTTTTTAAAAAAAATTGTTACATTTATTTGTGTGTTTGTGCATGCATACACGTGTGTGCATGAATGTGTGTGTGTGCCTGGGTGTGTGTGGTTGCATCCTGCACGCTCCTATGGAGAGCACCTAATCTATGACTGTCTGAGGAAGCAGAACGCAAAAGATCGTTTCTCCTGGCTAGGGAGATGGTTTTCTACTAAAGCACCACCACCCCTTGGCCCTTCCTTCTTTCTTTCATTTGTTTTTTGAGACTGGGTTTTTCTGTGTAGCCCTTGCTGTTCTGAAACTCATTGTGTAGTCTAGGCTGGACTCAAACTCAGAGATCTGCTTGCCTCTGCCTTCTGAGTGCTGGAACTAAAGGAGTGCGCCACCACCTGGTTTATCCTCCGGAAATCCTTTGTTTTGTTTTGGTTTTTCGAGACAAGGTTTCTCTGTAAAACAGACCTGGCTATCCTGGAACTGGCTCTGTAGACAAGGCTGACTTTGAACTCACAGAGATTTGCCTGCCTCTGCTTCCCCATTGCTGGGATTAAAGGAGTGTGACACTCAGCCCTTTTTTACTCAGTACTTTTTTTAAAAAGAATATTTATTTATTTATTATGTATACAATATTCAGTTTGTGTGTATGCCTGCAGGCCAGAAGAGGGCACCAGACCTCATTACAGATGGTTGTGAGCCACCATGTGGTTGCTGAGAATTGAACTCAGGACCTTTGGAAGAACAGTCAGTGCTCTTAACCGCTGAGCCATCTCTCCAGCCCCCCTAAAGTACTTTTTAAATGGAGAGGAGTGTCCAGGCCTGTAATCCCAGGATTTGAGAGGTTGAGGCAAGAACACTTCAAAGTCAGCCTGGGCAACGTGAAAGCCTGTCTGAAAAATAAAAACAAAACCAAAAACTGCAAAAAAGGAAACTAACCTTTCAATGTCTAGGCACCTGCCATTTCAAGAGGTCCGGCTGTTTTATCCACTACAGTCCACAGATAAGAGTTCTTTAGCAGGAGATGCATGTAAGTGGGTGTGGGTTGGTATAACTTCCCAACGACCCGCCCCTTCCTCTCTGGCCACGCCCCCTCCCCTGCCCCACCCCTTCTAGGCATTGTTATTCAGCCTTGGTTGGGTGACCAGCCCCTCTTTGATCTTGGTCCAGTCCCTCGCTCACCACCTGGCGCCGAATGCTCCGTAACCAATCAGCGCTCGCGGACTGGCCTCCGCCTTCTCAAGCCCCGCCCTCCGTCTTTAATCCTAATCGCTTCCGTCCAGCAGCCTCAGAGCCACGCGGCGCGGCCTGGGAGGTGTTTTCTACGCTTTTTGGCGCCACTTTCCACATCCTCGGGCCGCTGCCTATTTGCATTTGAGAATTTGATTTCCTCTCCAGGACCCGTGACCCTCAGTCTACTCCTCCTAGGACTCCAGTACGCACCGCAGGGACCGAGAACCAGGCGCCCTAGCCCTGGGATCCCGGATCCCTGTCTACCGGAGTCAGGCATCCGGATCTCCGCCACCTGGATTGAGTTTCTTGAAGACCTCGGCCACTTGGGCGGCCTCAAGCCTTTCCCGGAATCGAAGATCCCCACGTCCTGGTCTGAAGAGTTGCCTCTCCTCCCCACCACCACACCAAAAGAAAAAAAAGAAAAAAGAAAACCAACCCAGACACTCTCAGCTCCCAGTTTTCGGTGATCCGACATCACCAGGAAAAGTAAAGGGGTCTCGGCGCACAGCCCAGAGAGATTAGGATAAGCCAGCCTCCGAGAGCCTGTGGACACACAACTTCAAGGACCCCTGCAAAGTTCCAGCCTCGACTCTCCGTCCCGAAAACATTGCACCTAGTCTCTAGGCGCGTAAGGAACCCCCAGTTGCGGCTCAGCATGGCGGTGGATCCCCCCAAGGCCGACCCCAAAGGGGTCATGGCGGTGGATTCCACCGCGAACGGTGCGGTGCTGGGCTCCAGAGAGGACCAAGGCGCGAAAGCAGGTGGTTGCTGCCGTTCCTGGGACCAGGTGCGCCGCTGCCTTCGCGCCAACCTGCTGGTGTTGCTCACGGTGGCGGCGGTGGTGGCCGGCGTGGTGATAGGGCTGGGGGTCTTGGCGGCCGGCGGTGCTGAAGCGCTGGGCCCGGCGCGCTTGACCGCCTTCGCCTTCCCGGGAGAACTGCTGCTGCGTCTGCTGAAGATGATCATCCTGCCGCTCGTGGTGTGCAGCCTGATCGGAGGTGCGGCCAGCCTGGACCCTAGCGCGCTCGGCCGTGTGGGCGCCTGGGCGCTGCTCTTTTTCCTGGTTACCACACTGCTCGCGTCTGGGCTCGGCGTGGCCTTGGCTTTGGTGCTGAAGCCGGGCGCCTCCTTTACCGCTATCAACGGCTCAGTCGGAGACACCGGTGTCCACAGTGGACCCACCAAGGAGGTGCTGGATTCCTTCTTGGATCTCGTGAGGTGTGTTCCCGCAGGGGATTGGGGTGGGAAGGGTCCGGTGCTAGTGACAACGGTGGTACGAGGGAGGAAGGACTCTTTTCTGAGTCTCTGTTGCTCAGGATGACCCTGAACTCACGGCAGTCTTCCTGCTCTGCCCTCTCGAGTGCAGGGATCACGCGTGCGTGCCACCACTAATGGTGGGACTTTAGATTCCTCCAGAGTGGTGCACGCCTTCTAGGATCTAGGAAAACCCAAGGTAATGTTAACAGGACCTTGGAAGGGTGAATTTTTACGGAAGTTACCTAAATTTGGGGGCAGGTCTAGACTTGGAGGACTTTTAGAGGAAGAAAAAAGAGTAACCCTTCCTAATTTTGTTGTTTTTGGAGACAGGTTACAGGGTCTCATACATCCAAACATGGCCTTGAACTCCTAATCTTCTGTCTCCACCTCCCAAGTGACTGGGATAACAGGGCTTCATTTTGCTTACTGAAAACAAAGTCTGCTACATAGCTCAGGCTGCTCTCCCAGCAGTCCTGCCTCAGCCTCCTTCCTCCCCTTGCACGGTGAGTCTAGAGAGATACAAGGTCTAAGGAAAAGAGCCAGAGCCAAGCCCCCTCCTAAAGAATGAAGGTCTGCCGCTCCATAAAAGAACAGCTGTGCAGACTATTGGGAGGGGGCTTTTGGGTGGTGAAGGGCATAGAGATGGGGCTCCTGCACAAAGATTTGGACCCGAGGTATGAGACCTTTGTACTTCTCTGTCAAGACTTCCAATGTGGGTGTGAGGGGCTTCCTGATTTTCAGATAAGTGTCCTCCCACGTCACCCAGACACAGCTTGCTCACTCTAACCCCTGGCAGCCAGCCAGCCTTCCGCTGCGGCCTTTCTGTCTTTACCATCTCACTTCCTCCTGCACGCTCCTTCAGTGCCTCCCCCAACGTGGGGAGTGATTCTTATCCCTCCAGGGTCCTCCCCACTTCGGAGGACTCTAGATTCCGGGTCCACGTGGCCTCCTCATGAGGCCCTCTGATTCAATGTCTTCAGATTGGGGACTTCCTGGAAGGAAAAGCTGAGGGGCGGGGGGGAAAAAGTGAGTCAGAAAACAGAGCATCCTCTATTTCTGGGTCAGAGTAGGGAGTAGGGGCTGAGATGGAGGACTGGGCTCTGCTTGTCCATACTTCGTGTGCCTCCTGGCTGGTGGAGATTAGCTGGTTCCTGGGCCCTGCCCTGGTGGCGAGCAGGCACACCCACCTTCAGGCTGTTTGTTATGAACGGAGCCTTTCCCTCCCTCCCAAGCTCAAAGCAGCTGGACGCTTGGCTGGCTGGCCACCCTCAGTCTTAGCCAAGAACACCTCACGACCAGCTGGCATACAGGTAAACGGGCACACAGAAGCACACATACAGGGGACTAGGCACTCCACATTTTTATTATTATTTTATGTGTATGAATGGCCTGCCGGCGTGTGTGCTGTGCACCACATGAGCGTGGTTACTGGATTCCCTAGGACTGTAGTTACAGGTGGTGGTGAGCTGCCACGTGCCACTTTGTTGTTTCTCTTCTGCGTGGCCCTGGCTGTCCTGGAACTCGCTCTGTAGACCAGGTGACCTCAGACTCAGAGATCTGCCTGCCTCTGTCTCTGGAGAGCTGGGATTAAAGGCTGTGCACCATCACTTACAGCCCAGTTTGGAGCCACTTTCCATGATGTCACTAGCCACGTAAAAGCTTTAAGCCCATGTTCTAAAGGGCAGGTCAAGCCAGACGTGGTGACCCACGCCTCTTAAGACCCAACACTGGTGAGGTGGAGGCAAGAGAACCAGGAGTTATAGGTCTCCCTGGGCTATGATAGATTCTCTCTCACCATCCCCACCAAAAAAAGGACAAACAAGAATCCCACCTATCACTTCCATGGGCAAGTTTCTTGCCTTTCTGTGCCTCAATATTTCCCTTTTTTTTGTTTTTTTTTGTTGTTGTTTGTTTGTTTTTGTTTTTGGTGTGTGTGTGTTTATGGGTTTTGAGAAGGGGTCACCCTGTGTAGCCTTCTCTCAGCAGCAATTCCCATGCCTGCACCACACACCTGCCGTCCCCTTCAGTTCAAAAGGAGTTGGTGATGTAAAACAGTAGCTGTGCCACCTGGCATATGGCAAACACCCGCCACACACAAGTGGCCATGCAAGGACAGATGCATATTCATGACCGGAACAACCATCCCTTGTCACCAGATCTTAACCGCTCACTGCCACGATTCCGACCCACCAGCCTGCCCCTTAGGGATTGCCCGGTCCTCAGCCCTCCAGGAAGTAGCTGATGCAAGACTCCCGTCTGGTTAAATGATTTTAGGGGGTGGAGCTGAGGCCTGGTGTTACCCAAAACCTCTCTCTCTCAAAAGCCCAGGTTTTGTTTTTTTGTTTTTTAATTTTATTTCTAAGCCACAATCCCTTGGTTCTGAAACACCAGCTTCCTGGGGCCAGAAGAGGCTAGTTGAGACTCCCACATCCTGGTGGTTGGTTGGTGGTGCCGGACTCAGTTATCCCTTCAGCTGCTCTAGGCTGAAGTATCACAGGTCTGAGTCAGTCTGGGCTTACACAATTTAAAGCCAGTTTGGATAACTTAGCAAGACTCTGTCTCAAAAAATAAAAAGAGGGCTGAGAATGTAGTTCAGTGGTAGGGTATTCAAAGGTCCTTGGTTTCCATCTCTATTATGGCAAAAATAAAATAAAAGGATGTGGGGAGTGTGTGACTCAGGGGCTCAGGGTACTTTTGTTGCCAAGCCTGATGACCTGGGTTTGATCTCTGAGACGCACACAACAGATGGAGAAAACTGATGCCCGCGCACATGAGAGCAGTGGGGGCACACGTGCGCCTCCCCCCAGTAAATAAATGTTTATGGCCTGGCAAGGTGGCCCACACCTTTTATCCCAGTGCAATGGCAGAGGGAGGTGGATCTCTGAGTTCGAGGCCAGCCAGGTTTACCCAGTAAGATATTATCTAGAAAAAAAAATTGTACACAGGATGGGGGTGTATGTTAGAATCTTTATTGTAATCCTAGTACTTTGGAGGTAGATACAGGAGAATCAGAAGTTTAAGGTCACCTTCAGGTGCATATTAAGTTTGAGGCCAGCCAGGGCTACATGAACACTTCCTTAAATAATCAAGACCAAGAGATTCCTGTCCCTCTCCTGCCTGCCCCCTCCCCACCCTCCCACGACAGTACCTAACAACAACGTCTATTTCTACAGGAATATTTTCCCCTCCAATCTGGTGTCTGCTGCATTCCGCTCAGTGAGTCCTCTGGGGTATACTAAGGGACTGGGGATGGGGGGGGGAGGAAAACGGGGCTTTGGGGTTGCCACGGAGACTCACCCAATGAGATGGGGGCGGTTTGCTGGCTAGACAGCAGGTAGAACAGAAAGCAGACAGGAAGGGCTTGCTGTGGGTGCCTGAGAACCTGGGTTTGATTCCCGGAACACAGTTGTCCTCTGCCCTCCAAACACACTGGGTTGGGGGGCAATGGGGAACATGCACATGTTGGGTACACACACACACTAAATTAAATTTTAAAAAGAAAGAAGTGAGAATGTGGGAGAGGCTTGGTGGAGGCTGTAATACTAGCTCCGGGAGGCTGAGGTAAGGGAGAGGATTGAGAGTTGAGACTACACAAGGAGACACTGTCGTAATAAATGAAATTGAGCAGGACAGCCCTTACCTATAATCCCAGTACTTGGGAAGTGGGTGGGGAGGAGTCAGGAGCTCAGAGTTATCCTTGGCTACATAGGGAGTTAGGGATCAGCCTGGGTCACAAGAGACCCTGTCTTTGAAAAGATAAAGGGAGGGAGGAACGAGGGATGCCCGTGCCCAGTTTGTGGCTTTGTTCCCAGGATGGTGTGTAGCAGCTTTGGTGACAATTGACAGTGGTTTTTTTTTTTCCCCGCCCCATCTGCAGTATGCTACCTCGTACGTAACCACTAACACATCTGCAATCCAGGTGAGCCAAAGGGTCGGGGTCCTATAGAGCCTTGCCACAGGTCCAGGGTAGCTTTTCAGTTTTGCCACCCTCCTTGCCCTCTGTCTTGTGAATCTGCATTCCTTGAGACTGGGGTGTGGTTCCATCGGTAGAGTGCCTACCTGGTATGTGTGAGCGAAGCCCCGGGTTTCATTTGCCAGCCCTGCATAAGCCATGGTGGCACACACCTGAGTCATCGTTGGCTGCATAGGGAGTTCTAGGCCAGCATGGGCTACAAGAGACTCTCTCAAAAGAGGGGCTGGTGGAGCAGCTATTGGGCATTGCTGTCCCCAGTATGGTACCTGGGAGCCATACTGACACTTGACCTGGCACTAATCTTCCAACTTTGTCTACAGCAAGATGCCCCCTGTATACAAAGCAAGATCTACGAAGCCATGGTCCAGGTGAGCAGGGAAAGGCATTGCTGTCCCCAGCACGGGACCGGGGAGCCATGCTGACCCTTATACATGGCACTGATCTTTCCATCCCTGTCTACAGCAAGCCGTACCCTGTACAAAAAGAGAGATCAACGCAACCATGGTCCAGGTGAGTGGGGCAAGGGCTGAGGAGGCCACACCACAGGCCCATTGTATTGTGGCTTTCCATTCTGCCTCCCACACTTTGCTGCTTTGAGTCCCCTCCCCCCCAAAAAAAGCATAGTGTGAAATTTGATTTAAAGTCTGCTTTCCTTTGAGCTGGGGATATAGCTCAGTGGGTGGAGCGTTTGTTTAGTGTGAATGTGACCAGTCCCAGGGTTGGTCCCTAGCGCCATGTAAACCAGGAGTGGTGGTGCCTACCTGTGATTCCACATTAGGGATGTGGGGGCGGGAGGGTCAAAAGTTCAGGGTTATCTCTATACATATGGAATTCAGAGGCCAGCTTGGATTATAAGAGACCCCATGAAATTCCATAGTTCTATATCTACTGAGGTTTGTTCCCCAATTGCTAGGCAGTCCCCCAGCAGTGCCCCATCCCCAGCTCCTCACTCTTTCCCTACCTGATCCCATCCTCCCTTCCACCTGTCCACAGTGCCAATCTTACCCTCTCCGTCGCCCAGAATCCCCAGTGCTCATGTCCCCCTTTCCTCTAGAACGTTGACTTTCTCCGCCTCCTCAGCTTCATCTTGAAACTTCGTCCGCCTAGTTCATAGTTGGCCAGAGTGGGTAGATTTCTTCTTGTTCTCTGAGTGCTCAATTTACACTCATTTCTAGGTCCTTTCCAGAACCTTTTATTGCTTTTAAAAATTGTGCGCGTGTGTATGTGTGAGAGGGCACATGCCAGGGTGCTCATGTGGAGGTCAGAGGACAGCTTGTGGGACTTGGTTCTTCCTTCCACCATGTAGCTTCTTCCTGGAGTCAGGTCTGGTGCACTGAGCTATTGTGATATCCCCACTTTATTTTAAAGACTGATTGGTGTGTGTTGTCAAGCACAGAGGTTCACAGAGGAGTTGATCCCTTGGGACTGGAGTTAGGGGTGTTTGCAGGACATCCGCCTTATGATCTGAATACTGGGACCTAAATTCCATCCCAGCCCCAGCTACTCCCAGCTGGCACCTCCTCTCAGTTCCAGTCTTGCTTGAGTACCCTTTTAATTTGCTTTCTATTGTGAGAAACATCGTGACCAAAAGCAACATGGGAAGGAAAGGGTTTGTTTTCCCTTAGCTCTATACAGTCCATCATGAGGGGACTCGGGGCAGGACCTGGAGGCAGAACGGAAGCAGGGACCGAGGAGAAATATTGCTTACTGACTTGCTCCCATGGCTTGCTCAGCCTACTTTCTTATGGAATCCAGAATCACATGCCCAGGGGTGGCAGCACCTACCATTGAGCTGGTCCCTCCCACATCAATTATTAATCAAGAAAATGCTGTACAGATTGGCCTACAGGCCAGTCTGATAGAGGCTTTGTCTCAACTGGGGTTCCCAGATGAGTCCAGCTTGTGTAAAGCTGATAAAAAATAACTAGGGCTGGTTAGTTCCAGCCCCACCCCCTCTGGGTGACCTTGGCAGGGCCTAGGACAAGTGGCTGTGTAGATTGTTAATGCTCTCTGTTCCTTTCCCACAGCTGGGATGTGAGGTAGAGAGCATGAACATCTTGGGCCTGGTGGTGTTCGCTATCATCTTTGGTGTGGCCCTGAGGAAGCTGGGGCCTGATGGTGAACTGCTCATTCGTGTCTTCAACTCCTTCAATGATGCCACCATGGTCCTGGTCTCCTGGATTATGTGGTAGGTGGTGGGCACAAGGGGTGAACATGTCTGTTGTATGATCTGGGGGAGCCTCCCAATGTGCCTCAGTTTCTCCATCTATAAAATGGTGACCATCCTGTATTTCATGACTGCTAGGATTGATACATTTGCCTTCTTGATCTTACTAAAAGGTGATAGAAGAGAGCCAAACTCATATACCACAGCCTCCCATTTTATAACATGGCTCCTTTTGAATTAAGTCTCTGAAAGAGTGCCTGCCTTACCCTGTTGTCATAGAAACATAGGAAAAGAGGTTGATTGGGGGCCATGGTCTCGCTCAGCTTGTCTACAGCTGCCAAGAGCACCTGCATCCCATCCCCTGTGTCGGGCTCCTAACTAGTGAGCACCCACTGATGGGAGGGCTGCACTTTGGTTTTCGTTAAATGACTTCAGGAAATGAAAGCAAAAACCACACGCAGATGCCTCTGGTTTCCCGCCTTGTCCATCTGGTCTCACATTGACTCTGCCCACCTGGCCTGGATCTAAAGATCAGAAATTGAGAGAAAAGACAAGATGGCTACTTAAAAAAAAAAAAACAAAAAAAACCCAGCAGGCTGGAGAGACGGCTCAGAGGTTAAGAGCATTGCCTGCTCTTCCAAAGGTCCTGAGTTCAATTCCCAGCAACCACATGGTGGCTCACAACCATCTGTAATGGGGTCTGGTGCCCTCTTCTGACCTGCAGGCATACACACAGATAGACTATTGTATACATAATAAATAAATAAATATTAAAAAAACAACAACAACAAAAACGAACAAATAGAAAAACTACCTAGACACACTCTGGAGGCAGAGACAGGTTGATCTCTGAGTTTGAGGCCAGCCTGGTATACAAAGCAAGTTCCAGGACAGCCAGGACTGTTATACATAGAAACCCTGTCTCCAAAAACTAAAACAAAACTAAACCCATAACACAGATGTTTTCTGGGACTGGGGAGAGTGCTCAGTGGTGAAGGGCTGGCAGCTCTTCCAGAAGATGGGGTTCAAGCAACCAGAATCCACAGGGTGGCTTGTGAATATCTCTGACTCTAATTCCAGGGGATCCTTTGTCCCCCTCTGGCCTGCATGGTCACTATACCCATGTGGTGCTCAGACATACATACAAGCGAAACCTCCTTACACATAAAAATGAATCTTTAAGAAAAGTAACTTTCCGGTGGCTGGAGAAATGGCTTAGGGATTAAGAACACTCATTGCTCTTCCAGAGGACCCAAGTTTGATTTCCAGCACCCACTTGGTGGCTCACAACCATTTGTAACTCCACCTCCAGGAGATCAGACCCCCTCTAATGGCATTTTAGGGTACCAGCTATGTGCATGATGAATGGAATACCTTCAGGTAAAACACTCATACACATAAAATAAAAAAAGAAAAATTTTAGACAGGCATGATGGTACATGCCTTTAATCTCAGTACTCAGAAGGCAGAGGCAAGCAGATGGATCTTTGTGGGTTTAAGGCTAGCCTGTTCTACATAGCCAGTACCAGAGCAGACAAGCAAACCAGTGAGACAATATCTTAAAAAACAAAACAAGCTGGGCAGAGGTGCTGCACACTTTTAATTCCAGCACTTGACTGAGCTACACCCCCAGCCTTCTCTGGGGAGGGGGTTCTGGGCTCTACTGCTGAGCCAAGTCCACACTCCTAGTATGTATTGATCAGTAAGATCACTGCGCTGGAGTAGTGAAGAGATGATGTGGGTGAGGACAGCTTCTAAGATAGCTTGGTTTCCTGCGCTGCTGCTGCCTGTTCCCAGCTGTGTGCTCTCTCTTGTTAGAACTTCCCTGTGCCCCGGATTTTCTCTGTAGACAGTGGGGCCTGTGACAGCTGCTTCAGAGGTCACCAAAGAGTCAATACATGAACTGTTCTTAGGACAGTGGCTGGTCTGTCCCATGCTCAGAGTAAACAATGGCAAATATTTATTTAAGCATTTGCGCTTATAAAATTTCTGGGCAAGTCTGAGTGGCTAGCACTTGGCCAACTGGCCCTCCATAGTTGCACAGGTGACTGGGGACTGGTGTCTTTCTTTGTGCAATGGAAAAAGCACTGAGAAAACAGTCAGCCGTGGCAGCTAGGCAGGAGGGTATTGGGAAGCCTAGCCAGCAGCAGGTGTACTTTGGGGTCTTTGCTGTAGGAGACGGGGATGGTTGTTGAACCAGAAGTAGGACTGTGTACAAATACGTTCCAGCAAGTGTCTCACTTCATCCTGTAGCAATTCTGTAAGTTAGTAGTATTACGTTGTCTGCTTGGTGTTTGTTTTATTTTGTGGTGAAGACTAAAAACAGGACTTTGAGCTATCACTGAGCCACACCCCCATCCCCTCACTGGGGGATTCTAGGCAGGGGCTCTACCACTGAGCCACACCCCCATCCCCTCACTGGGGGATCCTAGGCAGGGGCTCTACTACTGAGCCACACCTGTCAGCCCTCTTTAATTTTTGAGATAGGGTTTTGTGTCCTTGAACTTTTTTTTTTTTTAAGAATTTTATGTGTGTGTTTGTTTGGCCTGCATATATGGTATCTGTGCACCATGTGAATTTGGATCCTGTGGAAGTCAGAAGAGAACACCAGATCCCTTGGAACTGGAATTCTAGACCGTTATGAGCCACCATGTGGGTTCTGGAAACCGAACCTGAATCCTGTGGAAAAGCAGCCAGTGTTCTTAACTGCTGAGCCATCTTCTCCAACCCCTGGCCTTGTTGTTTTGATTCTTATAACTTAATTAATACCTAAGTGGGATGACAGCTTTGTAGTCCGTTTTATACGCATGTTCAGTGTTAGCTCTACTAGCTGTGACTGACATGCTTGTAATAGGAACTCCCTAGTGGGCTGTCAGTCAGCCAGGATCAAAAGCTCGGGGCATGTGGCAAATGACACAGACCTGGGGGTTCGCGTCACCCAGTCAGGCCCTTTTCTTTTCTGTTCCTTGAATGTGTTTCTGGCGGCAGCTGCTTTAACAAGCAAACCCAGAAAGAAAATGACTCAGAGTGCTGAGTACTTCATTGTCAGGTCTACGTCCAAGGTCGCTGCTCTGGCTGCTGTGGAGCACACCCTGGCTTTTATCTCACAGCCATGCTACCTTCAAAGGGAAAAGGCACGTCTATAGGTAGCTGGGTCTCCCCAGGCCAGACGTGGGCGACTCCAGACTTCAGCTGAAGTGCTGAGCACAGGACTTGGCTGTGAGTCCTGTGATCGGCAGCCGTAACCTGTCTCTGTGATGATCAGGTACGCCCCTGTGGGCATCTTGTTCCTGGTGGCCAGCAAGATTGTGGAGATGAAAGATGTCCGCCAACTCTTCATCCGCCTCGGCAAATACATCCTGTGCTGCCTTCTGGGCCATGCCATCCACGGGCTCCTGGTTCTGCCCCTCATCTACTTCATCTTCACCCGCAAGAACCCCTATCGGTTTCTGTGGGGCATCATGACTCCTTTGGCCACAGCTTTTGGGACCTCTTCTAGGTGAGGCCTGTTACCAGTTGTAACCAAGGGACCTGGGAGTGGGTATCAGGGTTTGACCTGTGAAGTACTGTGATTGGGGTCATTTGTGTTTTATGTGTATCAGCATTTTACCTGCATGTATGTCTGCAGTGGGTATGGTGCCTGCAGAAGCAAGAAGAGGGTGTTTGATTCCCCTGGGACTGTAGTTACAGCCCTAAGCTGCCTTGTGGATGTTGACAAATGAACCCCGGTCTTCTAGAAGAGCAGCCAATGTTCTTAACTGCTGTACCACCTCTCCGGACCCCTTCATCAGCTATTTGGGGTCCTGGATTCATTCCACTGCCCTTGAAAGAAATGAGAGAACTCCTTAGACTTCTTTCTCGTTTTTTCTTCTGTCTCTTGTGCCATATATGTGTGGGTGTGTGTAATCAGAGAACATCCGCTTTGATTTTCCCGTGTGCTCAGGCTAGCTGGCCTTCAAGTTGCTGGGATCCCCACCTCCCGTAGGGGTGCTACACAGACATTTGTACTGTGTGATTTGTTGTTGTTGTTGTTTTACATAGAAATGGGGAATTGAACTCTGATCTTTATGTCTGTACAACTACAGCCATTTCCTTAGCAGCCTCCCCCCTTTTGAAACAAAAAACCAAAACAACAAAGACATTTATTCTCATGTGTATTTGTACATCTGTGGAGATCTGAGGACAACTTGAAGGAACGGGTCCTTTTTCCTACACTAGGCGTTGAACTCAGGAGTGTCATGCTTAGCAGCAAAAACCTTTACCCTTAGTCAGCACCCCTTTCTCTTTTTGTGGTGCTTTGAATTGAAACCACGACCTTGAGCATGCCAGGGATAAGCCTTCCCCAGAGAGTCACACCCATGACCCCTAACTGGAGGAATCTAGCCACGTGCTTAACCACTGACCTACATTCCAGCCCTCTTTATTTTTATGAGACAAGGTCTCACTATGTTAGCCCAGGCTGCTTTCGAACTTGGAATCCATGCTGGGTGTGGCGGTGCTTTAATCCCACCACCTGGGAGTCAGTGGCAGGTCCATCTCTATTTGAAGCCAGCCTGTCTGGTCTACAAAGCAAGTTCCAGGCCAGCTGCAGCTGCACAGTGAGAGACCCTGTCTCAGAGAGAGGGAGAAAAACAAAAAACAAAAAAAACCCACAGACACACAAAGAAACTTGGTTCTCAGCCTCCCAGGTGTTGAGGTTACAAACCTGTGTCACTACATGCAGCTTCTTGTGGGTGTTTGCGGCCTTCCGCACACAGGCAGAAAGACAAGACAGGTCTAGAGGGTGCATGCGAGACCTTAGTCCTCCCATGCATAGCATGCTATACTCCAAGTACTGTTCAGGATCCCTCTGTTTCGTAGGACGCTGGGTGCCAGCTTTGGGAAGAGAAGGGCATTGGAGAGCTAGAAGATCCTTCGGATGTTGGAGGAAAGGGAGTTTGGGCAGGTGGTCAGGGTCTTCCGATGATGTGGGTGGGGCTGAATTGTAGTGACAACCTCAGCTTGGGAGTGGGCTTAGCCCTTGTGGTCCAGCAGTGCTCCTCCAGGCTCACCCTGATACCCCCCACCAGCTCTGCCACATTGCCTCTGATGATGAAGTGTGTAGAGGAGAAGAACGGCGTGGCCAAACACATCAGCCGGTTCATCCTGCCCATCGGCGCCACGGTCAACATGGACGGGGCGGCCCTGTTCCAGTGTGTGGCCGCGGTGTTCATTGCTCAGCTGAATGGCGTGTCCCTTGACTTCGTGAAGATCATCACCATCTTGTGAGTGCAGCAGAGCTGTGACAGAAGCCCCGCCCCCCTCCTTCCCATCCCGGATGCAGCTCTCTCACTTCTCTTCCCTCCCCAGGGTCACAGCTACAGCATCCAGTGTGGGGGCGGCAGGCATCCCTGCAGGGGGTGTCCTCACACTCGCCATCATCTTAGAAGCTGTCAGTCTCCCTGTGAAGGACATCTCCTTGATCTTGGCCGTGGACTGGCTAGTGTGAGTGGGGCCTTGGGAGTTTGGGGGGCGGGGCTGGGGAGTATCCTGGGAAAGAGGATAAGGACTTCTGAGCACAGGAAGAAAGACATGAGGCAGGTCTAGAGGGAGCATGTGGGGGCCCTAATCCTTATGTTCTTGTGGTGGTGCACACCTTTAATCCCAGTACTCGGGAGGCAGAGGCAGGTGGATCTCTGAGTTCAAGTCCAGCCTGTTCTAAAGAGAGTTACAGGATGGCCAAGGCTGCAAAGCGAAACCTTGTCTCAAAAAAACAAAACAAAAATAATGATAATAATTTATGTATTATTGTGTGTACATGATAGGGGATGAGATATGTTTCATGATATGGTTGGTTTTGCTCCGTTCACTTTTTGTGTGGATTCTGGAACTCATTCTCAAGCTTCCAGTCTTACAACAAGCACTTTTATCTTGCATCATCCTTCTGCTTCAGACTTCAGGGTACTAGAAATACATGTGTGAGCCACTGTGCTTGGCTACTGTGCTTGGCCAACCTTTGGGGTTTCATAAGGAACCCCAGAAAAGCAATGAGCCATCGTACTTTGCAATCGTGACTCCTAGGACAGGCGGACATGCAGCTTAAGCTCAGTCTGTCATAAACTTGTGATCTTAATCCTCGTGTGTCTCAATTTCCCCATCTGTACAATGGGAAGAGAGTGAGGTACACGCTGCACAAGTCTGAGGCCCTGAATTTGCATCCCTAACACCCGTGTACACCCTGGGCCTGACAGACAGCTAGCTCATTGGCCAGCTAATCTGCCCGACTGATCGTGTTCAAAAAATAAGGATGTCAGGTGTGGTGGTGCCTGCCTTTAAATTCCAGCACTCAGGAGGCAGAGGGAGGGAGGCGAATCTCTGCATTTGAAGCCAGCCTGGTCTACATAGTGAGTTCCGGGACAGCTATGTAGAGAGACCCCATGGAACAGCTTTCCTAGTGCAAGAAGACAGGCTGCCTGGGCCCTGGCCTCCTGCCTCCTCTCCCTGCCCTCTCACTTTGTCATTGCTTGTGCCCTTTAGGGACAGGTCCTGTACCATCCTCAATGTGGAAGGTGACGCGTTTGGGGCAGGACTGCTTCAAAGTTATGTGGATTGTACCAAGACGCCAAGCTCTGAGCCTGAATTGATCCAGGTGAAGAACGAAATGCCTCTGAATCCACTGCCCCTCACCACAGAGGAGGGGAACCCCCTTCTCAAACAGTACCGGGGACCCGCCGGGGACGCCGCCTCCTGTGAAAAGGAGTCTGTCATGTGAATTTCAGGACTTCATATGCTTTGGCATCGCATTGGAAGTGGGGATAATGAAGGCTGGAGAAACAGGCTGGTGTGGACTCTGATGGACTGTTTACACAGTCCGTGAGCTCTAGGGGTCCCTCCTCCTTCCTGCAGTGGGTATTGGGAACCTCCTTGCTGGGGTGTATGTGCTTTATATGAACGTGTCCACAGATCTGCCCCCCATCCTGGTTCCTTCTTTGCCACCCATGTCACCCATCCGGCCTACCTGTCTACCGCATAGAGTTCTCTGTCCTTTGAAGACAAATGCATTGTGATGTAGTGGCCGTAGGGGTGTGTGTGTGTGTGTGTGTGTGTGTGTGTGTGTGTGTGTGTGTGTGTGTATGCATGTGTGTGAGTTCTCTGACCTTCCCAAGTCTCTCCATGACAACAAGCACTTACCCGCAAGTCCTGAGGGGAAGCCAAAGATAAATATTGTCACTCCAGAGCACATTTTTTTAGCAATAAAATGGTGTCGAGTGTATGGGATGAGGTGTTCTAAGAATCTGGCTAGTACCAGGTGTGCCGCACTCATCTGCAGTCCCAGCATTTGGGAAGCAGGTTCCAGGTTCTTACCTGGGAAAGGACACAGGAAGAAGAATCAGGAGCTAAAGGCCAGCCTGGACTATGACACTGCCTCAAGAAAATAAATAAATTTTTAGCTAGACATAGTGACACACTATGAATCCTAGCAACTCACATCTGTCTGTCACCCCAGTTCCAGGGAATCGGATCCCTCACGGGACATATATGCAGGAAAAACACCAATGCATAAATTTATTTTAAAAGTATATTTTGACTAAACACACTGAGCATTTCAATGCCAAAGACAAGTTTAGGCTTCACTGAACTCCAGCGATCATGTAGCCGGGGAGATGGTTTAGAGGGTGTAGGAACCTGTTGCAAAGACAGGAACCTGAGTTTCGTCCCTAGGACCTACCAGGCGAAAGGACAGAACACATTCCTGCAAGCCACACATCATCCCAATGTGTATACACAAATACTATGTAAAATACCTATTAAAGGGGGCTTAAGAGAACTGGCTGCTCTTCAGAGAACTGGTTCCATCTCCAGCACCCACATGGCAGCTCACAACTGTAAGGGGTAGAAAGGCTCAACCATCCATACCTCCCTAGGGGATCAGATGTCCTCTTCTGACCTTCATGGGTTCCAAGCGCTCCTGTGGTGCACATGCAATCATGAAGGCAAGGCATTCTTTACATATATTGCCTTATGTATAAAGGAATCAGTTTAAACATGTAACTGGGGCTGGAGAGATGGCTGCTGCTCTTCTAGAGGGTCTAGATTCCATGCATAGCTACACAGGATGGTTCATAACCGTCGGTCACTCCAGTTCCAGACAATGTGAGCTTGGTCCCTGGATCCCAGTGAAGGCGGGAGAGAACCAGCTTCACAAAGTTCTCTTCTGATCTCCACACAGCTATAGTTTTTTTTGTTTTTTTTTTTCGAGACAGGGTTTCTCTGGTTTTGGAGCCTGTCCTGGAACTCCCTTTGTAGACCAGGCTGGCCTTGAACTCACAGAGATCTGCCTGCCTCTGCCTCCCGAGTGCTGGGATTACAGGCGCGCACCACCACCGCCCGGCTTATAGTATTTTTTTAAAATATTCTTGAGACAAGGTTTCACTGTGTACGCCTGACTGACTTTGAGCTCAGAGATCCACCTGCCTCTCTCCTGAATGATGGAATTAAAGGCAAGCACCACTATACTTAAAATTTTGTTGTTTAAAATCACCATTGATCCTGGCTTGCTGACAGTGGTACTACAGCCTCTTGCGTAAAATGAATAATGTATTACCTTTGGGGAAATGAGTGAGCCTGTGCTTATAAAAATCAGTGCATTTTGTTCTCTCTGTGTTCTACTTACAAATCTTGTACAGGGCCTGGGTGTGTGGCCCAGTGGTAGAGCCCCTGCCCAGAATCCCCCAGTGAGGGGCTGGGGTGTGGCTCAGTGGTAGAGCCCCTGCCCAGAATCCCCCAGTGAGGGGCTGGGGTGTGGCCCAGTGGTAGAGCCCCTGCCCAGAATCCCCCAGTGAGGGGCTGGGGTCATGGATCAGTGGTAGAGCCATTCTAATATGCAAAGGTTGTTGGCTTCATCCCCAGCATTGGGGATGTGATCATGTACAATTTTTGGAAAGTTCATACACCCCTGTGACTTCCTGCTACTCTCACTATCCAAATATTTCCCATAGAATAATTGGCTCTTTCTTTTTAGAATTCTTCTCTTCCTTCCTTCCTTCCTTCCTTCCTTCCTTCCTTCCTTCCTTCCTTCCTTCCTTCTGTCTTCCTCTCTCTCTCTCTTTTGAGACAGGGTCTCTCTAGGTAGCCCTGGCTGGTCTTGAACTAGCAGAGATCCTCCTGTTTTTGTTCCTGGATACCGGGATAAAGGTGTTGCCACCAAGCCTGGTTTAGGATTGTTTTTTCTTTTTAACAGGTTTTGCCTGCATATATATCTGTGTGCTGTGTGTGTGTGTGTGTGTGTGTGTGTGTGTGTGTGTGTGTGGTGTCTGTAGAGGCCAAAAGAAGGTAACAAATCCCCTAGAACTGGAGTCATTGTGAGCCACCATGTGGGTGCTGAGAATTGAATCCCAATCATCTGGAAGAGCAGCCAGTGCCCTTAAATGCTGAGCCATCTGTAATGCTAGGTCATTCTTGGTTTTTCAAGACAGGGTTTCTCTGTGTGGCTTTCAAGCCTGTCCTGGAACTCACTCTGTAGACCAGGCTGGCCTCGAACTCACAGAGATCTGCCTGTCTCTGCTTCCCTAGTACTGGGATTAAAGGTGTGCACCACCACTGCCTGGCCTTGTTTTAGGATTTTTGAGGTAGGGTTTCCTATGTATCCCAGGCAGACCTCAAACAAAGCAATCCTTCTGCCTTAGCATCTCCTAGTGGTGGAATTAATGGTACTGACCAGTCACCTGACTTTGATTGGCTCTTTTATTCTTTCTCTTGGAAACCCCAAATCTGCTATGTCACTTAGAATCTTGCTGTGTTTCGGGGATACTCACCTTTTTAACCCATGCTGGCCTGAAGCTCTGGATCCTATGGCCTCAGCCTTGAGTGCCTGGATTACAGGTGTGTGCCATATGCCCAGCTGTGCTGCTGTTAAGGCTGTGTGTGTGCAGGCTGTGAGCTCTGCTGCAGTCTGGCACCTGTTTCAATGGGGTCCTGATCTTGAGTCTAGCGTGTTAGACACAGCTGCTGTCCTTCCTGTTGTAGGTCACTGTTGATTTATTCCATTTCCCTGGATCTTCTGCCAACCTGGGTCTTAGGATGGAGGAATCTTTGTGTGTGTATATGTGTGCTTTTTCAAGACAGGGTTTCTCTGTGGTACAGCTCTGGCTATCCTGGAACACACTTTGTAGACCAGGCTGGCCTCAAACTCAGAGATCTGCCTGCCTCTGCCTCCCATGTGCTGGGTTTAAAGGCATGCGCCACCACCGCCCAGCTAGGATGGAGGAGTCTTGAGTCTCTTCAGCATGATTTTGGTTGTTACTCCCCACGGTTCATTATGGTTCATACCTGATTCCATGCCCCATCCTGTGGTATACACAAACATTACTAATGAGTTTGATGTTGGGTCCTTATGAACCTGGGCTTTTTAAATGCTCTCTGTTATGTCCTACCCCTTACTGTGTTGTAATGAAAGCGTAAGAGCATTTTAACAGAGCTGGGTGTATGCGCCTGTAATCCCAGCACGTGGGAGGCAGAAGGATCCCCAGTATACGGGTACCCAGGGCTACAAAGCGAGAGCTACTGAAATAAATGCTAGCACTTGGAAGACTGAGCCAGGAGGATTGCTGTGAGTTTGAGGACAGCCTTGGCTATAGAGTTAGACTCTGTCTCAAAACAAAATGAAAAAACAAAAACCAAAAGGCATGGGAAAGGGGGTGTGTGACTGGAGAGATGGCTCAGTGATTAAGAACACTGCTGCTCTTGTATAGGACTCGGGTTTGGTTCCCAGCACCCACAGTGCAGCTCACAGACACCAGTGAATCCAGTTCCAAGAGAGCTGCCTCTATTCTGGCCTCCATAGGCACCACACTCACATACAGTGCACATACATACACATAAGCAAAACACCCACACACATAAAATCTTAATAAGGCCAAAATAACCTAGGGCCAGTGAAATGGCTGAGTGGGTTCTGGCACTTACTGCCAAGACCGATAATCTGAGTTCAGTCCCCAGGATCCACAGAATGAAGGAGAGAACCAACTCCTGCATACTGTCCTCTGACCACAACCTACCCCCCAGCTTACTCAGGAGAGAGAGAGAGAATACACACATGGCAGTACATGCCTATAATTCCAGTACTGGAGGGGGTAGGAATGCTAGGCCTCACATAGTGAGTTCTAGGCCAGCCTATGCTACATCAGACCTTGCCTCAGAAGAGGCTCTCCCGATTGAACTGTTCCCCATATGTCCACAAGAGGGCATCAGTTCCCACTTCTGGGAGCTCCCATTCCCAGCTCAGAGGTGTTCTACAGACAGATGCTCCTCATAGCCCAGGAGACCTTACAGCACCCCCCTTCAGTAACTTCTGTAGCCTACCTAGTCCACCCATCCACCCACACTCACTCCAGTCACACCGGTCGGTCTCTCTCTTTGTTCCGTTTGGTTTTGGAGACAAGGTCTCACTCCATAGTCCTGGCTAGCCTGGAACTCCAGGTCCTAGCCTTCCTCCAGCTTTTGTTAGTTCTTAATTTTTTTTCTTCTGAGACAGGGTTTCTCTGTAGCTTTGGACCCTGTCCTGGAACTAGCTCTTCTAGACCAGGCTGGCCTCAAACTCACAGAGATCCGCCTGCCTCTGCCTCCCGAGTGCTGGGAGTGCACACCACTACCGCCCGGCTTTCTTTAATTTTTTTTTTTCAGAAGCCAGTCGGTGGTGATGCAAGCCTTTAATGCCAGCACTCAGGAGACAGAGGCAGGGAAGCAGTAAGATCTCTGTGAGTTTGAGGCCAGCGTGGGCTACAAAGTGAGTTGCAGGAACAGCTAAGGCTACACAGAGAAACTCTGTCGCGAAAAACAAAAAACAAAACAAAACAACTATATATATATATATATATATATATATATATATATACATATATATATATATATATATATATGATGTGTGTAGGTATATGTGGCATGTGCATGCAGATACGTGTGTAATGTATGTGTGAGTGTGTCAATTTTATCCCCCACTATGTGTGGTCTGGGGGTCGAACTCAGGCTTCGTGGCAAGCACTCTGACCCAGTCTTGCCTAAACTAGTTATTTCTTGCTCATGCCAGGCTGCCTCTTGCTCCAGAGTCCTTTCTCTGGCTGTTCCTTCCCCTAGACACCTTTGACCCAAATCCCTACTTGGATCTTTCTTCAGCTCTTTTGAATCTTTTCTCAACTGTCACCTCAGCAAGGTCTTCTCTCAGGAAATTTAATCCAGTCCCCATCCCAGTTCTGTGCATCACTTACTCACCCATCACCTTCTCTAGTTACTTAGTTTTTGTTTTAATTTTTATACTTAATTATTGATTTCTGCGCATGTGGCATGCATGCAGAGGTCAAAGGACAAATCCCATTTCTCTCCTTCAGGTCCTGTTTTGGTTTGGTTTTTGAGACAGGGTCTTGCTTTGTCACCTAGCTGAGAACTCAACATATAGTCCAGGCTGGCCTTGATTTTTATTTTAATTTTTTTTCCCCACGAGACAAATAAGGCAAGAAAAGTCAATATTCAGCAAGTAGATAAAAACAATGAAACACGACAGACTCACAGACAACACGGCTGCCCACACAGAACCTCTCTCCAAATGTTCAGAAATAATCCAGTAGAATCAAGAAACAAAGCCCAGGCAGTTCCACAAGCTATAACACAAATATACAAAAATCCATTTCATTAATATACATGGCAAAAACACATGAACCAATAAAAATAATCCACAATAGCATAAAATGCAAACTCATACAAATAAATATGTATTATTTGCATGTGGAAAATCTACAAAATGGATAAAGAAAATTTAAAAGATATGAAAAAGGCTTGGAAACATTTTCAAATTTCAGTTTCTCAATATTTCTGAGATATTAGTTCTAGCCAAATTGGCCAACTGATTCAATGCAATCCCTGTCAAAATCCCATCAGATATATCTTTGAAGAAACTGGGACGCTGATTGTGAAATTTATATAGAAAAGTAAAAGGCATCTGCTAACTTGTATGATTATGATAAAGAAGAAAGTTAATGAGGGCTTATATTACATGACTTCATGATTCTTTCAGATTAACTAAGCTAGCAATAGAGGTCGGCAGACTTGAGAGGTCATTATCAGGGACGCTTAGTTTCCACAGAGCTTAACAGTTGAACAATTGCCCGTGTTGCTTTTTAAAATGTAGCCTTGCTCATAAGACTTCAGGGCCTCTCTGTTCTTCAGGAACAAGTGCAGACTCTTCATTGTGGCTTTTGAGGTCCTCATCTCTGCACATTCACCCTACCACATCCGTCATCACCTGTGCCTCCTCCAATCTCCCTCCATCATCCTGCGTAGCCCACTCTGCCTGCTACTCAGGGTCCAGTCTCCAGCTGATGGCCTGGAATTTTCTATATAGCTGGGGTTGCCCTTGAGTTCCTGCTGCTTCTGCCTCTACCTCCTTAGTGCTGGGGGTTGGACCTAAGGCCTTCTGCATGCTAAGCAAACCCACTGCCGCTCTATGGCTGACTATAGTCCCAGCAAAGGCTAGTCATTTTTAATGTGTAAATGTGTGCTCCCCACACCCCGCCCCACCCGTTCTTGATACCCCAGGAGGTCGATACTGGTACCCACTAAATTAGTAGATCCAGATGTGTTGGAAAATGTTCTGGCAGGCCTTGGCCAAGTGTCTAATGAAAGCTGCTTCCCTTGTTTTACATGGGTGTTGTATTTCCTGGAACATCCAGAGGTAGTTAGAGCCTCACAGAGGCCTTGTGTTTACAATGGTGACTTCATGTGGGGCTTAGGTCAACAGTATTTCTGCCTGCAAGGAAGGCTAACATTTAATTGGTCTGATCTGAATGTATAGATTATTAAAATGTAGAAATAATTCCTCTTCTGGCTGGTAATTAACTGGTAAGTAGTAAACTTACATATTCTTTATTAATTTCCTGGGGGAGAAATGAATGTTTCTTCACCATGTGGGAGCCTCAGGCTCTCAGGCTTGGCCGCAAGTTTTTACCTGCTGCACCTTCTAGCTGCCATCATCATCTCATCATTTTTTTTTTAAAGATTTATTTATTTATTTATTATCTATATAGTGTTTTTTTGTATGTATGTATGCTTGCAGGCCAGAAGAGGGCACCAGATCTCATTACAGATGGCTGTAAGCCACCATGTGGTTGCTGGGAATTGAACTCAGGACCTCTGGAAGAGCAGTCAGTGCTCTTAACCTCTGAGCCATCTCTCCAGCCCCATCTCATCATTTTATTGTGTGACCTCAGGATATCCCTCAACAGTTTCTTTACCCAGCCAAGTGTGGTGGCACACTCCCAGTACTCCCAGTACAGAGGTAGGCAGCTCTCTTGAGTTCGAGGCCAGCCTGGTCTACAGAGTGAGTTCCAGGACAGCCAGGGCTACACAGAGAAACCCTGTCTCTTTTTTATTTTTTATTTTTTTTGATTTTCGAGACAGGGTTTCTCTGAAGCTTTTTTGGTTCCTGTCCTGGAACTAGCTCTTCTAGACCAGGCTGGCCTTGAACTCACAGAGATCCGCCTGCCTCTGCCTCCCGAATGCTGGGATTAAAGGCATGTGCCACCACCTCCCGGCAAGGGGGGGGGCATATTTCTATAACCCCAGCACCTGGAACACTGAGGCAGGAGAATTAGATAAATTGCAGCCTGGGATCCATAGCAAGCCTGGGATCCTCCATTGGCCCAGACATTTTGGTACACACCTACAATCCTAGCCAGCACTCCAGAGTCGAAGACAGGCGGATCAAAAGTTTGAAACCAGCCTAGGTTACAAAGTTAGACCCTGTCTCAAACCCCTGCTCTTCCCAATAAAATAAATGGGGGGTTGGGGGATGGGGAAGGCACAGCCAGGAAGCATGTGGAGGAAATCCTCAAAGCAAGAAAACAAAAGGCTCTATTCATCTTTTATTTTAATTTTAAAGTAATATAAATTAGGCATTATTTAACAATATACAGTTGGTCGTAGTGGTTTGACCATAATTTACATGTATAATTAAATAAGGAAAGTTATTGTTTTTAACCTGTTAAATGACACAACTACCGCAAGGTCCCACTTGGGTACTATTTCTAGAGTGAGACATAAAATGGGCTTTGAAATGATGGCCTGAATTCAAGTCTCCTATTGGCTGGCCACTTCCTAAACTATCTGGTCATGGATAAATAACTGCCATTTTGGCCTCAGTTATCCTGCCTGGAAAATGGATGTAATAGCAGCTGTCAATTCAGGGAGTAGGAGTGAGGATGAATCCATTCGTGTGTATGCCTGGGCCCCAGTAAGCTCTCCTTAACTACGAGCTATGGCGAAGGTTCACCCCTCAGGGCAAGTGGGGAAATGGGGGCCAAGATGTCAGCCAGGATCCCAAACCAGAGCCCTGGTTAGTCTTCCAGGTACACGAAGGGGCTAGAAGCAGCAGATACATCACGCAGAGTTCTCTCAGAGGAGGAGGGGAGGTGGCCAGTGCTGTCCCACCACCCAGAGCCAAGCCAAGAAAACCAGAGATGATGGCCGGACAGATGCGCCCTCTGGTGGAGGAAGCAAACACTACAGCAAAGGATCCTAGGGATTCTAGACACCAATTTGGAGGCATTCACAAAACAGGCCGAAAGCAAGACTGTGCCTGGTCCAGGGCCTCCTAAGTTGTGTGTGGTAGACTGAGGCTGGCTGGTCTGTCCTCCGGACCTCACTTTACAAGGGTCTAAGGATCTTGGAACATAATAGGGCAGAGACTGTGTGAAGCCCTGACGATGGGCTCTGATCCCCGGGCTTTTCCATCAAAGGCCACCACTTTCCTCCATTACTTGGATGGAGTAGAAGGTCTCCACACTTACCCCAGCTCAGGGCTCAAGAATATGTATGTTGCTCCAATCTTCCGCAGGGTTCTGCTTTCTGCCAAAGCCGGACTTTTCCTGTGGGCTCCCTCAAGTCTTCCTTGGGCAGTTCACCTTTTTTTTTTTTCCCCTCCAATGCACAGCCTCACCGTTCAATCAAATAAGCATGTCCAGACCCACAGGGCCTCCAAAGGCAGAGAACTGTTTCCTGTAAATTACCGCTCCCCTAACCCCAGATGCGAGCACCGGGGTTTCAGCCACCTGTCAAGCTTAAGAGTGCAGGGTTGGGGTACTCCGGGTTTTCGATGACGCCAGGCCCGAACTTGAGCTCCAGAAAGCGGCGGTAGTTGTTAGGGGCCTGCGCCATGAAGCCGGCAAAGGGCAGGGGGACTAGCGGCTGCAGGAAGTGCTCTGGGAACTCCACATCCTGCCGGTGGTCCAGCCACGTGTCCTTCGTCATGACCCCATTGCGGGGGTAGAAGGGCCACAGGTCAACGTGCAGGTGGTTGCTCTCACTGAACTGCACTCGGAAGAAGTCGCCCTCCACTGCCTTCTCCCACACGAAGCCGCGTTCGTCCACTACCGAGCCAGCCTCGGCGCCCCGCAGCTGCTCGCAGTTGCCCACGTCCTCCAGGTAGATGCCCAGGTCTACGTCGTAGTCCCAAGGGATAATGTCACCGTGGCGTGCCGCACCCAGCAACGAGCCGCCCTCCAGCCAGTATCGCACGCCTGCGGCCTCCAGCACGCCCACCACGTAGCGCGCAGTCTCTCGAAGCGCGCGCAGGCAGCAGGGCGGTGTCCAGCGGCCCTCGTACAGGTAGGAAGGTGTGTCGCCTGCTACAGTCCCGAAGCAGCGTGCGCTCTCCTTGCTGCAGCCAAACCACTCGAGCCGCCCGCCCTCCCAGCTCACCAAGCGGATGCCCAGAGCACGCAGCAGCGCCGCCCTCCGCGAGCGCCCCTCGCGATCTGCCTTCCAGCGCGCGTGAGCCGTAGCCAGAGGGGGCTGGCGCGCCGCGGCGAAGGTCAAGTCCAGTAGCTGCACTGTCCAGCCCCGTAGAGCAGTCTGCAAGAAGAGGCTGGTGGCCAGAGGCCGCGCCAAGGGCACCGAGAGGTTGAAGAGGTCACGGGAGCGCAGTAGCAGCACTGCGTCGCCATCCACGGCGTCACAGCGCGGTGCGCTGGGTGCTGGACCGTAGCGCGCGGTCCACTCCCGCAGACTGACGTTCAGTGCCAGGCACCGCGCTGGGTTGGCGGTGGCAACTGGGGCGGCTACCAGGCGCGCGCTGCTCCCTCGGAGCGCCTCCACCATACGCTCCAGGTGGGTTGGTGACTCGGCCCGCACTCCATCAGGGACCAGAGCCACGAACTCGGTGGCTACATATGTCTCTGGGCGCGAGGCAGCGGCTGGCCGGTCCAGGGCCGGCTGGAGCAGCGCCAAGCGAACGTTGGGGATGCGAGGCAAGGCCAGGGGTGGGTAAGGGAGTGTGTCAGCCGCCACTACCACAGGCAGGGCTGGGTCCTGCTGCAGGAAGGAATCCACCAGCTCTGGCACCGCGTTGTCAAAGGCCTCAAACTCCCGAATCAGGACGGTTACACGGGGTCCAGTGGCAGGAGTCCGGCGGGGGCCCCGTGCCCGGGAGTTTCTGGGCTGGTGTTGTAGCCATGACACGTAAAAGAAGACTA
This sequence comes from Microtus pennsylvanicus, assembly GCF_037038515.1. Classification (NCBI taxonomy): domain Eukaryota; kingdom Metazoa; phylum Chordata; class Mammalia; order Rodentia; family Cricetidae; genus Microtus; species Microtus pennsylvanicus. The sequence goes on along the minus strand of NC_134579.1, from coordinate 144,171,970 downwards.
AGAGGTTGAGGATGATGGCGGCTGCCAGAGCAGCCCAGCAGCGGGTGAGCCGCATGGGGCCCGATGTCAGACTCTAGTCCGGACGTCCAGGACATCCTGGAGAGAAAGGATAAAAAGGGAGGCTGGTGCAGGTTTTCAGCAGCCCCCTCCCTCAAACCCTCAGCCCTTCTTCCTGGATCTAATCTCAGGACTAGCCCTCCAGGACTTCCTAAGTGGACGCTGATCTTTCGCAGCTACCGCCCAGTGTTGAGTCTACAACAGGTGTGGGACACCACATAGTTGTAAATGTACCAAGGAGCTGTGTGTGCAAGACTGGTTAAGATGATCCATTTGATGTTACGTGTATTTGATCACCGTTTTTTAAAAGCCATAGTACATTGTGTAATCCAGCCCTCAGAAAGCAAAAGCAGGAGGATGGAGAGCTCAAGGCGAGCAAGGGGTTCCTTGGGAGACTTTCTGTCTCAAGAAACAAAACAAAGGTCCAAAAGGAGGAAGAGGAGGAAAGAAGCAGCAGCTTGCTGCCCTTTACCCCAGCACTCAGGCAGGGGCAGGTGGATCCCCACAAGTTCAAAGCCAGTCTGCTCTACATAGTGAGTTCCAGGACAACCAGGGCTCAGGCCCTGCTTTTGTTTTTTTTAAATATTTATTTATGTATTTATTTATGTATGTGTGTGTATGTATGTATGTATGTATGTATGTATTTATTATGTATACAGTGTCTGCATGTACATCTGCAGGACAGAAGAGGGCACCAGACCTCATTATATGGATGGTTGTGAGCCACCATGTGGTTGCTGGCAATTGAACTCAGGACCTCTGGAAGAACAGCCAGTACTCTTAACCGCTGAGCCATCTCTCCAGCCCCCAGGCCCTGTTTTTATTTATTTATTTTATTTTAAAGAGGGCTGGGGGCTTAGCTTAGCAATAGAAGCCTAGCCTAGAATTCACCATCGAGTAGCCTGCTCCCCTGAGGTGTGGCTTTTAGTGGCATAATTGCATAGCATAAAAATGTTTCATTCCCAATACAATAAGGAAGCGGGGGAGGGGGGCGCGGAACACGACAATCAAACAAACACAAATCAGGGCTGGAGAGATGGCTCAGCAGTGAAGAGCACTGGCTGCTTTTCCAGAGCACTGGAATTCGAATCCCAGCACTCTTGAGGCTGCTCACAACTGTCTGTGACTCCAGTGCCAAGAGCTCTGATGTCCTTTTCTGGCCTCCATGGGTACCAGGCATGCATGTAGTTAGTACACAGACATGCACACAGGCAGAACACTTGTACATTTAAATAAAAATAGAGTGAGGAAACTGAAGCACAGAGAGGTGAAGTCACTTGTTCAAAGTCACACAGCAGAGAAGAGGGACATGGGATTTGATGAAAGAAGTTAGTTTGAGAATCCTGCTTCAATCCAGTAAACCAGCAGGCACAGTGGCACTCGCCTTTAATCTCGGCATTGCAGAGGCAGAAACAAGAGGATCTCTATGAGTTTGAGGCCAGCCTGGTGTACACAATGAGACCTTGTCTCAAAAACTGAAACACCCTAATAAACTGTTTTGTTTTGTTGAGATGGGATCTCACTGTGTACTGAAGGCTGGCTTTGAACTAAGAAACTCTTGCTCATCTGACTTCTGGGATTATAGGCCACTATGTCCACCCAACTCAGTTCTATTTGTTTTTTGTTTTTTTTTTTCAATCAATCACATAGCCCAACTCTTTCACTACATCTCTTTCAGAGCTCAAAAGGCTGAATATGGCACATGAAGTCAGTATACTAAGTGGGTACTTAATCAAGTACTCTGTGCCAGGCTGTTTGTTTTTGAGACAGGGGTTTAATGTGGGCGAGGCTGACCTTGAACAAGGCATAGAGCTGAGGATGCCTCTACCTACCAAAGACTGGGCTGGGATGACAAGCATGTGCTACCATCTTCCACAAGCACTCTACCAGCTAAACTATGCCCTGAGCCCAAACCCCAATCCCAGCCTCTGTGTTCAGCAGGCCTGAGCAGACAGGCAACCAAAACAACTTAGGTAGGAGGCCAGCAGGGGGCATGAGTGAGTAATATAGGACCTTGCCTAGGAAAAGTGGTCAGGGAAGGGAGAGTGAAGCCGAGACCTTATTGGCTTTCCATTTCTTCCCCTGAACATTTTACATGCTAGAAGTGGTGTTAAATGTGTGTCATCTCAGCTCATAGGAGGTGGAGGCAAGAGGATTAAAAATTCAAGGTCATCCTTGGCCACTGCTTGAGTTGGAGGCCAGTCTGAGCTCCATTAGACTGTCAGAAAAATTCCAAACTACCACCAACAACAACGACAAAACGGTGCACAAAGTCTGGTGCGATGGCCCAGCAGGTAAAAGTGCCTGACACTAAGTCTGACCTGAATTTGACCTCCAGGACCCACACAATAGAAGGAACAAATCAACACCGGCAAGCTACCCTCTGACCTCTACACATGCCCACGCACACAATAAATAAATAAGTGAAAAACTTAAAGTGTATGTAAGTGTATCACTTGGATGTGGCCTGAGCCTTTTCACCCAGGTACAAAAAAAGGAGGTCTGTTCAGGAACGCCTTTAAGGACATAGAAAGGGCAGCATCTATGTGATTCTCGTGATATCAAGGAGACTTCTTACCTCCCTAGGTTTCAGACTGAGGGTAATCAAGGATGGTGGCTCCACCTTGAGTCATCTCTGCTGCGGAGGAACCAGAAAACAACCAATGAGCCAACTCCATGCAACCAAGTGCAGTTTCATCCTACCCACAAAAGAAGTCAAGGACTCTTTTTTCTGTTTGAAGTCCATAGGCTGGGTCACAACTTCAGTTGTCTCAGGAGTGGGGTGGGTGGGTAGAAGGTGCGTCAGATATCAGTTGTAAGCTATAACTATCCCTCTTCCATGGTGGTGTCCCAAGGAAGCTGTTACCATGACAACCTCTTCCCTAGACGCATGCATCCTTTGGAGATAATCCTAAAACATCCCCTATCTTTCTGGATCACTATAAGGTGGGAGATTGCCCTGTTATAGTAGCCAGGGCATGGCTTTGACTGTCTCTTATCTCCCTGGAAATGGCTTAGACCCTGTAACCATAGCAACGGTCCCACAGCAGCACTTCTCTAAATAAAAACACCTGGTTGGTTTGTCCATGGACCTCCCATATGGGAAGGGGCTATGGTTACCATGGTAATGCCAACTGGGTTGGCTGGGGGAGGGGTGGGGCAGAGGCATTCTTAGAGGAATATCTTTGGGGCTGAGTTCTTTTCTACCTGAGCACTAGGTGAGGAGAGGTTGCCATGGTAACTGATGAGGATAGGGTCAGAAGAACCACCAGGGACTTGGGTTACCTTAGCAACCGCCTCCTGGTGCAAAGACAGTAGGTTCGGGGCTCCACATATGCAAAATGGGAGGGGGTTGGAAAAGGCCTCCAGGTTGGAAAGGGTTGCTATGACAACAGACTTGGTCAGGACTTAGGACAGATCCCACTCCCGAAATCACCCCAGGTCGTCTATTTTTTTTTTCCTCTTAATGAGTGAAAGTGGTGGGGGGTGTTATTTGCATCTGGAGTGGGCTAGGGCTCTGACACTGGGGAGAAAGAAGGCAGAAAGAAAGAAATCCAGTTCTGTCTCACTCCTCCAAGGGGGACAATTGCTAGGGGCTCTAGGTCCTTTGCCTAAGTTGAGGCAGCCCCTCCTCCCTCCCCGGTCAGCATCCCAGAACGCACACACCACCGGGGTCGACCCCGGGTGGGCGAGGCTCGCGCCTAACCCTGTGCTCGCCTCCGCTCCCCTCGCCCGCCCGTCGAGAGCGCGCGCGCGCACGCGAGGTGGGGGTGTGTATGTGTGAAGCTGCGCGTCCGCGCAGGCGCGAGGCAGAACGGGCGCGCGGGCCGGCCCCGGGGCCTCCATGATGGAGGAGCGAGCGGCCGCCGCGGTCGCCTCGGCCGCCTCCTCCTGTCGCCCTCTGGGCTCGGGCACAGCTCCCAACCCGACGGCGGCGGCCCCGGCCTCCAGCCCTGCTCCTGGGCCCGGCCCGGTAGGTAAAGGAGGTAGCGGTGGTGGCAGTCCGGGCCCCACAGCGGGTCCGGAGCCCCTCAGCCTGCCTGGGATCCTGCATTTTATCCAACACGAGTGGGCACGCTTCGAAGCCGAAAAGGCCCGCTGGGAGGCCGAGCGCGCCGAGCTGCAGGTGAGCGCCGCCGCCGCCCTCCCGCGCCCCCCGCCCCGGTCCTCCCCGGCCCGGCCTCGCCTCACCCGCCGCCGCCGCCGCCGCCGCCATCTTGAAGCAATGGCCGCCGGGACGGCCGGGAGGGGGCGGGCGGGGACAGCAACGGGCCGGCGGCGGGGTCCCCGGGGCCTCGGGGCGGGACGCCGGCCCGGCCCGGCCGAAGGAGTTGAGCCGGGCCGAGGCGGCAGGGAGCCGCGAGTGGGAGCGTCGGCCCCAAGCCTACGGGTGCCTGAGCGACGCGAGTCGGGGTCCTCGGGGACATGGTGCTGAGAAAGTGGATGGGGTCTGGGCGAATAAAAATGCCTCGCATCCGTATCCTAACCAGATGCTAGCTGTCAGTGTGGGATGGACGAGGTGCTTTTTGGCGCGACACATGTTTGACATCCACTGGGTGTCAGGAGTGAAGAGAGAAAGTCTGAGAGCTGGGATGGGTACCTGGGGGGAGTGTCTGGCCTGAAGGAATTGAAAAGTGACTGTGTGAAGACTTCTGAGGGTGGGAGGAAGCTTTATGGGAGGTGTCCCAGGATGAAGTCTGTAGCCTCTTGTTCAAGAAGGACACTTTGGGGATGTGTGGGTATCATGTAGGGAAGGGGTCATTTGGGTGGACTCACGGAGAGTGCAGAGGACTTACTCTAGGAATCTCTAGGAGAACTTGAGAGTGGGGCGCGACAGTTTGGAGGCTTGGAGGGAGTGGAGTGATGGTTCTGGTATGAAGATGTGAAGATGTTAGGTAGTTCTCCTGAACTGCAGAGGCATCTGCTGGATATATGCAGTGTGAAGACAAGAGCATCTGTGATGGACAGAGGAATGGGGAACAGGGGGAAGGCAACATGAGGGGGAACCCCATGAAAGAAGTGTTTGTGCAAGGTCCTGAAAAGGGACTTCATGGTTTGTGGAGAAGAAATGTACCAGGTGATGGTTCACCTAACAGGAGTTGGGCTGGGCTCTGTGACCTTGAACAAGGTCCTGCTTGTGGACAGTGGTCTTTCAGATCCAAGAATCAGAAAGGTGAGCACTTCAAGTCCTTCAGGGACGGGCCACCGGGAGTCAAATGGTTCCTAGGCTGGGATGTTATTAGCAGAAATAGTCAGTACTTGGCTTCTGGCAAATCATTTTTGTGTTTGCAAAGTGCTCGTTCCTGTCTAATTGAAGTAGGGCTCCAAATAAGGGACTGATTCGAATTTTGTCCATGGGATGAACTAAGAGAGCATCTTACTTTTCTCCCTTCCTTAGCTAGTGGTCGCTGAGGCTGTGGTGGGGAGAAATCCTTATGTAAGTGCTCCTCGTGTTGTGCCTAACACTATAACCAAGGCTCTTTCCCAGCACACATTTCATCAGATCTTCTCAATACCCCATTATGTAGGCAGGCCATGTCATTACCTCACTCAGCAATAATGACAGCAACTGCTATTTATTCAGGGCATATTATCTGCTGGACACTGTATTAAGTACTGTGATACGTGCTATCACAATTTTTGTAGCATTCTGAGAGGGGAAATGGTATCCCTTCCTCTCTTTTTTAACAAGCGGAGGAGGAATGGGGTTTTGAGAAGGCGAACACTGAGGATCACAGCAGTGAGTGGTAGTGCTGATCTTTTCTCTCTCCCTTACTCAGCACAGGTGAGGAAAGTCTCCAGGGAAGCTTAGAGGCCTCAGCAGGTCACCCAAGCCATCATAGCAGAGTGAGGGCTGAATCTTGACCTCCAGCACTTAACATGGGCACAACTGACAGCATCCACTATAACAAACATCCTGTCCCCTTGCTGTGTAGCCCAAGCTCAACTAAAACTTACCATCCTCCTGCCTCAGCATTCTAAGTGTTGGGATTACAGGTGTGTGCTACCTCTTAATGAGAGGTGTATGTCTGTCCCCACAGTTTTGTGGAACTCATGAAGAGCATCATCACTTTGTACTTTTGTTACATTAAATCAAACATTAGGGTTGTGTGTGTGTGCGTGCACAGAATGAATGGAAATGTGCTTATACCATTTTGTGACTTTCCATAAGTCATACATTTAAGTCTCCTTTTCCTATCTGCACAGAGAGCTCTATTTTGATAATGGCATAGCATTCCCTTGAGTATTTATACCATCACTTACTTATTTTGACCCTTGTCAATGGATGTTTAGGATTGTTTCCACCTTTCCAACCCTGTCAGAAATATCTCTGAAGCCTCAAGAGACAGTTCGGTTGGTAAAGCACTTGCTGAGCAAAGGAGTTGAGTTTGATCCTCCAGAACCCATGTAAAAGGCAGGCATGGTGACACACACTTGGAATCCGGTAGTGGAGAAGTGGAGACGGGCAGGTTCCTGGGACTCACTGGCTAGTTAGCTTTCCCACTAAGAGCTCCAGGCTAATGAGAGGTCCTGTCTCAGAAAAAACAGGGTAGAGGGTGCCTAGAGAATGGTACTTCTAGATAATGCATGCATTCATAGACACACACACTATGGCTTTGATAACTGACTGGGTTTATGGTGTATGAATGTGTTTTGCTTCAAGATAGGGTCTCACTATGTAGCTCTGGCTTTTCTGGAACTTACTATGTAGACCAGGCTAGTTTTGAACTCACAGAGATCTGCCTGCCTCTGCCTCTGAGTCCTGGGACTAAAGGCATGCTCTGCATCACCTGTTAAATTTTATTTTTAAGTTTAAAATTAAGTTTGTTTATTGTGGAGGTCAGATGACAAATCACAGGAGTTGATTTTCTCCTTTGACCATGTGGCTTCTGAGATGGAACTCAGGCAGCAGACTTGGCAGTTGGCATCCTTACTCACTGAATCATCCTTGGCTCACGCAACTCTTTCCATTTATTTATTTTAAATATTTATTTATCTGTCTGTCTATTTGTTTATTTATTTTTGAGGAAGAGTCTTGCTGTGTGGCTGTGGCAGTATTAGAACTTCATATGTAGATCAAGCTAGCCTTAAACTCACAGAAATACCCCCCTCACACACATCAGCACACACCTAGCTCCTGAGTGCTGGAATTAAAAGCACTTGGTACTGACCACATTTGGCCCCTTTTTATTTGTGAGTCAGGTCTTATTCTGTAGCCATAATGGCCTCGAACTCACAATCCTTGTGTCTCAGCCTCTGGAGTGCTGGAACTGCAGGTCTGCACTGTTACAGGAATAGTCCCATTCTTTGTAATGGGTGTACATCAACACGTCTGACAAGCAACATCCCTTCTCACTCACCTTTCTTCCATTTAGCACTCAGACTTTCTGAAGGGCAACTTCCATGAGAACCTTCATGACGGGCAGTGTTGGTACTGAGGAGCTGTCCCTAGCTGTTTATGATACAATGTCCAGGACACAGGTGGGAAAAGGGCTGGCCAGGAAACTCCAGAGTTCAGAGCAGAGTTCTCAGGAGCAGAGGATATGGCCCCTCAAAAACTTTAGACCAGCAGAAAAGGCTGCTTTATTCAGGAGACTGCAGAGAACTGTCAGTACTCTTGCATAGTTGATTGTGGGATTCTGCTATGTGCTTCTGAAAAGGGAGTCCTTGGGGAGAGATCTGAACCTGCTGTTCTTGCAATGGAGAGAGTAGATGAGGCTCCAGGGAGAAAGTGTGCAGTTCCCTCCTCCACTCAGCCTCTTGGGCACTCTGGGATCCAGTGAAAGCTCGCCCTGTCAGGAGCTGTGTGAGCTATAGGCTCCAGGCCACATACTGAATGGGGAGCTTGAGGATGGGAAGATGTGCAGCAGGAGTGGCTCTGTGTTCCAGAAGGATGCTGCCTTAGAGGAGCAGCCTGGGAGAGATGGCAGCCCCAAGTCAGAGCTCAGGGTGTTGGGGCCCTGTGGCTGGAGGGTGTGGCACTTCTAGCTCTTAGCTCCCCTGCTGCCCTCATGTAGGAGACTGACAGGCTGGTGCCAACATTTCCCATTTTTGGTGGGATTCCACCAACCTAAGACACTTCAGCCACATCTTCCTGATTCTCCTTCCTCTCTTCTCTACCAGAGGAACTGGGAAGAGGACAGCAGACCAAGAGGGTGCTGGGGAGGCCCCTACTCAGCTAGTCTCAGTACTTCTGGGTTTTAAAAAAAAAAGGTTTTATTGGATTTATTTGTGTGTTTGCTGAGATTACAGGCATTAATATTACCATGCTCAATTTTATGTGGTGCTGGATATCAAATTCAGGGCTTCATGTGTGCTAGGCCAGCACTCTGACATCCTCAGCCCAGTTCCAGAGTTCTATGTTTTTGTTTTTTTTAATTGGGGTGCCTCTTTGAGCTTTGCTAAATTCACACTTGGTTCTCCACATTGTAGCTGTAATGCCTTTGGTACACACCTGGTTATAGCTTTCTTCTGTGGCCTCCCTGTGCTCTTCCAGTAGACATCATGTTCATCTCTGTGGCCCATGATGTTTACTGTCTCCCATTTTGTTCACTCACCTTAGTTCCCATTCTGGTGTACCCTTGCTGTACTTTTAAGAGTACCTTTAGTTTGCCTTGCCCTGTTGTCTGTTTTCTGCCTGCAGCTTCCTTACCTAACTTCTGCATGTGGTTGCTGGGGATTGAACTCAGGACCTCTGGAAGAGCAGCCAGTGCTCTTAACTTCTGAACTATCTCCTTACCTAACTTCTGATCAGCCTCAGTCCTCTGTTAACTCTGGGTAAAAAAACGGAGGTGAGGGATAGCAAGCCTGGGCACAGAGACAGGGAAAGATAGGTCAAGGACCCTGCTAGCCCTGAGGAGAATGAGCAGCTTGAATAGGCATTTGAGCATTCCCTGGAGGAACCGGGCAGGTCAGCCTGTGAGTTTTTGGGGGAGCCCTGGAAGCACTTCAAAACTGATGTGCAGGAAGACAGCCATCCACAAGGGCCTGGCCTCCCAAGCCTTTCTCCCTGATGCGTCTTGGTTTAAGGATTAGATCCCTTTGACTAGCTGGAATTTTGAATTAGTGGACAGGGAGAGAAAAATGAAGAGAGGCAAAGGCAGGGACTGGTATGGCAGCCCTCATTGCAGATTAGAGCTACATATGAGGGACAGTGCCCATGGTGCTCTATTCTCTTAAAAGAGGAAGGCTTGATGAACTACTTAGTGTCTGCAGCAAATCAGTGGCAGAGCCAGACCTGGCTCTCAGGCTGCTTTGGGCTAGAACAGTGGAGCCATTCTGGGAAAGCCAGAAAGAGCCCATGCTCTGGACTTTGGTAGAAGGGCTTCCAGAACATGATTGGTGGTGCCTCAAAGGCTTTTGGCTCAATGTTTCTAAATGGTCTTTTGACAGACTGGAGTTGACTAGGGCATCCCAGCTAGCAGTCAGAGAGGAGAGGGTAGCAGGAACCATACGCCATGTCTGTAACACATCTATCTCCTCATGCCCTGGGCAGCATAAAGCTTCAAACTGCTTCTGCATTGCAGCGGGAGCTGAGCCCAGCCTCCTACTCTTGTCCCTGAGTGCCAGAAGTAGCTTCCTACGCCTCCCAGCAACAGATGCTCTGAAGGAATAGTGGGATACCACCTCCACCAGCAACCATAGGGACAGCAGCTGATGGGGGAAGGGGAAAATTCAGGGCTGTTAATGCTTAACACCCCCAACACATCCCTGACCTAACTCCTCAGAAGGCCACGGTCAAGTCAGGCTGGGCTGTCCCTGTTTGAACTTCATGGGTTAAAAATGGCTCCTCAGCTTTTTTCTTTTCTTTCTTTTTTTTTTTTTTTGGTTTTTCGAGACAGGGTCTCTCTGTGGTTTTGGAGCCTGTCCTGGAACTAGCTCTTGTAGACCAGGCTGGTCTCGAACTCACAGAGATCCGCCTGCCTCTGCCTCCCGAGTGCTGGGATTAAAGGCGTGCGCCACCACCGCCCGGCTTTTTCTTTTCTTTTTTAAAGGTAAAGTCTTATCTTAGCCCACACTGGACTTGAACTCATAGCAATCCCTGTGCCTTAGCCTCCTGAGTGCTGAGATTATAGACAGAGCTCTTTTATGGGTGATACACCTAGAGATTCTGGAGGAAGACTCAGCTTGACCTCACTTCTTACTGAATCCTGGCATCCATGGGGGAGAGGCTGAAGCTGTGCCTGAATGGGGAGGGAGACACAGCATCAGTGACCCTTAGTCCCTGCTGTCCTCCTTTCCCTTTTGTCCCAGGCTCAGGTGGCTTTCCTCCAGGGTGAGAGGAAAGGCCAAGAGAATCTAAAGACAGACTTGGTGCGGCGGATCAAGATGCTGGAGTATGCGCTGAAGCAGGAGAGGTGAGCCCTGCCCCTGCCAGAGAGGTCACTGTTCCAGAGAGGGTGGCAGGCTGCTAGCTCACTCCTGCCAGTAAAGGAAATTTCTTCACCTTCCTCTTCCCATCATCCCTAGGAGTGGGTGAAGCAGATTGCAGTGGGTGGGATTCAGATGCCAGCAGCAGCATTTGGGGCTATGGCAAACCTACTGTGTGCACCAATTCTGAACAGCTGCTACCTTGCTTATTCTTGCCATAGTCTGATGGTGTTGCTGGCCATGGTTCAGGGACGGAACTGAGGCTTCAGGAGGAGGGTAACTGAAAATCTTAGAGCTGGTGCTTGGGGGCAGGGTGTGAATGAAGGCAGCCTTGGAACTTGGGCTTTCTGAGGTAGTCTCTTTCCCTGTCTGCTCTTCTCTACTCATTTGTTATTTATTCTTTTAGGGCCAAGTATCATAAACTGAAGTTCGGGACAGACCTGAATCAGGGGGAGAAGAAGGCAGATCTGTCAGAACAAGGTACCCGCCCTTGCATCCTCCCTTGGCCACCACCACCACCACCACCACCACCACCACCCCCCGGCACAGCAGCTGCTTGGCATAGAGAAGTTGCAGATGGCCTGCGCTTTCTTACTTTGCTCCATGAAATGCAGCAGTGGCCATAGGGTTGCAGTGGGGTTTATCAGACACTGTTCAGCCCTACCTGTCTGCCATCCTGCTGTCCTCAGGGACATTATGGGTGCTTCAGCAGCTCCCGCCTCCTCCTGTTAGGAGAGTGAGTGAGACTATTTGTGGCATGCTGTGGAAAGCGTGGGAAGGCCATCATCGAAGAGCTGGTGTTTGCACTGGGCTGTCATTCAGTCATTTACCCTCAAAATTTGATATGTGATGTGCTGGCTCACAGCAGAGAGCAGAATAGATGTGGTTCTGTTCTGTGGGCACTGGTGGCTTAAGCTTCTGGAAGGAGGGATCAGATGCCCATGGGAGTAAGAGGATGTTTTCATGTGAGGCACTAGTACTTAGTGTAGGTAGACCCTGTGGCAAGGGCAGTGTGCTTGACTGTGCTGGTGATGCTGGGAGCTTGGTCCAGGGCTCTATAAAGGCCTTGCCTGCAGGGCTAAGAAAGGTCATCAGCTATTGCCATGCTTCTCCTACCGAGATAATAAGCTCTTGATTGGTGTGGCCCAGGCATGTAGCGCGGCCTTACAGATGCCCAGTGGATACCTGATGAGCAATTCACAGAACAGGTTTCTCAGCCAGCCTCACCTCATCGTGAGAGGTGAAAGCTGTAGCATGGAAGGCAGGCTCATAGGCGCTCAGAGCTGCTCCAGGAAGTACAGCCAGACTTCCCACTCCTTGCATAAGAAAACAGCAGCCAGCCATGCGTGTGGAGGCACAGCTCTGCTATTATAGGGGGTGGTGATGGTTGGCAGCGGCCAGTCAAGAGCCTAGCAGCGTGGAGAACTTCCAAAAGAGGAGTCATGCTGAGTGGGAGAGTGGGTGGAGCATACTCAGGAAGTAGGGACAAGGCCTGTGATGGTAGCAGATTTGGACTTGATGGGAGAGGATGGAAGGGTTACAGGAAAGTGTCGGGGTCCTGACTGAGACTCCCTCCTCTTTTCTCTCTAGTCTCCAATGGCCCTGTGGAGTCGGTCACACTAGAGAACAGCCCATTGGTGTGGAAGGAGGGGCGACAGCTTCTGCGACAGTGAGTGGGGGGGGGGGACAGGATGGGGCACGAAACACACAGCATACTTGGCTCAGAAGATAAACCCAAGGAATCCACAGTCTTTCCTGTCCCCACTGGGATGTGAACTATCAGGATCCCACCCAGACAGATCTGGAATGACCCCTCAGCCCATGGGAACTAGAGGGAAGGCTTGCAGCAGGGGGCACCCTCCCACATCCTGAACTTGACCCTGCATGCCTCTCTGACATTTCCTTTTAAAAGAATAATGTTGGGAAAAATTCTTTTTCAAAGAGTGAAATTAAATGATAGTAGTATTAGTACCTGGGTGCTGTGGGTTCAACCCAGGACCTCAGAGAAGGTGAGCCCTATTGTCTTGCCCTCTGAGAGGTGAGCTATCCTGCCTCCTGAGAGGAGAGAGGCCCCAAACAGAATAAGTGGGCCACCAGCCTCTAGCCAAGTCAGTATTTTTGTTACTTTAAAAATTTTAGCATTTTAGGATACTTGAGAAGTAAATAGTCCCAGTAAATAATCCCATTTCTGAGGAAATGTGACCCTGTACATATTGACATCTCCACCATCAGCCCCAGCACTTGGAGGGGTGCCCTGAGTCTGTGCTGTGTTAAGAGCCGCGACTCTCCTTTTACTGTTCTTAGGCTTTGTAATGCTTTGACTTATTATTAAATCCTCCGTATAAATTAGCTAGGTTATGTAATGTTAAAAATTTTGTGGGTAGAGTGTGGCTTAAGGGTTGAGTCCTTACTGCAGGGAAGGCCCTGAAGTCCATCCCCAGCACCGCAGAAATCACCACCATTTAATAGGCACCCTTCTGGAAAGCCAAAGGTCTCGAGAGCCAATCCATTGTGAGGCTTAGGACTCGTGACAGACCTCAGGAAGCTGACCTTGACTGCTTTCAGCTCAGTCTTTGCAAACCAATGCTAACGTAAGTGGGCACAAATAACCCCAGAGGGCTGAAACAAATATAATGAGAGCCAATCACAGTGTCTGTACTGTGTAACTGCGGGCTTGCCCCGATTCACTGGTGCAGAGACCATTTAATAAATACAAGGAGGGCCTACAGTGGGCTCCCAGGCAGTCATCTCTAGAGCTCACCTTCCAGATTGCCAGGCTTCTCTACCTCTCTTGTCCCCTGGGAGATAAGAGCCTGGGCCACACACAGGCATTACAGAGATGAGACAAGCAAAGGAGGGCACAGGCACCCAAAGGGGCCTCTAGCAGAGCAGCAAGGCAGTATTGCCCCTTAACTTTGGAAGCTGCAGATACCCATGATTGACTTTTTGATCTTTTTCTCTTCTTTTTCTTTTTCCTTTAGGCCAGTCTCAGCTGGCTTCAGTTTTTTAAGTTGCAGAAGTAATAAATGCTCAGGTGTAGAAGTAAGTAGAACAATCCACAGCGCTCTCTTGCAGGCTGCGGATATAGCGCAGCGGTAGAGCGCTTGCCTCGCATGCTCAAGGCCCTGGGGTCCATCCCCAGTACCGCAGAAAAAAACAGTGTACTCTTGTGTCCTGGATCCTTCCCTGCAGAGGTCACTGTTGCTCAGTTCTGTTTGTCTTCTAGGCATCCCAGAAGCAAGCACAAGTGTGTGTCTGTGTGTGATGAAAACACACACACACCTTCACACTCTTTTTTCCATTTTTATAAAGCCTGGAATCACATGGAGCATGGTACATACACCATGTTCGCTGTGCTGCTGATCATAGTCATCTTTCTGTGGCTCTCTGCCTTCGTCACCTTCTGCCTAGCGTCCATCAGTGGACATCTGGCTTTTCCTGCACATGGGCTCTCCCCTACATGTCGGGGACACAGTGTGCCATAACAGCGTGCATGGGGACCAGGGCTTCCATTGAGAAGTATCAGAAGCCAGGCTGCTGCTCAGGGCTTGCTTCTGAAAAATTGCCGTCTGCTCTTTGGTGGCCCCTCGGAAGGCTGCTGGGTTTTGCGTGCCATGTGTTTCCTGACCTGGCTCTGCTTCCACAGGTACCTGGAAGAGGTGGGCTACACAGATACCATCTTGGACATGCGGTCCAAGCGAGTGCGTTCCCTTCTGGGCCGTTCAGTGGAACTCAATGGGGCCACTGAGCCTATCGAGGGGGCTCCCAGGGCTTCACCAGGCCCCGGGGGACTTAGTGGTGGCGAGTCTCTGCTGGTAAAACAGATCGAGGAACAGATCAAAAGGTGAGACCCTGAGCAGGAATGTTGTTCTTTCCCCTTGAGGAAGGCTGAGCAGTAAATCAGCTGTTTCCAGCTATTATGCCAGCCCTTCTAGATTATGTTGTGGACTCCACCATTGCTAGGCTTCCCCTTTAGGTTGTCACATGGTCTTTTTTCCTAGCTGAGGATAGACCTCGGGTGGTTTGGTTGCAGAGGGAAACGTGAGGCCTCTACCCTTGTCTTAGGGGCCTCATTTTGTTCATCTTCCCATCAGTAGTTGGTATTCATGAGGAGCAGTAACATCATCATTAGGTGATGCTAAGTGCTATGAAGAATGTGAAGAGAGTGACAGGAGATTGCCAGGTACTGTGGCACGCCCCTGTGGTCCCAGCTGCTCAGGAGGCAGAGGCAGGAGATTGTTTGAGCCCAGGGGGTTGGAGACCAGCCTGGCCAGAAAAAAAAAAGTGACAGAAGTAGTGCCCTGCTTGGTACCTGGGAGGGAGGACCACTTTGTGGAGGTAGCATTTGGCCAGAGAGTAGCAGGAAAGAGTGCTCTCCAGGCAAGGGAAGTACTGAGAGCCGGATTCTGAGACAGAAAGGGCTTCATGTGTATGGGAAGCAGGAGACCTGTGTGGCATGGCTGCTGCAGTAAACACATGAGCCTTGTGGCCTGTGGTCTGTGGTGAGGCCAGATCTCAGGAGGCAGATCACGGAGTGCCTCCCAGGCCATGATAAACAGTGGATGCTTACCCACAGGGCTGTGGGAAGCCAGTGGTTTCTAGCAGAGGTATATCATCTGACATCTTAGTCTGCTTTGAGGAGAGATTACGGAAGCAGGGAGACCAGCTGGGGGCTTACCGTGGGGTCTAGGCCAGAGCTAATGGACTTTAGCAATGAACAGGTAAGAAGTGGGCTCTTGTAAAGGACTTAGGGGGAGGAAGAGGAAAAGAAGTCTGAGGAATGGATTGGTACCTTCTGAAGCCAGGAACCTGGGTGGAGGAGGAGGGACAGCAGGAGTTGATGCAGTTGTGCAGTTGTGTTGAGGGTAAAGTATCTGTGTGCCCCACATCAAAAGGCTACATGTAGCTTGGAGCCCTAAACATCTCTCTAGTTTACAACACACTGATGTTTGGGGGAGGGATCTAACTGTGGACCCCGAGGGCTCCTAAGTCTAGAGATTGATGAGGAGAGCTGAAGGAGGAAGCGGAAGTCAGAGAGGAGGCAGAGGTGGATGTGGAAGGAGGAAGTCCTCAAAGGAAAGTGTTCTGGGATGGCCAGAGAGGGTACGCTAAATTGATCTCTTTAGAAAAGTAGTAACTGTGTCCTGGCAGTTGACAACTCTGGTGTGACAGTGGACAGCAGGGGAAGGGTGGATATCTGTAAGGAAGGGATGGCATTCAAGTCTGTCTATGCTGCCTGCACTTGGTATTGGGGTCTGTTTTCCCTGGGAGCCAGGAGGCAGAGAAGGAATGCTACCTATTTGATGGTACGAGGCTCTCCCGTGTCCATGGTAGTTGATAGTAAAGAGTTCGAAGTGTCTGAGTGTTGCAGAGTGGCTACTGCTTGGGCTGATTAAGGTAGGGGCACTGGGCAGCGATGTCTTCCTACCCAGCTCATGTCTGACTTGGCCAGATGTAGAACAGGCATATGCAGGGGTGCTCTGTCAATTACAGTTGGAATTCAGTGGGTGGGAGGCATAGCTTTAGGTCTGTATAAGGACCCCAGGGATGATAGTGCACGACAGAGGTGGAATAAGAGGCTGTGCATGCTCAAAGCCAAGGCTTCTTGGGGCTTAGGAGCTCAGCTATGTCTGGGATCTTATCTCTGGCCTCTTGTCACCTGACAGGACTGACATCCCTCTGTCTGTTTCCCTTTCTTGGCAGAAACGCAGCAGGCAAAGATGGCAAGGAGCGCCTGGGTGGCTCGGTACTGGAGCAGATCCCCTTCCTGCAGAACTGCGAGGATGAGGACAGCGATGAGGATGATGAGCTAGACAGTGTTCAACACAAGAAGCAGCGTGTGAGGGTGAATCTTCCACTGCTGTCCTAGCCTCTGCCCCGGGCCTTCCCTGGCCCTAGATAATGCCCCATCCTACCTTTCCATTTATGATTCTGCAGGACAGCTCAGTGCCCTGACCCACGCAAAGCTGCTTCCCTTCAGCTAGCCTGTCCCCAATCCTAAGTGAAATGTTTTTACCTGTGACTCTTGCTTTCTATCCCCATGTTCTGAAAAGGGTGTGAAGCACAGGCTCTCAGTAAAAAATTGTGAATGAGTAAATGTGCCTGGGTGAGGTCTGGGGAGTCAGTATGATCTTGGGGGTTCTGGTCTGCTGTGTGGTCAGGGCCCTTGCCTGTGTGACTTTGATGTAGCATCCTGACCTTATCAGCATGCCCTAACATCTTCCTCCCAGCACCCAGTATGGTCCTGTGCTGTTTCCAGGATTCTGTCCTTGGTTGTGATATGACCTTAGTTGCCCATTAACACCTGCTGAACCCTTCACAACCCAGCTCTGAGCAGGTCATGGGACAAGACCACAAGTGGAGCAGTAGTGGCTTTGTAGATGGCCACCTGCAGGACATGCTAAGGTGGAGGCAGAGACATCAGCTGTGGGAAAAGTCTCAGCTTTCCCTGAACACCACTTTCCCAGATGTGGCTTCTGCAGCTCTTTTCTATTTAGTCTAGGCACACTTTCTCTATCTTGCCTTGGGTCTCCTGGGACCACAGAGAATGTGTTTTGTCAGCTTCTAGAGCTCCGGGTTCCCTTATTTGAACCCTGACAAACTCTTGAGGTGGTGGTGGGAGGGTCTTGGCTCCCACTCTATCCCTAGGGTCCCTGGCATGACTTAGCACAGGGTCCTGTCCAGGTGGAGCAAATGATAGACCAGGAGCCCTGGAGGAGGCAAAAGGCTAAAGTGTATCTTTGATGTGGGCACTCTAACTTGGCGTCCTGGTTTAGATGTTAGAATCTTCTGTTCTTCCCTACCCCCACTTGGGATTGTCTTTTCTTTTGTATGTGTATAAGAGAGAGAAAAAGAAAGAGGGGGAATATTTGTATGCTTCATATGGAGGTCTACTTCCTCAAGAGCTGTCTACCTTGTGACTTTGGATTTGTTTGTTTCCATTTTTGGTATTTATTTGTGTATTAGTCAGAGTTCTCTAGAGGATCAGAACTGATAGAATAAATCTATAGCCAGCTTGATATATATAAATCTATAGATACTTAGATAGAAAGAGGATTTATTAGAATGGCTTACAGAATGTGGTCCCACTTGTCCAACAATGACTATCTACCAACGGAAGTTTCAAGAATCCAGTAGTGCCTGGCAGTGGTGGCACACGCCTTTACTCTCCAGCTCTCGGAAGACAGAGGCAGGCAGATCTCAGGGCCAGTCTGGTTTACAAAGCAAGTTCCAGGACAGCCATGGCAATTACACAGAGAAACCCTGTCTTGAGAAACTTAAAAAAGAAAGAAAGGAAGAAAGAAAAAAAAAAAGAATCCAGTAGTTTCTCTGTCCACTAGGCTGAATGTCCCAGCTGATCTTCAGTATATGCCAGAATCCTGAAGAAGTAGACTCTAATGCCAGTGAAGTAATGGACTTAGTAGTGAGGGCCAACAGGTAGAGAGCAAGCTGCTTTTTTCATGTCCTTGTTTGTTATACGCACCAGCAGGTGTGGTCTAGATTTAAAGGTGGATCCTTCCACCTCAAAAGATCCGAATTCAAAGTGGTCTTTGATGTGGATTCCCCTTTGTATGCTGTGATTACCATTAATGAATAAAGAAAACTGTCTTGAGCCCGTGATAGGGCAGAACTTAGATAGTTAGGGAAAACTAAACTGAATGCTGGGAGAAAGAAGGGTGGAGTCAGAGAAGCCATGTAGGCCAGACACCAGAACTTTAGCTGGTAAGCTGCAGCCACGTGGCAATACACAGATTAATGGAGAGGGGTTAAATTAATATGTAAGAGTTAGACAATAAGAAGCTAGAGCTAATGGGCCAATCGGTGATTTAAATAATATAGTTTCTGTGTGGTTATTTCGGTTCTGGGCAGCTGGGACGAACAAGCAGCCTTCCTGCAGCAGATCTTCCTACTTCAGATGATTTAATTAAGAAAATTGCTCACAGGTGTGCCCAGCTGCTTGGGCTTTAGGTAATTCCAGATGTAGTCAGTTGACAACAAGAACAGCCATTACAGTTTGTATTTTGGTTTTTTTGATTTTTGTTTTGTTTTGACACAGTTTCTCTGTGTAGTCCTGGCTGTCCTGGAGCTTGTGATCAGGATGGCCTGGAACTTACAGATACTCCTGCCTTTGCTTCCTGAGTGCTGTGATTGAAGGTTTATACCACCATGTCTAGTTTGTGTTATTGAGACAATTGGCGTGAACTTGCTGATGAGCCTCCAGGCTGGCTGACTAGCAAACCTCAGAAACACTGTCTCCTCTCCCCAGCCCTGCATCACACTGCCATACCTGTCTTTTTATCTGGGCGCTGGGGATGGAACTTGGACCTGAGGCTTGTTTGGCAGGCAATCAACTGAGCTGTCTCCCCAGCCTCTCAGGACTCTTCTTCTGAGCCTGGATGACTCTTTTTCTAGGAACCAGGCCTCACAGCAGAAATGATTCTTCACTTTATTTTGTGTGTGTGTGTGTGTGTGTGTGTGTTCTGTGGTTCTCATGCTCAAACTCATGGTCTCACAAATGCCAGGCAAGCACTCTGTGCCCAAGCTTCATCCCAGCTCTTTTGTTTCCTTTTGAGGCAGAGTTTCATACTACAGTAGAGGCTAGTCTAGAACTCTTGGCCACCTTCGGCCTTGCTCAACTTCTGAGTACTAAATCAGGCATGAGCATCACCTCCATCTTCCCCCTCACTGTTGTATACCAAGAGGCCTGTGCATTTCACTGTCTTGTCCCCCATGCCCTGTGGACTCCCTGGTGTGGATGCCTGAGAGTTGTTAGTTCTAGATTCAGACCCTCTGGATGTCCACCTTGGAGAATCAGCTGTGTCCTGGGCTCCACAATTTGTTGGTGCTGCCCATTTTGGGGCCCAGTTTGAATTTGGGGGCCTTGGGTAATGGGCTTCATTCTGTATAGCTTATTCCTACACATACAGGATAGGAAGAAGGATAGTAGTTTGGGTCACTGTTCACAGGATTGTGGATTAAAATGAAGTCATGTCTGTAAACTCATCTGTGAGCCACTAGTTCTTGCTCAAGCACACAGCTGAGTGACAAGGGTATATTATCACTGTAAGTTTTATGCCCAGAGTGGAAATAGAGGTTCTGTTCATCCCCTTGCAAATGTCTGTATACTCCCAGGGCTTGTATCATATGACTTCCTGAGAGCCATGTGCTGGGAAGGGGCTCAACAAAGCTGAGGAGAGATGAGAGTGCCCAGTGCTGGCGGTAGAGGAGGGCCCTCTGCAGTCCCCAGATCTAGGCTTTGGGAAATGAGCTGATGACTTGCCTTTTCCCGGGAACCAGCTGGGTTTGATCTCTGAACTCCAGCTCCTTTTCCCACTTATTCCCCTACCCTAGCTCCCATCCAAGGCCCTAGTGCCTGAAATGGAGGACGAGGATGAGGAAGATGACTCGGAAGATGCTATCAATGAGTTTGATTTCCTGGGCTCAGGAGAAGATGGGGAAGGGTCTCCAGATCCTCGACGTTGTGCTGCAGAGGGGAACCCCCATGAGCTGGGTGAGTCGGAGACTGACTGACAGGCCTGGCTAAGACAGGATCTGACCCTGCATGCTTCAGGTGCTTCCTGTCCAGGCCCGGGCGGATGTACTTCCTGAGGTGGGTCAAGGATAGCTGAAGCCCCAAGCCAGGTCCAGGCCCTTACCCTTCCCTGGAAAGTCCCTTTGAGCTGTATTCAAGTGGCCCTGCCAGAAGCCAGCTCCGGTCCTCACAGCAAGTGTCCAGGGCCTATCTAACTCAAGTGGGGGTAGGATGAAAACTGACGGTGGAGAGGGGGTGGGGCTGTGTCTCTTCCTACCTTGTGACTCCCAACCAGAAGGGCCTTGGGGGTCCCCTGGGCCTAGGGTAGAGAGATGCCTGCCATCTCTCACTGGGTCCCTGCCAGTCTATTTCCTCAGTCTGTGTCCAGCAGCAGTGGGGTGGGCTTCCCTGAAAGATTGGGTAGAACTGGTGGGCAATTCTTGTTTATGACTCTTTCATGCAGAAAGCCGTCGGGTCAAACTCCAGGGAATTCTTGCTGACCTCCGGGATGTGGACGGGCTGCCCCCCAAAGTGACCGTTCCACCTCCTGGCACACCCCAGCCCCGGCCTCATGAAGGTAATCTCTAGCCCCACATGCCAGTACCTTGGGGTCCATAACAGAGGGGGTGCTGCAGAGCTAAGCCCGGGGTCTCTGTGTCCTCAGAGGTAAGGCCCAGTCTCCAATCTGCAGCCTACCTGTCCCAAAAGGTCGTCTGTCTGTCTGTTTCCCTCTCTTTTTGTCTGTCCTCCCCTGTTTGTCTGTTTGTCCGTCCCTGTCTTCCTTTCCAGCTGCGATTCTTGATCCTGTCTTCCTGCCTCTCTTCCTTGCTCCTCATCCTTTCTGCCTCTTTCTGCCTTTCTCTCTCTCCCTGGCCCTGTCTCCCCCACCTACCCCTCCCCCCTACCAGGTTCCTTTGGCTTCTCCTCAGACGTCTTCATCATGGACACTATCGGGGGCGGGGAGGTGAGCCTGGGGGACTTGGCAGATCTCACCGTCACCAATGACAACGACCTCAGCTGTGATGTAAGTTTTTGGGGTGCCCCTTCAGTTCTTAGCTCTGAGCATGTTGCAGGTCTGGGTTCTTTCCCTTTCATATGAGGACTGTGAGAGGTCATTCCATACCCCAGCAGGAGACCTCAACACACCTTACAGAGGGGTACCTGGCAAACACCTCACTTAGGTGCAAGCTCTGAAAAACACAGGAGTTTCTTAGTTTCATGCCTTCTTAGGTGATGTGGGGAGATGATTGCCAGCCATGCTTCCCCACTCAGGACCTCTATTGTGAGTGGAACAGGGGCTAGAATGAAGGGGCCTCATGACTAGCATCTGTGCTGTGCATCTTGGTCACTGGGACTTTCTGTGGTGGGGTTGGATGCGCTTTTCAGGGCAGAAGATCAGGTTACTGGCTCCAGTGAGGTTGGAGGCTAGTGTAGAATGCAGAAGTGAGGCTGGGCAGGGTCTACTGGGAGTGTACTGCAGGGTTCCTCAACCTGCCCCATGGGTGCTTCGGGGAGTAGGGAACCCGCTTGAGCACAAATCCTCCCTCCAGTTCCTGATAATCATGGTAGAAATTGCTGCTGAGCCCAGGTGAAGGGGGTCTGATGGTGCTGAGGCTTCCTTGACAGCTCGGTGTCTCCCAAACCTGGCCGTCCCCTTGCAGTGAGCAGCTTCATCTTGTAGGACCCATGCTCTCAGAGCATCTCTCCTGGGACCCAATGGCTCTGCTTCCCTGTCAGGGACTTCAAGACTTGTTCCCTAGGGCTTTGTAGCTTAGGGACCTATCTGCAGTAACTCTGACCTTCCCCTAATCCCAGCCTCCTTAGAGAGGCCAAGACCTAAGGTTCTACAACCTCATGTGGCTTCCCATTTTTCTGGAGCTTTTGCTTAGGATGAAACAAATTGTAAATTTCTGAGTGAAACCCACTGTTCTGCCTGCCATTGACCTTGCTGGCTTTCTCTCGTGCAACACTTTTGGTGTGTATCCTGGTCTTGCTGCCTCCTGCCTCAGGGCCTTTACACACACAGCTCTTTCTTCAGTCCCTTTGCTTTACCAGGTGCTAGTTAAATCCTTCTTTGTCACTATCTCACCAGGGCCTCTTGATCCCTGCAGAGGAGGCTAGGCTGCCTTGGTGTCCCTGCCTCAGGCTCAGAGTTCCTGGTTCTGTGTATTTAAGACCTGTCTGTCTCCCTGAGGGACCTCTGAACTGTGAAGCCCCAAAGAATTAGGCTCCCTGACCCCTTCAAGCCTTCCATGTTGCTGAGACCTGCTGAGTATGTGAAGGGCTTTTCTGGCCTGCGGAAGGGAGATCAGACCGGGGCTGGTCAGTTCAGTCTGAAAGGAGTGGTGTCACTGTCTGTATGAGTACTGGGATATACAAGAGGATACTGAGGCAGCTTCCCATCCCCAGCTGTCTGACAGCAAAGACGCCTTCAAGAAGACATGGAACCCCAAGTTTACCCTCCGCTCACACTACGATGGTATCCGCTCACTGGCCTTCCACCACAGCCAGTCAGCACTGCTCACTGCTTCTGAGGATGGCACACTTAAACTGTGGAACCTACAGAAGGCAGTTACAGCCAAGAAGTAAGGATGCTATCCTGGAAGGGGCAGAGCCCTAGGACCTGGGGTCTTAGTGACGGGTTCTTCTTTTTCCCACAGAAATGCTGCACTGGACGTGGAGCCGATTCACGCTTTCCGTGCTCACAGGTAGGGAGGCACCTGAGCCTGTTGTAAGCCCTGCATTCCAGCAGCATGGGCTAAGCTGATGTCTGCTACCCTGGAGACCTGGAACAGCAGTCTCCACCCTGGTCCCTCTGTACAGTGGATCTTCAGCACATCCCTTACTCAGGGACATGTTCATTCCCACTGAGGTTTCACTGAGGCCCTTCTGAGCAATAAAGGAAGAGAGTAGGAGACGGACAGCTTTCCCAGATGGCTCAACCAGAGCATGGATGCAAAATTCCCTGTGACATCCTTAAAAAATACCTAGGAAAGGAGACTGATGAGATGGCTCAGTGGTTAAAGGTACCTTTTACTAACCTTGACAACCTAAGTTTGATCTCTACAGTCCATCTGGTGAGAAGAGAGAACCAACTCCAGAAAGTTGTATTCTGGCTGGGCAGTGGTGGCACATGCCTTTAATCCCAGCACTTGGGAGGCAGAGGCAGGTGGATCTCTGTGAGTTTGAGGCCAACCTGCTCTATAAGAGCTAGTTCCAGGACAGGCTCCAAAGCTAAAGAAACCCTGTCTCGAAAAACCAGGAAGGAAGGAAGGAAGGAAGGAAGGAAGGAAGGAAGGAAGGAAGGAAGGAAGGAAGGAAGGAAGGAAGGAAGGAAGGAGAGAAAGAATCACAAAATTGTATTCTGGCCTCCACATGCACAGTGTTATATGGGACAATAAATAAATTTAAACTATTTTTAAAAGTAGGTAGGAGAAACTGGGTGCTGGTGGTACGCACCTTTAAGCCCAGCACTTGGGAGGCAGGGGCAGGCAGATCTCTGAGTTTTAGGCCAGCCTGGTCTGCAGAGTGAGTTCCAGGACTACACAGAAAAACTCTGTCTCAAAAAACAAATAGACAAATAGCTAGGAGAAACCCTCAAGCTCCTATGAGCAAGGAAGGCCTGAGCCATAGCTACCTTTCATCACCTACCCTTGCGCCCTGCAGGGGCCCTGTGCTGGCAGTCACCATGGGCAGCAACAGCGAGTACTGTTACAGCGGTGGGGCTGATGCCCGCATCCACAGCTGGAAGATTCCTGACCTCAATATGGACCCATATGATGGCTACGGTGAGGACAGACCCTTCCCACACCCACCTCATGTCACAACCCTGGGGAACAGCTCTATAGAGCTCCCAATCTGATTTAGCATTAGTGGGTAGGGCAGAGGGAGTTGAAGCAGGAGTGGTCGTGGTGAGGGGAAGGCTGGGCTACAACTGAGAATTAGCAAGAGAGCATAAGTCAGGGCCCCAGTGGATTGGACAGCTTGGTAGACTCTGTTCTTGGGGCCCAGCCAAGGTCTTATCATGGGTCAGTGGAGGGGTTTATTAGGAGCAGAGGAAGTGAGCTGAGAGGCATTAGTGGGACCATATGGCAGGGAGTTTAGGCTTTACTTTTAGCCCTTTAAGAGCTAAGTAGAGGAGCCAGGAGCTGGTGGCACACACCTTTAATCCCAGCATTCAGGAGGCAGAGGCAGGCGGATCTCTGAGTTGGAGGCCAGCCTGGTCTACAAAAGCTAGTTCCAGGACAGCCAAGACTGTTTCACAGAGAAACCCTATCTCAAATACAATGAACAAAAATGTCTTTCACTAGGAGAAGTGAACACCAAATCCCGTCTCTAAGTAAGAAGCTATTGCAATTGAATCATACTGAGAAAGGGAAAGTGAGTCTCTCTGATCAGTGTCACTGGGTGTATCAGTCACACTCCAGGGCAGGCCCCATGCTCAGGAATAGTTGAACAGCACAAAATAAACTCCTTGTTAGGGTTGTTGATTCTTTTGTTTGTTTGTTTGTCTGTTTTGTTTCTTCTTGGCAGTTTTTGTTTTTTTATCCTCTGTCTTTAACTATTTTGATTTTTGTTTTTGTTTTTCTTTTTTTTTGAGAGAGAGAGACAGAGAAAGAACATGAAGTTGGGTGGATAAGGAGGTGGGAGAATCTGGGAAGAGTTGGGGAAGAAAAGAATGTGATCACTGGAAGAGCAGCCAATGCTCTTAACTACACACCAGGGCTGGAGTTTATTAAAAGACATTTTTTAAAAATGATACTGAGTGTCCAACCCCACCTCCACCCCATTTTTTTGTTTTTGTTATTTTGATTGGGTTCAATTCCTAGCACCCATATGGCAGTTCACAACTGTAACTCCAGTTCCAGGGTACCTGACACCCTCGTACAGACACACATGCAAGCAAAACACCAATGCATATAAAATAAGGCTAAATAATTGAAAGAAAGAAAGCAACTCTAGGTATGCTTGCTTAAAAATGTTTGGTTTGGTTTGGGTGTCTCTTGTGTAGCCTTGGCTGACTTGGAATTCACTCTCTAGACCAAGCTGGGCTCAAACTCAGAGATCCACTTGCCTCTCCCTCCTGAATGCTGGGGTTAAAGGAGTGCACCTCCATTGCTTGGCCATAAGAGTTTTTAAAATTTTTAAGTAGTTAATTTTTTTGGTTTCTTGGTTTTTTGTTTTTGTTTTTTCAAGACAAGGTTTCTCTGTATAGCTTTGGAATCTGTTCTGGCATTCGCTCTGTAGACCAGGCTGGCCTCAAACTCACAGAGATCTTGCCTCTGCCCTCGAGTGTTGGGTTTTAAAGGCCATCTGCCATTACTGCTTGCTTGGCTAATTGTTTTTTCCTAAGTGAAAAGGTACCCAGAGTTTCTCATACTCAGTGCCTTTGCCCTACTCATTGATTCCTGTTTTACTCTTTTTACATGTATTTGTATGTGTTATAGATGGTTGTGAGCCACCATTTGGGAACCAAGGTTGGGAACCAAGCCTGGCATAAGAGCTCTTACCCACTGAGCTATTTATCCAGCCCCACCTCCACCACATTTTTCTTTTTTTTTTTTTTTTTTTTGGTTTTGGTTTTGTAGTCCTGGCTGTCCTGGAACTGGCTTTGTAGATCAGACTGGCCTCAAAACTCAGAGATCTGCTTGCCTCTGCCACCCCATTTTTTAAAGACAGGGTCTCACTGTGTTGTTCTGTCCATATTGAAAATCTCTATGTAGACCAGGTTGTCCTCCAGCTCACAAAAATCCTCCTGCCTTTGCTTCTCCAGTGCTGCTTTACTTTTGAATATTGTGGCAGAGTATGGAGTTGTGTTTACCATCAAGATAACAGTTATCTGGAAGGTCAAGGGTCAGTCCTAAGTGAACTGCCCATACTTCAGGTGTCAGCTGGACTTGACCCAGAACTGTGTGGAGTCCAACAGCCTGAGAGGCTACAGAAGGGTCTTTGAGCAGCAGGGGCTGTGAGAAACTAGCAAGAAAGGACATTCCAGGGCTAAAGGGGGCCAACCTTGGTCAGCAAAGACAGCATTGTCCCTCTTGCTCCACTGGTGCCCCGAGCTGCTGACCTTGGCCCTGGGGAGACAGTGAACTCGGAAGCTTCATTTTTTTAAGCTGTTGAGCTGCTTCCTGAAATGAGGAATCTGCCCAGGTGAGCTCATGGGCAGTGGGCAGCCACCCAGGTCCCATCAGAGCTGCAGGCCCTGGGCTGTCTGGTGGGGCTGACATCACTAATAGCCTATTTCCTCTTGGCCTACCCAGACCCAAGCATGCTGAGCCACGTCCTGGAAGGCCATGGGGATGCTGTGTGGGGTCTGGCTTTCAGTCCCACCTCCCACCGCCTGGCATCTTGCTCCGCTGATGGCACTGTCCGCATCTGGGACCCCAGCAGCAGTAGTCCAAGCTGCCTCTGTACCTTCCCCATGTCTGGAGGTGAGCGTTGTGCCAGTGTCTCACAACAGGATGCAGAGCCTAGGGCTTGGGGTGGCTCCAGAGGAGGCCCCCAGCCACAGGGCGGGCCTGACCCCTTAAGTATCCTTTTCTCCCCTGTGCTCTCAGAACACGGGATCCCCACCTCAGTGGCCTTCACCAGCACCGAGTCTGCCCATGTCGTGGCCTCCTTTCGTTCTGGTGACACTGTTCTTTATGACTTGGAAGCTGGCAGTGCCCTCCTCACATTGGAGTCCCGAGGGAGCAGCGGTGAGGGCTTTTGGCCAGGCAGGCCAATGGGACTGGGATTTGAATGCCCATAGGACCCCAGTTCCTCCTGTAGCTTTGGGGACCTAGCCATTAGTGAGATCAGAATGTTACCAATGTGCCCTCTGGGCCCACAAGCAGGAAGGAAACAAGGCTCAGTGGTGGCCAGCCAGTTTGACATAGTGGGCTGGGTAGAATGTCCCCAATTGCAGAAGTGGCCTGCTCCTCCTTCCTCTGTCCCAGTCCTCTTATTTTCCTCCTCTGTCCCCTCCCCTCTCCCCACTTACTTTCCAGGCCCAA
Organism: Microtus pennsylvanicus; assembly: GCF_037038515.1. Lineage (NCBI taxonomy): Eukaryota > Metazoa > Chordata > Mammalia > Rodentia > Cricetidae > Microtus > Microtus pennsylvanicus. Next base: position 144,145,012 of record NC_134579.1, on the reverse strand, counting down.
CACAGATCAACCAGGTGGTGAGTCACCCCAATCAGCCCCTCACCATTACTGCGCACGACGATAGGGGCATCCGATTCCTGGACAATCGGACAGGTGAGGCCCAGCCTTAGTTGTCCCCTCACTGTGTTTTTGGGAACACATTTGGACTGCCTTTATCCTGATATTTATACTATAGGCTGTCAACCCCAACCCCCCAGCTTCACCTTCCCAGATAAGGCCTGCAGAGAGAAGCCACTGCCAGCCACTCTCTGTCCCTCCCTCCAGGTAAATCTGTGCACTCCATGGTTGCCCACCTGGACGCAGTCACCTGCCTAGCCGTGGACCCCAATGGCGTGTTCTTGATGTCAGGAAGTAAGTTGGGCCTCCTTTGCTGTTCCTTCCTCAGGAGGGTTGGAAGCAAAGAGAAGGGGCTTCAGCCATGGCAGGCAACTCCATTCCTGCCTCATCTTCATCGACTGCCCCTGGTATTCCTGCCTGGGGGTTTGTCCTATGTTACAGGTGTATGGTGATGGACCCAGATCCCCTTGGAGTTTGAGCACTTGGTCCCTCTCTGCTCTCAGATAATAGGCTCAGCCATCTCCTAGAATGGTAGACGGGTCCCTCAGACCAGTGTCAGCTGTGATGAGTGTGTGCACCTGTGCTTGCAGATGTGCAAGTGGTGGTGGAGGCTGTGAGCAGATCACAGCTCGCTCTGCCTGATGTTGCCATGTGCTGGCTGAACAGCTACACCGCAGACCTCCTGCTCCCGGCCAGTGGTATCAGACCCAGCTGTGGTACAGACAAGCTTAAGATCAGAGGCACTGCTTTCTGGGCTGAGTCCTTCTAGCTGGGCTGACTTGAGGAACAGAGCCTCAAGCTAGTCATGCCATCTCAAGCCCAGCAAAGTCCCTAGCTGAGCCAGTCTCAATTCCCTGCAGTCCTCAGGCCTCATAGGCTGCTTGCCCCAGGCCCTCCTTGGCCATCCCTCTACCTGGAAGGCTTCCCCTCCTTGAACTGATACTTTTTGCCTATCACCTGGAATTAGTTTCTTCTGTTTTCTTTCTTCCCTGCTGTACTAGGAATAGAACCCAGGACCTTGGGCTGGCAGCCTCTGAGCCACACCCTACCACTTTAAGCTGTTCTTGCTCAGTGTTTGTGTGCATCATTCCTCCCCAGGTCTTTACATATACTTGGCAGTTAGCAGAATGGTTAGCAGGATGGTGACAGAAGGGTTACACTTAGGGCTAAGCTGCCTCCACCATGAGGCCGGGTGAAGGGTTCAGAATCCAAGTCTGAGCTCAGGCTTGGTAACAGCCTCATCTGCTCCATGCCTGTGCAGGCCATGACTGTTCTCTGCGTTTATGGAGCCTAGACAACAAGACATGTGTGCAGGAGATCACGGCCCACCGCAAGAAGCATGAGGAGGCCATCCATGCAGTGGCCTGCCATCCCAGCAAGGCACTTATCGCCAGTGCTGGTGCTGACGCCCTAGCCAAGGTGTTCGTATGATCCCACCTGGCCTCGCCCTGGCTACACAGTGGCAGGGAGCGGGGCCAGGCCAGTGGGGCTGAGAGGTAAGGGCCAGAGGCCATTTGTGTTCTAGGTAGGAATGCAGAAACCCAGCATCCTTGCCCCAGAAGATATCCCACTTGCCTGTCAGTTTGAGTTGTGCCAAAGCCCACAGTCCCGTGAGAATGAGACTTCCCTGAGAAGATGGGAGGAATGGGGGCTAGAGTGGGACTCTAGCCTAACCAGTTGCTTTCCCTCTCTCTGCAGGCAGCCCCAAGCCTCCCTTGAGAGGCTCAGAGTCTCGGCCTCTTTCATCTTCCTGGAGCCTGGTGGTGCTAATGGCCCTTTCCCCAGGAATCGCCCTTCAAGGATGGCCTCTGGGATTTGTGCTCATGCCCCAGCCCGAACTCCTGATACAGCTGTCCTCCTAAGTTCAGCACAGCCCGGGCTGGGTGTCCTTGGGGATCTGTTTTTTTCTAAGACAATAGAAGGTGCCAGGCTCTACCCTAGATTGCCACCCTTCCCCTGCCCATCAGGTGAAGGACTGTGCTGAAAGGGGTCTCCTGTGGCCCTCCTGTGTGGGCCCCAGGCTGTCCTCTTGGACCTCAGTCCCTTCCTTCTGCTTTCCAACACTAACAAGCATCTGGGGCCAGGTCTTCTGGAAAGGGCCTCCACTCCTCTGGGGCATGCTCCCAGCCACAGGCCCTCCTTGAGATATAGAGGGTGGAATGGGCCCCTGGCCCCTAGCTCGCTGTCTATCTGTATAAATGGGATTTTAATGGCATCCACCCCACGTTATCACTGTGTGATAGTCTGTCAGTCTCCTTCCAACTCCACACTTTTGCCTCTATTTATTTCACTCTTTATTTGGGTTCTACCTTGTGCCCTTGGTTCCCCCTTCAGGTTCCTGTTTATAAGCCCCATCCCTTTTGCCCCCAACTTGTATGTGAAAAAAAACTGTCTCAATAAACCCTTTGGAGTAAGATAGGTTCCCCAGGCCATCTTTCAAGAGGGTAGGGGGTGTTGGGGGAGGGTCACTCTCTCTGCCTTGGCTGAGTGGAATCTGGGGAGAGAGAGATGATGGGATTGGGGTTCTGTCATAGAACAGGGTGGGGGTGGAGCTGGGTGGCAAGCCAGTGGAAGGGCAGAAGTGGAACATGGGACTGAATCTCTGTGAGCCCTTCCTTTTTGTCACTAAACATGTCTTCCCCAGGGGCAGTAAACTGGTTAACAGATGCTGTGTTGTGGCAATAAACAATTTAGTTGAAGACCCCATGCCTGCTCAGGAACTAAGAACTAAAGCCCCTTTCCTACCCCATACCCAGTCGTAGACTGACAGAACAGGATGAGTGTTGGTAGACCAGCAGCCTAGGCAGGGTGTAGAGCACATGCAGGGATCTGGTCCTCACAGCAGTGCAGAGTCCTCGTCCCATCTTCCTAGGCTCCGACAGTGGGGGAGGGCTGGGAGTCCATACTGTAGAGGAAGAGAGTGAGGTCTGCTCAAGGATCTCAGGCTGAGACTCCAACCTGCCAGCCCCTCTACAAGGGTCACGGGTAAAAAGGGCTGTAAGTCCAGGTCCAGAGGTAGGCCTGCGATCGTGTTGGGGTCATGCCCATCTAGGAGAAGGCACAGGTGGGTGTGTGATATTTAGGTGACATTCAAGTGGCCAAGCTGTGAGCTCCACGTGGCCTTGCCCCCCCCTTCCCTTTGGGTTCTTTGCAGCTTCCCCAGGTGGTAGTTTGGGTTTTTACTCCAGCCTCAGACTTCCTTCCCCAACCCTTGTCCCCCGGATGTGGTGACAGCCAACACTGTACAGACCTCAGCTGCCCCCAGCAGCACTGAACCAGTAAGGGGGGCTCTTGTGACAAGTCACTCCCCTTTAAAGCTCCAGCTTTCTGGATGTGAAAACTAACTGGTCCCCTCTGCCTGATTATTAGAATAGTCGTCCGAATTTCCCCTGATGGAGCTGGGTTGATTACACAGTCCTGGCGACAGACTCTCAATAGATGTTAACTTTTTAAGTTAACTGGTATTGCACTATTTGTTTCGGAGAATGGTAGAGGTCAGAGGATAACCCAGAGGAGCTCGTTCTCCTTTGATTGTGTGGGTCTCCAGGACTCGGGTCAGTGAGTTTGACTTCAAGTGCCTTTACCCACTGAGCCATCTCACTTCCAGATGCTGCATGTTTCCCTTAACACAATCAGCCAGAAACCCCTGAGTGACTTTGGTGTCTTTTTTCTCTGCAAAATTTAAGGGCAACCACATCAACTCTACCTTAGCTGTGTGCCAGACGCCCGTATTCCATCTCTGGAATACAGCCTCATGATAGGGAAACTAAGGTTCACAGTGGAGAAGCCCATACCGCAAGTCACACAGCCAGGAAGATGTAGGTTAGGTCTCCTGAGAGGTCTCTGAAGTAGTTTTGACCTTTGGCGTGTCACCTTGGCTGTGGTTTCAGGCTCTGTACCCATCTCAACTCACTGGAGACAGACCCGAGGCTTAAGCTCTCCCGTGTTTCAGTCTCCCGCCTGTGTACTGGGTGTATTGTTGAGCTGGGGACTTGGGGTGGGGGGAATCGGAACAAGAACAGGAAAGCCACCGGACTTGACACCGATTTCCGACCCTTTCCCTGGGGTGGGCGCCGGATGCCGGCCAGCCTGATAGCTCCTTCTTTCAACGACCAAGCGCTGCCTCTCCCTCCTGCCACAGTGGACTGCAGCGAAAAGTCAGCTTTTCAGACTGGAGCATGCGGAGAAAGCACTGACCCTTCCGCCCTCCTCCCACCCCAGCCACCAGATACCACTCCTCCCCAACCCCCAAACTCCCTGAAACACAGGGTCCCGCCTTCCCCTTCCGCCCCAGGCCCCTCGATAAAGGCTCCGCCCTGTGACGTTACGGGGCCCCGTGCTGATTGGCCGGCTGCGCCATCGTTGCGGAGACTTCCTTCTGGGCCGCTGCTGCTGACTTAAACTTTGAAGGGGGAAAAAAAGAGCCGCCGCGCTGTGCGACCCTCCCTTGCCCCCCCACCAGCCCCGCCTCCGGTAATGGCCCTTCTCCGCCGCCCCTGACCCAACTTTTCTCCAATTTTCGCGACCTCTGAGAGTCTCTTCTTTTAGCCCTGGCCCTGGGGACCCCCTCTCTCCCCATCCCTGAGCCAATCGGGTCCCTATGATCCACTAGGTCCCTGACCAAAGACTGCTTTCTACCCACAAGGCATCCTCAGGCCCGCTCAAACCTACTGGATCCTGGGATCCCCCTGCTCCGCTCTCAATCTTCTCTCTCCCAGGGGCCTTGGATTGTGGGGGGTCTTTTGATTCTAGAGACCCTGCCCTACCCGATTTTCTTTTTTGGTTTCTTGCCATCTTCCAATATCTGGGTGCCCTCCTTCAAACCATTGCTTTTCTTTCTGTGCTGTGCTCCCTTGACTCCCGGCGTTTGACCCACTAGATTCCTTTTCTCTCATTGCCCAGGATCCCGCCATCCTTCAGTCTCTTAACCTGACAGATTTCTCTCTCAAATGCTTACGTTCTTACCACTACCGCACGAGAGCTCTCGGATCTAGGTCCCAGGTTCCTCGGCGAGCTCCAGGCGGCAGGTCAGGGTCTGGCCCCCATGGCCGCCGCCCCCTCCCATTCTGCCGGACTCCCGGGCTCTCCTGGGCCCGGGTCTCCTCCGCCCCCCGGTGGCTTGGAGCTCCAGTCGCCGCCACCTCTGCTGCCTCAGATTCCGACCCCAGGCTCGGGGGTCTCCTTCCACATCCAGATCGGATTGACCCGAGAGTTCGTGCTGTTGCCGGCCGCCTCAGAGTTGGCTCATGTGAAGCAACTCGCCTGCTCTATTGTGGACCAGAAGGTGAGGGCATAGGGGCTCTCCTCATGAAGAAGAGACTTCAGCGGTGGCCTGGGGCTTGCTGGGAGGGGAGAGAGGGTTCCTAGGTAACAGCCGAGGAGGGGCACTACTCCCCATTTGTGTCCTCACCCTACCACCGGTTTGAGAGAGGCCCGGGTAGGGGTGGGGTGCCTCAGAGGCCTCCCCAAATTGCGTGTTGCTGCTTGTTGTTGTTTTCTGCAGCGGGCAGGGAGGAAGGGAGGGGCCTGCCAGGTGTGGAGTGGGGAAGAAGGGGCAAGTGGGAGCTGCGGATCAGGGGGACCTCTTCTTATGGTCTCACTCTTGGCCTCCGTTCTTTGGAAACTGTAGAAATTGAAGCCGTGCTGGCCATGGTGATCGGGTGACATGTGTGGGTGTGTGGACTAGCTGCCAGGGGCAAGCAAGGTCTCAGGGTGCAATCTCTACCCTTTCCAGGCCTAAGATGGGGTGTGTGGACTAGCTGCCAGGGGCAAGCAAAGGCTCAGGGTGCAATCTCTACCCTTTCCAGGCCTAAGATGGGGTGTGAAGGAGCAAGGCACCCCCCCAAATCCTGCAGACTCTATCTGCTCTCCGAATCACAGTTTCCCTGTTGGTACTCTTAGCTTTAGCTATCAGAGTTCTTCCCAAGAGTCATGGCAAGAGGGAACCTGTAGGACTAGATGCCCAAATCCTAGGAACATTAAAAATCACAACCAGGCCAGGTGGTAGTGGCCCACACCAGGAGGCAGAGGCAGGTGAATCTCTGTGAGTTTGAGGCCAGCCTGGTCTACAGAGTGGGTTCCAGGACAGCCAGAGCTACACAGAGAAGCCCTGTGTCAAAAAACAAACAAAAGTTATGACCAGGCTGGTAGAGCCCTTGTCTAGCAACAAAAGCCACAAGTTCCATTTCCACCCCACCCTACACCTCTCATCCTGGGGTGGGGGATGCTTTTGTGAAGTTCAAGTGCCTGATTGTGAAGATGTCAGAACCTGAGTCCTGAGTAGTTGGATATTGAAATCTTTTCATACTAAGGCATCCAAACATTAGAGTCTTAAGTTACTATGCTGCTGTCCCATAAGACTCCTAGATGGCACTGACAGTGGGGCAGCCACAGCTGGAACCCAGAATGTATAATCTAAAATGAGAGCACATCGGAATTCAAAACATCCGGACTTAGCTTTTCTCAGGCTCCTGGAAATGGATTCTTTGGATTTTGGGGAAGCAGTAGGAAAAGGGTCACCTCCCCCATTTTCCCTAGGGGGTGAAACTAGTTTAGAAAAAGACCTCCCAGGTCTGGCACTTTTGTAACCCCAGCACTGGGAAGGCAGAAGCAGGAGGATCAGGAGATTTACGTCAGGCTAGGACATCTCCATTCCCTAGTCTCAAGGGAAAGAAAGGAAGGAAGGAAGAAAGGGAGGGAGGGAGGGAGGGAGGGAGGGAGGACGGAAGGAAGGAAGGAAGGAAGGAAGGAAGGAAGGAAGGAAGGAAGGAAGGAAGGAAGAAAAGAAGATTAAGCTACTATGAGGGCCAAGGCAGTACTGCTTTTCTGTTGAAGATGGGGGGTTGTGACCACCAACTTCCCAAGACCAGCCCAGCTGCCACTTCTAAACCAGCTGGCCTTATGGGAAGCAGGATTGGGGCTCCTGTACATTGAATTCCCTGGCATGAAATTCTTGGTGCGAGAGTTCAGATCCCCAGCCTCCCCTCCTCAGGCCCAGCCAGTTTGTTTTCTGCTCTTCCTGGGGTACAGGTGCTGTTTAGGGCCCCTTCCTGTCTGCCTTCCTTCCCTGTGCCACACCTGGGCAGTTTCACTTTCTGTTTTACGGTGTTTCATTTCCTGCCCCCCCTTCTCAAGCTGGGACCGGGACACCTGGGTCTTTAGAGCACAGGATGAGGGGAGACCTCTTTACCTCTAGCTATCTCGAGCACCCCCACTCAAAATTCCCAAAGCACCCCCTCCTTTCTAGTTCATTCTGCCCCAATGCTGGGCTAAGAGCCAGGTAATGGACAATAGAGTCAGGAAGGAAGCTGGGGTGGAGATATGGCCAGAAGAGAAGGGGGTGATCACTCAGTGCCCCACCAGCTCTGGAAATGTCAGTGTCCATTCTGCTCCTGGAGCCTTTAACCTCCCCCCCCCCCCCCCCACACACACACTTTACCCCTCAGCTCTTCTCTTGACAGTCCCGCCACCAGACTCTGGCCAGTGCCTGTACCCCCACCTGGCACACCTGCCCCCCCTCCACTGGCTCAAGCTAGGGTTGGGAGGGGCCAAGCAGGAAGTGGTGGGCTGTAGGGTCTCGGTTTCCGGGGGAAATAACCGGTTCTGCCCCTGGAGGGTTCAAGAAGGCTGCTGGCTGCCGCTGCTACAGGCTGCTCTGAGCTTTTCTGTTGCTACCTCCCCCTCCCCTTAGTTCCCAGAGTGTGGCTTCTACGGATTGTACGACAAGATCCTGCTCTTCAAACATGACCCCACATCGGCCAACCTCCTGCAGCTGGTGCGATCAGCTGCAGACATCCAGGAGGGCGACCTGGTGGAGGTGGTTCTGTCGGGTGAGAAGCAGCTGTCACCCCGGAGGTGGGGGCTCGGGCGTGGGGCCAGGTCTCTGGAAGAGGTGACTGAGGGTGGGCATGGAGGGGGCTCACCTGTGATCCCAACATTTCCGAGGCATAGACAGAAGGGCCACACATTTCACGCCATCTTGGGCTAAGAGTGAGACATTCGGGCTGGACAGTTGGCTCAGTAGTTAAGAATACTTGTTACTTTTTCTGAGCACTGGGGTTTGAGTCTCAGCACTCATATAGCAGCTCCAGTCCCAAGGGATCTGACGCCCTCTTCTGACCTCTACAGGCACAGGTATACATGCTGACAAAACACCATGTCACAAAAACATAAAGTCAACAAATCTTAAAAGGGGGGAGGGACTCATCAAGAGATGTGCCCCTTGGAAGTCTTGGGGAAAACAATTTGCTTATTTATGTTTATTTGTTTATTTATTTGAGATAAGGTTTTATGATGTAGCCCTGGATGGCCTGGAACTCACAGAACTCCTCTTGCATCTCACTCTGGAATTCTGAGATTAAAGATGTGTACCGGGGGCTGGGGAGATTGCTCAGTGGTTAAGTTCACTGACTACTCTTCCAGAGGACCCAGGCTCAATTCTGAGCGTCCATATGGCAACTCAAAACTATCTTAACTCCAGTTCCAGGGGACCCGACACCCGTGACAAAACACCAGTGCACATCAAATTTTAAAAAATAAGTAAATAAATAAATAAATAAATGGTGTACCATTGGACCTAGATAGTTAGCCCCTCCTCTGGGGATTTAACCTAGAACCTTGTGCATGTGAGGCACGCACTACAATAGTGAGCTATACCCTCAGCCCACCAAAACTGTTTTACAGTGTGTGTGTGTGTGTGTGTGTGTGTGTGTATGTGTGTATGTGTATATGTGTGTATGTGTAGTACAACTTCTGGGAATTGATGCAACACATGGTGCCTATATATTGGGACTCAGGTCATTGGGATTGGCAGCAAGCACCTTTTAATTGCAGAGCTGTTTTGCTGGCTCCAGGATTGTTTTATTCTATTCTAGTCTATTTATTTATTATTTGTTTTTTGTATTTTTTTTTTTTGAGGCAGGGTCTCACTATGACCTGGAACTCACTATGTAGACCAGGCTGGCCTCAAACTAACAGAGATCTGCCTGCTTTGCCTCTGTGTGCTGGGGTTAAAGGCGTGTGCCACTGCCCAACACCCAGGACTGTTTTAATAATGCAAAAAATATGATGTGTTCTGCCCATTAAACAACCCCCCACTAACTCCTTCCTATCTGGAGGCATGTAGGTCTTTTTGATTTTTTTTTTCCCCAACACCGAGTTTCTCTGTGTATCGTTGGCTGTCCTAGAACTCACTCTGTAGACCAGGCATCTACCCTCTTGGCTCAAGGTGTGTCCCTCCTTGCTGCCCACAGCCTCGGCCACCTTCGAGGACTTTCAGATCCGTCCACATGCTCTTACTGTGCACTCGTACCGAGCTCCTGCCTTCTGCGACCACTGTGGGGAGATGCTCTTTGGTCTTGTGCGCCAGGGCCTCAAGTGCGATGGTGAGGGGCAAAGGGACTGGGCAGAGCCGGGGAGGTTGGGAAGGCTGGGGTCAAGGGGTGGAGCTTAAGTGGTAGATGAGGTAAGCTCTCAGGGAGAACTTGGGAGGGAATGGGATACAAGTCTGTGGGCAGAGCCCAAGGGGTGGGATTAGTGGACTAGGTTAAGGCTCTAGGGCTAAGTTGGGGAATATGGGCCCCAGGCTCTGGAATGGGTGATAATTGAAGTTACAGAGCAGGGAAGGGGTCCGAGTTCAGGCCTGGATGCAGCATAGGAAGCACTTCCAGAGTAAGCACTTGGGGAGATTTTTTTACTTATGTTTATGTTATGTGCATGGGTGTCTGTTGCACCCCATGCATGGGGTTTGGGAGCTGGAGCGGGTCCTCTGCAAGAGTAACAAATGCTCTAACCGCTGAGGTCTTGAGGTGTGGTGACGGAAGCATGAGCACGTGTCAGTCAAGCAAAGAAATAGATCAGGAGGAGAGAAATAGTAATGATTTATGAGGAACTGGCCTGTAGGACTTCGAGGCTGGCCAGGCAGCTCTACAGTCCTCAGGGCAGCCTGTCTGGGATCACAGGCGCTACAGGCTGAATTCTACAGGCTTGGGAATCTTTACAGCTCTTTAGAGCTTCGGGTCTAGTGAAAATCAGGCATCTTCATCAACAGGATGTGGACTTGAATCCATTACACAAAATACCTGCAGCACTGAGTCTTAGGGTTTCTCACCTGTGTGCTTGCCGCACAGGACTGTTTCTTTAGGTGGGGGTCAGGCCTAGTAGTGAGTACAGGTTTTGGCTCTGATGGTCTTGTGCCCCCTACAGGCTGCGGGCTGAATTACCACAAACGCTGTGCCTTCAGCATCCCTAACAACTGCAGTGGTGCTCGCAAGCGCCGCCTGTCATCTACGTCTCTGGCCAGTGGACATTCTGTGCGCCTAGGCAGCTCCGAATCCCTACCCTGCACCGCCGAGGAGCTGGTGAGGGGCTGGAGAGTGGGGATGGGTTGGAGTCTGGGGGTTGATGGAGTCAGACAAGTGCTAACTCACTCATCCGTTCCTTCCACCCTCGCTGCTGGGTAGAGCCGTAGCACCACAGACCTCCTTCCTCGCCGACCACCCTCGTCGTCGTCGTCGTCCTCTTCCTCTTCCTTCTACACAGGCCGTCCCATTGAGCTGGACAAGATGCTGATGTCCAAGGTCAAGGTGCCACACACCTTCCTTATACACAGCTACACACGACCCACTGTTTGCCAGGCATGCAAGAAGCTGCTCAAGGGTCTGTTCCGCCAGGGCCTGCAGTGCAAAGGTCAGTGGGACCAACTAGGAAGACTGTGGGTCTGAAAATGCCTCCCCCCTCCCCCCAAGGAGCACAGAATCTCGGGTCCATGTTTTGAATCCAGGCCATCCTGGAGGTCTCTGGAGTTCTAGAACCTTAAACTCTTGGAAATCTAGATTCCTAGAACAGGATAGAATTCTCACTATAAAACCCAAGAATCTGAAAATCAGGGAAGCTTAGGAGCAGAGATGAAGACTTCTGAAGCTAGCCATGGTGGTACATGCCTTTAATCCCAGCACTTGGGTTGTGGAGAGAGGTAGGCAGATCTCTGTGAATCCAGCCTGGTCTACAAAGTGAATTCCAGGATAGCCAAGGCTGTTACACAGAGAGACCTTGTCTTGTAAAACCAAATATATATACGAATATGTATTCACAACTTCTGGAATTAGACACCTGTAATCCCACCAGCACTTGAGATGTAGAGACAGAAGGGCCAGGAATTTGACTAGCCTTGGCTACATAGTTTGAGGCCAACCTGAACTACATGAAATGGTGTGAGAAGGCTGGAGATGCAGCTCACAGAGTAGAATACCCACCTAGCATACCAGAGGCCCGGGTTCCATCCTTCATGGTATTCCTACTACCTCTTTCCTCTTTCTTTCTTTCTTTTCTTTTCTTTTCTTTTTTCTTCCTTTCTTCCTCTCCTTCTTTCTGTCTTTTTTTTTTTATTTTTCAAGACAGGGTATCCATGTGTAATAGTACTGGCTGCCCTGGAACTTGCTTTGTAACCCAGGCCGGCCTTGAACTCACAGAGATCTGCTTGCCTCTGCTTCACAAGTGCTGGGATTAAAGGTGTGCACCACCACAGCCCTCCTCTGGTACCACACCTTTGAGCCAGATGGTGGCACACAGACTTGTAATCAGCCTGGCAGTTAAGTCACCTCCTTCCTTAGCCAGTTCCTGACAAAACTGGGCTGCAGGAGATCTTCAAAACAACAAAAACATCTGGAAGAAAGACCTGATGGCCCATGCATCTAAACGAACACAACACTTGGGTGTTGGAGACGAGAGGATTGTTCTTGGCTACATAGAAGGTTCTGGGCCAGTCTGAACCATAAGAGACCCTGTCTCCAAACAGCAACAACAACAACAACAGTAAAAATATGTCCTTTCGGCTCTCACCTGTAGAGCCATCTCCCCAATCTTTACAGTGCAAACCTTAATCCTAGCACAGGAGGATGACAGGAATTAGATGCTGACCACCTAAACTACGTAGTGAGACCTTGTCACACACATGCACATGCTGTGCGCGCACACGTGCACACACACGCACACACACATACAAACACAGCAACTCCTTTCCTGTCTCCTCAGACTGCAAGTTTAACTGTCACAAGCGATGTGCTACCCGTGTCCCTAACGACTGTCTGGGGGAGGCTCTCATCAACGGAGGTAAGACTCTTCTTGCGAGTTGTTTTACATCTTACTCATTTTGAGGGGCCTGCCACCCAGCTCCCAAGAAAACACACACAGAGGCTTATTCTTAGTTATGAATGCTCAGCCTTAGCTTGGCTTTCTTTCCAGCTTCTCTTAACTTAAATTACCCTGTCTATCTTTTGCCTCTGGGCTTTTACCTTTCTCTATTCTATATACCTTTCTTTAGTTCTTTCTCCATGGCTTGCTGTGTAGCTGGGTGGCTGGCCGCCGATGTCCCACTTTGCCTCCTTGTTTTCTTGCTCCTCCTTTCCAGATTTCCCCTTCTGTTTATCCTCTCCACCAGCCAGCCCTTCCTGTCCTTGCTTCTGCCTTGCTATTGGCCATTCAGCTCTTTATTAGACCATCAGGTGTTTTAGGCAGGCAAAGAATCACTGCTCCACATAAGAGAGACAGGGTGGGACTGGGTGGAGGCTCTTCTGATGCCCCTGTCCCCACAGATGTGCCCATGGAGGAGGCCGCCGACTACAGTGAGTCTGACAAGAGCTCCCTCTCAGATGACTTGGATGACTCGGGTGTCATCCCAGGCTCCCACTCGGAGAATGCTCTCCATGCCAGCGAGGAAGAGGAAGGCGAGGGAGGCAAGGCGCAGAGGTACCCAGGGCCCTTGAGGAGGCTTCCCCACCGCAAGCCTCTGCTTCTGTCTCTAAGATGGGCTGGTGCTCGTGTATGATTGTAAATATTCTCAATTCCTGAGCCCCAGCCTTTTATCTTTGGGTTCTCTCTCTTCTTTCCTTTTTTTTAAAAAAAAATATTTTTTGGGGGGGTGGTTTTTTTTGGGGAGGGGGTCAAGACAGGGTTTCTCTCTATGTAGCCCTGGCTGCCCTGGAACTCATTCAGTAGACCAGGCTAGTCTCAAGTTTAGAGATCCTCCTGCCTCTTCCTCCAAAGTGCTGGGACTAAAGGTGTGCACCACCACCGCCTTGGCTTCTTCCTTCATCATTGAAAAGATTTTGTTTTGCTTTCTCTCTTTTTAAAGCTCAAGGGCAATGTATTAGTGTTTGAAAGAAAAACAGCACAGTAAACCGTAAGTTCATCCACTGCCCTGCGAGGTTAGGTAGAAAAGAGGAGAGCTGTGCCTGTTTGAGTTAGGATCCAAGAAAGATGGCAGGCTCAGCAACAGAGGTGAACACACAGCTGAGTGGTCAGAGGGGAGGCAGGCCTTCGGAGCCTGCAGGTCAGAGTCTAGATGCCAGTTAGCACTTACTGGAGAGCCTCTGTACGCCAGGCTCTGTGCCAAGCTTCTAGGAGCTGGAGACACACAGAGGTTAGGTGTCTGCTAGGCAGCCTGATTTCATAAAATTGTGGGATTGGGATTGGAACCCAGGGCCTTTTGCACGGTAGGCTTGCGCTCTGCCTCCAGGCCGAAGCCTAAACTTAAACTAGCTTAGTAAGATGGCCTTCTCAAGAGTCACCCTCCGGGGCTGGAGAGATGGCTCAGTGGTTGGGAGCATTGCCTGCTCTTCCAGAGGTGCTGGGTTCAATTCCCTGTGGCCACATGGTGGCTCACAACCATCTGTAATGAGATCTGGTGCCCTCTTCTGGCATGTGGGCATGCATGGAGGCAGAATGTTGCATACATAATAAATAAATAAATAGAAAATAATATAATTATAATATTTAAAAAAAGAGTCACCCTCCTCCTGGGCACGTGGCTCAGGTAGGTACAGTGCTTGCCTGGCCAGCAGGAAGTCCTGGGGAACCCTCAACACTGTTTAAACAAAGTGTGGCAGAGTATACCTGTAGTCCAGTACGCAGAAGGTTGGGGTAGGAGGACCAGGACTAGCTCAGGATACCTCAGACTAACTCAGAAGGCAAAGTCGGGGACTGGAGAGAGAGCTCAGCAGCTGGGTGCAGTTCCTAGCACCCATATGGCCAACTGTCTGTAACTGCTGTTTCAAGGGCTCTGACACCCTCTTCTGGCTCTTTCAGGTACCACGCTGTGCAAACAAAGCACTCATACACATAACATAAAAGGGTTTTTTTGTTTGTTTTTTAGGTTAGACTTTTTGTGTATAGCCTTGGTTGTCCTGGAACATGTACCACTATGCCCTACTAAAATAAATAAATCTAAACAAAACAAAACAAAAACCAACCAACCAAAAACCAAAAAATATAGCCAGGTTAGCAAGATGGCTCAGTGGGTAAAGGTACTTAATCCCTTATGCCACATAAAGGTAGGAGGAAGAAGTAGACTTCACAGAATTGTCCTTCAGACCTCTCCCACACACACAAAATAATATAACAAGTTAAAAGAATCTTTATTGGGGGGAGAGGCTGAAGAGTGACTCAGTGATTAAGAGCTCTTGTTGCTCTTGCAGAGGACCTGGGCTCGGTTGCCAGCTCCTATGTCGTCATCATCATCATCATCTATGCCTGGCAATGCTAAGCACACACGGACAGCCCGTTTAGGGCGGTTTTCAAGTTGTTGCTATCCTGGGTAGTCCTAGATGCTTGTGTTATTGTCATGCCCACGGTTCCACAGTCTTCCTTTATGCTGTCTAGCAGTGTTTTTTGGACCTTCCTCTTCACCTTATCCCGTGCACTCCTCCAAGCAGTGCTATCTTCGGGGATCTGCCGTCATCCATTCTCAGGACATGGCCAGTGCATCTCGGGTGCCTTTGCCGTATCCTGTGGTTTACGTCCTTCTGCAGATGGGGATGTTTCTTAAGGTCATCCGGAGGCTTACAATGACTATAACTGTAGCTCCCCCTGACATTCTCCTCTGCCCTCAGCCACACCCACACACATCATACATTTACATAAACTCCGAAAATTTTTTTTTTTTAATTAAAAAAGTGAGAGTCCCTTTGCTATGAAAATCTAAAATCTCAGTAGGGAAAGAAACAGCATTTTCACATGACTGCTCAAAGATGTCCCTGTGGCCCCAGGCAGGACATGTGACTTGTAACATCTGGCCTGTTCCCTGCAGCTCACTGGGGTATATTCCCTTGATGCGGGTGGTACAGTCTGTGCGACACACGACCCGGAAATCAAGCACTACCCTGAGGGAGGGCTGGCTGGTTCATTACAGCAATAAGGACACACTGGTGAGTTGGGGCTGGGGGGGTGGACATGGCTGTTCTGGGTGCGAGTAGGCAAGTGGGCGTGGTTAAACTTCTGGGTGGGCTGGAAGAACTAGAGTTGACAGGGGTCCTGAAGCCTATGTGGGCAAGATTCTCGGTGGGCGTGGTCAGAATTATGGGCAGGCCGGAAAGTGGGTAGGTGAGGCCAGTTGGGCGTGACTAGATTTAAAGGTTTGTTAAAAAGCTTGAGCAGATGG
The DNA here is from genome assembly GCF_037038515.1 of Microtus pennsylvanicus. NCBI lineage: Eukaryota > Metazoa > Chordata > Mammalia > Rodentia > Cricetidae > Microtus > Microtus pennsylvanicus. The sequence continues at coordinate 144,129,522 of NC_134579.1, read as the reverse complement.
AGAACTTAGTAGCCAGATGGGTGGGGCCTAGGTGGGTGGAGTTAGAGAGGGGAGGGCTGGGAAAGTCCAGGTTAAGTTGGGTATAGGAACAGGGGTTGTGCAGTGCTAGAATCAAGGATATGTTAGAGGAAGGAGGCTGGGCAGGATGTAAAGCCGGGTGGGTAAGGCTGAGTCGAACCACAGTCCCAGGTTCGACTGAGTTCTCTGGGAGAAGCTAGGCTGGGTATTGCGCTTGTAAACCGCCGGACTGTCCACCTCACCCTGTCCGCGTCTCTCTGTCAGAGGAAGCGGCACTACTGGCGCCTAGACTGCAAATGCATCACCCTCTTCCAGAACAATACGACCAACAGATACTACAAGGTGGGCCTATGTCCTCCCTTGCTGCTCCTCCAGTGACCACCCCACAATCTCCTACCCACTGTCCACTTGATTCCAGCCTGGGTGCTTTCCAGCCCAGGGAGCAGGGTTGGTTCATTAGCGTCTTAGGCCTCCTGTGTCTCCTGTAAAGAGTCCCGTGGGCCAGTGTGAGAGAGAAGTCAAAAGCAGTCCGTAGAGAACCGTGAGCTTGGGGCAAGATCTGCCTGCTTCTGTCTCTTGAGGGTTAGGGTTAAAGACGTGTTTCACCATGCCTCTTTGTCTTTGCTGCCACTGCTTCTGCGTGGCTCTTCACAGTCGTCTCTGTAGTGTGACTTTGTCTCGGCAGCCAGAGGCAGCCGGACACAATGATAAGTGATCTCTGCTCTGGCAGGGAGAGTTCAAGGCCAGCCTGGGCTCCATGAGACCCTGTCACCAGTGTTCCAGTGGCTGCACTGATTTTGGAATACAGATCAGGTTTCCCGGCCTCCGCCATGTCTTCCTTGACATGCCCAGGCCTGCTTCCTTCTTACCTTTGCACTCCTCTAGCTCACCACATAGCTTGTTGTTGCGTAATTCATTTTTCCTTGTTTGGTTTTTCAAGGCCTGGTTTCCCTGTGTACTCTTGGCTATCCTTGAACTTGCTCTGTAGACTAAGCTTGTCTTGAACTCAGAGATTTGCCTGCCACTGCCTCCTGAATGCTGGGATTAAAGGCGTGTGTCACCACTGACTATAAGTCACTTTTTATTTTTGTTTTTCTCTTTTTTTTTTTTTGTTTTGTTTTGTTTTTCAAGACAGGGTTTCTCTGTGGCTTTGGAGCCTGTCCTGGAACTTGTTCTTGTAGACCAGGCTGGCCTCAAACTCACAGAGATCCACCTGCCTCTGTGATGTAGGAGGGTCTTCTATCTATCTGTTGCTTTCATTGGTTAATTAATAAAGAAAACTGCTTGGCCTGATAGGTCAGAAAATAGGTAGGTGGGGAAGACAGAACAGAATTGTGGGAGAAAGAAAGCAGAGTCCAGGCAGACGCCATGAAGCTCCAGCCCAAGTCGGACATAGGTTAGAATCTTCCTGGTAAGCCACCACCTTGTGGTGCTATACACATTAATAGAAATGGGTTGATCAAGATATGAGAGTTAACCAGTAAGAGGCTAGGGCTAATGGGCCAGGCAGTGTTTAAATGAATACAATTTGTGTGTTGTTATTTCGGGTGTAAAGCTAGCCATGGGGGAACTGGGCGGGACGAAAAGCAGGCCTGCTCACCTCATCACTACACCTCTGCCTCCCGAGTGCTGGGGTTAAAGGCGTGTGCCACCACCTCCTGGCAAGTCACTTTTTCAAACCCAGGGTCCAACTTAAGCACTCTACCATTGAGCCTCATCCCCAGCCCCTCACTGGGGGATTCTAGGCAGGGGCTCTACCACTGAGCCACACCCCTAACTCTCTTCCTACTTTTTGTTTTTGAAGCAGGGTCTCACCAAGTTGCTTAGGTTCCTCCTGCCTTCCCTGTGACTAGGATTATAGGCCTGTGCCACTGAGCCTGGCTGTCCTCTACTCTTTTCTCCCTTCCTTTCTTCCTCGATGCTTTGCCTGCACAACGGTCCCTGCACTTCCTCTTTCGCAGCCTCCTCCTCATCTGCTGTTTTGACCTCATTTTGTCTCATGGACTTTCTGCATGGAACCATGAACTGCACTTCCTTGCTCCAAACCTTTTTATCGCTCCCTAGAGCCCTTAGACAAAATCAGGCTCCTTTATATGGCTCCTGATGTCCTTGTGGAGCCTCATGGCCTTCATTTATACATACGTCTGACACTTGTTAGGTGCCTACAGCGTGCCAGGTACTGTCCCATGTAATGGGCACAGCAAGCTTTCTTCAGCTTTGCACATGCTGTTCCCTGTCTCCTGCCAGCTAGCTAACTGTTCTTACGGTTAATGTGGGTACTGCTGGAGACCTCTCCCGACCTCTCCATGTAGACCAGGCCTGTCCTTATTGATCCTGGCTTTGATGTGGCCCTCTAGGAGCATGAATGCTTCAGGGATGGCCTACTAGGCTTGCCTGTCCTGACAGTTCCATCCCTTGCCAGGAAATCCCACTATCGGAAATCCTTGCAGTGGAGTCTGCTCAAAACTTCAGCCTTGTACCTCCGGGCACCAACCCACACTGCTTCGAGATCGTCACGGCCAATGTCATCTACTTTGTGGGCGAGACACCTGGCGGCGCCCCAGGAGGGCCGAGTGGGCAGGGAACAGAGGCCATTCGAGGTTGGGAGACAGCTATCCGCCAAGCACTGATGCCTGTTATCCTCCAAGATGCACCCACTGCCCCAGGCCACACACCCCACAGTAAGTTCCTATCCAGGGTGCTAAGAGGTGACACTCAAAGGCTCATGGGTAGCCTGGGGAAACCTAGGTAACGCTGGGTGGGCTCAGACCTGGATGTGGGTCTCTGTGAAGCCCTTACCTGCCCGGAGTGTGTCGTCTCTGAGATGACAGTCAGTAGGGCCGGACTGAGATGAAGAAGCTGGGAAGCCAGAGGCACTTTACTGGGAAAAATCCCATCTCTGGCAGTGTGGACCACAGAGAGGAAGCCGGGGAGAGCCTTCTGCGCACAAGCGCCAGAGGGAGGCCAGTATGTCAGGAACACACACCACAGGTGATGTCTGCATCAGCCTATGTGTCTGTCACAAGGAGCCTGAGCGAATGCTGAGGGAATGGAGCAGCTACGGCAGAGTGCAGAAGAGTGCCAGGGTCCAGTGTGTGTTTTACCAGGGCCCTCTGGCTGTATACGGAAACGAACAGGATTAGTCAGGCATAGAGAGCACCACACGCTTGGTATTCCAGCTCTTTTGAGGTAGAAGCGGCAGGATTGCTGTGAGTTTGAGATCAGTCTGGGCTGAGCACTGATTTCAAAGCCAGACTGCAAGACTCTAGCAAGGAATAAAAAGTAGGAGAGGGAAGAAGAATGGAGAGAAAAGGCCTGGAGAGACGGCCCAGTGGTTAAGAGGACTCGCTGTTCTTATAGAGGACGAGTTGAGTTCCCACCACCCACATTGGGCAAGTCACAACCGCCTGTAACTCCAGGGAATTCTAGGCCCTCTTTTGGCCTCTGTGGACAACTGTACTTGTGTGTGAGCATGCTCACACACACACACGTGCACACACACATACACCCCTAAAGGTAAAAATAAAATCTCTTAAAAAAAAGAGGAGTAGCCGGGCGATGGTGGCGCACGCCTTTAATCCCAGCACTCGGGAGGCAGAGGCAGGTGGATCTCTGTGAGTTCGAGACCAGCCTGGTCTACAAGAGCTAGTTCCAGTACAGGCTCCAAAACCACAGAGAAACCCTGTCTCGAAAAACAAAAAAAAAAAAAAAAAAAAAGAGGAGTAGGAAAGGCGCAAGATTGAAGGAAGAGTCTGGGGTCTGGGGTAAGTTATACCTCCCAGCCTCAGTTTCCTGCTCTTTTAAGTGGGATCAGTATGCCTCCCTTCCCGGGCATCGAGGACACTGGGTACAGTGCCAGGTGTAGGATTGCAAGGTCCCATTTGGAGTCTCTCAGTGCATCTGGTTTATCTCCCTGTCCTGACACGACTCTTGTATTTCCCCCTCTTTTTTTAAAAAAAAAAAAAAAAGATTTATTTATTATGTATACAGTGTTCTGTCTGCATGGATGCCTGCAGGCCAGAAGAGGGCACCAGATCTCATTACAGATGATTGAGAGCCACCATGTGGTTTCTGGGAATTGAACTCAGGTACCTCTGGAAGAGCAGCCAGTGCTCTTAACTGCTGAACCATCTCTCCAGCCCCCTGTAGTCCCATTTTATAAATGAGGAAATTAAAGTTCCGAGTGTAGCCTTGGGAGGTACAGGTGATGGCTCTGTTGACTTGTCTCTCCTCTCCTCCTAGGACGAGCTTCTCTGAGTATTTCTGTGTCCAACAGTCAGATCCAGGAGAATGTGGTAAGTCTTCTGCCAGCCTGGGGCACCTTCCTCCTGAATGAATTTCATTTTAGGACACTATGTCAAAATATCCTGCTGAAAGCAAAACTTGGGGAGCTGGAGAGATGGCTCAGCAGTTAAGAGCACTTGCCCTGAAGAGGACTGGGGTTTGATTCCCGGCTCCGGAAAACCCCATGTGCTGTCCTGGCCTGCCCAGCGGCCTGCACTCATGTGCTTACACATATTTAAGATAGACTAAAAATAAAACAATTTTCATTTCACTAAAAGTAGAAACTGAGGTGATGATCTTGTTCAAATTTAAAATAAAGCAAGCCTAATTAAAAAATAAAATAAGCCGGGCGGTGGTGGCGCACGCCTTTAATCCCAGCACTCGGGAGGCAGAGGTAGGCGGATCTCTGTGAGTTCGAGACCAGCCTGGTCTACAGAGCTAGTTCCAGGACAGGCTCCAAAACCACAGAGAAACCCTGTCTCGAAAAACCAAAAAAAAAAAATAAATAAATAAAATAAAATAAAATAAAAGATTTCAAAACAACTTAGGAGAGAAAGGTGTTATTTGGGCTCAGAATACAGTCAGTCGCTGGAGGCAGCTGGAGCTCAGCTCACTTCCTCCTCCACCGTGTAGTCGAGGAGCCAGAGCCAGGGACTGGTGCCGCTCAGTTTCCTGGGTCTTCCACCTCCATTATAAGACAGCTCCCGTGCCTCAGGCCAGCCTGGTCTGGACCATCTCTCAGTGGAGAAAAGTGTTGGGCCTGTCTGTTCTCGTCTGACCTCCTGTCTCCCTGACGCTCTTTCATCTCCAATTGCACCCATGACCCTGCTGTCTCCACCTTACAGGACATCGCCACTGTCTACCAGATCTTCCCAGATGAGGTGCTGGGCTCTGGGCAGTTTGGAGTTGTCTATGGAGGTAAGGATGCCACAGGCCTGGCCCAGAGGCTGCCCAGGGTCAGGTGGCACTGTGCCCCCCTTGCTGCCGGCCTCCTGTTTTGTTGGGGTTGGAAAGTTAGATCCCAAGTATGGGATTTGAAAGTTCCTTTTCTCATCAGGAAAACCAGGGGGCTGCTTGCCTGTCGTTAAAGGAGATGTCCTAGGGTTTCTATTGCTGTAGCGAGAGACACCATGACTAAAAAGCGAGGTGTGGGCGAGGTGTGGAGGAAAGGTTTATTTGACTTACACTCCGTCACTGAAGGACAGGAGCTCAAACAGGGCAGGGTCCTGGAGGCAGGGACTGGTGCAGAGGCCACACGGAAGAGAGCTGGTCACTGAGTTGCTTCCCCAGCAGCCCAGGGATAGCACCAGCCAACATGGGCTGGACCACTAAATGAAAAAATGCCTTATAACTAGATCTCATGGGGGCATTTCCTCAGCTGAGGCTTCCTCTGCTGACTCTAGCTTGTGTCAGGCTGACACCCAGTAAAGGAGATGTACCTTTTGGCTTCTGCTCGGTTATGAGTGTAGTTGCCCATGTTATCCGTTGCCCTCCCCCTAGACAAGATTTTTCTTTTTGTATAGCTCTGGCTGTCCTGGAACTTTGTAGACCAGATTGATCTCAAACTCAGAGATCTGTCTGCCTCTACCTCATTGTGTCTGGCTTTACATTGCCCTTATTGAAGCTCTCTCTGTTCCTATCATTTGAGACTCATTGTGGTCTCAAGCTTGGGATCCTTTCACCTCAGTTTTCCAAATGCTGGGATAACAGGATTGGACCACCATGCCTAGCTCATTTATCTTTCTTCTGTCTTTCTTTTCCTAGAGGTGAAACCCGGGGCAGGTGCTGTCCCATTGAGCCACGCCCCCAGCCCCTCAATGGTAGGCAGGGGCTCTACCACTGAACCCTGCCTCCGCCCCTCCCACTTTTACTCACTAGCCCTGCCCTCCCACCCCTCATATTGAGAACTCCTCAGAGAAACTTTGGAGGCTTCTAACATCTTTGGTCAATTGTATCTGGGTCTCCTTAGAGGGGTAGAAGGAACTGGGAGGCCTTGATCTCTGATTTTTCCCCTTCCTATGCCCTCCCTCAGGAAAACACAGGAAGACTGGCAGAGACGTTGCAGTAAAAGTCATTGACAAATTGCGCTTCCCCACCAAGCAAGAGAGCCAGCTCAGGAATGAAGTGGCCATTCTCCAGGTGACCGCGGGGACCATGATGCAGCCATGCCCTTCCAGCGTACCCCTTTTATGTACAACCTGAGCCACAGTCTAGGAGTGATCAAGCTAGGCTTCCTACAAGAGAAGGTGTACATGTCAGAACTGAGGGATGTTCTGAGCAGAGAGGGGCCAGGACCAGCCTGTGTATGTGACAGGGAACCCTAGAGCCATGAAAGAAGTGAGACCAGGGAGGAGGGTAGAAAGATACCAGCGGGCTTTCTAATAAAGGAGCCATAGGAAGATCTCGCGGGCTGGGGATCGCCGGTAGAACACTTGGCCTAGCATGCACGAGAACCTGAAGAAGAAAAGCAAATAGAAACCAAAGCAGCGCAGCTTGCTATTTTCCCAAGCGTCCTGCTGTACTCTCCTCCCGCCCAGGCCCTCCCTGTGAGTTCCCATGCAAAGACCTCTCCAAGTGCTTTCCACCTCTTGCCATGCTGATCCTCAGCCCTCATTCCCGGACAGAGTCTGCGGCACCCCGGCATCGTGAACCTCGAGTGCATGTTCGAGACCCCTGAGAAGGTATTCGTGGTGATGGAGAAACTGCATGGAGACATGTTGGAGATGATCCTCTCCAGTGAGAAGGGCCGGCTTCCTGAGCGCCTCACCAAGTTCCTCATCACGCAGGTGCGCTGTGCGCCTTGGTCTCGGGAGCCCCCTGGCGGAGGCCTGGAGAACAGGCTAGTGCACTGGGAAGTCAAGAGGGCAGAGTTAGAGAAACAGATGGAAATCTTATTAACAGCAATAAGAGATGGAGGGACAGAAGCTGGGTATGATGGCACACACCTTTAATCCTAGCATTTGGGAGACAGAGGCAGGCAGATATCAGTGAGTTCAAGGCCAGCCTGGTCTACAGAGTGAGTTCTAGGACAGCCAGAGTCGCACTGTGAGACCCTATGTCAAAAAGAAAAAGAAAAAGGACAACCAGGGCTCAGTAAACACGTTATTGATCATAACTAGCCTTCCTGTGACAGCCCTGCTCACTGTGGCGACAACACCGCCATCCAAGGCGAAGGGCTATCTTGTAACCACTACGTGTCTAGTACCCCAACCTGAGTCAAACATGGAGCAGCATCTGGGGGAATGTCGGCTAGAGAGCCTACTGGAAGGACTGAAAGATTGAGAGAAAGAGGAGGGGAAGCCAGTTTCCCCCTTCCATAATATCATTGGCAGTATTTTAATCAGAGTGCTAAAGTTCTGTATCACCTCTCCTGGCTTTTTTTTTTTTTTTTTGAGAAAGGGTCTCCTGTAGCTCGGGCCGGCCTGGCACTTACTGTGTAGATGAAGATGATCTTAAACTTTGGATGCTCCTGTCTCTGTTCCCTGAGTGTCGGGATTATGGCCGCTACAGGAGGCGGGGAGATCAGGAGTTCATGGCCAACCTGTCTATGTAGTGTTTTCAAGGCCAGCCTGGGCTACCTGAGAGCCTGTCTCAAAAAGTAAAAACAATGTTTATTGTCTGAAACCTTTTCCATCTTTTTCCACAACTAAGTGGGAGGATGCATACTTTCACACTTCTTACAGATGCTGGATAAAAATAATTGCCAGGCTCGGAAGATGTCATACTAGCTTTTGGCTTTGGGGACAGGATCTCATGCTCACCTCTGCTCGCCTCACGTGCTCCTCCTGCATCCTTACTGCTGCTGGGGTCACACGTGTGCGCCACACATTCGTTATTATTTTTGTATGTTTTACGTCAAATTAGTATTTTAAAAAAAGTTTTTTCGTTTTGAGGCAGAATCTTACTATGTAGACCAGGCTGCCCTGGAACTCATAGAGATCCATCTTCCTCAGCCTCCCAAGTTCTAGGATTAAAGACATATGCTACCGTGACAGATTTACTATTTTCTATGTGTGTGAATGTTTACCTTATATATGTATTTGCACCCTGTGTGGTATGTGCAGTACCCGAGGAGGCCAGAAGAGGGCATCAGATCGTCCTTCCCCCCTCTCCCCCCACTTGTGTTCCGAGCTACCATGTGTATGCTGGGAATTTAATCCTGATCCTCTGGAAGAGCGGATAGTGGTCCTAGCAAACTAAACTGCTTCCCCAGCCCTTTTGTTTGTTTGTTTGTTTGTTTTTGCTTTTGGAGACCAGGTCTTAATATGTATCCTTGGCTGATCTGGAATTCTCTGTTTAGACAAGGCTGGCTTCCCACTTGCAGCAATGCCTATGCCTTCAAACAACTGGGCTTACAGGCATGGGTCACGAAGTATGCTTATTGCATTGTTAGTGCTCTTTGCATATGACAGATGTGAGGTCATTGTCCTTTATGATGATCAGTGTCTTGTTACATATACTATGTAAGTTTGCATGTGTGTGGACATGCATGTGCCATAGTGCACACATGGAGAGCGAAGGACAACCTGTAGGAACTGGTTCTCTCCTTCCACCAGGTGGATCCCAGGGACTGAATGCAGGCTGTCAGGCTTAGTGGCCAGTGCCTTTGCGCACTAAGCCATCTCTCCTCGTCTATTCAATCCTTTTTATCCCGATATTTATTTACAACTTTTCTTTCTCTCTCTCTCCCTTCCTTCCTTCCTTTTCTTTCTTTTCTTTTCTTTTCTTTTTTTTTTTTTCTTTTTTGTTTTGTTTTCCAAGACAAGGTTTCTCTGTGTAGCAGCCCTGGCTGTCCTGGAACTCCCTCTATAGACCAGGCTGGCCTCAAACTCACAAAAGATTGACCTGCCTCTGCTTCTTGAGTGCTGGGATTAAAGGTGTATGTAGTGGTATCAAGAGTTCCACAGTAGTCCAGAATCGAATATAACAAAGGTTTGTTTATGCGAGGATAAACTCACAGTAGGATAGAGATCCTCAGTCCTCTGTGAGTGCTGGGAACTGGAACCGAATCCAGCAATCCAGCGGAAGAAAGGGCACTTCTCACCTGCACTTACGCTACATGAGACCACGCCCAAAGTGGGCCGGTATCTTAAAGGCTATTGGCTGAAGGAGCTGCCACAACAGGCCTGTGCCACCACTACCCAGCTCTTTTTTCCTTTTCTTAAATTTATTTTATGTGCGTTGGTATAAAGGTGTCAGATCTTCAGGAACTGGAGTTACAATTGTGAGCTGCCACATGGGTGCTGGGAATTGAACTCAGGTCCTCTAGAAGAGCAACCAGTGCTGTTAACCACTAAACCATCTCTCCAGCCCTTTTTATTGTTATTGTTGTTCGAGACCTTGAACTTGCTGTGCAGTCAAAGAAGACCTTGAATTCCCGATGAAGTTCCAGGCATGAACCATCACATCCACCATACGCAATACTGGGGGTGGAACCAGGGCTTTGTGCATTCTAGCCAGGCCATGGCTCCACCCATGGCCTTCATTCACAATGGAGTTTTAACCTTGGCGGTGCTGGACATTCCCTGGTGTGCTCAGAGGTTCAGTTCTCCCCGGAGAGGCCTCCCCTCTATCTGGGCCTTCCTTCACTCTGGGACAGATCCTCTGTTGGTACTAGGCATCCTGCACTGTGCTGCTGCTCTGTCTCCACACCCCCGTCAGTATGCCTGGATTCGCTAGGCATGCTGGGAGATGTACTTCCTGACTGTGGAAGAGGGGGCTAAATGCTGTCAGCAACCAAAGTAGTTTCTCTACGGTCTTCCATTTTGTCCTGTGTTCTCTCTCTCTCTCTCTCCTCTCTCTCCTCTCCCTCTCTCTCTCCTGCAGATTTCTGTCTTCAGGGTTCTTGCCTGCTCCACCTCTAAGTGCTGGACCCTGTTCTTTGCCTCAGGAACTTATTTAGGCACCACTACTACCCTTCCAGGTAGGTATTATTAAGCCCCGAGCTCAACAGTGTATGGTACACAGGCTTGTAACCCTGGAATCCGAGAGGTACAAGGATCAATCACTTGAAGGCTAGCTTTGGCTATATAGTGACTTTGGGGATAGCCTGGGATACATAAGACCCTATCTTAAAAATAAAACAGGCCGTGCAGTGTTGGACCACGCCTTTAATCCTAGCACTTAGGAAGCAGAAGCAGGTGGATCTCTGTGAGTTTGAGGCCTACCTGGTCTACAGGAATATATAGTCAGGACTGTTACACAGAGAAACCATGTCTCTAAAAACAAAACAAAGCAAAACAAAAGTCAAAAAATTTAATTGTGTGAGGTAGGGGAAGGGCACATGCCACAGCACACACATGGAGATGAGAGGACAACATGCAAAAGTTGCTTCTCTCCTTCCCCCACATGGGTCCTAGGGATTGGATTTAGGTCATCTGCCTTAGTGGCAAGCTCCTTTACTGCTGAGCCACCATCTTGCCAACCAAAACAAGGTTTTCTGTTTGTTGTTTTGTTTTCTTTTTATAGTGCAGCCCTGACTGTTGGGAAACTCCTTCCAAAGACCAGGCTGGCCTTGAACTCACAGATATCTGCCTGCCTCTGCCTCCCAAGTACTGGGATTAAAGGCATGTGCACCACAACATCAAGCCTCAAAATGTTTTTTAATTGCACCACATAAAGGAAGTGTCTTGGGAGCCCCTGCTGTTTTAATAGCTCACAAGGATTCTAAGCTGGGTCTTTCTAGAGTTCGACATCAGGCTCTTAACTCTGGAGGGTAAATGGTTCTACCATTTCTGGATTCCTTCCTTAATGACTCCCTCACCCAGGTAGCAGTGGGAAGACCTGGGTGGGGTTCATGGGTAGACTTCAGGATTGGTTCTCTATCTCCTTTCTCACTGGCCCTGCCTCCTCTCCTCAGATCCTGGTGGCCTTGAGACACCTGCACTTCAAGAACATTGTCCACTGTGACTTGAAACCAGAGAACGTGTTGCTGGCATCTGCTGATCCATTTCCTCAGGTCCGTTATGTCCCCTCCTAGCCCTGACAGCCAAGGGGTAGGCAGTGACTCAAAGTCTAGTTGCAGGTGAGCTTCAGACCTTAGGTGACACGGCTTAAGACAGGGGCTTGATCCCATCGGATTGCATCTGACCTAGGTATTCTCAGCCTGCAAAGGTACTACATAGCCTTGGGCACCCTTTTCCTGGCTGTTATGTTTAAGATGGTTTGGTGGCACTGCTGGCCTTCACAGCCCATGGTCTAGCTAGAACAAAGGAAGAAAGACAAGAGGTACAAGAAATATATTATCCCTTTCCTTCACTGACATAGTAGGGAAAGTGGCCCACCTCACTTCCCTCACACCCCATTCTCCTCTCACCTTCTAGGGATGGAACTTAGGCCTGTGCTCTACCACTGAGCCACGCCCCGTCCCTCACTGGGGGATTCCAGACAGATTCTCTACCACTGAGCCACACCCCAGCCCCTCACTGGGGGATTCTAGGCAGGGGCTCTACCACTGAGCCACACCCCAGCCCCTCACTGGGGGATTCTAGGCAGGGGCTCTACCACTGAGCCACGCTCCCAGCCCTTCACTGGGGGATTCTAGGCAGGGGCTCTACCACTGAGCCACACTCCAGCCCCTCACTGGGGGATTCTAGGTGGGTGCTTTATTGCCATACTACCCTCAAGATCCTTATTGGGAGGTTTTAGATAAGTGCTTTTTATCATTAAGAGAATTCAATCATTTTTAATTTTCAATCTGTATTTTCCTTGAAACCCCCTGTCATGCTCAGGATTTCTTTTTTTTTTTTTCCTTCTTTGTAGACCAGGCTGGACTCAAACTCACAGAGATCCACCTGCCTCTGCCTCCCTGAGTGCTGGGATTAAAGGCATGCACCACCACTGCCCGGCTCAAGCTCTTTTTCTTAATCTATGTTCTACATTAAAAAAATAAATTAGTTGAGTTGTTCAGGCTAACTTTGAACTCAGTCTGTACTCCAGGCTAGCCTTCAACTGGTTTTTTGTTTTGTTTTGTTTTGTTTTTTTTGAATTTGTGATCCTCCTGGCTCTGCCTATAGGTAGCTGAGACTATGTGCCTACACCTGCAGGTCCTGCATGCCTGTTCCTCTCTAATCCCCAGAAAGCCCTAGAAGTGAGCCCATTCCCAGTGTGGAGAGACCAGAGCCCTTGTCTGAAACCACGTGTTCATTCCAGCTGGACGAAGCTTCTAGAACATTGCCTGTGTCTCTTTCAGTCCATACACCTGTCCAGTAGGAACCATCTACAAAGGGTCATTCAGAGGCCACAACCCAAACTAGGAGGCACAGACGACTTTAGAGAACACTCCATACTGGGCACAGTTCAGTGAGCTGCATGTGGAATACGGAGGTGGCAGTGGAGTGGACACACAGTGGGGGAGGTGACACCGTCATTGCTCACAACCTTGACCTGCCACCCTCTCAGGTGAAGCTGTGTGACTTCGGCTTTGCTCGCATCATTGGTGAGAAATCCTTCCGGCGCTCCGTGGTGGGCACACCCGCCTACTTGGCACCCGAGGTGCTGCTCAACCAGGGTTACAACCGCTCTCTCGACATGTGGTCCGTGGGTGTGATCATGTACGTGAGCCTCAGTGGCACTTTCCCCTTCAATGAGGATGAGGACATCAATGACCAGATCCAGAACGCAGCCTTTATGTACCCGGCCAGCCCCTGGAGCCACATCTCATCAGGAGGTGAGCCTCGGTAGACACATAAGCTGGGGATGGAGCCGGCCTCAAGTGTGGGCGCGCAAGCACAACGGGGTGAGGCCACAGCTAGTGGGTGAGGTTGTCAGATAGTTGGGGCCAAGCTGGGCCTGGGTGGGTGGACTATCAGATGGGGTGGGCGTGAGCCCATGACAAAATGTGGGTGGGTGTAGCATGAATTCTAACTGGTCTTAATAAATAAAACCTGGAGTCAGATATTAGATGGTGAATGCTGAAGGATCAGAGGAGCAGTGCAGCCGCTAGAGAGACCTTTACCTCTACCAATGCTCACACCAAAGGGCCGATCCTGTCCTCAGACTGTCTCCTCAGACTGCAGCTGTCTCCACCAAACCTCAGAGTGCCCTGAGCTCCTGTCTCCTCCTGCCTTCTAGTCCTCTCTCTGCCCAGGCATACCGCTCCTGTCTCCTCCTCCCTAGTGCTGGGGTTAAAGGCGTGGGATCACCTTTGGGTGAACTATGTTTCTCTTTTAGATGAATTCAATCTCGTGTAGCTCAGGATGGCCTTGTACTAACAGAGATCTCTCTGCCTCTGTCTCCCAAATCCTGGGATTAAAGGTGTATGCCACCACTGCCTGGCCTCTAGTGGTTTGGCTCTGCACTCTGATCTTCAGGCAAGCTTTATTTGTTAAAACACAAACAAAATATCCCCACAGGTGGGACTGTAAGAGAGGGGTGGTCAGAGAGGCAGGGCTGGGTCAATGAGTAGAGCTGAGAGTGAAACGTGGAGGGGAAGGTGACTTGTGGGTGACCCTGTTGGCCAAGGGTGTCATGGTGGCTTGAGACTCTGAGCCAAGTACAGAAACAAGTACTGGAGAGACAGTACTTTTTCTTCTCTGTGTGTGTGTGTGTGTGTGTGTGTGTGTGTGTGTGTGTGTGTGTGTGAGTCTCTCCTGTCATCTTGTTTCATGTGTATGGCTCTTTTGCTTGCATGTATGTATGTGCATCATATGCATCATGCCTGGTGCTCTGGAAGGCTAGATATGGGTGTCAGATCCCCGGAACTAGAGGAGTTACCGGTAGTTGTGAGCCTCCATGTGGGTACTGGAAACCTAACCCAGGTCCTCTGGAAGAGCAGCCAGTGCTCTTAACCACTGAGCCATCCCTCCAGCCCCATCAGATGTACTGTTTTTCTTTTGCAGCAGTAGAAATTGAGCCCAGAGCCTCCAGCATGGTAGATAAGTGCTCTGTGACTGAGCCGGTCCCCAACCCCTCTCTAGACAGTGGCTGGAGCCAGACTCTATCAATGGAGCGGAGAGGAGCCTGAAGCTTAGAAATGTGTCCAAAATCTAGGGATGTGGCTATTGGATTGTCCAGCAAAGACAAGTTCATCAGCTGGCCACTGGGCCTGAGAGATAAACCCTGAGGCATGGGGCTTGGGGCGAGGTATGGGGTAGAACATTTGAGAGGATGACAGTCATGGGTGGACGTGTTTGGTTTGGTTTGGCTGGCTTTGGACTATGTCGCTGAAGTGGACTTTATACTCCTGATCCTCCTGCCTTCACTCCCAAATGCTGGGATTGGAGACTAATGCTCAAAGAACCTGGTAAGGCTTTGTTAGCATTGTTCCTGAGCAACACAATATGACAATTATTTACATAACAATCCATTGTATTAGTAAAAGAAATCTATGTGAATGTATAGGGCAGTGATAGAATTCCTACCTAGAATCCCCCAGTGAGGGGCTGGTGGTGCAGCTCAGTGGTAGAGCCCCTGCCTAGAATCCCCCAGTGAGGGGCTGGTGGTATCATGGCGTGGCGTTGGAGCACAGGTCTAGAAACCATCCTGAAAGGTTGGGGTGTGGCCAGGTCAGTGGAAGTTCTCTTTCCCTGTACCTGTGAAGTGCTAGGTTCCCGCCATAGCAATGTCACAAGAATACTATTATAAGTTATCTAGAAATGGTTCAAAGCAAGCAGGGGGAATATGCGGAGGCTGTAAGCAAATACTCTGCTGTTTTATAAAAAGGACTTGAGCATCTATGGAGTTTGGTATCCATGGAATCCTTGAGGATATTGCCCCTAGGCAAGTGAAGCCTTGTTCTCCAAGATGCACTGCCAGTGACAAAGCCTCAGGGGACCTCGGCTGGAAACCTGACATTCAGTGCCTTCTTTTTCACAATGACCTGGCTTCTGTCACTGGGTCTCTGCAGGCAACAGTGACTTCAGCGAGTGGCAGGACTTTTTTCCCAGTTTCCTTTTGCCAATATGTCATGTTATTGTTAGTGATGTCAGTATTCCATTGGAAATAAATATGCTTTCGCCTCAAAAAGCGGAACTAGTGACTGAAGAGACAGCTCAGCAGTTAAGGGCACTGGCTGTTCTTCAAAAGGTCCTGAGTTCAATTCCCAGCAACCAGATTGTGGTTCACAACTCTAATGCTATCTGATGGTCTCTTCTGGCATGTAGGCATACATGCAGACAGAACACATATATTTATAAATAAATATTTTAAGAAAAGATTTATTTTAAAAAATTAAGGAAAAAAACGGAGTGAGAAGGGCTGGACAGATGTCTCAGCAGTTAAGATCCGGAGTTTGGGTCCCAGCACCCAGGTTAAGTGGCTGACAATCTGCCCGTAACTCCAGCTCCAGGGGATTCCAATTCTCTTTTCTGGCCTAAGAAGACACCTTCATCCATATACACAGACATATACATACGTATAAATAAAAATAAAATTTGTTTGGCTTTTGATACAAATAAATAAAAGTTTTGTTTCTTGATACAGTGTATCACTATGTATCCCTGGCTGTCTGTCCTTGAACTCACCTGCCTCTCCCTCTGGGATTAAAGGTGTGGACCACGACAATCAGTCCAAAAATAATTTTAAAAATTTGAGCTGGTCATGCTGGCATATACTTACAATCCCAGCAATTGCCAGGTGTAGCCCAGGCTGGCCTCGAACTCCTTATCTTCTAGCTTCCACCTCCCAAGTGCTGGAATTGCCGGTGTGGGCCACCATGAGTGGCAAGATTAGGAATTTAATGAGAAAAGCAGGGATAAGTGTTTGGTCACCTGGGCCAGTGCTGGAGAAACGCCCTTGAGGCAGGTAGGGTGGGGTGCCCTGCTGGAAGGGGCCACCTGTCACTCCAGTAGCGCTTCATATGTCTTTTCCCCCCCACAGCCATCGACCTCATCAATAACCTGTTGCAGGTGAAAATGCGCAAGCGCTACAGCGTGGACAAGTCTCTCAGCCACCCCTGGTTACAGGTGACGTATGGAGGTGGGGGCTCTAGAAAGCAGCAGAACTAGGTCTTTAATTGGCTGATTGACTAGCCTATTGCTGGGCTGTGGTTGGAGAGGGGATTGCACCACTATTGGCCGAGCAGGTTGTGGGGTGTGGCGCTTTACCATCATTGGTCCCAGCGGAGTCCAGACTGTTGCTAAGACTGCTGTACTCTGCTCAGCGTGAGGTGCCCAATCTAACCGGGTTTCTCACCGCCCAGGAGTACCAAACGTGGCTTGACCTCCGAGAGCTGGAGAGAAAGATGGGCGAGCGATATATTACACATGAGAGTGACGACGCGCGCTGGGATCAGTTTGTGACAGAGCGGCATGGGACATCTGCAGAAGGGGACCTGAGTGGCGCCCGTCTGCCGCAGGACCACGAGATGCAGGGGCTGGCTGAGCGGATCAGCATCCTCTAAGGCCAGCGTTTCCCTCTGGGCTGCTTTCTGCGGAATCCTGCACTCCATCCCTGAAGCAAACTGTTCTAGGGGAAATGGCTTCCTGCACAGACTGGATGAGGCACTATGCAGGGGGACAGGGGAATGGGGCATCAGTCACCGGAGCTGTCTTTCAGTCATTGGAATAGACTCTTCTGGGGGCCATGGTCTCAGTCTCTGATGCCACTGCCCTAGAGTCATTAGACTGTTGCCCACAAGAAGGACTGTATGAAAAGGAGGCTCCAAGGCTGGAGGGTAACTCTATGGCTAAAGGCACTTGCCATCAAGCCTGACAACCTGAGTTTGATTCCTTGGACACACCTGTTTGAAGAAGAGCATCAACTCCCGCCTGTTGTCCTCCGACCACCACAAGTGCCCACACAAACACACAGAATAAATAAATGTACTTTTTAAACAGTGAGGCTCCCACTGGCCATGGTGATGCGAGTCTATAAGCCCAGCCCTTAAAGAGGCTGAGGAAGGGGGATTGCTTTGAGTTCAAAGCTAGCCAGGGATACAGAGTACAGCTTGGTCTCAAAAGGACAGTCTTTATGTCGTGGTTCCAGTGTTTGGGAAGTGGAGTCAGAAGACTAGATGTTCAAGGTCATACTTAGATACCTGGTGAGTTTCAGGGTACTGTGGGCTGTTAAGATCCTGTCTCAAGGGCTGGAGAGATGGCTCAGTAGTTAAGAGCACTGGCTGCCCTTCCAGAGGACCAGGGTTCAATTCCCAGCACCCACATAACAGCTTACACCTACCTGTCTGTAACTCAGTTCCAGGGGACCTGACACCCTCACACCAATGCACATAAAATTGAAAAGGATCCTGTCTCCAAATCAAAGTGGGTGCTACAGACAGTAGGAAGACGGGCAGAAGGGGAAGCGTTTGGAGAGGGTGACTCCCTGGAGTAGAATACAAGAGGGACACATCACCTGTGCCAGGAAGGGAGAAAGTGTGTAGCCTCGAGAAGGAAGAGTTCAGGTCCAAAGCTGGAAATGGCAGTTCACCAACAAGCAGCCAGGCATGGACTGCACACCTTAAATCCCAGCGTAGATCTCTGAGTGCAAGGTCGGCCTGGGCTGCAATGAGACCCTGCCTCAAGAAGAGGAGGAGGAGGAAGCATCGTGACAGGTGAGTGGGTACAATTCTCAGGATCATTATTATTTTTTTTATGGTTTATTATGAGCTGGGTGGTAGTGGCTCACGCCTTTAATCCCAGCACTCGGAGGCGGGCGTATCTCTGTGAGTTCGAGGCCAGCCTGGTCTACAAGAGCTAGTTCCAGGACAGGCTCCAAAGCTACAGAGAAACCCTGTCTCAAAAAAAAAAAAAGAAAAGAAAACAAAAAACAACAACAAAAAACAAGCAAAAAAGGTTTATTATGTATAGTGTTCTATTTGCATATATCCTTGAGGGCCAGAAGAGGGCGCCCGACTGCATTACAGGTAGTTGTGAGCCACTCTGTGGTTGCTGGGAATTGAACTCAGGACCTCAGGCTGTGCTCTTAACCACTGAGCCATCTCTCCAGCCCCAAGACACCTATCTTAAGTCATAAGTGCATTTAAGGGGCAGCCAGTGGAGCCCTTACCTACATCCCACCAGTGAGAGGCTGGGGGCCTGCTTTTGCTGTAGGACATTTGTCTAGTATGTGCCAAGGCCTGTGTTCCACCACCTAGCACCTAGGAAAGCAAAGCAAAGCAGGTGGCATACACCTGCAGTCATAACACTAGGTAGAGAAGCAGGAGGATTAGACATGGAGATTAACAGGCGGATGAGATGGCTCTGGAAGTAAATGTCCTTGCAGAGCAAGTCAGACCTGAGTTCAAGCACCCAGCCTAAAGGTGAGGTGGGAACAGACTCTGGGAAGTTGTCCTCTGATAACTACAGCAGTGCATGCCAGCTCCCCCCTCCACTCACACACACAACGGCAAAATAAAAATTAAGTTCAGTATCATCTTTGGTTACATACCTTATTTTTTTATTATATTTTAATTTGAGATTCTGGTCTTTGAATACAATACAGAAAAGTGAAATGGCTCAGAGGTAAAGGTGCCAGTCACCAAGCATGGCGACCTAGGTTCTGTCCCAGGACCTGCGCTACAAGGGGAAGACTGCTCCCAAAGCGGTCTTCTGACCTCCACATGTGCCTACGGAGCCATCTTTCCAGCCCCTGTAAGCAGGATGTCTTTGAGTCCAGAGCTCCCCCATTAGGCTAGTCTATCTCTCCAGCTGGCTCCGGCTCCTCTGTCTTTGCTTTCCAGGGTGCTGGAGACACGGGCAAGCTGCCATGTGCATCTGTCCTTTACATGGCTTCTGGAGATCCAAACACCCAGTCCTGTGCTATGCAGCAAGCTCTTTAACCACTACATAACCCCACTAGGCAATTTTTCACCACTTTTGCACCATGATAATGTCAGAAACTTCCCTCCTTCCTTCCCTTCCATTTGTGGTTCTGGAGGTGGAGTCCAGGCCTTTACAAATACCAGGCAAGCATTGCACCACCAACTGCCAGCTAGTGTAGTCATGTGTGCGTGTGTGTGGAGTGTGCATATGTGGAGTGGGCATGTGTGTGTGTTCCTCTATCACCCTCTGCCTTATATTTTAATTTGGGTTGGAGGGTATACTGCAGCAAGCCTGCAAAGATCATCTCTCCTTCTACCATGTGGGCACCAGGCTCGGCAGAAAGTTCTCCTACCCACTAAGGGCCATCTTACCAACAACTTTGTTTCTCGAGACAGTATCTCTTGCTGGACCCCAAGCTCACTAACTGATTAGACTGGCTGGCCATCACGGTTCAGTGATCCTCCCGTGTCCATACCCAGCACTAGAAAGTCAAGTGTGGAACCGTTCCATCTGGCCTCTGCATGGGTCCTGCGAGTGTGAACGTGGCTTCGCATGCTTTCATGTTTTCCACTGAACTGTCTTCCCAGCCCTAGTATTTCCCTTTCTATTGCAATGACTTCTTTTTTTTAATTTTTTTAAATTTGTTTGGTTTTTCGAGACAGGGTTTCTCTGTGGCTTTGGAGCCTGTCCTGGAACTAGCTCTGTAGACCAGGCTGGTCTCGAACTCACAGAGATCCACCTGCCTCTGCCTCCTGAGTGCTGGGATTAAAGGCGTGCACCACCACCGCCCGGCTGCAATGACTTCTTGACACACTATAGGTGATCCTTCACTCTTGTTCGTTTTTGTCACTGTGCAGACACCGTGACTATAACACCTCAGGTCCTGCAACCATGGCATGGAGACATAGACCAGTCCTGGGGATAGTGTTAGTCCCGAGTGGACAGGGAAGGGCCAGCAAGGCAGGGTTGGGGAACACAGAAATAGAGCAGCCTGAAGCAGTCTGAGAGCATGGGTAGGCTTGTCTAGGGGAGCCCTCGAATTTTACCCTGAGGCTGTAGGGAAAGGATCATCCACCTTTTATGTCTTTTTGTTTCTCACGACAGGGTTTCTCTGTGTAGCCCTGGCTGCTTTGTAGACCAGGTTGGCCTTGAACTCACTGAGATCTGCCTGCCTCTGCCTCCCAAGTGCTGAGAATAAAGATGTGTGCCACCACTGTCTCTTTCTTTTCTTTTTCTTTCTTTTTTTTTAAAGACATGGTCTTTCTACATAGCCCTGGCTGACCTGGAATTCACTACGTTGACCAGGCAGGCCTTGAACTCACAGAGATCCACCTCTGCCTCTCCAGGGTTGGGATTAAAGGGGTGCCATCATGTTATCCTTTCCAACTTTGGATGCCTGCCCAGTTCTCCAGGTGCTTGGTCACCCTGACTCTTGGCCTTCATCCTTCTACAGCCAAGGGTGAACTGAGGATTCATCTGAACATGGTCATTCATTTATTGTCCATTATTACTGTAGCTCTGGGGACTGAAACCAGCACATGGCATATTCTGGGCAAGGGCTCTACTTTGAGCCAAGCCCCAACCCCTCACTGGTGGATTCTAGACAAACCCTCTACCACCTTGTTCTTTGTTTTGTTTGGTCTTGCTATGTAGCCCAGGCTAACCTGGACCTGTAGGTCTTTGTGCCTCATCATCTACAGGACTGGTATTAAAGGCCTGAGTTGCCATACTTGGAGCCATGAGAGTTGGTTTTTTTTGTTTGTTTTTGTTTTGTTTTGTTTTGAGACAGGGTTTCTTTGTGTAGCCCTGGCAGTCCTAGAACTTGCTTTGTAGACCAGGCTAGCCTCAAATTTATTCACTGAGATATTCCTAACTCTGCCTCCCAAGTGCTGGGATTAAAGGTGTGTGCTACCACTGCCTGGCAAAGACTTTATTTTTACATGTATTCGTGTTTTGCCTGCATGTATGTCTGTGTGAGGGTATCAGATCCTCTGGAACTGGAGTTACAGACAGCTGTGAGCTGCCATGTGGGTGCTGGGAACTGAACCTGGGTACCCTGGAGCAGCCAGTGCTCTTAACCATTAAGCCATCTCTCCAGTGATGAATTTTTTAAGATCTAATTTTATTTATGTATAGTGTCTTATATAAGATCTAACTAAATTAAGCATATGCATATGTGTCTTTGCTAGAGTGCAGTTTCATGAGGTGACCAGAAGAGGGCACCAGATCCACTGCTGCTGGAGTTACAGGGGCTGTGAATGTGTGCAGGAACAGAACCTAGGTCTTCTGGAAGAGCAGCAAGCACTCCTAAACTGCTGAGCCATCTCTCCAGCCTCAGTTCTGGGACTTCAGGCATGAACCACTATGCCCAGGACTCAGATTTTATGAATGGTAGAAGCCATTGCTCCAAAAAAGTTAATAAACAAGGCCATGTGTGGTGGTCCACGCCTTTAATGTAAGCACTTTGGGGGGCGGGGAGAATTGAGGCAGGCTGATCTTTGTAAGTTCAAGGCCAGTCTGGTCCACATAGTGAGTTCCATGCCAACAGGGCTACTTAGTAAGACTCTCAAGACACAAAACAAAACCTAATAATGTCATTTAATGATCAGAATAACTCTCTGAGATGCTGATGAGAAAAGGAGACAGAGAGACTACATACATTTCCTGGTGCAACTCAGCCTTAAAATGGCAGTGTCCAGATTCACCCACCATATCCTGGGCGCTTACAGCAGCAAAGATCATAAAAGGTGGAAGGTTTCACACTAGTCTTTTCTTTTCCTGACAGGCTCTCATTGCTATCCCAGACTAGCCTCAAACTCCTGCCCCAGCCGCCTACCAGATCTTTTGAGCTTTGTTTTGGGGTTTTAGTTTTTGAGACTGGGTTTTTTTGTGTGTGTGTAGCCTTGGCTGTCCTGGAACTCTGTAGACCAGGCTGGCTTCGAACTCACAGAGATGCGCCTGCCTCTGCCTCCCGAGTGCTGAGATTAAAGGAGTGCGCCACCACTGCTTTTAGCAACTTTTAAGGTGTCCAATGTCTGTCTGAGAAATGGGTTTGCTGAAAGTTGCAGACACACTGTAGTGACACAGGCTGGCCGCCTGAGGGGGCGCTAGCCCCGCTTGCCCAGCGAGGAAAGGCAGCCTTAGAAAACAGAGAGGCTCACTCAGACTCAGGACCACAGAACGTTGAGAATAGAGCATCTCAGAAGACCGAGAACAAAGCCTTTTAAAACCGGGAACAAAAGGCCCTGCCATCTAAGACTGGTGGAACTCACAGCCCCACAGCACCTGGGAGACAAAAGACCTCAGATTCTTCTCTGGTCAAATCATTGAACATTTCATCCCGGATTTTGTAATTCCAGAAGTGTGTTGTTTTAATGAGATGGAAACACGCTGTGTAATCCAGGCTAGCTTGAAATTCACTTACGTAGCTCAGGATGGCCTCGAACTCCCAATTCTCCTTCTGCCTTAGCCTCCCCTGTATGAAATCACAGAGCTGGTTTGAGCCGGTCCTGCATAAAAGCATCATAATTGTATCATAAGATGTCCACCACTTCATTTTACTTCTGAGTGTCTGGGAAAGCTTCCTAGGAGAGGAGGCGTGATCCGAATTTCCTCCTCGCTGATGATTCTCCTTCTGCGCAGACTCAGAAGCTTAAAGTTCGGGAGGGTAGACAGGAGCAGCTGAGGAGCTGTCACGTGGATCCAGTCTCTATTTATAGACCAGCCATCCCCTCTACCCAGACAGTCCAATAGCAGCAAGAGCTGGCCCGCAAGAGGGCGGGACCAGCTTCAGAATCCGAGCGACAGGCACCAATGGAATTTGAGCAAGGGCGGGCTTGTTTTATTGTGACGTGTGAAGGGAGTGGCCACAGCCCCTTAGTCAGTGCGCGAAGGGGCGTGGCGAGTCTGATCCCGTAGGCAGTCGCGAGCATGCGTTGTGGGGGCGGGGCAGGGTGGGGAGGGGCGTTGCGTCACGGAAGGCAGCAGCCAGTAGATGGTCGTTGTTGTGCCGCCGGGGGCGTGGTCATGTAGATGAGGCGGGGGTGGGCGGCCCAATGGGCGGGCGCCTATGCAGATGAGACGGTGACAGCCCGGGCAGCGGGCGGGCGGGCTGCTGGGGCGGGGAGGTGGGACCGGCGAGAGGGGCGGCCGTGGGGCCCGGCCGGGCTGGGGCGGGGGGCCGCAGCCATGATCCGGGCCTTCTCGTTCCCGGTGAGCCCGGAGCGGGGTCGGCTGCGGGGATGGTTGGAAGGCAGCCTGGCCGGGCTCTGCGAGTTGCATTGGCTCCGAGAGAGGCAGGAGTACCGCGTGCAGCAGGCGCTGCGGCTGGCCCAGCCCGGGATGGGGGGCGCCGAAGCCGAGGACGAGGAGGACGCCGAGGAGGACGAGGATGCGGCAGCGGCACGCAGGGCCGCGGCAGCCCTGGAGGAGCAGCTGGTGAGGGGTCGCCTGTCCGTGCGTCCATCCGTGCATCCCTCCCTCCCCCATCCGTTCCCCCACCTCCCTGTCTGTGTGTCGGTCTGTCCATCTCGATAGTGTACGCGCAGGACACCGATCCTAGGGTTGAGGAAAAGGCAAGGGAAAAGGACGAGAGATAAGACTGGAGACCTGGCCTCCCCCACCCCCAAATCAAGCTGATGGGGAGGATGCACGGCCTCCACTAGACCCTCCGCATGGAGCCTGTTAACCATCCTGGACGCCTAGTGTGTGTCAAGCTCAACACTCCGGTTCTTACAATCTTCCCATCTCATGAGGGGTTTAGAGTCCCCATTTTACAGAGAAAGAAACTGAGGCTTAGAGACAGGAAGAGACTCACCCAAGGTCACACAGCCGGTATTCAAACATAACCTCCCTCTGGGCCCCGCTACCCAGGCTCCATCTTCCCTTAAGTCCCCGGGGTGCTTGGAGATCCCTGGAGGGGGCGGGATGGGGGAAGGGGAATCTTCTGGCCTCTGGAGGGAGGGACCCACTGGCTCACAGTCCCTGAAGACCCTCGGAGGCATTTTGATCCACCCGATGACACTTCTTTCTTCTACTTGGTCCCATGCCTCAGTAACATAAGCAGAGGCCAGGTGAAAGTGGCTGGGGGTGGGGGGCAGCATCTGACTCTGGGGCGGTCTAATGATGACTTTCAGATTGCAAAGGCCCCAGCTCTATCTCCCTCCCTATGTCACTGCTCGAGTCTGGAGACCCTTTCCGGGTGTCCCTCCCATCTTTCTATACCACAGCATCTGTTTCCTTTTCTTAACCCTGTCCCTGATTCGGGTCTTCCTAGACCTGCTTAGCTTCCAGAACCAGGGGATATCATATATGGGGCGGTAGTCTGGCTCTAGTCTCTCAATGCTTTCCCCTACCCCACTGTCTCCGTTTCTCTTCCCTTCCCCCAGCCCACTCCCCTGGCCCATCTCGGTCCCTAAGCCTCCGTGTGTGTACATGTGTGTGGTCAGAGCTTTCCGTTTAGGGAAACCTGAGCCGAGGCTGTGGGGGTGGGGAGGGGGCTCTGGCTGTTGTTGACCTCGGCTGCCCCCTCCCCAGATGGGAAGTGGGGAAAGGGGCTGAGGCCAGACGCCCAGCCCCACCCCCACCGGCCTGACCGTGCAGGGAGTGGGACCTTACATTCTTCTCGAAGCAGAAACAGCTGTGCGAGGCCCCGCCCCCTCCCAAAGTTAAGGACGTCGGGGGGAGCTTCAGTCGCTCCCCCCACCCCAAGCTGCCTGGGCTTTGCCAGACCCCACCATCCAACTAGGAGAGGGAGGGAGACGCACTACAGCATCCCAGTAGTAGCTGGTCTCTCCCTCCTCACTCTGCCTCTCACCTTCTGTGTGTGTTTGCCTTTCTGCCCCACTTCTCACTGCTCATTCCTCCCTGCTGTCATGAGGTGGTGATGGAAGAGAGGACCGTCCCCTCACACTCCACCCCTTCTCCACTGTCAGCAATCAAGGCTCGACCCAGCCTCAAAGAGGAGGCGGTAGCGGACTGGGACAGAAGCCTGGCTAATGGGGGAGTAGGAAAGCGCTAAATATAAACATCTCTGTGTCGAGGGTCCCTGGGTCCTTCTGAAGAGGGAATGGGGCCACCTCTGATCCCAGAACCCCTGCCTTATGAGACAACCTACATCTCCATCCATCTCTCAGAAACGCGCTCCCTTTGAAGCAAGAAAAACCGAAGTTAGACTTGATAACTCTGCTAGACATGATGTGGGATGTCAAATAAAGAGTAGAGGTATTTCAGAAAAGAGAAGGGTGGTTGTTGTGTGTGGAGGGGCTCTATTTGCTCCTGGAAAGGAAAAAAGATATGGGGAAGTTTGGGCAAAGGAGTCTCTTAAAGATGAAGGAACTCAGGTTGTCTGTTCCCCAACTTTTGACTCTTCCCTCTAGTGGAAAAACTGAAATGAGAGTTGTGGAATTTATCCCCCATTCATCATTTTACATATATTATTAATTATGCAAGTGGTATTTGAAATTATTCCTGCTAAGATACTGAGCTTTCTTGTGACAAGGTAAGCTAGCATTAATGAAGCACAAAGAACTGCTCTTTGAATTCATTTTAGCCCTTCCAGCGAGCTTATGAAAGACCTGGTTATATGATGCCCGTCTTTCAGATGAGGAAAGAGAAGACCAGAGAGGTCAAGACATCTACCTAAGGTCTTACAGCTGCACAGTGGAACAGATGAGTTTGAATCTTGGCCACTGGGTACCAAGTCACACCTTAAATAGCATTAGCCTGTACAGGGCCCCTCATCTCTCCTTTGATTCCCTATGTTAAGAAAGCCACTATCATTTGACCTTGGCTTGAGTCCATTCTGATGGTTTGCATGGCAGGAAAGAAATGAAGAGAACCCGGCAAAGCTTTGCGTTTTTATTTACCAGTACAGGGGCTGGAACTAAGGGTTAGGAGCAGCCTAGGCAAGTGCTGTATCCCTGAACCATACCCCAGCCCCTCACTGGGGGATTCTAGGCAGGGGCTCTACCACTGAGCCACACCCCCAGCCCCTCACTG
Source organism: Microtus pennsylvanicus (assembly GCF_037038515.1). Taxonomy (NCBI): domain Eukaryota; kingdom Metazoa; phylum Chordata; class Mammalia; order Rodentia; family Cricetidae; genus Microtus; species Microtus pennsylvanicus. The sequence continues at coordinate 144,103,522 of NC_134579.1, read as the reverse complement.
GGGGATTCTAGGCAGGGGCTCTACCACTGAGCCACACCCCCAGCCCCTCACTGGGGGATTTTAGGCAGGGGCTCTACCACTGAGGAATGTCCCCACTCCCCCTATTTTTGTTTGTTTGCTTTTAGTTTAGTTTTGGTTTGGTTCAGATTTTGAGACAAGGTCTCTCTATGTGGCCCTGGTTGATCCCTGTGAGATTCATCTGCCTCTACTACCCTGTCTAGCCCTAGCCCTCTTTTTGAGACTGGACTCCTATACAGGCTTTGAACTTCGTATACTCCTGTCTCTGCCTCCCAGAGCACTGAAGTATCTCAAACCCCACCCTTGGCCTGCCTTATAAAACTCCAGTTTCTTGGGTGAGATCCCAAGGCTTTACTCTTGGTCTTCAAGACAAGCTGTCAAGCTGGGACTCAATAACTTTGGTTTTTACAGACCCTCCAGGTTTTGTTAGGCTTAAAATACCCTTGTCGACTCCCACCAGCAGTGGCATGCATATAGGATGGTGGCCCCCATAAGATTTTGTCATCACTGTGTGTAATAGTGCTTCTCCCTCCCTCCCTCCCTCCCTCCCTCCCTCCCTCCCTCCCTCCCTCCCTCCCTCCCTCCCTCCCTCCCTCTCTCTCTCTCTCTCTCTCTCTCTTTCTCTTTCTTGTTTTTTCGAGACAGGGTTTTGCTGTAGTTTTGGAGCCTGTCCTAGAACTAGCTCTTGTAGACCAGGCTGGCCTCAAACTCACAGAGATCCACCTGCCTCTACCTCCCGAGATCTGGGATTGAAGATGTGCGCCACCACTGCCGTGCATGCATGCTTCTCTTATGAGCACTTGAGAGCATTTGGGAGGTGATGGCAGGAAGACTGGGAGTCAGCCAAGGCTACCCGAGACTCTCTCCAAACCCAAAAAGGATGGCCGCCTGGTGGCATTGTATGCAATGCCCCTCTTATGATGAAGTCACAGGATGACACATTTCTCGGAATGTGTCCCTGTGATGGTGATTCTGACTTTCTCAGTCCCATGCACGTTGCTTCTTCTGTTCCGTACTGTGTCTTAGTGACAGCTCCACAGAAAATCTGCCTTCCTCCATCTTAACAGCTGTATAGTATTCCACTGTGATCCTAAGTGCTAAGTCCAAGGGAGAAGAGTGTGCTGTGAACAAAACAGTCAGAAACCTCTGCCCTCGTGAGAAGTCACTTCCTAGTGAGAGAGATAAACAAGTAAGTGATAGCTGGGTGGCGGTGGCGGCAGCGGCACGCGCCTTTAATTTCAGCACTTGGGAGGCAGAGGCGGGCAGATTTCTGTGAGTTTGAGGCCAGCCTGGTCTACAAGAGCTTGTTCCAGGACAGGCCCCAAAGCTACAGCAAAACCCTGTCTCAAAAAACTAAAACAACAACAACAACAGAAAAAAAAAACCAACAGGTGATACCCTTAAAATATTTTAATATCAGGAGGCAGGAGAAAAGGCAGAGCGATAGGGTGCAGAGTGGCAAAAGAACTATCTAGCAAGGTGGGGGATGGGGATCCCATTAAAAAAGAACAGGCATTAGGATAGGGTGGGGGCAGAAGTACAGAGCTCATGCTCATACAGAGTCTGGTCCACTAGGGACCTACATAGGCCATTGATGGCAGCCTGTGGCTTTTTTCCCCCTCACAGAAACTTCCCAATACTGTGTGCATGGGCTTCTGTTTTAGGTTTTGCTTAAAGTTGATTGATTGGGCTATGGGCATCTGCACATACCCAGAGTAGAAGCCTCCCACTGGAGGCTTTGTTGACACAGACAGGGCCACATGGGGCTTCTGTTCAGGGAGGGGAGGAGGGCAGACCTGGAGGAGTCAAGGGCGGGGAGGGTTGGGGGGGGCTGTGGCTGCTGCCCAGAGCCAGGCCAGTCTTTCTGCCCTAAATAGGCAGAGCTGGGTGCTGGCCCCGCCCTCACACCACGGCCAGACAAGCCGCCTTTGTCTGAGGGTCAACCGTCTGCCCCGGCAGCCTGCTACCTCTGGTCTCTGGTCTCACTTAGTGTCTTGTGAGACCTTCCCTAGCCTCTGGTCTCTGGTCTCACTCAGTGTCTTGTGAGACATTCCCTGGCCCTGCCTTGCTGCCTTTCAAAAGAAGATGAAATCCTGGAGAGACGGGGTCCAGGCTGCCCTCAGACTCACCAGGTAGTCAAGGATGGCTGTGAACTTCTTATCCTCCTGCCTCTAATGAGAGCAGGGACCACAGGTCTGTGTCACCATCCCAGTTTTACGCAAGACTAGGGACTAAACCCAGAGTTTCCCTGCTAGGCAATCACTCCGCCAACTCAGCCCATCCCCCACCACAGTCCTGAGGCTCTTGGTCTGGGATCACTGTTGTAGCTACCAGCAAGGCTAGCTTGCAGAACGACTTTCTTCCTGAGGGAAAGACACAAGGAAGTGTGTGGATTCTGCTGCGTCTTTCTCTGTTCTCTCTCTCTCTCTCTTTTTCTTGGCTTTTTGAGACAGGGTTTCTTTGTGTAGCCTTGGCTGTCCTAGGAGTAGCTCCGTAGACCAGGCTGGTCCTAGTGCTGGAATTAAAGGCATGCACCACCACTGCCCAGCCATGCTGCGTGTATTTTCTGTGAGACAGCCAGTCTGCAGCAGGAAGCACTAAGAGGAGACTTCACAAGAACATAAGATTTCCATAAGGGGCCATGCCAGGGAGAAACTGAGGAGGAGGCAACCCCATGGCCACCCTTGGCTCTGCCCGCTCCTACATATACCCCCTTTTAGCACTGAACTCTCCTACAAGACCTAAACCAGGCAGTGGTGGCACACGCCTTTAATCCCAGCACTTGGGAGGCAGAGACAGGCAGATCTCTGTGAGTTCGAGGCCAGCCTGGTGTACAAGAGCTAGTTCCAGGACAGCCAGGGCTGTTACATAGAGAAGCCCTGTCTTGGGGGAAAACAAAAACAAAAAGAAACTTGTCACAAAAAGTTACAGCCCAAGTGTAGTGGTTGCTGCCAGGAATACCCTACTCAGAAGGTGCAGGCAGGGAAGGTCATGAATTCAAGTACATGTTCTTCTGCATGGCAAATTTGAGGCCAGCCTGGGCTATGTGTGAGTGAGGGGCTGGGGTAAGGCCAACCTGAGCTATGTGAAAGCTATGGACAGCTAGGAAGATGTCTCAGTTAGGTTCCTGCCACTTGGGCATGAAGATCTGAGTTTGAATCCCTGGTACCCACATAAGAAGCCAGATAAAAGGCTGGGTTAAGCTGAGATTCATAGTACTGGAAAGGCTAGGAGGACTCATCAGAGTCAGGCTGGTTTAAGCAGGTGAGAACTTGCCTCAAAAAAAAAAAAAGGTAGAGAAGTCGGGCAGCACTCAGGAGACAGAAGCAGATAAACCTCTGAGTTCAAGGCCATGCCAGTCTGTGGAGTTCCAGGACAGCCAGGACTACACACAGAAAACCTGTCTTGAAACGTCAATCAATCAATAAATTGATTAAATTAAAATACAGTGGAAGGGCTGGAGAGATGATTCTGTGGTTAAGAGCCCCTGCTGAGCAACTTGAGGACTAGAGTTCAAATCCCACTTCCACAGGTGAGCAGAGTGGTTCACATCTGCCTCTAACCTTAGCTCTGAAGAGGACAGAGATAGGAAAATCACTGGGAATTGAACTCCTGGTTCAGGCCAAGAGTGGTAGAATACACTTGATGCCCCTCCTCTACCTCCACACTCAAGTACAGGTGCACATCATGCACAGACACACAGACACATGGGAACCAAATGGTGGTGTATACAAATTTAACCCCAGCACTTGGGAGGCAGAGACAGGAGGGTCTCTGAGTTCAAGGTCTGCCTGGTCTACATAGTGAGTTCCAGGGCAACCAGGACTACATACATAAAGAGACCCTGTCTCAAAAAATAATAATAATAAAATTAATAAAGACAAGCATGGTGGTGCCTTTAATCCCAGCCCTGGGGTTGAGGAGAGACAGAGGCAGGAGGACCTCTGAGAGTTAAAGGCCAGGCTGGTCTACATAGTGAGTTCCAGGACAGCCAGGGCTACATAGGAAGACTGTCTCAAAATACAAAAAGGCAAAACAAGGATGTGAAGTGAGACTGAAAGGGGAATATTTTTTTCTATTTATTTATTTATTTATACACGATTCTGTCTGTGTGTATGCCTGAAGGCCAGACTGGAAGGGGAATATTTTTTTCCTATTTATTTATTTATTATGTATACAATATTCTGTCTGTGTGTATGCCTGAAGGCCAGAAGAGGGCACCAGACCTTATTACAGATGGTTGTGAGCCACCATGTGGTTGCAGGAACCGAACTCAGGACCTTTGGAAGAACAGGCAATGCTCTTAACCGCTGAGCCATCTCTCCAGCCCTGGAAGGGGAATATTTTTATAGGGGTTAGGGCGCTGTCCTCACAGATGGGGGCACAGCTGACAGAGAATGCACAAAAGATGGGTCCTTCTAATCGCTCAGCACACATAGTTGGGGCCACAGCATGAAGGCTGAATGTTAGATAGGACTTCCTAACAGGAACAAGAGACAGAGCTGACATTTCCCAGCGGATCTCTGCCAGGAGCTTGTGAACAGCAGGCTGGTGGGCTCTGGAACCTTCTGACCACTCTATTCTTGTGCCTCAGGAGGCCCTGCCTGGGCTCATCTGGGACCTGGGCCAGCAGCTGGGAGACCTGAGTCTGGAGTCTGGGGGCTTGGACCAGGAGAGTGGACGCAGCTCAGGTGAGTATGGGGGCAGGGTGGGGTCTCTCCAGGAAGCCCCAGTCCTCTTAGGGTCCTCTAAAGCAGTTCCCCCACCCCGCTCCCTAATTCATTCTGCTTCTCCCTGGAATCCAGGCTTCTATGAAGACCCCAGTTCTGCCGGAGGCCCAGATTCACCACCATCTACCTTCTGTGGGGACAGTGGCTTCTCCGGATCTGGCTCCTATGGACGCCTGGGTCCCTTGGACCCCCGGGGCATCTATGCCAGCGAGAGACCCAAGTCCCTAGGTAAGGTGGGTGAGGTGAGGCCCTGTGACAGTCAGAAGATGGCTTCCTGCATAAAAAAAGAAAAAGAAAAGGAAAAAAAAGAAAACAAGTCTACATTGCACTCCAAGTTCTGGCTGGGACCTTCAGTCTTGGTGTAGTCTTAACATCTCTTCCTTTCGGGCTTCTGTTTAGCTAATGGGGTCCTAAGAGTGTCTACATCAGCCAGGCATTTTGGTGTACGCCTTTAATCCTAGCACTTGGACAGGTCAGCACTCGGGAGGCAGAGGCAGGCATATCTCTGTGAGTTCAAGACCACCCTAGCTACTGGGAAACTCTGTCTCAAAAAAACCAAAATAAATAAATAAATAAATAAATAAATAAAATAAAGTAAAAATTTTTAAAAAAATTAAAAAGTTTTTAAAAAAATTTAAAAAGTCCTAGTACTTGGGAGGCAGACAGACCTCTGAGAGTTTGAGGCCAGCCTGGTCTACATATCGAGTTCCAGGATAGTGAGAGTCCCTTTTTCCTTCCTTCCTTTCTTTTTCTTGTTTTTGAGACAGGGTTTCTCTGTGTAGCCCTGTCTGGACTTGAACTTGCAGCAATCCTCCTGCGTCAGTCTCCCCAGCGTTGGGATTAAGATGTGGGCCACCACACCGAATTTAATTATTATTGCTGTTTGTGTGAAGCAGGCTCTCATATAGCCCAGACTGGCCACTTACTCGCTATGTAGCTGAGAGTGACCTTAAATTCCTGATCCTTCTATCTCCATCTGCCCAGTGCTGAGTCTACAAGTTTGTGCCACTATGGCCATCTTGGGTTTTTTCTTGGGGGGGGGGGCGGGGCGAGGGTGTTTTGAGGTAGGGTCTCCTGTAGCTCAGGTGGCCATCAAAGTGTTAAGTAACTGAGAGTGACCTCCACCTCCTCAGTCCTGGGTGGATCACAGAGGTGCACCACCAAGACCATTATTCGTTTATCTATTTTACAACACTATTAATACATAGCTCAGGCTTGCTCGGAACTGGAGGCAATCCTCCTGCCTCGGCTGCTTGAGTTTTAGGCTTCTTAAGAAAGGCCTTTGAGTGCCCCACTCTTTCTCCCTCCCGCAGGTGACGCCAGTCCCAGCGCTCCAGAGTCGGTGGGGGCCCGGGCTGCTGTGCCTCGCTCCTTCTCAGCTCCCTACCCGACGGCAGCAGGTGCCGAGGCCTGTTCCTCCGCTGAGCGGCGTGCGCGCGCGGGGCCCTTCCTGACGCCCAGCCCACTGCACGCGGTGGCACTGCGCAGCCCACGGCCAAGCGGACGCGCGCCCTGTGGCTCCCCCGACGGGGCGGCCCGTCGGCCCCTGGACGGCTACATCTCGGCGCTCCTGCGCAGGCGCCGCCGCCGGGGGGCGGGCCAACCGCGTACGAGTCCCGGGGGCGCGGACGGGGGCGCGCGGCGTCAGAACGGCGCGCGCCCGCGGCCGCCCGAAGCGTCCCCGCCCCCCGGAGGCGCGCGACCCGCGCGGGAGCCGTCGACGGAGCGCGCCTGGGCCACGGCGTGGGAGGCGGAGGTTGTGCCCGAACCCGTGCCTCCAGCCGCCGCGTCGCCGCCCTCCAGCCCGGCTGAGGGTCGTCTCGTAAAGGCACAGTACATCCCGGGCGCGCCTGCAGCCTCCAGGGGCCTCCCGGGCCGCGCCGCACGCCGCCGGGCTCCGCCGCTCACGCGAGGTCGCAGCGTGGAGCAGTCCCCGCCCAGGGAGAGGCCACGTGCTGCGGGCCGACGGGGCCGCCTGGCAGAGCCGTCGGGGCGTCGGGGATCACCGAGGGCGAGGAAAGCAGCACGCTCGCAGTCCGAGACCAGCCTGCTGGGCCGCGCGCACGCCGCTCCGCCGCCCAAGTACCCCACGGCCGAGCGAGACGAGCCCCGGCCGCCCCGACCCCGGCGCGGTCCCGCACCCACACCGACCGTCCAGGCCTGCCGTCGGTGGCGCTCCACCGCAGAGATCGATGCGCCTGACAGCCGGCGCGCACGAGCCCGCGTGCCCGCGCAGCGCGGCCCCGTGCCCTCGCCGTCCGCGCCCTCGCGTCGGCTACTGTATGGCTGCGCGGGCAGCGACTCCGAGTGCTCAGCCGCAGGGAGGCCGGTGCCCCTGGGTCGTCGGATTCCGTCGGCGTGCGGCCCGGGAGGTTATGGCGAGAGCGAGTCGAGCGCCAGCGAGGGCGAGTCGCCTGCCTTCAGCTCTGCCTCCAGCGACTCCGACGGCAGTGGAGGCCTCGTGTGGCCTCAGCAGCTGGTGGCGGCCGCCGGGGCCTCGCCGTCGGGGCCCGGGGGTGCGGCAGGTGTTGCGACCCCCGCGGGCCCCGCCAAGGTCTTCGTGAAGATCAAGGCATCGCACGCGCTGAAGAAAAAGATCCTGCGTTTCAGATCGGGTTCTCTGAAGGTCATGACGACTGTGTGAGTTGGGGGGTGCATGGGCTTGGGATCCACCTCCATGGCCTCTTCACCCCCACACTTCTCATCCTCAACCCCCTCCACGCCCACCTTCCAAAGACCACCGGTTTTCTCTGCTTCCAAAGACCCTCCTCAGTCTCTTCCCGCCATCCATAGCCGTCCTGGGAAGGCTGCTCCTCTCCCCACACTGAGAGGAGCCCAGATTGTCCGAGTACAGCTGGTTTTCAAAGTCTTGGACCAGGAAGTGCCCTCCGTGGGCCTCGCTCTCCCCATCTGTACAATGGATGTCCGTGTATGCAAAAGAAGTAATTCGGTTCGGGTTCCCCACCCAGTTTTCGTTCAGAGGTTTAGTCTGTTCCCCCTCCATTGCTCTCACATGGCTTTCTCATTCCTCTTTTCCTTGCCCAGACAGGGCTCCCTTCTCATTCACAAAGTGCCCCCTCCATGTCCCTGGACCCTTAGGATATGCCCTGGGGCCCCGGTCAGAGACTCTGACTCAGGTTATGCCTGCAGAGTGCCCTGGAAGTGGCACGGTTTTAGGGGCTTTGAGGGTCAAATAGGAGTTGCCAACACCTGGAAAGGACTCTTTCTGCTCCATCCCTGGACATTTATGGAGGATTGGGAGGTTAGAGAGAGGAAGGAAGATGGTTTCAATCTCGTGCCTCTCCCCACGGGGGGTGGGGAAAGCTGAATGACCCTCAGCTGTTCCAATCCAGTGGGTTTTTTTTATTTGTTTTTTGATTTAAAAAGAAATTACTGTATTTATTATGACAATGGTGACTCCCCGGTGCATGGGGGGCCAGATTCTGTGTGTTTCTCTAACCTCTTTGTAAATAAATGCACAATGTTACATATTCCCTGGATTTTTGTTCCCTGTTAAAATGAGAGATGTTACCTTTTTCTTTCCAGCCAGTGTCCCTGGAGCATCTTCAGTCTGCTGTGGAACCAGCGACGTGCGTATCCTAGGGCCGGGTCTCTGGTGACTGACCTCTGAGTTATACTTGGACATCGTTATGTTTTCATAAAAATGGCAAGTCGTGGAGGGCAGGACTGAGACGATGGCTTCTCAGGTGTGAGGACCTGAGTTCAGGTCTTTAGAACCCTTGGAAAGCCCCATGGAAGCCCCAGTCTGTAGAGTGACCCCAGTGCTCAAAGCCTGCCACACTGGTGTGTGCAGTGACACAGACGAGCAAGGGAGAAGCCAAGGGCTGACATGCTAGATTGTCCTCCAGCCTCCATGCTTGCAGCATTGCTTGTGCGCACTTCACACACACACACAGTTATAAAGCAGTCATCAGGGGCTGGGAAGCTGGCCGCTCTACAAGCATGAGGACCTGAGTTTGTATCACTAACACTCTTGTAGAAGCCAGGCATGGTGGGAAAAGCTAGGGAGCTAGAGGTGAGCAGATCTATGTGAGCTCCAGGCCAGCCTGGGCTACATAGTGAGCTCCAGGCTAGCCTGGGCTACATAGCCCTGTCTCAAAATAACATTTAATAATAATAATAATGATAATAGTAATCAACTGCTGGTTTATTGAGTCAGGGTTGTTCCTGGGCACCCCAAGCTGGCTGAACCTGTTATATACCCCACATTGGCCCAAAGCTGGAGCTCCTCCTGCTTCAGCCTCTGGAGTTTGGAACCACAGGTATGCCCCCACCACATCTTGACAATCTCATAGGGGTGGAAGTATTGTGTTAACTAGCATGTCTGCCAATCTGCTTTTCATTTTACTTTTGTTGTTTTTTTCAAGACAAAGTTTCTCTGTGTAACTGCCATAGCTGTTCTGGAACTCACTCTATAGACCAGGCTGGCCTTGAACTCAGAGATCTGCCTGCCTCTCTCTCCCTAGCTGGGACTAAAGTGATACACTATACTACCCTGCTATTTTTCCTTTTTATTCTTATATATATGGGTTTTTTGCCTTGATGTATACCTGGTGCCCACAGAGGCCAGAAGTCATCAGATAGATCCCTTGGAATTGAATTCAGGTCCTTTGGAAGAGCAGCCAGTGCTCTTAACCACTGAGCCATCTCTCCAGCCCCTATTTCTCTGCTTTGGCACAGCCATCTGCAGAGTTTGGCCCTTGTGTTTCTTTTCTTTTTCTTTTCTTTTTTTTTTTTTGCCTGTTCATATCCTTTACACATTTTTTTTCTACTGAATAAGCCCAGAAACTATGCCCATTTCATGGATGGGTAAACAGACACCTGGAGAGGCTATCACTAGCCCTGGCACAAGGCCTTAGTACCATCAGGGTTCAGAGCCAATGCCCACCTGCTTCCACAGTCGGGGGATATGTGTATCTGTCCGGGAAGGTTCATGTCCCTTCCAGCACTGAAAGGATCCAGGTTTGCCACACCCTGGAGTCTCTGCCCCACTGTAGTGAGGACAGAGGAGACCAGAATAGGAAATGATGGGCTGGGGTTGGGCTCAGTAGGGAGAGCACTTGTCTAGCATGGATAAAGCTCTAGGCTCCAACTCAGCACCCAGAAACCAGGCATGGCTGCCCAGGTCTGTAATCCCAGCTCTTGAGAGGTGGAGGGTCTGAAGTTTAAGGTCACCCTCAGTTTCCTAGTGAGCTGGCCACAGCTACCTGAAACTCATAGATAACTAGGTCAGTAGGTAGCTGGATGGATGTTTAGGGGCTGGGAGCTGGAGGTGTGGCCCGAAGATAGACTCCGTATTTAGCAGATGCTGGCCTTTTCTTTGACCCTCGGCGCTAGGGAGTGGGAACGCTGTTTATTTTCAAAAGTTGTTGCTCATAAGGCCACGGATAGTGTTTGTTCCACCGAGAGGCAGCTGAGGTCAGAGGAGGAAGGGACTTGGCCAGGATTTCACAGGTCCTTAGCGATGGTCCAAATAAATAGGAATGGTTATACCACTCCCTCCCAGCCCCAATGAACTTTTTTTCCCCCCAAGACAGAGTTTCTCTGTGTAGTTCTGGCTGTTCTGGAACTCCTTCTGTAGACCAGGCTGGCCTTGAACTCACAAAGATCCACCTGCCTCTTCTCAAGTGCCCATGGAACTTTCTACGTAGCTGAGGCTGACTTTAAACTCCTGATCCTCCCTCCTCCCTCTCCCAGCTGGTGGCATCTGGGATTGTAGGTTTATACCGCTAAGCATATCTTCCTTCCCCTCTTTGTATGTATGTGTTTGAAATGGGGTCTCACTCACTCTGGGGACAGGCTGGCCTTGAACAGGCAATCCTCCTGCCTCAACCTTCTTGAGGTATTTCCATGCCTGGCTAGTGGCCATGTTCTTGATTCTGCCCTCAACATGTCTGCTATACTCATCTCTTCCTTGGTCACAGTGATTTTCAGGCGGGGGGGAGGGGGAGAGGGGCGGAATTTTCAGGCGGGGGCGGGGACGAGTGACTTAAAAGTTGATGAGGAACGTGGGGAGGGGACAGCAGATAGGCATGGTGACATGTTCTTGTTATCCCAGCACTCAGAAGACAGAGGCAGAAGAATTGTTTTGAATTTGGTGAGCTAGCCAGCCTGAGCCACACAGGGAGATCCTGTCTCCATACTCCATCCCCTCAAAAGGAGGCACAGCAACGTTTGAGTGGCTGCCTAGGGAAGTCAGGCTCTGGATAGGTTCCACAGGAAGAGGCTGTGCAAAGGCCCTGAGGCAATGCTGTACCAAGCAGATTAAGTAGATGGCACCAAGGCCAGGATGTCAGAATCAAAAGGAATGAAGAGGAGTAAAAGAGACACCAGCCTTGTTGGGCACTGAGTGGGAACCTGAAGCCATAGGCAGGGCTCATTCTTCTTTTTCTTTTCTTTTCCTTTTTTTAGTTTTTCAAGACAGGGTTTCTCTGTGTAACAGTCCTGGCTGTCCTGGAACTCATTCTGTAGACCAGGTTGGCCTTGAACTCACAAAGATCCGCCTGCCTCTGCCTCCCAAATGCTGCGATTAAAGGTGTGTGCCACCCCTGCCTGGCCACACACAGAGTTTTAAGTATGGAAGACACTGGAGAATCCTAGGCGGAAGAGAAACTTGTTTTTCATTTTGCCAGTCAGTTTTCAGTTTTGTTTCGTTTTGTGAGAGAAATTAAAAGCCTCATTGAAATGTAATTTGTACACTATAAAATCCACCCATATAAAGTATACAGTTCAGACCAGGAGTGACGGTGGGTGCCCATTCCAGTGATCAGGAGGTGAAGACAGGAGAATCTCCTGAGTTTATTGCCAGCCCAGTGTACACAGTGAGTTCCAGGGTGGCCACCTCACCAGCCTCTTGATGACACTTCTTGTTCTGATCCTCTTAAGCCTTCAATGGGAGCTGGAAATTTGGCTAAGTGGTTAAGAGCACTTCTTGCAGAGAACCCGGGTTCGATTCCCAGCACCCACATGGTGACTCACAACTGTCTATAACTCCAGCTCCAGGGGATCTAACACCATCTTCTGACCTTCATGGGCATGAGACACACATGTGCACAGGCATACATTCAAACAGAACACTCATACTCAAAAATAAAACTAAAAAAACATTTAATAATAAAAATTAATCTTGGGGACTGGAGAGATGGCTTGGAGGTTAAGAGCATTGCCTGCTCTTCCAAAGGTTCTGAGTTCAATTCCCAGCAACCACATGGTGGCTCACAACCATCTGTAATGGGGTCTGGTGCCCTCTTCTGGCCTGCAGACATACACACAGAATATTGTATACATAATAAATAAATATTTAAAAAAATTAATCTTTGGGGGAAGGAGAAATGGCTCAGTGGTTAAGAGCACTTTCTGTGATTGCAGAGGACCTGGGTTCAATTCTCAGCACCCACATGGTGGCTCACAATTTACTGTTCATGGGTACCTGCATGGTGCACATACATATATACAACAAAACGCTTTTACACATAAAATAAATCTTTAAGAAAATGAAATGTGGGGGCTGGAGAGATGGCTCAGTGGTTAAGAGCATTGCCTGCTCTTCCAAAGGTCCTGAGTTCAATTCCCAGCAACCACATGGTGGCTCACAACCATCTGGAATGAGGTCTGGTGCCCTCTTCTGGCCTGCAGATATACATACAGACAGAATATTGTATACATAATGAATGAACGAATAAATAAAAATAAATATTAAAAAAAAAGAAAATGAAATGTGGGGCTGGAGAGATGGCTCAGCAGTTAAGAGCACTGGCTGCTCTTCCAGAGGTCCTGAGTTCAATTTCCAGCAACCTCATGGTGGCTCACAACCATCTGTAATGGGATCTGCTGCCCTCTTCTGGCCTGCAGGCATACATGCAGGCAGAACACTGTAACTAAGGCTGGCTCCATGCTGAATGCTGGCATTACAGGTATGTGGTACCCAGGGTTTCCTACATGCTAGGAAACACTCTACCTGCAGAGACACACCCCCAGTCCCCTCTCCCACCACCCTTTCTAGGCTAGTCCCACTCTCTAGCACCGGCTAAGATGGGATTCACTGTGTAGTCCAGGCTATCCTGGGATTTCCAGACTTCCAGGCTCATCCTCCTCAGTGCCCTTTAGTGCCGGGATTACAGGTACCCTGAGACTTGTTTTGAGACAAAGGCCTTGTGACTTCTCTGCAAGAAACAGGCCGACAGGGTCAGAGGAAAAAGGCCAGATGTGGGAGCCAAAAAAAGAGTGAAGCTGGAGGGAGTTTGTGGGTTCTGGATGTGTTTAAGATGCTTATAATACTTAAGGACTTGGAGATGGCTCAGCCGGTTGAAGGCCTTTGCCACCAGCCTGAGGACTTGGGTTCCACCCTGGGACCCACATGATGGGAAGAGGACTAAAGTTCACAAGGTGACCCTGACTCCTACACCACCGAGGCTGTGGTGTAGTCACACATCTCCGCATACACACAATAAATAAGTAAAATATAAATATATATAAATATAAGTTCATATAATTTAAATATATATATATTTAAATAATGGAGAGGCTGCTGAGGTCTGTGGATTAGGAAGGAGCTGGAGGTTATCCATTCCGTGTCCGTCTGTCCTCCCTTCTTCCTCTAGCCTTTGGTCGGGAGACGGGGTCGTCACCCTGTCTTTCCAGCATTAAGTTAGCTAGCTAGGTTTCCTCCTCTGGGGCACCCTAGGCCAGATCTGGGGATGAAAACCAGCTGCAGGAGGCGCCGGGCTCGGGGCAAGCCCAGGCCCCTCCTCGGCGCCGGCAGACACCGCTTGGCTGGTGTGTGTGTGTGGAGGGGGAGCTCCTTGGCTCCCCTCCCCCTCCCGCAGCCCCGGCTGGGGCCCTGGCACGTCCGGCGCGCCTGATGCTTTCCAGATGTGGGCCGTGTTCTCCTTCCAACCTGGCCCTGTGAGCCCACGAGGGAGGGGGCAGGGAGCCAGGGTCCCATACTCCCAGTTCCAAAAAGCCATCAAGGCGGCTCAGGCCTGTCATCCCAGCTCCCTAGGGATTGACGTGGCAGGAGGGTCGCCTGGGCCACAGAGTGAGTTCAAGGCCATTCTAGCGCAACTAAAGGAAACAGTCTCAAAATGAAAAAGTCAACAGAGGGCTGTAGATGTAGCTCAGTGACAGAGCTCTTGCTTAGCACGAGTAAGACTTTGGAGTCAGTCCCCAGTACTGGGAGGGCGGGAGCTATCAGAGACTGATATCTTTCCCCCGACCAGTCTGGCTTCCCGGTACAGAGACACCTCTCCCTACTCCACCTCTTCCCAGGGTTCCAGGATCCCTGAGAGCCAAAAAGGGAAGGAGCGTCAAGCCCCGCCCTCACCCCCTACAGGCCACGCCTCGCCCAACACACCCAACTAAGCCCCGCCCTTGACCACACCCACAACGCTATCCCCTCCTACAGCCCCGCCCCGCCGTGTGGTCCGGCAGGGAAGTCGCACTATGAATTTCTTGTCCTTTGGCCGGCCAGGCTCGTTCTCTGAGTGTCTGTCTCCAAGTCCCAGTCTGTGTATCTGTCTCCTGCCACCTCTCCCTGTACCTCCTGTCTGTCCTTCTGTCTCTCTCCGTACTTAGTTTCTCTGCCCCTCTCACCTCTCTCTGAAGTTCTCTTCCTTTCCCTCTAATCCCGCACTTCTTTCACCTTCGTAGGAACCCACCTCCCCTCTCTCACATGCTTCTCGGGTCCCCCAGATCTCCGGTTTCTATCTTCTGCAAAGCTGGCCGGAGATGCCTTGTCTTAGCTGCTTCTGCTCTCGTGCTCCTCCAGTGACTTTGGCTCGAGGGCGCCACCGTGTGGCCAGCAGTGGGGCCTTGAGGGCGGCGAGGGTGAGCAACTAAGCAAGTGATGGCTGTGGTGTCCCACGCGACATCCAGAGGTAGTGCTACCCACGCCAGTGTGAGGGCACGTCCCAGATGTGGTGTGGGACTGTGTGACACAGTGAGATTAGGAATGACAAGGAGGGATTAAGTGGGACTGTCAGAGTGAGGTGTCATGTGACACTGAGATTATCGGTGAGACTGTGGGCCACTGTGTGTGGCACTGGGTCTGAGAGAGAAACTTCCTGGAGCCTGCCCGTGCTGTCATCTGTATGTAAGGAAATCCACATGCGTTACAGGAGCAGAGTGAAGTCACCCAAGTGATGGCACGAGGGGAACCTGGTGTGGTCAACTGTGTGAATGTAAAAGTGTGTCTGCTACACTGGTGATCACGTGACACCGAGAGGTTGGCCTGTGTTTGCGATTGCCTTTGCAAAAGTGGTGGTTAGGAACTCAAAGGTGAGTGAGGAATAGAGAGACAGCGTGTGAGCATTTGTAATACAGACTGTGAGGCCCAACAAAGACCCGTGTGTATGTGTGTGTGTGTGAGGACTGTGTGCCATGTGTATCAGGAAACTGACCAAGAGTAAACATGGCCACACACAGGCACCCGTGGAAAGAAAACCATGTGGTCCTGTGCCACATTAAGCAATGGAGCGCTTGGCAGACATTCTGAAGGAGTTATTGTATGTCACCGTGTGAGATGTTGAGAAAGTGAATGGGACCTTCAAGAGAAGCTAAAACTGCACGTGTGGGTGACAACACATATGCTTGACACTCTAAGATAGGTACCTGACTGCAGTGGTGCAAGCCGTCACTGGCGATGGTGTGCTGTGCTCTGAGACATCATGAGTCGAGACCTTTGGCATTACGCGTGCGTTGAGCACGGTAGCACTATCCAGTGGCCCAGCAAGGTAGTGAGCATCCCTGTGTGGGTGACTTGAGTTTGTGTGCCGCTGAGTGAGTCACTGAGATGGGGGGATGCTGAGGGGACTGCTTTGCGTGTGAAGCACTGAGAAGCTGCATGGGACACCCAGGAGAGGCACACACACCTAAAGGGTGCATCTTTTCCTGCCAGTGTGAAAGAGGGACTCCAGAGAAAGACACGTGGGAAGTAAGAGTGACGGGAAAACAGGGAGAGAGAGGGAGAAAAGGAGATACATAGCAAGGAGAGGACCCAGAGAAACAGACCTAGGGCGTGGAGACAGGTGGTGCCTAGGAGAAGGAGGCGGTCCTGAGGGCCTGCACCCCAGGGGAGAGGGCGGGACTGAGAAGGGGACCAGCCGCTGCCTCTCTCAGCCTCTGTCGCCCGCCAGTCATCCCAACCCTGAGCTGCAACAGGTAGGAGGCTCCTGTCCCGGTCCAGTAGCTGCTTGGTGGCTGCCATCTGTCCGTCCGCGATTGAATGGGTGAATGGGTGAAGGAAGGAATCAATGACTTTATAGTTCTGTGTGTCCATCATCCTCTCTGTCCTTCTACTCATTCCTCACTGCCTCTCTCCTCTAGCCTTGTTCCATTTCCCTTCTAGCCCTGCCGTGTCCTCCTCTGTCCGGGTCCCTTCTCTCCTGTCTCCCTGTCTCCTCTGTTCCTCTGTTCCCGATTTCCCTGTATCTCTTTCTTCCCTATACCCTCTTTTTCCCCTCCTCTCCCTATCGTCTTCCTTCATCATCTCTCCCCCAATATCTCTGTCTCCATCTTCAGTCTATTCTCCATGCCTGTGTGTCTTGTCACTCTGCCCCCTCCCCCGGCTCTTCCTCTTGTCCCTCTCTCTATCCTCAACACCCCTTTGCAGAGCTGGCTGGGTTGACTTGCCCCAGCCCTCTCTGTGGCCTGCTAATGAGCAGAGGAGCCTTTGAGGTAGCCAAGGCTGGGGCGGGGGTGGGTCCCTGAGGGTGGCAGAGGGGGGCAGCTGCAGCTGAGGCCCTAATGAGGCCCCCTCTGCGCCCCTCCCGCCGAGATCTTAATTCTCAGTTCTCCCTGGAGTCGCGGCTAATTGGCCTGGGGAGCTACCCCCCTTCCTCGCTCAAGCTCTATCCCCAGGGGGTGAGGGCACCTGGATCAGTAGATTCTGATCAAGCACCTGTGGCCCTGTCCTTCTGGCCCTGCCTCCTCCACCTGCCTCTCAGCCTTCCATCTGTGTCTCCCTTCTTCCTTCCCCGGCCCCTCTGCTCTTCCTCCAGCGGCCTCTTGGTGGGTATCCCCATCCGGGTACCCCTCCATCTTCCTGTCCTCCTCTTGAGTCGTCACCCCAACCACTTCTCCTGTTACTGGGTCGCACCACTGCTTCTCACTACTCCCCGGGGGAATCCAGACGCGTTCCAGGCCCCAGGCCCCACTCCTGCCAGGCATTTAACCCCTTTTCTGCTGCAGCCATGTCCAACAACATGGCTAAAATCGCTGAAGCTCGCAAGACCGTGGAGCAGCTGAAGCTGGAAGTGAACATCGATCGCATGAAGGTGCACAGAACCGTGGGGGAAATCGTTTGTTGTGGGGGGTGGGGATCTGCGCCAGGCTCTGTTGGGGGAGGAGCCTGGGAAATGAGGAGTGGGAGGGTGGGGCTAGGCCAGGGGGCGTGGTCAGACAAGGCGTGGTCAAAATACGGGGCGGGGATTTGGGCGTTCGCCCAGGGACCAAGTCATTAGGGCGGGTCAACTGCATCTCTACACCTCGCCTGCAGGTGTCGCAGGCGGCTGCTGAGCTTCTGGCTTTCTGCGAGACGCACGCTAAGGATGATCCACTAGTGACACCTGTTCCCGCCACCGAGAATCCCTTCCGTGACAAGCGACTCTTTTGCATCTTGCTCTGAGCCCTCAAGACAGCTTTATCCTCCCCCGCCGAAGTATGAATCCAATAAATTTGATGACTTGGTGGTGCCTGCACTTTAGGGGAAACGGAGGCACGGGCAGAGCATAGGGGCCACCTTTGGGGGAGCCTGAGTCCGTCCCTTCTCTTTCTTTCTGAGCGAGTGTGGAGTGTGAGCTGTGTGGATGAGAAGCACTGCACCCCCACAAGAAACGAGTACTCAGCGTTTCTCCTTTTTTTCGTTTCCCATCAGCTTGAGAATAGCTGAAGGAACTGAGTCAAGGGCGGTCCTCTTAGTTTCACAGCTGAGAGGTCAAGACTGAGGCGTTCCCTGTAGCCTAGCTGCCTCATCTCCCGCACTCCCTCCTAGCGGGGACTTACGGACCTCTGCTCAGCCCCTGAAAAATCCGTCCAGGTTTCACATCTTGTTGCACCTACCACCGGCTTACTTAAAATATTTTAATTATGCATAGGTGTGTCTGTGGGGGGTATGTGCACATGAGTGCGGGTGTCTAGAGAGGCCCGAGGAGAGGGTGTCAGATCCCCTGAAGCTGTACTATGTGGGTGCTGGGAATCAAACCCTGATCCTTTGGAAAAGCAGTATTTGCTCTTAAGCACCGAACAAACTTTCCTGAGCCCCCCCCCCTTTTGGGGGGCAGGATCTCATTTCATAGACCTGGCTGTCCTGAAACTTTCTTTTTAATCCAGGCAAACCTCGAATTTACAGAGATCTGCCTGTCTCTGCCTCCTGAGTGCTGGGATTAAAGGAGTGCACCAACATGCCCAGCCTTCCCAACTTCTAGGTACTCAGGATTTGAACCCAGGGCAAACAAGTAAGTTATTTGCTACTGAGTCATGCCATAGCGACTCACTGGGGGATTCTAGGCAAACGCTTCCTGTTTAGCGATTTTACCAGTCCTCATTTTACCCTTTCTTTTTTTTCAGTTTTGGTTTTCTCTTGAGACAGGGTTTCTTTGTATAGCCCTGGCTGTCCTGGAACTCGCTCTGTAGACTAGGCTGGCCCGGAACTCAGGGATCCACCTGCTTCTTCCTCCTGAGTGCTGGGATTAAAGGCGTGCGCCACCACACACTGGCTCTCCTCTTCTTGTTTAGAGATGGGTTTCACGGAGCAGCTGGTGCTGCAGGCCTCTCTCCTCTCACCTTCTCCTGTCTTCAATCCACCCACGCGCCCACCCATCCACTCTTCCAAAGCGCCCCTGGATACACGCTCTGTGAATAGTCCTGGGCTGGGGTGCAGGGTTGATAAAATTTGGGAACCTGGATAAGAGCCACGTGGTTAGATGACAGGAGGAGCAAATGAAGACAGACAGTCACTCTCGAGCTCCCCTCTGCATCCCCCTGCTGTTATCCTAATTTGGGGTCCTGTGGGCCCCAACTCAGCTATTTTTTCTAACTGTGAGGACAGAGGACCCCTGCTGCACTTCCCAAGGCACTCTCTGGAGCAGTATGTATGTGGCTTGCCCTTGTGGTTGGAGGCTATTTTTGGCCTGGATAATGGTTAAATATGTTGATTTGGTTGCGACACAGAAATGATATTTCTCATCAAAGTACGTTTTTCCGGCTTCCCTGAGGGTAATGTTTTTGTTTTGTTTTTCAAGACAGGGTTTCTCTGTGTAGCTTTGGAGCCTGTCCTGGAACTCACACTGCAGACTAGGCTGGCCTCTAACTCACAGAGATCCACCTGCTTCTGCCTCCTGAGTGTTGGGATCAAAGGCGTGCACCACCACTGCCAGGTTCTTTTTTATTTTTAAAAAACATGGGGTTTTGCTATGCAGTCCAGACTAGCTTCAGACTCACTATCTTCTTGCCTCGACCCTTCGAATGTTAGGATTACCGGTGTGTGTCAACATGCCTGGCCTTCCCTGGAACTTTATAAGGCTTCAAGCTGGACAAATCTCCCACGGTGCCTCGGTGAGCCCTTGCCATGTGGCTCTTCCTTGGGAGGCACCCACAAACAAATATCTGTTTTATCAGTGACAGACAAAAGAAATGATTGCACCTGGATCTAGCTTGGGGAGTCAATTAGTTTATCGAGGTCACTTACAGGAACGTTAGTGACTCAAAGCCGGCCACATCACCAAAAATCCACCATGGTGTGGGTGATGACTCAGGAAAGCTGTGTCTCTGGAGCTCCCATCCCCATGTGTGGTCAGCTCCACGAAGGGGCTCCTTCCCCAGCAGCTGTTCACTTCTTCTCTTCCCCGCAGAGGGGCCTTGGGAATTTACTGAGTTTCTGAGCTTCCTGTGCCTCGAAGTTTCCTGTGTCTTAGGATGTTCTCTCCTTCTCCGGAGGATGACTTTGGCTGAGGAAGAGTTACAGAGCAGTAGGCTGAGGAGCGTGAGTTGTCATTCCCCTTGGGGGCTGCTTAAGGACTTACAGTGGACTGGAAAAGGAACTGTTGCCATTGAAACTAGCGAGGGGCTGGGCAGTAGGGGCACAAGGCTTTAATCCCAGCGCTTGGGAGGCAGAGGCAGGAGGATCTCTGTGAGTTCGATGCCAGCCTGGTCTACAGAGCGAGTTCCAGGACAGGCTCCAAAGCTACAGAGAGAAACAGAGAAACTCTGTCTCAAAACAAACAAACAAAGCAAAACAACCAAACCAAACAAAAGAAGAAGAACAACAAGAGGAAGAAGAAACTAGTTAAGGGACTAGGACAATGGCTCAGGTAGTGAAGTGTTTGTCACAGGAATAAATGGACCAGAGTTTAATCCCTAGCAATAAAGAGCTGGAAATGAGGCCAGGCGGTGGTGGCGCATGCCTTTAATCCCAGCACCTGGGAGAGGCCCTGTGAGTTCCAGGTCAGCCTGGTCTACAAGAGCTAGTTCCAGGACATCTAGGACTGTTACACAGGGAAACCCTGTCTCGAAAAAACAAAAACAAAACAACAACAACAACAAAAAGAGATCTGGGAATAGGGGGTTGGAGAGATGGCTCAGAGGACCTGGGTTCAATACCGAGCAACCACAACATGGTGGCTCACAACCACCTTTAATGAGATCTGGTGCCCCCTTCTGGTGTGCAGGCATACATGCAGGCAGAACAATGCATACATAATAAATAAATAAATCTTTATTTTAAAAAAGTCTGGGAATGGTGGAACACAGTTGTAATCCCAGGCAGAGACAGACAGGTTGCTGAGACTCACTGGCCATGCAGTCTAGCTAAACTGGCAAGCCCTAGTTCTAAGGAGAGGCCCTGTCACAAAAAAAGGGGGGGGGGGACTGTGGCAGTGCACGCCTTTATCCTAGGACTAGGGAGGCAGAGGCAGGCAGATTTCTGTTAGTTCCATGACAGCCAGGGCTACACAGAAAAGCCCTATCTCAAAACAAAACAAAGGAAAAAAAAAAGAAATGGTTTTTGAAGAACAATATCTGAGGTTGTTTTCTGGCCTCCACATGCACACACACGTGTGTGTATATGCACCTGCACGTGAACATTTACTGTGCACACAAGGACATGCTTGCACACCTTTGCACGCACGTGTGCATGCATGCACGCATGAGCAAACATGCACCTATGCACACATGAACATATGCATATACACACACAAAACCAGGGGGAAAAGGCTTTACTCTCCTCAGACTCCCTTAGACTCCACCCCATTCCAGAATCAGGCATTTTTTGCTGATGGAGACGGGACTCTCAGACTCCTGAAGTGGCTTACTGGGGTTACCTCCCCAGGAGGTCTTGGGGGAGTCTGGCAAATGCATCGGATTAGGGTCCCCTGGGCCCCAACTCTGAGCTTCCTGTAGAATGGAGACAGAAGCAGCTGTAATTACATCTCGCTCCTGCTCCTGCCTCTCAGTCCGCTCCAGCCTGCTTGCATCATGTCTGTGGGAGCCACAGGGGAGAAGGGGGACAGAGAGAGAGCCAAGGATGAACTGGGGGTGGGGAAGGATACAGGGCTCAGACTACAAGACTTCTGGATCGCCAGAAACCCAGCCCTTCGCAGCTTAGAACCTGAAGGAATTTGAGCCCAAATTTTATTTGTTTCTTTCATTTTACATTTTAATTTATACGTATGAGAGTATATATGGAGGTCACGGGATAGCTTGTGAGAGTTGGTTCTCTCCTTCCACCATATGGGTCCAGAGGAATGAAACTCAAGCCATTAACTAGGCTTGGTGGCAGGCGCCTTCCCCTGAAGAGCCATCTCACTAGCCCTCCCATTTTTCCTCCGTCCGTCCGTCCGTCCGTCCGTCCGTCCGTCCCTCCCTCCCTCCCTCCCTCCCTCCCTCCCTCATCTTCTTTCCACAAGGTTTTACTTTACAGTTTAGCCCTGGCTGATATGGAGCTTGCTCTGCAGTCCCAGCTGACAGAGAACTCATGGATCCTTTTGCTTCTGCCTCCCGAATGCTGGGATTACAGGTGGGGGTAAGAAATCTTGCCCCGCCCCAGGTAGGATCTAGCGTTGTAGTCTTGTTTGCCTCAAAGCCCCCAGCAATCCTCTTGCTGCCTCAGCTTCACTGATGCTATGATTACAGATAAAATCATTATACCTCATCTTTTTTTTCCTTTTCTTTTGGTTTTCCAAGACAGTTTTTCTGGGTAGCACTGACTGTCCTGGAACTCATTCTGTAGACCAGGCTGGTCTCGAACTCACAGAGATTCACCTGCCTCTGCCTCCAGAGTGCTGGGATTAAAGGTGTGCACCACCACTGCCCAGTTCTTTCTTTCTTTCTTTCTTTCTTTCTTTCTTTCTTTCTTTCTTTCTTTCTTTCTTTTCGACAGTTTCTCACTCTGTAGCCCAAGTTGGCCTTGAACTCAGAGCAATCCTTCTGCCTCCTCAGCCTCACAAATGCTGTTTTTTCTTTCTTTTTTTTCTTTTGATACAGGGTTTCTCTGTAGCTTTGGAGCCTGTCCTGGAACTAGCTCTTGTAGACCAGGCTGGTGTCGAACTCACAGAGATCCACCTGCCTCTGCCTCCTGAGTGCTGGCGTTAAAGTCGTACACCACCACTGCCCAGCCCAAATGCTGGGACTGGAGTTGTAGACTCCACCAGGCTCTTACATTCCAGGTCTTCCAGTCCCATGAGGAAGGAAGCCTAGAATATTGGTTCTTACTTAACCTGTAGGTCTCTACCCTTTGGGACCATCGGAAAACACAGATATTTACATTACAATTCATAACAGTAACTACATTATAGCAATGAAAACAATTTTTTTTGTTTTGTTTTTGAGACAGGGTTTCTCTATGTAACTTTGGAGCCTTTCCTGGAACTTGCTCTGTAGATCAGGCTGGCCTCGAACTCACAGAGATCCTCCGGTCTCTGCTTCCCAAGTGCTGGGATTAAAAGTATGCACCACCACCACCTGGCACGAAGATAACTTTATGGTTGGAGGTCACTACAACATGAGGAACTCATGTTGAAGGGCCGCAGCGTTAGGGATGTTGAGTACCACCAGTGTAGACTATTGGGATGTAGGGCCCTTCCAGACTGGAATCTGTGTGGTTTGAACTTCCTTGCTGCATGTTGTTGGCCTTGGTGAGGCTGTTGAGAAAGCTCTGGGGGCTGGCCAGCAGAAGGGAAGCCAGGAGACTTGGGGGAAGAGTGATAGAAACTGGGAAGATCCAGAAACCTGAAGTGGGGGCAGGGAGACAAGGCTGGTCCTAGAGTTACCAGCCGCCAGAAGTGCTGGATTAATTATCTCATTAGCTATAGACTCCTGATGGTATTGTCTCTGGTCACCCCTGCTCCTTCCTGCCACCAGCTTTGTGAGGTCAGCTTTGGGGACCAGGATCTAGCTGGGGTCAGACCCAGGTCAAGAGGTGTGTGGTGGTAGTGCTTGCTTCCTATCTGTCCCTCCCAGCCTCCCGTCCTTGGCTCTCCTTGTCCTTTCTCACTTGTTTCCTGCTCTTCATTCTCCCCGTGTGTGAGCCGAGCCTTGCTGGACTGGCTCGGGAGACCTGGGAGTGAAGGAATAGGAAAGCCCTAAATCAGGCTGAGCCAGGCAGACACAGCCCGGAAGGGTCTAGCAGCTTCTTGAAGTGGGGCCAGGGCAGAGCCAGACAAGCCAGGCCTAACAGCAGGCACGGGCAGCTGGTGGCGTGGATATGGACTGCATGGGTTGAGTGGAGCACAAGCTTCCAGGGCCTGCACCAGGAAGAAAGGGGCGGGGACTGAGGAGTCAGGACAGGTGGGCCCAGGGCAAATGGCTCAGCCGGGCTTCTATACACCACGTGGCAATGCACACCCTCAGTGTGCAGCGCCTTCCGAACCCCTCTGTCTCTCTGACCTTGGTACACAGTGATTGTTAGGTTTGTCAAGCCAATAATAGTGCCAGCAGCTATCTGAGAAGAAGGCAGGATAAAGAGTCTTATTTTACATAATACTCCACAGCTTAGGCATTTGTTGAAAATCAGGGGAAGCCTTTTCCTAAGATCACGCAGTGAGTGGTAAGATCACGCAGTGAGTGGTGAGTGGTGGGGCACCTGCCAGCAAGCCCAGGGACCTGAGTTCAATTCCCAGGACTCACATGGTGTAATGAAAGAACCACCCCACAAGCTGTCCTCTGACTTCAGTATGCCAAAGCATACACAAGCTCAATAAACACGATATAAAATTTAACCTTTAATCTCGACACTTGGGAGACAAGTGGACCTCTGTGAGTTCGAGGCCAGCCTGGTTTGCAAAGGGAGTGCCACAACAGCCAAGGCTGCACAGAGAAACCCTGTCTCGAAAAACCAAACTAAACAAAGAAAAAGAAACAACAGACATTGTGAGCTATGACATCTTGATACATGTCTGCAAACATACCTATGAACTGGCAGTATATACACCCTCACACATATCTCTCCAAGCACAATACACAGAAGCAAAACTATATCCACAGAGAGCTGGGGAGAGGGCTCATCGGATAAGAACACTTGTTCTTGCAGAGTACCTGGGTTTGATTCCCAGCACCCACATGGAACTGCACTTCCAGGGGATCCAACATCTGCTTCTGACCTCATTGGGCACCGGACAAGCACATGGTGCACAGACATACAAGTGAGCAAACAGTCATACAACAAAAAGTGAATAAACCTATTTGGGGGGCCAAATTATATCTCTGTATACCTGTCCATACCTATGTACCATCTGGCCATATCTCTGTACACCCTACCTGTGAGCCCTACGTCCACCTCACAAAGTAGGCAGCTATGAACCTGGCCAATGAAGACCTGGAGAAACCATCCATAGAAGCTGTACAGTGTTACACACAAACACACACACACACACACACACACACACACACACACACACACACCACTCACCTTAACTTACAGTCTCACGTGCCAAGTTCCCGGCTCCCATCCTCCTCTCTCTTTGATCCCCATTTCCCATTTCCCTCACCTCTGGGGACTGTGTCTCTGAGTCAGTCACCATTCTCTGTCCTGTCTTTCCTCTCTGAGAGCCCTGGGGTCCCTTGGGGAGGTTGAGTCCTCTTGCCTGTGGTGGGCAGAAAGCGATCTGCTGAATCACGCTCCCAGGGTAGTCTCCCACACCATGCTCTGTTCTTAGAAGCCACGTGAGGGTGCAGATGGCCCACCCCTCACACGAAGACATCTGGTACATAGAGCCATGGGTAACCTTGGCATAGATTCCCGGGCCCCTCTGTCCCCTCATCAGGAGAGCGCTATGGTTGCTGTTACCCTACTTGCTTCTGTTTATTTTCTGACCTTATGAGACAGAGCCCTGTGTAGCCCAAGCTGGCCTGCGATGCTCTGGGTTGTAGCTAAGGATGACCTTGAACTTTTCTGATCCTCTTTCCCACACCCCTGGAGGGGCAGTATCACGGGTACACAGTCCTACGCCCTGAGAGATCTACTTCTGACCCAGGGACAGGGCAGCGGCACCTAGAGCAGAGGCTGGCATGCACTGGGTATGAGGGGACATCATGGCCTAGGCGGGTGCAGGGGCTTGACTGAGGTCCCTGGGCATAGCAGCCAGGGGACTTCCCAAATGCTGATGGTGATGGGGACAGGAAATCGGCACGAGAGAGCTCCGGGAAATGGAGGTCCCACCTCCTGCTAGGAACTCCCCTGATGCCAAGACAGGACGCCGAGCCTGCCAGGCATCATCCTTCATTAATATGATATGACTTCCTGAGCTCTCTCTGCTCTTCCTGGGAACCAGAGACTATGACAGGGACCACATGGCCCTCGGGCCTGCCTCCCTGCCTCGGGCTTTCCACCCCCCAGAGCAGAGCTGGGTGGTCCTTAGGGATCCCCAGAGTGCCTGGGACTGGGGATCCATCCTGTCGGAAACTAGGGATACCAGCTGGGTGGCAGCTGGCCAGGGGTGATAGGAAGATGTGGTCATGGGGGTGGGACGCAGAGGGCAAGCAGCAGCGGCCTGAAGTCTAGCCTTGGCGTCAGGAACACTCCTGAAACAGTTCTGAGCAGGCCTTTTCCCTGCTACAAGGCAAGCCTGGGGTGGGTGGGAGGCTGGCCACACTCAGCCACATGCCTGGGGGCGGGAGTTAGTGGGACCCGTGCCATGGAGGAGGAGACTGGAGCAAATCAGCCTTCTGCCCTTGCCTGGTACCAACCGTCATGCATCAGGAAGGTATAGAAATGAAAGTTAAATGGCTTTAAAATCTTTTTAGTAAATGTCTTCCTGAAAAACAAGGGGTCACACCCGGGTGGGCTGGGTGCAGAATTTTAATGCTAACATGCTGTGGACGGAGACAAGAGAATTGCTGAGAGTTTGAGGCCAGCCTGGGCTACATAGTGAGAACTCACCTCACATAAACAAGAACAGAAAACAAAACAAAACTGGGCTTGCTGCCAAGTAGAAGATTTGAGTTTGATCCCCGTAAGGCGGGGAAGAGAGAGAGAGAGAGAGAGAGAGAGAGAGAGAGAGAGAGAGAGAGAACTGACTCCTGCAAGCTGTCTTCTGAGTTCTACATATGCACGTGGCATGGGTGCACCCACACATAAACATATACATACATACATACGTATATACATACACACATATATGCATCATTTTAAAAAAAAGTTTAAGATCATTTTTGGTCACATAGAGAATTAGAGGCCAACCTATGTCACATGAGATCCTGTCTCAAAAACAGCAGAACAAGCCGGGCGATGGTGGCGCACGCCTTTAATCCCAGCACTCGGGAGGCAGAGGCAGGCGGATCTCTGTGAGTTTGAGACCAGCCTGGTCTACAGAGCTAGTTCCAGGATAGGCTCCAAAAGCCACAGAGAAACCCTGTCTCGAAAAAACAAAAAAAAAAACAAAAAAACAAAAAAAAAAAAAAACAACAACAAAAAAAAAACAAAAACAGCAGAACAACAAGTAAAGATCAAAGAGCCACAAAGGTGGCGCACGCCTTTAATCCCAGCACTTAGAAGGCAGAGGCAGGTGGATGTCTGTGAGTTCAAGACCAGCCTGGTCTACAAAACAAGTTCTAGGACAGCTAGGGCTACACAGAGAAACCCTGTCTCAAAAAAACAAAACAAAACAAAAAGCCACCAAGGGTGACGGGGGAAGGGGGGGTCTCCAAGGTCCCCTTTGTGCCTCAACAGTGAGACGACAGGAACTGTGCGGTCAGGGAGAACAGCTGGGCTGACACACTGGCCTGAGGGAGGATGAGCGCAGCCTTGTGTGTGGGATCAATGCTGCAGCCTGGGGTGGCCATCTGTGTCAAAGTGTCATGGCTGGAGGTCAGTGTCATTAGCCCTGGCCTGGGGCCTGAATGTGCTGTGATGAGAAGCAAGAGGTCACCAAAGCCCTGTAAACTGGAGATGGTGTCTCAACACAGGACTAGGGACCCCGGAATGAGGTCTGGCCAGGCTGCCTCCTTCCTCAACTCCTGGAAGGAGTGAATTATGTCCAGGGACCAGGGCTCTCTGTGATGCCTGGAAAACACTACATCATGGAGGAATTTCCTGATCATTTCTCAATCCCAGGGCCAGGCCCTAACCCCAGGGCCTGAAGCCCAGAATAACTCTCACAGGCCACTCACAGACAGTTCAGGCATAGTTAAGCTGGAGAACCACTCAGTACTAGGGCCTGCCTGGCTCCCACAGGGGCGCTGAACCCCAGTGACATGAACAGGGACTTATATCTGAATAGAGACACACACACACAGACACACACACAGACACACACACAGAAAGAGACACACACACAGACACACACACACAGAAAGAGCACACACACAGACACACAGAGACACACAGACACACAGAGACACATAGACACACAGACACAGAAAGAGACACACACAGAGACACACACACAGAAAGAGACACAGATACAAACACACAGAAAGAGACACACACACAGACACACACAGAGAGACACACACACACACACAGAGACACACACAGATGCTAGAGGGTGTGAAAAACAGCAGAGGCTGAGTGTGGGGTGGTGGCAGCAGGTGACACGGAGGAGGGGGATTGTGTGAGGAGGGGACTGGACAGAGGCAAGGGATGGATGCTCAGAGAAGGGGATGGGGTACAAGCCAGGGAAAGCAGGCAGGGAGCCCAAGGGGGCCTCTAGAGACCAGCACAGAGGAGGAGGGCGGGGCGGAGAGGAAATGAAAAAAAGCTGGGGCAGCAGGCAAGATGAGGAGGAGGGCGGGCCCTGGGAGGGAGAAGCTGACTGAGACCTACACAGACCCGCAGACAGGAGACTGAGGGGCCGGACCGGCAGAGAAGGCAGAAGTGCTGAAGGGTCCGGAAAGCAGAAATGTAAAGCGTAGGCAGAGAACTGTAGAGCGAGGGACTGGGGTAGTGGGAACTCAAGTGTACACGGGGACGAGGGAGAGACATCAGGAGAAGGAAGGGCAGAAACAGGAGAGTGACAATCACTAGAGAAGACAAAACACGAAGACTGAGAAGCACTCGGGAAACTGGGGACCGACTGGCAGATCCTGGTTGCTGTGACGACTGAGGCCAGCAGTGGACATCCTGGTACCACTCACCCACCTGCCACCCCTGGGTGTCAGAGAGTGGCAGGGTATGGCAGATTCTTGCCGGAACCTCACCTACGTGCGAGACTCGGTAGGACCTGCCACCAGCACCCTGATGTTCGTGGCCGGCGTGGTGGGCAACGGGCTGGCACTGGGCATCCTGGGTGCGAGACGGAAGTCACACCCATCGGCCTTTGCGGTGCTGGTCACTGGGCTGGCGGTGACAGACCTTCTGGGCACGTGCTTCTTGAGCCCCGCAGTGTTCGTGGCCTATGCTCGAAACAGCTCCCTGCTGGGCCTGGCCCACGGTGGGTCGGCGCTGTGTGACACGTTTGCCTTTGCCATGACTTTCTTTGGCCTGGCCTCCACGCTCATTCTCTTTGCCATGGCTGTGGAGCGATGCCTGGCACTCAGTCATCCTTACCTGTACGCCCAGCTGGACGGGCCACGCTGTGCCCGCTTGGCCCTGCCTGCCATCTATGCTTTCTGTTGCCTCTTCTGCTCTCTGCCCCTGCTGGGCCTGGGCGAGCATCAGCAGTACTGTCCCGGGAGCTGGTGCTTCATCCGTATGCGCTCCACCCAGCCTGGTGGCTGTGCCTTCTCCCTGGCCTATGCCAGTCTCGTGGCCCTGCTGGTGACTTCCATCTTCTTCTGCAATGGCTCCGTCACCCTCAGCCTCTGCCACATGTACCGCCAGCAGAGACGCCACCATGGCTCGTTGGTGCCGACCTCTCGGGCCCGGGAGGACGAAGTTGACCACCTGATTCTGCTGGCCCTCATGACAGGCATCATGGCTGTGTGCTCCCTGCCTCTCACGGTGAGTGTCTCTTGGAACTGAGGTGCAGGAGGAGAGGAGGAGGGCAGCTCTGTTCTTCATCTGTCACGCCCACTTGGCAGATGTGGAAACCGAGGCTCACAAAGGGTGAGACAGTAACTGTGTGCTCCACCCAACAACTGACCACTCTAAGAAGTCTCCCCACTTTCTTTTCTCCACTAGACTCCCCCCCCCCAGTCCCGCTTCCCGATCAAACACACCATTATGGAGAGAACAGGATCCACACAATTCATGAACACTTGCTTTCTGCCAACACAATGCTTAAAGGCTTCCAAACGCCTCTTCAGATAAATTGAAGTTGACCTTGCACAATCGTTTCAGAAGCACCAGGCAGGAAATGACACCAAAGTCCCATCCTCTTTTACAGGAGGATGGTAGCGAGTGTTGCCCGCGATCACACGAACGGAGCCTCCATCCTGCTCTCTCATCTAACCATACAACCACGAGCTCCCATTCTCTGAGCCCAGACCCCACCCTTGTCTTCCCCACCCTTTCGGCTTCCCACTCTCGCTGCTCCCCACAGGGACCGTGTGCTGTCCCCTCCTGCTACAACAGCCAGTGTGGGTGACACCCTCTAGACACACTTCCAGGCCGGGTCTCAGAATGGGGACTGGGATGGATTTAGAGAGTTTCAACCTTCTGAGGGCTAACAGTGACTGCCAAACCCACCCCCAAGGGTGGCTCTACATGAGGTTTGGGGAGCCCTAGAGGGCTTAGGCATCTGTGAGGGTTGGGGGAGGTCATTTTAGCTGCAAAAGGTGGGTCTGGTAGATGGGTAACCTTTGCCCCAACCCCATCTTTCCTCTGCCTGCCGTTAGCTGTTTCCTGGGGGCTTTTCTGTCTGCCGCTCTCCGGATGCATGCACACACTGGCAATCCAGTCTGCATCTTTCTTCACCGTATCTCATTTCCTTCCCCTCCGACCTGCCACAACTCCTCATCCCTGTGGGCAAGACATGGGAGGCAGGGTACAGGGATGAGGGAGGACAAACCCATGATGCATCTGCCCTGCCCCTCAGATCCGAGGCTTCACCCAGGCCATTGCCCCGGACAGCAGTGAGATGGGGGACCTCCTCGCCTTCCGCTTCAATGCCTTCAACCCCATCCTGGACCCCTGGGTCTTCATCCTTTTCCGAAAGGCTGTCTTCCAACGCCTCAAGCTCTGGCTATGTTGTTTATGTGCCCGTTCTGTCCATGGGGACTTACAGACAACCCTTTCCCGGCCCTCATCGGGGAGAAGAGACCCGCTGGCTCCCACTGCTCTCCAGGCTAAGGAAGGGAACTGGGTGCCCCTGACATCCTGGGGCACTGGGCAGGTGGCACCATTGACTGCTGTGCCTCTGTCTGGGGGCGACAGCTGCTCCGTGGGAAAGCCATCCAAAAGAGAAGCCATGGTTGCTTGCTCCCTCTGCTGACATCTAAGCTGGTCCTGCATGCCATCCTGGGCCCAGTGTCACAGGATCAGAAGCCAGAAGATCAGGGACTCAACTGATGGTGGGCGCCACATATCTAATCCTCAAAGTCTGGGAGTGTCTGCTGCTGCTTTCCTCCTTTGGGACAGAGGCTAGAGGCCTTGGGAAGAGGGCGAAGGATTCTGGAGGCACGTTCTGTGGCTCTCAAGAAAGATTCTCTCAAAATAACTGGGGCCTGGCCGGGCTGCTCTGGCCCTGAGCTCTCCCATCTATCTCACTGTCCAAATATTTAGGGAGCAGAAAAGTTTCCAGTGGCTTCTGTGGACTCCAGTATGCTGCTCTCCACTTCCACCAAAGGGACCCCTGGATGCCTACCCCGGGTCCCCAGGGGACACACAGTCATGCCCTGTCCCAAGCCATTCCAGCAACCTCTCTCAGAACCGTTCCTGCCCTCCTCCATTTCCCATCAGCTATCTGACTTGGGGGTCCTCAACCGCAAAAGGAAGTGAGAAGGGAAGGCCACTGCTCTGTCAGTGACATTGCTGGACATGTGTCTGGCACAGAAATGGCCTGAGAAACACCACAGCTCGGGAGATGTATGCTATGTGAACTTTGGGGGTGGGGCAGGGGGCAAGCCAGAGATGGTGCTAATGCATGTCCCAAGCCCGTCTCTCCATCCTGGAACAAACAACTGCCTCTTTTTAGAACTGGACCTCAACTCACCATCTTCGGAACCACCACAAAGATTTCACTCATTCACTCAACAAACTCCTGCGGGAGCCTGAAGGTAGCAGGCATCCACTCTCCTCGGCCTCCAAGCAAAGAAGCCAGGGAGCCTGGGAATGAGTTGACTAGCATGAAGGGAAGTGAGTCAGTCAGCTGGAGGGAGGGTGCACAGTGATGCTCCTCACTGCTGCCCTGGTTCCCATTTCTCAGCTACTCAGGTCATTCACCCTCCCACTCCATCTGCTTGGCAGCATATTAACCATATTAACGGAGCCTTTAGGGGCAGCGGGGACCAAAGCCCAGAGAGGCCAGTCTCCTAGCCTGACCAGGAATGTGGAATAGTCAATAGACAACGGAAATGTGGAGTAGCCTATGTCTACCGTTTTCTTAGGCCTCTCTCTCGGCTTCCTTTTCATTATTATCTGACAGGAATGCTGTGAGGATCGAATGCCACCCTCCTCCCAAAAACAGCAACTTAGCACGGGACCTGGAAGGAAGTTGCTGTCAATACTGTCAAATGGGCAAGCACAGTTAGAAAAAAAGGATTTGTTTTAACTTTTCTTACCCCTAGTAAATATGTTTCTGATCACTCTCAGGAAGAGGCAGGCGTGCCAGGAGAGGTGGAAACAGGTAAGCTGGGTGCAGAGCTGCAGGCCTGTGATTCCAGCATGCTTGTGCTCAGGCGGGAGGGGTGCAGTTCAAGGTCATCCTCAAGTATTACATAGGGTGTTCAAGGTCAGCCTGGGGCATTTGAGACTCGCTCTCCAAACCCAAGTAGCAATGGATAAAACCCTAAAACAAGCTGGGTATGGTGGTGCGCACCTGGGAGGCAGAGGTGGGCAGATCTCTGAGTTCAAGGCCAGCCTGGTCTACAGAGCGAGATCCTGGACAGCCAGGACTGTTACACAGAGAAAGCCTGTCTCGAAAAACGAAACCAAATAAGCAAACAAACAAAATCATAAAACCAACTAGGCTGAGGTGCTTGGTCTGAAGGTACTGGAAGGTACAGGATGTCAGTACTGCTGACTGTAAATGGTCTAAACACCATTGAATCTATAGTTGTCTGTGAATAGCAAATGGTTAAAATGGTCATTTTTATTTACGGGTATTTTAACAGAATAAAAAAATGTAATGCTGAAAAATAATGAAAGCTTCTAGAAACGTTCATGCTATTTTCTTAGCATGTGTGTGCGTGTGTGCGCGCGCGCGCATGTGCGTGTGTGTGCGCGTGTGTGTGCATGCATGCACATGTGCTCGGGTGTGCATTTGTGCATCTTTGCATGTTCAGAAGCCAGAAGAGGGCACTGGATTCCTTGGGACTGGAGCTACAGGTGCTTTGGGACCCCCAGCTTGCTTTGCGGG
Source organism: Microtus pennsylvanicus (assembly GCF_037038515.1). Taxonomy (NCBI): domain Eukaryota; kingdom Metazoa; phylum Chordata; class Mammalia; order Rodentia; family Cricetidae; genus Microtus; species Microtus pennsylvanicus. The sequence goes on along the minus strand of NC_134579.1, from coordinate 144,070,869 downwards.
TGCTAGCATCTGGAGCTCATGATTGCACTGCCAGGGCTCTCACTCACTGAACCATCATCCCAGAGCACTCTAAACATCTTTAGATAGGGTCTCATGGAGCCCAGGCTAGTCTGGAACTTGCCAGGTAGCAGAGGATAAGCTTGGATTCCCAATCCTTCTACCTCCCTAGGCTGGAGTTATAGGTATAGGTCACCATGCCTAGCTTCAAATCAATCCCAGCAGAATCACAGTATATTAGCTGAAGTTATTAACATAAAGTTAGCTGGCTGGGTGGTGGTACCACATGCCTTTAACCCCAGCTCTCGGGAGACAGAGGCAGGTGGATCTTTGTGAGTTCGAGGCCAGCTTGATCTACAGAACAAGTTCCAGGACAGCCAGGAAGGTTACATAGAGAAACCCTGTCTTGAACAAAACAAAACAAAAGGGCAGCTGGGCACAGGGGCTTACACCTATAGTCTTAGTGCTGGAGAGGTTGAGCCAATTTAGACTATACAGGAAGGCACTGTCTAAGAACAAAGCAGCAGAGCAGGGTGGCGCACACCTGTGGTCTCGGTTTTGGCAATAGAGTAGGAGGTCCAGGTCTATCCCCAGCAACGGAGAATGTAAGGCCAGCTCTGGCTTGAAAGAATGTGGTTCAAGAGGAGTGGTGGTGGTGCACGCCTTTAATCCCAGCCCTGGCAGAGGCAGGCGGATCTGAGTTCGAGGCCAGCTTGGTCTACAGAGTGAGTTCCAGGACAGGCTCCAAAGTTACACAGAGAAACCCTGTCTCGAAAACCAGACCAAACAAACAAAAATGTGGTTCAGTAGCCACCGCTTGCCTAGTTGGGGCCCTGGGCTCTATATTCATCTTCAGAACTGGGTGGAGGAGGGGCTTTCCTGCTCAGGGGTGGAGTGTGCATTTCACAAGTGTGAGCCTTGGGTGTCAACGCTTAGCGCCCTAAAAAATGGAAAAAAGATCACTTAAACTTTGCTTCCTCCCCCACCGCTTTCTGACCCCTTTCAGTGCCACGATGGCAGCCTGCCAGGATATACCTGCGTCTACCCTCTCACCCATCTTGACCCGTCCGTTGTGACGCTGGGGACACGCCAGTGGCAGACACAACCCTGATTCTGCTCTTCTGGGGCTCACAGCCCTGTGTTCATGTGGTCAGGGCTCGGGAAGGGCACAGGACAGCAGTGAGGGCTTCTTGGAGGTGGTGTCTGCACTGGGCTAAGGATTTAGGAAGCAATCCAGCCGAGTAGCAGGGAGTGTTTCTGTTTTGTTGTAAGTTCTGACTTTGAGATCCAATGCCTCACCGGTTTCTTGGGCCTCTCATGTGTTACTAATTCGTCATACTTTCCCTTGGGTCCACTGTGAGCCAGAGGCTACTCAGTGTCTGATGGAGCAAAAAGAACAGAGCCTTGGCCCTAACTTTGCTCACAGTCCAGAGGGGCAACGACTGAATAATCACATCAATATGTGCTAGAGGAAGCATCTTACACATGAAATCACAAGTTGTGCTGTGGACAGATAGGACATCGGACATGGATAGTGGGGAAAAAAGTCCCAGGCACCTGTTGGGGGTGGGTCTGTCACCATTTTATAACATGTACAAAGTAGCGCAGTCAATTCACCCCAGAACCCTCTCTCACCCTCTCCCACTCTTTGGACCCGCTTCTCCCAATTAACCCCTTTCAATTCTATGTCTTTGACTTTATTAATGATAAGACTTCTCTAGTCATTTCTTTACAAGTCTTTTAGACTTACTTTGCATGCGTGTGTGTGTGTGTGTGTGTGTGTGTGTACATATGCCACAGTGAGCATACAGTGGTCAGAAAACAACTTTCAGGAACCAATTCTCTCTCTACTATGTCGGTTCCAGGAATTGAACTTAGGTTTCAGGCTTGGTGGCAAGCACCTTTATCTGCTGAACCATCTTGCCAGCCCTCTTTCTTTTCTTCCTAGCACTGAACTGACAACCCGTACAAGCTGGGCGTATGACAAATACCTTTCATTTCTGCACTTGGAAGGCTGAGGCAGAATTGCCTGAAGCTGGAGGCTAGCCTAAGTTACTCAGCAAGATCTTGTCTCAAGAAAATCAAAGGCAGTCTGAGGATGTGGCTCAGCTGATAGAGCTGCTGACTTAGCATACTCAAATACTCAAAGCCTCCATCTCCAGCACCTTTTGAAGCTGGGTGTGGTGGTACAGGTTTGTAATGCCAGCACTCAAGGTAGAGGCAGGAGCATCAGGAGTTTAAGGTCATCTTCAGTTGCATAGTGAGTTCTAGACCAGCCTGGGCTACATGAGACCCGCTCTCAAACCAAACCAAAGAAAATAAAAAGTAGCTGGGTGGTGGTGGCACCTGCCTTTAATCCCAGAGCTTGGGAGGCAGAGGCAGGTAGCTCTCTGAGTTTGAGGCCATCCCGGTCTACAGAGCAAGTTCCAGGATAGTCAGGGATATACAGAGAAACCCTGTCTCAATAAAACAAACAAATACAGAAATGACTTTTTAAAAAAGCAGCACACCACTAAGGTCTGGAAACGTGACTCAGAGGGAGATGGCTTGCTTCCCATGCTCGTGACCATGGGTTCCATGCCCAGCACAGAAAAGGACAGACTACAGACAGGGCTGTGACCTGATGGGAGTAACTCCACAGTGACCCAGAACCTATGGGGGAGCTGACTAAGGTCGTGTACACAGAAGTTACCACTTTCTAGGAGCATGATGGATGGATGGAGGCTGTGGAGGCAGCGGCCACTGGCTCATTAGCATCTTCTAGTTGTGGCTCTATTGCAGAGAGAACAGACCCGCATCAGGAACAGCAGGAGCCATGCTGAGGTGCAGGGCCAGTTTGCTGAGAAGGAAACCAGCGAGGCCAGAGGGTGAGCCTAGCCAAGGCGAGCATGTGCTTCAGCTCCAAGGCCAGTCATACCACCCATCTTCCAATTGCACTGAACTGCAGACAGTGGTGGCTGACGGCTTCCTAGGTTGCTAATCGAGCTAAGTTGTAAAAAACTGTTAAAGAACGCAACACTAATAAGTACCAGTCCCAAGGGCCTGAGCAGCAGGCCTCTGGCCTCATGGCTCCACCTGCTGATCATATTGAGAATGACAGAGGTGGCTGCTTGGACTCTGAGGGGACTCTGCCTGGCACCTCCTTGGCTCCCCCGTCTCAGGCCAGGGACCTAGATCTGGGAGCCTGATCTGGACACGACTGCTCCCCTTAAGTGCTTCCTTGGCCTGGAGTTGTAGCTAGCTGCCTGGCCTCACTGTTCACCCTGGGACTGTTAGAAGCTCTGTGTGGGGTGTCTTTGTTTTGTAAAAGATAAGAGGGGGCAGTGTGATGGCTATTTAATAATGTGACCTGTCTTCAAGTAGTAAGTTTTCCCAAACATTGGTAAGGATTCATTGTGGTGGGGGTGGACTGGGGGTATGCTGTGGTCAAACGCTCGGCATCTGGAAGCCCAGTGAGAAGAGGAAAGTGTGATTCTACTGTCACTTCCAAGTGGCAGGCTTTACCTGCTCAGGCTTCCTGTCAGGGAAAAAACAAACCAAGTCTCCAGCTCCTAAGCTGAAGCAGGTGAGGATATGGACACATGGTGGCACAACCTGGAGCTTATTTCTAGTGGTTCAGGAATTACTTTCCATTTTAGTAAACTGAGGCCCAGGGGAAAAGCCACTGCTCCACTCAGTACGATGTGGCCCCATCTATCCTTGTAGGAGTACAGGTGTGGCCAGCAGGTTCTTCTCCACCTGTCTCTCAGCAGACTCTCTGATCTCACCATAGGAGTGTTGGGACTACAGACGTGCCCTACAGCAATGGGCTTATGTGGCTGTCAGGCTCTTAGCTGCTGAGCCACCTCTCTGGCCCCCTTGAAATCGGGAGGCGAGAGGGGCCTGCAGCTGGGAGCTCTTTATGCACACCCTACCTACCACATCCCTCTGCTGCAGCTCCAGAGAACTGGAGGCCTCTCTCCACAGCCTCACAAAGTGCAGGAAGTCAGTGAGCAGCTGTGCCTTGCAACTGATTGGAGTTTTTGTTTTTTCAAATGAGACTGGGTCTCTCTGAAGTCCAGGCTGGCCCTGAACATGGCCCTAGGGGTGAGCCACAACTGCTCAAGATCCTCTGGGGCACTCCTGCTATTACATATGCTGCCAGTGATTAACTGGTGTCATAGTTGGGAGGCCACCAGGGAGACTCACCCATGAAGAACCTGTCACCCTCTGTTCCCCAGTCACAAGGCTTCCCTACTTCCCTTTGCCTGTAGTACCCTTTCTTCATGTTGGGTCAGGTGCCTCTGGGAGCTCTCCTGATGGTGGGCCTCTCGCTGAAGTCCTCACCCAGACAGATCCAGACTTCTGGGCCAGGGTAGTACTTATCCTCGGTGACCTGTCCACAGAGGAAGGTTGAGGGCAGATGGAAGGAAGAGTCCAGACAGGTAGTCACTGTATTTTATTGGAAAACATTGATATATATTTTTCTTCACAGCTTGAACTGAACACAATATTGCCCGGTTTAAAAACAAAAACAAAAATAAAAAAACAAAACAAAAAAACAAAAACCGAAACATTCCGCAAAGTCCACAGCCTCACGCCTACCTGCCCTTACCCTCAGCTCTTGGCTGGGTCTCCCGATATGCCCTGTCCCTCCCTCCCTCAAGGCTGGTGCCAAGGGGTGGAAAGGAGTCTCAAAGCTGGGCAGGTCCCAGCAAAAGCAACGTGATTGCCCTGGGGGGCCAGATGAGAACAGAGAAAGGAAACGAACCCAGACTGAACTGCCCATGTTGACTGACATATGTCCCAGAGGCTAGAGTCAGAAGCAAGGGCGCGGATCATGCTCTCCGCCGGGGAGTGGGGCAGGCAGGGTGAGGAGGGCAGAGGCGGGCAGAAAGCAATGCCAAGTCACCACAGAGGGGCAGGAGGTGCCCGCTGCGTGCTCTGCGCGGTGGCCCACAGAAGTGTTTATTGCAGGTTGGTTCTTGTGAGCATGGTGGGGCTCATCTCCCCTCTCCCCACCCTTCCTTTAGTTGGCCCGGCATGTTAGGGACAAAAATCAAAGTTTTAAGGGGCATAAAGGGGAAGAAGAAAAAAGATCACCAGCACATTACACAGCGACCATCCCCCACATCATTCTTGAACCAGCCCTGAGCTGGGCAGGTGGCTGGGGGCGCCATGGGGGAGCGGCATGGGATGTTAGCACCAGGTATTTACAGAACAGCGTGAGATCGCTGGAGGGATGAGGGCAAGTGTGATCGGCATCATGGCCAATGACAGTCCCCCACCCAGCTTGACCTCAGAAAGCCAGCCAGATGGTTTCAGAACAGACCCGAGTGCTGTCCGCTCTGTCCGTCCCCCTCCAGTAGTGAAAGCATGTTAGCTTCCAAGACCTTCCTGCCCCTTCCCAACCCTCCCACCCCCCACCCCCCATCCTGGGTCCCATCCTGTCACTGCCACACTTCCTCGACTCTCAGTCCTGGAACACCCCCTCTTGGCACCCCGCCCCACAGACGGCTGGGTTTGCACATAGAATCACAGGGCTGGGGTGCATGCAACAGTGGCAGAGGACATGCTCCTCCACATGGCAAAAGCCTGGCTCCCCTCCCCACTGGGCAGGGACAGGAATGGTGGTCACCCCAGCACCCAAAGAAGGGCAAACAGAAGGAAACAAACCAAAAACAGAGGAGAGCCATCCGGGCTGGAGGAGGAGGGCAGAGGCTCCCCAGGGCAATGGGGTTCACCTTATGAATGCATCAGGCCTGGAAAATGGGAACGGAAGGGGGGAGGCCAAAGGAAGCGATGAGGGGCATGGAGGGACAGTCAGGAGGACGGGGAAAGAGCAGTCATGCAGCTTGGGACAAATCTTTTGTTGCTTTATCAGATTCTCAGTCGATCAATTGGTGTTTGCTAGAACCGGGTACGCAGGGGAGTGTTGAAGAGAGGAGAGCGCGAGAAGAGATCAGGAGAACGGGCATGGCCAGCTGCCCGGGCCTTCACTTCGCAGTCATCATCTGTACAAACTCTGTCAAGAGATGTGGAGTTGAGTCCACCACAAGCTAAACCCCTGTGAGCCTCCCAGCTCCAGGGCATGGAGGACCTGCTCAACACAACTCACCTTCATAATTGACCTGGCCATCTCCATCAATGTCAGCCTCTCGGATCATCTCGTCCACTTCCTCATCCGTCAGCTTCTCCCCCAGGTTCGTCATGACGTGACGCAGCTCGGCGGCACTGATATAGCCATTCCCATCCTGGGGTTTGGGGACCAAGGCTTGTCACTCAGCTTCCCCTGCTTGGAGAGCTGTAGTGGCCTCCCCCACATACTGGGAGAAGGGGTTCTGGAAGTGCAGAGGAGACTCTGGCTTTACTGTTTAGGCATCTGTCATAGGGACTGACTGCTTACCTTGTCAAAGACACGGAAGGCCTCTCGGATCTCCTCCTCACTGTCTGTATCCTTCATCTTTCTGGCCATCATGGTCAGGAACTCTGGGAAGTCAATGGTCCCATTGCCTGGAAGTGCAGAGAGGTAGGTGTTACCCAGAGCCCTGTAGGAGAGGTAACAGTTCCCCGAGGTCACAAGAGAGCAGAGTGGGTGAGCACACTCTTAGGAGCTCACCATCAGCGTCCACCTCATTGATCATGTCCTGCAGTTCAGCCTCAGTAGGGTTCTGCCCCAGCGATCTCATCACAGTCCCCAGCTCCTTGGTGGTAATGGTGCCATCTCCATCCTTGTCAAAGAGGGAGAAGGCTTCCTTGAACTCTGGGAAAAGAAAGGAATGTACCAGCAGCCAAGGGTTACAGTAGTCACCTATTTTCAGATGGAGGAGGAAGACACAGGGCTCAGGGCTCCCACTCTTCAGTGTACCCCTGCCTTCTTTCACTCTTTCCTCCTCAGCCCATCAAGCCAAGTGATCTGGCCTGACAGCTGTCCTCTCATAGTTCTCCATTTCTTTGTGGTCCCTGGCTTTGGCCTCTCTCTCAAATGATGCACTGGACCAAAGTGATGGAGCGGATAAGAGGCAAGACAATTCTCCATCTGAAGTTCACTAGCCATGGTCAACTGGCAGGAGGAGAAGGGGAGACTGCAGAGGTTTTGTGTCAACCTCAAAGGGAAATGTTACATCAAATTCCTTCTGTTGTGCACTGCCAGCCCAGTCCCCAGCCGTGGGTGCTACCAGCTTCCAGAGGAGGCGTCAAGCCTGTGGGGGCGGTGACATGTGGGGCAGTCTGCAGCAGGGCTTGGTTGATGGGCAGTATGTGGGGCTGAGGGGCTGGGAGGCAAAGGGGGATGCCTGCCAAGTCAGGAGGACCAGGAGTGTGGTGCTGAGTGGGAAGGCCACAGCTGGGGCCGCATCAGGAGAAGGGAGAGAAGCATGTGGCTCCTGCCCTCCCACTGGGCCCACTTTGGCACCCAGAGCTCCCCACCCCCAAACCCTCTGAGAACAGATGCCTGGCAGCCTGTTCTCAAGAGGGTGTGGGCTGGGGGCGGGGGTGGTGGAGGGGGGTGGTGGACGTTTTGCTAATGGGCTCAGGTTGAAAAGCGAGGTGTTTGTGTTATAGGAGGGCTGGGCTGGGGATGGAAGGGACACACACTGCTGGGCAGCTGTGACCTGAGCTTCTGGGCTGGGGAAATAGTCCAAGTCTCCTTGGGAATGCTGGTAGTGGGGCAGGCAGTCGAGAGCGGGTCATGTGACCCATGAGCTCATGACCAATAAACAATTCTAATCTTTCAGCTTTCCTTGGTGGGTCTCTAGCTGCTCAGGGCCAAAGTGTGACTCTGAGAAAACAGGTCCTCTTCTAATAGGTCATGGACAGCAAAGCTGAGGGCAGAGACCTTCTCTTCTCTTACTTTGGCCTCAGGTCAGTTGTGTGGCAACCTGTGGTTAGGAGATATCCCAGGAGTGCCTCAGGCTGTGGAGGGGGAGGGGCAGAAGCATGGAAACCTAGTCCATAGCTCCATCAGTCCTGTAGCTGGTCTTCCTGGGGGCTTGGGTTGGGGGCAGAGCCACAAAAATAAAGCCATATGGGGTCTAGGGGGGGTTGTTTAGCTTATGTGAGGCAGGAGACTGTTGTTTATGCAGGAAGAATTTATGGGGTGCCCACTATGCTCCAGGCATTGAGGATATGGTAGCAGCTAATACAACCAATTGCTATGTTCTAGGAACTGATTCCTGGTGCCAGGCAATAACAGGGACAAAAAAACAAACAGAACATCAGACAGGCCTGTACCACACAGGCAGGAGTGATGGAGAGAAAGAAGCGCCCTGCTTGAGGTGGGGTCAGGGAAGCTAAGATCTATCAGAGGCTGGGTAGGAAGAGGAAAAAGGAAGCAAGTGAGCAGTGGAGGTGGGAGTGGCCAGCCAATAGCAAGGGAGGTAGGGGTACACCTCCTCAGTTTGGTTGGCCCGAACTGGGAGGGCCAGCTGGGTGGGGTGTGCAGGAGAACGTCATTTCAAGGCCCCAGGAGGAGACGGACAGCCCTTGTAGCCTGGCCCAGGGCTGTGGGGAAGGTGTGGCAATGCCTGCTAAGCTTTTCTGCACGTTCACCAGCATTCTAGCTGCAGGCCTGGACACACGTCATCAGATCAGGGGCTAGCTAAGATCCTGCTTCAGAGTGGCACTCACCTGCAATCTGTTCTTCAGTCAGCTGGTCAGCCTGGAAAAGGAGGAAGGAGAGTAAGTCTCAGGGCTAAGCCACCCACCTGGGATGTGGCATCCTGCCCCTGCCCAGACCTCTCTGCTAAGGCCACTTTCATAAGGTGCACCTGCTGGGCGAGGGAAGCGCGTGTCCGAGTCAGGGCCTAGGACAGTCAGGACCCACAAGTCAGGTGCTAGGGTGGGCTGCAACCACAGGCAGGCTGAGGAAGCACCCAGCCCGGGAGCAGGGCTGCTCCAACGCCAACCTGGATACAGAGCATGCAGTGCTGAGGCTGTGCTTAGGGAGCCCCAGAGGCCGAGGCAAGAAGCAGCTGCCCCAGAGGCCGAGGCAAGAAGCAGCTGCCCTAGAGGCCTCATCAAGTGCTCTAGAAGGCTCCAGGCCAGTCCTTGGGTAGGGTGGAGGGAAGCTGCCTGGGGCTATCTTCGCTAGCTTCTCATCTGGAGATACTAGACTGTCAACACTTCTTTTAACTGGTGTCTCCAAGTTGCTCCAGGGCCTGAAAGAACCCTGGTCAGGAGAGAGGCTGCTCTAGCCACTCACGTGCCAGGTAGGAACAGGGCACCATTCTGTTCTGTTACTTTTGGGTAAGAGGGGCAAGCGACAGGAAGTGACTGCAGCAGGCAACCACGGTGGCAAAGGACTGAAGTCTGCTTGGGCTTCAGCCTTTCCAATTCAGCACTGCAGTTTTTAACCCTTTTCAGTCCAGGCTTCAGCACCCGCTTCATCTAGGGTTGCATGGAGGAGGTAAAGTGCTCAGCTCTTCCTCACTACAGCCCTGGTTGTTTGCAGTGCAGAGGTCCTAAAGGGAGGAGTGAATGGGGGTTGGATCCCAACTTCTAAACTATAAGGCTAATTTTATTTTTGCTGTGAGAATCCCTGGGCCACTGTAGTCCACGACACTTCCTTTCCTTTTTCCATGAGGGCAAGGAGTACGAAGGCCGCAGCAGGGTCCCAGCCTGAGCTTGGAGGCCCAAGAAACAGAATGAACTATGGCAGGCATACATATCATTCTACTAAGGTTCTGGAGCTTCTAGCAAAGCCACAAACACTGCCCACCCTTACCCCTTGAGCAGGTCTTGCAAACACTAGCCCACCCCACTCCATATTCATAATGATGCACACTGGAGGATACTGTTTAATCTGGAGGACGAGAACCTGCGACCAAGCCCCAAACATAAAGTATCAGAGGAGTCAAAGTGATGGAGACAGTGGGGAGATGCCTGTGGGGGTGAGAGTGGGGAGTAGAGATAGCAAAGGCTATCAGAAATGACTCAGAGTGGTGGGCTTCCTAACCCTGCCCTGGTGGCCTGGGCCAAGGAGCCCTTGCTCTAGCTGCCCTCCGGAGCTCAAGAGTGGGAGAAGGCGCCCAGGCCCACCCCGTGGTTCTGACACCTGAGGACACTGCTGCTGGAGAAGGCACCCAGGCCCACCCCGTGGTTCTGACACCTGAGGACACTGCTGCTGGCTGCTCCCAGAAAGTGAGAAGAGAATGGGCTTCTGGTTACCGAGGCCAGTCTGTGCTGGGGGAGGGGAGGAGGAAGCAGAGAGGAGCAGGGAGGACAGCTATGGAGCCCATCTGCTTTTCATTCTCTTCCATGGGCCTAGTATGGGAAAAGACAGCCCACTCGGGACCTTCCCATCACACAGTGCTGTCTGCAAGAAGCCCTGCTTTCTCGCCCTTTTGGTGACACTAAAGGGGAAATGGGGGCAAGAAGGCCAAGGCAGGTTGCCGAAGAGCCAAGGATGCCCGGCCCTGGAGGCTGCTATGTGCCATTTCTCCCCAAAGAGCTGGAAGCTGCAGAGGCACTGTCACGGTTGCTGCAAATAGGCGTGGCTCTGGCTCTGTGGAGGGCCTGTCAGACGCTCTCCCTGACATCCGGGAGCCCTTTCCCCTGCTCCATCAAGGAAAGGCCACAAGATATCCCGGCAGGGCTGTTGGCCTGGAAAACGAATGGCCCAAGAAGTAAGGCTGACTATTGCTGGAGGCCCTTCCCAGCCCAGATCATTGGCTTTCACCGAAGAATAACCCTGCGTTTTCCCAAAGCTTCATCTCAGGCTCCAGAGAGAGGCTGGACAAGAAAAAGCAACTTGGGGTGGGGAGGGAAGAGGGGATTATTTCTCTGTCTTGTCCCAGTCCCCAGCGGGTGCCAGAAAATCCCTGTTAAATGAGCTCAGAAACCAAGACCAGGGCCCCTCACCGGGGCCAAGGAGGAGCCACAGAGCTCAGGCCAAAGTCCAAGGCCAGTTACCAGGGATTCTTCCCTCCAATATCCTGCTGACTACAAACAGAAAGAGAAAAGCTGGTCAGGGCCAAAGCTGGGACCCTCCTTTGGAGGTGGGGAATGGGGGTTGCTGGCAGCTGCCCAAGCTGCAGGGCCCCTTTAGCAAGGTTCTGCTGGGGGGGGGGAAATGGGGTGGCGGCAAGAGGAGCCCTCAGGTCTGTGTCAGCAGTATGAGATCTGATACATGGTGGCGGCTGCCTGTCCTCCCCAGCTTTGCCAGGGAGGGTGGTGCACACGGTTCCCAGGCTGAGCCTGGGGGGGCTGGGGATGTTGTGGGTGGCAGGACCAGGAGAGAAGTAGTCTGCTGTTTTGCCTCTAGAAGCTCTAGCTGTGGGGAGCTGGGCAAGAGGCCTTTAAAGAACAAGTGGCCCTCAAGCCAATGAGAGGGTCCCTTGAAGGTCTTCTCTGGAGAAGCACTGCAGCCCCCACCCTGAGGGATGGGACTAGGCGTCTGTCACTGACACCACACTGTACTGTATTGCACTGTCATTTGGCACAGTGAGGAGAAGCAGGTGCATGGAGCTGGAGGAAAAAGGCAGTTCTCCTGGCTTACAGGGGACAACGAGGGGGCCAGGCTTCCTGGCTTAAGCAAGATAGCTTATCTGGTGCACCCCAAACTTTGACCCCACTCTCATTTCACGCAGTTTCAGTGCGCAATAGGGATCCGAACAACTCCGCCCACCCGCTCCTGCTGCCATGGTGCCTTCAGCCTGGCCTAGCCCCATTCTTCCCAGGGAAAGGGGGGCGCGCAGCCATTCCTTCAGATCCTCTGCAGGAGCCCACTACCAACATCAGCTTTTGTGTGGGACCTTTCCCTGGAGACAGCCACCTCTAAACCTAGGCCTACCTCAGTTACCATTCATTGTCTCCTCCACCATTCCTCTAGAAGCCTGCCCAATCTCACCCCACCACCCAAACGCAAGTCCTCCCCCATCCCTCACCTTGGAAACCCCGTTTTTCACCGACCCAAACAAAACACGCCTCATCAACCCTCCCTTCAATCCCTCTTCGTAGTGCAACAACCTTAACCTCAGAATCCTTCCTAGCTATCCCCTACCAAGTTCTCCACAAGGCTCCCTGGTTCCCCCACTACCCCTGATCACATTCCTACTCCTTTAAAACATCTCTAAGACCCCAATCCTCCTCAGTCCCCATGTGGGTCCCCGCAAGCTCCAAGAGCATCTTCTAGCCTCTGCAGCCACCCACCTCGGCTCCTCCTTACCTCAGCCTGCACCTGACCCTCCTCCTCGGCAATGCTTGTCCTTGGAGAGACCCCTCCCCCACCGGGGTCTAGTAGGCAGAAGTGACCCCGGATCCCATCTCCATCTATTCTCTCCTATGCAGAATACCCCTGAGGAGCCGATCGGCCCCCTCTCCCACTCAGGCTCAGCTACCCACGGCCACCCCTCCAGGAACAGCCTCCTGCATTCTTCCAGAAACTAACGCCTTCAACGCCGGCGTTTTCTATTTTCTCCTCCCTTGCTCGGGGGGGTAAGGATGTGATTCTGAGATCAATCGTCCCGTGATAGATCCGAATGCTCCTTGCGCGCGCGGGGGGGAGGGTGTCCAGTGTTCCCCTATTTGAAGTCTCAGATTATCTGTTTGGGGGTCCCACCAATTCAACCTGGTGATAAAGTAGCTTCTAGAAGTCCCAAGGGCCGCCTGGGAGATCCCGAGGGGCCCGGTCTCTGTCCCCCAAGGTTCGCTCGTCATCTCGGGGGGTCCCCTCCCGACATCGGCCGCCTCACTCACCATGGCGAGGCACCGGGTGTCCGGAGCTCGGGGATCGAGGTTACTCTGGCGGCGGCAGCAGCTGCAGCAGCTCGAGCTCCGCCGCGCGTCCGCGCCTCCACACTCTTTGCCCGCAGCGCGCGCCGCCGCCGCCGCCGCCCGCCCCAACGGTCCCTCAACGGCAGCCTCGCGCGCCCCGCCTCGCCCGGCCCCGCCCCACCCGGCCCGCGCGCTCCCGCTGCACTGCGGCTTTCTCGGGATCCCTCCGCGCCAGGACCGCGCTCTTCGCCCCGGGAATTAGCCGCCGGGCACGCGCACGCGCGCTCCCCGCCACGAGGACTACTTTCGGTCTCCGCGCTCTCAGCCTCTTCTATCCGCTCAGCTTTCCTCTTTGGCGGAGGGGCACCGGGTGGCGGAGAGTGACGCGTCCCTCTGTGAGCCACGCAGCTATTGGACCCGCCTCGTGGCGGAAATGAGAACGCAACGCCGATTGGTCCGGCCTTCCCTGCAATGCGTCAAACCGGGGCGAGCCACTGAGCGGTGTGTGTGGGGGGAACTGCAGGAGCTGTGTGGCTCTGTGGGGCCGCGCGGCATAAAGAGGCGAAGACGGAAGCGATGTGGGTGTTGCAGACGCAAATACGTTGTCTCTGAGGCTTGGAAGTAGCAAAAAGGCTGGAGAAAGACGCAGGACTTTCTTCTCTCTCCCCTTGAGCAGATACAAGATGGTTTAATCCAAAACCTTGGGGTCTGGGAGCCTTGCCTGGCCCGGCTCTTCACAGTGGCTGGGTCTTCTAGGTTCCGTCCCTCTCCTGAGGGTTCCATCCTCTGCCGGTACAGTATGCTGGGATGACTCAGCGGGTGAAGGCGCTTGCCGTCAAGTACGATGATATGAGTTCGATTCTGAGGACTCACGTGGCAGAAGGGGAACCAGACTCCCACAAATATTCCTCTGACCTCCATTTGCACGCTGTATAAATGTAAACAAACATGGGAATTTAAAAGGTGCACTAGAGCAATATGTAGGAATCTCCACTTGACTCTTGACCCTCTCAGGATCTGTACCCAGGACAGTCTCTGGATGCAAAACCTTTTCATTCATTCATTGGGCACTGCTGTATGCAGAGATTTGGTGCTTGACTGGGCTGGGGACATCACAGTGTGACTCCTTATTCTAGGATTCAAGACACAGAAGGGAAAAGAACTTATATAAGGGTAGCAGAGACTACTGTACTGTATAGCACAGTATATGGTACCGTATACTAACTACTATACAGTTCCTTCGTTTAGAATAGGCAGTGACGCCGGGCGGTGGTGGTGCCTTTAATCCCAGCACTCGGGAGGCAGAGGCAGGCGGATCTCTGAGTTCGAGGCCAGCCTGGTCCACAAGAGCTAGTTCCAGGACAGGCTCCAAAGCTACAGAGAAACCCTGTCTCAAAAACAACAACAAAAGAATAGGAGGTGACATTCGTTCATTCTCTCTCTCCTCCTCCTGCTCCTTATTCATTAATTCTCTCTCCTTCTCTTCCTCCTCCTCCTCATTCATTCTCTCTCTCCCCCCGTCATTTATTCCTTCTCTCCACCTCCTGCTTCTTATTAATTCTCTCTTCTCCTCCTCCTCATTCATTCATTCTTCCTCTCTCCTCCTTCCCCCTCCTCCTTTTCGAGACAGGGTTTCTCTGTGTAGTCGTAGCTGTCCTGAAACTCGCTCTGCAGATAAGGCTTAAGGCTGGCCTCCCGAGTGCTGGGAGAAAAGGTGTGCACCACATTGCGCGGCCAGAGTTGACTCTTTGTTGTCCATCAGCTTCTCGCCACTGTGATTGGCTGAGAGACAGACGTGTTAATCTGGTCAGACAACATAACGCCCCATCCAGAATAGGATGTAGGCTGAACCAATGAGAACCCTGCCCTGGATTTCTGTCTCTGGAACTTTTGGGATCAGAAATCTCTCTTTTGAGGTAGAGGGAGGCCATGGGAGAATTCATTCTTTCTGTAGATGCTGCCTTTGGCCTCCTCCCAAATCTGCTCTCATCTTAGGAAAGAAAACGTCTAGAGCAGAAGGGAATAAACTGACATAGAGCAGAGGCAGAGAGGAGGAGGGATGGATCTTGGGCTTAAACCGCAGCCTCTAACGCAAGAATGACTACATATGACAGCGATTCTCAGCACGTGGGTCGCGACCCCTTGGGGGTTGCATATCAGATATTTACATATGATTCATAACAGTAGCAAAATTACCGTTATGAAGTAGCTACAAAAATAATTTTATGGTTGGGGGGGTCACCACAACGTGAGGAACTGTATTAAAGGGACGCAGCATTAAGAAGGTTGAGAACCGCTGAGATATGCCATTAAACTGTGCCCTCCAGGCTGTAGAGATGACCCAGTCGTTAAAAGCTAGGTTCACAACCAATAAAATGTCCCCATACCTTTTTGAATAATGGCATCTTAGTTTGGTTTCTACTGCTGTAATAGAGGCCATGTCCAAAAGCAGCCTGAGGAGGAGGAAAGGGTTTATTAGCTACAGTCCTTTTTGAAGGGAAGTCAAAGCCACAGCTCAGGGCAGGAACTGAAGTAGAGGCCATGGAGGAACCCTTGTCCTGGCTTGCTCCTTATGGCTTTCCAGCCTGCCCCCCCCCTTTGTTTTTGTTTTTCGAGACAAGGTTTCTCTGTTTAACAGTCCTGGCTGGATGTTCTAGAACTCACTCTGTAGACCAAGCTGGCCTTAAACTCACAGAAATCCCCCTGCCTCTGCCTCCCTAGTACTGGGATTAAAGGTGTGCACCTCATGGATATATATATATATATACTCTAACTCACAACATATCAAAAATGATCTTGATCTTCTCACTCTTCTGTGCCTGGTTTAATCAAGACTTAGATTGAACTCAGGACCGTCTGCATGCTAGGCAAACACTCTACTGAGGCTGTCATGTTCCGGCTCTAAGCCTGAATTTGAGCTGCCAGTCTTTGCTGTGAGGGATCCCAGGAGCAGCACACGTATTTTTCTCTGATGTCTTGTCCTCCCACTTTCCAGAATAATTGATGGTTTTGCTAGCTGCATTGCTAACCAGCGTAAAACCAACATTTCCCAAATGACCTGCCAGTTAGGTGTGACTCCTAGATGGAATTCTACTGAAGTATGCAAGTGGAAATTATATGTCCAATTTCTGGACAATACCTTTAAAAGAGAGTGTGATAGCTTTTGGGGGGGGGCAGTTTCTGTTCTTTCTTTTATTTTCTCTTTTCTTGTCTCCCCTTCCCTTTATTTTGGAGACAGAGTTTCTTTGTGTAGCCCTGGCTGTCCTGGAACTACCTCTGTAGACCAGGCTGGCCTCGAACTCAGAGATCCTCCTGCCTCTGCCTCCTGAGTGCTGGGATTAAAAGCGTGTAATCCCATGTTCAGTTTTTGTTTTGTTTTGAAACAAGAGGTCTGAAAATCTGAGGTCACCTGGGCTCAGGTGTCAAAGGGAAGTTTTTAAAAATTATTTTATTAATTTATTTCTATGTCTGTGGGTATTTTGCCTGCATGTATCTCTGTGCACAACATTTATGCCTGGTACTTGAGGAGGCCAGAAGAGGGCTTTGAATCTCGTAGGATTGGAGTCACAGATGTTTGTGAACTGCTATGTAAATGTGGGAATTGAACCAGGTACTCAAGAAGATCAGGCAATGCTCTTAACCACTGAGCCATCTCTTCAGCTCCAAAAGGAAGTTTCTTTAAGCAAATGTCATAGCAGATTATTTCTTTCTTTAAAAGTTTTGTTTCTTGGGCTGGAGAGATGGCTCAGAGGTTAAGAGCACTGCCTGTTTTTCCAGCAGTCCTGAGTTCAATTCCCAGCAACCACATGGTGGCTCACAAACATCTATAATGAGATCTGGTGCCTCTTCTGACATACAGGCATACATGCAGGCAGAACACTATATACATAATAAGTAAATACATCTTTTTTAAAGATTTATGTATGTATGTATGTATATATACAGTATTCTGCCTGCATATATGCTTGTAGGCCAGAAGAGGACACCAGATCTCATTATAGATGGTTGTGAGATATTATAGATGGTGGTAGTCACTGGGAATTGAACTCAGGACCTCTGGTAGAGCAGCCTGGGCTCTTAACCTCTGAGGCATCTCTCCAGCCCCTCAGCCTGTTTTCTTATAGAATCCAGGATCAGCACCCTAGGAATGGCTCCACCTACTGTGAACCAGGCCCTCCTGCCTTAATCATCATTCAAGAAATTCAGGGGCTGGAGAGATGGCTCAGTGGTTAAGAGCATTGCCTGCTCTTCCAAAGGTCATGAGTTCAATTCCCGGCAACCACATGGTGGCTCACAACCATCTGTAATGAAGTTTGGTGCCCTCTTCTGTCCTGCAGATACACACACAGACAGAATATTGTATACATAATAAATAAATATTAAAAAAAAAAGAAATTCAACACAGGCTTTCCTACAGGCCAGTCTGGTGGGGGCATCTTCTCAGTTGAGGGTCCCTCTTCCCAGATGACTCCAGCTTGTGTCAAGTTGACATAAAACTAGCCAGCACCTGATCCACCTCTGGTTTCTCTAGACACTAGCAGCCACATGTCCATATTGCTTCCACACAGATATAAAACAAATTAAAAGCAAATAAATACAATACTAAAATTTTGGGGGCTGGAGAGATGGCTCAGTGGTTAAGAGCACTGGCTGCTCTTTCAGAGGTCCTGTGTTTAATTCCCAGCAAGCACATGGTGGCTCACAACCATCTATAATGAGACCTGGCAGTTGTAAGCTACCTGATGTGGATTCTGGGAGTGGAACTGAAGAAGTAAATGCTCTTAACCACTGTGCAATTTCTCCAGCCCCCAATATAGTCTTTTTGCTTGTTTCTGACACACGGTCCTGCTGTGTGGCCCTAGCTGGCCTGGAATGCACAGAGACTCTACCTCTCAAGTGTTTCACAATCTATTCTTGATAGTACACTGCAATTAGATATATGCAAATTAGATATATACAAGTTACTAATTCTGCTGTGTTCTCCTCCATTCTTTCCTCTCCTTTTCTTTTTTTCTGTAGTCCTTGTCCTTGAACTCACAGCCAATCCTCCTATCTCAGCTTCCTGAGCCCTGGGA
The DNA here is from genome assembly GCF_037038515.1 of Microtus pennsylvanicus. Lineage (NCBI taxonomy): Eukaryota > Metazoa > Chordata > Mammalia > Rodentia > Cricetidae > Microtus > Microtus pennsylvanicus. Next base: position 144,053,104 of record NC_134579.1, on the reverse strand, counting down.
TAACAGGTGGGAGCCACCACTCTCAGCTCCGAGATCACTTTTTACATTGAGTCAGCTTCACACTTGGTTCACTGTCCACGTCCCTTCCTAAACAGTGTTAGGGAGAGCAGAGGTTTATGGCGAGTTCCCAGTCTTGTTGGTTATGTGATCTTTAGGGATTTCACAGGCATCTCTGAACCTCAGTCTCTTTCTCTGTGAAATGGGTACTGCAATAATTTTTCTCCCAAAAATTATCAGGAGGATTTAATGGGACTGTATTCTTGGGATGTAACATCTCAGAACATAATTTATGACAACCTTAGCTGTCCGGCTGTTGAGTGTCTCCTTGCCAACAGAGTTGTCTGCTGTGACCCCTGTAAAGTATATGTGTGAAGTGCTCTATCAGAGAGACCCGAGTTTCTTGTGTTTTGCTTTTTAAAATCTGTATCTTTATTTATTTACTTTCTTATTTTTATCCCATCTGTGTGGGTGTTTTGCCTGGATATATGACTGTGCACCATGTGCGTGCCTGGAGCCCTTGGAGGCCAGAAGAAAGCATCAGATCTCAGAGACTGGAGTTATAGGCAGCTGTGAGCCACCGTGTGTGCTGGGGCTTGAGTCTGGGTCCTCTGAGAGAGCTGCCAGAGCTCTTAATTGCGGAGCCATGTTTCCAGTCCCGAGACCTGGGTTTAAATATGGAAATAATCACTCCTTTGGTTCCTGTCTGTGTGATTTCAGGCAGAAGACTTTTAACCTCTCTGTTAGGCGGAGAACCTGGGGGGGGGGGGGCACAGGCAATGCTGAGCGTACAAGTCCAAAAGGTGTCCTGCAGTTCACTCATGGGCCACAAGAGGGAGATCTGGCGAAGAGTCTTACTATCTCTCCTAACAGGTTACTACCAGGGTTGATGGAACCCTGACCCTCTACCGGGGCAAAGGCACAGGTCTTGGATTCTGTTCTTTTTGTGAGATAACATAACTAATGATCCTCTTCTGATTTGGTGACGGAAAAAATCTACCAGTGTGTATTCCTTTTTAACAGCTTTGGAAGTAACGGATCTCACCATGGCCACAGAGGGAGGGAGAGAGCCAGTCGGAACCACTGGCTTATTGAGGGTGGCGATTTGTCTCGGGATACAGTAATGTTTTTTTTTTTTTTTTTGTTTTTCGAGACAGGGTTTCTCTGTGGCTTTGGAGCCTGTCCTGGAACTAGCTCTGTAGACCAGGCTGGTCTCGAACTCCCAGAGATCCGCCTACCTCTGCCTCCCGAGTGCTGGGATTAAAGGCGTGCGCCACCACCGCCCGGCTACAGTAATGTTTTATGCTAGAACTTCACAAGACTCCCTTAACTATGTTTTCAAGAATTGTCTTCATTTATTTCATTTTTTTTCAGATGCTGGGAATTGAATTCGCACTCCACCGCTAAGCCATGTATCTCCAGCATCTTTACTTTTATTTATTTACTGTTTTTTGCTTGCTTGTTTTTTGAGACAAGGTTTCTCTTTGTAGTTCTGGTTTTCCTGGAACTCCCTCTGTAGGTCAGGCTTGCCTTGAAGTCAGAGATCTGCCTGCCTCTGCCTCCTGAGTGCTGGGATTAAAGGTGTGCACCACCACCATTCCTATTGTCTGTCTGTCTTCTGTCTCTCTCTCTTCAACTAGTCATCTGTGTGTGCGTGCGTGCGTGCGTGTGTGTGCGTGTGCCATAGTGAATGTGTAGAGTCGGAGGACAGCTTGCTGGAGTCGTTCTCACCATCTACTGTAGGTTCTAATTTATGCCGTCAAATTCGCTCAGCACGTTCTTACCCACAGACCCACCTAAGAGGCTCCCCTCCCTTTTTTGAGACAAGGTCTTTCTACATACATAAATAGCCCTGGCTGTCCCAGAACTCACTCGAGACCACGCTGGTCTCGAACTCACAGTGATCTGCCTGCCTTTGCCTCCTGAATACTCAACTTCATTTTAGTTTTGAGGTTCCATCTTCATAAGTGGTCCAAGCAGACCTCGAATTTGTTATATACGGAGGTGAAGTGGGCCTTGTATTCTAATCCTCCCACCTCAACAACCTGAGCGGCTGAGAGGATAGGTACTGAGCCATAGAACCCAATTACATATTTCAATGTCCCCTCTCTCAATTACGGTTAGCCGCCATTGTCCACCAGGGGGCGCTATGGGCACATTTATGATCATCCTGCTGTCTCCCAAGGTTTAGGACCCTCGGGGCGCTAAACCTCTTTGAACGTATCTTGGAATGACAACGTCCAAAACATTGGGTATAGCAAGTAGGGTGGCTGTCAGGAGTCGGATGAGATTACAAGAAGAATCTGGCGGTGTCACGCATTTTCTGGCCGCCGTTGCAGAGAGTCATGGGGCGGGGGAGGGAGAATGAGGGAACATGTCTCCAGCTCACAGCCAGCCAGTAAAACCTGAGGACTTTCTTCAGCAGGGTGTTTGAAACTGGAGGTCCAGCCTGAGGTACCTGCAGTCCCAGATGTCCACTGGCAAGAGCCACAGACACCAAGCTACCCTAACCAGGAGATAAAGCTGGGCATGGTATCTCATACCTGTCATGCCAATACTTACGGGGCAGAGGCAGGGAAGTCACATGATTTTGAAGCCAACCTGGGCTACACAGTGAGTTCTAGCAAAGCCTTAGCTACGGAGGGAGACTCTGAAAAAGCCAAAACCAAATCAAACCTATAAAGGAAATAAAGAAAAGGAAAAATAAATTGTTGATTGTTATTATTATTTTTTTTTGTGGGACTGGGGATGAAATCTAGGATCTAATGTATGCTAGGCAGGGGCTCTACCACTGAGCCACACTCTCAGCCCCTCACTGGGGGGTTCTAGACAGGGGCTCTACCACTGTGCCGCACCCCAGTTATTCCCTGGGGGATTCTAGACAGGGGCTCTACTGCTGAGTTTGTTTATGTAAATATGAGGGTACAAAGGTGTCAGGAGGTGGACTAATTGTCATCACTTACAAACAAGCCTGACTACATGAGTTTGAGCCCTAGAATCCTTGATGAAAGGAGAGAACCAACTTCTGAAAAAAAAAAGTCTTCTGTCCTGCACACACACAGACTCACAGACACACAGCAGACACATGGTTACGTCGCCCTTCCCAACACACACTTAAAAGAGGGGAGTCGCCTTGTAGCTATATTTTACTACGGACCACCAGGTGGCGCTCTGCATTTGGGAGCCATCATCAGGATTTAAATCTGCGCCACATCTGAGTCCGTGCTTTTGCTAATTTATGTAAGACTAGAACCCTGTTTTCTTGTTAAAATCTAAATCTCAAAGAGCATTGTGCTCTCATTCCCTTATTTTCGCGGAAGAACAGAAACGACCATTTTTCGATTTCATAGAGACACCCTCACAGGTATTTATCCTCTACAAAATAGAGGTGAGGGTTAGCCACCATGTCACCATAGCAACAGATAATAAGGGAGACAACCAATAAGCAATCAGGCTTCTTTGGGGGATTCTTTTTGTTCAGAGCTGGCAACAGTTTCTAAGAGGATCTCACATTCTTTTGTTCAAATTATCCTGTCAAGGACAGACTTATATAAACAGTCTTCAGGCTACTTCTGTGTGCAAAATTGTACCCTTCCCCAAACACCTGCAGGGGAAAACACACCTCCTTCGCCTCACTTTCACTTTCGTATTTTATTTATTTGCTTTTTTTGTTTATTTGTTTATATCTTCTTGAGACAGGGTCTCAGGTAACCTTGGCAGGTCTCAAACTCCTCATCCTCCTGCCTCCAACCCCCCCTCTCCCCCCCCCCCCCCCCGTTTCTCCTACTTGCCCTTCCGGAGTGCTGAAACAACAGGCCCGAGACAATATAACTGGCTTCACGCGTTGCTGGAGATCAAATCCAGGGTTCCATCGTGCTAGGCAGGTATCTTACCACCTACACCCTAGTCCTTGACTTTATTTGAACTGCTAAATGGTGTTAATCTAAGGGTTTGTCTCATTTCCTGGCATCCAAAAAGGTGTGTGTGTGTGTGTGTGTGTGTGTGTGTGTGGTGTGTTTCACTGAGACAGGGCTTCTCTGTGTAGCCCTGGCTTTCCTGGAGCTTCCTCTGTAGACTATGCTGGCCTTGAACTCAGATCCATCTGCCTCTGCCTCCTGAGTACCCAGCTCAGAAAGTTCTTTTTTAAAAAAATTACTTATTTATTTATTATGAGTATAATATTCTGCCTGTGTATATGCCTGCAGGCCAGAAGAGGGCACCAGACCTCATTACAGATGGTTGTGAGCCACCATGTGGTTGCTGGGAATTGAACTCGGGACCTTTGGAAGAGCAGTCAATGCTCTTAACCACTGAGCCATCTCTCCAGCCCTCAGAAAGTTCTTTATTGGTGTGTTAATAGTGGCCCCTCCACCACTGATGCTCCACAGTTGCCGTGATTCTTCTAGAAACGTCCTGGGTGCTGTACTTCTCTCTACAGGTAGAATCCATGGCTACTAAATCTCAAATAAGCCCACCAAACCCTCCTTGTGGTTGAGCAAATATTAGATCTAATCCGTCCACCCCTCTTCTGTGAAGCTTAACAGCATGGCTGCCTAAATAAGACCTGAATACTGACACTAGTTGATGTACCAATGTGGGGGGAGGAAACCTCCCGAGACTCCCATGCCTGGAAGAACTACAGATGAGTAATAACTGCTGAGGGAGGGAGAGAATTACTCTTCCCCAGGGATGGACCCCTCATTGATTCTCCGCTGCAAGTGGTCAGTCCTAAAAAGCATAGACATATGAGCAACAATAAATGGAGTGAGCATTAAAAACTGTATTCGAAGGAAACAAAATCTGAGCTAAAACTGGTGACTTCTTTACCTGAAGTCATCCTGGGGCTGAGCCACCACACCCAGCCTAAGAGGTTTGAATTTTAAAGGGCTCCCTCCTCCTGGTTCTCTCCTTTCCTTTCTTCCTTCCTCCATAGTTCCCACAACCTACTCCTGAGTGCCATAATCCCTGTGTTGTGGGGTTCACAGACACATAACATCGGGTCAGAGAGACCTTTATTTTACTTTTGGATTTATTTTATATAAATGCACGTTTTGCCTGCACAACATTTGTGCCTTGTGCCCACAGGGGTCAGAAGAGGGTGTCAGGTCCCCTGGACCTGGAACTACAGATGGTTGTGTGCTTCCATGTGGGAACTAGAAACTGAACTCAGGACCTCGGGAAGAGCAGCTGTATTTTATTTTTTAAAGATTTATTTATTTATTATGTGTACAGTGTTCTGCCTGCATATATGCTTGCTTGTCAGAAGAGGGCACCAGATCTCATTATAGATGGTTGTACGCCACCATGTGGTTGCTGGGAATTGAACTCAGAACCTCTGAAAGAGCAGTCAGTGCTCTTAAACTCAAGACAGTTTCATGTATCCCAGGCTAGCCTTAAACTGTACAGGTAGCTGAGGATGACCTTGAACTTTTGATCCTTTCACTCACAAGTAAGGGGATTCCAGGTCTCCGGTTTATGTGGTCCCGGGGTTAGAACTCAGGGCTTTGTGAAAGCTGGGTAGGTACGCTGCTGACAGAGCCACAGCTCTAGCCCTGAGCAGGACCTTTAGTTTAGAAAGACATAGGAGGAGAATTCAGGGCTTGCTAGATAAGATTTAAAAAAGTGTGTGGTTCCTCCACAGGCATTGGGGAGCCACAGAGAGGCTTAGAAGAGGGGAGGAGCAGAGCTAACTGTTTGTAAAGGATGCACCGTGAAGGGATGGAAACGGAGCCTGGAGCTGGACCTGAGGAGGCTGCAGAAGGTTCCAACTGGGGATGATGAGAAGGCAAGAGGCATTTTCCCGGAGCAAAGGAGAGGGAAGACGGAGAGGGAAGGAGACACTGGGCAGGGTCCCTCTTCACCCGTCTGCCCACCAGCTTCGAAGATCTGGACAGGTGGTCCCACACCCAAGATGGAAGACTGGGCTGCCTGTTTAGGAGACACCAGGTCAGCCCAAGGAAAATGCCTAGGCATGGTGTAAACACCAGGGGGCGCCAGAGATCCGGTTAAAGACGATTGACGTGTAGCTGGGGCTAGGTCTGAACCTGTATTCCCTGGGCACCTCACTCACACCGTATCCACACATCAGATACCTACACATTTTTTAAAATTTATACATTTATTTACTTACAGTATTTTTTTGGGTTCGGGGTCTTGATATATATAGCCTAGGCTAGCCTCCTGCCGCAGCTTTCCCTACTACTCAGTGCGCAGGCGCTCACTGTCTTCTGGTAGCGATGTCCACTTTCCAAGAACATATGAAAACAAAACGTTAGCATAAAGAAAAAAAGTGAAGGATCGCCCAGGAAAGGGGAGGAACAGGAGAAAGGAACCATTTTTTTTTGTTTGCTTGTTTGTTTTTTAAAGGAATATTTTACTGGACACTGTGGGGCACGTTCCTCCTCCCATTATCAAGGAAGTAGAGGCAGAAAGATGATCAGGGATTCCAGACTAGTCTGGGTCACATGAGACCTGTCTCAAAATACCAGCAAGCAAGCAAGCAAACAAACAAACAGGTAAACAAACAAAAAAGAGAGTCATTTTAAACGCACGGAGGCAGGCAAGATCAACAACTCCTTATTTAAGTTAATTTATTTTAATGAACTATTATTAATTAATTGAAAAAATCCCAGCTCTTCAATACACGTATTCTGGGGGGCATTACCTCTTCCAGGATTCAGACGCGAGGTGGTTAAATGGATTTTGCGCTAATCTGGTTGCCAGGGCAACAGTGCCAGTGGGGCTGAAGAGGCAGCAGAAACAGGAGACAGAGGACCAACCTGTGTGCTCTCAACTCCCACACAGCTCAGTCATAGCCTGCTGCGCAAACAGCCCCGCAATCATTTGCTTATCTGGGGGTGCCAGGGAACATTGTGATGTATTCTCTAATGCACTGCCGCCTCTGACTCTCAGAAAATTCTAGAGTTTTCTCTTTCATGTTCTTCTAGCTGTCTTAGAAATGATCTTTTTATTTTTCTTCTCTTATTCTCCCTCCCTCCCCCTCTCTTCTTTTTGGAGACAGGGTTTCATTGTGTAGCCCTGGCTGTCCTGAAACTCTGCTCTGTAGACCAGGCTGGCCTTGAACTCAGAGTTCCATGCATCTCTGCCTCCCAAATGCTGGGATTAAGGAAATATGCCTCCACTGCCCACTTTTTGCTTGTCATCATCCATCCATCCATCCATTTGTTTTTTTATTGTGTGTGTGTATTCTCTTGCACAGGAGTGCATACTGTGTGTGTTTGTGTGTGGGGGGGTCAGGAGACACTTGCAGGACTCAGTTCTCTCCTTCCACCATGTGGGTCCCGAGGATGGTGTAGTGTGGAGACTGCTTGTTTGTCCCCTGCTGCCCAGAACTGAAATAATCACACTGAAACTCTATTAATTACAACACTGCTTGGCCTATTGGCTTATGCATACTTCTAGCTCACTCTTATCTCTTAAATTAACCCATTTCTATTATTTTATATTTTACCATGTAGCTCGTGGCCTACAGCAAGGGTCCCACTGGCGGCTTGTGTCTTTCCCCTCTGGTGGCTCCATGGCATCTCCTTGACTCCGCCTTCTTTCTCCCAGCATTCAGTTTACAACCCCCCCCCCCCCCCCCCCCCCGCCTAGCTCTGTTCTGCCCTGCTATAGGCTCAAAGCAGTTTCTTTATTCATTAACCAATAAAATCAACACATATGCAGAAGGACTTACCACACCATTTCTCCTTTTCTGTTTAAATAAAAAAGGAAGGTTTTAACTTTAACATAGTAAAATTACATATAACAAAACAGGTATCAAGCAAGAATTAGAGTCACAATTTTTATATCTGCTTTATCTTTTATCGTAACTAAGGAAAACTATAACTATTCTCCAACTCCATCAAAGATCCCAGAAAGATATATTACCTAAGTTAACAGGAGGTGCATTGTAAGCAACTTCCAAAATTCTAGAATTGACAGAGACATCTTGCTGCCTAGACAGTCACTCAAAGTTCTTCTGCAACATGGGGATCCATCTTCAGCCTACAGGCCCATAGTGTCTGGCAGACTTTTCTATGAAGCAGGAAATTTCAAAGACAGTTCCACCTATATTGGCAGTTTGTCAGTCACTTTCTTCTGTGTCCTGCAGAATGTCTGGAAGTCTCCTTCATGAAACAGGACAGTCTCACCTTTAGGCAAGTTCAACAGTCATTTTTCTGTGGCTCCTGCAAGTCCAACTGAACAATTCAAGCAAGGGCAGTTTCTTGCCTAAATGGCTAGCAAACTCCATAAGGAGCCTCTTTGATACCCATCTTCCTCTTGAATTAATTGGTGCTGTTAGAAGTAGATGTGTCTCATTGTCATGAAAATTCCTAAGTTATTAAAAACATTTTAAATGCCATATTCTGAAGGTCTCTGAAAGATTTTAAGAATAATTATCTAATGAAAATATATCTCTACATATCTAGAAAACCTAACTAAAATGACTACAAGCTTGACTATTATAGATGATTATCTATTAACCTGTATTTCTTAATTATACATTACATTTTTAAATGAGCTACACAATCACAATACCTTAATCAAGAACAGAAATATATATATAACAAGATTGACCTAAAATTTGTATCAATAGAACAAGATCCATATCAATGCAAATCTCTACAGTATATCTCCCTTTAAATGTAAACAAACATTTATAAACAATATTCGGAAATTTAGGTGTAAGTCTTTCCAAACTGCTTCCTGCTTTTTTCATTGAGCAAATCATTCTTTTGGGGGTGTTCATGGCAATATTTCAGGGGCTCTTTGTCCATCAAACCACATTAGTCTGGAAGGATTCCACAGGTTCTCATCATCTGTAGAAACAAAAGAAGAACCTCTTTTCCAAAGCAACATTTCATTAGATCCATATTTTTAAGTCAAGGCACCTTTAGTATATATATATGTTGGTCTAGCTTAGCAGCCTGTACAATGAAACGTCTCTTTGTACTTAGCTCCTTCACAGTCCAAAAATTCAAAGAAAACACAATAATATACATAATTTAGACTTTTTGTGTATATTCCATCTTTATGGGGCTTATTTGTTTCTACTCTATTACTTTTTAATATTTATTTTATTATCTTTACTCCTTTAATTTATGATTGCTTGTACTCTCTCTTTTTTTTTAAATATTTATTTATTTATTATGTATACAATATTCTGTCTGTGTGTATGTCTGCAGGCCAGAAGAGGGCACCAGACCTCATTCCAGATGGTTGTGAGCCACCATGTGGTTGCCAGGAATTGAACTCAGGACCTTTGGAAGAGCAGGCAATGCTCTTAACCACTGAGCCATCTCTCCAGCCCCCTGTACTCTCTCTCTTTAAAGACTTTGTTTTATTTTTTTTAAACCATTTACCTCCTTTTATAATTATACTATTTTTCTTCTCTCTCCCAAGCCTACATACATTTTTAAACACACTGTGTCTTATTTGGACTTTTTTTTTATGTCTGAATCTGTCCTATCGTGTATCTGTATCTGAAATCCTTTTCTGTCCAGAAGTGCTTCTTAAGATGTTAAATAGCGTTAATAGGACTAAGGCTGCTTTGCCTTTTGTCTCTGTCCAGTACAACATGGCAAAGGTCCATTCACTGCCTCTGAGAGCCAGGGTCACAGCAGATGTGTGTTGCCATTAAGTAGCTTGTGGCACTCTGTTCACAAACTCCATTTAAATGCTCTGTAGCTGGGCTGCCCTAAAAAGTCAGAGTCTGTGCGAGCAGCACAGCTCAGGAAGCTGCAGGTTCAAAACCACGTGGGTTTGTTTTTTTGCTTTTTGTTTTTGCTACCACTGAATCAGGAAAACCTCTCTTAAAGGAGCTACAGCATGCCACCAGCAAGTAGAGCCCATCTCAAAAAAAAAAAAATGCTGCTAAACTTTGCTTTTTAGTGTCTAGAATTCCTCTCCAAGATTTCTCAGGTTTTATGTGTATGTAGTCAGTCACATTGGGTGCCAGTCTGTATTGTGGAGGCTGCCTGTTTGTTCCCAGCTGCCCAGAACTGAAATAATCACACAGAAATTATACTAATTACAGCACTGCTTGGCCTATTAGCTTACGCATATTCCTAGCTCACTCTTATCTCTTAAATTAACCCATTTCCATTATTTTATATTTTACCACTACGCTCATGGCCTACCAGCAAGGTTCCAGCTGGCGGCTTCTGTCTTTCCCCTCTGGTGGCTCCATGGCATCTCCTTGATTCTGCTTTTTTTCTCCCAGCATTCAGTTTAGTTTTCCCCGCCTAGCTCTGTTCTGCCCTGCTATAGGCTCAAAACAGTTTCCTTATTCATTAACCAATAAAATCAACACATATGCAGAAGGAATTCCTACACCAGGATGGAACTCAAATCATCAGGCTTAGGAGCAAGAACCTTTACCCACTAAGCCAGATCATCCAGCTCCCACCCCTGCCTTTATATGTTATTGTTTTGAAGAGGATCTGCTGAGGGTAACCTTAAACCTCTGATCCTCCTGACTCGACCACTGAACTGTGGAGTACAGACGTGTGCCACCACACCTTGTTCTGTGATGCTGGGGCCTTGGACACGCTAGGCAAACACTGTGCCAGTGGAGCTGTAGCACGAGTTGTTTTGTTTGTTTGTTTATTTGTTTCTTTAAGATCTATTTTATTTTATGTGTGTGAATGTTTTGCTTGCATGTATGTGTATAAGCACATGTGTGCTTGGTGCCTTCAGAGGTCAGAAGACAGCATCAGAGTCCCTAAACTAGAGATGACAGACAGTTGTGAGACACTGTGTGAGAGCTGGCAACTAAATCTGGGTCCTCTGTGAGAGCAACAGTGTTCTTAACCCCTGAGCCATCTCCCCAGCCCCCAACCCCCACCACAGCCATCTATCTACTTTTGGGACAAGGTCTCACTATACAGCCCTGGCTGGCCTGGAGCTCACAGAGATCCTCCTGCTTCTGCTTCCCTAGTGCTGGGATTAAAGGTGAGTTTCACCACTCACAGCCTTTCTCAAATACGTTCTCTTCGTGGATAGATGTTCCATATGAGGCTATATGATTATGTGAATGTGACAAACGCCAGTGGGATGGTCGCTGCCAGGCCTGGCCACCTGAGTCCAATCCCACGGACCTACTGGATAGAAGAGAAGTGACCCCTTCAAAGGCCTCCAGCCGCCACACAAGCTTGCTCACGCATGTTCCCTCCTCACACATACAGACACACAGAATGAATAACATGTAATAAAAGCTAAACAAGCCAGGCAGTGATGGTGCATGCCTTTAATCTTCCCAGCACTCAGGAGGCAGAGACAGGCTGATGGCTGTGAGTTCGAGGCCAGTCTGGTCTACAGAGAGAGTTCCAGGACAGGCTCCAAAACTACAGAGAAACCCTGTCTCAATACCCCTCCCCCCATAAACAAGAACAAAAAAACAAGTAGGTTTGACCTTTTTCCAAAAAGCACTTCAGTCTTAGTCTTTAGAGGTAGAGAAAGGATCATAAATTCAAGAAAGAAAAAAAGGGGGGAACCACCAAACCCAGCTATGTTTGCCACCCCAGTTCCTAAGAGGCTGAAGGGCTTGAGTCTGGGTCCAGTCTGGGCTATTCAGAGGGACATGTCTCAAATAAGTTATATTTGTTCTTACATTTTTGACTGTATAAAAAAATGATGAAGGCCCTCCAACTTTATTTCTTTTCTTTTTTTTCTTTTTTGATTTTTCGAGACAGGGTTTCTCCGTAGCTTTTGGTTCCTGTCCCGGAACTAGCTCTTGTAGACCAGGCTGGCCTCGAACTCACAGAGATCCGCCTGCCTCTGCCTCCCGAGTGTTGGGATTAAAGGCGTGCGCCACCACCGCCCGACCCCAACTTTATTTCTTAAAGTGCATTTTCTTTCTTCCTTTTTTTAAAAAATTTAATGTTGGCAGTTTCATGCATGGATGCCATGTATTGTGACCAGACTACCCATCCCTTGCCTCCTATCCCCCTTCTCATTCCTGTGGGACCTACTCCATTCCAGTTGGTTCCCCTGCTGCTCTCACGCCTTTTTTCTTTTTTGTGCAGGTCTTGAGCACACAGCCACAGTGGCTGTGGGTTCGTGACTGCATGGGCTGCGTCATACCCCAAAAACATCATTTTCTGGGCACTCCTCCCAGTTCTCCGGCTCCTACAATGTTTCTGCCCCCTTTTCCTGGGCCTGGGAGGGGAATTTTTCTTAGGATGTTTTTGCAAATCTCATTCATGTGTCACTCCACAGCCCGCCTACCTACTCCCTCCTGTCAGCTGCAATATCAAATACCACACAGTCTCTGGAAATTTCCACTGAGCGCTGGGAAGAGACCGGCAGTGAAAAAGGCAGCCAATGTTTTCGTGTGAGAATTCTTATTCCACCATTACTTCAGCATGTATGTTCCCCCCGCCCCAGCTTGTGTGTGTGTGTGCGTGCGTGCGTGTGTCTCTGTGTGTGTGTATAGGCAAAGGCTGGTGTCAGGTTTCTTTCTTAAATCATTCTCCACCTCAATTAAAAACAAAAAACAAACAAAAAACTTGCCAGCGCATACATTTAATGGAGGCAGGCAGATCTCTGTGAGTTCGAGGCCAGCCTGGTCTACAGAGCTAGTTCCATTACAGCCAGAGCTGTTATACAGTGAAAGCCTGTCTTGAAAAACCAATCAACCAGCCAAACAAACAAAAACAACAAAAAAACAAAAAAGTTAAGAAAATCATTACATTTATATCTGTGTGTGTGTGTGTGTGCTTGTGTGCTACACCATGAATGTAGAGGTCAGGGGACAGCTTACAGGAGCTTGCTCTCTCCTTTTTTTTTTTTAAAAAAAATATTTATTCATTTATTATGTATACAATATTCTGTCTGTGTGTATGCCTGCAGGCCAGAAGAGGGCACCAGACCTTATTACAGATGGTTGTGAGCCACCATGTGGTTGCTGGGAATTGAACTCAGGACCTTTGGAAGAGCAGGCAATGCTCTTAACCTCTGAACCATCTCTCCAGCCCTCCTTTTTTTTTTTTTAAATGTACTTATTTATACAGTATCATGCCTGTAGGCCAGAAGAGGGCACCAGATCTCATTACAGATGGCCATGAGCCACCATGTGGGTGCTGGGAATTGAACTTGGGACCTCTGGAAAAACAGTCAGCGCTTTTATTAACCGCTGAGCCATCTCTCCAGCCCTGCTCTCTCCTTTTTTGAGGTGGTCTTCTGATATTGAATTGGTATTGAATACAGGTATTGAACCAGGTCCTCAGGCTTGGCAGCAAGCCTCACTACCCATTGAGCCAACTCACTGGCCCTCTACTTTACTTTTTAACGCATGGTCTTTCGTTAAAGCTGGAATTCACTATTTCAGCCAGATTGGCTGGTCTAGCGAGCCCCCGGGAGCCTCCTGTGTCTGCATTTTCAGCACTGAGATTACAGGCAAGTACAGTCTCGCTAGCTTTTACGTCAGTGCTGTGGGACCAAACTCAGTACATTATACCTCTGTGGTAATGCTGTGTTGACCAACTCTTCTCTCCAGCACCGCCCCTACCCCAAATCCCAGCCTCATGTAGCTCAGGCTGGACTGGCACTAGTCAGTCAAAACTGCCCTCGAGTTCCTCATCCTCATCCCTCCATCACCACAGTCTTGGGGCACCAGGGTTCCAGGTGATAGCATGCCAGACCCGTGGCCTCATACGTAGGTTATTTATTTTTACCTTCCTCAAACGCAGGAATCAGAAGAGAATTTCATAAAACATTTTATATGCTCCATTCTTCCAGCTGTTTCCATGGAAACCTCGGGGGCTGCAGCTAGGGCAGTCACAGGTTCTTCCTGGATCTAGAGGGACAATGACTCTAGCGGGAATGCGGGGGGGGGGGCTGGAAAGGACATTTGTGGGGCTCTGGATGCCCCTCGCTGGTCCCCACTTTTGCTTAGAGGGATCAGGATTCAAGTCTATCCTCGAATGCTCTGGAATTTTTGTAAATGAAGTGGCTTCTGCTTCTTCAGTACTGCACCTTACTTTATGGAAATTTCTGAGTCCCTCATTCTCCACCCAAACTTAAGAAAAACAAAAAGCAATCCAAGATCCCAGGCATGGTGGTATACTCCTGTATTCCCAACACTTGGGAAGCAAGGCAGAAGGATCCCGAGTTCAAGGATAGCGGGGGCTACATAGCTACACTGTGTCTTAAACAAAACAAAACAACAAGAAATTGCAAAGGCTTGGGATGAGTGTATCCGTGTGTGCTTGCAGTCCTAGCTCTAGGGAAGCAGAGGCAGGAGGATTCCAGGCCAGCCAGGCTATGTAGTCAGACTCAATGTTACCCTTCCTATCACAGACTTTCAAGCTGGTATATAGACAGTTTGACAGATGCATATCACCATGTAAGCAATGACTTGGACACTTTATATTTTTAATTAAAAATTCATTACAGGGCTGGAGAGATGGCTCAGAAGTTAAGAGCATTGTCTGCTCTTCCAAAGATCTTGAGTTCAATTCCCAGCAACCACATGGTGGCTCACAACCATCTGTAATAAGGTCTGGTGCCCTCTTCTGGCCTACAGGCATACACATAGATAGAATATTGTATACATAATAAATAAATATTTTTTAAAAATTCATTACAGTTATTTGTTTCCTCATTCATTGATTTACTTTATTTTGTATGTGTTTGGGGATACATGGGTACCTTGGAATGTGGAGGGGGGTTCAAAGGACAGCTTGTAAGAGTGAGTTCTGGTCTCCTTCCACTCTTTGGGTCCTGAGGGTGGAACTCAAGTCACCAGGCTTGGTGACAAATGCCTTAATCTGCTGAGCCATCTTGAAGGCTTTTTTTTTTAACTAAAAACCTTTAATTTTATTTACTGTTATTGTGTGCCCGTGAGTGTGCATGAGTGATTGCCATGTGGATGTGGGGGTCAGAGGAAAGCTTGCAAAAACGTTCTTTTCTTTCACTGTGGGTCCTCAGGCTTGTCAGCAGGTCCTTTACCGGCTCGGCCATCTCTCCCGCCGTGAATCACATACAGAGCTGGGAGAGTGTATGTTCATTTTCACGTGAGCTGTACCACAACCACCCTCAGCAGACAGGAAATCTTGTCCCTGTGGGTACAAATCACTCCAGTGCCTATGCTCACACGCACACGTCCCTAATGAGTTCCTCAGGATGGATTCCTGGAAGCCATCTGTGGCTGCTGACTCGTTACGAACAAGAGAGAACGAGAGAATGTACTATGGCCCTTTCGTCGCTTTGTGTAACGACACGTGCACATAACACAGTCTACAGCAGGTGTTGGGGGTCACTTCATACAATCCCAGCAGTGGTTGGCTGAGGCAGGAGGATTGCCGAAAGTTCAAGAACAGCCTGGGCTACAGAGTGAAAGCCTGTTTCAAAACAAATGAACAAAACTCAGTGTAGGGACGGCAAGATGGCTCAGTGGGTAAAGGCGCTTGCTACCAAGCCTGAGCTTAACCCTTGTCCCACAAAAGTGGTAGAAGATCAGAACTGCCCCAGGTGTCTTTTCAGCTTCACACGCTTGCCAAGGCACGTAGGTATTTGCACACACACACACACACACACAGTGAAAAAATTAAAAAATAAATTTTTTTAGAACCCAAGTCAAATAACCGTGTGTCTCTCAGGGGTGGATGATGGATCTCATCTATTTGTAAAATTCCTTTCTGCTTTTTATTTCCTGACGAGGGCTACTGTGAAATGTCATCACGCAGGTATTTTGTGTTTGAGGCTGTCATGGCATTTCTGTCTGAGGACATCCATTTTAGGATCAGGAAGATGAAAGAAAAGCAGGGGAAACAGAGAGTAGGTGAGCGGGTTTGCGCAGCACCCGGTTGCCATGGGAACTGTGCCTGTCCACCTTCTTTCTGCAGAAGAAAACAAATAACAAAAGCCAGAGGAGGGTGGGAACCTGAGGGGGTTTGTTCTGTTTATTTCTTTATTACTTAACAAATTCTTATGTAATGCCAAGCCTCGGTAAACAACACACACAGCCAGCCCCTCCCCCTGCCCTCTTGTGGGTTAGGGTCCCTAGAACCCTTACAAGGAGGAAAAATGCTGCCACCATTTCACAGAGGAGCAAACAGGCCTGGAGAAGTTCTAGAAGATTCTTAAAGTGGCAGCTGGGAAGCGATAGGAATAGGGTACAAATCCAACAGTTAGTCTACTAGACACTGTAGAGTAGGAGACAGGTGGCTCAAGAGCCTTTTTAGGACTGGACCATGGGGATGGATCAGTGGGTCTCCCAGAGTTCAAATCCTGGTCCCACATGGGAGACGAGGGAGCTGACCTCCTGCAAGATGGACCCTGACCTCCATACATGTGCTGTGGCACACACATGCATCACACACAAACTATAAATACAACAAAGATTTAAAAATAAAGACTTTGGAAGATCTGAGTACAGTAGTTCACACCTATGATCCCAGCATTTGGGAGACTAAGGTAGGAGGGTTGCCAGGAGTTTGAGGCTAGCCTGGGCTACATAGTGATACCCTGTCTCAAAACAAAACGAAACAATAACACAAAATAAAAAAAGAATCTAAGTGTGTTGGTATACAATTTTAATCCCAGCATTCAGGAGGCAGAGGCAGACAGATCTCTGTGAGTTTGAGGCTAACCTGGGCTACAAAGTGAGATCCTGTTTCAAAACAGAATATAAGAACATTCATGAGTGAAACCTAAATGATGACCCTCAGCTCATAAAGGACTGCTAACTTCGCATCCCTGGTTGGTATTGAGACATCTGTACCATGAAATAAAAAAAAAAAAAAGATGGAGCCTGTGTGAGGTGACATCTCCAAAGAACAATTTGGTTTGGGGCTTTATAAGCAGAGCTGCACTTGTCCCGCGGGAGTGGGGAAGCCGTTCAGTTGGTAGAGTGCCTGCGCAGAATGCATGAAAACCCTGGCCTCCACCCACCAGAAACGCATTCAAAAATAACACAGGCAAGAAGTCACACAGGCCAGTAATCTCAGTACTTGTTGATAGGGCAGAAGCAGGAGAATTTGAAGTTCAAGGTCATCCAAGGCTACTTGACCAGTTCAAGGCTACCCTGGTCTACAGGAGACTTTGCCTCAAAAAACAAAACCAAAGTAAATATCCCTTGTGGAAGCATCTACGCTTTCAAAGGCGATCTTTATCCCCTTCAGGAAGACTGATCCTCTTCAGTGGTGAGTAGGGCCCAGTGACATTGTCCTTGCTCTTAGCTTCGATCCCGAAGCACTCCTTCCCACCTGGCCCTTTAAGAGCAGATGCTGTGTTCACAACAGCAGAGACCCCAGCTGCTGCCTGCAGTGTTACTATGGAGACGGTGACTAGCAGGAGGGGGCGGGGAGGGGACTGGATCCGCGCAGGCGCAGTCTGAGGCTGCCTTACTGCAGCGGCCCCGCTGAGCGTCTAGATCAGGGTGCGCGCTTCGCTCCAGACTTCGCGGGAGCGCAGGCGAGCTGCCGCTCCCACCCCCCACGCCCACCAGGTGCGTTGATCGTTACCCTCCTGCATCCCACCAGCGGTGGCCCGTCACCCAGGCTGTCAGGGACAAAAGGAAGGGAGGAACAGCTCTGGCCAGCCGGGAGATCGGACACGTAAGTCCCCTGCGGACCCTCGGATTGCCCCGGGGGAAAATCATTGCGTTCCGCTAGCCAGCAGGTAGCTAGAGCCCGGAGCCCCAAAACCCGAGCCTGAACTCTAACCCCGCGGGTGGTCCTTCCAGAGTAAGATTGACCAAGCCTGTGTTCTGCAGTCCACCCCTTCCTCGGGCTCCCTCCCGCCCCAAGATTAGCCTCTCTACTGGGCAGCGCCTTGACCATGAACCTTCTGCAAGATTGGTGCAAGGAGCTGGAAGTGGAGGTTCACAGGGCCCTGCTGATCACCGGCATCCCTGAGCGCCTGCAGCAGGCGGACATCGAAGCCACTCTGAGGCCGAACTTGCAACCCCTGGGCAACTACAGGCTTCGGACTGTGAGAGCAGTGACCAAGGAAAAGGCTCAGGCCGCCTTGGTGGAGTTTGGGGCAGATATCGATCACTCTGCCATCCCCATCCACATCCGGGGAGATAATGGTACCTGGAAGATCCTGAGTAAGGACCGCGGGCAAGATGCGCGGGTCCTTAGGCAGATGAGGCGCCTGTTGCTCGATGAACGGCCCATGGATGACTTCAGAGAAATAGCTATCCCTCTGGTATTGGAGGCCCAAGCCCAGGCCAAGGGGTTGGGGAAGGAGGCCAAGAAGGCTGCTTCCTCCGAAGGGGCAGCCAGGAACGGCCGTCGGGGCCGTCGGGGAGGCAAGCGCAGATCTAGAACCCACACGTTTACGGCTCAGAAGGGCAAGAAGAGGGGCCGGGGAGGGCGCCGAGCCAGGAGTGAGTCCGAAGACTCATCTGATGACAGCCTGGGCATTGTCATAGAGGAGATCTATGCAGAGGACCTGAGCGTAGACGAGGACCAGAGGGCCCTGTATGCCACGCTGCAAGCAGCCGCCAAAGAGCTCACCAAGAAGTGGGCCTTCCGGGGAGACCAGGACGAAGGAGATGGCCCCCGAGAGTTTTTGGCACTTGTCACTGTCACCGACAAAGCTAAGAAGGAAGCGATCGAGAAAGACCTTCCTGGGACAGAGTCCATCTGCCTAAACATCAAAGACGAAAAGAGTGGAGTCCCGGATTTAGTTGCGCTCCTGGCTGTAAGAGATACCCCGGTTGTGGATGTAGATAGCGAGGGGGAGGAGGAAGATGAAGATGAAGAAGACGAAGAAGAGGAAGAAGATGATGACGACGACGATGATGATGATGATGATTCCGACGGCGAGTCCCTGGAAAATGGAGAGCGAGGAAAAGAAGGGGTAGACAACCCCGAGTTTGTGGCTATCGTGGCTTATACCGACCCCGCTGACCCCTCTGCCAGAGAGGAAATGCTAAAAATCGCTTCTGTGATCGAGACCCTAGGCTGGGGCGATAAGAAAGACAAAAAAGATGTCCTTCCTCAAGTCCTGTCCGTCATGTCCAAGGACACCTCCGGGCCCAGAGTGAAGGTAGAGGAAGCAGGCCGCCAGGTGGATGCCATGGTCCTGAGGAAGGCGGAGGAAGATGGGAATCTTCTGGAATGTATTTCTACCTTGGCCGAAGCAGAGAACTGCCCCAAGGGAAAGAAGTCTGGTCTTGGTCTCCTCAGAGGCTGGACCGCTGAGGGCCACCAAGGTGGCCTCTTGGAGCTGGTGGCACTCCTGGCTGCGCAGGATATGGTGGAAGCTGTGAAGGAGGAAGAAGCCAGCAGGTGGGGCGGTGGTGGCGGTGGTGGCAGGAAGTGTGATCACAGCCAAAGTGGCTTATCCGATGTCCTGGCTTTCCTGGCCTCTCAGGAGAATCTAGAATCCAACGAGGAATCGGACGAGGATTCAGACACAGAATCAGAGGGAGATTCCGACGAAACTGACAGTTCTGAAGAGTCAGAACCTGGTGACAGCGTGTCCAAGAAGCCTCGCGCCAAGAGAGCGCGTACCGGCTCCAAAAGCCTGGCTCCTGCTGGCGCCACCGCGGTCTCCACCGCATCCAGGGCACGCAAAACCCGCAGGGGTGGCCGAGGTCGTGGTCGGGGCGTCACTCCAGAGAAGAAAGCCGGGAGCGGGGCTGCACCCGAAGACCACGCGGGGAACAAGAAGAAGAAGGGGTCTGCAGGCGCCGGGGCCCGTGCCAGGGCTGGTGAAGCCAAGGGACAGCCAGCTGCTGTTCCCAAGTCTACACGCGGGAAGAAAGCTCGTCGGGGCCCAAGGCGGGCACCCAAATGCCGTTAGTGCCACAGATACCACTACGAGCCCTGTCTCTTGTGTGTGGACCCCTTTCCCCTCTTACTATTCTCTCTCCTCCCTGCTTCCCCCTTTCGCTTAACCGCGTGCATTTGCTTTGTGTTCTGCTGCGTCCCTGGCTGGCTATGACCGGTGCCCAGCCTTCCCTCTTAGTTCCATGAACAGATGGTGTGAACGATCGTGATGGCCGAAGCCTTGATACGACAAAGAAAAAAGAGACAAGACACTTGGATGCAGTGGCCAGTGGGTGCAGAGGAGATGCAGTCCTGGAAGACTCTGGAGGGGCTCTGCTCTACATTCGGAGCCCCAGCGTGAGTGTGTGTGGGTGCCTGGCTCCCCTACCTGCCTATTCTTCCAGGAACCTGCTTCTGGCCAAACAGCTGGGATGACTGTGAACCACCTCTGGCCTGACGAGGCCTGGGGGTGAAACAAGAGAGTGTTGGGCATTATAGGCATTAGCTGAGTTTGGAAGGGCTAAGGGCCGTGTGTGTGTGTGTGTGTGTGTGTGTGTGTGTGTGTGTGTGTGTGTGTGTGTGTTTTGAAGGGAAGGTACTCCAGAAGTGTAAGTCTGAGGGGGCTGGGAGGAGGAGGAATAGAAATGGGAGGAAGGAGAGGAGGGAGAGGAAGGCTGGTGGGGAATGAGGAAAGGAAGAGAGGGGAGGGAGAGGAGGAGGAGGAGAGGTGGTGGTATTAGCCTACCCATCCGAGGCTCTGCAGGTGGCTCCCCCACCAGCCCTTGTCTAAAGGTTGAACTGGTAACACTCTGACAATGTGTTCTGATTTTGAAAGACTCACAGGAAATCCAGATTTCTGGCTTCTCTGGGCAAGCCCTGCCCCTCCCACTGTGGCACCCCCAACTCAATCGCACCAGCTGTCCCTGGCCACTCCTCAGCTGTTTGCCCTTGTAACTCTTGACTTAATATGACAATGGAGTCCCTTGTCCATCCCCCCACGTGCAGTAAATATCCCAGGTCTCCTTAAAGGGTCAAGTGCCCCTAGTGTAGGAAGCAGTTGCTCTCCCCGATCCTGGTATCCACCTCCATAATCCTGGCTGACCCTGGCCAGGCTGCAGCCCACTGCTATCCCTGAGAGCAACCACTTCAGCTGTGTTTTCCTGTAGTGCTATGTGCCAAAGCCTGGCTGCTC
Organism: Microtus pennsylvanicus; assembly: GCF_037038515.1. Classification (NCBI taxonomy): domain Eukaryota; kingdom Metazoa; phylum Chordata; class Mammalia; order Rodentia; family Cricetidae; genus Microtus; species Microtus pennsylvanicus. The sequence continues at coordinate 144,032,185 of NC_134579.1, read as the reverse complement.
AGTTCTGTGTTACGCTGTGTAGACAATGCCTTCCCTTGCACAGCACTTTCCACCTTCTTGTTCGTGTGCGTGTGTGTATGTGTGTGTCCAAGTTTCTATCCCTAGGAAGTGACCAGTTCGTGGTGCCTGGACCCTCGAGGATGTAAGAGAAGTTCTGACCTGCCCTCACAGCCCAAACTGGATAGTCCAACCCTGTAACAGGGACATACAGAAACTGCAAGGGCTGTGGGTACCTCTTTGTACTCAGAAGCAGCTGTCTCCTTGCTTCCCAGGACCAGTGATGATGAAGGGGCGGATGGAGAAGAGTGGCCTGTGACTGGAGAGGAAGCCTCTCTTCATGTGGGCTGATGGACTTGGGGTCTGGTGGAATTCCTGAGTAACCTGTGGCTGGGGAGGGCCCCACGTGTCACCTCTTTCTGCATAGTTATAGGTACCTGTCCTTGTGCGCCGTGTGACCCGGGATCCTCCAGTGAAACAAAATGAAGCACCTTTTGGCTGTTGTCTCTGTGGTCTGAACAATGGTGTGCATGTGGACTGGGCTGAGTGGCATGCCTTGCCATCATGGCTGACGCACATCCCTGGCTCCTTCTCCCTCCATCCCACGGCCCTATGTGGAGTCTCATGCCCCTCCACACTCCAATTCACCCGGAACCTTGCCACTTTTATTGAGCCCTTCTGCCCCATGGGCCCTGATATAGCTCACATTTGTCCTCAGCCCCCGTTTCCAAGTCTTGTCCCAGTCTCTACCGGGACCCCAGAGCAAAGTCCTGCAGCACAGCTTGGGGTTTTAGCTTGGTCTGCATTTCCCTGCCAGGAGTGGGCATGGTGGCCCACGGGGAATGCCTTGGCAGCCTTGTCTGTCAGCTGGCAGTGCCACTCCTCTCTTCACAGGCTAGCCGAGCTTGGTGTGTCTCCACAGCTCCAAGCCAAATATTTTACAGAGATCTGGACCCTCTTTGTCCAATAGTGTCACCTCTGGCCACCTAGGAGCCACTTAATTTACATAGAATCTAAATGAAATAAAGCGAAACATTTGCATTATTTTGGCAGTCCCATCCACGTGGGCTCAAGTGCTTCACGTGGCCAGTGGCGCCACATTGCTCATTATAGATACAGGACATCTCTATGGTCACTGAAAGTTTTCGTCATTGTGGTCCACACATGGTATCTCCTCCAATCCCTGCCTCATTTCCCAGAATCCCTTCTGAGTCTTGGTGACTTTAATCCTCTAGGTCCTAAGACATAATGCTTTCTCCTACCTCAGGGTCTTTGCACATGCTGTTCCAGCTGCCTGGAATGCCCTCCCCCAGGACAGATCACTTCAGATATCACATTACCAAGGAGGGCTCCCTGATGACCCTATTTAGAAGTGACGCTCTCCATAGTGAGAACTCTGACTGCACCTTGACACACTTACCGACTACATAAATGGGCACTTTTAGGGGTGCAACACGAGGATGGGTACATCGCTCATGATGAAACAGCAGCTCTCTTCCTGCGTTGGAGGTACCTCTTCTGAAAAGCCGACAGCCTGGAACCCAGGTCACTGGAGTCTGGAGACCCCAAACCCAGAGGCAGTTTTGCTGAAGACGGTACAGGGGCTTTGGTTCGTCCATGTTGCTGCTTTCTGCTGCTGCCTTCAGGATCGGGCAGTCTCCCTCCCCAACTTTTCCAGCCCTAGTGCACCATCCAAGATCAGTAGCCCCTGGCCCTAGGTCTTTGGGGTCCTACCTGGCTAGGGGAAAGTGGGTGAGCAGGTGGAGGGAAAGCAGAGCCTCTTAGAGTCAGCTCCCAGCAGAGGGAGTGGGGTGTATCCCACAGCGTCCCCAGCGCCTATCACCATGTGCGGCAAACAGTGTAGTTCTGACTGGCGGTTGTTGAATGGTTACAACGGATAACTCTTTTGCCTTGGCTAAACCAGACCCTAGATGCACTTGGTGAGGAACGTTCCAGAACCATAAGGTCTCTGGAGGGAGCCGAGGGTCGAGTAAAGAAAAGCAGAAGGAGCTGTGAAGTGGAGGCCCTGAGGTTGCCCGGGGGTGGGGGGAGAGGGTGTCAGACTCAAAGTCCCTGCGCTGAAGCAGGTGCAACCTACAGGGAGCCCCAAGTGACGTCGTGGGTGGGGCACGGCTGCCCCCTGGCGGCCGGAAAAGCAACCACAGCGTACGCTGCGCAATGCGGATTCCTCCAGGCTGCGTTCTTGGGTGCAGGTGCGTTCCTGGGTGAAAGGACAGGTGACGTACTCCCTAGATAAAGATAAGATCTGTGTGTTAGACTTCCGGAGCTGCTGACTGGAAAAGGCCCCCAAAGCAGAAGCCTGTGGACGACAGAGGCGACAGAGGCCTGTGGCAGGTAAATGCCTGAGGGGAGAAGCATCAGCTGAGAGGCCCCAGCCAGTGCAAAGCAAAAGCAACAAGTCAAGCATGCGACTACCAGCGTGTCATTACTGGTCCCTTCTGTGCAAGGACCAAAGCTGGGCATCGGGGGAAGCAGCGTCACCAAAAGACCATTTAGCCTCATGTAGCGGTGCCCGTCTGTAATCTGAGTACTCAGGAAGCAAAAGCAGGGGGAGCAGAAGTTCCAGGTGAGCTGGGGCTGCAAAACAAGACCCAGCTCTCGATGGGCCTAAGGCATGGAGGAGCTTGTGAGCAAGGATAGAACCTGAGTTCTATTCCAGCTGAACTCTGACCTACAAATGTGAGCCGTGGCAGAAGCATGTCCACACACACACACACACACACACACACACACACACACACACACACACTCATCCCGCCCCATTCCACACCCACTCCACCCCCAAAAAATACAGTGAAAGAACAAACAAGGAAACAAAAACCCTAGTAGAAAACTTCAAAACAAAAGGCCACCTGGCTCTAGCAGGGCTGCTGGCTAATAGAATTCTAGAGAGCCGAATTTAGGAAGAGAAAGCTCGGGGTGGAGTGATCCATGCAGATTTTCTGGATGTATGTCTTTGCCTGGCACCTATCTTTATCCTGTCTCACAGCTGTCTCAGATAAGGACATCAGCGCTGGAGATTCCTAGGGTCGTGAATAGGTGCAATAAAGGGAAAGTGAGGGTTCTGGGGGCCCTATAACGTCACCCCTTCCGGTATCCAAAGTCTGGTGTCTACAGAAAGCCCAGATCCTTAGTGAAGAGTCCTCCCATTTCCCCCAGGATGCTGCTTCTAGCATACAGTTACACAGAGGCGTCAACTCACAAGAGCTGCAGAGCCCTATTGTACCACGAGAGGGCGCTCAGAGGCCGCGGGTTCAAACCACATGCTCACCACCATTTCCCTGTGCAGTTGGCATGGAGCCTGGCTGCTTCAGGAGATCCTGGGAATCTGCGAAAAAATGCATATTCCTGGGCCCACCATGGATCTATTGAGCCATTTCGCGGATGGGCTTCCTAAATCTGTTGCCAAAAACTACCCAGGTGACGGTGAGGACATGGCCAGTCTGAGAACGGCCACTCTGGCCACTGAGTCTCTGCCTGTACCTTGAGATCTAATGCTTGACTCCAAGTTACCCAGAAGAACTACCCACAGAACCTTTTCGTTTTAAGACAGGCTCTCTCTATGTAGTCCTGACTGTGTAGACCAGTCTGGCCTCCAGCTCACAGAGATCCCGTTTCTATCTCGAAGTGCTGGGGTTAAAGGTGTGCACCACCACGCAGGGCCATGCACTCCTTGCCTGTAGGAGCTATATAAATACTGGGCTGTCTTGCGCCCTAAAGGAGCGTCCTGTAAGCCGGTGGTTCAGCTCTGACCTGGGTCCTCCGTCAGGAGTGGAGTGTTTGATGAGGAAGCTCCTTCGATAAAAAGCAAGAAGGGGGGTGGGGCTGGAGAACGCAGGAAGTCTTTTCTCTTTTGGGACGACAGCTCTCTCCTCTTCATGGGTTCTGTGCCATTTTTCTTTCTGGTGACATCAAGAGGCATTGAGGTTGGTACAGATAGAGGATGAATTAGAGCCTGACTTTTGGGGCTTCCTCCCTGGACACCCCTTTCTTTCGGAACAAAAAGTCCGGAGGTATCAATCACGCATTTGGGACTGGCCTGAAGGCACCACCTACACCTCCTAAGATAACCAAAGTACCGAACACCCTTAGTATTCGGAGACAGTTTATGGGAGAAATGCTTCAGACTTATAGCTTCAGAGAGAACTCAGTCCATCGTGCTGGGCAAGGCATAGTCGCATGGAGTAATAACAGAGCCTGTTGCCGTGGTGACAAACCCAGAAGCAGAGATACCACTGCTGGAACTTCAAAGCCCGTCTCTGGTGACCTGCTGCTGGCAGTCAGACCTTGACTTCTGTACAGCCTTTAAAAGAAAGCCTCAGGCTCGTTGTGGCAGCATAGTCTAGCAGGCTGATGCTGGAGAGGTGGAGGCAGGAGACTCATGAGTTCAAGGCTACATCCATAGGACTAGGGAGATGGTTCAGTTGGTAAAATGCAGGCTATACAAACATGAGGATTCAATTTTGGATTCCCAGTATCCAGGTAAAAAATTGGGTGTGGTCAGGACATGCTTGTACTGCCAGCACTGGGGACACAGAGACAGAGTGTTCCTGGTCCTGGCCAGACAGTCTAGACAAATTGACAAGCTCCTGGTTAGTGGGAGACCCTGCCATAAAAGTAAGGTACAGGTTGGGAGGTGGTGGCGCGCGCCTATAATCCCAGCACTGGGGAGGCACAGGAGGTGGATGTCTCTGAGTTCAAGGCCAGCCTGGTCTACAGAGCAAGTTTCAGGACAGCCAGAGAAACCCTGCCTTGGAAAAGAGAAAGAGAGAGAGAGAGAGAGAGAGAGAGAGAGAGAGAGAGAGAGAGAGAGAAACCAAAAACCAACCACTGGCGAGGAGGCTGGAAGTCTGCACCAGTATTCGTCCCTCAGGGCTCTCCACTTGCAATTTCGAGATCAGGTCTCTCACTGACGTGCAGCTCCTAGTTTCAGTGAGCCCCCGGGATCTGCTTCTCTCTATACCCGCTAATCCTGGGCTGGGGTTACAGATCTGTTCCCCTGCACATGGTTTTACATGGGTGCTGGGGAATCGAACTCAGGTCTGAATGTGAAATAAGTCATCTCCCTAACACTGGCTTATATTTAAAAATTATTTTTTTGTGGTGCAGTGAACAGAATGCAGAGCTTTATACCTGCTGAGCAAGTGCTCTACCACTGAACCACGTCACAACCCTTGCATTGGGGCATTCTAGACAGGGCTCTGCCACTGAACCACGCCCCCAGCCCCTCACTGGGGGATTCTAGGCAGGGGCTCTGCCACTGAGCCACACCCAGCCCCTCACAAATGAGAGAAGCCTACCTGACTGTGTTTTGTGCATTTGGTTGGTGAGTCTCTTAGCAATGTGTTCTACACTGTTGGGGCTCAAGTTTTCATCTGTGAAACAATCTAGGAAATGATTTTAGCATTTACATGGCTGCTGTAACCATGAAGGTAACCTCAAACTTGTGGTCACTTGAAGGCAATTTTAAGGGCAGGGGTGGGGGAAAATGGCAAATGTTAAAGATTTTGCCATGTAAGTACGAGGAGCTGAGTTGAGTCTCCAGCATCGTGTGAAGGCCTGGCACAGTGTTCCCGTAATCCCAGTGCTGGGGAGGAGGATTCTGGATCCTGGGACTTGCTGGGCAGCCAGCCTTGCCGAATCAGTGGGCTCTGGGTCCAGTGAAAGAACATTGCTTTTCCAGAGGACCCAGGTTCGAGTCTCAGCTCCCATACCAGGTGGCTCTCAACTTTCTGTAACTCCCTTTCTAAGGAGTTCAGACACTATCGGGCCTCAAGGAAGACACACCTATGTCAACTGCTGGCTTCCACATGCACACACATGTACAAACACCTGCACATACACAGATACACACACATAGACACACATACACACAATAAGTTTGTACTGACTGGTTTTGTGTGACAACTTGACACAAGCTAGAGTCTTTAGAGGGAGCCTCGGTTGAGGAAACGCCTCCATGACATCCAGCTGTAAGGCATTTTCTCAATTAGTGATCAATGCAGGAGGGCCCACACATGGTGGGTGATGTCATCCCTGGGTTGCTGGTCCTGGGTTCTATAAGAAGATAGGCTGGCTGGGCAGTGGCGGCACACATATTTAATCCCAGCACTTGGGAGGCAGAGGCAGGCGGATCTCTGGGAGTGCAAGTTCGGCCTGGTGTACAGAGTGAGTCCCAGGACAGCCAGGGCTACGCAGAGAAACCTTGTTTTGGAGAGAAAAAGAAAAGAAGAAGAAGGTGGCCTGAGCAAGCCATGGGAAGCAAGCCAGTAAGGAGCTCCCCTCCATGGCCTCTGCATCAGCTCCTGCCTTCAGGTTCCTGCCCTGTTTGAGTTTGAGTCCTGGTTTCCTTCAGTGATGAACAGCAATGCCGAGTGTAAGTCAAATAAACCCTTTCCTCCCCAACTTGTACTTTGGTCGTGGTGTTCTGTCACAGCAATAGAAATCCTAGTGCAAACTTGAAAAGTCATGGACTAGGTGCCTGGCAGTGGTGATGCATAACTTTAACTCCAGCACTCGGGAGGCAGGTGGAGCTCTGACTTTGAGGCCAGCTTGGTCTACAGAGGTAGTTCCAGGACAGCCAGGACCGTTACACAGTGAAATCTGTCTCAAAAAAAAAAAACAAATAAAAAAGTTGTGGATTAGATAATGTACTGAAATTTTCCCCAGTTGGTTTAGGAATCAGTAATGCTTCACGAGGAAGAGTGAACGGACATTGGGGACAGTCGCAATCCCAGCATTCATTATTACAGTCTTTTTCTTTTCTTTTCTTTTTCCATACAGGCTTTCTCTGAAGCTGTTTTGGAGTCTGTTCCGGAACTTACTCTGTAGACCAGGCGGGTCTCCAACTCACAGATATGTGTCAGCCTCTGCCTCCCAGTGCTGGGATTAAAGGCGTGCGCCACCACTGACTGGCTCAGAGGATGACTTTTGAGAGTCCATTTTCTCCTTCCACCATGTGGGTCCTGGGGATGGAACTTGAATCCCAAGGCTTAGTGGCAAGTGCCTTTCCCCTCTGAACCATCTTTCTGGCCCCAGAAGACCCTGGTGCTTTTCTCATTCCACATCCCTCCTGTCCCAGGCTGTACCTTTTGTGACAGCATTTCTGCTTTTGTAGCACAGGCTGTACAGTCTCACTATATAGCCCAGTCTGGTCTTGCACTTGTGGCAATCCTCCTGCCTCAGTCTCCTAAGTAGTGATATTACAGTGTGAGTTTATTTCCTTAATTTTCTATAAATGCTTGGGCTTATTGCCCAACTGTGATTTTCTCAACACAGTGGGCTGGACTATTTTTGAAATATGTATGAAGGCAATACTGCTGACTGTTATCTTGGATAGTTTCATGTTAACTTGATATGGAGTCATCAGAGGAGGGAACCTCAATTAAGAAAATGCCTCTAGAGCTGTAGAGAGGGCTCAATGGTTAAAAGCACTGGTTGCTGCTCTTTCAGAAGTCCTGAATTCAATTCCCAACAACCACATGGTGGCTCACAAACATCTGTAATGAGTTTTGGTGCTCCCTTTTGGCACCCAGGCATACATGCAGGCAGAACACTGTATACATAATAAATCTTAAAAAAAAGAAAGAGAAGCCGGGCGATGGTGGCGCACGCCTTTAATCCCAGCACTCGGGAGGCAGAGGTAGGCGGATCTCTGTGAGTTCGAGGCCAGCCTGGTCCACAAGAGCTAGTCCCAGGACAGGCTCCGTAGCTACAGAGAAACCCTGTCTCGAAAAAAAAAAAAAACCAAAAAAAAAAAAAAAAGGAAGAGAATGCCTCCATAAGAGTATGCTGTAGGCAAGCCTGTAAGACATTTTCTTTCTTTCTTTCTTTCTTTCTTTCTTTCTTTCTTTCTTTCTTTCTTTCTTTCTTTCTTTTTTGTTTCTTTCTTTTCCTTCCTTCCTTCCTTAGATTTATTTATTATGTATACAGTGTTCTGTCTGCATGTATGCTTGCACACCAGAAGAGGGCGCCAGATCTCATCGTAGATGGTTGTGAGTCACCATGTGGTTGCTGGGAATTGAACTCAGGTTCTCTGGAAGAGCATCCAGTGCTCTAAACCTCTGAGCCATCTCTCCAGCCCCTGTAAGGCATTTTATTAAGTAATGATTAACGGAGGAGGGTCAAGCCCATCATGGGGGTTGTGCTGTCCTTGGGCTGGTGGTCCCTGGTTTTTATGAGTAGGCCATGAGAAGCAAGTCAGTAAGCGGTGTCCCTTCACAGCCCCTGCACCAGGTCTTGCCTCCAAGTCCCTGCCTTGTATGAGCTCCTGCCCTGACTTCCTTTGGTGATGAATAATGATGTGGAAGTGTAAGCCGAATAACCCCTTTCTCCCCAACCTGCTTTAATCATGGTGTTTCATCACAGCATTAGTAATCCGGACTAAAAACAACAAATCAAAAGGCCCGGCCCGGGTTCCTGGTTCTGTGGCTACAGCTTCTCTCTGGAATGCTGCTCCAGAGCAAGCCAGCTGCCAGAGCGCTTATTCCCAGGCAGTTCAGGCCGGCAGCTGGTTCTGTAATATGAGCCTCATCCCCCTCCACATAATCCTCGGATTTTGTCAGTTATTTACCGAAACCTGGTGAGAAGAAACTCAGAAAGGGCCAGGATAAAGTTGCCAAGACGAAGCTGCTGAACCACTGGGTTATTTTCTTTTCCCCCATATATAGACACATACACAAAATATGCAAACACCTGAATAATTGTAATAAAAGCCAAGGTTATCTATGACCTTCACACAAGCACTGTGACATGTGCACACTTGCTCCACACATACATACCTCATATGTGTTCTTCCGTGCATGCACACATACACACTAACGATAAAAATTTAAAAACAGGCGCTGGAGAGATGGCTCAGTGGTTAAGAGCACTGACTGCCCTTCCAAAGGACCTGGGTTCAATTCCCAGCACCCACATGGCAGCTCACAACTGTCTGAAGATTCAGTTGCAGGGGATCTGACACCTTCACACCAATGCACATTAAATAAACCATAAAAAATGTTTTAAAAAAATTTAAAAACAGAGTAAGTATGTTAGGGTCATTTTGGAAGTTCTGTTTCAATGACAATAAAATTAATTTAACTGATCTGATATGAAATTCAACTCAGCAACTCAAATAACAATTTAAAAGATTAGCTTTTTAATTTTTTACTTATGTGTGTTTGTATGTGTTTGAGCTCACGGAGGCAGAGTATGTCGAATCCCTTAGAGCTGGACTTCTTACAGGCAGCCAGAGATGGCTGATATGGGAGCTGGGAACTAAACTCAGGGCCTCTGCAAGAGTAGTACATGCTCTTAACTGCAGAGCCATCTCTCTAGCCCCACAAAAAGGAAATGAAAAACACTTTATTTTATGTGTGGGTGTTTTGTCTACAGGTGTGTATGCCCACCACATGTATGCGGTGCCTTGAGGAAGTCAGAAGAGGGCGTTGGGCCCCCTAGAATTGGAATTGAAGATGGTTGTAAGCCACCATGTGGATGCTGGGAATAGAACTTGGGTGTTCTGGAAGAGTAGTCACTGTCCCTGAGAGCCGAGTCATCTTTCCAGTCCCTGCCGTTTTTTAAAAAACTAGAAATTGTTGTTTATTATTATTGTGTTTGTGAGCTTGGGCACCCATGTGCCATGGTATTTGTGTGGCTGTCCAGGGATGGAACTCACTGGCCTGGGGGCCATTGTGATAACTGAGTGCTTATTCCCAGGCAGTTCAGGCCGGCAGCTGGAGCTGAGAGAAGGCCCAGGCCCCTGAGGGTGGTGCCATTGGCTGATGGTCATGGTGGCACGCAGGACTTTAATCCCAGCCCAAAGCAGGGGAAGGCTGATCTCGGTGAATTTGAGGTCAGCCTGGTCTACCGAGTGAGTTTCAGGACAGCAGAGATCCACAGAGAAATCCTGTCTTGAAAAACAAAAACAAAACAAAGAAACAAACAAAAAAGTAAGAGAGAGGGAGAGAGAGAGGGAGAAGAAAGGAGAGTAGACTTTTCCATGTCCCTCCAGGTTCCTGCTGGAGTTCCTAGGCTGACTTCCTCAACAATGAGCTTTTGCCTAGAAATGTAAGACGGAGTAATCCCTTTCCTTTCTTTACTGGCTGGTTTTGTGGGTCAGTGTGACACAAACTAGAGTCATTAGAGAGGAAGGAGCCTCACTTGAGGAGATGCCTCTATGAGATCCAGTTGTAAGGTATTTTCTCACTTAGTAAGGGCTCAGCTCGTGGTGGGTGGAGTTATCCCTGGGTTGCTGGTCCTGGATTCTATAAGAAGGCGAAAGTCAGGGAAAGTAAACCAGTAAGCAGCACCCTCTACGGCCTCTGCATCAGTTCCTGCCTCCAGGATCCTGCCCTGCTTGAGTTCCTGTCCTGACTTCCTTCACTGATGTCTAATGAAGCTAAGGTGTAAGCTGAAGCTAAGGTGTAAGCAAATAAACCCTTTCCTCCCCAACTTGCCTTACGGTCGTGGAGTTTTGTGGCAACATTAGGAACCCTAACTAAGACTTTTTTTTAAAAAAGATTTATTTATTAATTATGTGTAACAGTATTCTGTCTGCATGTCTGCTGCAGGCCAGAAGAGGGCACCAGATGGTTGTGAGCCACCATGTGGTTACTGGGAATTGAACTCAGGACCTCTGGAAGAGCAGTCAGTGCTCTTAACCTCTGAGCCATCTCTCTTAAGACTTTTTCCAAGCTGCTCTTGGTCAGAGTGTTTTATTACAGCTGTAGAAAGATGGTGAGACACTGGGCTTGTGAGGAATCAAGTTAAACAGAAGAGACTTGAGCACAAGAGGATCCCTGACAGAACACAGGACAAGACGGTGTCAGTCGATGATCTCTGTCCCCAAGGTGGGGGGTTAGCACAACTTTTTGGAAAAAGGGAATCTAGGAGGAACCCATCTACCCTTGTTTTGGTTACTTTTACTTATTGTGACTATGATTATTATTTGTTGACTTGACACATGTTAGGTTCCTCTGAGAAGAGGAAACCTGGACTGAAAAAAAACACCCCTATCGGATTGGCCCGGAGGCAAGCCAATTGACAACTGATGTGGGGAGGGCTCAGCCTACCGTGGGCAGTGCCACCCCTGGGCTAATACTTCTGGGTGTATAGGAAAGCAGCTGAGCAAGCCAGTAAGCAGTGTTTCTCTATGGCCTCCCTGTGAGTCTCTGACCAAGGTTCTTGCCCCAACTTTTCTCAGTGAAAACCTTTGCTTCTCAAGTTGCTTTTTGGTCATGGCATTTATCACAGCAATAGAAAACAAACTAAGACCCCCTAAACTTTCTCTGGAGTTGGTATTTCTAGAAATTTGATGGGTTCTCAACTAAACTATACAGCAGGGTAAAGGAGAAACCCGAAGTCTAGTCAGGTAAAATGGCTCAGGCCTTCCATCCCAGGACTCGGGGCGCTGATGTGTGTGTGTATGGGGGGGGGCGCTTGAATTTGAAGCCAGCCTGAGCCACACAGTCAGAACCTGTCTTAAAGCAAAAGAAATGGAACCGGATATGCTGACTCACGTCTGCAATAGCACTACGGAGGCAGCAGAGCCGATGGGATCAGAAGCTCAAGGCCATCCTTGGCTAAATAGCAAGTATGCGGCCAGCGTGGACAATATTACATCTCATTTCCAGGCAAAAAACAAAAACCAATCAAACACAAAAGAAAACCAAGGCTAAAGGGAGAGGAAGAAGATAAAAAAAAAATAGCCCCAAACACAAAGCAGAAATGGACAGAAAGGTTGGAGTCGCAGAGATGTGTTGTCTTGGAAACCACTCTGCAAAATGTTGTCATGGAAACCAAAGGGCTATGTGTTGTCATGGAAACCACAGTAAGACTCCTATTAGGGATGCTTTAGAACTATTTTTAAATCCTCTGGCAATCCGGGTGGGTCCTTAATAAGAGACTGGGCAGGCAGCTGATGCCACTAAGCACCTGTGTGTATATAAACACACACACACGTATATAAAGTTTACCTATTTATGTATTTTTTTCTACATGAACATGACTTATTTATCTACTTTTTTGTCATGGCGGTCTCTCAAACCCTAGACTGGCCTCAAATTTGAAAAGCATGTATGTAAGAATGACCTTGAGCTCTCTCTCTCTCTCTCTCTCTCTCTCTCTCTCTCTCTCTCTCTCTCTCTCTCGACAGGATTTCTCTGTGTGGCAGCTCTGGCTGTCCTAGAACTCTCTCTGTAGTCCAGGCTGGCCTCAAACTCAGAGATCCCACCTGCCTCTGCTTCCTTCCTGAGTGTTGGGATTAAAGGATGCATCATCACTGAACAGCTGACCTTGAACCCTTAATCCACCTGCCAAGGGATCACAGGTGTGCCCCGATATGCTGACTTTTAATTAATTAATTGATTATTAAGACACAGTCATTGTGTAACCTCGATCAGCCTGATCCTTCATTTGCATCCCTGACATTCCTTGAACTTTCTGGGACTCTCCTCCTGGGATAACAGGCACACACCACTATGCCTGGCTTTATTAATACATTTTAACTTAATTTATTTACATTAACATTTTCTCCCTCCCTTAGGGTTTCTCTGTGTAGCTCTGGTAGTCCTAGAGCTCACTATGTAGAGCAGGCTGGCTTTGAACTCAAGAGATCCTACATTCACACTTTTTATTTCCTGTGCATAGTTGTTTACCTGCGTGTATGTATTGCAACATGTGTGCACTTGTAACCAAGGTGACCAGAAGAGGGGTCATATTCCTCGGAGGTGGACTTACAGAGCGCTGCAAACGGAACCAGGGTCCTACCAAGAACAGCCAGTGCTTTCGTTCATTGAGCTACCGCTCCAGTGTGAGAGTCTCACTATCTATAACATAGTCTGGCTGGGGACACACAGAGTCTGCCTCTGCCTCCCAAATTCTGGGATCAAAGGTGTGAGCCACCACAGCGGGCCATAAACACATTTAATTTAAATACTCTCTCTCTCTGTGTATGTATGCATACACATAATATTGGTTCATTTTTCACTTACTTAAGATATTTTTACATCTCATTTTTATTGTTCTCCAGGTAATCATTTTTTAGTTTTACCTATTACCACTGCATAGAATGGCAGATGAGGCACAAGTTTTGGGATGGTGAGGAGGCTCAATGGGTAAACGTGTCCCCTGCACAAGCCTGGGCCCTGGGTTCAGTCCATGTGGAAGGAGAGCCCTGACTCCAGCAAGCTGTCCTCCAACTTCCACGTGTGCCTTGACGCACACACCCTGACACGCACATCATACACACACACTCAAATGAAATCCATTTGAACTGCAGTCTTAGAAATATGGCTTTCTCCAAGCCCACGTTTCATTGGAACCCTATAATGCAAATGCATTAGTTTTGTGTTTGTGTGTTTGGAGGCGGGGTTTGCTTGCACAAGTGTGCTTGTGGTGGCCAGAGGTCAGTGTTGGTACCTTCCTGGATTGTTCTCCACTTTCTTTATTTAGAGTTTCTCTTTGTAGACCTGGCTGACCTGGAACTTGCTCTGTAGACCAGGTTGGCCTTGAACTTGGAGATCCACCTGTCTCTGCCTCCTGATGCTGAGACTAAAGGCGTGCATCACCATGAAATTTGAGGCAGGGTCTCTCACATGCCTGGACCGCGCTGTCTGGACAGACTGGTGAGAGGAGACCCACAGTGCTGCCTCTCTGTTTCCAGCACTGGGATTCTAGGCCTGAGATGCTGCCCTTGTTTCTTTCATGGGTGCTGGGGATCTGAACTCAGGTCCTTGCATTTACATAGCAAGTACTTTACCCTGGTAGCCACAACCCTGCCCTTCAGTTTCTTTTCTTTTTTGGGTGTTGTTTTTGTATTTTGAGACCAGAATTTCTCTGTGTCGTGCTAGCTGTCCTGGAACTCACTCTGTAGACCAGGCTGGCTTTGAACTCACAGAGATCCGCCTGCCTCTGCCTCCTGAGTGCTGGGATTAAAGGCCTTCGCCACCACTGCCTGGCCTTCAGTTTCATTTTTGATGACAGAGTCTTCCGATTATTCTTCGTCTACAGGGTAAATCTCAGTTTCTGGGGTAATAGAAGTTGCCTTTTTTATAGTTACTTATGATGTGGTTGCTTAGAATCAAACATAACCCTAGTCACGGGAGTTTTCGTCTAAGTTACCTCAACTTTAGTGAATTTCGTAAGGTAAGTAGTTTTCTTTCTTATCTCTTTGTTTACTTATCCAGCAGTGCTGTGATTCACTCCAGAGGCTCGAAAGCCTTCCTTTGCCGGTTGTACCCAGAGGTTAAGTTATTTATTTTAATTGCGTGGGTGTTTTGCCTACATATGTATCTGTGCCCCACATGTATGCAGTGCCCACAGATGCCAGAAGATGGCATCAGATTCCCAGGACTGTTGGCTGCTGGGAATTAAACCTGAGTTCTATGCAAGAGCTGCCAGCGCTAACTGCTGAGCTGTCTTTCCAGCCCCATCACTTTGTATTCTAGCAAAAACAAAACAAATAAAAAAGGAAGAAAACCCCCCAAACCCCAAAATAATAATTTAAAAATTAGGGCTGGAGAGATGGCTCAGAGGTTAAGAGCATTGCCTGCTCTTCTAAAGGTCCTGAGTTCAATTCCCAGCAACCACATGGTGGCTCACAACCATCTGTAATGAGGTCTGGTGCCCTCTTCTGGCCTGCAGGCATACACACAGACAGAATATTGTATACATAATAAATAAATATTTTTAAAAAATTATAAAAGTTGTCAGACATGGTGGCACATGCCTTTAACACTAGCACCCTTGGAAATAGAGGCACGTGGATCTCTGTGAGTTCCAGGCCAGCCTCATCTACACAGAAAGTTCAAGGACAATCAGGGCTGCACAGTAGGACCCTTTTTGAGGTGTGAGGGTGAGATATATGCGCGCGCATGTGTTTGTTTATATATATAATTTAAAGAGAAAAAAATAGCGGTAGAAAAAATAGCCCTGGAGGGATGTAGGATACGGACTTTTTGTCCAATGGACATCTGAACAGTCCCAGTGGCCACATCTTTTGTCCATCTTTCTTATTAAGCCCAGCTACAGAGCCCACAGCTAGGCAGCAATGATGCCTAGCAACCAGTGGCTGGTTGCCATGGAGACCGCCGGGGGATGCAGATCTGAGGAAGCAAAGTGCGCATGAGCGCTCTTCAACGCCAACGCCAAAGCCAGGCCAGCTCGGTGGGGCTCAGGGGGATCAAGGCCGTTTGACCCGTGTAGACTGGAGCTGGAGCCGGGCATAGACACAACTTCTGGCTCTTTGGGGCCGGGGCCTGCTCTCCGCAATCTAGCCTCCTGTCCTTGGCCTGCCTAGACTATCGGAAGCGGGGGTGGCCAGAACATCCCCGTGAACCAGCAGCGCTCCAGACAGACTCCAGGAAGGGGCCAGGGCCGATTGCACCATATCCGGTACACGTGAGCACTGGGGGCCCAGGTTGGGGAGGAGGATCTTGAGGGGAGAGGAGTCAGGCCCCTTAGAAAGCCAGCTGTGTAAGAGACAAGGGAGATCTATGGTTTTGTCCATCTTCCAGGGAATCTGACCTCACTGTCTTGTGAGATTCATATTTGGGAACCAGCTCACCTCCACTCCTCTCCCTCTCAGTCTTTGTTCCCTGCACAGGTAGAGCAGGAAGATGTCGGAGCCCATGGCGATGAGCTTGCTGGAAGACTGGTGCCGGGGCATGGGACTGGACATCCACAGGTCTCTATTGGTTACTGGCATTCCTGAGCACTGTAGCCATGCAGAAATCGAGGAGACCTTGAATGGGGTCCTCTTGCCACTGGGCACATACCGTGTGGTCAACAAAATTTTTTTGCGGCAGGAGAACGTCAAAGCTGCGCTTGTTGAGGTTAGCGAGGGTGTGAACCTGAGCTCTGTACCTCGCGAGTTCCCGGGGAAGGGTGGTGTCTGGAAAGTGGTCTGCAGAGACCCCACCCAGGACGCTGAGTTTTTAAAAAATCTGAACGAATTCCTGGATGGCGAAGGGCGCACTTGGGAGGACGTGGTACGTCTCTTGAGGCTCAACCAGCATCCATCGTTCCCGAACCCAAACCAGCCTCCACCGAACTGGGCAGAAGCCATGGGGCTGCTCCTGGGCGCCGTCATACAGGTTATCTTCTACATGAATGCAGAAATGCGTAATCGGGAGGAAGAAGCGAGGGCCGAGGAGGCCGAGCTGATGGCGACTTGGGCATCAACAGCAAGGAGAATGGTAAAGAAGGAACCCGGACTGGGTGTAGAGGTGGGCTCGACTTTCAAGATGGAGGACCGAAACTACTGGAAGACTGCAGAGGACCGTGGTGACTCTCCAAAACCTCCATTTCGCCGGGCTGGAGGTAAGATTCGCTCCAGGAGAAGGAAGCAGAAAAAAAATCCTAAGCAAGAACCAATATGCTGGAGAAAACCCCAAGGCAACAATTACAATAAGGCGAATTTAGAAGGCGCTGAAGCTGCAGCTGCCCGAAACTCAGAGATCCCGGAGTCTGTCAAGAACAACAAAAAACCCTTTGTTAAGCAGGAGGAGACAGTTTGGAAGAAGAAAAGAGTCTGGAAGGATCCCAACGATCTTCCTCGGCGTTTACGGGCCACAGCAGAGGGTCCTGGGAATCTGGAGGACTCAGATCAAGAGGGTGGTCCTGAGAGCCCTCCAAAGAAGAAAGCCATGACCTGGGCCACAAATAAGATCCCTGCCCCCATGAGGAAGAAGAAGAAGATGGGCATGGGCTCCCTCTCTTATGTTCTGATTGATTCTGAAGCTACCAAGAACACGCCCGTGATTCCCAAGAAAGGGCCTGGTTCTAGAAGGGCCATGTTGATTCAAAGGCCTCCTCGTGGGCCCCAACCTGCTAATGCACCTGCTAATGCACCCGCTAATGCACCTGCTAATGCACATGCTAATGCACATGCTTCAGCTTCCAGTGCTCAGAAGACCAAGCCAGGAGGCTTCCCTCATGTCTCCAAAGGTGAGTGAATATAGACATGATGTGGTTAGTTGAAACAGGGGTGCGGTGTGGGGGCAGGGGGCCTAACAGGACCCCAGTGCATAAGGGCAGTGTTTGAAACCCCCTCCCAGGTGAGGGTTAGTGAGAGAGCCCAGTCCTCCCTCCTAGAGCCCTTGCTAGGCATCGTTTGGGTTTCTGTCAACCCGTGACTATCTCACCCACTTCCTTCCACAGCAATGTAATGGTTTTGGGGTGTGTAATCGTGTATCCCCAGCACTTTAGAGACCGAAGCAGAGGGCTGAGAGTCTACGATCAGCCTGCACTACATAAAAGTTTAAAATTTGATATTCTGTTGTTTATTAGCATGCAGGACTTTAAGGCTGCTGTTTCTAGGGTTTGACTAGGTGGGGATGGGGGGTGGGGTGGGCATGGTCCTGGACTCAGGACGTTCCCAGGCAATAAATATCTAATTATGCCTGACCCTGTTACCCTTCTGGGGATATTCTGATTTATCCACAGATTCCAGAAAGCTATGATTTGGGGAACCCTGCACCTGAGGAGGTGGAAGAGCATCGAGAAAGAAGTTTCAAGTTGGAAGCCGACTTTTTCTTTGTGGTTGAATGAAACGTGACTTTGGACTCTGTAGGGGCCTGTTAAGTGTGTGTGCTCTGACCCGCACAGGTAACGGGTGTAAGGCCTAAGGAGGCGTGTGTGCCGTGGTAACTCTGTGTCTTTTCCTCAGTGGGAGCTTCTTTTCATCTCTGCTCACCCTCAAAGGCAGAAGAGGTGATAAGTAGCTTTGGAAAATGCTAGAACATTCTTTCCCTTTTACCCACAAGAGGGCTCTTGGTTATGTTTACCCACATTTAGCCTTTATTTTCCTCTACCCTCTGCTTTTTCTTCTGGAGGCCCAGCCCACTGTAGAGCCTGAAGTCCCGAAGGGCAAGGTGGCCATTTTGTCCCTTGCGCTGTAAGCATTCGGTAAGTCAGGCCTTGCTCTTCGAAGCTTGCTTTGTGTACTTCAACTTCGGTCCTTCAGCAGCCTAGCCAGAAGTTGGTTAGGTCCCAAGAGTTAGTTCTGGAGAAAACCCAAATATCTGCTTGCCCTTGAATTCTTCAGATTTCAGAGTCTTTAAAAAACAAAAACAAACAAACAAACAAAAAAAAAACGGAGGGCAGGGGAGATGGCTCAGAGGGAGAGAGGACTTGCAGTGTAAACACAAGGATTTTCTAATCCTCATGTGAAAAGGTCCTGCATGGACGGAATTCTATTCTCTGAATTTAGTGCCATTAAATCTGACCATGCTGCCCTGTACCTTCTGTGTGTGTGTGAAGGAGAGAGAATGGTGTCTTCACCATCTGTGGTTTCTAAGCTACATCCTGGGGACTCTTTTTTTCATGTTTAGAAGCACGAAAGAGATGCTGGAGATATGACTCAACGAGAAAAGGGGCAGGGGCTTGCCACCAAGTTCGAGTGCCTGGGTTCAATCCCCAACACCCACATAATGGAGAGAGAGAAGCAGCACCCCTGATCTCCACAATTATTCCATGGGCACAAATACGCCCCCAGGAAATAAACATAATAAAACATTTTAACATGCAGAAGAAGCATCTGTGGTGACACGTGGCTGTAATCCCAGCATGTGGAGATTGAGGCAGGAGAATTGCTATGAGTTCAAGGCCAGCTTGGGCTATAGAGTGAGACCCTGCCTCAAAATGAATAAGTAAATAAGAACATTTTGTTTAAAGTGTAAAAAAATGAAAACTCAACTGTGTTGTAATCCAAAATATCTAAAATATTCCCTTGTGTGTATAGGATAACTGTAACTAGC
Source organism: Microtus pennsylvanicus (assembly GCF_037038515.1). Lineage (NCBI taxonomy): Eukaryota > Metazoa > Chordata > Mammalia > Rodentia > Cricetidae > Microtus > Microtus pennsylvanicus. The sequence continues at coordinate 144,013,424 of NC_134579.1, read as the reverse complement.
CATTGACTCTGTATTTTGTATATAGTTGTGTTTTTCTGTGTATGTGTGTGTATGTGGAGGCAGAGGGTTACTTTGGGTGTCACTCCTCAGCCACCACCCACCTTTTTATGAGACCCAGTCTCTCACTGTCCTGAAACTGGCTAGGAGGCTGGCGGGGCAGTGGACCCCAGGGATGCCCTCCTCCCCCCCCCAGAACTGGGGCTACAAGCCTGTGCTACAACGTTGACTTTTTGTTTGTGTTTGCACAGGTTCTGGGGATCAAACTCAGATCCTTCCTCTTGCAACATAGTTTTCTAATGAGGTGTCGGGTGTGTGTGTGTGTGTGTGTCCCACTCTCTAAGTTTCTTGTAGGTGTGAACTTTGAGGAGAAAGGTCGGAAGGGAGTGGAAGGGATCTGGTCCCCTGCATGTCCTGTAACACAATATCCAAAATGAGTCTGCACCTGTGTGTTTCGCTTTCCCGTTCAGCTGTGACAGCGAGGTCCCTTGCTAACCTGTGCTAGCCTGGTACACAGCAGGCTTTCCGTCCTGGACTGCCAGCCCTCGTGAGTTTTCATGCCCTTTTCCCCACTGCAGATTTCTCGACCCAGAAACTGCGATCAGTTGTTAAACATTTGTCAGTGAATCAGTCAGACACCAGCTGCTTTTCCTGTGATAATCCTTGAGACGCCTTCGTGGAAGTAGCACATTGATACAACGATCAGTGACTGTAAATGTGTGAGTGTAAAATAAAGTTGTGCAAATGAAGTCTCCGTGCAGTCTGTCTTGTTGGAGGAAGGAGCTTGGTGGAAGATTTTTCCTGTTAAGCAGTAAGAGATCCACGCTATCGTTGTTTGTTTCTCATCAGAGAAGTTATTTGTTCTTGGTTGTTGTGGGCTGTCATCCATGTCTCCAATGACGTTATGGTTTCTAGACTAGGGGATAAGTGAGGCTGAATGATCTGAAAGTAGTTTATTTAGTTATTTATGTTTTGGTAATAGGGATTGAACCTAGGGCCTCACATGTACTAGGTAATCACCCCACTGCTGAACCACACCCCCATTTCCTCACTGGGGGATTCTAGGCAGGGGCTCTACCACTGAGCCACACCCCAGCCCCTCACTGGGGGATTCTAGGCAGGGGCTCTACCACTGAGCCACGCCCCAACCCCTCACTGGGGGATTCTAGGCAGGGGCTCTACCACTGAGCCACACCCCAGCCCCTCACTGGGGGATTCTAGGCAGGGGCTCTACCACTGAGCAACACAACCAGCCCTCTTTTTTGGTGTGTTTGTTAGGTTTTGGTTTTTGTTCGTTGTTTTTGAGACAGAGTTTTTCTATGTAGACCTTAGTACCCTAGAATTTGTACGGTAGACCAGGCTGACTTCAAACTCAGAGATCCAGCTGCTTCTGCATCCCAAGTGCAGGGATTAGAGGTGTGCGCCACCTCCATCTGGCTCTCTACACTTGAATTTTTATGTGGGTGCTGCATATTCACACCCAGGTCCTTACGCCTGCACGGGAAGTACGTCACTACCTGATGCCCAGAAATGGCGTCTTTACGAGCCTCTGGGGATTGTAATGTGCACGGACCGAGAGCTGTAGGTGGACGACTGCGGAGGAAGTGGGGTCCAGAGGGTAAGGTCGGGCTTCTGTGAAAAGCAAACAAGGTGAGTTCCGGAGTAGCAGAGACCTGCGGCTGTACAGGAGTTGATCTGCAACACTGCCATCTGTCGGCTGACTTAAAAGTCGTCTTTGGGCAAGGTCTTCAAAGAACTCCATGATGGTCGGTCATCTGTCGGGGTCCAGTAACTCACTAGGAAACTGAGAAAATCCCCTTGGGCCTAATGTAGGGAGGTCTACGGATCAGACCCAGGTATGGGGCACATGAAGGTAATCTCAGAGCCAAACTGCCTGCCAGCCAGAGCTGCCAGACATATCTGACAGCCAGGGATGAGATGAGAGTCCTGGCCTTCTGGAGCTGGTGAGAGTGGGGCCCCAGAGTCAGATTCTGTTTCATTTTGTGACAGGATCTCATTTTTTTTTCCTGGACAGGATCTCATTTTGTAGCTCAGGCTAGCCTGGACTTCTCTTCGAACTCATTGTGATTCTCCTGACCCAGACTCTCAAGTGTTAGGATTATAGGTGTAAACCACCATGATCAGCTTATATTTTTCAATGCTGAGGTTTTGAACCTGGGACCCCCCTCCCCATATTAGACAAGTATTTTATTACTGAGTTACTCCCCTAGTCAATATCCAACCCTCTACACCTTCTGAGATGGGCTGTCCTAGAACTTAATACACAGCTGAGAACAACCTTGAACTTCCGACCCTCCTCCCTCACCTCCTGAATGTTGAGAGGGACGCCCCAGCCCTGATGTCAAAATCTAATATTTTGCGATTAGTGCGGTACCAAGGAGACAAAGAAATGTTTAAACCGAGTTCATTGTGTGGAATGTTAGGGAGAAGGTGAGAAGCGTTTTCACTTTTTACACACACCCGCCTTCCGTTAGCACACACGGTGGGGAGTGTGGCAGGCTTGGTGCTGGAGCAGTAGCTGAGAGTTCACATCTCAGTCTGCAGAGAGAGAGAGAGAGAGAGAGAGAGAGAGAGAGAGAGAGAGAGAGAAAGAAAGAAGAATCTATTTCAGCCAGTAGTTTAGCAGAATAGAGCAAGGCAGGAGTTCCAAGCAGATAGAGGAGGAAAGAAGGCCGAGTCAGGGAGACACCATGTCGCTTCCACAGGAGACAGACGCCTCCACTGGAGCTTGGTAAGACTTTGCCGGTAGGCCACGACCTCGTGGTGATGCACAGATTAATGGAGATGGGTTAGTGTAGGATATAAGAGCTAGCTAGAAACACCTCATAATCCTAAACAGTTCACTAAATGGAGACCAAACATTCAAATATATGAGTCTATGGGGGCCATTCTCATTCAAACAACCACATGCACTGAATTTTTTATTTTTTCTTTTTTGTAATTTTTCAGATGTTTAATGTGAAAAAAATGTCTTCTAATGTTACATTTAAAATTTTAAGGTTTATCTTATGTGTATATTATTCTATGTATATTTTCTTTAATGTTTTGCTTGCATATTGGAAGGGCATCAGATCTCTGCAAACTGGGGTTGTGAATGGTTGAGAGCCACCATTGGGTGTTGAGAGCTAAATTAATAAGTGCTCGTAACAGCCATCTCTCAGCCCTCCAAAAGTCAACCCCCAACAAATGTCATTTACATGAGTAAATGGCCCTGGCTGAAGGAACACTTTTTAAAAATTTTTATTGAGCTCTACATTTTTTTTCTGCTCCCCTCCCTACCTCTCCCTTCCCCTTCAACCCTCTCCCAAGGTCCCCATGCTCCCAATTTACTCAGGAGATCTTGTTTTTTCCACTTCCCATGTAGATTAGATCTATGTATGTCTCTCTTAGGGTCCTCATTGTTGTCTATGTTCTCTGGGATTGTGATTTGTGGGTTGGTTTTCTTTGCTTTATGTTTAAAAACAACTTATGAGTGAGAACATGTGATAATTGTCTTTCTGAGTCTGGGTTACCTCACTCAAAATGTTGTTTTTTAGCTCCATTCATTTTCCTGCAAAATTCAAGATATCATTATTTTTTTTCTGCTGTGTAGTACTCCATTGTGTAAATCTACCACATTTTCCTCATTCATTCTTCAGTCGAAGGGCATTTAGGTTGTTTTCAGGTTCTGGCTATGACAAACAAAGCTGCTATGAACATAGTTGAGCACATGTCCTTGTGGCACGATTGAGCATCCTTTGGATATATACCCAAAAGTGGCATTACTGGGTCTTGAGGAAGGTTGTTTCCTAATTTTCTGAGAAATTGCCATTTTTTTTTGGACACACAGGGTTTCTCTGTGTATCTGCAGCTGTTCTGGAACTCACTCTGCAGACCAGTCTGGCCTTGAATTCAAGAGATCTACCTCCCTGAGTGCTGAGATTAAAGGCCTGCACCACCACTGCCTGGCTCACTTATTTTGTTTTTAAAAATGTCATCACACACACACACACAATAGTATCATTATGTAGCTCAGACTGATTTGTTCTCAGGATCCTCCTGCTTCAGGCCGCTGGGTACTAAGATCACCATGGCTGGCTGAACCATACCCACATGTTTTTATTCATTTATTTTATGTATTTTGAGGCTCTGGGATTGAATGCAGGACCTCTTGGGTACTAGGCAGGTGCTCTGCGGCTGAGCTCCTCTGCTAGCCCCTTCCTCCAGGATCCAGGACAGGTCACTGAGTTGCCCAAGCCTGTCTTAAACTGTGAGTCGCCCCACGCAGGCCCAATTTGAAGCATATGCCATTTTCCCCCTTCTGGTTTTTGAGACAGGGTTTCTCTGTGTGGTCCTGGCTGTCCTGGAACTCGCTCTGTAGACCAGGCTGGCCTCGAACTCAGAGAGATCCGCCTGCCTCTGCCTCCCGAGTGCTGGGACTAAAGGGGTGCGCCACCACCATCTGCTGCCTTATATCTTTAAAAACTATCTCCCCAGGCTGGAGAGATGGCTTGATGGTTAAGAGCACTGGCTGCTCTTTCGGAGACACTTAACTGGGTTTCCAGCACCCACGTGGCTGTAGGGGTGAAGTGAGGGGGTGGCACTTGCAGATATTGTGGGAATGTTCCAGAACAATGGCAAATGTGTAACCATTGTCAGCAATTATAGGCTATTTCTGTGCCCCAGGAGAGCGTTGGATGTTTCTCTCTGCTTTTTAATCTTCCATGAGAAAATCACAGAATGTTTCAGATTAAGTCTGAAGCAAAAATGTCCTACTGCTACTTTCTCATGACCATGTAGACTTAACTGAGCTTTCTTTTATCAGTGCAAGGCAAGCTGTTTCTAAAACTGTCAACAGGGGAAAAGGAAGGAAAAATCTGAGTTAAATGATCAGAAAGGAAAGAGGCAGGGGAAGGGCTCACGATGCCCACCCCAGCTAAGAAGATGTTGGCAGTTAATGGTTGCTGGGGGAGGGGTGTGGCCACTGGTATTACAGTGGGTTATATTGATTAGCCTATTAAGTAATTTTAGCAGTATTAAGAATGATTTTAGATGCAAGCTCAAGGACAATATTCTATTTTTTTAAAGATTTATTTATTTATTTATTATGTATACAACTTTCTGCCTCCATGTATACCCACACGCCAGAGGAGGGCGCCAGATCTCATTACAGATGGTTTGGAGCCACCATGTGGTTGCTGGGAATTGAACTCAGGACCTCTGGAAGAGCAGACAGTGCTCTTAACCACTGAGCCATCTCTCCAGCCCAAGGACAATATTCTAGAGTATAAAAGAAAAACACCTTAGGGCAGGCAAGCTGTAAATCTTGCACCTGTAGCCTGGATGAAGGCCGGTTCCATAGTGGCCTGCAGCTGTGTGACACAGAGAGGAGTTTTAGAAAAAAAAGAGAAATAAAAAAACAAGCCCAAAGTACCAGAGACCTTATTTTACTTTTATTTTTGTTTGTTTGTTTTTAAGACAGGGTCTTACTACGTTAGGCCAGTTTTAAAACACAAAACAAGCAACACCAAAAAAAAAAAAAAGCGAAAGGCAGCCCAAGGCCACTTACATAGAGCTGGCTAAACAAACTGGAGCCTCGCCATAGGGATGAATCCCCCAGAATAGAAAAGAGAAATCGGGACTGGAGAGATAGCTCAGCGGGTGAGAGCAGCGACTGCTTTTCTGGAGGGCTTGGGTTTGATTCCCAGCACCCACGAGGCAGCTCACAACCGTCTGTAACTGCGGTTGGACACCCTCTTCTGGCCTCTGAGTATGTATGTGCAGACACTCACACAGGCAAAACACCCACAGACCTAAAGTAATAAGAATAGATTAAAATGATAAAAATAATAATAAGAAGCCAGCCTGCTGGGTGTTGTGGCACATGCCTTTAATCCCAGCACTGGGGCAGCAGAGAAAAGAGGATCTCTGTGAGTTCCAGGACAGCCTGCTCTACTGGTAAGTGACGCTACCTACTGAACCATCTGGTCGGCTCCAAAATTATACCTAAATAAATAATTAAATAAATAAATAGGGGCTGAGAGATGGCTCAGAGGTTAAGAGCACTGGCTATTCTTCCAGAGGTCCTGAGTTCAATTCCCAGCAACCACATGGTGGCTCACAACCATCTGTACTGAGATCTGGTGCCCTTTTCTGGCCTGCAGGCACACACATGCAGGCAGAACACTGTGTACATAATAAATACATCTTAAATAAATAAATAATAGAAATTAATGGCTTCTACAGAGCCATTCACACATGTAGGTGACATTTATTTATTAAACTTGAGTACTAGATCAGGGTCCCACACCCATGGCAGCGCTGATGGAGTCCCCCTGGTCCTTTCCCATCCAGGCTTTTTCAAGACAGTGTTTCTCTGTGTAGCTTTGGAGCCTGTGCTGGAATTTCTCTCTGTAGACCAAACTGGCCTTGAACTCACAGAGATCTGCCTGCCTGTGCCTCACAGCTCTGGCATCAAGGTATGCTCCACCATAACCAGCTACTATCATTTCGTTTGTGTTTTGAGGCAGTCTGAGCAGGTAGCACAGGCTGACCTTGAACTTGCAGCAATCCTCCTGTCCCAGCCTCCTGAAGATTACACGTGTGAGCCACGATACCCATCATTTTGTACATTTTTTTAAAAAACTTTGCCTGCACATATGTCAGTGTGAGGGTGCTGGATTCCCTGGAACTGGAGTTACAGACAGTTGTGAGCCCCCGTGTGGGTACTGGGAATTGACCTGGTTCTCTGAAAGAGCAACCAGTGCTTTTAACCGCTGAGCCATCTCTCCAGCCCCACTTTGTACATTTTATTGATAATATATAATTAGTGGGTTGGTGAGATGGCTCAGGGAATAACGATGCTTGCTTCCGAGTCTGACCACCCGAGTTTGACCCCCAGAACCCACACCGTGGAAGGAGAGAAGAGAACAGTCTTCCTCAGGCTGTCTTCTCTGTGTGTGCTACTGAATAAATAAATACAATTTAAAATCTGAATGATTAAATTGTAAGTTAAGTCCAGTGGTGTTGGGCTTTCTGTGCTTTGCAGAACATTCAAAGGAGAGCCACCCCAGAATGTAATTTTAGGCTCTCTGGCAGCAGGGAGGAACGGTTTTTATGAACTAACTCTTGGACCTCCATTCAGAAGCATATTTATTGATTGTACACAAAGGTTGTGTTTGGAGTACAACAAGTTCCTCATACCAAAGCCCCTTTTCTACTCACTACGTTCTCTGAAGGAAACCATGACACCCTGCAGCTGTCTGCAGTACCCAGTAATGCAAGACCACCAAGTGTGCCTGGGTAGTCTTGTGACCAAGGCCATGCAATGAATGGAAAACCTCCCCAGAAAAACAACTCCATAAATCATGGAAAACAGTCACTGCTCTCCACGAGATTTCAAGGTCCAGGTACTGCCAGCAAACACTGGTGCATTCTGCTCTTACCCGAGACCCGGTGAGAAACAACTAGACTCTAACGTTTACCCTAGCCACAGTGACAGCTAGATTCCCATGACACGGGGCACACGCCTGTCATTTCATCACGTGGGAGGCTGAGGCAGGAGGATCTCTCAGTGTATTAGAGGCCAGCATGTGTCCCATAGTGAGACGCTGTCTTTAATATTTAATGTGTGCAGATGTTGTCTACATGTATTTCTGTGCATGCCGGGTGATGATAGAGGTCAGAAAAGGGCATCAGATTTCCTGGGATTAGGGTTTCAGATGGTTGTGAGTGCCATGCGGGTGCTACGATTGAATCAAGGTCCTCTGCTAGAGAAGCCCCAAGACTCCATCTTTAAAAAGAAGGAAATTATTTTTGTTTTGGCACCATCCTTCCTCACTCCAGTGTTCAGACAAGTGCTGACCCTAGCTTGGTCCCACAGATCCTGAAAAATACAAGAGTGGTGTGATGGGGAATTGAAATAAAAATATGTATTTCTGAATAGAAGTACAAAATCTTCTCTCATTTGCAAGGGAAACCACTCTGACTGGACCTCTAGAACAGTAAGCCGTGTGTTCACACCCATTGCAAACTGTCATGCTGTTTTATTGCTCTTATGTCATCGAGGGTGAACACATCCTCGGCAGAGCCTCTGCCCATTCTTGGACAGGGAGAAATGCCCACCACGTGGCTGCTGACTTGGGCAGCCTCACAGGGAGGACGTGCTCCTGCGGGGTGGGGATGTCCTGGCCAGGCCCTCCGTGTCTTATTTGGTGACAGAGATCCAAGAAGAAGTCACATGAAGGAAACGTTTGGTGTCAGACTTGGAGAAAGAGGAGAAAAAGGCAAAAGAAGGACTTGTGGTTGTGACATATATCACAGTCTTGGCTTTCTAACATGCTTTATTTTTAGGCCATGTGGTTTGGTCTTTATTTTCAAAGGAGACAAACACAAGAAGTGGCCCGAAAGCTCATTGCCAAAATACCGCATGGGAGACATTTTAAAATAAGAAACATTGGGGCGTTAGACATTTGAACAGAACAGAGCTGAAATTACGGTGGCCTCTTTGCTTGTCCCTTACTTATCGCCAAAGCCAGTGACCACAGTGGTTTTCATTTTCCTTCTAAAAGAGAAAAATATTTATGTATATATCAGCATGCATCTCTTTGTGTTTATATATGCATTATTGCATATATGGATGTCTGCATCTATGTGTCTATATATGTTGGGTATATGTACATAGTGTAAATATGTTTGTTTTTGTGCATCTATTTGTCTATGCATGCTTATTCATATGTGAATACTAATGGATTACATGAAATAATAAAAATTAAATATAATTCTTTTTTTATATGTATGGTGTTGGGGCTAGAACTCAGGGCCTTCCGCAAACTAGGTAAATGCTCTATTGTTGAGCCACATCCTGGTCCCTCACTGGGGTATTCTAGGCAGGTGCTCTAAACACTGAACCACACCTTCATCCCCTCACTGGGGGAGTCTAGGCAAGTGTTCTACCACTGAGCCATATCACAACCCCATGCACACAAAAAACCCTTTCCTACTAAGTGTGAAGGTATGTGCCTGCAATTCCTGTTTCTCTAGGTTAAGTCAATCATATCACAAGTTCCAGGCTAACTTGGGCTACACAGTGAGGCTTTGTCTTAAAAGACAGCAGCAAAGCCTCTTTCCTCTGTAAACAACCAGCCGTAGATATTTTGTTATAGCAACATAGCCTGGACCAACACATCACCTTTGTCTGTAATCATGGTGTGGATATAGAAGGCTGTGTGCTTCCAGGAGGGACAGAGATCCCAACCTTGGATCAAAATGTAAAAGATTCAAGAAGCCTGGCTCATAGTTAGACCTGAGAAAGAACAGGGTAAGCACTGGCAGGGAGGCGACGTGTCTGTGATGCGGAGAGGTGAGAGAATTGTATGCCCGGAAAGACAGTGGACACAGCGACTACTAGAAAGAATAATGTCCCAAGCACTAACTTCTCCAGCGTAGCTGCAATGAAGCCAGCACCGCCCCCTGAACGACGGCAAAATGTGTTCCAGACTCACTGAGCCCAACCAGTGTTTTCTACTCACCCCACACTGGGGCCTCATCTCTCTCCGCCAAACGCTCCAGTCTCCCCGCACTGTAAACAGACAGAGCAAGCCTGCCATAACCACGATCTGGGCTCCTAAATGCATAGTTTGTCCCATCTGGACACCCATGTATGCTCAGACGTCACCCGCAGCCTGGTGAAAGGTAACTTCTCCGTAAACACTGCTCTGTCAAACAAATGAGCCATTCTGTTGCCGCGCTCTCGATTTGGAATGTGCCTAATAAAACCGGGGCCATGCAGCCGAGTGCCAAAGACTCATAACCCCAATAGCAAATATTACGGGTCAGCATTTTTACTTCCCTCTTGAGGGGCAATGCATCTCTGGGTTACAGTGTACAATGTTATCTATGCACAGAGATGAAGTGGAGTGGGGCCGGAGAAGTGGCATACGGGTTAACAACGATTCCTGCTCCTGCTGAGAACCCAAGTTCCGTTCCCAGTATCCAGGCCATGCAGCTCACAAGCCCCTGTAACGCCAGCTTCAGGGGATCTGACACCCCTTCTGGCCTCCTAGAGGACCTGCACACATGTGGCACACACACACACACATATAAAAATAAAGCTTACAGAGAAGAACCGAAGGCGATTTCTCTCCCCACAATCTTCTTTTAAATGTGATTACAGATGGCTATGAGCTGCCATGTGGATGCTGGGAACTGAACCCGGGTCCTCTGCAGTTCTTAACTGTTAGGCTCTCTCTGCAGTCCCTTCCCACGCTCCTTCTGAGAGACTTACAGTAATGTGATGAAAGCCAGGCCTGGAAGTTACGAAGCAAATGCTCTGTTGTTGAGCTCTGCCCCAGCTCAGTGTCTTAGGAATTCGAGAGAGGAAGTGTGTCCTCAGGATTGGCGCCACACTTGCTTCCATATTGCATAAACAATTTTTATACAGTACAATTATGTTTAAAATATTTTAAGATTTATTTTTAAAAGTGGGTGCTTAAGGGAAACACAGAGTGCATTATATCTCTGAAACTGGAATTATAAGTAGTTAGCTTTGTTTTGTTTTGTTTTTTGAGACAGGGTTTCTCTGTAGCTTTGGAGCCTATCCTGGAACTAGCTCTTGTAGCCCAGGCTGGCCTCAAACTCACAGAGATCCGCCTGCCTCTGCCTCTCGAGTGCTGGGATTAAAGGCGTGCGCCACCACCGCCTGGCAGTATTTAGCTTTTTAATTATTTTTTTAGTGCCGGTCTCACTATGTAGTCTTGGTTGAGCTGGAACTCGCTGTGTAGATCAGGCTATGTAAACCAGGCTGGCTTTGAACTCAGAGAACAGCCTTCCTCTTCCTCCTAAATGCTAGGAATAAAGGTGTATGCCACCAGCCTTGGCTATAGGTAGTTGTGAATTGCCGTATGGTTGCTGGGAACCCAATTTAGGTCCTCTGCAAGAGCCACCAGTGCTTTTAACCACTGAGCCACCACTCCAGGCCCACTTCCTGTTTTCCCAGAGGTTCTGAGTTGAGTTGGAAGTCTTCAGGAGGGCTGGCTTCAAACTGTATTTCCAGTTCTAGGGGATCAGATGTCCTATTCCGACCTCCATAGCACCAGACACACATGGTACAGAGGCAGACACACAGGCAGAACACACAAACACAAATACATAATAAAAAAGGAAAGATTTTTGAAAATAACTTTCTACATGTGTATATTTACACGGATCCAGCTGTTCTTATTTTATTCAGGAAGTAGCAGTGTTACAGTCTGTTGCTTTTAACGTTATGCTCAGCCTGGGGTGTATCTCGGTTGGTAGAATGCTTGCCTGGAAGCCAGGGGCCCTAGGTCCCATCCCCAGCGCTGAATAAATCAGGCGCGGTGGAGCAGGCATGTAGTAGCTAGCCCGGATCTTAAGAAGTGGAGGCAGGAGGATCAGAAGTTCAACATTTTGTTTACATAGCAAATTCAAGATCAACCTGGGAAACATGAGATCACGTCTAGAGGTGGGGGTAGAGACAGAGAAAGACAGAGAGAATCAGAGAAAAAGAAAGGAGCCTCTTAGTGATACTCAAAACTCTGAATTGGCTGGTGGGTACCCTTCAATCTGGCTTCTGTGTCCTTATCAGTTCTGTCATTATTCTTTTACTATTTCCTAACTTTCTGAACCTAAACGAAGTTGCAGGCTTACTTTGTTATTTTCCGTGTCCCCCTGCCCACGCCCTGCCTGAAAAAGAAAGCGAGGAGCTGACCCTTCGCTTCGTTTCTCATATCTCGACTTTTCTACGCCTAGGTCTCTGATTTCAATGCAGCTGAACCCGCCCTCCGATGGCAGAGGCGATGCTCTAGCGGTTGCCTAGGAGACCGCAAAACCGCAGCGCACAAGGAAGCTATGACGTCACTACCGGAGCAAGTGCAGCCGCCACCATCACATCCTGGTCTTTAACTCTGTCTCAGTGCACCTGAGAGCGACCTCTGGGCCAGCAGTGAGAGGCGATCTACTCCAACCTGCCGAGTCGCTACCTACGACACTGGGAGACCAGCGGTTGTCAAGGCCACCAGCAGTTCAGGGGAGTCCGCATCACCAAACTCCTTGGAGAGGCCTTGCCCAGGACCTGGGAGCCACGACCACCCAGCTCCAGTTCTGTGGTCCATGTGAGTAGCTAGGAACTTCCAGGGGTGCGCTCAGAGGGCGCAGGCTGCAGAAGGCTGGGTTCCCCTTGACTGAGTAGGACCAATTGGTTCTGTTAGTAGCCTCACCCGTGAGGCCTGGTTTTCTCATCATCCTCAGAACGATCTCTCAGCACCCTGGATCCTTCTGTGGGTTCTCGAGGCAGCTCCACCGCGCAGCAGCGCGCATACAGCTGCCTCAAGGAGCTGGGCAAGATGGTATTTGGAGTCCAGGACATTGCATTGTTAGAACATGGGTGCAAGGCCTTGGAGGTGGACAGTTACAAGTCTTTGATGATCCTGGGGATCCCAGAGGACTGTAGCCACCAAGAATTTGAAGACATCATACGGACTCCTCTCAAACCGCTGGGCAAGTTCGAAGTGGCTGGGAAGGCCTACCTGGAGGAAGATAGGTCCAAGGCGGCCATCATCAGGTTGGCAGAGGACCTCAATTACGACGTGGTGCCCAGGCAGATCAAGGGCAAGGGCGGTATGTGGAGAGTGGTCTACATGCCCAAGTGGCAGGACATCGAATTCCTGACCAAGCTCAATTTGTTCCTGCGGAGAGAGGGCAGGACGGTAGAGGATGTGGCCCGCATCCTCAGTCGCGAGCTGTGCCCCACCACAGTAGTTCCCGAAGAGCTATCTTCCAGGGAGTGCAGTCTGTCTCTGCAGGGGGAGAACGCAGACAAGAGGGCCACCACCAAGGCAGATGAGATGCCCCTTCTCAAGGACCCAGAGAAGGAGAGCAAGGCTGAAGAGGGCAAGAAGGGCAAGAAGAAAAGCAAGAAAAGTCGGCGCCAGCAGCAGGCTTCTGATAAGAAGCCGTGAGGTGATGTTGGATGACCGTGGATGGGGGATGTGTGTGGCAGGGGGGTGGGAGTCATCCCAGTGGGAACGGGATGACCGTGGGGGGGCACATAGCATTTTGGCGCTTAAGAGTGAGTGTGGATAGGAGGTGCTGGACCGGTGAGTGGCGACTTTTGAGCCAGAATGAGCGTCACCTGAGTGTTTTGCATGGCATTTGACTCTGCGAAGAAAACTTATTTATTTTGGTCAATGCTGAGAGTTGCATTTGAGCATGCTACTCACGTGCTCTATCAGGAAACCATGTACCCAGCGCCTCACTAGGCGATTCTAGGCAAACTCTGTTAACGAGCTAAGGCTTCAGCATGAGCCTGGTACTTTCATCCGAGCTGACTTGTGGACTGCAGCTGAGTGTGTGTGTGGCTAACATCCGGTTGATGTGGTTCATCTCTTCCTGTTTTGTTTACTCCGCACGTGTCTATTTCATACCTACGGTATCCTGGAATGGCACTTAGATCTTGGAATAAAGAAGGTGGAAAATCCCAGCAGAAGTGTCTGTGACACTCAGTAATAATGGGAGTACTTGCATACGTCTAAGGGAGAGAATTTTTCATTTAAGTTTAAAGTTAAGGGATCGTAGATGATCGATTGTGGGACACTTTATTCATTCAACCAACAAAAATTTCTCCAGCATCTGAAATGGGCCAGGTACAGGACACACAGTTAATGATTTTTAGTCTTACCCTCATGGCTCTAATTCTGTATTTGAAGAATTGTAGGTAACATTTGAGACTGTGCAAGAAACACGGAAGTGTGTGTGTGTGGGGGGGGGTATTGCTTGAGTAAAGGAGAGCAGCTTCTGATTGAGAAGAGTTCCAGAGACTTGTAAAAGACTTTTAGCAACTGGGAGGCCAACAGGACCAGCCCCTCAGAGGGAGCCAAATCCACAACCGTGCATGTGACTGTTGCCACGGAGACCACAGAGGGGACAGGTGCTTGCTAGCCATTGCCTGAAGAGAAGCTCCTTGATGGCAAGCTTTTGAGACCGGTTTTGCTAGTCTTGCCAAAACGGGAGCTGACCCCGGAAGAACCTGTCCTGAAGACCCTAGCTGGGAACAAGGGTCACCATTCTGCCATCACCAGAGACTTGATGTTGAAGACAGTTCAGAAGCCAAGGCTGAAACGTGGGCTATCTGTGGCTCCACTAAGGACTCTGTCGTTCTGCATGTGTCCCTAAATAGCTGTGACTGTTCAATAAATGTCAACTCTCCCTTCCTGAAGGGAGGGTCGGGGTGAGACCCTTCAACCCCGATTGGCACCTGAGGTAGGCATGTATATAAACATCCCCAAATTAAATCCCAGGAGTCATGCCTTGGAGGAAGAAAAACACTCTTTTAAAAAAAAATGGGGAGGAGGTAGGGCAGACTTCCCGTTGAGAGAGAGAGCGAGACGGGGGGAGTGGGGGGACTGACTAAGCCAGGCTTAATGGCTCATGGAATCTCAGCACCACTTGGGAGTTGGGAGCAGGAAGATCAAGAGTTCGAGGTCAGCCTTGGCTGTATAGTAAGTCTGAGGCCAGTCTGGGCTACATGGTATTCTGTCTCAATAAAAAATAATTGGTTCTCAAGTCTATAAACTGGGTATTATGTGAGGGTGGCAAAGAGGAAATATATTGGGAGCACAGCACAAAGGTTCCTGAGCCCACAGATCTCCAGAGAAACTAGGATTGTCTTTCCGATGGGAAAGATGAAAACCTGTTCTTCCATCCAGAAAGCTGGGAACTGGAAGTGATTAACAGCTTGGTGAGTGTGTTCTCTGTTGGGTCAGGCCATATCCAGCTCCTATAACTAGGACCAGAGGAGGTTAGTAACCTAAATGACTCTAATAGCCAGAGGCTCCCCCAAGCTCCCTCAACCAGGACCAGTGGTGGCTAATAGCCCAAATGACCTCTGTGCTGTCTGTGTGACTGAGACCAGGCCAGATACATAGCCCCTTAAGCTAGTACAAGTAGTGTACTCCCAGAGCCCTTCTTCTTGGAAGAAACGACACAGATCCTGAGTTGTTGCGAAGTAATCACACTTCCTTGTGCAGCGGGGATTGATTCACAGCAGGGAGCTTTTCCCCCAAATTATACTGGACTTAAATACACTGGGAATAAACCACCTGTTATTAGACTTCCCCAAATCTGATCCATGTTGATGAAGTCAGTCTGCACCAGGTTTTCATTCCTCTCTCTTCGAGGGGTTCGCTTCCCTCTATGACACCTTCAGGGACCCCCTCAGAAAAAAAATAGTGTAATCCAGCCTGGCACAGGTAGAGAGAACACCTACAAAGTTCTACTACTTCAGGGATCTATGAGGGCTCCAGCTGAATTTCATATCAAAACTAATTTATGGGGGCTGCAGAGATGGCTCAGGGGTTAAGAACACTGACTGTTCTTCCAGAGTGCTGGGTTTAGCATCCACATGGCAGCTCATACTGTCTGACCCTCTTACACACACACAGGCAAAAACACCAGCGCACATCAAGTAAATAAACTAACCTCTCTTTAAAAAAATGTAGGTATGTACACACAAAAATTTAATGTTTTGAGACAGTCTTGCTGTGCAGCCTATGCTGGGCTGAAACTTATGTATCCCAGGCTGGCCTTTATTTAACTCACGATCTTCTTGCCCCAGTTCCCCCTAGGGTAGGAGTTACAGACTTGCACCTATGCCTATGTATTGCTTTTTCTCCTATCTTATAACATGGAGTTGCCATATCCTGTTTGTTTTGGGATGCTGTGGTTCTCTATTAGCATCAAACTCCCTCAGCCTCCAGAGTGCTGGCATTATAGGTAGGAATCCTTCACTCATCTTTCCCTCAGTGTCTGTGATCCACTGCAAATACCTCTGGAGTGTGGGGATTAAAGGTGTGCGTCACCACGCTCAGGTATGCGCAGGTCTACCTGTGACTTTTCCGTCCCCCTTTTGATTTCTTGGAAGTTACTGCCTAATGTCAGAACCAAAGGCGTCTACTTTTCCATCTGGGATGCCATGCCATGGGAAAAGCCTGTTTCTGTCCACACTACTTATGTCCTCAGTAGCGTCAAGACACTAAAGGGAGTTTTCCAGTTCAGTTGATTGACATAACCTAAAGTCTCAGAGACATTGGTTTCTATCTACTTCCTCTTTCCGGTATCAACCTCAACTTTCTTTTCTTTAGTACATTGATTAGCAGGATAGAGCTTTTCCTGCTGTCTCCACAAACACTTTTGAACTTCTTACACATCTGTAGTCAAGAAGCCTGTGGCTCTTTTTGCTGTTGAGATGAAGCCAGAAAAAGGATGTGAGTTTGATCCCCAGGTCCCATGTAGTGGGAGATCTCCACATGAGAGCCATGGGCATGTACACCCACCACAACACACACACACACACACACACACACACACACACACACATACACACATACACATACACAATATATATATATATATATAATTTTAGATAAAGAAGAGATTCTTGCCAGGCGGTGGTGATGCATGTGTTTAATCCCAGCACTCGGGAGGCAGACGCAGGCAGATCCCTGTGAGTTCGAGGCCAGCCTGGCCTACAGAGTGAGTTCCAGGACAGCCAGGGCTACAGAGAAAAACCCTATCTTGAGAACAAAAGACAAAACAAAACAAAGAAAAAACAAACGAAGAAGAGGTTCCTGGCTCCATGTTTACCATTTTAGCCCTGGCCCTGACGTTGCCACTCTCAGAGCACTAAGTGTCTGTGCTAATTCTTACATTAGCTGATCTTACGTAGATGCCGCACGGCCTCCAGCATGTCTGTCTGATGCATGCTGTTTAACATCAAGGTACAACGGTTGTATAATAAAGGACAATGTGACATTTTTTTCTTCTTATTTTGCAGCCTGAGACATGCATGCTTTTCCCGGTATTTCTCATATGGCCACTGTATCTGTGACAGGTAACATGAATCGTTATTAAATGCTGCCCACAAATCCAGACCAGAGACAGTTTCCTCAGGGAGATTGCTGGGACCAGGTGACATTTCCTGACACTGCACTGCAGGCTGTTGTGTGACTGCAACAATTTGGTACCTACTGCGTCCATGCTGCAGATGTCAGGCAGAAATCCCCAAGTAAATTACAGCAACCCTCCCCACAAACCCCAATCAAGAAGTGTGTTCTTTGTGGTTGATACTCCACTGTATGCTTATGAACTAATAAAATAAATAAATAAATGGATGCTAACAAAACCACAGTGTGTCCTGAGTATGTTGGGGAGGTGAGGAAGCCACACAAGACTACGCTGTAGGGAAAATTATCTGGTTGCTAAAAAAAAATTAGGCCAATAAAATGGCTAAGTAGATAAAGATGCTTTCGACCAAACTTGCATATGGTAGAAGGGGTAAGCAAATTCTCAACAACTAAAAAAAAAAAATCTCATAAGTGGTTCTCTGACCTCCACATACACGCGTGTGCCCCTCTCCCTCTCTCTTTCTCTCTCTCTCTCTTTCTCTTTCTCACACACACAAAGGCATTATTTTTTAAATTCCAAAAACTCCTTACGCTGCGTTGGTGGTATAGTGGTGAGTATAGCTGCCTTCCAAAAACTCCTTTGATAAGTTTTGCCTCACGATTTAAAAGCGATGGTATCTGCCACCACTGGCTAGAGAACACTCTCTGACCTCCACATACACGCGTGTGCCTCTCTCTCTCTCTCTCTCTCTCTCTCTCTCTCTCTCTCTCTCTCTCTCTCACACACACACACACACACACACACACACACACACACACACAAAGGCATTATTTTTTAAATTCCAAACACTCCTTTGATGAGTTTTGCCTTACGATTTAAAAGCGATGGTATCTGACGCCACTGGCTAGAGAACGCGGAACACCAAGCTTTCTTTCACCTGGCTGACTTCCCAGGACCCCAGGCTGTTTTCCAAAGCAGAGGTGAAAGGTGGAACACTTTGTTTAGAATAAAAACAAGTGGTGGAGAGCTGGGTGTGCTGGGCTGTGATTCCTGTTCGTGGGAGGGGGAGACTGAAGGAGGTTTAAGGCCAGCCTCAGCTACAGGAAACCCTGTCTCAAAAACCTTCAAAACCGTGGCTGTTTATGTAGCTCTGTTGTGGACTGCTTGCTTACCTAGCTGATATGCGGGAAGCCTCTGGGGACCATCCTAAGTGTTGCAAAACTGAGGTGGGGGTGCACACCTGTCATTCCATTACTTGAGAGGAAGAGGCGGGTGGATCAGAAAAATCAAGGTCATTCTTGGCTACGTACTGAGTTCACTCTGTCTCAAAAATGAGATGGGGGAGGGAAGATGGCTGACTGTTCAGAGCACTGGTTGCTCTCCCAGAGGACCTGCCTTTAGTTCCTAGCGCCAAGCGATGACTTACTGCATCTGCAGTTCCATGTCTAAGGGACATACTGCCCCCTTCCACCCCCTTTGGGTGCCAGCTGGGCAAGTATGTACACACACACACACACACACACACACACACACACACATAACACACACACACATATGCAGGCAGAACACCCATCCATGGAAAATAAATTTTGTTTAGAAATTGAAAAAAAAATAAATGGAACAAAATACACACACAAACAAACAAAAAATTAAAAACTAAACCAAACCACAAAACAGTGATGGGTCCTATCCTTCAAGTTAGGCATGGTGGTTCATTTTTTTAATCCCAGCACTTGGGAGGCAGAGATAGGAGGATCTCTGAGAGTTCTAGGTTAAGCCTAGTCTATCTACATTAGAAGTTCCTGGACAGCCAGGGTTACAAAAACAAGCAACCCCCCCCCTCCAAAAAAAATCTCAAGTTGCTCTTCAGGTAGTCAGACCATCCGTTCTTAATCCTGAAGAAAAAAGGTCTGGCTTATGACTGTGATTGTTCAAAATCAAACTAACGAGAAAGAAGCTAGAAAAGAACATTTTTTTCCTTAAAGTTAAGGAGTCTGGGGATCCTCGTGGGAAAGGGAAGCCAGAGGCAATGAGCAGGGTGAGATACTTTGTAAATCTTGGACACAAAGAACCCTCAGGTCTTCACGTTCGCTTACAGAGAGTCAGGGGTCTTGCTCATAGCAGGCAACAGCTCTACCACGGTTTACACGCCAGACCCCAAAACAATCAGAGCAAGACAGGACAGGCAGAGACTCAAAGTGAAACAACGGAACGCGAATACGAATCTGGAGGAGGGTTGGTTGGTTGACTCCTCCCAGCTCTCTCACGCTGGATCTCAGCTGTCTCACCTGGCAGAGGATTTAAGTCCTCCTGCCTTGAGGCAGCCAGAGGGAAGGAACAGGGAGAATCTCCCCTGATAAGTTTCCTCAGGTCAGTAACTCTCAGACAGAAGGAAGAATGACTCACTTCTCCAGGTTCCTTCATCTGTAAACTACAGCACCACAGTCCCATAATGCCCTGGCATACTTTGGTTCAGATATCAGCTTTCGATTTTATTAAATTCAGTTGCTATTATTAGGGATTGAACTCGACCCAGGGCCATGCTACCTATAGGCCAGCACTCTACCCCTGGGCCAGGTCCCCAGTCCCTAGCTGAGGGATTCTAGTGAGAGGCTCTACCACTGAGCCACACCCCAGCCCCTCACTGGGGGATTCTAGGCAGGGGCTCTACCACTGAGCAACAATCAGACATTTCTTTTAAACAGTTTAGTTATATAATGGTTGCACCCTAGACTGGGTGGTTTAAAACACCTCCAGCAGAAATGACCAGTGACAATTTTTATAAAATCAACTATCTGGGATTTTCACTTTTAAGTTACTGTGTGTGTGTGTGTGTGTGTGTGTGTGTGTGTGTGTGTGTGTGTGTGTACATACAAGATGCCTTCTGATTGGTTTAATAAAGAACTAAATGGCCAATGGATAGGCAGGAGGTATAAGCAGGACTTCCAGGCACAGGGAGGACTCTGGGAAGAGAGGCCGAGAAACTAGGCAAATACATAATGAGACAAACATACAGAATGGGATAGAGACAAAAACCAAGTGGTAGAATGTAGATTTAAAAAAATATGGATTAATTTGTCATATGAGCTAGTTAGGAACAAGCCTAACTTTCATAATTGATTAGTCTCTGTATTATTAATTGGGAGTTGGCAGCAGACCCAAAGGAAAGTCCTACTGCTCATATGTGTGTGTATAATATATATATTATATAATTTTTTTTGAGAATTATTCTTAGAAATTGAATTTTTGTACTTCTGATCTTCCTGTCTTAGTCTTCAGAGAAGCCTGGATATGAGACATTAAACCCAGTTTAAGTTGTTTTATTTTTCGTTTTTTTGATACAGGGCTTTCTCTATGTGGTTTTGGAGCCTGTCCTGGAACTAGCTCGTGTAGTCCAGGCTGGCCTCGAACTCACAGATATCTGCCTGCCTCTGCCTCCTGGGTGCTGGGATTGAAGGCGTGCGCCACCACTGTTAAGAATTTTTCCTAACAGGAGCTCTCTGCCGACGCAAATCCCAATCAAGCAAAATCAAAACAAGCCAAATTAAAAAATATCCAGGTTTAATGGGATTCCTGCGCTCTTGGGTGGCCAAGGGGGAACCGGGAGGCTGCCACAGTGACCACCTTGAGGAAGGAAAAGGGGCCACGTGTTCCTCTTTTGGGAGTTCATCTAAATACCCTGTGGGAGTGGTCCTGACACCCCCACCCTCAGGCCTGGGGGCTGGGATAGATGGAAGCGGCTGGGGTCTACGCTCCCAACTTAACACCACTGCCCAGTTTAAGAAGGTTTTTAAATTAGATTATCCCTGCACTTCAGAGACAGAGTCAGGTGGATCTTGGTTTCAGAATAGCCAGGGCTACACAGAGAAATTCTGTCTTGAAAAACAGACAAAAAAATTACATTTATTTATTTTAAGTCTGTGCTTTGCCTGTGTGTATATATGAGTGCCACGTGTGTATATATGAGTGCCACATGTGTGTCTATGTGAGCGCCACGTGTGTGTCTATGTGAGCGCCACGTGTGTGTCTATGTGAGTGCCACGTGTGTGTCTATGTGAGCGCCACGTGTGTGTCTATGTGAGTGCCACGTGTGTGTCTATGTGAGTGCCACGTGTGTGTCTATGTGAGTGCCACGTGTGTGTCTATGTGAGTGCCACGTGTGTGTCTATGTGAGTGCCACGTGTGTGTCTATGAGTGCCACGTGTGTGTCTGTGAGTGCCACGTGTGTGTCTATATGAGTGCCACGTGAGTGCCACGTGTGTGTCTATATGAGTGCCACGTGAGTGCCACGTGTGTGTCTGTATGAGTGCCACGTGTGTGTCTATGTGAGTTCCACGTGTGTGTCTATATGAGTGCCACGTGAGTGCCACGTGTGTGTCTATATGAGGGCCACATGTGTGTCTATATGAGTGCCACGTGTGTGTCTATATGAGTGCCACGTGTGTGTCTATGTGAGTGCCACGTGTGTGTCTATGTGAGTGCCACGTGTGTGTATATGATTGCCACGTGTGTGTCTATATGAGTGCCACGTGTGTGTCTATGTGAGTGCCACGTGTGTGTCTATGTGAGTGCCACGTGTGTGTCTATGTGAGTGCCACGTGTGTGTCTATGTGAGTGCCACGTGTGTGTCTATGTGAGTGCCACGTGTGTGTCTATGTGAGTGCCACGTGTGTGTCTATGTGAGTGCCACGTGTGTGTCTATATGAGTGCCAAGTGTGTCTATGTGAGTGCCATGTGTGTGTATATGTGAGTGCCACGTGTGTGTCTATGTGAGTGCCACGTGTGTGTCTATGTGAGTGCCACGTGTGTGTCTATGTGAGTGCCACGTGTGTGTCTATGAGTGCCACGTGTGTGTCTATGAGTGCCACGTGTGTGTCTATATGAGTGCCACGTGAGTGCCACGTGTGTGTCTATATGAGTGCCACGTGAGTGCCACGTGTGTGTCTGTATGAGTGCCACGTGTGTGTCTATGTGAGTTCCACGTGTGTGTCTATATGAGTGCCACGTGAGTGCCACGTGTGTGTCTATATGAGGGCCACATGTGTGTCTATATGAGTGCCACGTGTGTGTCTATATGAGTGCCACGTGTGTGTCTATGTGAGTGCCACGTGTGTGTCTATGTGAGTGCCACGTGTGTGTCTATGTGAGTGCCACGTGTGTGTCTATGTGAGTGCCACGTGTGTGTCTATGTGAGTGCCACGTGTGTGTCTGTATGAGTGCCACGTGTGTGTCTATGTGAGTGCCACGTGTGTGTCTGTATGAGTGCCACGTGTGTGTCTATATGAGTGCCACGTGTGTGTCTATGTGAGTGCCACGTGTGTGTATATGATTGCCACGTGTGTGTCTATATGAGTGCCACGTGTGTGTCTATGTGAGTGCCATGTGTGTGTCTATGTGAGTGCCACGTGTGTGTCTGTATGAGTGCCACGTGTGTGTCTGTATGAGTGCCACGTGTGTGTCTATATGAGTGCCACGTGTGTGTCTATATGAGTGCCACGTGTGTGTCTATGTGAGTGCCATGTGTGTGTCTATATGATTGCCACGTGTGTGTCTATATGAGTGTCACGTGTGTGTCTATATGAGTGCCACGTGTGTGTCTATATGAGTGCCACGTGTGTGTCTATGTGAGTGCCACGTGTGTGTCTGTGTGAGTGCCACGTGTGTGTCTGTATGAGTGCCACGTGTGTGTCTATGTGAGTGCCACGTGTGTGTCTATATGAGTGTCACGTGTGTGTATATATGAGTGCCACGTGTGTATATATGAGTGCCACATGTGTGTCTATATGAGTGCCACGTGAGTGCCACGTGTGTGTCTGTATGAGTGCCACGTGAGTGCCACGTGTGTGTCTGTATGAGTGCCACGTGTGTGTCTATATGAGTGCCACGTGTGTGTCTATGAGTGCCACGTGTGTGTCTATATGAGTGTCACGTGTGTGTCTATGTGAGTGCCACGTGTGTGTCTATGTGAGTGCCACGTGTGTGTCTATGTGAGTGCCACGTGTGTGTCTATATGAGTGTCACGTGTGTGTCTATATGAGTGCCACGTGTGTGTCTATGTGAGTGCCATGTGTGTGTCTGTGTGAGTGCCACGTGTGTGTCTATATGAGTGCCACGTGTGTGTCTATGTGAGTGCCATGTGTGTGTCTATATGATTGCCACGTGTGTGTCTATATGAGTGTCACGTGTGTGTCTATATGAGTGTCACGTGTGTGTCTATATGAGTGCCACGTGTGTGTCTATGTGAGTGCCACGTGTGTGTCTATGTGAGTGCCACGTGTGTGTCTGTATGAGTGCCACGTGTGTGTCTATGTGAGTGCCACGTGTGTGTCTATGTGAGTGCCACGTGTGTGTCTATATGAGTGTCACGTGTGTGTCTATATGAGTGCCACGTGTGTGTCTATGTGAGTGCCATGTGTGTGTCTATGTGAGTGCCACGTGTGTGTCTATGTGAGTGCCACGTGTGTGTCTATATGAGTGTCACGTGTGTGTCTATGTGAGTGCCACGTGTGTGTCTATATGAGTGCCACGTGTGTGTCTATATGAGTGCCACGTGTGTGTCTATGTGAGTGCCACGTGTGTGTCTGTGTGAGTGCCACGTGTGTGTCTATATGAGTGCCACGTGTGTGTCTATGTGAGTGCCACGTGTGTGTCTATATGATTGCCACGTGTGTGTCTATGTGAGTGCCACGTGTGTGTCTGGTACCCTTGGAGGTCAGAAGACGGCATTGGATCCTGGAACCGGAGTTACAGATGGTTGTGAGGGGAAGCTGCAGGCAGTAACAGGACCCAAACGAAGCGGACTCCCAACCTCAGCTCTTCCCCGCAGCCTGTAACAGCCTCTCTGGCACTTTCCTTTCTCTCCCTTCTCTCTTCTCTCATTGCTAATGATCTGCCTCCAAGGTCTTCCTGAGTTAAATACTATCATAAGCATTTATTTTACTTTAATTTTTAAAGATTTATTTTTTTTCTGTGCATGCGTGTTTTGCCCGAGTCTTTGTCTATTCTTGTTGGGTTCTTGGGGGGTCTTAGGTATCTGATTCCCTGCAACTGGAGTTTTGGGTGACTGTGAGTCACCATGTGGGTGCTGGGAACCAAATTCAGGTCCTTTGCAAGAACAGCAATTGTTCTTAATCACTGAATTATCTCTCCAGCCCCTGGGGTGATTTTTTTTTTTTGAGACAGGGTTTCTTGTAACTCTCTTTGTAGCTTAGAATGACCTTACCTTCTTGATCCTCTTGCCTCCAAGTACTGGGATCACAAGAGTACACCCCATGTTAAAGTCACTTTTTTAAAAAGCTCATGTCTGGTAGATGTTTTTATATTGGTATTAAAATCACTATTTTAGAAATGTGATTTATTTTTTATTTTTTGTTCGTTGGTGTTTTTCCTGCATGTGTGTCTGCCTGAAGGTGTCGAATCCCTGGGAACTGGAATTACAGTCGTGAGCTGCCACGTGGGTGCTAGGAATTGAACCCATGTCCTCTGGAAGAGCACTCAGTGCTCTTAACCATTGAGCCATCTCTTCAAATCCTGATGTCACTTCTTTACTTGGCTTTTGTTGCTGTTGAAAATATTATCTTTAATCCTGGTATGGTGGCCCATGCCCTTAAGGCTAGTACTCAGAGGAGGATTGCTGAAAGTTTGAGGTCATGTGAGATACATAGTAAGTTAAGAACTAAGGGTACCACAACATCTCTGTGATCTTAAAGAAAAATATTAGCCGGGCGGTGTTGGTGCACACCTTTAATCCCAGCACTCAGAAGGCATAGACAGGTGGATCTCTGTGAGTTCGAGGCCAGCCTGTCTACAGAATGAGTTCCAGGAGAGACTCCAAAGCTACAGAGAAACAACACATTTTAATTAAAAAATTTATCATTGTGTCTGTATTTGCATATGTATAATCTCTGTGTGGGGGTGCTCTGTGGAGATCAAACAGCTTTGTAGAGTTGGTTTTATGTGGGTTCTGGGGACTGAATTCAGGTTGTCACACTTGCATGGCACATGTTTTTACCCACTGAATTATCTTGTGGGTCCATTTTTTAAAAAATATTTATTTATTTATTTATTTATTTATTTATTTATTTATTTATTATCTATACAATATTCTGCCTCTGTGTATGTCTGCAGGCCAGAAGAGGGCACCAGACTTTATTACAGATGGTTGTGAGCCACCATGTGGTTGCCGGAAATTGAACTCAGGACCTTTGGAAGAGCAGGCAATGCTCTTAACCACTGAGCCATCTCTCCAGCCCGTGGGTCCATTTTTTTTATGTGCACGAATGTCTTGCCTCTGTGTGTTTGGGGAGGGAGGGTGTGTATGCACCATGTGTGTGCAGTACCCACAGAGATCAGAAGAGGGTGTTGGATCCCCTGGGCCTGGAGTTACAGAGGGTTGAGAGCCATCATGTGGGTCCTGGAACTCAACCCAGGTCCTCTGCAAGAGCAGCTCAAGCTCTTATCCATTTATCAATCTTCCTGGTCCCATCCAGGTAACAGCAATGGACTTCAAAAGATCTCCGCCATAAGCGGCGCAAACGTAGTCTTGTCTTGCCTCTAGAATAGAAGGTTGGAGACCGAGTGACTTTCGACCAGTGACTCCTTGGCCTCAACGAGGCCCTGGGGGGGAGGGTGGTGGAGGGGCGGCCACACCTCTGTGGGGGAGGAGAGGGAGGCTGACCTGAAGGGAGTGGACAGCTCAGCTGCCAGTCTTTTCAGTCTGAGAATGTAAGATGAGATGGAGAAGGTGGGCCTCACCCAGGAGGGGAGGGCGCCCAGAAACTTCCTGCGACTCTCTGCTCCACAGCGCACCGCAGACTGCAAAACAAGGTCAGCCTGGAGCGGGGTGGCAGCCTGCCTGGGGGCGGGAGACCCTCCTCGGGGCTGGGCGGAGGCCTTTAAGCGCCTCGCCATATTGAGCAGCCACGCTGAGAAGCCTTTGTCTGTAGAGTCCTCCCACAAACTTTCAGCTACACCCGGAGTGTCGCGGCCTAGCCCGTGCGTCCCCAGCTTGGAGCCGGGACACTGGCGTCTCCCGTTTGAACCCAGCTTTTAGCCTCGGGACTGACCGCGCCTCGGTTCACGTAAGCATCCTGGAAAATCGCTCACTACAACTCCGAGGGGGTGAGGGAAAACCCAACTTGGACTTGTCGCCTGCCAAGAAAATTGCAGGGAGGTGACACTCTGCATGAGCAGAGTTGCTAGGACTCTCCCCTGCCCCCTCCCTAAGACTAGAATCTAAGTTTTTTGTTTGGGCTTCGTGCCCCCCACCCCAGAATCCACACTGGAGATCTTAAAGACTCTCGAGAAAAGCCACGTGGGGGGCTGGTTCCCCTGGGGCTTCCTCCCCTCTCCCGATTGCCTGATCCTCTGGAGCGTCCCTGATGTCTGCAAAGATGTCGATCTGGACGTGTTAGTGGAAGCCTTAAGGCCCGTGGGTACCTTTAAGAAGATCGGGAAGGTGTTCCGTAAAGAGGAGGACTCCACGGTGGGAATGCTGCAGATTGGGGAGGATGTTGACTATCTGCTCATCCCCCGGGAGGTCCGGCTGGCTGGGGGCGTGTGGAGAGTCATCTCCAAGCCCGCCACCAAGGAAGCTGAATTTCGGGAGCGCCTGATTCAGTTTCTGCAGGAGGAGGGCCGCACCCTGGAAGACGTGGCTCGAATCATCGAAAAGAGTACTCCACACCCACCCCAGCCCCCCAAAAAAGCCAAAGAACCCCGAGTGAGGAGAGTCCCACAGATGGTCACTCCTCCACTTCGGCTAGTCGTAGGCACCTATGACAGCAGTAACGCCAGCGACAGCGAATTGAGTGACTTCGAGACCTCCAAAGTCAAAGGCAATAGGGGCTCCCAGAGGACCAGAAAGGTGCGCAAAATACCCGTCAGTTACTTGGGCAGCAAATTCCTGGGCAGCGATGTGGAGAGCGAGGATGATCAGGAGTTAGTAGAAGCCTTCCTCCGCCGCGGGGAGAAGAAGCCCAGCGCGCCTCCTCCACGTCGCCGAGGCAATCTGCCAGTGCCCATGTTTGAGGACAACCTGGGACCCCGGCCGTCCAAGGCCGACAGATGGCGGGAGTATGTCAGCCAGGTGTCCTGGGGGAAGCTGAAACAGAGGGTGAAGGGCTGGGCACCCAGATCAGGCTCGGACAATGTCGAGGCCCAGCAGGCCTCCATCGCAGCTGAGAGGGCTGGAGAATTGAGATGTAGCCATACCAGTCGGGACGATAGCTCCAGAAGAAACACAGGAGACGGGAGCGACCAGACACCAGGTACCAGGCGCTGGAAGCCCAAGATCAAGTGGGTCTCCTTGAGGCGGTGCAGGAAGGAGCAGGAGCCCCCAGAGGCTGCAGAGAACCAGAGGATAGATGTTCCAGCTGAACGTGGAGTAGAGGCTGCACCTAACCCGAGACCAGAGGCTGCACCTAACCCGAGACCAGAGGCTGCACCTAACCCGAGACCAGAGGCTGCACCTAACCCGAGACCAGAGGCTGCACCTAACCCGAGACCAGAGGCTGCACCTAACCCGAGACCAGAGGCTGCACCTAACCCGAGACCAGAGGCTGCACCTAACCCGAGACCAGAGGCTGCACCTAACCTGAGGGCAGAGGCTGCACCTAACCCGAGACCAGAGGCTGCACCTAACCCGAGACCAGAGGCTGCAGCTAATCCGAGGGCAGAGGCTGCACCTAACCCGAGACCAGAGGCTGCACCTAACCCGAGGGCAGAGGCTGCACCTGAAGAGAGGGCAGAGGCTGCAGCTAACTCGAAGGTAGAGGTTGCAGCTAATCCGAGGGCAGAGGCTGAAGTTAATCCAAAGGCAGAGGCTGCAGCTAACCCGAAGGTAGAGGCTGCAGCTAATCCAAGGGCAGAGGCTGAAGTTAATCCAAAGGCAGAGGCTGCAGCTAACCCGAAGGTAGAGGCTGCAGGTAATCCGAGGGCAGAGACTGCAGCTAATCCAAGGGCAGAGGCTGCAGCTAATCTGAGGACAGAAGTCATAGGTAGGCAGAGGGCAGAGGGCCCAGTTAATCAAGAGACTGGAGCTGCAGAAAGTGAGAGGGTGGAGGCCCCAGCTGACCAGAGGGCAGGAGTCCTCCATGACCAGAGGGAGGAGGCTGGACCTCAGGCTATAGCGCAAGCCTCAGCTAGCTCTGTTACCATAGGGACAGCCCCAGGATCTAGGGCCCGGAAACAGGTAAAGACAGTGAGGTTCCAGACCCCAGGACGGTTCTCATGGTTTCACAAGCGCAGGAGGGCCTTCTTGCACACTCCCCGGTTGCCAACCCTGCCCAAGAGAGTCCCCAGGGTAGGTGAGGCTAGGAGCCTCAGGGTGCTGAGGGCTGAGGCTAGGACAGAAGTGGAACCCAGACAGCAAGAGGAACAGCTGTGAGAGGAGCCCAGGCCTCGCCGCCTCCGCCCGCCCCCCCTCCCCCCGCACCCTGCCTGCCCTGTGCAGGCTGCTAGGGTGCCTCCCTCCTTTGTAGGCTCCTTCTACCTCCATGTTTGAAAATGGAGGCTGCTGAGGCAGGCAGCACCTCCCATGCCTTTACCAGCACTACTTTCCTCCCCTCTTCTCTACCTTCTCTCTCTCTCCCTCCTCCTCCTCCTTCTCCTTCTCCTCCTCCTCCTTTTCTTTTTGAGACAGTCTTGCTATGCCGCCCTGCTGGTCTGGCACTCTGTACATAACTGGTCTCAAACCCACAGCAGTCCCTGCCTGAGTATCCTGCGCCCTGGGATTGCAGGTGCGTTCCACTACACCTGACTCCGGTGACCCTCTTTTTGTTTTTGTTTTGTTTGAGACAGGGTGGCTGACTTGGAACTCACTATGTGTCTTAGGCTGAGCTCGAACTCAGAGAGATCCGCCTGCCTCTGCTAGAACCAAAGGCACACGCCACCACCAAACCTGCCTTCCTGTGGCCCTCTTTATGATCTTGTTTTTATCTGATGAGATTATTCATTTTTAGGAGGACATAGCTGTAGACACACTTGACTTTTTTAATACATTGATTTTTTTTTAAAAAAATATACTGAATATAGCATCTCAAAGAATGTAAGTAAAGAAGCCCATGGAGCCTGCTTGCCTGGACGGTGCTGTAACTTCTCGCTATGTATCTTAAGTGTGCCCAGCCTGGCAAAGGAGAATGGGTAGAGGAGGGGTTATTCTGTCCTATGTCTTCTGTCTACAACTAACTTTGGTGGACGGCCCCTTTTGCACTTAAAGAGAGGGCTCAAGCTGATATGCAAATAAAAATGTTTACAACAGTGGTTCTCGACCTTCCTAATGTTGTGACCCTTTAATACAGTTCTTCATTTTGGGGTGAGCCCCCACCCATAAAATTATTTCCGTTACTACTTCGTAACTGTAATGTTGCTACTGTTAGGAATTGTAATGTAAGTATCTGGTATGGAGGGTATCTGATGTGTGACCCCTGAAAGGGTTGTTGGACTCCTAAAGGGGTCGTGGTCCACAGGGTGAGGAACACAGGTTCTCAACAAGGGGGTTTCTTGTTTCCGAGTCGTCGTGGATGGTGTTGGGGTGATTTGGCTCCTTAACAATGATGACCCTGTGTTTAAGCTGGCACTTTGCCAGCCATGTTTAGGCTGCTAAGTGCTGGAGGGCTGGAGGTTAAAGGGCCTGTGGGCTTCATATACTGATCTTGGTGACAAGGCACCGAAAAGCCACAAGGGGTAGGGTGAAGGAGAGGCGGCTCAGCAGGTAAGAGAACCTGGGTTTGACTCCCAGAACCCACATGGTGATTCACAGCCATGTGTAACTCCAGTTCCAGGGGATCTGATGTCTTCTGTTGTTCTTCAGTCACCGGGCACATATATGATATACATACACGCCATATATAGTCACCAGGCAAATATATAATACACATACGTGCAGCCCAAATGCCTAGACACAAAATGATAATTGAAAATTAATTCAAAGCCGGATGGTGGTTTCTCATGCTTCTAATCCCAGCACTTGGGAGGCAGAGGCAGGCGGATCTCTTGAGTTTGAGGCCAGCCTGGTCTACAGAGTGGGTTCCAGGACAGCTGGGGCTACACAGAGAAACCCTGTCTTGAAAAACAAAACAAAATAAACGAACAAAAAGGCCACCAGGAGGGCTGGAGAGATGGCTCAGAGGTTAAGAGCATTGCCTGCTCTTCCAAAGGTCCTGAGTTCAATTCCCAGCAACCACATGGTGGCTCACAACCATCTGTAATGAGGTCTAGTGCCCTCTTCAGGCCTGCAGGCGTACATGCAGACAGAATATTGTATACATAATAAATAAATATTTTTTTTAAAAAAAGGCCACCAGGAAAGCACTCAAAGCACTTAGTCTGGGGCCCTGTTGTGATGTGGTGTAGGCCAAGATGACTGCGTGGCCTTTGAATGTGAAGAGATCTTTTTGTTGTCTGTTTTCTGAGACAGGGTCACCTTACCTCAACGGTATGGTCCTTCTGCTTCTGTCTCCCGAATGCCAGGATTGCAAGTGTGTGCCACCCTTCCCGGCTTCCTCTTGCTGTGGTTGTGGTCACTCTGTTTCTATGATTTGCCCGTGGGAGTCAGAAGACAACTCGTTGGGATCAGCTCCCTCCTACCGCGTGGATTCCTCAGGCTTGGCAGCCATCATCTTTGTCTGTCCCTACCTCACTACCCCCTTCAGTCTGTTTTTTTTTTTTCGAGACAGGGTTTCTTTGTGGCTTTGGAGCCTGTCCTGAAACTAGCTCTGTAGACCAGGCAGGTCTCGAACTCACAGAGATCCGCCTGCCTCTGCCTCCCGAGTGCTGGGATTAAAGGCGTGCGCCACCATCGCCCGGCCCCCTTCAGTCTGTTTTGACTGAGCTTACAAACATCTGGGGATGGTTGAAGTGTTAGGATAGAAGCATGCTCAAAGGGGGAAGCTGTGCACAACTGCCTCTTATGACCAGACACAGGGCCTGCAGGGCTGGAAGGAAGGTGAGGGTATCTCTCCGTGGTGGTTGGCAGCCTGCAGTCACTAGCAGTGAATAAGAATAAATGTGCACACACAGCCTCAGGAAGAGTCAGCCGGAGAAAAGGGAGTTAGTGGGAAAGAGCAGCCCAGCCTTCTTGTGGTGGTTTTTGTTTTGTTTGTTTCTTTCTTTTCTTTTTTTTTTTTTTTTTTGAGACAGGGTTTCTCTGTGTAACCGTCCAGGCTGTCCTGGAGCTCACTTTGTAGACCAGGCTGGCCTCGAACTTACTGAGATCCGCCTGCCTCTGCCTCCCGAACACTAGGATTAAAGGAGTGTGCCACCACGGTGCGGCATCCAGTGCTCTTGTGATTGAAGAGTTATGTCCTAGGAGCCCTTACTTTCTTTCTTATTTTTCCCCCTGTGGAGAGATATCTGTGGAGACAACACAATACAAAAGGGAAGGAAAAGAAAGGTGGGTTTACAAGGGGTCATGATAGAGCCAGCCTGCCTAGAATTCCCCAGGGATAGGTGTGGCTCAGATGTTAGGCAGATGCTCTGCCACTGAATCACGTCCCCAGCCCCTCACTGGGGGATTCTAGGCAGGGTCTCTACCACTGAGCCACACCCCAGCCCCTCACTGGGGGACTCTAGGCAGGGGTTCCATAATGAGTCTTTGTACACTCGCCTTTCTTTTCCTTCCCTGCTGTGTTCTGAAAGGGAATAGTTACATAATATACTGCACAGTTCTCAGTGTGGCCTTGCTATAACCCCTTTTGATGTTGGTCACGGGCAAAGCTTGTTTCCTTACAGCTCACAGCCAGTCCAGAAGAAACTCCCACTGATGAGTTGACAAAAAGTAAAATATGGACCCCTACCTGGAGGAGTGGGCTTGGTGGGGGCTGGAGGTGTCTGGAATGACCAGGTTAGGGGGAGAGATCAGGAGTGGTCCTTGCTGTTGTCCACAGCCACTTGAAGGTAAAAAGGAAAGCATCAAAGGACGGTATCACCTAGTGACTGTGCTCAGCCTCCCTCACAGGGCCTGGAGCTCAGTGGGCTTTAGAAACAATATTGGAGTTCCAGGTAGGGAAAAGGGTGTGTGTTGTCACAGCAGAGGGAGGATGGATCAGACACAGGACTACAGATTCCACAGACACCCTTTGTCCTTGGTGACGCTACATTTTACTTTACTGGCGTGGGTGTGCATGCACACATGCGCGCACACGCGCACGCACACACACACACACATCTAATTCACACTGACACAAACACAAACCCCATACAAATGCATTGGTAGCCCTCCCAAAATGTCCACAAATGCATGGACACACATACACAATGTTCATTCACACTGTGGATCACAGACTCACCAGGTCTCCACACATGCCCGGAAACCCTCTGTCCCCTGACACAATGCTCCACCATACTTACAGATGTTAGCATTGACACCCGTGCTGCTAGATACTACCCCAATAGACACATGCAGTACCACCAAACCCAGAAGACTGTGGCAGGATGGATTGACTCTATGGAGAACCCTCGTCCTGGGAGATATTTTCACGGTCTTTCTGAATAGCCCTGAAATTGAACAGATCTGGGTCAGCTTGACCTTTAGCCTGTCCCTCCCTTGAGTGGACATAATGTTCTCTTCCCTCCCTTATCAAGCAGGAGCATTCAGAGATAACCCAGATCTGAGAGAAGAGGAGCCCTCTCATTGCCCTAGAACAACAGGATAAGTGGTGTTGTATCTTCAAATCGTCAACCCAAGGATTTTGTTGTTTTAAAGACAGAATCTCATGTAGCTTTGGCTTGCCTGAAGTACCCTGTGTTGTGGAGGATGACCTTGGATTTCCGTTCATCCTGTCTTCATCTCCCGCGTGAGATGTACAACCACTCCAGAGTTGGGGATCAAATTCAGGGCTTCAAGCATGCTAAGCAAACACTACCAACTGAACCCTAAGGGATTTCTGTTTGGTCGCTTCCCAAATTCAGCCAGAGGCACAGCTTCTGAACTGTTAGATGTTAAGCATGCCCAGGTCACCCAGTTTACACAAGTCGCCTGCGTAGTTTGGACCAGTGGGACCGAAGCGCCACCTGGTGGTCATAATGAGAACTGTGGCTAGCTCAGGCAGGAGGCTGTGGCTGGTTTGGGATTAAAGTGAAGGCCCACTTCTGCTGCCATCCTAGACAGTTCTAGAACATGGCCACACTCCTGGACACACCAAGGGGCAGAGACCGTCTCTGAGGCCGAAGGAAGGGAGAGTATTCACAGGCAGTGCCCTGTGACCACTTGTGACCAGGAGTCATGACCAAGTCGGAATGATTCCTGATAAATGAGTTTGAGGCCGCACTACCAAAGTGTGAATTTAGGGACTTGGTCTTGCAGGTCCCATTTAAATCTTCTTTGCAGCTGGGATGAGCATGCTGTGAACCTTGGGGTAGGATAACACGGAGTTCAGACCACAAGCTTCGTCATGTGGGGAATGAGGGTAAGAACTCCTGCCCTCATCCTAGCCCCCCTCTTCCCAATGGAGCTGAAGAAGACACAGGCATGAATGTGACCCAGAACCTGAGTAACCAGTCCCTTGCTTTCTTTTATTTGTTTTTAAAAATCACATTTTAGCCAGCATGGTGGTACTGACCTGTAGTGTCAGCTACTCCAGGGACTGAGGCAGGAGGATCACTTGGTTCTGAGAGTTCAAGGCCAGCCTGGGTAACAGGTGAGACTCTGTGTAGATAAACACACAGACAACTGCATGGATAAGGCAGCAAACAAAACTTGATCCCTGACTGCAAACCTGTGACCCTGGCACCCGGGAGGCTGAGGTGAGGACTAGAGAGATGGTTCAGTGATGCAGAGGACATAAGTTCAGTTACCAGCATCCACATCCAGAGGCTTACAGTCACCTGTAACTCCAGCTCCAGGGGATCATCCTGGCCTCCTAAGGCACCTGACACGTCACATGTGTGCATGGGCACGCGCGCACACACACACACACACAAATGTGACCTTACCAGAAAAAAGAATTGATGGGGGAGACAAAGGGAGAGGGAGGAGATCATTCTATGGAGGACACACGCTATGCAGTGTATTATTTTCTCCTTGCTCTGCTGTTGATGACCCGTCTGATGCGTGGGTTACAGTGAGGAGCTCATAGGCATAGCCGGATGCTTTTCTGTCTCGCCTGGTCCCTCTGGACCTGTTTCTATCCTGCCTGCTGGTCCCCATGGCCACTTATAAAATAATAATTCAGAGCCGGGCGGTGGTGGCGCACGCCTTTAATCCCAGCACTCGGGAGGCAGAGGCAGGCGGATCTCTGTGAGTTCGAGACCAGCCTGGTCTACAGAGCTAGTTCCAGGACAGGCTCCAAAGCCACAGAGAAACCCTGTCTCGAAAAACCAAAAAAAAAAAATAATAATAATAATTCAGAGGCTTAATATTAATTATAATTGTTTAGTCGATGGCTCAGGCTTATTACTAGCTAGCTCTTATATTTAAATTAATCCAGAGCCGGGCGGTGGTGACACACGCCTTTAATCACAGCACTCGGGAGGCAGAAGCAGGCGGATCTCTGTGAGTTTGAGGCCAGCCTGGTCTACAAGAGCTAGTTCCAGGACAGGCTCCAAAGCCACAGAGAAACCCTGTCTTGAAAAAAACAAAAAAAAATCCATTTCTAATAATTGTGTATTGATATGTGGCTTCATGACATTATTTGTTTTCTAATACATCTTGATGCTCTGGCAGCTGCTGGCATCTCCTTGACCCTTCTTCACCTATATGTCTGTTTAGATTTCCCACTATATTCTGCCCTGCCATAGGTCAAAGCAGCTATATTCATGAACCAATAAAAGCAACACATATTCACAGCATGCAGAAAGACAGCCTGCATCAAATAGGACATGGGGGACTCGGAGGCCACTTGTGTCTACCTCAGACTGATTGAAACCCTTGGCTTTCATGTGGGCTTGTGTGAGAGAGCGTGCTGGATGAAGACAAACACATGAAATATCAGCTCCTAAGATGAAGAGGCAGGATTAGGACATCAAAGAAGACTATATCTAGTGAGTTTGACACCAGCCTGGTACATAAGACACTGTCAGAATGATCGATTGAATAAATACAGAAATGGCAGGATGGTCCACACCAAGAGCATGTTCATACTGCCCATTTCTGAGCATTTCCAACTGCACTGCCCCATGATCTGACCTCCCTGCTTTTTAAAAGATGAAGCCCTTGCTGGGTGGTGGTGGCGCATGCCTTTAATCCTAACACTTGGGAGGCAGAGGTGGGGGATCTCTGTGAGTTCAAGGCTAGCCTTATCTACAGAGAGCATTCCAGGACAGCCAAGGCTGCACAGTGGAAACCATGTCTCACAAAACGAAACAAAACAAAATTAAGCTCTTAACTCCGAAGTGGAACCCAGGGCCTTGCCCATGCCAGGCAAGCCTTCTACCATGAAACTGCATACCTGGAGCTTCACTAGGGGATTGAGGCAGGGGCTCCACCTTAGATAATGAACTCCAAGCTCTTCAAGCCAGTTTTCACCTGAACCAGTTCAACTGCCACTCACTGTCACAAAAACACATGAAAAGAACTCATACGTGGAGGGGGAGAGAAAGCCTACTTGTCCTATTGAATATGGGAACATTCTTGGCTCCCAGATCCAGGCTGAGGAAGGAAGGGGTTGACAAGAGATTGGGAAATAGGAGTCAGGAGTGGTGGTGGTGTGGGACTTTGGAGGAGCTTCCTGGCCTCACTCCTGTCTTCTGGCCCCACCCCACCCTCTTTCTGAGGCCTGTACATATCTGAAATCACAGCCCTTAGCTATCCCACCCCATTCTCTTTCTGAGGTCTGTCCTCAAGAAAGATGGAGATGCTGGAGAGGCACCTGGCACTCTCCTGCCCTTTGCTGCCCCTGTCCAGCAAATGTTAACCAGCAGCATTTTTTCCCCTGCACACATCACCCTTGACCATGACTGCCATAGGGGCGGATGTGGCAAGACCACTTCAAGTCCAGGGTAGATGGATCCCCACTCTCCTGACCCCTCATTTGACTGTTTTCTGGTCCCCATAACTACATTTCCCTGTCTCGTTTGGGGCCAACAAGAAGGGGTCACCTATCAGATGAGTCAGATACCTGGGTTCCCATTTCAGGGCGGTGTGACTCTTGGCAAGCCATCCACCAGTTTCCTCATCTGGAAAAAAACGCTCACAATAAGAGCATCTAGGACTGGGTATATAGCTGGTCTGTTGTTACCTTGCAGGAAGACTTCGGTTCAGCTGACATCCCAGGCTTGGTGGTGCATGCCTGAAATACCAGAAGTTCAAAGCCATTCTTTGCTACATGGGAAGTTTCAGCCCAACCTAGGCTACAGTACCTTGTCTGAAGCAGGAGGTTTTAACAGAGCATGGAGCATTGCAACTGAAATAGAAACATTAGCTTTTGTGGTGGTTGTAACTGGTATAAACTTCACTCCTCCCATCTCTGGACCTGGACGCTTTGTTCCACCCGACACAAGCAAGCGCCGGCACTGGAGGGTTTTTAACTGGTCCTGGAGCGTCACCTGGTGGTGAGTTCTGGTCTTGCATGGCAGGGGCTGAGAGACGAAGGTCACTTTTTTGCTTCCCGTGAGCAGATCTAGGCCGCGGTCACACACCCAGAAGGGCTGGGAGTGTGTTCCTCTGTGTGAGCGTTCTGAGGAGCCTGCACATGGATGGGTGGAGCCGAGTCCGTTTTCTACCCTTGGCTCAGTCTAGTAATCATTTACTCCAGCAACTGTAGGGGGCGATGGTGTCCCGAGCCTGAGCGGCACTCTCCCAACTTTTGTCTTGAGACGGTCTCCTGCATCCAGGCTGCCTGTACTTGCAATGCAGCTGAGGATGACCTTTAACTTCTGATTTTCCACCGTCCCCCTCCACCCCCGGGTCTCGTTTTCCCTCCCTTCTGAACCCGCTCTCGATGGGTCCACCGGTGCTCTGCTCCCTAGGGTTGGGTGTGGGAAAGGCTGAGGACCGGGTGAGGGCAGGATTCTGCAGCTGGAATTCTTCTGGTGCTGTTTACAGGCCTGCTTTTAAAACCATTTCCTAAGCATTCTTTGGTACTGGACTTTGTTGTCTTTGCAGGCCCTCACTGGTGGATTCTGGGTAAGTGCTCTATAAATGAGCCAGGACGTCTCTAGCTCCTTTTGGCATTTTAGGACTTCTCTGCTGGGTATGCTATGATTCTGTCAACTAGACAGAACCCTAGAGTCACCTAAGAACCCTGCTTCTGGATAAATCTTTGAGGCTATTTCCGGGGAGGATCAAATAATGATTGAAGAGCCTGGCGGCAGGTGGCCCATCCAAAAATCCTTTTTAGGCAAGCTTTTTCTGAGGAAAATGTTGCCTGCCCTTATTTTTCATTGTAAACATTTGTGTGGATGGGGATGGAGGGCTGGGGTATTCAGAGTGTTGGTTCTGTCCTCCCACCGTGTCAATCTCAGGGACTGAACTCGGGGAGGGTGGCAAGCTCCTTTGCTAACACCGAGCCATCTCGCTGGCCCACACCGTCGATGCACTCAGTTCTCAGGCTCTTCAGCATGCAGATGGCCACTGTGGAGGTTTCCCCTTTTCTGACATGCCCCATTCTGTGCCTTTAGAGAAGGCTGACCCAGCAGTTTCTGTGACAGGTAAGGTGTAAGAGCACGGTAAATTATGGGAAGCTCATGGATTGAATAAGCATCTAGAGAAACTTCCATAGACCAATTTTGAAAAATGTTATTTTGTGGTTGGGTGGTGGTGACACACGTGCTCGGGAGGCAGAGGCTAGCCTGGGCTACAGAGCTTCCAGAACAGCCAAGGCCACACAGAGACACCTGTCGCATGTATCCCACAGCATGTGAGGCCAGAGGGCAACTTTAAGTAGTCAGCTCTCTACTTCAGCTTTCTGAGAGCCAACTCGGGCCATCAGGCTCGCCCGGCAAACGTCTGATCCACTGAGCCATCTCACCGGCCCTGACAATCTGAGTTAGCGTTAACTGGCAGAAAGGGCTGTGGGAAGGTGGGGTCAGGCTGGTACAGCTTGTGGGCAACTGTCCTCAACATGTGGTCCCCAGCCATGATGCTGCTGAGGAGAGGTAGACCTTTTGGACATGTGACTTAGCTACAGGATGCAGGACCTAAGGGTGGGCCTTGAGCATCATAGCTGCCTCTGCTTGAGGTCTGGTCTGCTTTTTGGTTCCTACCACGTGAGCTGTGTAAACTCCTGTGGCCTTGACACGGTACTGCCACGCTGCCTTTCTTGGTGTGGTGCAGCTCTCTTCTCAACTGTGACCGACACCCACCCCTGAGCTGCTTGTCAGATGCCCCACTGCAGCATGGAGAAAAACACTTGCTATAGACGGGGGCAGTCCTGTGGGTGGGTTGCTAGGGGTTTACAGAGACCTTGGGGGCTATGGAATTTTTTAGACGTATAATCCATCATCCAGCATGTAAAGAAATACCAGTTACAGCCGCTAGCCATAATCTCAGCTATAGACGACTTAAATTTTGGCACCACTGAACTGAGGTCTCGGGGGTCTCTGGACCTATAGCAGCAACAGAACTCTGCGGTGGTTTGATTAATGACCCCATAGATGCATGTGTTTGAATGCTTGGTCATAGGGAGTAGCGCTATTAGGAGGTTGGCCTTGTTGGAGAGGAAGTATGTCACTAGGGGTGGGCTTGGAGGTCTTAGAAACTCAAGTCTGTGTCAGTGTGTCTCAGTCCCTTCCTGCTGCGGTGGATCCAGATGTAGAACTCTTAAGATACCTACCTCTCCAGCACCATGTCTGCCTGTATATGGCTATGCTTCCCGTCATGAAGATAATGGACTAAACTTCTGAACTGTAAGCCAGCCTCAATGAAATGTTTCCCTTTCTGTGATTGCAGCGTCTCTCTGCAGCAATAGAACCCTAACTAAAATAAGCCCCCAAGCTGGAGAAACAACAGCTTCTTAGGCTGGATGGCTTCCCCTGCCGGCCTTAGTCACCTCTGTGGCTCCAGTCCTTGGTTCTTTCCCCACTGGCACACAGCACAGCAGAGAAACTGGTGGGCCCACACATTGAACACACCAGGTTTGCTACGCAGTAGGAGAGCAGAGTTCAGAAGAGCTCAGTGCATTAAGTGGTTCCTTGCAAAGCTCAGCTAAGTGCAGAGGTTTCTGAACAGGTCTGAGGTCTCAAAGCCTGTACAGGCCTCAGCAGAATCGGGGGATGCTTCTGTCTTCTGTGGTCACTCTTAGCCCGCAATGCCCACCTCACTGTGAGGAATCCCGAACCGAACTGGACCCACCTTGCAGGGGCCTGTGCGTGGCGGACATGCTTTAATGTGGGTCTGAGATAAGGTTTGACTTACAATAATGACTTTATTTATTTAACATATTTAATTACAGAACATAAAATAGCTGGGGGTGGCCCAGCCTCGCCCCACCCTGAAGCTACCAGGAAGAGGCCTCCCTGATGACCCTCATTTGGGGTCTTCCTATGGTAGGGCCCTATTGCTTTACCAGGGGAGGAGCCATGCAGATGAGGGGGCAGGACCTCCTCTTGGTCCCACCCCTACCCAGGTTGGCCTTCCTCCAAATGCCCAAGCTGTGCCCTACCCCAGTCTCGACTCCTCCTTCCTCTGACCAGGAGCCTGTCTTCGGCTGCCCCGCGCTGCCCCCACCCCCTCTGCAACCTAAAGGGGAATAAATACAAACTTTACAAAGTAAAGGGGGTCCAACGTTGCCCTGGGGCGGGGCAGCAGGCCGAAGGCAGGGCCATCCAGCTGGGCAGGCCGTGGTTCACTGCTGTGGGCAGCTTTACATCATTCCTAGCTGCAGCAGCGTGTTGGCATATGCCATGGGCTTGACGTTGGGGTGAGGCTGCAGCAGGGGCAGAAGGACAGTCAGAGGATCCGCCCACATGCAGCCCATGTCCAGGCAGTGCCCTGTCCCAGGCCACTCACCACTGCTGTGAATTGGTGGAACTGGGGCCGCAGGTCTGAGCCCTGGAGGTGGATGTAGGAGGCTTTGTTTCCCATCTGGTCACTGCAGGGACAGGAGAAGAGGGGCTAGAGATTAAGAGAAGGTGGAAAACAGAAGGGGGGGGTCTGAGACAGGAGGGGACTGCAGGAAGTGGAGAAAAGAGATGGTGGAGGCAGAGAAGAAACCACATTGAAGAGGGCTGAAGGAGGAAAGCCATGGAAAAGTGGGGGAAGCAGAGGCAGGAAGAGGCAGTGGGGGAGCCTGGAGACCCATCTCACCACTACCCATCCCACTGGAGGGACACAACACCACCAGGATGTTACAGCCTAGTCCAAGAACCAGAGCCTATACAACCCCATGGCTTCCTCTACACGTAGAGTAGGGAGAACATGAACTCAGAGGAAAAGGCCTCTGTCCAAGGGAAGCAATGCAGGCCTATAGGTGCTCATTACAGTAGCATGTATCCACTCTTAGTGTCTTTCCTTTTCCCTCCCTCCCTTCCTGCGGCAGAGGTTTTACATGAGGAAAGTTAAACCCCAAACCTGCCCCAGTGGTTATGCCTGTAATCCTACTACTTCAGAGGCTTGCAACAGAAATGCCATGAGTTTGATACCAGTCTGGACTACGGTAAGGCCTGGTCTCAAAAGCCACACAGACACAATCCATACAAATAAACCCTGTAGTTCAGGCAAAGGGGGGAAGAGTAAGACGCACCAATAGTTGGGGGCAGAGAAGACAGTGACACAGCGGCCACCATGGGCCACCTCATAGCCCTCAGACTTGACTTCATGGCTGCGGATGATGTAGTCAAGTTGGTTCTCCTCCAGGAAGGCCTTGGTGACATCAGGCCCAAACTGGCAGCTCACGCCCCGCTTGCTGACTGAGCGCCCGTTCTGGTAGGAGCAAGGGAACAGGAGACTCTGGGTGACTGCTGGCTTGGCTCCACTCCACCACACAGCCCACACCCACAGCAAGACACCAGGCTCACCTGTGGCTGGGGATCTGACCACAACAGGTCACACATGGGACCTGGGGGGAGGGGAGCAAATGTCAGAGACTTGTCTGTCTCCCAGGTTGCACCAGACAGGTGCCTACCCCACAGTACAGACTGGTGGTGCCGGTAGCAGGATCTGGTGGGGACATCACTGTGGCCAGGGCTCAGGGCATGCACAACAGTTCTGAGCTGGTCCCAGTTTCCCCAACATCTCTCAGTCCATTATAAGCCTCTTTCCACCCAAAGCCTCCTGTGACTCCCCACACCCCAGCAGCAAAGCCCACATACCTACTATGGTCTGTAGCTCTTAGGATGCGGCCTCTGGCCTATGTTCAGCAGGAACATCTGAGGGCCAGCCCTATCCACTCCACCCCTTCACTCTCTGCTGTCTTCCCCCACTGGCCACACCCTCACCTCTCTTCTGGTGTCACCTCAAATGTCACCACCCTGCAGAAGCCACCCACATCATCTATGTCCTCAGTGACAGTCTCTGGGACTTCAACAGGTGCCTTAATTCCTCTTTAGGGGGAGGGGAGAAAAGTGAGTGACAGGTGTGTGTCATGAACTTTGATGTTCACCGGCTGGCACAATTCCACTCACTCAAGGATGCAGGTGGGAGTGGGCCCCATGCTTGCCATGGGCATAAAGTCTATGTGAGCCCAGGTGCCCCTCTCTGTGCCAGGGGCCCATTCACCTGAGTCTGGTGGCTGCCGATTCCGCTCAATCTTTCGGATGTCATCCAGGGTGACGCCATCCTCACTGAACAAGCCTCCATGCATGATCTGAGGGAGGCATGTGTCTGTGAGGAAAGGAGCCCCTCCACCCCTCCACCCCGAACCAGCACGTGGCTCCTCACCAGCACTTTGCCGTTGATGCACTGGGCCAGTGGCAGCCACTCAAACACCTCACTGAAAAGCTCATACATCTGGGCTGTGTATTTGGCCTTCACCTCACCCTCGAACCCGTAGATCTGGTTCATGTTGTCTGTCTCGTGGTTGCCTGGTCACAACAGAGGGACAGGAGAGGCCCCTCAGCCTCTAGGTTATCATATACCTACCCGGCAATCTCAGGTGTAGACTTAGGGACAAGATGGTATTTGCTCAGTGATGGCAGGCTGGCACTATGTTTTGCAAATAAGTGCCCACATCACTACTCAGTTTGAGTTTGTATTAGTGTCCCCAGGGAAGCTGTTCACACCCACTGTGTGTGAACTAGGAAAAGGCACCCTCCCCCCGACCTCCTGTCCAGCAAAGGGCACAGCGAAGCCCCACACTGGGCTCTGTGGCGGGTGCTGCAGCTCACCCGACACTGCTTCGGCGGTGCACAACCTGCTCAACCTTTCTTGCTGGCCCCAGGGTGGGGTGTGTGTGTGAAACCCTCCTCACCTCGAAGAAGATGAAAATGATCTGGGTACAGGAGTTTAAAGCCGAAGAGGGTGAGGATCACTTCAACAGAGAAGGAGCCGCGGTCCACAAAGTCGCCATTAAATATCTTTCTTGTTAAGAAAAGTGCAGGTGGCAGATGGGCCAGTAGTCCTGCCTGTCTCCTTGGCACCAAGGCTCCTGTCAGTGCCTCCAAAGGGGGTGCACCCTTGCCCTGCCTTTAGACTGATGCCACCCACCCCAGGACGGCACCAAGGGCCCACCCTCACCTGTCTTGGGGAAACCAATGGCATAGTTGAGGCAGCCAGCTCTTCCCCGAGAGCAGTCCTCAAACCAAAGGGGAAATGGGACAGACTTTCCTCCCAAAAGCACAGAGCCCAGGGGCCTTACATGGTGGCTAGATATCAGGAAAATATCCCATGCCAAACACGAGTACAGGCTGGGTTTGGCGGTAAATGTCTACAACCCTAGCAAGCGGGAGATAGGAGACAGGAAGCTCAAGACCATCAGGAGCTACACTTTACAGTTTACCTCCAAACAGCCCCAAAGGAAACAATACAAAAATGTGACAAACACCCGGAGCCTGGTTTCGCTCATCTGCTTACCACATTCCAACAACCCTGTGAAGAAGACCCTATCACCCCACAGTACAGATGAGGGAACTAAAGCAGGAGATGAGACAGCCTGTGGGAGTGGAAGAGCTGGGTGGACACTGCCGGTGTCTCACCCTGCAGCAGAAGAGAAAGACCTGGGGCCTGGACCTGCAGTGACCCCAGTAACAGTAAGATGATGGCCCTGGTGTTCTTCCTTAGTGGGGCTCTGCCCTCTCCACATGGGATACATGGAGGATACATAGGGGTTGGTCTCTGAGGGTAAACCGTTGAGCTCAAATATGTTGAGGAGGTCATAGAACTGGCCATGGGTGTCCCCGCACACTGTAATCTTCTCTGTCTGGAAGAAAAGAGGCCACCGGAGAGGGAGGGGCCCAGAGAGAGATGTGGGGAGGGGGCAAAGGGGAAATGAGGGGAGAGGTCACAACAGACCAAGAAAATTCATGCAGGACACAAGGGTAGGGGACACGACAAAGAGGAAGCAGACAGAGAGAGGGGACGACTACGCAGGTGACCTCCTACTGGACCCACCCTCCCGGACTACATGCACCCGCCCTCCACCCTGCACCCACAGTGTAAGACGCACCTCTTTCAGCGTCGTCTCCACCAGAGTGCTCAGCTTGCAGAGGACTTCTTTCACCTGTACTAGGATCTGGAAAACAGGGCAGCTGTAAGTAGAGCTGCTTGGGGTGGGAGTACAAGGTACTGCCCTTTCAAGGCCCTGGGAAAGCCTCAGCCGCTCAGGAGCTACTGGGAAGGTGTGGACTACTGGATGCTAACCAGGAACAGAGGTGGCCCTCAAGAGGTGTTGAGTGGCCCATGTGTCAACAAAACATCACGAGGGAGGGAGGGGGGTTGAAAGATGGCTCAGCAATTAAGAGCACTGGCTGTTTTTTGTTTTTTTTTTTTTTTTTACAGAAGATCAATTATTTTTAATTTCCAGCACCCACACAGTGGCTCACAACTATCCACATCTTCAGTCCCAAAGGATTCAGTATCCTCTTCTGGCCTCCACTGATACTGCACATAGGCAGTGTACAGACATACACATAGGGAAACAATTTAAACATCACCATCATTTCACAAGGATCTTGGTTCATCTTTTAAAATTCAACAGCATTAGGAAACACAATAGTTGGTTCACAGTATAGGAAACTTTAAAAAAGAACCAGCCTAGAGCCAGGGAGATGGTTTAGTGGGTAAGAGTGCATGCTTGGTAAAGATCTGAGTTCAAATCCCCAGGGAGTGTGTGTGTGTTATCTGTAGTTCCATCACCGAGGGGGCAGAGACAGTCAGATCCCTGGAGCTTGTGGGCTAGCCAGCCCAGATGAACCGGTGAGTTTCCAGTTGAGTAAGATTTTGTCATCTGCCCTTCCCCAGCACCTGCAAGTGTGTATTACATGTGGATGGTGGATGCATACATGCATACACAGAGCTAGACTGGACACGTGTCATAAAGCTCCTTAAAATATAAGCCTCTCAGCTGGGTGGTAGTGGTGCATGCCTTTAATCCCTGCACTCGGGAGGCAGAGGCAGGTGGATCTCTGTGAATTTGAGGCCACCCTGGACTATAGAGCAAGTTCTAGGACAGGCTCCAAAACTTACACAGAGAAACCCTGTCTCAAAAAACAAAAACCCAAGTCTCTCTCTGCAGAGAAGGGGGAGGTGGAGGACCTTCTACCATGCAGTGGTAT
The DNA here is from genome assembly GCF_037038515.1 of Microtus pennsylvanicus. Taxonomy (NCBI): domain Eukaryota; kingdom Metazoa; phylum Chordata; class Mammalia; order Rodentia; family Cricetidae; genus Microtus; species Microtus pennsylvanicus. Next base: position 143,968,919 of record NC_134579.1, on the reverse strand, counting down.
TGGCAATTTGAGAATCTGCCTAAGTGGGTGTCCTGGGACACACCTGTAACCCTGGCAGGTTAAGTCCAGATTCTTCTTTTGTTTTATTTTTCAGACAGATTCTCACTCACTGTGGATCTTTAATGGTCTAGAAAGCCTATGTATAGCAGGCTGGCTTGAACTCAGAGATACATTTGCCTCTACCTCCCAATCTGGAATTAAAGGTGTGCACAACCATGCCCTGCAAAGCCTGAAGTATATATTAAGACCTTGTCTCAGCAACCCCTTCAATAACCTTAAATATATTTTGGGGAACCCCAGGAGAAATGAAAACACTAGGATATTTGTCAATGTTACTTTCACACACTGAACATGACCTTGAGAAAAGTCAAGTGTGTTTGTCAGTGATTTAGGTTTTACGTACAGCCTGTGGGTTGTGCACATTAGTTGTATTTAGTGTTCCATCATGGGGACAAGTGAACACACCACAGTCCTGTAAGTGGATGTCCTTGTTTTAGGATACAGGTTATAGTGGCTGCAACTGAGTCTCAACTAGTTCTGTTAAAAGCAAGGGATGGAGGCCCCACACCTGTGAGAAGTATGTGGCTGTTAACTGTTCATCTTTCAACTTCCATGTACGTTTAACAATTTAAAAAAAAGTGGGGAAAAGAAAAAGTGTCTGTGAGTTTGAGACCAGCCTGGTCTACAGAGCTAGTTCCAGGACAGGCTCCAAAGCCACAGAGAAACCCTGTCTCGAAAAGAAAAAAAAAGAAAGAAAGAAAAAGTGTCATTAAACAACCAAACAAACAAAAAACCCAAAAGCAACACTGGAGGAGGTCACTCTGGAAGCTGCAAAGAACTGTTGCTCTTGCTGCCCTAAGGACAGGAACAAACCAAACAGCCAATATCACAATCAAAAAGAAAACTAACAAATCCACCTGAAACCCACATGCATAGAACCCTGAAGGACACACCACTAACAGCGACAAGCAGCCCCTTTGTGGGGCAGTGGGGTTATAGCTGCTCAGGCTAGTGGCAGGTGGCTCTTATCAGGGCTAAGTACCAGGGGAAGGCAGTGATCACAGGCAGGCTGTGATTCCATCACCGGGGAGGCATATGTGTGGCTAGCTCTGTCATAGAAATGACTTCTACTGGGGGCTGGAGAGATGTTTTGGCGGTTAAGAGCAATCAATGGCTGTTCTTCCAGACAGCTTGCGTTCAAATGTCACAACCATCTACAGTGGGATCTGACGCCCTCTTCTGGCATAAAGCCACACATGCAGATAGAGTACTCATATACATAAAATAAAGCTTAAAAAGGGGGACAGGGGAAGGGAATGACTTCTATTATCTGAGAACTCTCCCAACCATGAATGTCCTCTTACTGAAGCCCCCAACTTGGGTCAGCCATGCTCTTTAAGAACTCCTCTTTCCAGTGCCTTCCGGAAGGTCTCACTTTTGAGCCTGGGTCTGCACTTGTGTAGGGCACTGCCCGACACCCACAAAGGCTGGGGTATTGGATGAGGACAAGTGGTAACCCTCAGCACAGTGCCCAGCACACAGCACTGGCCTAGGAAGCGGCAGCGTTCACGACCATTCTCCTCAGTCTGCTCAGAGCCAAGCCGGCAGTGGCAGGCCCATTCCCGGGTCTCGGTGTGTTACCTGATAGGCACACTTCCGGTGCAGTTTCTTCTGTTCCTTGTACCACTGCATAAGTTCTTTCATGAAGGTGATTGTCACTTTGCCATCCTCAAGCTTGGGCCCGCTGTATTCATCTTCAATGGCTGGTGCATGGACAAAGGGATTAATTAGTGGCTTCAGCCATGGAGGGGCAAGAAGGGGAACCTGGCCTAAAGGGATGGGGTGGGGAGATGAGGCAATGAAGAGTCCCATGATGCCGCAATGCTCCTAGGTCTTAGGGTCAGTCCACAGCTCCTACACTCCCTGACTCTCTGGCCAGTTCTAAGCAGTGGTTTCTTCCTTTGGTGCCTGTCCTTTGGAGAGCTGTTTCCCTGCCCTTTGTCCCACATTCTAAATGAGTGGCTAAGAGGGTGATTGCCAAATAATCTCTCTTCAGATTCACAGCCCAGAGCACCTGGTGACCTCCAGGTGATATCAGATGTGGGTCACTCTTCCTAGTCCTGTGCCTCCATCACACAGCGTGGGGACTGCTACTAGGTCAAACTGCACAGTGGTGTGTCCAAAGGGATGGTGGGCACCATGGCTCCAGAAGGCAAAGTTCACTGTGAAGATACTCTGACCAGAAAAGATGACGACACACGCCCTGAATGATGAAGACCCTGACAGATTGTGTCTGGGAGGAAGACATGCTGGCTCCTGTCACGCTCTCAGGAGGCAGGCCCTCAAATATAGCCTGGCTTCCCTAGCGACTCCTGGCTCCCAGGCTTCTTCAGTGGTGAGCAGATGGACTTCAATCTGGTGGGACAATGGCTAATGTCTAACTCATGCCTGGTCTATGTAGACAAGTCCCTGAAAGGCAGAGACCTGGAAGCTCCTAGAGTCTAGGACCGAGACAGTGGAACCCAGGGAGGTTGCTGGAGGGCGGCTCCCATGTCCACATGCTTTCCCTCTGCAGCTCTTCATGCCGAGACTGTGTAACAGACTGGTAAGCATCCTTCTGGGTTCTGTGAGTCACTCGACAAACTAATGAAACCTCAAGAGCGGACTGTGGGAGGCCTGATTCATACCCAGTGGGTCAGAGGCATGGTCAAAACAAATCTGGGACTTGGAACAAGCAATGCCATGGAGGCAGCAGGTTCCACTTAAGTATGGCACATACATGCCTACTCACACGACATGATAATCAATGAAGGCTTTTCAAAAGGGTGTGTGTGGGGGAGGAAGCTTAGGGTCGCACCTCAGTTTGTCAGAACTGATTTGAATCAGAGCAATCTGACGATGGTACCCAGTACAGACTGAAGGGTCTGGATACTGGTGGAGAAATCTGCATACGGTCTTGGTGACCAGGAGTCTGTGCTGACTGCTGAGTGAGATGAGGACAAACTGCTCTGCTGATATACTGTCAGCACTAGTGTCAGAAGGAGAATTTGCTAGGATGGCCCTGGCTCACAGAAATGGGTCTAGAAGGAAGAAGATAAGAGGGGAAAGGAAGGAATCTGGCTTCTGGGCAGCCACGTGGTCACCCACTGTACAGGGCCACAGTTGTGCTGTGCGCTCTCCTCAGAAAATGTGATCTGCTCAATTTCCTGGCCAAAGCTTTCTAAGATGGCTAAAACTGCAGCAGAGAGTGTCAGGTCCGCCGCTGGCCTGAGACCAACTTCCCCTTCAGCAGCACCTGGGAAAAAGCCACACGGGCAACGGACAGCACCTGCAGGACCTCTGGTCACCAAAAATAAAAGAAAGGACTAGAGGAAGACCAAGACACTTCTGAGAGCAGAGAGCCTGGTGTGAAGGAGTTGACTGTGACTCCATTATTAGCCCCCCAGGGAGCCTTCCTGCAGTGGGTTCTGAAGGAACATATGTAGGGCCCTGGCTGCCTCAGAGTTCTGCAAAGCAGAGGACATAAACACCAGGCCATGTGACAGGTAGTGCTAGTTGCCCACTTTATAGAGTCCAGAATCACCGGGAGATGGGCTCTGGGCATGTCTACAGGGGGATTACTGTATTAACTGAGGAGGGAAGACTTGCCAGTTGTGAGTGACACCAGTCCCTGGGTGGGATCCTGGATTGTGGGAGCAATATGATCAGCTGCTTCAAGCTACTTGGCTTCCCTGCCATGATGGACTATACCCTTAAACTGTGGGCCAACGCCCCTTTTCTTACACCACTCAACAAGGTATTTTATCAAAGCAACAGGAAAAGAAACGAACACAGACTTCTATGGAACAGCCTGCCTGGTGGGTCAACCAGAAGCTACTGTAATAGCTCACTTTGAATGGGAGTGCCTGCCTCCCCCATCAACACTGAGTGGAAGGATACCACAGAAAAGCAGCTGATTTGTTTCTCGTGCAAGCCATAAGGGGTTGGTGTTAGCATGAACCCTCTTTACCCCATGGAACTTTACAAAACCAGTTCAGAAGTTTTGCTAGATCTGGGCTCCCTATTCCTCTTGTAGGTCTGAGATGCTATTAAAAACATCAAGCAAATAAACTAGAACATGAAGAAAGAAGGAGGAGTTCATCTCAGGAAGGGAGAAGCGCTGAGGGTTACTAAAAAAAATAAAACAGGGCCAGATGTGCTGGTGCATGCATGCAATCCTAAAACTTGGAAGGCTGAGGCAGGAGGATTGTTAAGTCTGAGGCCTTCTTTAGCTTTACAGTGAGAAAAGATGAATAAGGAAAATGAAGAGGAGGGACTGGCAAGGTGGCTCAGCAGGTCACCAAACCTGATGACCTGATTTGATCCCTGGGACCCACGTAGTGGAGACAGCTAGAGAGCTGGCTCTTCTCAGGTGTCCTCTGATTTCTACCCTCACCGTACACTGACAATCAAAACACCCTGGATACGAGAGCCCACGTGCACTGTGGTAAAGAGTGTGAAACTTGGGGCTGGAGAGTGTTGGGGACTGACACACACCACACATACACACACCCAAACCAAGAGAAAAATGCTCTCAATACAACATGTCATCACAGCTGGGATAGGGCAAGGGGCCCTTGCTAGAGCCGGAACATTCAGTGAGTCCACAGGTATCTGCTCTACTTATCCTTGTTTGGAAATGTTTAACCTTTCCAAAACAGAGATTTTGGTACGAAATCTGGTCTGGCTGGGTGATGGTGGCACCGTTTATTCCCACTTGGGAGACAGAGACAGGTAGATCTCTGTGAGTTCAAGGCCAGCCTGGTCTACCAAGTGAGTTCCAGGACAGACTCAAAGGCTACACAGAACCCTGTCTAAAAAAAGAGGGGAAAAAAAAAGAAATCTGGTCTGATATTGCCTCGAGTAACAGGCATATTAATAACAATAAAAGTTAGCAAGAATAAAGATTTTTAAAAAATAAAGATAAAGGCCAGGCGATGGCGGCGCACGCCTTTAATCCCAGCACTCGGGAGGCAGAGGCTGGCGGATCTCTGTGAGTTCAAGGCCAGCCTGGTCTACAGAGATAGTTCCAGGACAGGCTCCAAAGCCACAGAGAAACCCTGTCTCGAAAAAACAAAAAATGAAGATAAAGAGTAGGTGTCTTGGCTCAATGCCACCACTCTACCCCGGGACTGCAAGCAGTAGATTAAAGAGTTAGAGGGCGATGAAGAGAAATCATAACACCCTGGATACGAGAGCCCACGTGTACTGTGGTAAAGAATGTGAAACTTGGGGCTGGAGAGTGTTGGGGACTCGCCTCGACAAAAACACCTCTTGCCAAGGAAGGGGCATATTATGGGATGTACAGTGTACCTCGCTAGGCAATGTCTTCCCTGTTAAACAGAAGTGTGGAGTCCACACTCTGGCAGGAACTGGGCATGCTGCCCAAGCTACCCAAGCCCACGCCCTGTGCTGCAAGGACAGGAGGGCTAGCCTGGGCACATTTCTGTGCAGTGGCCCTAGGCATAGCCTTGACTGGGGCTTACAGCAAAGACTCTGCCAGAAGAATTCAATGTGAAGGCTTTCTTTACTTTGCTGTGGGACAGTGACTGCGGCTGTCCCTGTGCTGAAGGGCATAACCCACGACTTCTGTAGTCACTCCAGGAACAACAGGGTTCACAAGCAGCACCCAAGGCGGCGCTACCTGGAAAGGCAGGGAAGGACCCTCAGGAGCAGGGGACCTCTCCTCAAGGCTGACTCTGAGGAGCTGGGAAGCAAGGGAACAGTTCTGCGTGGTAGCTAAGCAGTACCACAAACTAGACGGTACTGAAACCATATCTGTACCTGTGTTGAGACACATTCTGGAGGAGGACAATGTAAACCTGGCCTGACAAAGGGTTGTTTATTTGGAACACAGACCAGGGAAGGTTGGAGGAGCTCACTGAAGCAGGAATGGTCGATGCCCATCAGCAGTTTCCAGATGTCCCCAGTACTCATGCTAGAAGGCCACCTGCTCCAGGAAATGAGTGAACATGGGGGCTGCAGCATGGCAAAGATGGTGGAGTCTAGATGTGTCCACTCAGGTATAGCTCGACTACTGGTAGCTATGGGACAGAGTCCTGTGGAAGAACATCCTGAATAGCTGGTGAGCTGGGGTGATGCTGGTGGCTGTGACAAGACTAGATGGGGACACTGTCTCTGGAGACTGTGGCTTTGCTTGCCCAGGTGGAATGGAAGACAAACGGCCAGAGCGTGCTCGGAAAACCAGAGGACAATGCACAGACAGATGCAGGTGACAACTGTCACCTGTCCACACCAAACGACAGTACAGGTCATAACATCTAAGCCCTGGCTGGCAGGGAGATACATACACTCCTTGGAGCCAGCTCACCAGAGAAGAGGTACTGGCACCCAAAGGACTGGCTGGCTAAGTGACTTACCCTTGAAACCCCTGCACTTGGGAAGTTGAGGCAGGAAGATTATTATGAGTTTGAGGCCAGCCTGGACTAGAAGTGAGATCCTTTATGTCCTTGCTCCTCATACACACAAAAGCCCGGACTCACACACCTGAGAAAAACCAAAGGAGCCTGTGATTGGATCTGCCTCTGTCTCCTGGAAGTTGGGGGTGAGGGGGTGCTGTGAGCACATAGCTCTTGTCAAGAGAGCCACATGATCCCACTGTTTTTTTCCTATTCTTAGCCCCCTTCTCTGCTTCCAACGCTGGAGCACTGCCACAGAATACTGGAGTTGTGGCAGACTCTTAGGCATGGTACTACCTGTGGTACTACCTGCAGTTTTAAACCTTATGCCTGCACAAAACGGATCAAAGACCTCAACATAAAGCCAGCCACACTGAACCTTATAGAAGAGAAAGTGGGAAGTACACTTGAACGCATTGGCATAGGAGACCACTTCCTAAATAGAACCCCAGCAGCAGACACTGAGAGAAACAATTAATAAATGGGACCTACTGAAACGGAAAAGCTTCTATAAAGCAAAGGACAAAACGACAGCCTACAAAATGGGAAAAGATCTTCACTAACCCCACATCAGACAGAGGTCTGATCTCCAAAATAGATAAAGAACTCAAGAAATTGGACACCAAAAGATCACATAATCCAATAAAAAGAAAAAAAAAATGGAGTAGAGACCTGAACAGAGAACTCTAAACAGAGGAATCTAAAATGGCTGAAAGACACTTAACGAAATGTTCAACATCCTTAGTCACCAGAGAAATGCAAATCAAAACAACTCTGAGATTTCATCTTACACCTGTAAGAATGACCAAGATCAAAAACACTGATGACAACTTATGCTGGAGAGGTTGTGGGGAAAAGGGAACACTTCTGCATTGCTGGTGGGATGCAAGCTAGTATTGTAGGGTGTTTTTTTTTTTAAGATTTATTTATTATGTATACAGTATTCTGTCTGACTGTATGCTTGCTGGCCAGAAGAGGGCACCAGATCTCATTAAAGATGGTTGTGAGCCACCATGTGGGTGCTGGGAATTGAACTCAGGACCTCTGGAAGAGCAGTCAGTGCTCCTAACCTCTGAGCCATCTCTCCAGCCCCAGTAGGGTGATTTCTCAGAAAATTAGGAAACAACCTTCTTCAAGACCCAGTAATACCACTTTTGGGTATATATCCAAAGGATGTTCAATCGTGCCACAAGGACATGTGCTCAACTATGTTCATAGCAGCTTTGTTTGTCATAGCCAGAACCTGGAAACAACCTAAATGCCCCTCAATCGAAGAATGGATAAGAAAAATGTGGTACATTTACACAGCGGAGTACTACACAGCAGAAAAAAATGACGACAGCTTGAATTTTGCAGGAAAATGGAACTAGAAAACATTATTTTGAGTGAGGTAACCCCCAGACACAAAAAGACAATTATCACACGTACTCACTCATAGGTGGTTTTTAAACATAAAGCAAAGAAAGCCAGGCTACAAACCACAATCCCAGACAACTTAGACAACAATGCGGACACTAAGAGAGACTTACATAAATCTAATCTACATGGGAAGTAGAAAGTATAAAAGACAAGATCTCCTGAGTAAATTGGGAGCATGGGGACCTTGGGGGAGGATTGAAGAGGGGAGGGGAGAGGCAGGGAAGGGAGCAGAGAAAAATGAAGAGTGCAATAAATATCAAAATAAAAAAATAAAGCAATAAATAAATAAACCTTCTGCTTGAATTCCTCAGGACCCAGTGGGAGCAGATAGTGCCCACACTCAGTAGGGAAAGCCAAGGATGACAGTGATTAAGGCCATGTCACTCACAAGACATGGTGACAGAGATAAAACCAACACCTGTTTGGCACCATGGACCCTGACTGAGCCTAACTGGAGGGGAATGGACTAGAGCAGGGCATCTGTTAGGCTGTGACAAAAGAAAAATCCTGAGCCACCCCAACCTTAATCTAGGGTTCCCACTCTTATAATTAAAATGGAGGGGAGAGGGCTACGGAAGGCAGGAAGCAGCTCTGGTGACAACCTACCTACATCCCCTAATGTCCTCTGGAACCCCGCCTTTACCCACCAAGTGTGACAGAGATGAGTATGTAGGGTGTGGTATATGGCCAGGCCACTCACTCATGCTCTCGATGTCCAGAGAGTCCACGACAGAGCGTCTGTGCTCGTCGCCTGCGATGGCCCGCTCGAAGGCCTTCTGCTTCACAATCTTGCTGCACTCCTGGTACTTCATCTTGGCGTCCTTATCATTAGGCTTCACTTTCACCACCTGGCCAGGAAGAGGGAGTGAAGAGGTGTCATAATGGAGGGCCAGCCACCTAGCCGGTGAGCCACCAGGGTCACTACAACTGCCTGGACAGCACGGGGCTGAAGAGAGAGTTAGACTACCCAAAGATTACCACATGCTAGCGGGGCCACCCTGGACCTGTCACCTAGGACTCAGTTTTTACATCCCCACACAAGGTACACTGAACTGCCCCACAGGGTGGTTTTAGAGACCAGGACATTGTGCCCTCACTAAACAACTCTGACCCTGTTAAAACCAAACAGGTGCCCAGCTGAGCACACAAGTCTTAGGCTCCCAGCACTGCCAGTGGGCAGATAAGGGGCTAGTCTTAGAGCAGCACGGATTTCTAACACCTTAATATCCCCTAGTATAAAGTGGGGATTTGTTGGAAGGACTGAGGACCTTGGCACACAAGGGGGACTGTGCCAGTGAGCAGTTTGTTTCCCCTGGGGCTTTATGGGAAACTGAGGCTCCAATTGCTGTTTCCTCTGGTAATGGGATAGGAGACACAGTTCAAGTCCCAGCTTAGCCAGTGATGAAGGGGGAGCCTGCAGTAGGTGAGCTGGCCTCAGTTTCCTCTCTGGGTTACCAGTGTCACCTCAGAGAGAGCTGTAAAAATGAACGAGGGAGCACTTTTAAAAGATCTAACACAGTGAGTTGTGCACAGGCAGCTTTGGGTCACAGCAGTAAAGGGAGCCTGCCTATACTGCTCTGCCCTGCTTCCTGCAAACCCAGATCCCAGGAGCTCAGACACAGACAGAGCTGGGTCAGGTGTACATGTCTGCCATCTCAGCACTTAGGAGTTGGAAAGAGGACAGCTGTTAGTACCAGGCTAGCCTGGGCTACAGAGTGAGACCCTGGTCAACAGACTTCATCTCTGAGTCTTATCTTGGCTACCATAATTGTAATCAGACTCAGCCTGACCTGCTGTTGTTTAACAGTTTCCTAAGATTGGACCGTTCCATCCTACAGGGAAGCTCTTTTTTTTTTTTTTTTTTTTGGATTTTCGAGACAGGGTTTCTCCGTAGCTTTTGGTTCAGGGAAGCTCTTTTTTAAGCAGACTGGTAAACACCTCCAAATGACTTTAGGAAGTCCCTGAAACCAACCAGATTTACTAGGCCCCTCCCTGCCAGAGTAAGCAATAAAGACTGCTAAAAGTAGCCAAGCCACAAGGAAGACTCTGAGACCAGACCAGCTGCCTAGAAGAAACAGAAATCAGACAAGGTGCTTGCAAGAGGTTTAGACCAACTGAGGCATCTGGAAAGGACACTCAGCAACATGCTGACCTGCCTGCAGGTGTACAGTGTGCTCCAGGTCCCCAGCTTTGTGAGCTGTCATCCATGCTAGGGTTGGTTTTGGTGATACAGCTGTCATTGAGTCATTTCTCCTCCTGTAAGTAACCCCTCACCCACACTCCTGTTATCCCCGATAAAACTCACTGGTTCCCCAAGTTGAACTGTGGAGGTACGGTCTGTTGTGGGATCCCTATCTGGGGTAAGTAGGTATGTGTGCTCCCAAAAAGTTTTGTCACAACCATCCTAAGATTGGGCCCTCTACAGTTTCTGTGCTATTAAAGAAGGAAGTCCTAGGGCAGGTCCTCAGAATGCTTCCCCCAGCCCCAAAGTTGGCTGAGTGAGTCAGAGCCTGGGCAAAGACAACTGCTACTCCCTGCAGGTGCTTGGCCAACAGCAGGCTGGGCAGGCTCAGACTGGGCCACCTGCCAGACAGCTCCACTGGGGTGTGGGTGTGGCATCAAGCTTAAGAGCTGCCAGTTTTAGGCAGCCCTTGGAGCCCTTCCCAGGGAGAGGCAGAAAGGCCAGGTTCCCTCTGCTCCCTAGGATAAAGTCTACATGGCTTCAAGCCTGGCCCTCAAGACCCACCCTATTTCTCTGTGGCCTGGTACTGTCTCTCCTGTAACTCAGGCTTTTGGTCACACTGCCCTTGTCCACACATTTCATTCCTAATTTCAACCTCCTTTCTGCTCCTCTTCCTCATGAAGCCTCCAGAAGGGTGAAGACAATGTCTTCCCATTTCAAGTGGCACTGGAGGGACAGAGCTGTGTCCTAAGCAGAGAATGAACACCTCGCAAAGGAAGAAAGAGTGGCAAACACATCCCAGGAGCCAGACCCATCTTCAGGTGAGCTGCATGCTAAGAAGGAAGATGGAGCTGGGTGCTGCCATTATGGTGAACGACCCTGGCTCACAGTATCCTCTGTATAGCTCGATAGGCTGGCCAGCACAATTCCCAATACACAGAGTGGTAAAGTTATTAACCCCAAAAGTCAAGGTTCTTTGCACTCCTGGATTAGTTTGTGTCACCACTCACATGAAGCCTAGTGCTTCCCTCCTGCCGCCCCCAGGACAGAGGCAGAGAGTAGTTCTCCAGGCTCTGGGTTCTGGCCTTCAGGGCATGTGTCCTGCTCAATCAAGACCCCCCAGTTTCTAGAAAGTAGGGTGTGGTGCTAGGACCCCCCAGAAGTCTGGTGTGAGACTGTACTACCCCAGACCCAGCAGCAGTAATCAATTCCCCGGGTCTGCAGCGCAGGTGTTGAAAAGATTGCTAGGTATGACCGACAAAAAGAGCTCCTCTCCCGAGGAAAGGTACAGTTTTACACTACAGGGCTCTTCGGGGCCTGAGACCCATCCCATCAGAACTAGATGCCACACTAGACATCTCGTTCCTTTTTTTCCTCCTTTTTTTGAGACTACGTAGCCCAGGCAGGCCTTGAACTCATAGAGATTTGCTAGCCTCTAACTTCTGTCTCTCAAGTGCTGGGATTAAAGGCATGCATCACCACACCTGGCCCATGGACATGTCTTTAAAGAGTGGCATCTGAAGCCAGGTACAGTAATGTGCCCAGTATTCCAGGGATTCTGGAAGCCCAGGTAGGAGAATGGCTTTATCCTAGGAGTTCAAGGACAGCCTGAGTGTCACAGTTACTTTCTCAAAAGGCAAAACCAAGCAACAAACAAACAATTCTATGTGGACTGCAACTGTGGCAATGCCCTGTGATGTTCATGTGGTTCAAGCAGACCCTGCACGGGTAAAAAGGGATAGGGCAGGTGCATGTCATCAACCACGCTTCTGAAAAAATGAGATGTCTTTAAAAGCTGCCCTCTTCAGGGACTGAAGGTACGGCTCTGTGGCACAGCTTGATGTTTGTGAAGTAATTAGAACAAGATGAGGTTGTGAGGCTAGGCCTCCTTGAAAGGACTAGGGGCTTTAGAAAAACAAAGAATAGGCTGGGTGGTGGTGATGCAAGCCTCTGAGGCAGAGGCAGGCTGATCTCCGTGAGTTTGAGGTCAACCTGGTCTACAGAGCAAGTTCCAGGACAGAGTCCATAGCTACACAGAGAAACCCTGTCTTGAAAAACCAAAAACCAAAACCAAACAAAAAGCCCAACCACCCAACCAAACAAAAAACCCCAGGAAGAACAGAATGGGAACGAGGCTCAGTGGTAGAGCCCCTGCCTAGAATCCCCCAGTGAGGGAATGGGGGCATGGTTCAGCTGTAAAGTGCTTGCAGAGCCCCAAGTTTCCTCAGCATTGACAAAAATACAACAAATGGCACTGTCAGCTGCCAGGTTCACTGGTAGTCACTACTATAAGCCCTGGGACACATGTTTGGGAACTTGGACTTACTAGGATTGCAGAAGCTATTGGGGCATAATATACTCCATCATGACACCCACAGCAGACTCAAGGCAGTTCCATATTTCCATATTACCCACAAGGCTCTACTGGCAATGAGGCCGGCAGTCCCCCCACCTAGGAGCAATCTAGAGCTTCAGTCATTCAGGCCTGCTGTGGATACAAAGCAAAGCGCCCATACTTATCAGAACTGAGTACAATGGATACAGACCAGCAAGAACCAACAAAGAGCGTTATGGTTTACCTGCATAGACAATGAGATTTGGCCCAGAGGAACCAGATGGTGCATCACATAGTAGAGATAGTATGTCAGGTAGCCCATTAGGGGCAGCCTTATATACAACACACCTTTTCTCTAGTGAGTGAATCTACCACAACACCCCCAGCACCTGCTCAATGCAGCAGGCGGGGATATCGTCAGTGCTAACAGCCCAGGGGCCAGCATGGTGCCAGGAACTTACACTTATGCCCTGGTTAGGAGCCTGACTCAGGACAGGCTACCACCTTCTGGAATTCCTGAGAGACTGCAGGGGAATGACCTGCCTTACCTCTCAACTTCAGTTTCTGCATCTGTAAATCAGGGATAACAGTGGTTTCTGCTGTGCAGGGGACCATGGAGAAGAAATGACTTTCATGGCCTGAAGGTTGCTGGCATGTGAGTGCTGAGCTAAAGACTAACTCTGATTGTCCCTGTTCCTTTTGTATCACTCTATCAAGGGCATCAAAATGTGTTTCTAAGAAACACAAAGGTAAGCCGGGCGGTGGTGGTGCACGCCTTAATCCCAGCACTCGAGAGGCAGAGGCAGGCGGATCTCTGGGAGTTCGAGGCCAGCCTGGAACTCCAGGACAGGCTCCAAAACCACAGAGAAACCCTGTCTCGAAAAAAAAAAAAAAAAAAAAAAAAAGAAACACACAAAGGTAAAGTCTATCATCAACCAAAAAAACCCCACAGGACCCTTAGTCAGGGTAGAGAGTAGAGGAAGACCACTGCGCCTCCCCCTCCAGGGCTGGTCTAGGTCTGCAAGGCTGACTGTGTTCCAAGTGCATAGGAAAGAACAGCGAGAACCAATTGAGATGTGACCCAGGAAGGGGCGGGCCCATGTGGAAGGGCTAGCTGGGAGAAGAGGGGGAAGTGTGGTAAAGGAGATTGACTGCTACTAAGAGTCCAAGGTGCCCCCAAGTGGAAGAGCAAACAAAGACACACCCAGGTCCTTGTGCTCTGCAATGTTCTGGCACAGGCATAAAGCGAGGATGGAGGCCCATTTCACCGTGGGCTGCCTACTGAGGAACCCTGGAGAACATGGCTGATGCAGAGCCAAAGGTAGTCCCTTTCCATATTTACCCACTTGTTCAACCCTCACAATGACATTGCCAATGTAGGCCTATGTGTTCCCTGGTTACAGGTGAAGCCCAAGGCATCTGAAGTCACATACCTCGGTCAGATCTTGGAGCCTGTGCCTTCACATTGTGCTCCAGTGGCTGCACACCTGACTCTAGCCCATAGGAAGAAACAGATGCTGGAGGCAGTGGAGAGCATCTATACTCATGCACGTTAACAAGGCTTTTTACAGAAGGAGCTGCCCTCTCTTCTGCTGGAGATGGAGAGCTGACTGCAGACAGTGCTCTGGCTCAGCTATGGAGCTGGGTCCAGTCTCAACTCATTCCTTCCACGTGACCTTGGAGATGGGTGTCTCCTTTCTATTCAGGGGTAGATTCACACATACACAATGCTCACAGTTGTACTGAGCCCTCCATGTGCATACTGAGGTTGAAAATGGCTGGAGACGCAGAGCCATGGGTTCATGTGTTCCAATCAAGGCCTGACCCACAGGCCAGGGACTGGGTATGTCCTTCATGAATGCCAGCATCTTCCAGGAGGAAGTTTTGGGTCGGAAGCTGCCATAAGACCAGCTTCTCAGACTTGAAGGGAAAAGATCCTGGGTTCCTGCTGGGGTTCCCTGGCGCTGATAATTTAGGTGCTGGGTGTGACTCCACCTCAAGCTGGTTCTGCAGACGGCTATGGACTTCTTCCATTACTGTGGCATCCACAGAGCCTGGAGTACAGCTTGATGCAGTTGCCCACCATCCCCCAGTCTCATGGAGAATGCAGCGTTAGATGCCAACCTTGGGAGCACTCACAAAAGAACCTATTCCTTACCCCCAAGTAAAGATGTTTCTGTGAGCCCAGAGCGGTAAAGACCGTGCCCTGGTCCTGTTCTCCTGTGAGGACCCTGCCTGTCCATGGTTATTTATTTATTTACCCAGCCCTCTGGCCCCAGTGACCTTTATTCGCCACTGGAACAGAGCTCCAGCTGTTCAGGTGGTGGCCACTGCTCTTGTTACTATATTCCAGATTAGGACATCAAGGGACAAAGGTGGGGACAGGGACCATGCTTTGCTTCCCTCCTCCATGGTTATCCTTCAGTACCCTTCACATTTTTGCCCTTTGCTAAGTGTCCCTTGACCTTGGCCTAAGTCTTTACTTGGTCTGACCCTAGGCCAGGCTGAGGGACCAGATCCCTCTTGCTGCAGGAATAGCTCCTCAGCCCTCTTGGGGCCCAGTGCACACAACAGAAAGAGTCCACAGCAAGGTAGGTAGTGACCCATTCTGTACTCAGAGCACCTGAGCGGGAGCTGTCTGAAGGAGGAGAGATGCAGTCAAGGGTTACACTGGCTTCAACTCCAGCACTGGGACTTACCAGCTGGGGCCTCAGCCTCCTCACCTGTGTGACGGGGCAATCTCCTTCCCACTCTGGGTGCCTACACTGACTCAGCAGTCAGTCTGTGTGAAGGTCACAGAGTACACCTGTACCAAGCGGATGCTCTGGCAGTCCCTACCGCTGTCATGACGACTGCCAGAGCACATCGCCTGTGGGCAGTGGTGGACGAGGAACTGTCATCTAGGTCCCTTCTCTCATTGTCCCTGGAGGCTGTCCCTCTATGGTGTGTCACCCTGCTCTATTTTCTTGGAAGCGCTACTCTGTACCTGCAGTCATTTTCCTTGCCTGCTCAGTGACACAGGGCTCCCACCTGCCACAGAATCTCAAGTTGTCAAAGGCCTGCATAGCCCTTGCTAATAACTGCCACCATTACTAATCACCACCACTAATAACAGCCACAGTAGTCACAAGGCTGAGCTATTATTGACCACAGACTATGTGCCCGCACTGCTCCAAGCATGTACACAGTAAAGACTCTTCTGCAGCCACCTGAGGCTGGGCCTGTTCTCAACACACAGGGGGCAAAGAAAGGTAGAGAAGCCAGGTGACTTGCCCAGGGTCACAGAGTGCATAAAGGCCGAGAGGTGGAACAGGAACTGGCTAGAGGCCTCATGGCCATTCTCTGGGTGAGCCCTTGTATAGAGGAGACACACAATGGCTCCTCTCTATCCCTGGGGCTCCCCCCACATCCACCTGGCTAGGGTGCCGGGAGCTGGCCCATGCCCGAGGCCCGGCTCACCGTCTCGTAGTCACGTAGGGCAGCTCGGAACTTGCCCAGTGCCATGTTGCTGGCCGCCCGGCGGTAGTAGCCTTTGATGTACTTCTTGTCAAGTTCGATGGCCCGAGTTGCATCGCCCAATGCGTAGCCGTAGCACTCTGTGCGCAGGTAGGCCAGGCTGCGGTTGCCATAGTAGATGGCATTGCTGGGGTTCAACTCAATGGCCTGACTGTAGAACTTGATGGCGTTCTCGTAGTCCTTGGCTGTGGAGGAGAAGGAGGCATGAAGCCCTGTTGCCATAGGCAGGAATCCACCCTAGGTTGGTGGTCCTTGTTACAAAAGACTGGGGTTCAGCATGGAATCTGTCCCTTCTCCCTGTCCCCGATATCTGACTATATATAGCCTAAGTCTTGAGGTTCAGGCTAGTTTCCAGAACAGGAACCAATTCTATAGCAGCCTAGCAAAGCCCAGGTTGGGCGCTACTTTCAGGGCTCCAGGAAGCTTTCCCTAAGTCTCCCCAGGACTACAGGGACACGTCAGGGTACCAGCGCCAGGCAAATTGAGACTGCCTGAGCCTGTGGCTGCCCAGAGAAGGAGAGAATGGGAGGACAAAGGGAAGAAGCTCCTGAGGCTGCGAGGAGGACTGAGACCACCTGGTGCAGCAGGGGCGGTAAGGACGGACAAGGGCAAAAGGTCAGACTTTCCGTGAATTGAGCCCCAGCTGGGCCGTGAGCTCTCCACCAACCTGTGGGGTCCTCCCACCTCGACAGCTTAAGCACTACCTGGCAGTCACTGGACCAAGCCAGAGAAGTCTAGTTCAAGGTCAGAGTCCGAGTCTGTGCTGGCAGGTAGGCCTGACCCCTCCACCAGAGGGTTTATTAAACAAACAACAGAACGAAGACCTTTAGCAGTCTAAGACCTGCCCAGGCTGGAGGACTGGAATGCAACAGAGGCCTCCTGGCACTGAGGGAGAAAGCCACATTAGCCCATTTCCAGATGAAGGCTGCTCAAGTTCAGAGAAGGAAAGCCTATGCTTGAGGTCACATGGCAAGTGGCAGAAGGGAGTTCTTAGGCAGGCAGAAGTGGCAGTCTCTCCATTCTCTCTCCCGCGCCCCCATGTGCCCTGGTGGGAGCCTGGGACAGCACCAGGCTCAGTCAATGGGAAGGTGGCCTGGCTATCTTCTTTTAAGGCTGGGTGTACTCCGACAACTTAAATACCCTCTCTGTCCTTGAACTTCAGTTTCTTCCAAGAGCTTTCAACCCGGAGTGGGAGTTCATGCTCTACCCCACTTCCCGGCCCCCAGAGCACTCAGGGACTTCGGTGTTATTTGCTCAACCCACACCTTAAGGATGGTGTCCAGCTCCCTCCCCCCAAGCTCCTGCCTTGTCTGAGACGCGCCCTCCAGGGACTATTGGTGTATCAAGGATCCAGATCTGACCCCAGACAACTGTGACAAAGTGCTCAGGGCTCAGACAGCCTAAGGGCCTGATCCAAGTCCTCCACTAAAGGGGAAGGAAGCAACTGGCCGAGAGGAAGAAAGAAGGCCGGAAGGCGGTGACTGAGGGCAGAGAGAGGCAGGCCTAGGGGTGCAGCTCAGTAGTCCTTCCTGGACTTCTGTCACAAGGTCCAAATGTCCCCTCAGGAAGCTCCATTTGACCTCCGGTCTGGGTGAGGCAATACCCTGCCCCCAGCTTCCCTGTCCCAGTCCTGCCACTCTGTGCCTTTCTTAGACTTGCAGGATCTAGAACTTCCCAGACGCCACCATGGCAGGAAGATGAAGAGGGCAGCATAGTTCAGAGGGTCCCTCCCGGGAATGTCAGTGCCTCTGAGGGCTTCCTTGGTGTCCTGGTTGGGCTCCAGAGGCTGCTGATTGGTTAGTACTCAGTTGTTGGGGTGGGACTTTATCAAGTGGCACAGGGTGTGCAGTCTGGCACCTAGTGGTGCAGATTCCTAACACAAAAGTGCAGAGAGAGTCACTGGCTGGAGCTTTAGCCCCTCAGACCACTTGTCTGCACCCGAGAACCAAGCTGGGCTCAGCCTGACACACAGACAAAAGGAGGAAGGAAGAAAGAGTACAGGAACAACCTTGAAGGTGTCTACCAGCTGTCGAACTGCAGCCTGGGGCCTTCCTTCAGCTGCAGCACTATGTCTCTCTAGGTACACTGAGGTTCAATTGCCCATCTGCGTTCACAGAGGAGCACCCTGAACTACGATGACCCCTGGGTGAGCACAGCCTCCTTCCTCAGGGAGAAAGGGAAAAAGCAGAAGCTTCCTGAGCTGGGAACTAGGCTCTGTCCCCCGCTTTACTGTAGGGCTGAGCTCACAGAGGGACCCTCTATGGTTGGAGGTAGGCCTTCAGAGTCCCCGAGACTCCCCCATCCTCCACAGAGGCTAGATGAGTCGAACGAACACGTGGGGAGGAAGGGGATATCCGCCTTCTGCTCACTCACTCTGACCTTGGGCAACAAGTTTCCCTCTGAGTCGGCTTCCTCTATTTAAACCACCACCCCCATGCCCCAGGCGGTTAGGCTCAGGAGTACCTGGCCACCACAGGGGCACAATGAAAGCCAGTTGCAATTATTCTTTTTATTGGTTATTATTGTAGCCTGAGCCTGGGGTTCTGAGCTTGCCATTGCCTGCCCACAGGAGTGGGAGGCCTGGACCAGGAAGGGTACTATTCCTTCAAGCCAGTTCTTGGCCAGGCCCCTCTGGCTGCCTGCCCTGCCCCAGGTTCCTGAGAGCCTGAATCTTGGGACCTGAGAGGTGGGGGTAGGGTGAAGAGTCCCTCCCCATGACTAACTCCTTCCCTTTCCCTAAGCAGCAGCCCAGTTTCTGGTTGCTTCTTACAGGACCCAGTAAAGGAAGGCCATTAGGTCCAACCATTTCACAGCTGGGCCTGGTCACCTGGTGCTGGTAGCCTCCAAGCCTTCAAAGCCCTGCAAGCTCTGCATACTGTCCCGACAGCATTTCTCACACCCATTAACTCCCCTCCCATTCTAGCAGCCCCACCCCACACTAAACTCTGCCCTCCCCAGCAGTCAGTCCTATTCGGCTCTCACTTCCTGCCCTCAAGTCTGTAGAAGGCACAAATCCGAACCAGCTTTAGTTCTTCAGAGCCTCAGCCTTCAACCACCTCCACTCTGGCCCCACTCACCTAGGTGCCAGGCTCCACTCACCTTTGGGTCTTGGCCAATGGCTACCCTCCCCCTCTCCAGGCAGCCAGCCTCATTTCCTCCCACAAGCATGGTCAGAGGCTCCACCCCCTCACCTGTCCTCCCTTCCAACCTCCTCTCTTCAGTCAGGCCTCTGAATCCATTCTCAGCACAGTAGGGAGCACCAGTTCCTGTACCCAGAGCCAAGTGGCCCACTCTCTTAAAACCGTATCTCCTACCCTGAGGATGAATCTATAAACCCACCTGGCCTATAAGGCTCTACCCACTGCTCCCACTTCAACTCCCTCTCACTTTGAGACAGTCTTGCTATGTATTCCAGACTGCCACTCAACTCAAAATTCTCCTGCCTCAGCCTTCCCAGAGCTGAGATGACGGGTACACATCATGTCTGGACTTAACCCATGGGGGCCCCCTTTGTCTAGGATTCTAGATCTTTCTCACCCTCCCCCACCTCTAGCAGATCTGCCTTGCTAGGTCTAAACCTTTTGGGGGGCCATATTTGGAATAGCATTCCTAGGGACCCCACCTTCTCCCTCTTGCTACCTGCCTCCACTTCCCCACTTCCCTTCAGAACTGAGACACTTGCCCTGTGGGAGCCCAGTTCCTCACTGGCAGCATTCACCTGCCAGGCTCTTCTGGGCTGGCTTTCTCATTCACAACTGCTCTGTCAACATTACCACCAGACCTCTGATGGTCAATGCCTGGGGCTAGGTGACCAGGCCTGTGGCTTTCTTTCTGGAAGAATATTCTTCTCTGAACCTGTGGCACCTTTCCTGGCTTCCCTTCCATCTCACTCACTTCCTCAGCAGCTCTTTTTCCGTTTTAAACATGAAAATTCCATTCTAGGTTCTTTCTAGATCCCACTATGGTGACTTCATCCATTTCCCGGGAACCTCCAACCATAGGCTGGTCACACCCAAACTTTTCTCCAGTCCAGACTGGCCCATCTACCTACTCAATGTCTTTTTTTGGACAGCTGAGGAAATCCAAACTAGTCTTCGTAATAGCTTCGGCGACTTTGCCTGGTCGGGCCTCTGATCCTAATCTCATCTTGTATCAGCCTTCCTCTCCCACCCTTAACTGGCTCAAACTCCAACTAAGCCAGTCTGTTTTCATTCATTCTCCACCTCAGGGTCTTCCCTTTAGGCATTCCCTGACCCCATTCTCTAAAGCAGACTCTAACGTGCATTCCCTACTTTGTCACCTTGATCCAAAGTGCTCATCACAAGTTAGCAATTACTGGTTTTGCTTAAACCCAAGTCTTGTGTCTCATTCATTGCTACAGCCTCCGAGCCAAGCCCAGACCGTGGCACAGGACAGTTAATGCAAATGTACTGAAGGGATGAATGAACGGACACACGTTCCCATACCTCACGCTTAACCCAAGATCACGCTTGGGCGAAGATTCTTTCCCGCTCCACCTCTACTCCCTACTCTTTTCCTCGGATCACCTCAAATCGCCTTCCAATCTAATTATCTATTTCCATCCCCACAGTTCCCTTCTCTGTCGGGCCTTCCCTCCTCGGTTGGTCACCTCAGGTCTCCCCGCTCGGCAAGCGCCATCACTGCCCTAAACACATGTCACTATTTGGTAGCGCCCTCTTCAGGTCTGACCTCCACCTAGCACCTCTGTCCAGGTCTCACATTTGGCAGTACTCACATGTCGGTTCCCCGCTTGTCCCCTATCGTTTAGCAGAGCCTGCCTCAGTCTCCCCAGTGAGTAGCTTCTGCTCCGTACTCCACTTCTTTCTAGCTCTCCCCTGTCTGGCGTCCATCCTGAGCCTCCTCCTCGCACCAGGCTACTCGGAAGTGCCTGCCCGGCGCCCAGGCTACCGCTCCGCGTTGCCATGGTTCCCCGCGGGGCCTGGCACCCCCACGGCCTGGGCCGCTGTCCACCCTCCCTCAGCCCCGTCCGGGCCGGACGCACCTTTGAAGTAGTCGTTGGCCTGTGTCTTGAGATCCTCTGCCCGCTTTAGAGAGCCATCGGCCGGGGGTTCGTCCCGGGAGTGCTCGGCACACTCAGTCCGCTCGCCCTCCGCCATCGCCATGCCGCAAAGCGACCCCCACCCTGGCAACGGCCGCTCGCGGCACCAGGCCGAACCGTCGCGAAGGAGCGCCGAGTGACCGCCGCCGCTGCCGCACAAGTGTCGTAAAGCGCGGGCCCCAAAGGCACTCCTGACGCGCCTGCGCAGCGCCCCCCCACCTCCCACGCTGGAGAGCGCGGGGAGGACAAGGTGACCAGAGGGTATCTAGACGCCCCTCCTAGAAGGAGCCAATCAGAAAGAGGAGGGAGGGAGTGCTGGGGTTGGGGGTGGATGGCTGGGAGGGCGCCTGCTTCCAAAGTTAGTTCTGAGGCAGCAGAAGTTTCTTGGGTCTTAGAGACCCAGGATTCGTTTAGACTTGGTGACAGGATTGCGATGCCATCGGCGGGTGGGGCTGCTTTCATGGCAGCACCCTGCCCAACCGGGAACCTGTTCCGGAGTTGGGTGCTGCCTGTTACTCTTGTGACCTTGAACAAGTCTCCCTCCTGTCGCCCCTGTGACCCTTCTGGAAAATGTGTAGTTCCTCAAGGAAACCAAATAAAGCTCGAACTTTCCAAATCAGCCTTTCTGGATTATTAGCAGGGCGTCCCGGTTTTTCAAGTCTTGGGCAACTATCAGTTGTGTCGTGTTCTGGGCTCAACAAAAACATTTTAAAAATAATTTTTATTTTTTTGAGACAGGGTCTCACTATGAAGCCCTGACTGGCCTGGAACTTGCTGTGTAGACCAGGCTGGCCTTGGACTCACAGAGATCTACCTGCCTCTGCCTCCCAAGTGTTGGAATCAAAGGCTTGCAGCATCATGTCAGGCCCCAGCACTATCTTTTTAAAGGACTAAGGATGTAGCTCAATTGGTTGAGTACTTGTCTAGCATCCTCCGGGCTTGAGCTCCATCCTCAACACCACAAAACCAGGCTGAAAGATGTAATCTCTCTGTAATCTGAAGACTTGGTACTCGGAGGCAAGAGGATCAGAATTTCTAGTTCGAGGTCATCAGACCCTGTTGCAAACACAACCAACCACAGCAACTGAGTCTCTTAAATGACACTCGGGTTGCTGTCTTCATTTCCCTTGCCTGGATCACAGCTTCAGCCTCCTCGGATGCTTTACTTATGTTCCTCCTCCCTCCTCCAGTTTACCTTCCATATGGCAGTCAGAGGCATCTTGCTAGAACACTGTAAGGCTGGCAGCCGCCCCAGCCTTTCATGGCTCCAACTCCCTTAGGAGAACACCCAAAATCTTTCTGATGGGAAGCCATGACATCTCCAGACCACACTGCTGACTCCCTTTAGAGCTCACCTACTGCCTATCTTCCTAATTCTAGCTTCTTGAACTCCTCTTAGGCTAGACTCTGTAAGTGCTTCCCCACCTCCACCCCGGCCACAACCAACAATCACCCTGGAAAGTAGGTATTGTTGTCATGTCCATTTTACATGTGTGGACACTGAAGGTCACAGGAATTTACTCCTGAAAAGTCTTACTGAAGGTCTGAATCTGAATCTAAGTCCCCAGCACTTAATTCCTATTTGACTGCTTCTGCAGTGCCAGTGAAATCAGAGGGTAGTGAATCTTTTTTTACTTTTTTTTTTTTTGAGGCAGTATCTGTTCTAATACATTTGAAATCCAGCTCAGACTTTTCCTGAGACTCTGTGGCCTTGGGCAAGCCATCACCCTCTCTGTTATTTCCTTTGTAAAGAGGAGATAATCGTGAGGCCTGTGCATAAATGCAGAGGTTTGAGAGAAGCCCGGCTTGAAGGCTCACGCTTGCAATCCCAGCATTTGAGAGGCTGAGGGAGAAAGAGTGCCATGGGTTTGAGGCCAGCTTGAGGCACATAGTGAGTTCCAGGTCAGCCTAGGTTATAGAGTAAGACCCTGCTTTGATCTCCCTCTTTCTCTTTCCCAGCTGAAATCTCCAACCCAATGCAAAGTTCATGTGAGTTACAGTGCTTCACTGAGAGGTGAAGAGAAGTGCGCTCCATGTTGAGAACCTCACAGGTAGTCTGAGTTCAACAGAGTAAATAGGCTGGAACGAGGGGACTTCGGAAGGTTTAGAAGAACCTTCTCCAACTGGGGGAGGCAAGAATGGCTTCCTGCAGGAGTGTTGAACAGAGGTCTGAAGTATGAGTCCGTTGAGCAAATGAGAGCATGGGGGAGAAAGACTTTTTCTAAGACAAGGTCCCACATAGCTTCAGCTGGCCTTAAACTCAGCAGGCAGCTGAAGATTACCTTGTTCTCCTAACCCTCCCACCTTCAGCTAGGAAGTGAAGGCATTATAGGTCATGCCATCGTGCCCTGTTATGTGATGCTGGGGAGGAAACCCAGGCCTTTGTGCATGCTAGCCAATCACTTTACCCACCAAGGTACTTCCTCAGGAAAGACATTCAGAGCAGGAGGCACAGCAAGTGCAACTACTTGAAAGAGGTTTTCTTGCCTGTGAGGAACAAGGGAGAGGGATAGAAGAGTGACACGGACAGAGACGAAACAGAACAGACACACCCTCCCACGCAGGAACCTGCAGACTCACAGTCTCCCACGCAGACACAGACACACAGGCAGGCACGCGCGCGCACACACACACATACACTCTTCTGGAATTGCTGTGCTAAACAGTCCCACACACATATGCAGGATCGCAACACCACACAGACATTAAAAAAGAAACCACAGTGCTAGGCTGGAGATGTAGATCGATTGGTAGAGTGCTCGATGAGCACGCAACACGCTCCAGATTCAATCCCCAGTACCAAATAAAACAGGTTTGGTGAAGCATGACTGTAATCCCAGCACTAGGGGGATAAAGACAAGAGGATCAGAAGGTCTTGGCTACACAGTGAGTGAAGGGCCAGTCAGGGATATATAAGACCCTGAATTAAACAAACTTCACAGGCTACTGCGAAGCATCAGCAAGTAAAGATGCTGCCACCAAGCCCAATGAACTGAGAGTTTGATGCTCAAGATCCATACGGTGGAAGGTAAGAACGAGCTCCTGCAAGTTGTCCATCGATGTTCACACATATGGCATGGCACCCACATCCCAACTCACGCATGCACACACACACACACACACACACATCAGAGAGTAACATGGATGCCAAATGTGGTGGTACACCCCTATTATCCCAATACTTAAGATGTGGAGGCAGATGGATCAAAGTTGAAGGTTATCCATGGCTACATAGTGAGTTTGAGGCTAGCATGGCCTACAATAGTCTCTGACAAACAGCTAATGGATACCAGCTACATGGTGCACCCACACCCTTCAAAGCAACCCCACAGATGAGTCAACACACGTCTCTCTGGGGCCTACCAAGGCGAGGTCTTTATGCTGGTTTTGGAGACATTTTTGGGTTTCAGAGCCAGCATGGCTGGGCCGTGTCCTTCCTCTCTCCTACCCAGGACAGTTCCTTCCACTGAGAACCCACAAAACCCATGCCCCATGATAGGAGAGAAGGTTCACACCCTTTCCCCTGTAGCACCTGAACAGGCCACCTCTTGATAAGACAGATTGAGCGGCGCCTTCCATAGAGTCATGAATGGGACAGAGAGGGGAGCCTTTTTCTGTGGAAGACCAAGAGTAGCACCATTGTAGAAAGGGAGCTGCAGGTAAGGAGGGTGCATAGCTGGTGGGAGACAGCTGAGGGGTCCTGCCCTCTCTCCCCACCCCAAGATAAGCAGCAAGGGCTGTGCGTGTGCCTGTGCGGCTGGATTATGGATTCCCCTAAGGAGAGGAGGGAGGCCCAGGTCTTTAGAGGTCTGGAGAAAAGTTAAGTGCATACCTGGAGGCTTGGGGTGAGGAGTGAAAGAGATGCTAGAGTAGAAAATTTTTAGGGCTATGAGATAGGAAGGCCTTGAACATGAAGTTCATGAGCATAGGATCTGGAATGGGAAGACTTGAGAGTTAAGGAAAGAACTGGGACACGTACAACGAGGGCCAGGAAGCCCAGAACAGAGCTAGATGATTAGATTTGGACCTAAAGAGTCAAGGGATATGAGGTCTTGGACCAAGAAAACCTCAGAGTGAATTCTAGATTCTACAACAAGAAACATTCTACAACAAACCCATTTGGAGGTTGCGTTCTAGAAACCGAAGAAGTAGGATCAGAAGCTAGAGGCCCAGCCCGGTGATTTATGAGTCACGGTAGGATTAGAAAAGGCCTGGGAGAGGGCATGTGTCTCAGCTGGTAGAGTGCTTGCTCGTCATGCATACACAGCTGGGCTTCATCCCTGGCACCACATAAGGTGAGTGTGATGGTGCACACGTGCAAGCCCAGCGTTTGAGACGTGGAGGAGGATAGAGAATCAGAAGTTCAAGGTCAGCCTTGCCTATGGTGTGAGTTGGAGGCCATCCTGAGCTAAGTGAAATCCTGCCGCCCCCAAGAACTCAAAAACTAAACTCTAGAATTCACAGAGATTTTTGGGATCTTACAATCTAGAATGAAAAAGAATTGGTATCTAAGGTTTAGAACTAGAGAAATATATAAGGCAAGGCATTATCAGCTGATTTTTTTTTCTTTTGGTTTTTTTCAAGACAGGGTTTCTCTGTGGCTTTGGAGCCTGTCCTGGAACTAGCTCTGTAGACCAGGCTGGTCTCGAACTCACAGAAATCCGCCTGCCTCTGCCTCCCAAGTGCTGGGATTAAAGGCGTGCGCCACCATCGCCTGGCTTCAGCTGCTATTTTCAAGATGTGTTCTAGATTCAGGGTAATTTGAGTCATAAGATCTGAAGTCAGGAGGACTGGGCAACTGTGGCATCTAGAACCAAAGGAACTCACGGCCTAAGGTCTAGAATCAGAGGACATCTACAGAGGCAGAGTGTGGCTCAGTTGGTAGAGTACTTGCCTAGCATGCATGCTATTCGGGGTTCAATCCCTGGCACCACACACAACCAGGCGTGAGTGTAATCCCGGCACTTGGGAGGTGGGTGAGGTCATTCTTGACCACGTGGCAATTTAATGTTGAGTTTTGAGACACTGTCAAAACAACAACAAAATCCAGAAGGTTTTTCTTTTGTTGTTGCTTTGTGTTGTTTTGGTTTTTCAAGACAGGGCTTCTCTGAGTAGCCCTAGCTGTCCTGGAACTCACTCTGTATATCAGTCTGGATTCAACTCAGAGAGGTCTGCCTGTCTCTACCTCCCAAGGACTGAGATTCAAGGTGTGTACCATCACCCCCTGGCTTGATATTTGAAGCTCAGTTATCTGAGATCAGGGAATTCTGGAAGTTTCAAGTCTAGAGTTTGCATAGTCTAAAACCTGGGGATGGTGGAGGTAGTGAAATCTAGAACCCAAGAGATTGGGCACATGGTGTCTGGCTCCAGAAGAGCCAGCTCTAAGTTCAAGAGGTAAAATTTGCTTTACCCTTCTTTACTGGGGGAAAGCAGTTCTTGAATTCTTGCGTGCAGAAACTTGGAGAGAAATAAGATAGGCATCGTGAGGTTTGGAACCAAAATGATCTAGAAATGAGATTTGGATTTGAAACCAAATATCTTACAGATGAGAAAGACTGGTACCTACCGGAAGTTTGGAGTTGTGGGCTCCAGAAACAAGAAGGGATCATAATTATAAGATCAACTGAACTCAGTCTCAAAGGCCTCAACTTCCTAGACACTTGGGAGGCCTAGGCAGAAGGGACTTGGGTTCAAGGCCTACCTTGAAAGAGTGAGTTCAAGGTTAGTCCGAGCTTTTGAACAAGATCCTGTTTCAAAACAAGAAATGAGGCAGGAGGCATTGGTGGTTCACGCCCTTAATCCCACCCAGCACTTGGGAGGGAGAGACAGGTGAATCCCTGTGAGTTCAAGGCCACTCTAGTTCCAGGACAGCTAGGACTGTTTGTTACTCAGGGAAACCCGGTCTTGAAAAACAAACAAACAAAAAAACCAAAACCAAACCAAACCAAAACAAACCAAAACAAACAAAACTAAAAACAAAAACAAAACAAAACAAAAAAACAAAAAGCAAACAAGAAATAAAATAGGGAGCGGGGTGGTGTGGTGCACACCTTTAATCCCGGCAGAGGTGAGCAGAATAACAGGTGCAAAGTCCTGGATTTAATCCTCAATACCACACACACACAACACAAAAATAGTCTGCAGTGACAGGGAACAGAAGACATGGGAATCGCAGGGATTTTGAAGAAGTCTAGAAGCGAAGAATATTACAGGATAAGTTTTGTAGTAAGAGGATTCTGGTGGTCGTAGACTCTAGACCCAGAAAGCCTTACAGATGATGTAATTCAAACCACCCTTTAAAGCACTGTGAGGTTTGAAAACAGACACAACTGGGGGCTGTGAAAGCCAGTCCAAGAAAGAGCTGAAGACTATGAGATCTGGCATTAGAAGAGTTTGAAGAAACTGTAGCAGACCATGGTGTAAGTGATGCAGTCTGGAGCCAGCGGGAAGTCAATGATAGCAAAATCTAGAACCAGGGAATGTCAGAGAAGGCTAGTGGTCATACAGTTTGGAACCAATGAAGACTAGAGGCAGCGTAGCCTAGAATTAAAGATGTTCACAGATATAGTCTAGAGTAGCAGTTCTCAACCTGTAGGTTTCAACCCCTTTGGGAGTTGCATATCAGATATTCTGCATAGCAGATATTTACATGATTCATAACAGTAGCAAAATTATAGCTATGAAGTAGCAACAAAAATAATTTCATGGTTGGGATTACCACAATGTGAGTAACTGTATTAAAGGGCTGCAGCATTAGGAAGACTGAGAACCACAGCTCTAGAACCACAGAAGATTGGAGGGCCTATATTCTAGAACCAGAGAAAAGGCAGAAAAGTGGCACAGTGTAGAACCACAGTGGGGTCATAAGGTGTGCATTTGAGAACCAGTTAAAGACCAGAGAACGTACAGACTAGGAATAGAGAAGGCTAGAGGTTGCATGGTCTAGAACTGAAGAAGACAGGAATAACACAGTTTAGAACCATGGAGGCCAGAGGCCACAGTGTCTATAACAAGGAAGGCCAGAAGCCATAAGCCTAGATCCAGAGGAGACCAATGGTGGCACAGTTTAGATCCAAGGAAGGCCATAGGCCTCACAGTCTAGAAACGGGAAAGGATGAAGGATATGGAGTCCATGGATTGTGCATTTTAGAAGGAAGTAGAAACTCTAGAACCAGAGAGTCCACAAGCCTCTAGAACCAGGGAAGGCCCAAGGGCATACAATCTAGAACCAACAAAGACCAGGGGCTACACAGTCTAGATACAAAGGCCCTGGGTCTTGCTGTCTAGAACCGGGGAAGATGGAAAGTGGTACAGCCTAAGACCTGGGAAGGCTAGAGGTTGTACAGTCTACAAACAGTGAAGGTAGGAGTCAAGTATTCTAGATCCAGGAAAGGTTGGAGATTATGCATCTGCTAAGTAGAGGAAGTTGCTGGATATACCTAAAACAGGAAGATCATAAATGAAGACATTATTTAGGGTAGGTTGGTGCTGGTAGGAAGTCAGGAGCAGAAATAGCAGGCAGATTGGGTGGCAGCTTGGGAGGCTGAGACTCCACAAGTAGCTGGGGGTGAGGTCTGACCCTGAGTCTACCCACCTTTGCCACCCACTGAAGAGGGGGACATCGCAGTCCTACATTGCTGCGAACCCTGTACAATGCAGAGTGCCCGAAAGAATTATTGTGAAAAGGATAAAGTAAAGCTGATAGAAGGAAAGCAAAAGCAAACACAAAAAACAAAAAATGTGATTTTGGTTGTCCAAACTCCATGGGGCCAGGATCAGAGGCAAATCCCTGATTCTTCCAACCCCTTATTCTCCCAAATAAAGCAGAGTCAGAGAAAGGGATAGTGAGGTAACCAACTATGGAGAATCCCAAGAGAAGTCCTGAGAGGAGGTGGAGGGGGTTATGCACCCCCTCCCAGAGGTCACTGAGCTGCAAATAATCCAAGAATCCCCTGAATGGGTGAAGGCAGAGGGTTGGGGGGGTCTGAGGTAGGACTGAGGCTGGCCGGGGGTGTTGGGGGGCACTCAGAGGAGAGAGGCCCCATCCTGGATGTGAGCTGCTGGTGTGGAGTGTGGCTGAGTCCTCTCTGGGGTAGAAGAAGGGATCTGGGAAGAAAGCTGACTCAGTGGGCCTGGGCCAAGCCTGCCGCTGGTGGGATGTGGTTCCTGGGCTGGGTAGTTTCCTCAGGCTGGTAGAGAGAGAGCAGCGAGGGAGCTAGTCCTGCAGAAAAAGGGAAGGTCAATCAGGAGAGAATTAGCACCCTATATATGCACCTGCATCTAAAAGCAGGGAGGCCTGCTGGCAAGATAGCTCAGAGGGTATAGGTGTCTGCTGCAAACCCTGACTGGCTGAGTTCTGTCCTTAAAAGCCACATAATGGAGGGTGATAACAGACCACTGAGTTTGATCCTCAGGACTCACTTGAAGTTTCGAGTGAGACCAAAGCTTTTGATCGCTGCAAGGTAAGATCACCATAAAAAGACAAACAAAGCTTTTGATCGCAGCACAGTAGGATTACCATAAAAAGACAAAGGAGCCGAAGGCTGCAGAACCAGCACTGCCCCACCCTGCAGTCACAAGGGGAGGTGTTCCTGTTCCTTCAGCACTTACTATACAACAGTTCTTGGGTGGGTTCTGTCCATGCAGCATCTCCATAAGTTCATTTGTCCAAACAGGTCCTCCAGTAAGAACTGTATTCGTAAACTCCCACTGACAGTTGGGACTTGAGGCTTTATAGCAGCTGTCCCAAAGCCACGTGGCTGGGAGTTGCCTTGTGGGGTTACTTCAATTAGGTCAAGCTTCGGTGTGGAGCTCTCTCTGGGTCCACCCCAAGGGGTAGCCGTGGTAAGTTCTTACCCTCCTTAGGGTCTTTCTTTCTCTCCACAGGACTTGAGAAGAGGGAAGGAAGGGCTACCTGATGGCACCCTCTGTACTTGATAGTTTTGTGTCAACTTGACATAAGCTAGAGTCATTTGAGGGGAAAGAACCTCAACTGAGAAAATGCCCCCATAAGATCGGGTTTTAGGAAGGCTTATAGGACATTCTCTCTCTCTCTCTCTCTCTCTCTCTCTCTCTCTCTCTCTCTCTCTCTCTCTCTCTCTCTCTCTCTTGTTTTGTTTTTAGAGACAGGGTTTCTCTGTGTTATCCTGCACTTGATCTGTAGACCCGACTGGCCCTGAACTCAAATCCACCTGCCTCTGCCTCTTGAGTTCTGGGATCAAAGGTATGGGCCACTATCCAGCTATAGGACATTTTCTTAATTAATGATTGATGGGGAAGGGCCCAGCCCATGGTGGTTGGGGCTATCCCTGGGCTGGTGGTGGCTCAAGCCTTTAATCCCAGCACTTGGAAGGCAGAGTTCAAGGTCAGTCTTGACTGGCTCCAAAACCTGTCTCAAACAAACAAAAAACCTCAAAAAAGAAAAGAAAAGGAACGGAAAATAAAAAAGTAAGCAGCTGGGCAAGGCACAGGAGCAATCCAGTAAGCAGCACAGCACCCTCCACAGTTTCTGCATCAGCTCCTACCTCCAGGTTCCTGCCCTGCTTGAGTTCCTGCCCTGACTTCCCTCCATGATGAACTATAGTGTGGAAGTGAAATAAATCCTTTCCTCTCCAGGTTGCTTTTGGTCATGGTGTTTCATCACAGCAAAAATAACTCTAAGTTACCCTCCCTCACCTACCCCTGAGATGGTTCCATTCTTCTTCTTCTTCTTCTTTTTTTTTTTTTTTTTGGTTTTTCAAGACAGGGTTTCTCTGTAGCTCTGGAGCCTGTCTTGGAACTAGCTCTTGTAGACCAGGCTGGTCTCGAACTCACAGAGATCTGCTTGCCTCTGCCTCCCAAGTGCTGGGATTAAAGGCGTGCACCACCACCGCCCGGCAGTTCCATTCTTCTGTTAATCATTTGTGGAACCATCCAGAGTAGAAGTGACTTGAAGTTTCTGTATACCCAAGCTGTTGTGACTCACCCAAGGCCTCATGGGAATCCAGGAGTGGGGTTCTGGGATCCTGCTGGTTCCCTGGGAATTGTCGACCTTGCAGAAGAAAACTCTGGGAAGTTAGGGAGACGGAGCTGTCACCATCAGCGTCAGCATCACCATCAATGTCATCATCAGTACCATGACATCATCACCAGCATCAGTAGCAGCTTCACTACTCTCATGATTAGCATCAACCACAGCACAGGATCTTTAGCATCATCAGCCCCATCTATATCACTTCTATCACTAGTATCAGCAGTACTATCACCGTCATTAGCATAATCACTCTCATCATCATCGTCATTATCATCACCATCAGTATTATCACTCTCATCATCATCATCATCATCATCATCATCATCATCATCAGTATTATCACTCTCATCAGCATCATCACCATCAGTATTATCACTCTCATCAGCATCAGCACCATCAGCACCATCACTCTCATCAGCATCATCACCATCAGTATTATCACTCTCATCAGCATCATCACCATGAGTATTATCACTCTCATCAGCATCATCACCATGAGTATTATCACTCTCATCAGCATCATCACCATCAGTATTATCACTCTCATCAGCATCATCACCATCAGCACCATCACTCTCATTAGCATTATCACCATCAGTATTATCACTCTCATCAGCATCATCACCATCAGTATTATCACTCTCATCAGCATCATCATCATCAGTATTATCACTCTCATCAGCATCATCACCATCAGTATTATCACTCTCATCAGCATCAGCACCATCAGCACCATCACTCTCATCAGCATCATCACCATCAGTATTATCACTCTCATCAGCATCATCACCATGAGTATTATCACTCTCATCAGCATCATCACCATCAGTATTATCACTCTCATCAGCATCATCACCATCAGTATTATCACTCTCATCAGCATCATCACCATCAGCACCATCACTCTCATTAGCATTATCACCATCAGTATTATCACTCTCATCAGCATCATCACCATCAGCACCATCACTCTCATTAGCATCAGCACCATCAGCACCATCACTCTCATTAGCATTATCACCATCAGTATTATCACTCTCATCAGCATCATCACCATCAGCACCATCACTCTCATTAGCATCAGCACCATCAGCACCATCACTCTCATTAGCATTATCACCATCAGTATTATCACTCTCATCAGCATCATCACCATCAGCACCATCACTCTCATCAGCATCATCACCATCAGTATTATCACTCTCATCAGCATCATCACCATCAGCACCATCACTCTCATTAGCATCAGCACCATCAGCACCATCACTCTCATTAGCATTATCACCATCAGTATTATCACTCTCATCAGCATTAGCACCATCAGTATTATCACTCTCATCAGCATCATCACCATCAGCACCATCACTCTCATCAGCATCATCACCATCAGTATTATCACTCTCATCAGCATCATCACCATCAGCACCATCACTCTCATTAGCATTATCACCATCAGTATTATCACTCTCATCAGCATCATCACCATCAGCACCATCACTCTCATTAGCATTATCACCATCAGTATTATCACTCTCATCAGCATCATCACCATCAGTATTATCACTCTCATTAGCATTATCACCATCAGTATTATCACTCTCATTAGCATCATCACCATCAGTATTATCACTCTCATCAGCATCATCACCATCAGCACCATCACTCTCATCAGCATCATCACCATCAGTATTATCACTCTCATCAGCATTAGCACCATCAGTATTATCACTCTCATCAGCATCATCACCATGAGTATTATCACTCTCATCAGCATCATCACCATCAGTATTATCACTCTCATCAGCATCATCACCATCAGTATTATCACTCTCATCAGCATTAGCACCATCAGTATTATCACTCTCATCAGCATCATCACCATCAGTATTATCACTCTCATCAGCATCATCACCATCAGTATTATCACTCTCATCAGCATCATCACCATCAGTATTATCACTCTCATCAGCATCATCACCATCAGCACCATCACTCTCATTAGCAGTAGCACCATCAGCACCATCACTCTCATTAGCATTATCACTACCATCACTGTTTTCAGCAACAGCTCCATCATCATCATCATCATCATCATCATAACCACCACCATCACCTGTCAGACAAGACAGTATGGTGCAGCAGTTAACTGGAGTCTGGTGAGTACTAGTCATCCAAGAGACTTTGGGAAAAACCACCGTTCTAGATGTCCTCTGGGTGGTCCTCCCACCTTTCCCTTCCTCTGTGACCCAAGAGGCTGATCCCATTGCTGTGCAATTTTGCTGTGTTTTCCTGCTGTACTCAGATGATGGACCACCCTAGCAGGTGGGAGGAGGAAGGTGGCATTCTAGCTGTTTGCCTGCTATGGTTGGCTATGTCCCACTCCAGAAGGCATTAGGCCTTAATTCTAGGGGCTAGTGCTGGCCCTAATGCTGCAGCAGCGTGGGCTCGCTTGCACTGTCCTCACACCATCCACAAGCTTGTTAACTTCTTCCCAGCATCCCATTTGGGTGTGCCACCGAGATGGACTGATCACGCTGCTTAATTTCCTCCATGTAATCTGTCTCACCATAATGACGACATTGATTTATGTAAGCATTACTCAAGACAGGGTTTCTGTGTGTAGCCCTGACTGCCCTGGAACTCATTCTGTAGACCAGGCTGGCCTCAAATTTACAGAGATCCACCTGCCTCTGCCTCCTGAGTGCTAGGATTAAAGGCATGTGCCACCATGACTGGCAATATTTGTTATTATGAAGCAATATTAAAGTGTACTCAAAGGAATAAATAAGTTAATCTTGTGAGATACTTATTGCAGCCAGGATGAGCACACAGTAATGAAGAGCTATTGATATTATCACTCACACCCTTCATATGCAAACATTTCTTGCAGACCCTGGAACTGAGTTCTTTGGGAGATAGGGAGGTGTTAGACAGAGGCATTGTGGAAGTCATACAATCCAAGATGGCTTTACCAAAAAAAAACAAAAAACAAAACAACAACCCAGCCAAACAAACAAACAAAAAACAGATTTTGCTCATTGTGCAGAATAATGTTTATCTTGCTTTTTAAAAAAACTTTTGTTGCTAATTTTTTTAAAAAATTATTTTTAATTTATATGTATTAGTATTTTATCTGCATGTATGTCTGTGTGAGAGTGTCAGATCTTGGAATTAGAGACAGTTGTAAGCTGATATGTGCGTGCTGGGAATTGAACCTGGGTCCGCTAGAAGAACAATCAGTGCTCTTAACCACTGAACCATCTCTCTAGCCTCTCTTGCTTTGTTTTTTGAGACAGGATCTTATTATGTAGTTCATGCTGACCTCAATCTGCTAATCCTCCTGCCTCAGTCTTTCTAGCATTGGGGTTATGGGCGTGGCCACCACACTCAATGTTTATTCTTTAAACTCTGCAGTGGTACTCCAGATCCTAGGCTGTCTCATGTTGGAGTGGGACCATAGAAGCAGAGACAATTCCTCCTCCTCCGATGAACTGCCTCATTCCTCTTGACCAACTTTGTTTCTCTTCTTAGTGATAGCTATGTATTTGCAAAGTCATTTCATGCCCATTAGCAGACTTAAGAGGATCCAGGTCCTGTCTGCAGCCGGACCACTGATACTTTGTCTGACTTTCAGCCAGCCACTGGTCCTCTCTGGTTTTCCCATCTATGAAACACGGGTTTGAAACCTGCTAGTTTCAGAGCAGAACCTCCACCCCCAACTTCCTAGACCTACCAGGCTGAGGGGAGGCAATCGGAAGCTTCCAGGTTCCAGGCTGGGGGACCGCTTGGCGGGCTTTGTTTCCAGCTGCTCCATCCCTTTGTCCTCTGAGCTCTGAGCCAGGGCCCTGCAGAGACACAGGCAAGACTCAAAATACAACAAACCTGGGCAAGTGTTGGTACCCTTGTTGGAAGCCAATGGTCTTCCCAAACAAATGTTTAGTCCTTTACATGCATGCCTACCAATCCACCCATCCACCCACCAACCATCCTCTTATTCATCTGCGCTGTGACCTAAGTTTCCACACATGAACCTTCATTCACCTTCTCCCCACCCCCATCTATCCATTCATCCATCCGTGCATTCCTTTCCGCACTCATCCTATCCACCCATCTGCTCACCTATCTGTCCACTCATTCATCCAGCTATCATTCTATCTTCTTCTTCTTCATCTGGTGATCCACCTATACTTCCATTCATCTACTGATTAATCAACTCTCTCAAGACCCATCTAGCCACTGATCTTTCCATTTGTCCTTCTCTCCACCCACATATTCATCCATCCATCTAATCACCCATTCACCTCCAGCCACCATTCACTCATCTGTTAATATTTTATCTATTCATTTATCCACTTACCTACTCACCAACCCATTCACTGAATTTTTCTCCATCTCACCATCCATCACCATCCATCTCACCGTCCGTCCATCCATCCATCCATCCATCCATCCATCCATCCATCCATCCATCCATCACCCCACAATGGCAATAAAGGTCAGCACTAGAGAATCTGCCTAGAACCCATCAGTGAGGGGACTGGGGTTATCACTCAGTAGTTGAGCACCTAGAATCCCCTAGTGAGAGGCTGAGCTTTGTAACCTTAAACATGTGACTGAATGTATCCAGACTGGGGGATTCTAGGTAGAGGCTCTACCACTGAACCACCTCCCCAAACCCTCACTGGGGGTTCTAGGCAAGTGCTCTACCACTGAGTCACACCCGAAGGCCCTCACTGGGGGGTTTCAGGCAGGTGCTTGGTCAATTCTAGGCAAGTTCTCTACTGAAGAGCTATATTCCCAGCCCCAGTTTCTTCCCATTAAAACAAAAAGTGTCAGTAATTCATATGTAAATGTGTCCCAGTGATTGATTCCTGGCTGCAGTGGGAGTTGGGTAAGTGGGGAGAGCAGGAGGGGGCTCCAGTAGGGGGCTCCATGTAAAGGCTACAGAGGCTGCAATAAAACTGGCATATGCGGGGAAGGCCTGGCAGGAGAGGTGGAGACGGGAAGCATGCTGAGGGGTGGGGCTGATGCATGAGAGTGGGCAGGGATCTTCCATTTGCCTGTGTTATATCCCTCTTTCACTGTGGCTCACCTCTTCCGAGTTCCAGGCATTAGGGAGGCTGTAGGGGGATCCCCCCTGGAGGGGCTGGAGCAGTTCAGTCGTGGATCGCTCCCCCAGCGGGGCAGCAAGGAGGGCTCAGGGATGGGGGGCGACAGGCCATGGAAGCTCCGAGCACGGGGTCTGCGGGCCACCCCAGGAGGTCTGCGGTGGGTCCTGGGCAATTGCTCGCTGGAGTTGAGCTGGAAGTCATCATCCATGGAGATGTAGGGAGCCAGCATCTCCAAGTCCAGAGTGTCAGGATCCTGAAAGGGGGCAGGAGGGAGTTTATAACAGGGGCTATGGCCTGGGGTGGAGCAGGGGGAGGGTCCTCTGAGTGGTCCGCCTGAAGAGCTGTTTTTCCTGCCCTCTCTCTCAAATGGGTACAAAGACTGTGTGCTAGTCAGTTCCTAAGGTGATTCAACGATTCTCCTTGGGCACAGTCCCCTTCCACAGAACAGGATGCTGTGTGTCCTTCCTATTTAGCTGGAGGGCATGACAGCTGTGGCAGCTGTCATTTGCGGCACTCTCTGTCTCTGTGTCTTTGTGTTTTTGACCGTGTCTCTCCAGCTCTGCCAGTAGTCCTGCCTTTCTATCTCTCCCTTCTTTGTCTCTCTCTCTTCCTATCTCTCTGTATCTATTTCTTTGTCTCTGTCTCTTCTCACTCTATCTCTCTCCCCTTCTTCATCTGTCTCTTCTTAACCCCTGTCTCTCTTTGTATCCTTCATTTGTCCCTCTCCCTGTCTGTCTCCTTCCATCTTTCCCCTTCTTTGTCTCTGTGTCTCTCCAAGTGTCTTCGCTCCCTCACTGTCTTTCGTTGTCTCTGTCTCTATCTGGATGTCTGTTTTTCTGTCCCTCTGCCTCTGTCTTTCTCTCTTACCTTATCTGTTTCTGTCATTATCTATTTTTTTTCTGTCTCCCTCTCTCTTCCCTTCCCTGTCCTTCTGTCTTCCCTTTCCCATCTTTGGTCAATGAAACAATGGTCTATCTATTCCATTGTCTATCAATCATTCTATCTACTGGTCCATCCATCCATCCACCCACCCACCATCCATCCATCCATCCACCCACCCACCATTCATCCATCCACCCACCCACCATTCATCCATCCATCCATCCATCCACCCACCATCCATCCATCCATCCACCCACCCACCATTCATCCATCCACCCACCCACCATTCATCCATCCATCCATCCACCCACCATTCATCCATCCATCCATCCACCCACCATCCATCCATCCATCCACCCACCATCCATCCATCCATCCATCCATCCATCCATCCTATCACCCTTTTGTAAAGTCAGATAAACTGACTCCTCTAAGCCAGTACTCACCTGAGCTTTATCTAGATCTTTCTCCACAGTCTTGTTTTTCCTGGCAGTGGAGAGTCTGTATGCATTCTCTAAGCCCCCAAGCAACTGATCTGGGAGATCAGCCTGGAGGGAAAGAGAGCAGAAACACCAGAGATTGAGTCTGGAAGTGTTCACAATTAAGATCTTGGCATGGAGGTAGGAGTTTTTAAACTGGAGCTTGCAGGGGATCAAAGAGCAATACAAACAAAGGTGGTTTTGTTTGTTTGCTTATTTTTGTTGTTGTTTTATTTTTTGCTTTTGTTTTTCTGAGACATTGTCATAATGTAGCTGGGGAGGGTTTAGAATTTAGGCTCTTCCTGCCTCCAGTTCCTATCCTAAATTCTGGGATTACAGGCGTGTCTCATTATTCTTGGTCTGTCTGTCTATCTATCTATCTATCTATCTATCTATCTATCTATCTATCTATCTATCATTTTGAGGCAGATTCTGTGATGGTTAGCTTTGTCAACTTGCCACAACCCACTATCACCTAGAAAGAGGGATTGTCTACGTTGAATTGGCCTGTGGAGATGTCTGTGGGTGATTGTCTTAATTAGTTAATTGAGGTAGGGGCTGGAGAAATTGCTTGGTGGTTAAGAAAATTTGTTGCGCAGGGTGATGGTGGTGCAAGCCTTTAGGAGGCAGAGGCAGGCAGATATCTGAGTTCGAGGCCAGCCTGGTCTACAGAGTGAGTTCCAGTACAGCCAGGACTATTATATAAAGAAACTCGGTCAAAAAACCAAAAAAACAAAAACAAAACAAAACAAAACCACAACAAGAAAAAGAAAAGAAAAGAAAGACAATTTGTTGCTTTTCCAGAGGATCCAAGTTTGATTCTGAACATCCACATGGTGGCTCAAAACTATCCAATAATTCCAGTTCTGGGGCTTCTGATGCCCTCTCTGGCTACCACAGGAACCAGGCACACATGTGGTACACATACATATACATGTAGACACACACACACACACACAATTTAAACTTAATTGATGTGAGAAGACCCAGCCCACTGTGGGTGGCAGGCACCATTCCCTAGTTAGGGGTCCTGAACTGCATGGGGAAATGATGCTGGGCACAAGAGAGCATACATCCATTCATTTCCCTTTGCTCCCGACTCTAGATGTGATATGACCTATTGTCTCAAGCTCCTGTCGTTGTGGCTTCCCTGCAGTGATAAAATAAAACCTGTAATTACGAGTCAAAATAAACCCTTTTCCCCCTGAGTTGCACATGAATGCAGATGCCCAGCGTTCAGAAGAGGTTGCTGGATTCTCTGGAGCTGGAATTACAGGTGGTTGTGAGCCATTCAATGTGGATGCTGGGACCCAAACTCTGGTGCTCTGCAAGAGCAAGCGCTCTTAACCACTGAGCCGTCTTTCCACCTCCCTTTGTCAGGACAGTTTATCACAGCAACAGAAACAAAACTAGAACAGGATCTCATTCCAGGCTCATCTGGAACTCACTACATAGCTAAGCCTGGCCTTGAACTCAATCCTCCTTCCCAAGTACTGGGATCTTGAGTGTGTGCCACCGTACTTACCTTATAACTTAGGTCTTAGAGAAACCCATCTCATCTCTGAGATGGAGACATGAGAACAGAGGACAGCAAGACTCAAGTCAGAAGCCCAAGCAGAATGAGTTCTGTGTGCTCAGGGACATGACACTGCTTACCGGAAGAGGACTTTGGGGTCGACGTGTAGCCTGTGGGGTGCTGGGGGTGGCGGCTATGGGATGCCCATCCAGAATGGGTGCCATAAGGCGGCGCAGATCTGGGCTACAGAAACGGCGAGGGTCAGCAGCCAGGGAGGCCTCACTCAGGGCCGGAGGGTGCAGGAAGGCCAGAATCCGGGGAGCAGGTGGGTCTGGAGGATGAACAGAACATAGTGGGATTACCGAGGGCTGAGGGCCAACCCCTGCTCTGCTGTGCTCAGCCTAGAGGATGACTGAGGATGGCCATTGTGTTTATTGTTAGAGAGGAGTGGCCAAAAGGCCTCATTCTAGGCCATTTCACAATCAGATTGCTATGGAGCCTTGGAGGGTCCTTGGGGAGGGGCTTAGTGGCTGCAAACAGCGTCTGGCCATTGCATTCCTGTGTGTTAAGACTGGCTGGAGGCATGCACCTCACCCCCAAGGAGTAGGGAAGTGTGAGCGACAGGGAACCACAGTGGGAGGAAGAGAAGGCGACAAGAAGCTCATGCAGTCACCTCACTCTTGGATGTAGGGAGGACTGGAAGGAAAGGCATCCTAAGCAGAGAAACGGCACGGGGGGGTGGGGTGGGTGGGGGGAAGGGGAGGCAGTGAAGGGAAAGAGTGTGGCATGCCCTGAGTGCCGAAAGGAAATCAGTGTGGTTTGGCGGGCGAGTGACAGGAAGAGAGGCAGCAGACGGTCCCACAGGGCCTTGTCTGCCATGTGAATGCATTTAACCTTTCTTCTAGGGGTCCTCAGGAAACAATGGCCTTGATCCATACCTAGACTGTTGCCAGGGATACCCTTCTGTGAGGAGGTACCCCGCTGAGAAGGTCTGCGAGTGTGTTGCTCTGTTTGTTCCAGGGACAGCACCACTCCTGTCTCTTCAACCCGGCTGTGGGGGAGGGGGGAAGCAGGAGAAAAAACAGTGGGAGTCAGAGAGTGTCCTTGCCCACCTTCCTGCTCAGGTGGCTGCTCTTCCATGTCTTCCTACAGAGGTATTATCATCTAGGAGTTAAAGGGAAGGGAATTTGCTGCTTTCTTACCAGGATTTATTTTGCTTGTTTTGAGATGAGTCTTGTGTAGCCCAGGCTGGCCTAAGCTAGGGATGGCTTTGAACTTCTGATTCTCCTGTTTTCACCTCCTGAGTGCTGGGCTTACAGGCACATACCACCATGCTCAGGTTATGGGGTCCGAGGGGGAATGCCAGGCTTTGTGTATGCTAGGCAAGCACATCCTTGGCCCATCAGAAATGCTTTTACTCCCAAATTTATGATAAGGGAGACTCAATCTATAAAGGCATCTATCTATCTATCTATCTATCTATCTATCTATCTATCTATCTATCTATCTATGTGTTTATTTGTTGTGCTGGGGATTGAACTCAGAACCTTAAGCACGCTAGGCAAACCCTCCTCCAGGCTGCTCCTGCAGTGGTGTTGAAAAGAAACTTAAAGCCTGGAGTGGTGCAGCCAACACGTATTCCAGTACTTGGGAGGCTGAGAGGCAGGAAGTTTGAGAAGCTGGTTTGAGCTACTGCCATGAGACCCTGTCTCAACAAGACAAAATAAAACAGAATTTGTTGGGCTTGATGGCTACTGCCTGTAATCCCAAGACTTTGGAGACAGAGGCAGGAGGGTCAGGAGTTCAAGATCAGTCTTAGCTACATAGTGAATTTGATGTTGGTATGTTCTACAGAAAACCGCGTCTCAAAAAAACTTAAAAAAATGCCAAACCCATATTCTTCATTACATTTCCAAATATGAAGAATTCATAGCTATATTTCTATGAATAAGCATTTATTTGAGAAGCTTCTATTCATAGACATCTCCATCCTCAAGGGAACAGGTTTATAAATACATCCTTTTTCGTCCCCCGCACCTCCCATCCCACAGTCTCTGGCTCTGGAGACAACCCTAAGGCTGGCTGGGTAAATTGGCTTTGGAGGAGTGGATCTGAGGTTGAGGACCATGCATTCATTTGCATTTCATTAGCAAAAGCATCCCATAGGGCAGAACACAAGTACATCTGGTGCTCCCAGCAGCTCCTGGAGAAGTTATGATTCTACCCTCCTAAGCCTATCCTGGGGACATACCAATTTAAGGTGGCCAGCTTTATCCCCCTGAAAGACAGAATGTACATAGTGACACGGGCACACACTTGGTACGCACAGACATAGAGGAATACCTGTATTTGGAGGAAAAGGACATGCACAAAAACCTCTATGCAGCTGGGCGGTGATGGCTCACACCTTTAATCCCAGCACTCGGGAGGCAGAGGCAGGCAGATCTCTGTGAGTTCGAGGCCAGCCTGGTCTACAAGAGCTAGTTCCAGGACAGGAACCAAAAAAAGCTACGGAGAAACCTTGTCTCGAAAATCAAAAAACAACCCAAAACCAAAAAACCCAAAAACACCTCTATGCACTTTGTGTCATGTATATGCATGAAGACTACATGGAGCTCATTCACTTATTCAGTCCACAGACACCTCTTAGTTAAGCATCACTACACAGAGGTTGAGAACAAGAACTCTGAAGCTAGCATCTTGGGTTCAAATCTCAGCTCTGCCATGTCTGAGCTGTGTGACTTTAAACGTGTGACTGAATGTCTCTGCCTAGACCAGTGTGCTCTAGGCAGGGGCTCTACCACTGAGTCACACCCTCAGCCCCTCACTGGGGGATTCTAGGCAGGGGCTCCACCACTGAGCCACACCCTCAGCCCCTCACTGGGGGATTCTAGGCAGGGGCTCTACCACTGAGCCACACCCCAGCCCCTCACTGGGGGATTCTAGGCAGGGGCTCTACCACTGAGCCACATCCTCAGCCCCTCACTGGGGGATTCTAGGCAGGGGCTCTACCACTGAGTCACACCCTCAGGCCCTCACTGGGGGATTCTAGGCAGGTGCTCTACCACTGAGTCACACCCTCAGCCCCTCACTGGGGGATTCTAGGCAGGGGCTCTATCACTGAGCCACACCCCCAGCCTTTCACTGGGGGATTCTAGGCAGGGGCTCTACCACTGAACCACACCCCAGCCCCTCACTGAGGGATTCTAGGCAGGGGCTCTATCACTGAGCCAAACCCCAGCCCCTCACTGGGGGATTCTAGGCAGGGGCTCTACCCCTGAGCCAAATCTCCAGCTGTTTTGAGAGATTCTATGCAGGAGCTCAGCTCCTACCCCCCAACCCCTGCCATTTCTCCAGCCCCTCACTGGGCCATTC
Source organism: Microtus pennsylvanicus (assembly GCF_037038515.1). Taxonomy (NCBI): domain Eukaryota; kingdom Metazoa; phylum Chordata; class Mammalia; order Rodentia; family Cricetidae; genus Microtus; species Microtus pennsylvanicus. The sequence goes on along the minus strand of NC_134579.1, from coordinate 143,926,554 downwards.
CAAGCAGGTGCTCTACTCCAGACTTTAGCAATTTGAATTCCTAAAGTGAAAATATGCAGCAATATGACATGTGGCAAGGATGGGGAGCACTGGGGTTCCCTCTGCTGGAGGGAAGCAGAATGGCACAGCACTGTGAGAAGAGTTTTCAGTTCCTTAGAAAGTTCAGTTGTCATGGAAACATATGACCTCCGCATTCCCCTCCTAGATGCTTACCCAGGAGAAATGAAAATGTTCATTCTCACAAGATCCCACTTGCGAATGTTTATAACGGCTGTTTGTATAACCCCCCAAACAGGACACAGCCCAAAGTCCCCCAGCTGGCACATAGATAAACAAACAGTGGCTGATTCATTCTCCAGACCACTAGTCACCATGAGAAAGGAACTGTTGGTCTGGACCTAGTCAGCACTCGAGAGCCCAAGGCAGGAGGATTGCTATGAGTTTGATACCAGCTTGGCCTATATGAGAACCTATCTCAAAACACCAACAAATGTTTTTTGTTTTGTTTTTTTGAGATAGGGTTTCTCTGTGTAACAGCCTTGGCTGTCCTGGAACTCACTCTGTAGATCAGCTGGCCTAAACTCACTGAGATCTGCCTGTCTTTGTCTCCTCAGTGCGGGGATTAAAGGTGTGTGCTGCCGCCACCACCACCCAGCAAAATAAATATTTATTTATATGTGTATGGATTTTTGCTTGCCTATATGACTGTGCACCATGCATGTGCAGCATCCACAGAGGAGGATGCCCGATCCTCTGGGACTGGAGTTGCAGATGGGTGTGAGCCACCATGTGGGTGCTGGGAATTGAACCCAGGTCCTTTGGAAGAATAGCCAGTGCTCTTATCTGCTAACTCATCTCTTCAACCTCTTCAACCCATTGATCTATCACCAATAATTTTTTAAAAAAATTAGCAAGGGGCCCTGGTGGTACATACCTTTAATCCTAACATTTGGGAAGCAGAGGCAGGTATATCTCTGTGAGTCTGAGGCCAGCCTGGTCTACATAGAGTTCTAAGACAGTCAAGGTCACTTAGAGAAACCTTGTCTTGAAAAACAAAACTAAAAAAGAACACACAGATGCATATGTGCATTCATATGATCATATGTGTTCCCCACAGGCACACATGTACACTTTCTTATACACGCACAAAGCACAGGTCTGCCAATGCATCCCTCTATACACATTACACCCTCTGCTCACCTGATCAGGAAGTGGACACAGATGATACTTTCTGACTGGGGGCCCCGTCCCCCTGACACCACTGTAGCCTGAGTCTGAGTCCACAGGTAGCCTCCAGTCCGGGCCAGAAAGCGATACTGTCCCGTTACTGCCTGGCCCTTGCTCAGCACTGGGGAAAGGATGGATGGGGGTCAGTGTCTTAGCAGGGACACCTGAGGACAGAAAGCTCAGGAAGCTAGAATTAGGGATGAGAGGTCATAGAAGACAAAAATGCAGGCCCTAGCATTTGGGGTTCCGGGGGGCAGGAGTCTCACAACACCCTGGGCTTTCTGTTCAGGAGATTGGGAATTGCTGTTAGGTGGGATCATGCAGCAGCTGGCTCTGGCCTGGGGACATGTTGGTCACCTACAAGTGTGGATGCTCCTGCTGACTGCATCAGAGTCCAGTGCATGGATGTATTCGTAGGCAGAACAGCCAATCAGGTCATCAGGGCTGTAGCCAGCGACTTCTGCGATCCTGTAGTAAAATGGAGAGGTACTGGTCAAGGCCCAGATGGAGGGAAAGGGCAGGTGTTACAGACAACAGCAACAGAGAGACAAGGGGAGGTAAGAAACAGAAAGAGTGTGACAACTTACACCTGTAATAACAGCACTCAGGAGGCTGAAGCAGGATTGTGAGTTTGACTGTGAACTGAAATACAGCAAGGCCATATCTCAAAAAACCAACGGCTCAGGGCATACCTTAGTGGTAGAGCCTAGAACCTTCCATTGAGGGGCTGGGGGTGTGGTTCAGGGGTAGAGCCCCTGCCAAGCATGTGTAAGGCCCTGCATTCCACCACTAGCACCACAACAATAAGTAAATAAGTAAATGAAAAAGAAATTAATTAGGTGTGTGTATACGACAGGGTGGAAAAGGAAGAAGCAGAGAAGATAAAGAAAATAATGTGAAAGAAGCATGAAGCTGGAGCAGAAACGTCAAAAAGAAAGAATGAAAATCGTTATAGACTGAAAATGAGGCCCTTTTATTGTGCTCTGCACTGGGCGATGCAAGGAGTGATGAAGACAATGGCAAATAACAGGCACGATTCTCCTACAGGACAGCTGAGGACATGGAGGTGCAGAGAGGCGAAGCTACCTGGGCAGTGTTACAGACCCAGGCTGGAAATCCAAGGCATCAGAACCTAGAGTCACTGCTTCCGAGCATGTAGCTACGTTGGCAGAGACTTTCCTAGCATGCACAGAGTCCTAGGTTCCAACCCCAGCATGCCTGTAATCCCATCCCTCGGGAGGTAGAGGCAGGGAGGTTAGAAGTTTAAGGCCATTCAGAGACAGACAGGCATACAGGCAAGCAGGCACACAAAGAATTTGGGCAAAACTGGACACACACACCGAGAGAAAAAGAGAGAGAGAGAGAGAGAGAGAGAGAGAGAGAGAGAGAGAGAGAGAGAGAGGAGGAGGAGGAGGAGGAGGAGGAGGAGGAGGAGGAGGAGGAGGAGGAGGAGGAGGAGGAAGGGAGGGAGGGGGGAGGAGGAGGAGGGGAGGGAAGGAGGGAGGGAGGGAGGGAGGGAGGAGAGAGAGAGAGAGAGAGAGAGAGA